>NC_091990.1:147777400-148977400 GCF_044704955.1 Pristiophorus japonicus
CCAATTTATAACCGAGTTGAGAAGGAATTTCTTCTCCCAGAGGGTTGTGAATCTGGAATTCTCTGCCCAAGGAAGCAGTTGAGGCTAGCTCATTGAATGTATTCAAATCACAGATAGATTTTTAACCAATAAGGGAATTAAGGGTTATGGGGAGCGGGTGGGTAAATGGAGCTGAGTCCACGGCCAGATCAGCCATGATCTTGTTGAATGGCAGAGCAGGCTCGAGGGGCTAGATGGCCTACTCCTGTTCCTAATTCTTATGTTATGTACTACAAGCTATTAGAACCTTAGGACACAGTTTTCATTATTTCACCTGGCTTGGATAGTTATCTGCAGTGTGTCCCTAAGTTCCATCCATAGCCCCACCTATTCCTGATCTATAAATTTCCCATGAACAACATAATCTGTAAGCATGGGATTGGATTTACCTCTTCATTGCTGCTCTTTATCCCATTGCTATCACTGTGCTGTCTGCCTACTTGTCCAACAGCAAATTGTAGATAATTTGCTTAAACTCTGGAAGAACTAAAACTATCCTGTTTAACTTCTACACTCTAGCCCAGTGGTGGGCAAAACACGGCCCATGGGCCATATCCGGCCTACCAAGTTATTCTATTCGGCCCGCTGGATGGGACAGGAATGTAACGTGAGCCGGAGCTCGAGCTGCACATTCGTCTATCCATTTTCACTTCTGGGTCACACAGACCCAAACTGCAGCCAAGGAAAAATCGTAGTGATACTTAATTCAAATTAATAATTTGCAAAAGTTTATTCTACCTAGCCCAATCTTAAAAGGATCTGTTCCGTGATTCTGGATATCAATGGTGGATGTCCGTACCCAGAATGCATTGCATACTCAAATGTGCTCTATCCAATAGAGTGCAGTCATGGCTGCTTATGTCCACAACTCTCTTACCGAAGAAAGTGACCGGCGCTACATCTTTACTCTCTTGGTATCCAGAGTATGACGGCGGGGAGTTTTTTCTGGCACCAATTGGGACGGCATTAGTAATCTTTGCAGAGGAGCATAAAGATGACTGAGGTGGGAAATTGATGCTGACACACACTCTCAAGGATGCAATTCTATTTCACAGCACTTAATTCAAATTAATAATTTGCAGAAGTTTATACATAGACCAGAAGATACCATAAAATGTTCAACTTTTTCTTTGATTCATTTCTAAGCAGTATTGAATAAATGTGTAGGTAAGATAGCATCTGGCTACTATCTGAATTCATGTTTATTCAATGTTTGTTTATGCAATGTTCTTTTTTTTCCCCCGCGAATGGTTCTTTTAAATTTACTGCGCGGCCGGCCACTATGCAGCCGCACATGCGTAGTATCTCTTCCAGTGTCGGGAGCGGCCTGTGCAGGGCCACGTGATTGTTGCGTGACCATGCAGCCCACGCTTTCGGGGGGAGAATTGATGGGGGGCCCTCAACAGCTCACCAAAACTTAAATGGCCCTCCAGCCCAAATAATTGCCCACCTCTGTCCTAGCCTCTGATCCTCTGCCCATTAATGTCAACCCAACAGTACGTCGTCTCTAACTCCTAATTAACCATGAGCTGCGCTCCAGTCCATCACCAAAACTGCCTACTTCCACTTCTGAAACATTGCACATCTCTGCCCCTACCTCAGCCCAACTGCAGTTGAAACCCTTATTCACACGATTGTTCCTTTTGGATTTGACTGAGGTACTTTAAAAATAAATAAATAAATAAATACCTCCACTCAACTAGAGTTGCATGTTGTGGCTTTTTTGCTATATAAGCAAAGAGTCAGTAATATCAGAAATATGCTTTGTCTTGGAAAATTTGGTACACAATTCTGTTTCTAGTATTGCAAAATATCAGTACCATATGTAAAATCTTATCACCTGTATTTTAATGTAATTAAGTTTCTGATAAGGGTACAATACATCAGTTAGGCCCCCTAGTTGGCTCTGAGCTTATCCAGTGAGCAGGTGTATAAACCAGAGAGGTCTCTCGTTTGATCTGAGCTAGGTGATCTCAACAGGATGGTGTAAACGTGCTGTAATTGACTTCACTGTATTTGGGCTAGATCAGTTATCGTTTCCTCTCCTGATCTGATCTGATCTGAAGTACCTCCTGTGATTGTCAATTAGGGATAGCGTTCGACTCGGTTGTGTTGGCCCTAATGGTAGAAGTCTCGAAGTGAATAATAAGCACTTGGGTATGGCACTGGAGAATAACTGGACTCTAGAAATTTACTCCCGTGAGGACTGAATGCCTTCATAAGAAGAAAAGACAATTTGAACTACACATTAAATCAGTGCATAGTGCAGAACTTTCACCTTTGAGACAATATTTTGGATTCAAGCTCCATTACAGGACTTGAACACAAAATCTAGTCTGACAAGCCAGTACTGAGGGAGTGCCACATTCTTGGAGGTCGCCTTTAAAATGAGATACTAAATGTAAGCCCCATGTTTGTTCGGGTTGGTGTAAAATATCCCATCTGGCACAATTTGAAGAAGGAAAAGAGTTCTCCCAGTGACTTAGCCAATATTTATCCATCAACTAACATTATCAAAAGAGTAACGAGTCATTTATCTCCTATTTTTTGTGCCATCTTGGTACGTGCAAATTAGCTGCTGCTTTTGCCCACGTAACAATGATTACATTTCAATAGTAATTAATTGGCTGTGTAGAGGTTTTGGGTGCTTTGACGTGAAAGGTCATATATAAAAATGTTATTTCATTCATTCTTGGCTTTATCTTGCAAAAGATATGACTGGGAATAATTCAGCAGGGGGAGCTATTGACAACAAAAAGTGATTACAAGTGGGAAAGTTCTGCTCAGCTGATAGTGCCAGTAACATTGAAGGGAAGTTAACATTCAGAAACATGGGACACAAGCCAGTTATGTTATGGTAGTACAGGAAAGAATCGATGAGAATCTGATGTCAAGAATTTGAGCAGTGTTATCAGACTAGAAGTGTGATATTAACCAGCTACATAGCAAAAAAATATATTTTGCTGATTATCTATTTAGATCTTGTTGCAAGTATATCATCAATTTGCTCCACAGCACTCCTGATGGCCGCTGCCGGCTTCTCTCCCCTCCCCATGAAACTTACCTGAGGATCGCTGGTATGATCTGACTTTAAATTGAGTTTTTAGTGTTTTAAGTACAGGTATTGTTTTAATCCAATGTTTTAATAGTCCAATTATATAATTTTGATAATTAATACTTAAAATAAGAACCTATTGTGAATTTTTAGTATTAAGTAGCATCATTGCTGGCTCAGTTCTACCAACCAAGCCTGAGAGCTGTTGAACAGTTTAGAGTTTATCTATCCCTTCTATGAATATCAAGTAGGGACATACGCGTGCGCACACTTCCATGGAAATATAAATCAGAAGAAATGTAAAATCAGCTGCTTACTTGCTATTACAAAAAGTCCAGATCTACACCTCGAGTCCAAATACTTTTTCAGCAACAGCTATCAAACATGTTCAGGAATGCAATGACTTGACAGAGAACATCTAAATATTTGGAATACAGGTTTCAAAAGACAGTGAAATATTTCTAACAACCCGTTGCCAATTTCTGCCATGCATAACCTGTACACCAATCATTCTTCATAACCTTCATGCAAGAACTCAGCAATCTAACTTGACATGATGGAGCCAACTATATTAAATATGACGAATTGGCCAGAGAATGTACAATGTTATCCCATCAATTTATAGTGGATACTGAAAGAGTCTCCATGATTATTGTAATAGACCATTAGAAACTTTCAAAGCTACGTATCTCTCAATAGCTCTTTATTATAAAGCCAAGTTGCAAAAGTAAAAATATTACAACATATTTTATTTATAGATTAAAAGCAAAAATAGATAAACTCTTTGAACTGTTATAGAATGCTATCCATCAACAGAACAGCAAATAAAAAGTACCTATGTCATTGAACTATATGTACTTAACGTCTTGTCATTGGAAATGATAACTGGCCGGGATGATCATAGTTGATCGATTGCTGATGATGGTGAATTGCATGTCCATGGCCAAGACACTCATTTCAATCAGAATCCCCAAAGTAATTTTTGGTTGGAGTAAATTATGGGGGTAACACCATCTTGTCGTTCAGATTAAAATAACAAATCACAAGACCAAAGCTCTTGCAGTTTATGATATCTGAATCGCTTGATTGTATTACATTCTTATAGTACACTATTTTCCTAGCTTACTGAAAGTTTCTGTAATTTTCATCAATGCACACTTTGATTAGACTAATATTCTGGTATACACAATTCTATTCCAATTTCTATTCTCCCTCACCCTTAGTTCACAATGTCTTCATTCATGTTAAAGAAACTGAAACTGTCAGCTGGCTAAACAGACCACATCTGCTTCCCTTTCACTCTATAGATGTCACGCTGTAAGATTGTATCCGATTATTTTGGTTTCATTCAGTGTTTAATTCGTTATGATGAATCACGAATGCAAATTTCCCACTGGGTGAAAAAATACACCATCAAATTGGTTTTAACCAAAGCTTATAAATATGTTCAGATTTGATTTGTTTTTAATTGTACATATATTTAAAATATGATCAATACCTTGCCCTAAGGTGCCTTAGTAATCAATAGTAACAAGTTACAATTAGTCATAAATCAATATTGGTATTCATATTCTGCAAATGTACTTTGTAAACTTATTATAAATTGTGTCCAGATTTATAATATATTGCTTATTTAAATATGTGTAATAGACACTTCCATCGGTGGTGCTGCTGTATCACCTTAATTTTCCATTTCCCCAGCTCTTCAGCCAATGCCAGAGTAACTTCTATGCTCTTCAACAACTCTGCTTCCCAAATTGACCTTTGGTTTGCTATAACTATAAATAATAAAAATTAAAGTATTATGTAAAATTAAGCACAGAAATTATGACCTTAAAACGGTGATTGAATTCTTTGTCCCCATCCTGTAATCCCAGTTTCATTTTAAAATTACATTTGATCTTAACTCCTCATGAGCAATGCTATGCAAGATCAACTACTAATATATAAATGTTTGTTTGAATTAATTTAATTTAATGTTTTTAATTAGGTGATCCACTTTGGTGCTGGGTGAGGGGAGCAAGCAAGCAACCAATTAGGAATAATGTGAAACCAATGGAGGTAAGCAATTAAAGTTCTGTGTGCAATGTAACAACATTTAAATAATCCTGTTAAAGGATGCCACATTCTGACTCTTAAACATGGGCTTGTTTTTGTACAATTCCTACTTGGAAAAGAGTTGAAGCGAGAAAGCTGTTGAGACTGGATGGTGCGGATGTTTTCCTCATTCTCTGGCTTGTGAAGCACCGTTGTGGTGATAGTTTATTTAAAACTGCCGGTCACTATGTACTTTACACTTGTAGATCTGGGAAATAGATTTTGTTTTGGGACTATTTAGCTGTGAAGAATATTTCTGATGTTATCGACCTCAAAAAGTATATCTGGAGAGCTTTTGAATTAGTTTGGATAGTTGCTTAAGCTTTAGCAATTTGCCGTGTAGCATGTACTGCTGGATATGCACAGGTATGTAACACTCGGTATATACTTCTGATAGATGGTGAGAAAAAACATGACCGATCATATTTCAGGCTAAACTTAAAAATAAAATTAAGTAAAACTTATGCAGAAGCAAAATATCCGTGGATGAACAGACACACAGCTTAATTTACATTACTTGAAACTTTTTTAACAAAAAAAATGAAAGTATTTGAATTTTGAAGCTCTTTTCAGAGTTCTTGAAAACATTTGATATTGCTTGCTCAACAGCTTCAGAAAACAGTGGTGCAGTATGCCTACAACAACAAAAACTTGTATTTATATAGCTCCTTTAATGTGTGAAACATTCTAAGGCGCTTCACAGGAGTATTATGAGAGAGAAAATTTTGACACCGAACCACATAAACAGAAATTAGGGCAGGTGACCAAAAGCTTGTTCAAAGAGGTAGGTTTTAAGAAGCATCTTGAAGGAGGAAAGAGAGGCGGAGAGATTTAGGCAGGGAATTCCAGAGCTTGGGGCCTAGGCAACAGAAGGCACAACCACTAATGGTTGAGCGATTTATAATCGGATGCTCAAAAGGGCAGAATTAGAGGAGCGCAGACATCTCGGGGGGGGGTGGGGGGGCGCGGTTGTGGGGCTGGAAAAGATTAGAGATGGGAAGAGGCGAGGCCATGGAGGGATTTGAAAACTAGGATGAGAATTTTGAAATTGAGGCATTGATTAACTGGGAGCCAATGTAGGTCAGCGAGAACTGGGGTGATGGGTGAGCGGGACTTGGTGCAAGTTAGGACACGGACAGCCTAGTTTTGGATCACCTCTAGTTTACGTAGGGTAGATTGTGGGAGACCAGCCAGGAGTGCGTTGGAATCGTCGGGTCTAGAGGTAACGAAGGCATGGATGAGGGCTTCAGCAGTGGAAAGTTTCTGCTCATCCAGAACTAGTCTGACAATTTAGAGACCATGGAGGGGTTGGGAGAAGTGGTAGTGGGGTAGACCTGAGTATCATCAACGTACATGTGGAAATTGACGCTGTGTTTCTGGATGATGTCACCAAGGGGCAACATGTAGATGAGAAATAGGAGGAGGCCAAGGATAGATTCTTGGTAGGACACCAGAGGTAACGATGTGGGGGCAGGAGAAGAAGCCGTTGCAGGTGATTCTCTGACTATGATTAAATAAATAAGAGTGGAACCAGGCGAGTGCAGTCCCACCCAGCTGGACGACGGTGGAGAGGCGTTGGAGAAGGATAAAGTGGTCAACTGTGTCAAAGGCTGCAGACAAATAGAAGGATGAGGAGGGATAGTTTGCCTTTGTCACCGTCACAAAGGATGTCATTTGTGATTTTGATGAGAACTGTTTCGGTACTGTGGCAGGGGCGGAAACCGGATTGGAGGGATTCAAACATGGAATTGTGGGCAGGATGGGCACGGATTTGGGAGGCGACAACACGTTCAAGGGTTTTGGAGAGGAAAGGGAAGTTGGAGATTGGCCGGTAGTTTGCAAGGATGGAGGGATCGAGGATTGTTTTTTTGAGGAAAGGGGTGGTGACGGCAGATTTGAGGGAGAGGGGGACAGTACCTGAGGAGAGAGAACCGTTAACAATGTCAGCTAATATGGGAGCCAGAAAAGTAAGTTGGTGGTCAGCAATTTGGTGGGAAGAGGGTCAAGGGAACAGGAAGTGGGTCTCGTGGACAGGGCAAGCTCGGAAAGGTCATGAGGGGAGATTGGAGAGAAACTGGAGAAAAATGTGAGGTCAGGGCTAGGGCAGGGGGGGATCCTTTGAGGAAGTTTGGCCTGGTGGGCAAGGGGCAGAGGCAGCTGAACAGATGGTCTCAATCTTAAGAGACAGAGAAGTGCATGAGCTCCTCACACCTATTGTGGGAAGTGAGGGTGGAGACTGTGGACAGGGATTTAAAAAGACGGTTAGCAGTGGAGAATAGAAACTTAGCAGGATGTGGCAGCTGTGCTCAATAATTTGACATTGCCCATAGAACCTGGCAAGACAATTGTACTCAATCTTCCATGTTCAGAATACCTAACTATTATTTTCCAAATAGATGGCCCAAGTATGCATGCACCAACCACTTCCATATTTACTGCTAGCCTATGCCACGCTGCTCTTAATCTTGCAGCTCTGTGATTGTTTGCTCTACACAGCCATGCTCCACCAAAGCAAATATTGAAGGTGGTCACTGTTAAAATCACCTCTTCAAAAGGCTTCACGTGTAAAATTGCAAAACAACCTAGCTGCATAATGCATCGTAACTAACTGACGCAGGATGGCTGAAGATTGGGAATATGTCACTATGAATGTGCTCCCTTAACTGAGAGAAAATGTTAGCACTACTTAGTTTGCACAAGATGGCTCATAATACTAGACAACAGATCTGAAATTTGGACCTCAAAATTGTATGCCCTTGATTCCCTTGGATTAAGTCACTATTGCCTTCAATCTCTAAAAATACTTGTTACATAATCTGGTCCATACTTTAATGAAATATTTGCATATTACGTGTCCTCTTTAGATAACAATTTTTCCTCGTCTCTCAAATGCATCCATATTGTGCCAATTGAGAAATGTAGGCAACAATTGCTTGCCCAATTTGTGCCAGTGCAACTAATGATGCCAATCAGAAAATCTACTAATTAGTCGTGACTTTGAAGAAAAGTGGCAAAGAATGGAAGAATAACAGTAAAAATCAAAGCTCAGAAGAAACCTACTCACTATTTAACTATAATCAGACTGCATTTGTACCACATGCATCTTGACGGAGATCATTTCAATTGTAGAATAGGGTTGGAATGTTATTGGCAAACTTAAAAAATAATAATAATCAGCAGTAATTTTAACTTTGCAAAATGAACAAAGCTCAAGTCTTGCATGTAAGAAATTGACAATTTCGTAAAGTTTTACAAAATGCAGGCATGTTTGAAAGTGAAATGAAGTTCTCCATAAAGATCTGCAGCATCAAGAATTGAACAGGCCATTACATTTAGCTGAACTACAGTAGGATGTCCAGAGGGATAATGGAGTTAGTGTTAAATTTTGCAAATGTTTTCTTTCAGAATGAAACCCATACTGCTCTCTTCAGCTCATTAAATTTGGAAAGATGGCGGTTTACATTGCTGGAGTCTATGGCCCGGAAATCAGTGCCGCCAGAAAGCTGGCGGTGTTGAGAGCTTTTATTTCCTGATTAGCCCCGAAAACGTTGTGGCAGCCATTGGATCCAAATTCAGCTTTTTGACCTCAAATAAAAAAAGTTCCAGTCTTATTAGCCCTGTAAAGTTGAAATTTGCACACTTAAATGGGGCATTATTCCCACGGGAAATTCACCCTTGGGGTGATGTGGCAGCCGCACAGGTACGAGGGAACGAGCGTTTCGGTGCTGCTTTGGAGAGGATGGCTGCGGCTCTGCAAGAGTCTAAATGCTGTCATATCTGGTGGCTTTCAGACTGTGGCTGCTCGCATGCAGTCTCAGCTGGATACCCCCACCCCCACCCCCCACCCCCGAGACCTGTGTGGCTTTTGCGATTGGGTCCACCACGGGACATTCTGGTGTGGTGCTACAGCACCGACCTGAGCGCTCTCAGATTGGTGGTGGTGGCATTGTGCCGCCCCTGGTGAGTTACTCAGGCTTCTCAGGCCAGGATATGTATGATGCGCTCCCTCCGGCTCGCAGCATCCCTGGCTCCAGACCAGTCACTCCGCCAGTGCCTCCACGCATGGCCTCACCCGAGCCAAGCCAGACTGAACCGTCCCAAAAGGGTGTTGACCAGTCTCCAGCCGGCCCTTCCAGGCCCAAAGCTGCCCAAGGGCATCCTAGAAGGACATCTGCAGCTTCCACATGGAAGACAGCAGCCTTCCCAGGCCCATGAATTAGCCATAGGGGAGACACTGAGGTGAAGTCACAGGTTAGGCACGAGTAAGAGGGGTTATAAGGAAATGCACAAGGGTGGTAAATGATGTTTGTTATTTTTCTGCACTGTTTATTGTTCTGGTAGTTGTTTGGAGCTATATTGATTTATAAAATCTTTATTTTTCGCACCTATGTCTGGACTGCTGTATAATGTGAGGTGAGCATCATTATCATCATAGGCAGTCCCTCGTAGTCGAGAATGACTTGCTTCCACTCTAAAAGTGAGTTCTCAGGTGAGTGAAGAGTCCAATGTGGGACCTGCAGTCTCTGTCACAGGTGGGGCAGATGGTGGTTGAAGGAAAGGGTTGTGGGGAGCCTGGGTTGACACGCCCCTTCGGCTGTCTGCGCTTGGTTTTTGGTTGCTCTCGGCGATGAGACTCGAGGTGCTAAGCGCCCTCCTGGATGCTCTTCCTCCACTTTATCAAGGAGGCTTTGAGGGCGTTCTTGAAACGTTTCCTCTGCCCATCTGGGGCTCGCTTGCCGTGTCGAGGCTCCGAGAAGAACGCTTGCTTTGGAAGTCTCGTGTCGGACATGCGGACAATGTGGCCCACCCAGTGGAGCTGATCGAACATGGTCAGTACTTCGATGCTGGGGATGTTGGCCTGGGTGAGAACACTGATATTGGTGCATCTGTCCTCCCAATGGATTTGCAGGATCTTGCGGAGGCAACGTTGGTGATACTTTTCCAGTGTTTTGAGGTGTCCGCTGTATTTAGTTCACGTCTCTGAGCCATATAGGAGAGCGGGTATCACTACTGCCCTGTAGACCATAAACTTGGTGCCAGATTTGAGGTCCTGGTCTTCAAACACTTTCTTCCTCAGGCGACCGAAGGTTGCGCTGGCGCACCTGCGTTTGACCTCGTCATCGATGTCTGTTCTTGGTGACAGTAGGTTCCCGAATTTATGGAAAATGGTCCACATTGTCCAAGGCCTCACTGTGGATTTTGATAACCAGGGGGCAGTGCTGCGTGGCAGGGTCAGGTTGGTAGAGGACCTTTGTCTTACGGATGTTTAGTGTAAGACCTATGCTTTCAAACGCCTCGGTGAAGGGGTTGACGATAGCTTGGAATTCAGCCTCCGAGTGTGCACAGACACACGCGTCATCTGCGTAGTTCGATGACGGAAGATGAAACGACGTTGGATCTAGCCTGGTGCCGGCGGAGGTTGAACAGATTCCCATTTGTTACTGCACAGAATGCTGAGTTGGGGCAACGTTTCCAGTTTGAGTCTTTGGATTGAGATTTCTGTTTTCTCTGTGAATCACGGCCTCTTTCCCCCCCCCCCCCCCCTCCCGCCCCCGCCCTCCATATCTCTCTCTCTCTCTCTCTCTCTTCCCCCCCCTTCTCTCCCTCTCTTCCCCCCCACCCCCCTCTCTCTCTCTCTCTCTCTCGCTCTCTTCCCCCCTCTTTCTCCCCTTCTCTCTTCCCTCCCTTCTCTCTTCCCTCCCCTTCTCTCTTCCCCCCCCCTCTCTCTTCTCTCCCCCCTCTCTCTCCCCCCTCTCTTCCCTCCTCTCTCTTCCCCCCTCTCTCTTCCCCCCTCTCTCTTCCCCCTCTCTCTTCCCCCCTCTCTCTTCCCCCTCTCTCTTCCCCCCTCTCTCTTCCCCCCTCTCCCCTCCCCTCTCTCTCCCCCCTCTCTTCCCCCCTCTCTTCCCCCCTCTCTTCCCCCCTCTCTTCCCCCCTCTCTTCCCCCCTCTCTTCCCCCTCTCTTCCCCCTCTCTTCCCCCCCTCTCTCTCTTTCCCCCTCTCTCTCTTTCCCCCTCTCTCTCTTTCCCCCTCTCTCTCTTTCCCCCTCTCTCTCTTTCCCCCTCTCTCTCTTTCCCCCTCTCTCTCTTTCCCCTCTCTCTCTTTCCCCCTCTCTCTCTTTCCCTCTCTCTCTCTTTCCCTCTCTCTCTCTTTCCCTCTCTCTCTCTTTCCCTCTCTCTCTCTTTCCCTCTCTCTCTCTTTCCCTCTCTCTCTCTTTCCCTCTCTCTCTCTTTCCCCCTCTCTCTCTTTTCCCCCCTCTCTCTCTTTTCCCCCCTCTCTCTCTTCCCCCTCTCTCTCCCCCCCCTCTCTCTCTCCCCCCCCTCTCTCTTTCCCCCCCCTCTCTCTTTCCCCCCCCCTCTCTCTTTCCCCCCCTCTCTCTCTTTCCCCCCCTCTCTCTCTTTCCTCCCCTCTCTCTCTTTCCACCCCTCTCTCTTTCCCCCCTCTCTCTCTTTCCCCCCTCTCTCTCTCTTCCCCCCTCTCTCTCTTTCCCCCCTCTCTCTCTCTCTCTCTCTCTCTCTCTCTCTCTCCTCTCTCTCTCTTCTCCCCCCCCATCCCCCTCTCTCTCTCTCTCGCTTCCCCCCCTCTCTCTCTCTCTCCCTCCCCCCCCATCTCGCGCTCGCTCCCCCCCCATCTCGCGCTCGCTCCCCCCCTCTCGCACTCACTCCCCACCCCCCCCTCTCTCGCGCTCGCTCCCCCCCTCTCTCTACCCCCTCTAAGATAAATCATAAATACCCTACCCAGACTAACTAGCTTTCTCACAAGTGTTTTACAGTTCATGTATGAGCTCAACTCATTAACCAGGACTAAGCCATTTTGTATGAAAATGAATTGTATCAATGGGAAACTTTTAAAGGTGGTGTTGCTAAGAATTGTGGCACAAGCCGCCATCTGTACAGTTTGCCAACATATCGGTGAATCCCTATCACATTACAATTTAAACCAACAACTTCTGATATTTTCATACTTTTCCTTGTGTTTACATGTTCTTAACTGAAAATGTGCAAGGAATGTAACACGTCCAACACCTAATCTGAGCTGTCTATCAACTAATCATTAATTGCATTTTGAAACTAAAGCTTGGAGCCAAGAACTGAGGTGGCTTTTGAGATCAAGGGTTTTTGAAGCGACCTTCTAGACTTTGAGGGCTGCAGTTTAATTGCTATACTATACATTAAAATTCAATTCAGAAATGTATATTCACAGTTTACTGTGGATTACAAAATGTTCTGTGGTTGTCAACATCTGCTAAATTCTACTTTTTTAGTGTTCAGCTTTGCAAATATACAGAAAATCACATTTGCAGATGTTAAATGATACAGAACATATGTATTTTACCATTTGGTACATTTCCCTGAGGCTTTGAATATTTTTGAGTCATACATTTTTTTACTTTTTCATCATTTCAGTTGTTTAATTACCTAATCAGTTTTGCATTGTAGTAATCAGGATACAGAAATTGCAGAATTTTGGATTTGTTATTTTGCACAAGTATATAAATCCTGCAACAAAGTGTTTCAGCTACAATATGATATCTCATTCTGCAGATAAATGTTTTTGTTTTCGACAAATTGGTTGGAATGTAATATTGGAAAATTGTTTTATCTCAGCAAAACATTAACAAAATATATTTACATGATTTGGCTGTGGTCTATCTCACAATGAAATACTTTTTCAGAGGACAGTTTAACTATAAGCTAACTGCTATAATCATATGATCAGATTTCACGCCAGAACATTGATTTAAATAGAAAGTAAAATCAGGCGGCTAATTCAGCATTGTCCATTTTACACCATTGCCAAAAGTTAAAATGACCCCCTTCAGTGTTGGCCTTATTGTGATGATTAGATGTTATTTGACAGCCCAGTTCTATAGCAGCCTTCCAAAGTTTGATGCATAAAAGATGACTATGTCAACCTTTATACTCGCGGCACTGAATTAATTGTAAGAATAGCACTGCTTTTGGAGGCAGGCTTCGTTGTTCAAGTTTTTGCAAAGTTTTAATTTCAAATATAAATGTGAGCAGGGAGGCAGAGGAATATTTGCCTATTTGAGTCTCTGCCTCCTTAACCATACCTTCCTTAATTTTGGAAAAGTTAACATTGATTAGGATAGGTTAAAATTAATTTAGATAAAAGTAAAACTTAAAGATAAAACAAAAGGGAAAGTAGGAGAAAATAGTGGAACTTCATGTTTATATTTAAATGTACACTTGTAATATATAATTAATCCTGTACCAATAACATTACTCCTGATATTTTGTTTTTATTTAACTATAATACACTTTTTTTTCATGGGCCCAAAGCCCAATGTTGGGCCAGCCTTAGGACCCTCTCTTGGCTCATGTGGAGCCAGACTAATTTCTACCCTGAAGAAACCCAATTTTTTTTTCCATTAAAGGCAGAAAATAAAAAAACTTACAAAACTTCACTTTTCAGAAGTGCTGAGATGGTATATCTGTACATAGTGAGATTTTGTACTTTTTATTTTGATGCAAGACTCAAGCTCGGCAATATTTTCAAGGATTATCTTGCCTGATGATAATGGGAGCTATTAGAAAATTGGTTTATTGTGCGATGTTTTAGTAGTCATTAATGTTTTACTTAATGTGGATTTGAAAATCAGTGGTAAGTTTCATCTCCCTAAAGTATTAATGTGGTTGGACTCTTAATTATACCGCTTACTGTAGCCTTGCTTTCTGGCATTCTTTAATTCAGTGGGGTCTGTTACTTTTATTTCACGTTTCAGCACCAGAACTAAAACTATTTCCCTTCATTCTTCAGTTCAGTGAGTCTTATTATAAACAGATTTCAGATAAATCTTAAATTGCTACATTTTTAATAAACTTGCTTCCTTCTGGAACTTTTTAAAGCTTGTTAAAATGTTTCTCTTTTAAAAAAAAAAATTCTGTCCCAGTCAGGGCCAGCCAGCAACAGTGTTCCACCAAATTCAATCATTTTGTGGTTTCATTACCAAATAGATAGAAGTGCCAAGTCAACATCATTGTAAACTATTTTATTGCTAGTTATTAAAATCAGACCCTTAGGATGTTTAATTTAGTTGATCCCATCAGTGATTTTGGTTCGTGCTGTGGGTTTACTGTGGGCCCAATTTTGGCCATGACTTGCATCAATTTTTTTGGAGTAAGTTTTTTCTGGCGTAAGTTTAAAAAAAATGCCATTTTTCCTCCAAAATTTGCTCCAGAGTAATTTTTTTTAGTTCAATTTTTTTTTTCAAAAGGGGGCGTTCCCAGACACGTGCCAGTTTTAGCCATTTATGCCACTTTGGCCAGCAAAAACTTACTCCAAATTGACTTAGGTCAGTGTATGTGGCCAGCTCTTAAAAACCTTGCAGGCAGTTAAGAATTTGGTGCAGGTTAGTACATTTAAAGCATCAACACTTACAAAGCACTAAACAAACCACAAAAAGTAATGAACAATTGAGCAATAACAAATAAAAAATAGAAGTCCTACCTTTATGGCCCTAATCAAGTTTTTTAGAAACAACTACTTGAAGGTAAGTCAGTGTCAGAACAGTAGGAGGCATTCAAGGAAGAGAGAGAGGTTCAGAGCAAATATATTCCCACAAAGAATATTTTGGTGATAGTGATCATGGGGATGAATTTGTGGCCCTCTATGGGCGTGTATGAGGTGTGCACACACCCATGGGGCCCCGTAAGTTTCAGGTTTAAGCATGCACTGCGCATGCGCTGAAACACGGAAGTTGCAATCTAGATTGTACGAATCCGGGAAAAAAGGGCATTTGCAGGGAGAGAGTTGGGCTATTTGCTTAACTTCTGCCCAGCAAATGCCCGTGAAATTCTTCCGCCTGGTAAAAACAAGTGTTAGGTCTGCTTTTACCAGTGTAAGAGTTTTAATATTTTATTTTTCTATTTTTTTTTAATCACTCATTTATACATTAAAAAGCCTGTCCAATAAGGTAAGTTTATTTTTAGCCCCGTTAAAATATATAATTTTTTTAAATTAAAAAAAGTAATTAAATGGCATTTAATCAATTTTAAATATGCAATTTTTAAAATTTATTTATTCCATGTGTTCGTGTATTTTTTTGTGATTCCCATTCATACTTGTGAGGTGTTCTGTTTTGTTCAGAACTCCTCATAAGTATGAATGGGATTCCTCCTTTTATTGGTTGAGCAAGCCCACGTGATCCCAGGGGCGCTTGCGAAACTATATGTGCCCCTGGGATACCTAGAGAGGCCCAGGAGCACCAATCTACGAATCTCCTGGACCACAAGGTAGAACTCGTAGATACTTTGCAGGTCAGAGGAATCCGCCAGCGGGAAGTCTCCGACCGCAATTTCTATCTCCATAATTCAGTTAGATTTAGGGTCGTTATGGAAAAGGACAAAGATAGATCAGGAGCAAAAGTTCTCAATTGGGGAAAGGCCAATTTTACTAAGCTGAGATGTGATTTAGCCAAAGTGGATTAGAAACAACTACTTGAAGGTAAGTCAGTGTCAGAACAGTAGGAGGCATTCAAGGAAGAGATAGAGGTTCAGAGCAAATATGTTCCCACAAAGAAAAAGGGTAAGACTCCGAAATTTAGAGAACGCTGGACGTCAAGGAGCACAGAGAGGATAAGGGGGGGAAAAAAACATTTTATCAGGTACCGAGAGCTTAATGCAGAAAGCCGAGAGGAGTATGGAAAGTGCAGAATTGAAATTAAAAAGGAAATTAGGAAAGCAAAGAGGGATGAAAAAATATTGGCAAGTAAAATCAAAGAAAACTCGATGTTTTATAAATACATAAAGAGCAAATGGATAGCCAAGGAAAGAGTAGGGCATATTAGTGAACAAAAAAGATAACCTGTGAATGGAGGCGGAAGATGTGGGTGTGGTTCTGAATGAATACTTTGTGTCTATCTTCACAAAAGACCATAACATAAGAAATAGGAGTAGGCCATACGGCCCCTCGAGCCTGCTCCGTCATTTAATACGATCATGGCTGATCCGATCATGGACCCTGGTCCACTTCGCTGCCTGCTGCCCATAACCCTTTAATCCCTTATCGGTTAAGAATCTGTCTATCTCTCTCAAATTTATTCAATGTCCCAGTTTCCACAGCTCTCTGAGGCAGCGAATTCCACAGATTTACAACCCTCAGAGAAGAAATTCCTCCTCCTCCTCTCAGTTTTAAATGGGTGGCCCCTTAGTCTAAGATTATGCCCCCTAGTTCTAGTCTCTCCTATCAGTGGAAACATTCTCTCTGCATCACCTTGTCAAGCCCCCTCATAATCTTATACGTTTTGATAAGATCACCTTTCCGCCCCCAAAAGTTTGTCAACATCCTTCACCTGCTTCATGATGACATGCAGGCCGTGATCTTTATCAACAGATCCAATTACAGACTCAATCCACATCCGGACCGAGGTCAAACAGGGCTGCATTATCGCTCCAACCCTCTTCTCAATCTTCCTCGCCGCCATGCTCCACCTCACAATCAACAAGCTCCCTGCTGGAGTGGAACTAAACTATAGAACCAGTGGGAAGCTGTTTAACCTACGCCGCCTCCAAGCCAGATCCAAGATCACGCTAACCTCTGTCGTTGAGCTGCAATATGCGGACGACGTCTGCGTCTGCACATTCAGAGGCTGAACTCCAGGATATAGTCAATGTATTCACCGAGGCATATGAAAGCATAGGCCTTACGCTTAACATCCGTAAGACAAAGGTCCTTCACCAGCCTATCATCGCCGCCCTGCCCTCCAATCATCAAGATCCACGACGCGGCCCTGGACAACGTGAACCATTTCCCATATCTCAGGAGCCTCTTATTAACAAAGGCAGACATTGATGCAGAGATTCAGCATCGCCTCCAATGCGCCAGCACAGCCTTCGGCCTCCTGCAGAAAAGAGTGTTTGAAGACCAGGCCCTCAAATCTACCACCAAGGTCATGGTCTACAGGGCTGTAGTAATATCCGCCCTCATGTATGGGTCTGAGGCATGGACGATGTACAGAAGGCACCTCAAGTCGCTGGAGATATATCACCAACGATGTCTCTCCAAGATTCTGCAAATCTCCTGGGAGGACAGGCGCACCAACATAGTGTCCTCAACCAGGCTAACATCCTCAGTATTGAAGCACTGACCACACTCGATCAGCTTCGCTGGGCAGGCCACATAGTACGCATGCCAGATACGAGACTCCCTAAGCAAATGCTTTATGTGGAGTTCCTTCATCGTAAACGAGCCAAAGGAGTATAGCGGAAAACATAGAAACATAGAAAATAGGTGCAGGAGTAGGCCATTCGGCCCTTCGAGCCTGCACCGCCATTCAATGAGTTCATGGCTGAACATGCAACTTCAGTACCCCATTCCTGTTTTCTCGCCATACCCCTTGATCCCCCTAGTAGTAAGGACTACATCTAACACCTTTTTGAATATATTTAGTGAATTGGCCTCAACAACTTTCTGTGGTAGAGAATTCCACAGGTTCACCACTCTCTGGGTGAAGAAGTTTCTCCTCATCTCGATCCTAAATGGCTTACCCCTTATCCTTAGACTGTGACCCCTGGTTCTGGACTTCCCCAACATTGGGAACATTCTTCCTGCATCTAACCTGTCTAAACCCATCAGAATTTTAAACGTTTCTATGAGGTCCCCTCTCATTCTTCTGAACTCCAGTGAATACAAGCCCAGTTGATCCAGTCTTTCTTGATAGGTCAGTCCCGCCATCCCGGGAATCAGTCTGGTGAACCTTCGCTGCACTCCCACAATAGCAAGAATGTCCTTCCTCAAGTTAGGAGACTAAAACTGTACACAATACTCCAGGTGTAGCCTCACCAAGGCCCTGTACAACACCTCCCTGCCCCTGTACTCAAATCCCCTCGCTATGAAGGCCAACCAGCCCTACTGACTCCTTCCCCCGACAAATGCCTGTTCCACCTATAACAGGGTCTGTGGTTCTCATATCGGACTGTTCAGCCATCAAAGATCTCGCTTTGGGAGTGGAAGCAAGTCCTCCTCGATTCCGAGGGACTGCCTATGATATATCTGGTGACGGTGCGTCTTCAGAGGCTGGAGTCTCCCCTGAGGAGTCATCTTGCTCTTTCTCTTGGACAGTGGGGAGGGGGAGTGTGGCTTTTGATGTACCTGTGGGGCCATCTACCGAGCCTTCTCTGTTCACTGTAAATCACACAGCTTCCATTCATTACATCAGAAGAAAGCAACTTTCAAACTTTTTAAAGAACCCTGACTGCATGCAAAACAAATTTAATGCCAGGAAGATTTTAATTTAATCTCTTTTTGTGCGATTACCCAATATTTCTTTATACTAAGTGTTGGGGAAGCTAAAAGTATCTAGAGTTAAACTGAACATAGTCTAGTTAAACAATATAGTGCTAAACAACATTTAGTCCTACCAATATGACAGAAGCAGGATGTATGTACACAGGATGTCACAACTCCAGATAAGGGTGGGCAGCGGCCTTCACGATGGTGTAAGGAACCAGCTGCTCAGCCCTTGACAGTGACCCGATGGGCTCCCCTGCTCCAAGGACACCTTGTTGTACAGCACCTAGCTTTTGCACTCAAATTATTTGTGTACACAACCAACCAGAACACACCCATATATGGTGAGGGACAATACAATGTAATCTTTAAGTATGATGCTCTCATTGTATTTGATTAAGTTGGTGGAGGCAGACAGCCATACCGCTCCCGTGCTAGCTTGTAATAAAGGTCGGTTCGATTGGACTCAACATCTGACTGACTGGTGATTTCCCACAACACGAAGCTTCCTTTTGGTGCCAGTGTATGTGACTTCTTGCACCAAACCTTATGTTTCTCCTAGATTCTGCCCAGGTGGCAAGAGGGTATATGTTGGTGGACAGCTGCAGTAGATTCACAGGAAATATGGCCAAATAGTCCTAATGAGATCAGTAAAGCTCAGAGATACTCATTTTGCTGAGCCCACTTTGATCTGGCACTCCAGGACTCTGTCTGTCTGAGCATCCATGGTGGAATCATAGACTGTCCTTGGTGTCTATCACATGAAGACCTCTGCTGTAGATCTTCTTGAAGATGCCACATGCTCCAGGTTAACCGGCATGGTGCTGTACCTAGTGACTAGTGGCATTCTTTATTTGACATGCCATCTGCAACCTACTATGTGATGTGGCCTCCCAATGCCTTTACATTACCTGCTACTCCTTTTCATTTGTGTTTTGTGCCTCACCAACTGCACTCTTATTTGGATCACTCTCTAGTTGCTGCAGGGCGGATGTCTTCATGTGTTTTCAAGGAGAGAGTGAGCGATAGCATCTTTTCCAAAGTGCCAGCAGAGCTAGGTGTCCTTCAGCCATGCTCGTCTTCCTCAGTTAGGTGTAGAGGAAGAGTGGGTTCATGGGGGTTTCATGGCACACTTTGCTGACAGACAACTTGGGTTGCAGTGGGATAAGGAGGAAGAATAGCAGAAGTTCATGATGAACCTGCATTTGGTGTTGTGTCCCTCTCCCTCCGAGTGGCAAGAGTTCGGACAGCTTCCTCCTCATAGAGAGTAAGCAGATGTTGGTTTGGGGATTCTCCAATTTTCATGGACTGTTATGCAAATATGAGATTTACCTTTGTTCTGCATGGGATGCAGTAAAACCCAGGCATCAGCATACAGGGGGTGATAACAATACCAGGCACCAAACAATTAGATTATAATTAGACTTTTAGTAGGTTGATTACCTGCAAGGTTATGAGTAAAGGAGTACTTCTGAATGATGGCTGCGGATGTAAAGGACATTATGGTGCCTATTGTGCTTTGATGGTAAGCAATTTGAAACAATTGATGGAGTGTGAAGGGAAAGGCATGCTTGGCACACTGCATTTTTGTACGGTTGGCTGGATCCTCTTACCTTGCCGGATCTGGTAAAGTTATTGAACTTTTTATAGCACTGAATTGCCATACATGGGTTTATAGATTTGGTAATGACTGCACTACCCACCCCTACCACTGGCCATAAGTTCTCATTTTGGGCCAATGCCACACCAAATTAAACAGGGTGTCACTCCACTGTCTTAGTTCCCGCATTTGCATGTAGCAGGCCTCGCATACATTGTTCACAATCCTAAATTAATATATTTTCCAACCAGAAATTCTCATATGGGTAACCCCTTCAAGCTGCTGCAGGCTTTTAAATACTCCAGCTCCCTGCCAATTCCTGCTCCCCAAACGCCAAATTCACAGCAGAGGTGCTGGCAATGCTGGGGCTTCACACAATCTTTCAAAAAGTAAACATAAATAGGGATGCAATTTGGTCAAAATTACTATATATGTTTGGTGCTGCTCTGAGGATTACTTCGATTTAACATTCAGGCAATGAATGATTAGTTTAAAAGCAGCAGCCCTGTTAAACGGAAATCATGAGAAACTTGTGCCGAAAAATAGAAGGGGAAAGACAAACAAAAGTTGTTTTTATATTGGTTTCATTATAATTCAGAAATTGGGAGACCGAAGTCTGCACGTCGGTTCCACATTTTTCTGCTGCTAAATCAATCTCCCATATCTCAGTGACGGACCCACGATAAATTGGGTCGACAAAGCTGGCGGCAGTATAAGGAGGCGAGACTTCACAGTTTTTGCCAGTTGACAGCTCATGGACACCAGTCTCCCAAAAAACAATGCCAGTATAAAGCTGCTAAAGAGCAAATATTGAGCACCAGGTTAGACCTAGCTGGCATTAGTGAGTTTAACTGAGAGGAAAGATTTGAAAGTAATGCCACAGCTGCAGATACCAGTGCTCATTTTAATCCTGAGTTCCATTAAACTACTTGCCTTGCTGTGTTTTGTTTTCCATTGCTTTATTTTACATTATTTTCCCAAAGCTCCACCATGTTACCATGTTACCATTTTAAGTTCCATTTCTATTCTTTTTGAATACATCAGCAGTCACACAGCTACTTTTTTTATTTAGAAGCCCAGTTGTATATATACAGTGTTTCTAAAAATGGATTGACTTTATTATGTTTTTTGCATTAAAAACATATAGTACAAATTTACATAATCAGGTCAAACATAACACTACCTGCCTGGTGGAAAGCAAGTGGGTGAGCAGTTTAAAATGAACAGGTTACTTACCTTCTTGAAATTTGAACTTGAGCGCCATTTTCTAGATGCAAGAGGCACTCCAAGGTAAGTGTAAAACCTTTTGCGGGGCTAAGAGGAGCAGGCCTCTCCTGACCTGGACTCTCCGCCTTCCATCCTGCAAGATCTTCCCGAAACCTCTCCCTGCATCTTACCTGTTTATTGGCCAGCCTTCCCTCAGTGTCAGCAGGCAGCCTCTAGTCTCCTGACTTTCCTCTGCTGCCTGCCGTCTCCCACTTTAAAATATGTTGACCCCAATATAACTGAACTCCAGTAATCTCGCACACTCTGTAGACCATAATACAATTTGCAATATAGAATAATATGCCGACCAACTTTGAAAAGACAGCATTAGAAAGTTAAGCTCATGATTTCAAGGTAATTTTCACAGAGATACTCTATCATCTTGTGTTTGTACCCATTTCCTTCTGTTCCATTTATCCAAAATGTACAAAAGGTGTAGCAAACCACTAAAATATAGCGTTAGATTATTATACATGTCACTTATTATATTAAGTTTTCTGTATCCTGTTCTGCAATTCTGATCATTCCAATGAAATATGGACCTTTCTCTTTCAGATGCTGATTGACATGTAGTTCCGATCAGATTTCTGGCTTTGACCCCTATTCCACAGAGATGCCAGTAGAGACTGTAAATGGGATTGCATTGTAACATAGAAACATAGAAAATAGGTGCAGGAGTAGGCCCTTCGAGCCTGCACCACCATTCAATATGATCATGGCTGATCATTCACCTCAGTACCCCTTTCCCGCTTTCTCTCCATACCTCTTCATCCCTTTAGCCGTAAGGGCCATAATCTAACTCTCTCTTGAATATATCCAATGACTTGGCATCAGCGACTCTCTGCGGCGGGGAATTCCACAGGTTAACAACTCTGAGTGAAGAAGTTTCTCCTCATCTCAGTCCTAAATGGCCTACCCCTTATCCTAAGATTGGTCCCCTGGTTCTGGACTTCCCCAACATCGGGAACATTCTTCCCGCATCTAACCTGTCCCGTCCCGTCAGAATCTTATACGTTTCTATGAGATCCCCTCTCATCCTTCTAAACTCCAGTGTATAAAGGCCCAGTTGGTCCAGTCTCTCCTCATATGCCAGTCCAGCCATCCCTGGAATCAGTCTGGTGAACCTTCGCTGCACTCCCTCAATAGCAAGAACGTCTTTCCTCAGATTAGGAGACCAAAACTGAACACAATATTCCAGGTGAGGCCTCACCAAGGCCCTGTACAATTGCAGTAAGACCTCCCTGCTCCTATACTCAAATCCCCTAGCTATGAAGGCCAACATGCCATTTGCCTTCTTTACCTCCTGCTGTACCTGCATGCCAACTTTCAATGACTGATGAACCATGACACCCAGGTCTCGTTGCACCTAATCTGCCACCATTCAGATAATATTCTGCCTTCGTGTTTTTGCCACCAAAGTGGATAACCTCACATTTATCCACATTATACTGTATCTGCCATGCATTTGCCCATTCACCTAACCTGTCCAAATCACCCTGCAGCCTCTTAGCATCCTCCTCACAGCTCACACCGCCACCCAGTTTAGTGTCATCTGCAAACTTGGAGATATTACACTCAATTCCTTCATCTAAATCGTTAATGTATATTGTAAAGAGCTGGGGTCCCAACACTGATCCCTGCGGCACTCCACTAGTCACTGCCTCCCATTCCGAAAATGACCCGTTTATCCCGACTCTCTGCTTCCTGTCTGCCAACCAATTCTCTATCCATGCCAGTACACTACCCCCAATACCATGTGCTTTGATTTTGCACACCAATCTCTTATGTAGGACCTTGTCAAAGGCCGTTGAAAGTCCAAATACACCACATCCACTGGTTCTCCCTTGTCCACTCTACTAGTTACGTCCTCAAAAAATTGCAGAAGATTTGTCGAGCATGATTTCCCTTTCACAAATCCATGCTGACTTGGACCGATCCTGTCACTGCTTTCCAAATGTGCTGCTATTTCATCCTTAATAATTGATTCCAACATTTTCCCCATTACTGATGTCAGGCTAACTGGTCTATAATTTCCAGTTTTCTCTCGCCCTCCTTTTTTAAAAAGTGGTGTTACATTAGCTACCCTCCAGTCTATAGGAACTGATCCAGAGTTGATAGACTGTTGGAAAATGATCACCAATGGATCCACTATTTCTAGGGCCACCTCCTTAAGTACTCTGGGATGCAGACAATCGGCCCCCGGGGATTTGTCGGCCTTCAATCCCATCAATTTCCCCAACACAATTTCCCACCTAATAAGGATATCTTTCAGTTCCTCCTTCTCACTCGACCCTCAGTCCCCTAGTACATCCAGGAGGTCATTTGTGTCTTCCTTCGTGAAGACAGAACCAAAGTATTTGTTCAATTGGTCTGCCATTTCTTTGTTCCCCATTATTAATTGACCTGAGTCCGACTGCAAGGGACCTACGTTTGTCTTCACTCATCTTTTTCTCTTCCCATATCTATAGAAGCTTTTGCAGTTAGTTTTTATGTTCCTGGCAAGCTTCCTCTGGTACTCTATTTCCCCCTCCTAATTAAACCCGTTGCCCTCCTCTGCTGAATTCTAAATTTCCCCCAGTCCTCAGGTTTGCTGCTTTTTCTGGCCAATTTAAATGCCTCTTCCTTGGATCTAACACTACCCTTAATTTCCCTTGTTAGCCACGGTTGAGCCACCTTCCCCGTTTTATTTTTACTCCAGACAGGGATGTACAACTGTTGAAGTTCATCCATGTGATCTATAAATGATTGCCATTGCCCATCCATCGTCAACCCTTTAAGTATCATTTGCCAGTCTATTCTAGCCAATTCACGCCTCATGCCGTCAAAGTTAGCTTTCCTTAAGTTTAGGACCCGAGTTTCTGAATTAACTGTGTCACTCTCCATCTCAATAAAGAATTCTACCATATTATGGTCACTCTTCCCCAAGGAGCCTCGCACAACAAGATTGCTAATTAGTCCCTTCTCAAATACACATCACCCAGTCTAGGATGGCCAGTTCTCTAGTTGGTTCCTCGACATATTGGTCAAGAAAACCATCCCTAATACACTCCAGGAAATCCTCCTCTACCGCATTGCTACCAGTTTGGTTAGCCCAATCAATATGTAGATTAAAGTCGCCCATGATAACTGCTGTACCTTTATTGCACACATCCCTTACTACTTGTTTGATGCTGTCCCCAACCTCTCTACTACTGTTTGGCCTGTACACAACTCTCACCAGCGTTTTCTGCCCTTTGGTATTCCGCAGCTCCACCAATACCGATTCTATTGTGTTATCAAAGCCTTGTCATCTTTATTTCACTGTAATCTGTTGTGCATTTTATACTTTTATGCTATAAATAAAATCCACGTCCTTTTATTGTTCTGTAGAGTCAAACTAAGCCATGAACTCAGAATCAAGAATATAAACATTTGAGACTGCACACTCTGTGGCTGGATTCAAAGCTGCAGAATTCAAAGGTGAATTGAGTTCACCTCTCGCATAACCTAAAATTAAAGGGAATACGAGAGATTTCTTGAGACCTAATCCAATTTTAAACTGTGCTTTTTTGTTATTTGACTAAGTCTTCAAAATGCCCAACAGCAGTTCTTCTTGTGTGGGTTGTGCGACTAAGTCATTGAGGATAACTCTTTGTGGGAAATACTGACTACAAAGTAGAAGTGTTTAAAATTTATCTTTAAGAGCTGTGACATTCTCCTCTGACTGTGACATTCTCCTCTGACTGTAACAACTGTAGACCCAAATCTATATAAATAGAGCAATTCAATAAAACATCATAGTGCTGAAGAAAAATGAAGATAAGTATAAGAGAGAAATAAAGAATAAACTAAAGCTAGAAACAGAAAATAAAGTAATGAATGCTATATTTGCCAGTGATATATTTTCACAACCGAAACATGGTCAATTTTTGTTGAGCAGAATTAAGCATTATTTCTCAAGGTTAACCGAGTGACTTCTTTGCCAACTGTCTATTTTCAAGAGCCGAAATTGAGCCTTGCAGTCTCTTTGCTAAACCTTGTGAGATCCTACCTTATCTAGACAGAACTGATGAGGTACTTTTGTAGAGTTCCTTTGAATTTAATCAAAACTTCTTGAAAGGGAAAGGCATCCCTGTGATTTGCTGTGTTATTCATGGCACATTCAGTCAAAGAGCAAAACATGTATAGCTTTGGTGGATTTGCTAATTTTTCATGTCCGAAATACATTTTTCAATCTGTTTATAATTTACATTAAACTCCACTTCTGTTCACCCATAATTTTTTGGCAGAAAAAAGTGATCACCCATGTGTCCTAATAGGTGGGCATATTGCAACTTACGGAGTTCCCATTATGAATGAGAACATATTTTACCTTGATTGGCTGCCCAGAGCCATGTGACTGTAGTTCCAGCCCTGCGCACATCCTGACATGCACATGCTCCGATGCGTAGTCAGTGGAGGCTTCAGGACCGGGAACTCGCGTGGGCACAGCAGGAACAGATAGGTGTGTCACTTTTTTGTAGAATCCAGTCGAACGCCTGTGGGAAGGAGAAACCAGGATTTCTGGGCAATATTTTTGGCACAAATAATGGTTGCTTTTATGGGGAAATGCTACTGGTGGTATATATCATAAATCATCTTGGAAAAAAATACAGGTTGTCTTCCCTGTGTCAAACTTCCAAAATCAGCATCTGCAGGATTTGGAGTAGCTTTATATTTAAATTGCCAGAAAGATAGAAGGCATCACTTAAAGCAGTGGTTCTCAAACGTTTTGGGTTGAAATGGATTAGTAATCACAACCCTCCCCATCTAAATTATAATATATAATACTCAAAACCTCTGTTAGATTCACCCCCCCCCCCCACCCTTAATCTTTTCTGTTCTAGTAAAAAAAAATCTCTTATTTGAAGCCTTTCTTCATATCTAGAATCATGCTATCAATCTTAGCTACAGCATTCCTATGGCTTTAATATATTTCCTATAATGAGGTTCTCAGAACTGCATGCAATCTTTACTAAGATTTGATTGTGTATGGGGTGGCACTGGGAGAAGGCAGGAAAAAAATGAGAGCTGTGAGCAACAGAACGAAAGAAATACTGCAACAAGAGAGATTGAAAGAAGCACAAACTCTGGAAGGATACCTATTTTACAAGTGACATTTGGTAAAATTAATAAACCTCCAAAAATGTGTTTTATTTCAAAACGGTACTGGCTGCACGATTTCTGGTGTGAGATTATTTGCTTAATTTCACAAACGTTTGCATTCATGCTAAAAAGTGATGGTGACTAACTGGTGCCCGTTGTTTCGTGCCTTTGGAAGTGTTGTACGGACATTGTTATATTGCACATTTCAATGAATTTGAGAGGTTTCGGAGGTCGTTATTTCTCACGTTTTGCCTCACAGTAGTCAGGGATTTTCTTACTGAGTACAAGTGTTCAGATCAGATTATTAATGACATGAAGTAGTTTGACATCACACATCGGAGCAACCCTAGCTTTTGTCCAGTATCTGTCTTCAGCAAACCACTCCCAAGACCTGAATATATATTTACGCAGAGCCACCTGGTTTGAAGTACCATCAGAAGTCTGCGTACTTAGAACCTGGCTGGGATTAGTACACGGGCGGGAATGGGTCTGAAACCTTAGCTTGACATTGATTGCAGGAGTCTCTCAACATGCTGCAGGACATCCAAGCTGCCAATTTATAATGGGGAACAAAGAAATGGTAGACCAATTGAACAAATACTTTGGTTCTGTCTTCACGAAGGAATTCACAAATAACCTTCCGGAAATACATAGAAACATAGAAAATAGGTGCAGGAGTCGGCCATTCGGCCCTTCGAGCCTGCACCACCATTCAATGAGTTCATGGCTGAACATGTAAATTCAGTACCCCATTCCTGCTTTCTCACCATACCCCTTGATCCCCCTAGCAGTAAGGACTACATCTAACTCCTTTTTGAATATATTTAGTGAATTGGCCTCAACAACTTCCTGTGGTAGAGAATTCCACAGGTTCACCACTCTCTGGGTGAAGAAGTTTCTCCTCATCTCGGTCCAAAATGGCTTACCCCTTATCCTTAGACTGTGACCCCTGGTTCTGGACTTCCCCAACATTGGGAACATTCTTCCTGCATCTAACCTGTTTAAACCTGTCAGAATTTTAAACGTTTCTATGAGAACCCCTCTCATTCTTCTGAACTCCAGTGAATACAAGCCCAGTTGATCCAGTCTTTCTTGATATGTCAGTCCCGCCATCCCGGGAATCAATCTGGTGAACCTTCGCTGCACTCCCTCAATAGCAAGAATGTCCTTCCTCAAGTTAGGAGACCAAAACTGTACACAATATTCAAGGTGTAGCCTCACCAAGGCCCTGTACAACTGTAGTAACACCTCCCTGCCCCTGTACTCAAATCCCCTCGCTATGAAGGCCAACATGCCATTTGCTTTCGTAACCGCCTGCTGTACCTGCATGCCAACCTTCAATGACTGATGTACCATGACACCCAGGTCTCGTTGTACCTCCCCTTTTCCTAATCTGTCACCATTCAGATAATAGTCTGTCTCTCTGTTTTTACCACCAAAGTGGATAACCTCACATTTATCCACATTTTACTGCACCTGTCATGCATTTGCCCACGCACCTAACTTGTCCAAGTCACCCTGCAGCATCTTCGCATCCTCCTCACAGCTCACACTGTCACCCAGCTTGTCATCTGCAAACCTGGAAATATTACATTCAATTCCTTCATCTAAATCATTAATGTATATTGTAAATAGCTGGGGCCCCAGCACAGAACCTTGCGGTACCCCACTAGTCACTGCCTGCCATTCTGAAAAGTACCTACTTACTCCTACTCTTTGCTTTCTGTCTGCCAACCAGTTCTCAATCCACGTCAGCACTATACCCCCAATCCCATGTGCTTTAACTTTGCACATTAATCTCTTGTGTGGGAGGGGACCGAGGATCTAGCAAGAAGGAGGAACTGAAGGCTATCCTTATTAGTCAGGAAATTGTGTTAGGGAAATTGATGGGATTGAAGGCCGATAAATCCCCAGGGCCTGATAGTTTGCATCCAAGAGTACTTAAGGAAGTGGCCTAGAAATAGTGGATGCATTGGTGGTCATTTTCCAACATTCTATTGACTCTGGATCAGTTCCTATGGATTGGGGGGTAGCTAATGTAACATCACTTCTTAAAAAAGAAGGGAGAGAGAAAACAGGGAATTATAGATCGGTTAGCCTGACATCGGTAGTGGGGAAAATGTTGAAATCAATCATTAAAGATGTAATAGCAGCGCATTTGGAAAGCACTGACAGGATCGGTCGAAGTCAGCATGGATTTATGAAAGGGAAATCATGCTTTGACAAATCTTCTAGAATTTTTTAAGGATGTAACTAGTAGAATGGACAAGGGAGACCAGTAGATGTGGTGTATTTGGACTTTCAAAAGGCTTTTGACAAGGTCCCACACAAGAGATTAGTGTGCAAAATTATAGCACCTGGTATTGGGGGTAATGTATTGACATGGATAGAGAACTGGTTGGCAGACAGGAAGCAAAGAGTGGGAATAAACGGGTCCTTTTCAGAATGGCAGGCAGTGACTAGTGGGGTACCGCAAGGTTCTGTGCTGGGGCCCCAGCTATTTACAATATACATTAATGATTTAGATGAAGGAATTGAATGTAATATTTCCAGGTTTGCAGATGACAAGCTGGGTGACAATGTGAGCTGTGAGGAGGATGCGAAGATGCTGCAGGGTGACTTGGACAAGTTAGGTGCGTGGGCAAATACATGACAGGTGCAGTAAAATGTGGATAAATGTGAGGTTATCCACTTTGGTGGCAAAAACAGGAAGGCAGAATATTATCTGAATGGTGACATTAGGAAAAGGGGAGGTGCAACGAGACCTGGGTGTCATGGTACATCAGTCATTGAAAGTTGGCATGCAGGTACAGCAGGCGGTGAAGAAGGCAAATGGCATGTTGGCCTTCATAGCGAGAGGATTTGAGTATCGGAGCAGGGAGGTCTTACTGCAGTTGTACAGGGCATTGGTGCTGCCACACCTTGAATATTGTGTACCGTTTTGGTCTTCTAATCTGAGGAAGGACATTCTTGCTATTGAGGGAGTTCAGCGAAGGTTCACCAGACTGAATCCCGGGATGGAAGGACTGACATGTGAAGAAAGACTGGATCGACTAGGCTTATCTTCACTGGAATTTAGAAGAATGAGAGGGGATCTCATAGAAACATATAAAATTCTGACGGGATTGGACAGGTTAGATGCAGGAAGAATGTTGCCGATGTTGGGGGAAGTCCAGATCCAGGGGTCACAGTCTAAGGATAAGTGGTAAGCCAGTTGGGACCGAGATGAGGAGAAACTTCTTCACTCAGAATTGTGAACCTGTGGAATTCTCTACCACAGAAAGTT
The DNA here is from genome assembly GCF_044704955.1 of Pristiophorus japonicus. Lineage (NCBI taxonomy): Eukaryota > Metazoa > Chordata > Chondrichthyes > Pristiophoridae > Pristiophorus > Pristiophorus japonicus. The sequence goes on from NC_091990.1 coordinate 147,807,116, forward strand.
GTTGAGGCCAGTTCATTAGATATATTCAAAAGGGAGTTTGCTGTGGCCCTTACGGCTAACGGGGTCAAGGTGTATGGAGAGAAAGCATGAATGGGATACTGAGGTTGCACGACCAGCCATGATCATATTGAATGGTGGTGCGGGCTCGAAGGGTCGAATGGTCTACTCCTGCACCTATTTTCTATGTTTTTATATTTCTAATGCTGTGGACCAACCCTATTAAAAATTGCCATTGGAATAAATCCCCTGCTCGTTAAGCATTTTCACATTGTTTCGCAGATCCTCTGGAAAGTCTCTTCGGACCCCAGTTCGAGAACCACTGACTTAGAGATAATGTAAAAGGGAAAGCATGCATCAAATTGACTCTCTCAGATTTTTCATTAAGAACAAAGCAAAAGTATTGGCTGAAATCCTTTCTCACTAAATTTAGAATTATGGTAGCAAATGATTTGACTGTCTTCACTTCCTCCTTGGCACACATTTCAATTGATTTTTACATTATTAAGGCAATCAAAAAAAATGATTTTGTGCGGGACAAAAAAAGCAACAGGCAAAAATCTTAAGCAGCAGTCTATGTATAAGATAATCTTGAGGAACCCTTGTATTCCAAATATCTCATGAAAAATAAACCGTTTTGTTATCTTGCAATCATTTTCCTTAAATGTTATCTTCAGTAGTTTATTTTTAAATGATTTTAATTAGTGTTTCTCGTGAATTTAAAGGAAAAAAGTGAAGCTTTATAATCCTGATCTACTTTGCCAAGATTTCTTGTGATGCTTGTTTTATAAGTTATTATTTAAATGGAGAAAGTTATTATTTAAATGAAGAAAGATTACAAAGTGTCGCAGTACAGCGGAACCTGGGGGTACACAAAAGGATAGTGTTATGTATGTAACTATGTAATACTTGCCACCAGAGGGCGTGACTGTTGGAGTCCTAATGGTCACCTGCACACATGTGCAGGGCCAGTATAAAAGGTTGGCTGCCATATTGTTTAGGCACTCTGGAGTTGTAATAAAGAAGACTAAGGTCACACTAAGTTTAGCTCACAGTTCTCAGTCTCGTGGAGTTCTTCTATACACAACAGATAGTATGCAGGTACAACAAGTGATCAGGAAGGCCAATGGTATCTTGGCCTTTATTTCAAAGGGGATGGATTATAAAAGCACGGAAGTCTTGCTACAGCTATATAAGGTGAGGCCACACCTGGAATACTGCGTGCAGTTTTGGTTTCCATATTTACAAAAGGATATACTTGCTTTGGAGGCAGTTCAGAGAAGGATCGCTAGGTTGATTCTGGGGATGAGGGGGTTGACTTATGAGGAAAGGTTGAGTAGGTTGGGCTTCTACTCATTGGAATTCAGAAGAATGAGAGGTGATTTTATCAAAATGTATAAGATTGTGAGGGGACTTGACAGGGTGAATGCAGAAAGGATGTTTCCACTGATGGGGGAGAACTAGAGGGCATGATCTTGGAATAAGGGGCTGCCCATTTAAAACAAAGATGAGGAGAAATTTCTTCTCTGAGCGTTGTAAATCTGGAATTCGCTGCCTCAGAGAGCTGTGGAAGCTGGGACATTGAATAAATTTAAGACAGAAATAGACAGTTTCTTAAACGATAAGGGGATAAGGAGTTATGGGGAGCGGGCGGGGAAATGGACCTGAGTCCATGATCAGATCAGCCAAAATCTTATTGAATGGCGGAGCAGGCTCGAGGGGCCATATGGCCTACTGCTGCTCCTATTTCTTATGTTCTTATAAGTCATGCATACCACAACTGAATTTAAATTAACACATTTTATTGTGAAAAATCTGATATTTATGATATGATTGGCATGTGGAGGATGACTGATGTACCAGATTAACAAAATATGACACGTCAATCAAGAAAGTGTGAAAGATCACTGTATGCCTCAGCCATTATGATCTGCCTAGATGAAAAATTCATTATAATGGGAAATTTGTACTGGAAAGTTGCTCTTAAATCAATTTAATGCTGTTTCTAACCTATAATAAACTTGGAGATGGCACTGTCCTGTGTAATGTAGTTTAATTATCTGTGTTGTAGAAGAGTTACATAAAAACATAAGAATTAGAAGTAGGAATATGCCATTCAGCCCCTCGAGCCTGCTCTGCCATTCAATAAAATCATGGCTGATCTTCTGCCTCAACTCCACTTTCCTGCACAATCCTCATATCTCTTAATTTCCTTAATATCCAAAAATCTATTGATCACTGTTCTGACTATACTCAAAGACTGAGCCTCCACAGCCCTCTGGGGGAGAGAATTCCAAAGATTCACCACCCTTTGAGTTAAAAAGTTTCTCCTCATCTCAGTCCTAAATGGTCGATCCCTTAATCTGAGACTGTGACCCCTGGTTCCAGACTCCCCAGCCAGAGGAAACATCCTCCCTGCATCAACCTTTCAAGCCCTGTAAGAATTTTGTATGTTTCAATGAGATCACCTCTCACTAGAGAATCTAGGCCTCGACTACTCAATCTCTCCTCATAGGACAATCCTCCCCCACCCGCCCCCCATCCCAGAAATCAGTCTGTTGAACCTTTACTGCACTCCCTCTATGGCAAGTATATCCTTCCTTCGGTAAGGAAACCACGGAACCAAAATTCAGTCACCCGATAAGGCCTCTGGCTGCCTGAAAGAGGTGGCCACGTGGCGGTGCTAAATGGTTGCCGACTTGTGGCGGCCTGGCCGACACTTGCTAAATTCACCTCGGGGCTTTTTGCTGCGATGTGACGATCTGCCCCATTCCTGCAGATGCGTCTTAAAAACATCATCAGTGCACGTACCACAATGGAGCCGCCCGAGGAGGAAAATTCATCTGCCAAAGTCTCCTGGCCGCCGCTCGGTCCCCCCCGACAGCTTTTTGTGTCGGGGCACTCCTTGTTGGTTATGGACGCGGCCGCCCTTAAAGGGGAGGTGGCGCTGATGGCGATACCATTTTTTTTTGTCGGCCAACTGCCAGGTCGGGCCGACAATTATGCCCCCGGGTTCGGCCGGGTCGCCAACAGGTCTGGTGGCCCAGTGAACCTAACTAAAAAAGATGCAGAGCTCGCAGCGTACCTCCCCTTTTAACTGAAGGGGAGAGATGTTGTGATGCGCCAGCACGATGACATCATTGGCGCGGCGCTGTTGAGTGATGGCGGCGGACACTCTGTCCTGCCCTCGCTTCCACCCCGCTAGTGATGAGCACTCGGCTCCACCTCCACTTCCATCCCCATCCATTGTGGCGGCTAGAAGACTTTGAAAATGGTAGGTTCGCGCTGTTTCGAGCAGAGGTGAATTTCGGCCTCCATACCTGTACCAATACTTCAGGTGTGGTCTCACCGGGGCCCTATATAATTGCAGTAAGACGTCTTTACTCTTCTACTCAAATCCTCTTGTAATAAAGGGCAACATACCATTTACTTTCTTAATTGCTTGCTGTACCTGCATGTTAACTTTCAGTGATTCGTGAGCAAGGACACCCAGGTTCCTCTGAACACCAACATTTCGCAATCATTCACCATGTTAAAAAAAAATACTCTGCTTTTCTATTTTCCCTACCAAAGTGGATAACTTCACATTTCTCCACATTATATTCCATTTGCCATGTTCTTGCCCACTCACTTAGCCTGTCTATACCCCCTTGAAGCCTCTTTGCATCCTCCTCACAACTCACATTGCCACCAAGCTTTGTATCATCAGCAAACTTGGTTATATTACATTTGGTCCCCTCATCCATATAATTGATATAGATTGTGAATAGCTAGGGACCAGGCACCGATCCTTTCGGTACCCCACTAGTTACAGCCTGCCAAACCAAAAATTACAAGTTTTTTCCTACTCTGTTTTCTGTCTGTTAACCAATCTTCAATCCATGCCTGTATATTACCCCCAATCTCATGAGTCCTAATTTTGTTTAATAACCTCTTGTATGGCACCTTATCGATAATCCTCTGAAAATCCAAATACACCATATCCACTGGGTTATCTACTAGTTACAACCTTAAAAAACTCAACAGATTTGTCAAACATGATTTCCCTTTCATTAATCCGTGTTGACTCTGCCCAATCCTATTATTACCCTGTTACCACGTCCTTAATAATAGATTCGAGCATTTTCCCTACGACTGATGTCAGGCTAAGGCGGAAAAAAACACAATGACTCTGCTATGATTTCGAGGCCGAACATTCGGGGAAAAAAATGCGCCCGCCGGGAAAAATCAGCGTTGCACGAAGATTTGCGGTGCAAACCGCAAATTTTCTGCAACTTTTCGCCGAGGCCAATACCGCTGCAAGTTGGGCCTAGTGAGGGGGGAAAACACAGACAACAAAAAATAAAAAAATCACAAAACATTCATAAGACCCTTTTCTAGCAAATCGCTGCAAAAGAATTTAAAATGGATCTTCAAAACCAGTGGCCGAAGAGGGGGTAGGGCTGGGAGCAGGGATTCCAAGCTTCAGTGTTCCTTGCTGATCAGAGACTAGACGTAGCAAGCCACCAACGATTGTAAGTGGGCCTCACCTGAGGTTCCGCGCTAGGATTGTGTCTTAGAACGCAAAGTTAAGTTTTCTTTTTCAAAATTTAAATGCTCACCCCTCAATAGGGGCCGTGGGGCACTTTCTGGGTGGGTGACACTGGCACCTCTTTTGCATTTCTCTCTTCCACACCACCCTCTCTCACTCCCACTGCCCCACTATTGTCCCCTCCCCCACCCATAGGGTGTAATATGCCGTATTTTGCAATCTCCAGGATGAGTTGCTTGGCCAAGATTCCCTTCTAGGCATGTCTGCGCTCACCAGGGGCATGCTAAATTGGAACCTCCCCAAAACCCAGAAGGTTAACCAGGGTTACCAGCAAAGTTTCCTGCCGAGTGCTCCCCAGCACTTAAACTAGGATGCAACCTATTTTTAATTTATTGCACTGTTTGCAAAATAACCGACGGGATGAATGAAAAACATGTTCTAGGTGCAATGAGGGTTCCACCCGTTGAATGCCAGATGGAGTATAGATTATAAGAGTGACAAATATGGCCAGTTCCAGTTTCCTATAATGGCATCAAAATGTTTGAAATTAGAGATTTAAAATTATAGGGTGCAAATATTAGCACTTACCCATGTGGTATATTGTAAAACTGTTACACCTCTAAATTCTTCCAGTTTTGACAAAAGGTCATTGACCTGAAACGGTAACTCTTTCTCTCTCCACAGATGCTGCCTGATCTGCTGAGTATTTCCAGCATTTTCTGTTTCTATTTTATGTTATATATTCCTTAGTCTGCTATTTTAATGGAGCTGTTAATCCATTTGTTTTAAAATAGCAGACAAGAAAGATAAAATGATTGTGATGATGGTGATTGTAGAATTACTTAACTCAGATATAGAATTGTTGTTTACAGGTGAGCATGTGTAAGTTTAAATTGATAGGGCATTAACTTTATCTTTTGCAATGAGTCAAGAGCTCATCTTGCACAAAATATATTTCAGGAGGTGAAGGCAAGTTTCATGGCAATAATGTAAACGACATTAAAGCTTTTTGAGATTGACACAAATGCAACAAAAACATTCTTCTTTTTCCATTTCTAAATTCTCTAAATCTTTCCAATTTCCAAAGCACAATTTTTTTTATAACAGGCAAACAAAAGTGTTCAAAGAAAATTAAAAAAAAATACTTTTGTCCCCAAGAGTTTTCTCCTGGTTGCTCGCAACAGTGTCCTGGAGATTAATTTCCGCAGACTCTGGGGTAATCCTGGAGAATCCTGCCGTGTTGGCAACCTACGTACGCCTGAAGCAAGAGGCCCGAGGATCAAGTTAAATTGTTGTGTATGGAGAAAGAGTCAGACTGAACACTGTGAGCTCAAAGTAAAGTGTGACCTTAGTTTTTTATTGCAGGTCTCCAGAGTGCCTCTCCAACCTGTGAAGCCTTCTTAAATACCTGCGCACCCAAGGGATTATGGTTAGGGTTAGGTCCCATACAAGAGATTAATGTGCAAAGTTAAAGCACATGGGATTGGGGGTAGTGTGCTGACATGGATTGAGAACTGGTTGTCAGACAGGAAGCAAAGAGTAGGAGTAAATGGGTACTTTTCAGAATGGCAGGCGGTGACTAGTGGGGTACCGCAAGGTTCTGTGCTGGGGCCCCAGCTGTTTACACTGTACATTAATGATTTAGACGAGGGGATTAAATGTAGTCTCTCCAAATTTGCGGATGACACTAAGTTGGGTGGCAGTGTGAGCTGCGAGGAGGATGCTATGAGGCTGCAGAGAGACTTGGATAGGTTAGGTGAGTGGGCAAATGCATGGCAGATGAAGTATAATGTGGATAAATGTGAGGTTATCCACTTTGGTGGTAAAAACAGAGAGACAGACTATTATCTGAATGGTGACAGATTAGGAAAAGGGAAGGTGCAACGAGACCTGGGTGTCATGGTACATCAGTCATTGAAGGTTGGCATGCAGGTACAGCAGGCGGTTAAGAAAGCAAATGGCATGTTGGCCTTCATAGCGAGGGGATTTGAGTACAGGGGCAGGGAGGTGTTGCTACAGTTGTACAGGGCCTTGGTAAGGCCGCACCTGGATTATTGTGTACAGTTTTGGTCTCCTAACTTGAGGAAGGACATTCTTGCTATTGAGGGAGTGCAGCGAAGGTTCACCAGACTCATTCCCGGGATGGCAGGACTGACCTATCAAGAAAGACTGGATCAACTGGGCTTGTATTCACTGGAGTTCAGAAGAATGAGAGGGGACCTCATAGAAACGTTTAAAATTCTGATGGGTTTAGACAGGTTAGATGCAGGAAGAATGTTTCCAATGTTGGGGAAGTCCAGAACCAGGGGTCACAGTCTAAGGATAAGGGGTAAGCCATTTAGGACCGAGATGAGGAGAAACTTCTTCACCCAGAGAGTGGTGAACCTGTGGAATTCTCTACCGCAGAAAGTTGTTGAGGCCAATTCACTAAAATATATTCAAAAAGGAGTTAGATGTAGTCCTTACTACTTGGGGGATCAAGGGGCATGGCGAGATAGCAGGAATGGGGTACTGAAGTTGCATGTTCAGCCATGAACTCATTGAATGGCGGTGCAGGCTAGAAGGGCTGAATGGCCTACTCCTGCACCTATTTTCTATGTTTCTATGACTCCAGGGGATGAGCCTTCTGGTGGCTGTACAGAGTAAATACAAGTCCACATATATAACAAAAATGGTCCTCAGGCCCCATTTGAATGATGAGGGCGAGCTGCCAGCACTGGTCTCGCGTCCATAGGCAGCTTGCTCAAAAGGATACGTCAATTTCAGGCTGCCTACCTCGCCGGCAGTGGGCCTCGGGAAGGTCCCAGGATGGGGTGTTGGACGGGCTGCAGGGGGATGGTGGTGGGGTCCCACAATCGTGACTCCTGTGGAGTTGGTGTAGTTCTACTATTCCTCCTGGCTCTACAGGAAGATCTTACTTTAGAAACCTATGGTTTGTGGCCACGGGGGCCGCAGAAGAATCCTGAGCCTGCCCCGTTCCTAAGAAACATAAGTATTATGAGCAGGAGTAGGCCATACGGCCCCTCGAGCCTGCTCCGCCATTCAATAAGTTCACGGCTGATCTTCGACCTCAACGCCACTTTCCCGCTCGATCCCCATATCCCTTGATTATCCTAGAATCCAAAAATCTATCTATCTCAGCCTTGAATGTACTCCATGATGTCTTCATCGGTAGCCAATTTCTCAGAGGTCCTTTAGCTTGGCATTAGGCTCTTGATTTACAACTTCAATGGTTTTAGGCATGTTATGCCTAATGTCCAGGATGTCAAAAAAGTAGGCCACAAATTTGGCAGTGGGACCAACATTGTGCAAATTGGGTGCAGGCTGCCCCACTGCTAAATTGGCATGCTTTGCACCAGTTTTATGTTCGAAAAACAGGAGCAACAAATACCAATTTCTATCCCATGGTCTTTCATACACATGCCTCAAATCATCTCACTACCCACTGCATGCAGACAGTAATATTTGAAGTTGCAGGTTAAATATCTTTCTAAAATATTCCACATGGTGATGGTCTGCAATTGATAAAAAACAAATATTATGTTTCGTTTCTTCGGCAATCCAATACTGTTTCTTCACAACTGCAGTCTTTTTGTATTGGGGCAGAATTACACGAAACACAGGAAAGAAAACCTTTAGCATGATGGCCATATTTGTTCATGTGGAAATGTAAAATTTAGACCAGCTGGTCTTCGATATGGTTTGAACATGAGTATAAGTTTAATTTTACTAAGTAAATACATCTTTAAAAGAATAACAGTAATTGAATTGTAGTGTAATTTTAACCTGTTGACTTTTTATTTAGTTAGACCTTGTTTTAATTCAAACAGTCTGAAATTATATATTCAATGTCATATTTTTATGTCTGTTGCTCACCGTCAGGATGATGTGATTACCACAGTTACTTTCTTTCCCTCTGGGTATGGGAGTAACATTTTATATGAATAAAATACAGTAGACATTCAATGATGTTGTATTTGACAAACATTAAAAAATTGTTATAGTAAGGGGTGTTTTCTGTGATTTCTCAGTTAATTTGGAGGAATATTTGTTCAACCAGAGGTATGGGATATCGATGATATAGTGAAGAGATGCTGCAATACTTTTAATTTATTTTTTAAATTTGTTTTATTTCAATAATTAAGATGTCTACTGTTAACATTTAGCAAGCAATTTGTAAATAATGAAAAGTTTTCTTTTGAATTCTAAATGCTAAATGGATCTCTTCAGTATTTCATGAGTTTTCAGTTTTAATGGTGAAGTGTTACATCTGAAAAGTTAACTTGTCTGTTCTCTCCAATAGGATCACAGCATTTCTTGATATATATTAATGACTTGGACTTGGGTGTACAGGGCACAATTTCAAAATTTGCAGATGACACAAAACTTGGAAGTATCGTGAACAGTGAGGAGGATAGTGATATAGAAACATAGAAACATAGAAAATAGGTGCAGGAGTAGGCCATTCGGCCCTTCGAGCCTGCACCACCATTCAATAAGATCATGGCTGATCATTCACCTCAGTATCCCTTTCCTGCTGTCTCTCCATACCCCTTGATCCCTTTAGCAGTCAGAGCCATATCTAACTCCCTCTTGAATATATTTAATGAACTGGCATCAACAACTCTCTGCGGTAGAGAATTCCACAGGTTAACAACTCTCTGAGTGAAGAAGTTTCTCCTCATCTCGGTCCTAACTGGCTTAACCCTTAACCTTAGACTGTGACCCCTGGTTCTGGACTTCCCCAACATCGGGAACATTCTTCCTGCATCTAACCTGTCCAGTCCCGTCAGAATTTTATGTTTCTATGAGATCCCCTCTCATTCTTCTCAACTCCAGTTAATACAGGCCCAGTCGATCTAGTCTCTCCTCATATGTCAGTCCTGCCATCCCGGAAATCAGTCTGGTGAACCTTCACTGCATTTCCTCAATAGCAAGAACGTCCTTCCTCAGATTAGGAGACCAAAACTGAACACAATATTCCAGGTGAGGCCTCAGCAAGGCCCTGTACAACTGCATCAAGACCTCCCTACTCCTATACTCAAATCCCCTAGCTATGAAGGCCAACATGCCATTTGCCGCCTTCACCGCCTGCTGTACCTGAATGCCAACTTTCAATGACTGATGTACCATGACACCAGGTCGCGTTGCACCTCCCCTTTTCCTAATGTGCCACCATTCAGATAGTATTCTGCCTTCATGTTTTTGCCACCAAAGTGGATAACCTCACATTTATCCACATTATACTGCATCTGCCATGCATTTTCCCACTCACCTAACCTGTCTAAGTCACCCTGCAGCCTCTTAGCATCCTCCTCACAGCTCACACAGTCACCCAGCTTAGTGTCATCTGCAAACTTGGAGATATTACACTCAATTCCTTCATCTAAATGCTTCAAGAGGATATACACAGGCTGGTGGAATGGACGGACACACGGCAGATGAAATAGTCTAAAAAGATGGTTAACCAAAAAGTGAGAGGAGCTGGAGGCAATTATGCATTGCGAAGAACCAGACATAGTAGGGATTACTGAGACATGGCTACAGAAAGATCAGGACTGGGAATTAAACATTGCAGGATATAACATATTTAGAAAAGATAGAGAGGGAAAAAGGAGAGGTGCAGTAGTTGTAATTATTAGGGATAACACAATGGCAATAGAAAAAAGTGACGCCGCTATCAGCAAGACAAAAATAGAATTCATATGGATAGATATAAAAGATAATAAAGGATCAATCACACTAATAGGTGTAGTCTACAGACCACCTAATAATGGAAGGGAGGTGGAGAAAGAAATATGCAGACAAATTAGGGAAATTAGTAAAAAAACAGAATAATAATCATGGGGGATTTCACCTACTCTGATATTAATTGGACAGAAGAGGTAGGTAAAGGGGATAAGGGAATGGAGTTCCTATAATGTGTACAGGACTACTTTCTAACCCAATATGTAAAAAGTCCAACAAAGGAGGATTCACTATTAGATCTAATAATGGGGAATGAACCAGAGCAGATGATGGAAGTAAAATAGGGGAACATTTAGGCAATAGTGACCATAATATAATATGCTTTAAGATGATAATTGAGAAGGAAATAAGTATGATGAAAACCAGGGTAATAGATTGGAGAAAAACTGATTTTGAGGGGCTGAGAATAGAACTTGGGAAAATAAAATGGGCAACAATATTGGCAAAAAACAGCAATGGGATATAAAAACAGTGTTCAGTAGTGTGCAGGAACAATACATTCTGCTAAAAGGAAAAAACAAACTAAACACTAATGAGACTCCATGGATGAATAAAGTCATAAGGGAACAATTGAGGGTAAGGAAAGAGACATACATTAAGTACATAGAGAACAGGGGAGTGCATGATATGGGACCATACAAAAAGATTAGGAGAGAAGTCAAAAAAACAATTAGGAAGGCAAAGAGGAACTGTGAAATTAAATTATCAAGGAACATAAAATAAAATAGTAAAATATTTTACAGGCACACCAATAAAAAAAAAGGAAGGTCGGGATGGGAATTGGGCCATTAAGGGATAGACAGGATAATACCACAGGTAACGATAGAGAGATGGCAGAAATATTAATTCTTACCAGGGAGATAGAACAAGTGGACATGACAATGGATGATGAGATTAGTAATGAGATAAATGCATTTAAAATAACAATAGCGGATATATGAAATAAATGAATCAAATTCAAAGAGGATAAGACCCCTGGTCCGGATGGATTGCATCCACGCATTTAAAAAGAATCTAGGAAAGCGATAGCAGAGGCATTATTACACATATTTAATAATTCATTAGAAAAAGGTGTAGTGCTCATCATCATCATAGGCAATCCCTCGGAGTCGGGGTGACTTGCTTCCACTCTATGGGCCCAAGTTTCAGCCTGAGTTGCTTCTGTTTTTTTGGAGCAACTAGTGTATCTTAGAAATTGCAATTCTCGGCATTTAGTTTGCTCCAGTTCTAGTCAGTTGGAACAGTTTCATTTTGGAACAGATTTTTTTTTCAAAAGAGGGCGTGTCCGGCCACTTACGTCTGTTTTGAAAGTTTAGGCAGTGAAAACTTACTCCAAACTAACTTAGAATGGAGTAAGTGAAGATTTTTGTATGCTCAGAAAAACCTTGCGTACACTTTACAAATCAGGCGTAGGTTACAAATTAGGCGTAAGGAACGGGAACGGGGTGGGGGTTGGGGGGGGTGAAGGGAAGTAATGCCATACTTATACAAATAAAGATCCAACCTGAATAAAAATGTATAAACAAAGCAAAGATTAAATATTCCATGTTCCTACCTGTGTGAAGCAGCAGCAGCCTTCGAGCTGCGGTGCTTCAGGCAGGCCTTCCTTCCATCAGTGTCTGGACGGCAGCCAAAGAAACAGCAAGCAGCGGTAGAATCCGGCAGCAGCAGGCTCCGAGCTACGAAGACTTAGACCGTTCGGCCAGGGGTCCATGAGACAAATCTTCACTTTTCTTCTAGTCCCTTTAAAAATGACCGAGTGCCAATGTTTATGTGCCACTGCGCGTACGCGCTCCAACGCGCACGCGCAGGGTTGCCAGCACGACGTTGCCCTATTTAAATTAGCCCTGCTCCTCACTACTTGTAGAATCAGCGCGAGTCTCTTGCTCCGCCCCCCGCTATTCTGTGCGCGCCGGCCAAGCTGCTGAAGACCTGCAGGGAGCCGGAGAATATGCAAGTATTTTTTCGGCGCACTTTCAAGCGCGGAAAACGGGCGTCCAGGCCTGAAACCTGGGCCCTATAAATGAGTTCTCAGGTGACTGAGGAGTCCAATGTGGGGCCTACAGTCTCTGTCACGGGTGGGGCAGACAGTGGTTGAAGGAAAGGATGGTCGGGGATGGGTTGATGCACGCTCCTTCCGCTGTCTACGCTTGCTTTCTGCTTGTTCTCGGTGATGGAACTCGAGGTACTCAGCACTCTCCTGGATGCTCTTCCTCCACTTTGGGCGGTCAAGGGCCAGGGATTCCCAGGAGTTGGTGGGGATGTTGCATTTTGTCAAGGAGGCTTTGAGGGTGTTCTTGAAGCGTTTCCTCCGCCCACCTGGGGCTCGCTTGCCGTGTTGAAGCTCCGCGTAGAGTGCTTGCTTTGGGAGTCTTGTGTCGGGTATGTGGATGACGTGGCCCGCCCAATGGAGCTGATCAAGTGCGGTCAATGCTTCGATGTTGGCCTGAGCGAGAACATTGACATTGGTGCGTCTGTTGTGTCAGTGGATTTGCAGGATCTTGCGGAGGCAGCACCGGTGGTACTTCTCCAGCGCTTTGAGGTATCTGTTGTATATAGTCCATGTTTCTGAGCCATATAGGAGGGCGGGTATTACTACTGCCCTGTAGACCATGAACTTGGTGCCGGATTTGAAGTCCTGGTCTTCAAACACTCTCTTGCTCAGGCGACCGAAAGCTGTGCTGGCACGCTGAAGGCGGTGTTGGACCTCGTTGTCAATGTCTGCCCTTGCTCCCGAGGTATGGAAAATGGTCCACATTGGCCAAGGACTCATTTGTGGATTTTGATAATCGGGGGCCCGTGCTGTGTGGCGGGATCAGGTCGGTAGAGGACCTTTGTCTTACTGATGTTTAGCGTAAGTCCCATGCTCTCGTATGCCTCGGTGAAGGTGTTAACGATGACTTGGAGTTCTGCCTCCGAGTGTGCACAGATGCAAGCGTCATCTGTGTACTGTAGTTCATTGACAGAGGATGGGATGACCTTGGATCTGTACTGGAGGCGGCGGAGGTTGAACAGATTCCCATCTCTTCTATAATTTAGCTTTACTCTGGCGCGGCACTGACTAAGGGTGAAATGTAGCATTGCAGCAAGGAAGATCGAAAAGAGCGTTGGTGCGATGATGCAGCCTTGCTTGACCCTGGTCCAAACATGGAATGGGTCAGGGTCAAGGCTTGCATGTCATTGTGGAGCAGAAGGAGGATGGTGACAAACTTTTGAGGGCAGCCGAAATGGAGGTGGATGCTCCATAGTCCCTCGCGGTTGACAGTGTCAGAAACCTTTGTGATGTCAAAGAAGGCCATGTACAAGGCTTGTTGCTGTTCCCTGCATTTCTCTTGTAGTTGTCGCGTGGTGAAGGTCATTTCCGTTGTACCCCCTTAGTGGACGGAATCCGCTTTGCGACTTTGGGAGGAGCTCTTCAGCGACGGAGAAGATGATTGAGGAGGATTCTTGCAATGACTTTCCCTGTGGCTGACAGCAGGGAGAATCCTCTGTAGTTACTGCAGTCGGGCTTGTCCCCTTTTTTGAAAATGATCATGATTATGGTGTCTCTCAGATCTCCTGGCATGCTCGCCGCCTTCCAGATAAGAGAAATGAGGTTATGTATACTTTTGGCACAAAAGTGCTTCTCTGCCATGCTTTAGTGCTTCGGCAGGAATTCCAGCTCTTGTTGCCATATTATTCTTCAGCTGACAGATGACCTTTTCTACTTTGTGCCGGGCTGAGGTTGCACTGAGATGGTGGCAGGTAGCATGTTGCGGATGTATCCAAGGTGTAGTGCTAGAGGACTGGTGGATAGCTAACATAAAACCCATATTTAAGAAGGGGGATAGGACATGACCGGGGAATTATAGACCAGTCAGCTTAATATCAGTGGTAGGAAAAATAATGGAATCCCTACTAAAGGAGAAAATAGAAGAACATCTAGAAACCAAAAATGTAATAATGAATTGTGTGCATGGATTTCAAAAGGGAAAGTCTTGATGACCAACCTCATCAAATTTTTGGAAGAGGTAACAGAGAGTCGGGGACAGGTAGCAGAATGGATAGCTAGCTGGCTTCAAGACAGAAAGCAGAGATTAGGGGTAAAGGGTAGACATTCACAGTGGCAGAAGGTGGGTAGTGGTGTTCCACAAGGATCAGTACTGGGACCACTGTTGGTCACAATTTATATTCATGATTTAGATTTCGGAATCAAAAAGACAATTTCTGAATTTACGGATAACACCAAATTGTGTGTGTGGGGTGGGGGTGTGGGGTGGGGGTGGGGGGTGGGGGAATAGTCGTCTTCATCATCATAGTAGGTCCCTCGGAATCGAGGAAGACTTGCTTCCACCCCTGAAGTGAGTTCTTTGGTGGCTGAACAGTCCAATACGAATGCCACAGACTTTGTCATAGGTGGGGCAGATCGTCGTTGAGGGTAAGGGAGGGTGGGACAGATTTACTGCACACTCTATCTGCTGCCTGCGCTTGATTTCTGCATGCTCTCGGCATGGAGACTCGAGGTGCTCAGTGCCCTCCCGGATGCAGTTCCTCCACTGAGGGCGGTCTTTGGCCTGGGACTCCCAGGTGTCGGTGGGGATGTTGCATTTTATCAAAGAGGCTTTGAGGGTGACCTTGTAACATTTCCGCTGCCCACCTTTGGCTCATTTGCCGTGAATGAGCTCCGAGTAGAGTGCTTGCTTTGGGAGTTGATCGAGTGTGGTCAGTACTTCAATGCTGGGGATGTTAGCCTGCATGAGGACGCTGATATTGATGCGTCTGTCCTCCCAGGAGATTTGTAGGATCTTGCGGAGATATCGTTCAGGAACAGAGAGACCTGAGGGTATTTGTGTACAAATCATTGAAGGTGGCAGGGCAGGTTGAGAAAGCGGTTAAAAAAGCATACAGGATCCTGGGATTCATAAATAGAGGGACTACAAAAGCAAGGAAGTTATGATGAATCTTTATAAAACACTGGTTCGGCTTCAACTGGAGTATTGTGTCCAATTCTGAACACCACACTTTAGGAAGGATATATGAAGGCCTTAGAGAAAGTGCAGAAAAGATTTACAAGAATGGTTCCAGAGATGAAGGACTTCAGTGACATGGATAGACTGGAGAAGCTGGGATTGTTCTCCTTAGAGCAGAGAGGAGAGGGTCGAGAACCAGAGGACACAGATTAAGGTGATTGGCAGCAGAACCAAAGGCGACATGGTGGAAAACTTTTTATGCAGCGAGTGGTTATGATCTTCTATGCACTGCCTGAAATGGTGGTGGAGGTAGATTCCTTTTTTTAATTATTTGTACAGGTGTGTGGGCGTTGCTGGCAAGGCCAGCATTTATTGCCCATCCATAATTGCCCTTGAGAAGGTGGTGAACCGCTGCAGTATTTGTGGTGAAGGTACTCCCACAGTGCTGTTGGGGAAGGGGGTTCCAAGATTTTGACCCAGCGACGATGAAGGAACTGCAATATATTTCCAAGTTTGGATGGTGTGTACCTTGGAGGGGAACTTGCAGGTGATAGTGCTCCCATGCGCCTGCTGCCCTTATCCTTCTAGATGGTAGAGGTCGCGGGTTTGGGAGGTGCTGTCGAAGAAGCCGTGGCAAGTACACACTGCAACCACGGTGCACCGGTGGTGGAGGGAGTGAATGTTTAAAGTGGTGGATGAGATGGCAATCGAATGGGCTGCTTTGTCCTATTTGGTGTTGAGTTTCTTGAGTGTTGTTGGAGCTGCACTCATCCAGGCAAGTGGAGAGTATTCCACCACATCCTGATTTGTGCCTTGTAGATGGTAGAAAAGCTTTGGGGAATCAGGAAGTGAGACATTTGCCGCAGAATACCCAGCCACTGACCCGCTATTGTCATCACAGTATTTATGTGGCTGGTCAATGGTGATCCCCAGGATGTTGATGGTGGGGGGTTCAGTGATGGCAATGCCGTTGAATGTGATGGGGCGGCGGTTCAACCCTTTCTTGTTAGAGATAGATAGTGCCTGACACTTATGTAGTGCGATGTTACTTGCCACTTATCAGCCCAAGCCTGAATGTTGTCCAGGTCTTGCCATATGATGGAGGGAAGGTCTTTGATGAACCAGCTGAAAATGATTGGACCTAGGTCACTGACTTGAGGAACTCCTGCAGCGATGTCTTGTGGCTGGGATAATTGACCTCCAACAACATCAACCATCTTCCTTTGTGCTAGGTATGACTCCAGCCAGTGGAGAGTTTTCCCTTTGATTCCCATTGACTTCAATTTTACTGGGGCTCCTTGATGCCACACTCAGTCAAATGCAGTCACTTTCACCTCACCTCTGGCATTCAGCTCTTTTGTCCATGCTTGGACCAAAGCTGTAATGAGGTCTGGAGTCGAGTAGTTCTGGCAGAACCTGTTTATGTAAACCTTACTATTGTGTAGGACTTGTCACCAGGGGGGTGCACCTGTTGGAGATCGAAGGGTCACCCGCACACCCCGGGCAAGCAGATATAAAAGGCAGTCTACCATGCTGCTTCCTCACTCTGGAGTTACATTAAAGAGACCAAGGTCACAACAGTTTGAGCTTACAGTATACAGTCTTGTGGAGTTATTCTGAACACAACAGAACCCAAACTGAGCATCGCTGAGCAGGATATTGGTGAATAGGTGCTGCTTAATAGCACTGTCGATGACATTTTCCTTCACGTTGCTGATGATAGAGAGTAAACTAATGAAGTGGTAATTGGCTAGATTGGATTTGACCTGCTTTTTGTGGACAGAACATACCTGGGCATATTTCCACATTGTCGGGTAGATGTCAGTTGTACTGGACAGCTTGGCTAGAGGCACGGTCAGGTGTCTGGAGAATACATCTTCAGCACGTTAGCTGGGATGTTGTCGGGGCCCATAGCGTTTGCTGCATCCAGTGCATTTAGCCACTTCTTGATATCACATGGAGTTCGTGAGAGGCGGGAGTTCATCGAGGAGGCAGCGGCCTATAAAGGCCCAGCAGTCAGGTGTCTGGAGAGTTCGTGAAAAGCGGGAGTTCGTCGAGGAGGCCGGCCGGTGCAGCTGCAGCAGGGAGGCAAAAAAGAAGTAGAAAGAAATCGAAAGGTGACGTCACAGCCAAGTGATTGGCTGGTGATTGGTTAGTAGATTTTCTTTTTCTTTTCTCTATCAGTAAGTAACCTTTAGCATTGTTGTTGCCAATTTAAGTGTATCTAAGGGTTAAGTCATGGCAGGACAGCTCGGACACGTGTTATGCTCCTATTGTACTATGTGGGAAGTCATGGCGCTTCCGGTGTCCCTGACGACTGTGTGTGCGGGAAGTGTATCCGGCTGCAGCTCCTGACGGACCACATTGCGGCACTGGAGCTGCGGGTGGATTCACTCTGGAGCATCCATGATGCTGAGAATGATGTGAATAGCACGTTTAGCGAGTTGGTCTTACTGCAGGTAAAAGGTACACAGCCAGATAGGGAATGGATGACCAACAGGAAGAGCAGTGCAAGGAAGGTAGTGCAGGGGTCCCCTGTGGTCATCCCCCTGCAAAACAGATACACTGCTTTGAGTACTGTTGAGGGGAATGACTCGACAGGAGAGGGCAGCAGCAGCCAAGTTCATGGCACCGTGGCTGGCTCTGCTGCACAGGATGGCAGGAAAAAGAGTGGGAGAGCAATAGTGATCGGGGATTCGATTGTAAGGGGAATAGATCGGCGTTTCTGAGACTCTAGGATGGTATGTTGCCTCCCTGGTGCAAGGGTCAAGGATGTCTCAGAGCGGGTGCAGGACATTCTGAAAAGGGAGGGTGAATAGCCAGTTGTCGTGGTGCATATAGGTACCAACGATATAGGTAAAAAACAGGATGAGGTCCTACGAGATGAATTTAGGGAGCTAGGAGCTCAATTAAAAAGTAGGACCTCAAAAGTAGCAATCTCAGGATTGCTACCAGTGCCATGTGCTAGTCAGAGTAGGAATCGCAGGATAGCTCAGATGAATATGTGGCTTGAGGTGTGGTGCACAAGGGAGGGATTCAAATTCCTGGGACATTGGAACTGGTTCTGGGGGAGGTGGGACCAGTACAAACAGGACGGTCTGCACCTGGGCAGGACCGGAACCAATGTCCTAGGGGGAGTGATTGCTAGTGCTGTTGGGGAGGAGCTAAACTAATATGGCAAGGGGATGGGAACCTATGCAGGGAGACTGAGAGAAGTAGAAGGAGGGCAGAAGCAAAAGATAGAAAGAAGAAAAGTAAAAGTGGAGGGCAGAGAAACCGAAAGCAAAAAAGGCCACATTGCACCAAAATTCTAAAGGGGAAAAGTGTGTTAGAAAGACCAGCCTGAAGGCTCTGTGCCTCAATATGAGGAGTATTTGGAATAAGGTGGACGAATTAACTGCGCAGATAGCAGTTAATGGGTATGATGTAATTGGCATCACGGAGACATGGCTCCAGGGTGACCAAGGCTGGGAACTCAACATCCAGAGGTATTCAACATTTAGGAAGGATAGACAGAAAGGAAAAGGAGGCGGGGTGGCATTGCTGGTTAAAGAGGAAATTAATGCAACAGTAAGAAAGGACATTAGCTTGGATGATGTGAAATTGGTATGGGTGGAGCTACGGAATACCAAGGGGCAGTTAACGCTAGTGGGAGTTGTGTACAAACCACCAAACAGTCGTCATAAGGTTGGAGACAGCATCAAATAAAAAATTAGGGATGCATGCAATAAAGGTACAGCAGTTATCATGGGGGACTTTAATCTACATATTGATTGGGCTAACCAAACTGGTAGCAATGCTTTGGAGGAGGATTTCCTGGAGTGTATTAGGGATGGTTTTCTACACCAATATGTCGAGGAACCAACTAGAGAGTTGGCCATCCTAGACTGGGTGATGTGTAATGAGAAAGGATTAATTAGCAATCTTGTTGTGCGAGGCCCCTTGGGGAAGAGTGACCATACCATGGTCGAATGCTTTATTAAGATGGAGAGTGACACAGTTAATTCAGAAACTAGAGTCCTGAACTTAAGGAAAGGTAACTTCGATGGTTTGAGGCATGAATTGGCTAGAATAGACTGGCAAATGTTACTTAAAGGGTTGATGGTGGATAGTCAATGGCAAACATTTAAAGATCACATGGATGAACTTCAGTAATTGTAAATCCCTGTCTGGAGTAAAAATAAAACGGGGAAGGTGGCTCAACCGTGGCTAACAAAGGAAATTAAGGATAGTGTTAAATCCAAGGAAGAGGCATATAAATTGGCCAGAAAAAGCAACAAATCTGAGGACTGGGAGAAATTTAGAATTCAGCAGAGGAGGACAAAGGGTTTAATTCAGAGGGGGAAAATAGAGTACGAGAAGAAGCTTGCCGGGAACATAAAAACTGATTGCAAAAGCTTCTATGATATGTGAAGAGAAAAAGATTAGTGAAGACAAACGTAGGTCCCTTGCAGTCGGACTCAGGTGAATTTATAATGGGGAACAAAGAAATGGCAGACCAATTGAACAAATACTTTGGTTCTGTCTTCATGAAGGAAGACACAAATAACCTTCTGGAAGTACTAGGGGACCGATGGTCTAATGAGAAGGAGGAACTGAAGGATATCCTTATTAGGTAGGAAATTGTGTTCGGGAAATTGATGGGATTGAAGGCCGATAAATCCCTGGGACTTGATAGTCTGTATCCCAGAGTACTTAAGAAAGTGGCCCTAGAAATAGTGGATGCATTGGTGATCATTTTTCAACAGTCTTTCGACTCTGGATCAGTTCCTATGAACTGGAGGGTAGCTAATGTAACACCACTTTTTAAAAAGGGAGGGAGAGAGAAAGCGGGTAATTATAGACCGGTTATCCTGACATCAGTAGTGGGGAAAATGTTGGAATCAATTATTAAGGATGAAATAGCAGCGCATTTGGAAAGCAGTGACAGGATCGGTCCAAGTCAGCATGGATTTATGAAGGGGAAATCATGCTTGACAAATCTTCTGGAATATTTTGAGGATGTAACTGGTAGAGTGGACAAGGGAGAACCAGTGGATGTGGTGTATTTGGACTTTCAAAAGCTTTTGACAAGGTCCCACACAAGAGATTGGTGTGCAAAATTAAAGCACATGGTATTGGGGGTAATGTATTGACATGGATAGCGAACTGGTTGGCAGACAGGAAGCAGAGAGTCGGGATAAACGGGTCCTTTTCAGAATGGCAGGCAGTGACTAGTGGAGTGCTGCAGGGCTCAGTGCTGGGACCCCAGCTCTTTACAATATACATCAATGATTTGGATGAAGGAATTGAGTGTAATATCTCCAAATTTGCAGATGACACTAAACTGGGTGGCGGTGTGAGCTGTGAGGCGGATGCTCGGAGGCTGCAGGGTGACTTGAACAGGTTAGGTGAGTGGGAAAATGCATGGCAGATGCAGTATAATGTGGATAAATGTGAGGTTATCCACTTTGGTGCAAAAACGCGAAGACAGGATATTATCTGAATGGCGGCAGATTTGGAAAAGGGGAGGTGCAATGAGACCTGGGTGTCATGGTTCATCAGCCATTGAAAGTTGGCATACAGATACAGCAGGTGGTGAAGAAGGCAAATGGTATTTTGGCCTTCATAGCTAGAGGATTTGAGTATAGGAGCAGGGAGCTCTTATTGCAGTTGTACAGGGCCTTGGTAAGGCCTCACCTGGAATATTGTGTTCAGTTTTGGTCTCCTAATCTGAGGAAGAACGTTCTTGCTATTGAGGGAGTGCAGTGAAGGTTCACCAGACTGATTCCCGGGATGGCAGGACTGACATATGAAGACAGACTGGATCAACTGGGCCTTTATACATTGGAGTTTAGAAGGATGAGAGGGGATCTCATAGAAACATATAAGATTCTGACAGGACGGGACAGGTTAGATGCGGGTAGAATGTTCCCGATGTTGGGGAAGTCCAGAACCATGGGACACAGTCTTAGGATAAGGGGTAGGCCATTTAGGACTGAGATGAGGAGAAACTTCTTCACTCAGAGCGTTGTTAACCTGTGGAATTCCCTGCCGCAGAGAGTTGTTGATGCCAGTTCATTGGATATATTCAAGAGGGAGTTAGATATGGCCCTTACCGCTAAGGGGATCAAGGGGTATGGAGAGAAAGCAGGATAGGGGTACTGAGGGAATGATCAGCCATGATCTTATTGAATGGTGATGCAGGCTCGAAGGGCCTAATGGCCTACTCCTGCACCTATTTTCTATGTTTCTATGAAGCGTATTTGTACTTGCATGCTGGGCTCTGCCATCACTGAGGATGGTAATATTGATAGAGCCTCCTCCTCCCATTAGTTGTTTAATGGTCCACCACCACTCATGACTGGATGTGGCAGAACTGCAGAGCTTTGATCTGATCCACTGATTGTAGGATTGCTTAGCTCTGTTTATAGCATGCTGCTTCCGTTGTTTAGCATGCATGTAGTCCTGTGTTGCAGCTTCTCCAAGTTGGTACCTCATTTTTAGGTGCACCTGGTGCTGCTCCTGGAATGCTCTTCTGCACTCTTCATTGAACCAGGGGTGGTCCCCTTGCTTGATGGTAATGGTAGAGTGAGGGATATGCTGGGCCATGAGGTTACAGATTGTGCTGGAATACACTTCTACTGTTGCTGATGGCCCACAGTGCTTCATGGATGGCCAGTTTTGAGTTGCTAGATCTGTTCTGAATCTATCACATTTAGCACAGAGGTAGTGCCACACAACACAATGGAGGGGTGCCTTCAGTCTGAAGAAGGGACTTCGTCTCCACAATGACTGTGCAGTGATCATGGCTACCAATGCTGTCATGGACAGCTGCATCTGTGACAGGTAGATAGGTGAGGATGAGGTCAAGTAGGTTTTTCCCTCGTGTTGGTTCTCTCACCACCAGTGTGACAGCTATGTCCTTCAGGACTCGGCCAGCTCGGTCAATAGTGGTGCTACCGAGCCACTCTTGGTGCTGGACATTGATGTCTCCCACCCAGAGTACATTCTGTGCTGTTGCTACCCTCAGTGCTTCTTCCAAGTGGCTTTGAACATAGAGTAGAAACATAGAAAATAGGTGCAGGAGTAGGCCATTCGGCCCTTCGAGCCTGCACCACCATTCAATAAGATCATGGCTGATCATTCACCTCAGTACCCATTCCTGCTTTCTCTCCATACCCTTGACCCCTTGATCCCTTTAGCCATCAGGGCCATATCTAACTCCTTCTTGAATATATCCAATGAACTGGAATCAACAACTCTCTGTGGTAAGGAATTCCACAGGTTAACAACTCTGAGTGAAGAAGTTTCTCCTCATCTCAGTCCAAAATGGCTCACCCCTTATCCTTAGACTGAGTCCCCTGGTTCTAGACTTCCCCAACATCGGGAACATTCTTCCTGCATCTAACCTGTCCAATCCCATCAGAATTTTGTAAGTTTTCATGAGATCCCCTCTTATCCTTCTAAACTCCAGTGAATACAAGCCCAGTCGATCCAGTCTCTCCTCATATGTCCGTCCTGCCATCCCGAGAATCAGTCTGGTGAACCTTCGCTACACTACCTCAATAGCAAGAACGTCCTTCCTCAGATTAGGAAACCAAAACTGAACACAATATTCCAGGTGAGGCCTCACCAAGGCCCTGTACAACTGCAGTAAGACCTCCCTGCTCCGATACTCAAATCCCCTAGCTATGAAGGCCAACATACCATTTGCCGCCTTCACTGCCTGCTGTGCCTGCATGCCAACTTTCAATGACTGATGAACCATGACACCCAAGTCTCGTTGCACCTCCCCTTTTCCTAACCTGCCGCCATTCAGATAATACTCTGCCTTCGTGTATTTGCCCCCAAAGTGGATAACCTCACATTTATCCACATTATACTGCAACTGCCATGCATTTGCCCACTCACCTAACCTGTCCAAGTCACCCTGCAGTCTCTTAGCATCCTCCTCACAGCTCTCACTGCCACCCAGCTTAGTGTCATCTGCAAACTTGGAGATAATACACTCAATTCCTTCATCTAATTCATTAATGTATATTGTAAATAGCTGGGGTCCCAGCACTGAGCCCTGCGGCACCCCTCTAGTCACTGCCTGCCATTCTGAAAAGGATCCGTTTATCCCGACTCTCTGCATCCTGTCTGCCAGCCAGTTCTCGATCCACATCAGTACATTACCCCCAATACCTGTGCTTTAATTTTGCACACCAATCTCTTGTGTGGGAGCCTTTTGAAAGTCCAAATACACCACATCCACTGGTTCTCCCTTGTCCACTCTACTAGTTATATCCTCCAAAAACGTTTAGATTTGTCAAGCATGATTTCCCTTTCATAAATCCATGCTGACTTGGACCTATCCTGTCACTGATTTCCAAATGCGCTGCTATTTCATCTTTAATAATTGATTCTAACATTTTCCCCACTGCTGATGTCAGGCTAACAGGTCTAGAATTACCCGTTTTGTCTCTCCCTCCTTTTTTAAAAAGTAGTGTTATATTAGCTACCCTCCAGTCCATAGGAACTGATCCAGAGTCGATAGACTGTTGGAAAATGTTCACCAATGCATCCACTATTTTTAGGGCCACTTCCTTAAGTACTCAGGGGTACTGATTTATCAACTGAGGGATTCAATCGTGGCTTTCAAAAGGGAATTGGAGAAGTACCTGAAGGAAAAAAACTTGCAGGGCTATGGGGAAAGGGCGGGTCGTGGGATGAGCTGACGTGCTCTGGAAGAGAGCCAATGGGGGCTCGACGGGCTGAATGACCTCCTGTGCTGTAATCATTCTATGATTCTAGATGCTGATGATCAAGATTGTTTCCAGAACTTCCTGTTTTTGTTTCAGTTTTAATAGTTTATTCATGAACAATATTCTCTGCCAAGCGTCATGAACACCTGTTAAAGTTTTATTGGGAACTTTAAATTGTAATATTGCTCGCAATAGTCAGTATAGAAGGGATTTTCAACATTTGGTGCAGAGGCAGTGCATCTGGAGGTGTGCATCATAGCATGGGGTGGAGCAGGGGGAGGAAAGGACCTCCTAACATTTTAACAATTAGTAGAAATGATTGAGGAGAGTACATAAGAAAACTTGTATTTATAGAGCACCTTCCATGATCACCAGACATCCTGTTGCATACGCAATAACGCAATATAGGCTTAGTACCGTGAACTCAATCAGGTGCGACCTGACTCTACTTTATTAGTTCTCAAAGTGAGGATTAAACATGGAGGCTTTCTTTATTTTCAAAGGCTGCACGCGTGTGTCTGTGGCCCAATGACCTCCGATGGTCACTCCTCCTGGTGGCAGGTAAACCCAGGTATACATACATTACATCATTCCACCCCCCCAGGCCCCCGCAATGATTTTGGTATCGGTCCTATTTACAAATTGAGATGGCCCAGGGCTTTCCGCTCCCGAGTTGATAGTCTCAGTTCAATTCCAGATCTGGGTGAGCTCTCCGAGTCATTCATGACTTGAGGCTCGGTAACCGATCTAATGGGAGTGGCAATGTCCATGTCGGGGATTGAAGGTCCAGATTCATTGACAATAGCAGGGTCTTCTGTTGGCTGAATATGAATAGGTTGGTCATTAATAGTGTCCTCTTCAAGCTGTTGCGGTTTGTCTGAGTGCCGCAATTTTGTTTGATCAATGTGCCTCCTGCATGTTTGCCCATTAGTGACCTGACAATAAGTACCCGGTTACCCTCCTTGGCCAGTGACCCACTTGGGGCCTTGACCATAATTTAGCACATACACAGGATCATTAATAGAGATGTCGCGTGACATAGCAGTGCGATTATGGTACCACTGCTGATGTTGACGTCTGTTTTCGACGTGAACGTTAAGATCAGGGTGGACAAGGGAGAGCTTGGTCTTGAGATCTCTCCAATAGTTCAGCAGGGGGACCTGGTATGCGTGTGGAGTCTTGTCCTGTAACTAAGCAGTATGCGTGACAAGCAAGCCTGCAAAGAACCGTGAGTTAAGCGTTTCAGGCTCTGCTTGATGGTTTGGACGGCCCGCTCCGCTTGACCATTGGACGTGGGTTTGAATGGTGCTGACCTTACGTGCTTGATACCATTGAGTCTCATAAACTCTTGAAACTCGTGAAGCACGATCCGTTGTCGCTCAACGATGTCGGGCAGACCATGAGGGGCGAACATGGCATGAAGGCTCTCAATGGTGGCTGAGGATGTGCTGGATGACATGATTACACACTCTATCCATTTGGAATACGCATCCACCACCACCAAAAACATTTTGCCCAGGAAAGGACTCGCATAGTCGATGTGGATCCTCGACCATGGTTTGGATTGCCACAACCACAGACTTAGCGGAGATTCCACTGGCGCAATGCTTAACTGCATGCAAGTGTTGCACTGATGCACACATGATTCTAAATCAGAGTCGATGCCAGGCCACCAAACGTGAGACCTGGCAATGGCCTTCATCATCACAATAGCGGGATGGGTACTATGTAAATCCCATACAACTCTCTCCCTACCTTTCTTGGGCATAACAACACAATTACCCCATAGCAAACAATCAGATTGAATGGATAGTTCATCTTTGTGACGGTTGTAAGGTTTGGTCTCATTACACACTTCCCTGGGAATGGCCGACCAATCACCACTAAGGACACAACGTTTTACAACCGATAAGATCAGATCCTGGCTGGTCCAGGTCCTAAATTGTTGAGCAGTGACAGGCGACCCTTCACTCTCAAAGGCATCCATGACCAACAATAAGTCTGCGGGTTGTGGCGTTTCCACCTCCGGCGCGGGCAACGGTAAATGGTTCAATGCATCGGCCCAATTCTCGGTGCCAGGACTATGGCGAATGACATAATCATAGGCAGATAATGTCAGCGTCCACCTGGATGTGGGATGACATATTGGTATTGATACCTCTATGCTCTGAAAACGCAGATATGAACGGCTTGTGATCGGTTTCAAGCTCGAAACGAAGCCCAAACAGATACTGGTGCATTTTTCACTCCATGTACGCTGGCTAAAGCTTCTTTTTCTACCATGCCGTAGGCTTTTTCCGCTTTAGACATGCTTCTCGACGCGTACGCAACGGGTTGTAGTTTGCCCGACATTGGATTGTTGGAGCACGCAACCAACCCCATGTGATGAAGCGTCACAGGCCAATACTAAACGCTTGCATGGGTCATAATGTACCAGCAATTTATTGGAACAAAGCAGATTTCTAGCCTTCTCGAAGGCCCTGTCTTGAAATACACCCCAAACCCAGTTGTCGCCTTTTCTGAGCAGCATGTGCAGTGGCTCTAATAATGTGCTCAATTTCGGCAAGAAATTACCGAAGTAGTTGAGAAGACCAAGGAATGGACGCAGCTCCATCACATTCTGGGGTCTGAGTGCATTTTTGATGGCCTCTGTTTTCGAGTCCGTAGACTTGATGCCGTCTGCAGCAATCTTCCTTCCCAGGAATTCGACTTCCAGTGCCATCAAGACGCACTTTGAACGCTTCAGCCTGAGCCCCACTTTGTCCAGATGATGTAGAACCTCTTCCAAGTTGTGCAGGTGTTCGGCAATGTCACGATCTGTGATCACAATGCTGTCTTGGAACACCACGGTTCTAAGGACGGACTTCAGTAAACTCTCCATGTTTCTCTGAAATCTGGCTGCAACCGAGCGAATTCCGAAAGGACATTTGTTGCAAATGAACAGCCCTTTATACGTATTGATGTATGTAAGTTTCTTCAACAATTCGACAAGCTCCTGTGTCATATTGGCCAACGTCGGATCCAATTTGGTGAACGACTTTCCCCCGGCTAGCATTACAAACAGGTCATCAGGCTTTGGTAACGGGTACTGATCCTGTTTCGAAACTCGGTTGATCGCAACCTTGTAGTCTCCAGCTCAGGATCAATGGGACTAGCCCATTCGTTAAATTCAACCGGTGAAATGACCACTTCATGTTGGAGTCTGTCCAGTTCGATTTCGACCTTCTCCCTTATCATGTACAGGACCGCCCGGGCTTTCTGATGGATGGGTCTTGCATCCGAGTCCAGATGAATCTGCACCTTGGCTCCAGTGAAGTTACTGATGCCCGGTTCCATCAGCGAGGGAAATTTGCTCAGCACTTGAACACACTAAGTGTCATCCACCAAGGATAAAGCTTAATATCGTTCCAGTTCGAGCCAACTCCTGCGGAACAGAGTTGGACCATTGCCTGGAACGATCCACAGCGATAGATCATGAACTGCCCCATTGATACCTTGACTGCTGTACTGCCAAAAATTGGTATGAGCTCTTTGGTGTAGGTATGCAGTTTTGTATTTACTGGATTCAGCTTGGGTTGTACGGCCTTGGTGTCCCACAGCTTTTCGAAAGTTCTCTGGCTCATAATTGACTGGCTCGCACCTGTGTCTAATTCCATAGATACCGGCACGCCGTTCAATTTTACTTCAATCATTATTGGTTGGCTCTTTGTCAGGAACGAATGTACACTATACACTTCCTCCTCCGGTATCTCGGGTTGCATTGCCGGATCCGTTCCGCATCGGTCATCATCATCCACGTGGTGTGTCGCAGCACACTTGCTGAGCTGCGGACACATCCGCTGAAGGTGCCCCATCTTCGCACAGCCTCTACATATTTACTGTCTGAAACGCCACTGATAAGGCCGATGATTGCCCCCACAACGCCAACAGGGTGAAATCGGATTTGTGCCCAATGGCGGACTTCGAGCAGCTACAGGTTTCGCAAACACAGTCGGGTAGGCCCTGCCAGGTGCAGCTCTGCCAACCGACGACACAATCTGGTGCATAGTACTTGCCGTGGAGTTCCGACTCTGCGAGGATATCTGCTTTGTACTATCGACCGTGGTCAGGCAAGCCTGGGCGATCGTGATGGCCCTGCTCAAATCCAGCATCTCCGCAGCCAGCAGCTTCCGCAGGATCACCTCGTGGTTTATGCCGATTACAAAGACGTCGCGCAGCATGTCTTCCAACGCGGTTTAAAACTTACACGGCCCAGCGAGACTTCTCAGGTCGGCAACAAATTCCGCCACGTCCCGGCCTTCAGAATGAACATGCTTGTTAAAAGCGATATCTCGAGATAATGATGCCTTCTTTAGGTTTGAGATGGTCCCGAATCAGAGCACACAATTCCTCATAGGTCTTTTCCATTGGATGTGCAGGTGAAAGCAGATTCTTTGAGGCCATAGATTTTTGGACCACAAACCAGGAAGAAAACTGTCCTGCACCTAACTGTGTCAGCGTCTTCATCCATCTTGTTGACCCTGAAGTATTGGTCGAGGCAATTTGTAAAATCCTCCCAGTCTTCTCCCTCCACGAATTGCTCCAGGATTACAACGGTGCTCATTTTTTTTGGTGCGTGAAAATTCGTATTGTGCCTTGTTGCCAAATGTTGCGTATGCAATAACTCAATAGGCTTAGTACCGTGAACTCAATCAGGTGCGACCTGACTCTACTTTATTAGCTCTCAAAGTGAGGATTAAACATGGAGGTTTTCTTTATATACAAGGGCTGCACGTGTGTGTCTGTGGCCCAATGACTTCTGATGGTCGCTCCCTTGGTGGCACGTAAACCCAGGCATATACATACATTACACATCCCAAGCACTTTACAGCCAATGAAGTACTTGAAGTGTAGTCACTATTGTAATGTAAGAAATGCAGCAGCCAATTTGCCACAAACTGTAATTTGATAATGTCCAGATAATCTGTTTTTGCGAACTTGTTTGAGGGATAAATATTGGCCAAGACTCTGAGGATAACTCCCCTGTTCTTCAAAATAGTGTCATGGGTTCTTTTACATCCACCTGAAAGCGCAGGGGCCTCGGTAAACATCTCATCCAAAAGACCGCACTCCCGACAGTGCAGCTCTGGATTTTTGGGCTCAAGTCTCTGGAGTGGGACTTAAACCCACAACTTTGTGACTCAAAGGCAAGTGTGCTACCAACTGAGCCACAGCTGACACGTGGGAGGATAGTTCCCTTTACATAACCAGCCTAGGAGGTAATATGAAAAGTGAATCAAATGTCGAGAGGCACTCTTCTCAGAAGGCAGGTGTTGGGATGCATGGCAAGAAGCAGCAGAGTTGGTGAGTGCCGTCTCTATACTGAGAGTTTAATACTTTGAAAAATGTTGCCAAAGTAAGGGAGCAAAATTCTCGTTTGGGGCATAAACTTTTAAAAATGTGAAAAGTTAGCACCAGGCGCAAACATCAGTGAAGCAAGAACCTACTGTCCTCTTTCAGCATTCCTGAGCCCACCACTGCCACTCCATCAGTGCACTTGTCGCTGCCTGTCAGCCAGCCAGCCCAGAGGCCGCTGCAGAGCTTGAGGTGGTGCATGTTGTGTCCTTACACACACTACTATAAATTCACACGAGGCACATTCTGCAGACAAAGTCACTCTGTGATCTAACCTTTATTCACAGGACCAAGAAATGATGACCCTGCGTGGGACCTCCCTTTATATACCTGGGTGACCAGGTGAGGAGTGTCTCCCACAAGTTCACCCCCCTGTGGTCAAGGTGTGCATTTCTTAGGTGTATACAGTATGCAGTGTTGTTACATGAAGGTTGCAGTTACATGAAGGTTACATGCATGACATCACCCCTCCCCCCCCCCCCCCCCCCCCACGTCTTGTGGGGTCAAAGATGAAGTCTTTCGGGTGGTCGATGCTCTCTCGTGGAGCGCCGCAGTTGGGGCTCTCGTTGAGCCTTGGCATGCGTCTCTGTCACCTGTGGTGGTTCCGGCTCGTCCGGGCTGGCCGCAGGGAATGTGCAAGCTGCTGAAAGTTCTTGTTGCTCGTTCACTGGCAGTGGTGTGGGCAACATCTCATGATCTTCCTCAGGGTCCATGCCGAACCTTTTTTACTTGGTCCAGATGCTTGCGGCACATCTGTCCATTGTTGAGTCTGACCACTATGACCCTATTCCCCTCTTTGCCAATTACAGTACCCTCAAAGCCACTTGGGCCCCAAAGCATGATTAAGAACAAATACAGGGTCATTGATTTCTATACATCTCCCCTTTCAGTTATGGTCATGGCACTCATTTTGGGACTAGCGCTTGCCCTCAACAAAGTCTGACAGGACTGGATGAATGAGGGACAGTCGAGTTTTTAGTGCACGTTTCATGAGT
The DNA here is from genome assembly GCF_044704955.1 of Pristiophorus japonicus. Taxonomy (NCBI): domain Eukaryota; kingdom Metazoa; phylum Chordata; class Chondrichthyes; family Pristiophoridae; genus Pristiophorus; species Pristiophorus japonicus. The sequence continues at coordinate 147,837,459 of NC_091990.1, forward strand.
AGTTCCGCGGGCGGGACTCCCGTGAGCGAATGCGGTCAGGACCTGTAGGCCAGCAGGAGGCACGATAGGCAGCATTGAAGGGAGGGTCCTTGAATCCGGAGCATGCCTTATTTTATGATTTGGACTGCACATTCCGCCTGGCCATTGGAAGCCGGCTTGAACGGCGCTGTCCTGACATGTTTGATGCCATTACCCGACATGAACTCCGGAAATTCATAGCTAGTGAAACACGGGCCGTTGTCGCTAACCAGGATGTCCGGCAAGCCGTGAGTCGCAAAGACCGCACACAGACTCTCCACAGTGGTGGATGTTGTGCACGAATTCAATATGATGCACTCGATCTATTTCGTGTACGCATCAACAACAATGAGGAACATTTTTCCCATGAACGGGTCCGCGTAGTCGACGTGAATACGTGACCATGGCCTGGTGGGCCAGGGCCACGGGCTGAGTGGGACCTCCCTGGGGGCATTGCTCAGCTGGGCACACGTCGTGCACATGCGAACACAGTGTTCCAGGTCTGAGTCAATTCCCGGCCACCATACATGTGACCGGGCGATGGCCTTCATTAACACAATGCCTGGGTGCTCGCTGTGGCGTTTCCTGATGAATGCTTCCCTTCCCTTCTTGGGCATAACTACCCGGCTGCCCCATAGTAGGCAGTCGGCTTGGATGGAGAGCTCATCCATCCATCTGTGAAACGGTCTGACCTCCTCGGAGCATGCTCTGTGTGCGGGCGCCCAATCCCCAGTCAGGACACATTTCTTAACTAAGGATAGGAGGGGATCTCTGTTGGTCCAGATTTTGATCTGACGGGCTGTGATGGGGGAGCCGGCACTGTCAAAAGCATCGACAGCCATGACCATCTCAGCGCTTTGCTCCGATGTCCCCTCAGTGGTAGACAGTGGAAGCCTGCTGAGCACGTCAGTGCAATTTTCGGTGCCTGGCCGGTGCCGTTTGGTGTAGTCATACGCAGCCAGCGTGTGAGCCCATCGCTGTATGCGAGATGACGCATTGGCATTGACAGCTTTGCTATCTGACAACAGGGATGTTAACGGCTTGTGGTCTGTTTCTAACTCGAACCTTCTGCCAAAAAGGTACTGGTGCATCTTTTTCACCCCATAGACACATGCGAGTGCTTCCTTTTCAACCATCCCATATCCCCTTTCAGCCTAGGAGAGCGACCTGGAGGCATAAGCCACAGGTTGGAGTTGGCCCTCATCATTACTCTGCTGCAACATGCACCCAACCCCAGAGGATGATGCATCACATGACAAAACCAATTTCTTACAGGGGTTGTACAGGGTCAACAGCTTATTAGAACAAAGCAGGTTCCACGCCCGATTGAAAGCCCATTCCTGACAGTCCCCCCAAAACCAATCGCAACCCTTACGCAGGAGCACATGTAGAGGCTCCAACAATGTGCTTAAGTTCGGCAGAAAGTTCCCGAAATAGTTCAAGAGTCCCAGAAATGAACGCAACTCCGATGTGTTGCCGGGCCTGGGCGCACGACGAATCGCCTCTGTTTTGGATTCGGTAGGCCGGATCCCGTCTGCGGCAACCCTCCTGCCCAAAAACTCTACATCTGGGGCCAAAAACACACACTTGGACTTCTTTAGTCGCAGGCCTACCCGGTCCAGTCAGCTTAGCACCTCCAGGTTGTAGAGGTGTTCATCGGTGTCTCGACCCGTGATAAGGATGTCGTCCTGAAATACGATTGTTCCAGGGATGGATTTGAGCAGGCTTTCTATGTTCCTTTGAAAGATAGCAGCTGCTGAACGAATGCCAAACGGAAACCTGTTGTAGACAAACAGCACCTTGTGCGTGGTGATGGAGGTCAGTAGCTTGGATTCTTCGGCCAGTTCCTGGGTCATGTAGGCCGAAGTGAGGTCCAACTTGGTGAACAGCTTGCTGCCTGCCAGCGTGGCAAAATGATCCTCCGCTCTCGGAAGCGGGTATTGGTCTTGTAGTGACACTTGGTTGATAGTGGCCTTGTAGTTGCCACAGATCCTGACTGAGGCATCCATTTTTAGGACAGGGACAATGGGGCTTGCCCAGTCGCTGAATTCAACGGGCGAAATTATGTCCTCTCTGTCCAACTCACTTTCAATTTTCTCCCGCATCACATACGGCACTGCTCTGGCTTTATGGTGCACTGGTCTGGCATCCGGGGTGATGTGTATCACAACTTTGGTACCTTTGAAAGTCCCGACACCAGGTTGAAATAGTGACTCAAATTTCTGTAGGACCTGTGAGCATGAACTTCGCTCCACAGATGAAATGGCGTGCACATCCCCCCCCATTTCCAGTTCATCTCGGCTAGCCAGCTCCTCCCCAAAAGCGCGAGACCATTTCCTGGGACAATCTAGAGTGGCAGCCGGTTCTCTGATCCATTATGTGTGACCACCACCATTGCACTGCCTAGCACTGGATGATCTCTTTAGTGTATGTCCGTAATTGCGTTCTAGTTTGAGTCTGCTAGCTCTGAGTGGCCGTAGTTTCTCGAATTGTTGGATACTCATAAGTGACTGGCTGGCCCCTGTATCTAGCTCCATGCCTACCGGGATGCAGTTTAATCGGACTTTCGTCATCATAGGTGGCGTTTTTGTATATGAACTGTGGATGTTTACCACCTGAACCCGCTGAACTTCAGCGTCCATTGCTGTGTCCCAAGCATCACCCTGCCTTGCAGACCCCTCTTGTGGTTCATCTGCCTCGTAAATTAACCTCGCTGCGGGCTTCCTGCACATTCTGGCTAAATGTCCACTGAAGTTACAATTTCTACAGATGAATTGTTGGAACCTGCAGGTTTTTGCAGCATGTCTGCCCCCGCACCTCCAGCATGAGCTGAGATTGTTGTCAACAAAAGGGCTGTTACCAGGCATTCCTCTCTGATTGTCTCTTTGATTACTCTTGAGCACTCTGTTAGTGGGTGTCAATGGCCCCATCCCGGGACGTATTGTCCCTTGTGATGGTGTAAATGTCCGTTCAACCTGCCATTGTCTCTGTTGAGGACTCACTCTAGAGTCTGTTGCTGCCTGGGTGGTGTCGAATTGCCCTTGCCTGCCTGCGGGGTTCTGAGTCGCGTTTACAATGTTAACTCCCTGATCCATCACCACATTGGGAGCAGAGTTGCGCACGTATATTATCTTGGTTTCCTCCTCCCCCGCCATGAAGGTCTGAGCCATCAACGCCGCCGCTTCCAAGGTCAAGTCCTTGGTCTCAATTAGCTTTTTGAAAATCCCGGCATGATCAATGCCCTCAATGAAGAAATCCCTTAACATCTGCCCCCTGCAGGCATCTGTGAACTTAGAGGCTGGCCAAGCGCCGAAGGTCCGCAACAAAGTCCGGTATGCTCTTTCCTTCCCGACATCGGTGTGTATAGAATCGTTGTTGGGCCATGTGTATACTGCTCGCCGGTTTCATGTGCTCACCGATCAGTTTGCTGAGCTCCTCAAAGGTTTTGTCCGCCAGCTTCTCGGGTGTGAGCAGGTCTTTCATCAGCATGTACGTCTTAGGTCCACAGCTGGTCAGTAGATGCGCCCTTCGCTTGTCAACCGCTATATCTCTCAGCCAGTCCTTCGTGACAAAGCTCTGCTGGAGCCTCTCAATGAAATCGTCCCAGACCTCACCAACACAGTACTGTTCCTCTGTGCTACCGGTGGCCATTCTCGTGAGTCGTTGATTCCCGTTTCTCGTCGCCAAATGTTGTGTCCTTACACACTACTACAAATTCACACGAGGCACATTCTGCAGACAAAGTCACTCTGTGACCTAACCTTTATTCACAAGACCAAGAAGTGATGACCCTGCGTAGGACCTCCCTTTATATACCTGGGTGACCAGGTGAGGAGAGTCTCCCACAAGTTCACCCCTCTCTGGTCAAGGTGTGCTTTTTTAGGTGTATACAGTATGCAGTGTTGTTACATGAAGGTTACAGTTACATGAAGGTTACATACATGACAGTGCAGTCTACAGCCGGGCCTTCCAGGCCCAGAGCTGGTCGAGGGTGTCCTGCAAAACCATCTGTAGTCTCTGGTCCTGACACACAGCCGCCACACTGCTGTGCTGCAGCCACTGGGGATACATTGCGGAGGAGCTGTAGAATAGTTAAACCGAGTGTTAAGAGGGGATATAAGGAACTGCACAAGGGTGATAAATATATTTGTTGTTTGAGAGTCTTAAATATTATGAGATAAATTTTAATTGGAATGTTTCATTTTTCGTGTCTCTCATTTCAGTTTAGGGGCTGTGGTGTGGAAGGGCAAATTGATGATGTGAGGGAGACGTGCAGAGAAACCAGGAAGTGCAATGGCCCTTGCAGAATCGCGATTGTTTGGCTGCCTCCTCTATACTGGTGGTGGCAGCGGCGCCGTCATCATCGGGTGGAGCTATGCCTGGTGTCAATGGCTGCACTCTCATGATGGCCAAGTTGTGCAGCAGATGCTGTCGAAAAGGGACACCCACTAAGCCAAGTACTGCAGGACTCCTCCCGAGTGGTCACAGCAGTGGAACCGTTGCTTGAGCACTCTGATGGTCTGCTCAATGATGTTCCTGGTGTGGCATGGCTCTTATTTTATGAGTGCTGGGCAGGACTGTTGGGGTTGCGGAGGCGAGTCATGAGCCAGGTCGAGAGCACATAGCCCTTGTCTCCGACCAGCCTTGATGTGGCTGGAACAGAGCTGGCACAGGAAGAATATGAGGATTCTGCGTGTGTGGCCGCACATTCAGTGAGTGGCAGCCTTTGCGGTTACGGAATACCTCAGGATTGTGATGCGGTACTCGCAAAGTAACATGGGTGCAGTCAATGGCGCACTGCACCATGGGGAAGCCCGCGATCCTGGCAAAGTCATGTGCACGCTCATGTTGCTTCTCTCTGCTCATGGGGAAGGAAATGTAGTCGCTTCTCCTTCTGTAAAGAGTACCTGTGACCTCGCGAAAGCAGCAATGGATGGCAAACTGGGAGATGTTGGAGGTGTCTTCTCTTGCACGCTGGAAGGATCAGCTGGTGTAGAAATTGATCTTGAATGCCACTCAGAGAGCTGCTCTCAGCCTGGTCTGAGGCTCGAGGTCAGGTTGCAGGAGGTGGCAGAGCTCTGTGACCATGTCCGTGCTGAACCGCAGCCAACGAACACACTGTTCCTCGGTGAAATTGATGTAAGAGAACTGCTGCTGGAATACCCTGGGAAGCTATGCCTCCTGTTGAGAGCCCGGTTGGCGCTCCTCCCTCTGGCCAGTTTTTCCCTTTTCTCTCTGCCTTTCTCTTTTCTCTCTGCCTAAGTTGCCTCTGATGGTGACGTGCGAGCAGCAGGTCACGTGCCAACGCAGCCCCCATGAAACGATATAAATGTTTTCATTTCAAAACTGCCCTCAATGAAAGACAGGAATGTTTGACAGCCAGAACGCTCCTTCAACTAAAAATCACTGAATTCTGTCAAACAGCCTGTCTGCCTATGTGGTAGTTCGCTGCAAACAGTAATGACCGACTAAAGATGTTTCCAAAGATTGTGCCTTTAAATAGTGCTCTTCCAGCCGATTCCTGACTGAAACTTGACAGCTGAAGCTGTCGTTGTCAGCGCCAGGTGGTACGACAGGGGGTGCGACCGAATTTAGCTTTCGCAACAGTAAAGGGGCACTGCGCATGGTGATGACATCATCATTACTGGGTGCAGCCGAGCGGGGCGGTACCTATTAGCGCTGCCGCAAAGCCCAAACCCAATTTAGCAGGAGCCGCTGTTTTTGTCGCGCTCGGGCGAAAACTCATTTGCGCCCTGTTAGTGTGCCCTGTTAGCATGCCCCCCCCCCCCCCATGGAAGCTCATCAGAGATGCAAAGTTGGTGAATTTCGCCCCATAAGTATCTGCTGAATATACCTGTTTTCGGTCCTATGGTAGGGCAACAACAGGGTAGTTGACTTTTAACTGCCCTCTGAAGGAGGGACAAGAGTTGGAGAGACACAGAAGTTCTGGGAGGGAATTCCAGAGCATGGAGCATACGTGGCTGAAAGCACGTTCACCAATGGTGAGCAAAGGAAGGGGGTGCACACGGAGTTGGAATCAGAGGAATGGGTTACAGAGGTACAGTGGGCCGAGGCCATAAATGTAATTATAAGGATGAGAACTGTAAATTTGAGGAGGCCTTTAGCACAGATGTTAGAAATTTAAAGTATTAAGTTTGCCAAGGTCAGTGTACTGAATGTACATGTTTCCAGTCCTATGGTGGTGGAGTATGGCAACAGCACATACCATCACCTCAAACAACAGCAACATAACATTAACTGCTGGCTGGTCGTTTGAGAACTTTTAGTCTTTTGCAAACAATTATAAAACAGCCGATGTTCATGCATAGCACACCTTCCAAATTCCAAGCAAATTTCCTTCCGGTTGCAGGAGCGGCTAACAAGTAGTCACTTCCTTTCTGTTCCAGAGTTCCTTGACATGAAATCATAAATAGAGTAATGAAATGGTGAATGTTTCATGAGCTCTACCAATGCTATGCAATTGGCCACCCTATTTCTCAAAGCAAGTGTGCAAGAACGCGTAGCAGCAAAGTGGCTATTGGTGGAAACCTACTTTTTCCTGATGGTTTAGCACCAGCACTGAAATGTCAGCTTGAAATGTGAAAGGTGTGTCGAGCATTTGTCTGCTTTGTGATTGTGTATGCAGGGCCAAAGGGTTCCCAAATCATCAGCATCCACAATGTGAAGATGCAGTTGATTGAGGATATTGCTATGACTGGAACCAGATACACTCAATGGACACTTACTTTGGCAAAGATATTCAATGCTTTGCATTTCTTTTGCCTTTGAGCCGAAGATAATCATGTCCCAGATACTGTGTTCATCTGCTTTGCTGCCTCTTCCCATGTTGTCCCGACAGCTGCCGTCCGAGAATGGTGCCCCTCGAAACCACAGATATCAACTCTTTTCCACTTCACCTCTTGTCCTTCTAGATGGTAGAGATCATTGGTTCTCATTACCTCTCAAACCCATGATCTCTACTATCTAGAAGGACAAGGGCAGCAGGTGCATGGGAACACCTCTAAGTCTCACACCATCCTGACTTGGAAATATATTGCCGTTTCTTCATCGTTGCTGGATCAAAATCCCTACCTAACAGCACTGTGGGAGTACCTTCACTAGCGGTTCAAGAAGGCCACTCAAGGGCAGTTCGGGATGGGCAAAAAATGCTAGCCTTGCCATCGATGCCCATAACTCGCAAATTAATTTTTAAAAACTCCAAGATACTCTCTATAGAAGGAGCTGTTTTCTCTCCTCCCTGAACCCTTGCATTCTCCTCAGCCATCGCTGTTACACCAGCAAAAGTAATTGTCAAATGTAGAACTTGCAAAGCATAGAAAGTACAGGTGCCCTGTGCTGTGTTGGATAGTCCATCCTGCCCCCAATTATTTTTACTTCAACCTGCTGGGACCAATATGTGCTAGAAGGGCCGCAATACTATTAAAATGAGAGAACCTTGGAAAATAACAAGATTCCCCCCATGACTGTCATATGGTTGCAAAGTTTTGGGTGCACTACTGCTGTGCCAAAAATAAAATACCTCGCCAAATATTCCAAATGTGGCCTTACCAGTGACTTGTATAAGGTTAGAATTTAATAAACCGCCTTAGTTTTAGCTGAGGGACATTTAGAAAAATATTGCACAGCAATGAATCCATCGGGAACTCAATTCATTTGGGAATGGATTCCCAGTTCAGTTGGGAGTTTTAGCGCCCGAGCCAGGTTCCTTAATGTTCTGACCAATACACTGCAGATATGTATGCATCCACTTTGGGCCTGAAATTTATCGGGATTAAGGTCTGCCCATTTCTCGGCAGTATTCCGGCAGTTTAAAACCGCCGAGACCGAAGACCACTAGTTTGGTCAATTTTCTTCGCCAGTATGCAGCGAGCAGTATGTAGTCGATCAAGATCAACTTTCTTCTCGATGGACGGTGTGGCACTGCAATGCGCATGCGCAAATTTTTTTTTTGCTTTTTAAAAAAAAATAGATGCTTTTCCCCCACGATTTTGGGGGTCGGGTCACCTGCGCATGCGCAGAGAGTTGGAGTCGAGAGAGTGAGAAGGAGCAGCAAAATATTCGAGGGTCGGTTGTTTCCATCAGAGAGTCCAGAGTCAAATAATATTAACTAATAATAATACATATTTTAAAAATAAAAAATCATATAATAAATATAAATATAATAGAAATGCTGAAAAAGAAGTCTAAGCGCAGGAACATCGAGAACGCCGCGAGGTATAGGGCACCTGCCTTCGACGAAATGGAGCTACCTGCCCTGCTGGAGAATATCACGGAGAGATACTGCGACCTAACGAAGGGTGGTCGTGGAAAGCCCCCCGCCCCCTCCCTCCCCAAAGGAGTACAAAGGTGTCGTAAGAAGTGGAACGACCTGGTGAGTAAGTAATGATTTTATTTATGCATCCCCCATGTGCCATGAACCATGTAAATGTAAGTTCAGTGTCACACGGATGATGTTATTTATCCCAAGGTTATGCCGATGTATTTGTGCTTTCAGGCAACGACAAGGGGATCAACCCAGTATTTTGATGTGTGTGTCTGTGATGTTAAATGGATTGAAGATTTTTACTTTTATTTACTTTACTTTCTGTGAAAGAAAACATCTGCAATAGCAGCGGATCAGCGGCGTACGGAGGGAGGACCCCCAATGCAAGAACCATTGATGGAGATTGAGATCCGTGCCCTGTCGCTGGTTGGGGATAGCAACCATGCCACCATCGGCGTTGGAGCTGACCCACCCACACAGGATGGTCAGTTCAATACAATCCCCGGTCTGTGTTGTGGCCCTGTAATGTCATGTCATGTAACTGTAACTGTAATGTTGGCCTAATGTAATGTAAGTTTTATTGCACTATAATGTTGGGCTCATGTGATGTACTGCAATGTTGGGGGCATGTAACGCAATGCATATGTATATGTATATGTATATGTCTGTCTGCGATATGTAATGCAGTAATGCAGCAGTGGTGGACATTTAAGTAAGACTGCACTATGTCACTGTACTCATGTACTCATGTAACCCTGACCTGTCCCCTAGTGCCAAACATTTTTAAATGTTGTTTTGTACTTCCAGACTTGGAGGATTCAGACCAGACCTCCGCAGAAAGACCAGATGACAGACCCACTGCCTTCACCTCTGGCATCACCCAGCCCTCTCCCGACTTCACCCCTGCCAGAGATGATGAAGAGGAAGAGCAGCTCATCCTGGAGCCGGTGAGGTGGCGGTTGAGGTGGAGGAGGATAAAACAATTACATCTGGGCCAGTTGGACCATCCTCCACCACCGACTCTATATTCATGGGATTCCCCCATGCCTCCTTGGATTCTGCGGGACCAAGTGGTGTGCCGCAACGCACCCCCAGTGTTGCAGCGCCTTTGCCACAGCGACGGAGGTTGGTGCAAGAAAGGCGCGTATTAAGACAAGGTGCATCTGTCACAGGCCAGCATCGACATCAGTCGAGAGCTACTCAAGGCCATGGCTACGATAGCCGGAAACATCGCAGCGCTATCAGAACGACAGTCGGAGGATAGGTCACGTCTGATCACCACGATGGAGTGAACCGCCAACTCCATCGATGCTATGCAGCAATCGATCGGATCGGGATATGGCGTGGAATCCCCCCATGCCATAGTAGTCGGCTCAACAGCACCTGAGGGTGGGGAGCTACCAGCAGCTTCCAGCACTGAAGCCGTGCCTTCCAGATCACATGCTTCTCCTGAGGCCCCATTCATTGAGCCTGCAATGTCTCAACCCCAACGACAGCAACAGCACTCGGGGTGCACTGCTGCACACCGGCTTGATACCATCACGGGAAGGTCCGGGCTCGGGCAGTGGGAAAGGGAAGGGTGGGAGGGTGAGTCCGAAGGGTGGGGGAGTACGTGGTCAAGGTTGCGGTCGAGGACAGTGAAGGGCGTTTTGTTGTATAGTTAATTGTTCATTGTTAATCTAAAATAGTTGAAGTTTGATTTTTAAAAGTTTAATTCACGTTGTTGTTACGGTTGTTACAGTTACAGTTTTAAGTTTTACAAAGTTTTACAATTCTATATTTTTTACATTATTACATAAATGTTTCAATTTAATTTAAGCACTCTTGTACAGTGTCAACTTTTGGGGTAACAGTCATCAGGGTCCTGCACACTGTGCAGGAAAAGATGAAACACAGCAGCCACATTTAAGCAAAGTATTCATTTATGAGCTGTTGACATAACAATTTTGCAGTGGCATACTCTCCACGTGCCCTCCGTTGTGGTGTTGGGGTGGTGCTGGAGGTGAGGGTTGGTGGTGCCATGGGTTCATCTGGAAGCTCCTCCTCATCCTCCTCCCCCTCATTTTCCTCTTCTTCCTCCTCTGTCTCCTGCACTCTCTCCTCAGGTGGTCCCGCAGTCCCCTGTGGCAATTCCTGTCCCCGCATGATTGCTAAATTATGTAACATGCAGCACACGACTGTGAACTAAGTAACTTGCTAAGGGTGGTATTGCAGCCTGCCTCCCGAGTGGTCCAAGCATTGAAAGCGCTGTTTCAGCACTCCAATTGTCTTTTTGATAACATTGCTTGTGGCTATATGGCTCTTATTATATCGGTGCTCGGCTTCTGTCTGAGGGTTCCGCAGGCGGGTCAAGAGTCAGATGGCGAGGGCGTACCCTTTGTCCCCCCAGTATCCAGCATTTACCTTGTGGCTCAGACTTCAACAGGTCAGACATAGTGCTCTCATCAAGATGTGCGCATCATGGATGCTCCCTGGAAAGTAGGCATTCATTGCCATTATGCGCTGTGTTTGGTTGCAGGCGAGCTGCACGTTGAGGGAGTGAAATCCCTTATGGTTTCGGTACATCTCCGCCTCCTGTAATGGTGCTCGCAGGGCAATATGGGTACAGTCAACAACACCCTGCACCTTGGGGAAGCTGGCAATGCGTGCAAATCCCAAAGCCCTCTCACTCTGTGCCTCCCTGGTCATTGGGAAGTTTATAAATTCCATCCAGCATGCATACAGTGCTTTGGTTACCTGTCGAATGCACCGATGAGTAGCATACTGAGAAATGCAGCATATGTCCCCAGCTGATGGCTGAAAAGAGACGCATGCATAAAAGGAAAGTGCTGTAGTCACCTTCGTCTTGACAGAGAGTGCAGTAATGTTGGTGGTACTGGGCTGCAGATCTGCCTTAATGAGCTGCCAAATCTCATCGATCATCTCTTTTTGGAAACGCAGCCTTCGAACGCACTGTCGATCGGTCAGGTCCACGTATGAGCGCTTCTCCCTGATAATCCTCCTCCTCCTCCTCATCAGTCTGCAACGTCCTCCATTACCCTAATAATTCTGCTCAATAAACCTTCTCCCATCTGGATCCTACATTGGACAAGTAGTCAGCAATACAGGTTGAGATAGTACAGGCCCCATTCTTTTTAAATCTCAAGAATCTCCTCAAATATCCTGAGATGAAACTCAAAAATGATTTTTCAGTGTAAAAAATATTAACTCAAATGCCTCTGTTAATAATGTACTCTACCAATATAAATACCTTTTCCACTGTAAATTGCACTGTAAAGTCATTGTGCACCTCTGAAATACTGAGGTGCTGCTTTTGCTGACTTCCCGATTTCAAAATGGCGGCACCAAACACAACCTCCCATTCCCGCCCACTTAAGCTCAAGTAAAACCACCTTCTCCAGGATGGTGTGCAGTTCCAGTGGTATGTCGACGGTATGTCTTCAAACTTGCACTTTTTGGACGGTATGCGGGCGGTTCTACATGGCGGGCGGTATGTCAATGATGAATCTCCCGCCAAGCGGTATGTTGGCAGTATGTACCTGTTTTTTGATGAAACTTGTATTTTTCAGCGCTAAACGGAAGGTAGCAGGCAGTATTTTGATGAATTTCGGGCACTTTGTCTTTAGAATATTAAGGCATTTACCATAGCCATGAAAGCTTTCATTTCTGATTGTGCAGGTTGTATACAATGATAAGTAATATCACTAGTTATTGCTCATTTCTGGGAATGTATTTTTGTCTGCTAAATCAGATTTGAGGAGACTGGTTTGTAGATAACTATCAATCTTTCTTTTTGCAGAAGGCAGCAGGTAAAAATTGAAAATCTGGCTGATGACTCCTCTAGGAGATCTTTAAACCCCTGTACAAATCAGGTACATCTATTCACATTTCACCACCATATGTGTTATTGAAATGGTATTTGACCTCTTAAAAGAATGTTTTTGATGTCTTGACACATCTGGTAATGTATTGCAATTCAGGGAAGAGAAAGTATGTAGCATTTTACCAGTACATTGTATACTTCACAACATTGCTGTCTGCTATGGAGAAGAGCCAGACCTTTTAGACAAGATTCCCAACAATATGAATAAAGATATGGACCTACACATCCCTAATCATTCAATCACAGAGAATGTTTAAAAGACACTGATTCAAGATACTGGTATGTTAGCATGTGAAGGTATAATTAAGACATTGACACTATATTTCCAGCAAAATTAATTTTAAATGTTGAGTTTTCTCTCACTGCTTCTCATGCTGTACACCCAACTAGTGCATGTTTGGTTTACATATCTGTTGAAAATAACATAACGAAAAAAGAAAACAGAAATTCTGTGGGTCTTGTTGAATCAATTATGGCTGGTCTCTGGGACTTCCCACTGTTATATTCTTCCTGTAAGATAGCATTAATTGTCTCTGGAGCACCATCTGGTGGTTCATGGGCAAGGTCACCAACTTCTCGTGTTTGCTGTGGCAAACCAATCAGCAGAAGTTTCAAATAGAGATCTGGAACATAGTATCTAAACATCGGTGATGGGATTCAGCTAGATCATGGTGCTTTGGATAGCACCAATTGAATTACCAGCTTACATTGACTTTCTCACTTTCTATTCATAAGGGGAATCCATGCATCAGTAATTGTTTTTTCTGTAATATGAACTAGTCCTTCTTGTGGTCTTTTCAAGTTGTACTATGAGTCAGAGGTATGGGAGTGTCAAGTTTGATAGATCCACATGTTGTTTTAACAATAACTGCATTATTGACTTGCTTTGTAAAGACGCAACCAAATCCGCAAGGCATGATGGGAAGGCTGGGCTAAATAGGCCAAGGTGTAGTTGCGCTCGTTTGATTTAAGGATTGATAATATGCTAACATTTGTGTAAGAACAATGGCAGAGACAGTTGTGATATATCTGTACTTACTTCAGAGGAGACGGTTATAAAACCGCAGGAATCAAGCAGTACTAGAGGAAGTGTGAACTTCGAGTCTCTTGCAAAAGCAGAAAACAGGAACCACCTGTACAAGGTGTACGTGCTGGGACATCAGGAGGTTATGAACGAACAAAATGTGACCATAATCCAATCATTTGAGCCTAAATGACCCATGACCTAATATAGTGAGGCTCTAGCACCCCGAGCGGGATAAAAGAGAGGGGCTAAGAACATCGGTGGCACACCTAGAGGAAGAAGATCGACTATGGTCAACAGAACACGGCAAGAACAGAAGATCGTGTCCCAGAAAGCTTGGAAGCAGGAACCGTCGGATCCAAGTCTCGCTGTATACCTATTGTCTTTGTTGAGTATTATCTTTGTATATCTTTGTGATACTCAATAAATTCTCTGGCTTGATTAAAGGACATATGTCCATAGCTTGCAGGTCAAAATTGGTCAAGAATCCTAGGAGAGACGGGTTGGGTGTCTTCTGTCTCATAAAGATTATATTGAGGGCTCTCCCTCAGTGATAACTTACAGGACAGCACTCTTGCCTGGTCCTAGCCAGATTGACCACTCACGAAAATAGATGATATTCAATTTCTCCTTCAGCCTTTATTTACTACCTCCTGCCAGATTCTATTCTTGGCTCTGGAGAATAGCTGATTTTCACTTTGCCAAGCAACTTGGCTTCATTCAACATTTACCTCCTCCAAGAATAATCTTCCTGTTCATGCTAATGGTTAATGTGTTAGTTTGGGGAAGATTTCTCATATATCCCAGTAATTCTTCCTGCAGGTTTTAAACTTGTCTAATGCTTGGTGTTTGCATCAGTCTCACATATTTACAAAGCACTTCAGGGCATGCTTTGAGATTATTGCTCTTGCGAAAATTCACTATTTTAATGGAAAATAGCAGAGATTATAACAAAGTTGTGTGTGGGGGGGAGGGGGTAAGTTATTGAGGGTCTGTGGGGCAATTAAAATATTAATAAAGTTCGGGAATAAATATTGGCACCTGGATACATTGCTCCTGAAAATAGTGTGTAGAATTTACAATAATTTTTTAAAAATTCCTCAGAATTATACTTTCTCTCCTATCCTCTGCTCTCACTCTATTACTCATTTCTATAGAAATACTGCATTGCTTTTAAAATATCGTTGTTCAAACCCATATTTATCAAATCAACATAACTAAAGGTTACCTAAACCACACAGAAGTCTATTCAGTCATTTCAAATAATTGCAATAGCTATATGTCAAGTAACAGTTAAATGAATTTTTTGAGTTGTGGTTTCAGTTAGAATATGAAAATCTTTCATGGTTAGTGTTCTGTTTGAACTTATCATCTGTTTTCGTATAGTCTCAGCCACGGCTGATATTACTACAAGAATGAAGTCACTTTTGGTGCCAACAAGTTGAATTATTTGAGTTTAAAAAAGAATATTCCTTTTCCTCAGAGAGTTTTCAGCTCATGCTGGTCCTCACATGGACTGCAGGCTGCCCAGTCTCTGCCTGTATAAATCAGGTTCAAATAAAAGAGCGTTACAGATCTGCTTGCCATGTGTGCGGATTGTTTGCTTTTTGTGGAGTTGACACTTTTCATTCTATTTTCATCTCTGTCGCTTCTCTTCTTCCCTTCTTCCAGCATGTTATATTTGAAATTGCTTGACTCTCAAGTGTTCTTTCTACATAGCCATCGTGAAAATTCATGTGTACCTATTGTACTCAAACAGTTTCTCTCAGGTATACATGCCAGTCTAGAAAATTGATTAATAGCATCAAAAGAGTGGACATAGCCTCACAAAAGCTGAAAGAAGCTTTGCTTGTGACTTTCATTTTGCTCAAGGTTTCTTCTGCAAAAGGTTACAGATATTGTAACCGAGAATAAGTAAGTTGTACAGATTTCAATACCTCTTTACAGATTCTAATTCTTTCCATTGTAATTTAACTCTATATACAACGTGTTGATCTTCATCAATTCTTAATTTGTTCCTGACGTAAATGAACACTATTGTTTCCATTCTTTTGTTATTGTTGGTTATGCGACCATATTTTCTGCATCTGGATTTATTGAACACAACAACATTCCATTGCAGTTTGACTCTATTTGACAACCAAATAAAATGCCACTGCAAGGATTCTCGTACAGACTATTTGTGTTTTAGACACTCCCTGATTGAACTCATACTCCACTCTGAGAATTTCTGCTATATTGTAAGGCAAGGGAGAGTACTCCCCTGAGAAAACACCGAGATTGTGCACGTGCAACTACTTCCAGTTCATTGGCAGCAGTCACGTCCTAGTAGTAATGGGGTCATGAATAAATATCCATAGATACAAGATTAAATGTAAAAGATTTAGAACAGAAGGCCGGAGAATCGTTTTTACACTGAGTTGTGATTATGTGGAGTTCGCCTGCAAGGTTAGTGGTTGAGACAGAGACTATGGCTGAAAGATTGGCCTTGCGCTGTAAACTAGCGGGAAGTGGGCATCAGGCCGGCATTGCATGCCCGAAGATGAATGCCCATGATATCGGCAAGCTGTGGACGCCAGTTGGGTGTCCTGATGTAGCTCGCAGATTAGGGCCATGGAAAATTCGTCTGGCTCTGAGACGCAGCCATGTTGACTCCTGGGGAGGAGAGAAAGAGGTGACTGGGAGTGACAAGCGTGGGCCGGTAGCGACCCGCAGTATTGCTGTGTAGACATATTTACCAGCGCTGAGAGGACGGGATCGGAGGCGGGTCAGCTGTGAAATTTGAAATGATTGACAGTGGGTCAGGACCCCGCTGTCAACCTGCCTCCATGCTATTCCATCAGCATCAGTGCCCTTGGAAAAAAATCCCACCACGATCAGCCCCAACACCAGCAGCACCGGGGACACCAGCATGGCCAACAACAGCACCAACCTTCACCGCAATCAACTGATGCTGGACAGGGCACTGGGCATCAGCACCCGACCAGATTACTGCCCAGGATGCCAGGGATGGCCTCACCGTGGCCACATTTACTTCAATTGACACTGTATACCCTGGCTGCCACATGATGCACCAGGTTGACATCAACCCACACCAACACCATAAAGCATCCCTACAATGCCCAAGCCATTCCTTTCACATGCATCACCATTGGGGGGGCGCGTGGGGGTACTCTTGTGTCTCACCATTCATTGCAACTCTCTAAGCCACTTCCAAAGGTGCACGGAAATCTGTCCAATAATCCAAAGTGTTGAAAATAAAGATTTCAATGTTTAACACCACATTAACAGAAACTTTACATGAACATTGCAAAAACACCCAAGTGCCTACCCTTGTGTGTTGGTTGGTATGATTTGACTAGAATGAGGGTGAGTGTGAGGGGTGGCTAGTGAGATGGGGAAATGATAATGTAGATAGAGAGGGATGGGTGGAGGTGCAAGGTAGGTTGGTGTAAGTAAGGATGTGCAGGAGTAGGGTAGGGAAGTCAGAGCGATGGGGATGTGATGAGTGGCACAGCAGGATGAGGGTGAGTATGGCTCTGCAGTAACGTTTCATGATCTACTGAGATCATTGAAAGGTTTGCACCACTGCAGCCTGGTTCTTACGACAACCCTGCTTGTGCCCTCTTGTGCAATGTGCAACTGGGCTGCGTTGGTGTCCTGGGGAGGTCTCTTCCGTCCATTGGAAGGGAAGAGATCCTCCCTGCATACTGTGACTCTCTCCACAGACATATGGAGGAAGTCATGGGAGAGCCTGGGTGCAGCCGTGCACCTTTAGCAGTGCTTGTCAGTGTTTGCAGCACCTCAATGCTGTAGAACACTGACTGCACAACTGTCAAAACCAAAGTGGACATGGTCCCTTTAAGGAAACAGGCTGATGACGTATCATCAGATGACGTCATTAGACTCGTTTCCTTTTAATTAGCCGGGAACCTTGCTGGGTGGGCTTAACAAGCCCAATTATAGGAAATTCACTTCGACAAAGCAGGTTGGAACCAGCAATGGGTTCGGACTATGCTAATGACCCCAGCCGCTTTGCTCCCATCTCGATAGGCAAAATTGAGGCCTGCGTGTCTGTGTGGATTCTCCACTCTGGTTGAAGAGTCTCACTGGTGCATGCCCTGCTCACAGATACAACAGCTCCCCTGTAGACAGCACCATGCTGGATCACACACCGGATTGGTGCAAATCTACATTACGAAGCCCGAGAAACATTTGTGTGCAGCTGTTAACGAGGTGAAGGATGAGTGTCATTTCTTCCCCGCTGACTGCAAAATCCGTTCCAATATTAATAAAAAATTACAGGAGGCAAATCTGGGTGGTAATCTGCCATTGACCAGGAGTCTCCATTATGGAGTAAGTTTAGTGAAAAAGTAAGTGAAGTGAAATCATGCTTGGTAAATGATGAATGTGTTTGTATGAAATTTCTCTGTCTGCCATTTTAATAAAGTTAGTTAATAGCTCAGCTTAAGCAGAGTCAGAGACTGAATGTTTTATCTACTAGAGGGAGAAAATCCTAAACGTGAAAAAAAACAGAGAAAAAAATGTGCTCAAGGTTAATAAGCTATACAAGAAGTGTATATGTATTTTTCTTGTTTATTGATTCAAGTCCTAGCAGTGATGGTCTCTCTGGGATACCATTTCAGATCAAGGAGTTATTCTTCCTGCATGCCTGGATTGTGAAACTAAAGCCCAAAAAGTCAGTGCACAAAATTGCTCACAAGATCAAACCCTCCAAAAATGATTAAAAAAAAAACTTAGCTGACTCATTCCCTTCCAGTCACCGTCAGAGAAAGTATAAAGACCTTGACGGAATGCATTAAATTGCAAACGTGCATACACAATGAAAAAATCCACAAGTGTTCTTACTACAAATGGCAAATATGGTTTTCATTTTAAAAGGACAAATGTGAATCATCTAAAATTTGGATTTTGTAAACACAATTTAAATTTTAAAAATGTATTTTCCCCCAATTTTAAAGTTATTTTCATTTTCTTCCACCAAGAAGGCAAATGGTATGTTGGCCTTCATAGCTAGGGGATTTGAGTATAGGAGCAGGGAGGTCTTACTGCAGATGTACAGGGCCTTGGTGAGGCCTCACCTGGAATATTGTGTTCAGTTTTGGTCTCCTAATCTGAGGAAGGATGTTCTTGCTATTGAGCGAATGCAGCGAAGGTTCACCAGACTGATTCCCGGGATGGCAGGACTGTCATATGAGGAGAGACTGGATCAACTCGGCCTTTATACACTGGAGTTTAGAAGGATGAGAGGGGATCTCATAGAAACATATAAGATTCTGACGGGACGGGGCAGGTTAGATGCGGGTAGAATGTTCCCGATGTTGGGAAAGTCCAGAACCAGGGGACCCAGTCTTAGGATAAGGGGTAGGCCATTTAGGACTGAGATGAGGAGAAACTTCTTCACTTGGAGAGTTCTTACCCTGTGGAATTCCCTGCTGCAGAGTGTTGTTGATGCCAGTACATTGTATATATTCAAGAGGGAGTTAGATATGGCCCTTACGGCTAAAGGGATCAAGGGGTATGGAGAGAAAGCAGGAAAGGGGTACTGAGGGAATGATCAGCCATGATCTTATTGAATGGTGATGCAGGCTTGAAGGGCCGAATGGCCTACTCATGCACCTATTTTCTATGTTTCTATGTTTCAAGCACCTACAGCTTCCTATGACCAAGAGGAACAATTGGGTGACACATTTCTATGCCTCTGCCAATTGGACTTTGAAGTAGATGCTAAGAGGTACACAAGAACGATGCTGATTAATTTACCCTACAATTTTTTGTGTCTCCCTCCCTCCATAGAGGAAACAATTCATGTCTAAAAAGACCACATCATGTGTGGAATTGTGCAAGATTATCCATGTCCTATTACTCTAAGGTAGGACTAGTAATGTACTATGTGTCAGTTGGGTGCTTCCTAACTGTAATTTCTAATCCAAAATAATTGGCTGCAGCCCTAATGGTAGTTCAAGGTCAAGTATACACTGTCCTGCAGGTTCTGACTCTCGCCATCATGTTCATAATTGTTACATTGGCTGATGGGGTTATATGAAGCAACACATCGGGGGCATCCCGGTAATAGCTTCCATTGACTTTAAGATGTATATTTTATTAACTGCCCAAAACAATTCCCAAGTGTTTATAGAAAATTTATGGATACATTATATACAAACAATGTTAGAATTCCTTGGCAGCATTTCTATTTATCTCCACTTTTAGCTCTTTCCCACCTACTGAACAGTAAGATCTAGTGAAAGAAAAATGGTATTATAAAAGTAATTAGCAGCCAAGACTGAGAGAACTTTGTTTTTAATCTAATATCTAATATTGAAAAGAGAATCACAAGTGGAATGTCCTAACTTAGCATTAGCATGCCACACTAGTGTCCTGAGCATGACACAAAATGAGTGATTGAACTATAGACAAGCAATGGTGTAATATTAGTACTAGATAATTTTTTAATTCATATTTCTTGTTTAGGTTCTCCTTGACAAGTCTGAATAATTCACTGTGCTACTTCTTGATTGGCCAACAGGGGGCATGCTTCTGTCAGTAAGAGGAAGAACTCTTCCTGACAGTGTCCTGTTTAGTGATGCAAATTAGTGAAGGTAAGAAATTCAAACTAGCAGTTAAACCTATGTTTTCGATTTGTTACTCTCTGGTTACAAGACTGTTGCTAGTGCTATTGCGATAACTCTGGGTAGATTTTAAATTTCAAACAGCAAATCAACTCTATGAACAAAGAATATGTATTTAAAAAAGTGAGTGCATCTCAACAGAAATTTGAACTTCATGAACTTATTGTTAGCAAAAAAATATTTGAGCCGTTGGAACAATAAATCGGATCATTATCACTCATTGCTGACAACACATTTTCTGTTACTATATATACAGTAAAAATTGAAATTTACAATGATAACCTGTATTTGCATTGCAATTTTAACATAGAAGACCATCCCAGAATTTCCCAGAGGTTTAAAAAAAATAGACACCAAACCAACAAGAGATAACAGGAGGAGTCACTGCAAGCTCGGTCAAAGAAGTAGGCTTTAAAAAAAGGTCTTAAAGTAGAAGAGGGAGATGGCGACGCGCAGGATTTAGGGAAAGCATTCAAGAGCATGGGGCCTAGGCGGCTGAAGACACTGCTGCCAATGGTGGAACTGTAGGTAGACGTTGCCCGAGGGCAGAGTCAGAGGAATGGGTGGGTGGGGGCCGTAGGGGATGGGGGAAGCTTTGTGGGGTGGAGGAGGTTATAGCGATAGAGAAGAACAAGGCCATGAAGGATTTAAACATGAGGCTAACAATTTAACCTTTTAGGCATTGGGGGCATGCTAAAAATCCCACAATCCATGAGAAAGGTGATGCATTGGTTGGCTCTGGAAAACAGTGCATTGATGATCTGAGTCACAAAATTGTATAGTTAAATATTGAGCAGCATGGGCATACCCTCAAACATAAAACACTTAGAGGCCGAAATTGGTCAAACACATGGTCCGCCCGTTTTTCGGTGGTCTCCAGGCGGTGTGTCGTTTTTTACCGCCCGGTACCACTGCGGCTGAGTGGACGGAAATTTCATCAAATTTTTCTTGGCGGTAAGCCGAGCGGAGTGCAGCGGGAGGGAGTGGAGTGCAGCCGGTGGTGTGCGGCAGAGGAGGCCTTATGACTCGGGAATCTTCGGTTCCCGAATTGTGCATGGTGTTGTGAAGCTTCGCCCCGATGAGAGACCAGAGACTGCCGGCCTGAGATCACTGTGTGCGCGGGGTTGGGGAGGGGAAGAGGAAGAGATCGCTGTGGGGGGGTGGGGGGGGGGTGGAGGGGAGATTTCTGGTGGTGGGGAGATTTCTGGTGGGGGGGGAGATTGCTGTGGGGTGGAGGGGGAGATTGCTGTGGGTTGAGGGGGGAGGGTTGATTGCTGGGGGGCGAGGGGGTGGTGGGAGAGGAAATTGCTGTGGCGGTGGGGGGGGCAGGTGGGAGGGGAGATTGCTGTGGAGGGAGGAAATTGCTGGTGGTGGGGGCAGGGGGGAAGAGACTGAGGGGATAAGAGAGACTGGGGTGTGGGAGAGACTAGAGGGCGAGAGACACTTAAATTTTATTATAGTTAATTAATAAAGGAGTAAGTAAGGCTTTATTAGAACATTTATATGATTGCCTTACTACCATCCATTTAAAAATACATTAAACTGTGGAGAACTATAAAAATCAAAAAACCTGTTAGCTCTGTGTACATATTGCCCACTTAAGATCGACTTAAAAACACCTTCTCCAGGATGGTATGCAACTCCGGTGATATGTCGGTGTGGTAAGTCACGAATTTTGTACTTTTGGATGATATGTCGGCGGTGTGCATACCACCCAGTGGTATGTCACTGATGAATGTTCCGACGGGCGGTATGTCGGCAGTATGTCAATTTCTGACAAAAATTGCATTTTTCGGGGGTGGGGGCGGGGGGCGGGGGGAGGTGGGGGGTGTAAGGGGTGGTATCTCCACCAATTTCGTGCCTTTAGATTACTTATGATTATGACCAACATCACCGTGCCTCAGAGAATATTTAAGGCAGATCCTCAACTTTCAGACTTCCACTTAACTTTTTAGTTGCAGTATGCATATGGAACAAGCATGACTCAAAAAACTTTGCAAAAACAG
This sequence comes from Pristiophorus japonicus, assembly GCF_044704955.1. Taxonomy (NCBI): domain Eukaryota; kingdom Metazoa; phylum Chordata; class Chondrichthyes; family Pristiophoridae; genus Pristiophorus; species Pristiophorus japonicus. The sequence continues at coordinate 147,859,327 of NC_091990.1, forward strand.
AAAACAGAAATCCAGCAAAACCTAGGGAGCGAGAAAATGAGAAACATTTGTTTTTTAAACTTTACGAAGGACAAAAGATTTTTTTCTCACGTTTTATTTGCCAACAATGTAAGTGGGAAAAAAATCTCTTTCGAGTTCACACATGTGCTGGATACATTTTCAAACTCTTCGGAAGTGCAACGGCTGGCCTCCCGCATTCTATCCTACATAAACTTGAGGTGATCCAAAACTCGGCTGCCTGTGTACGAACTTGCATCAAGTCCCTTTCACCAATCACCCCTGTGCTCGCTGACCTACATTGGCTCCTGGTTAAGCAATGCCTCGATTTCAAAATTCTCATCCTTGTTTTCAAATCCCACCATTGCCTCGCCCCTCCCTATCTCTGTAATCTCCTACAGCCCCTCAACCCACCGAGATATCTGCACTCCTCTAATTCTGCCCACTTGAGCATCCTCGATTATAATCGCTCAACCATTGGTGACCATGCCTTCTGTTCCCTAGGCCCTAAGCTCTGGAATTCCTTGTCTAAACCTCTGCACCTCTCTAACTTTTTTTCTTCCTTTACGACGCTCCTTAAATCTTACCTCTTTGACAAAGCTTTTGGTCACCTGCCCTAATTTCTCATTACGAATGTCAAATTTTTTGTCTCCTAATACTCCTGTGAAGTGCTTGGGACGTTTCACTATGCAGACTTGAATGGATATGGTGGACAACTGGTTCAGACATTTACCGCCAGATCTGGCTGGACCACATAAAGCATTATCGGGTCTTACTCTTATCTGCCAAAATTGCTCACATCTGGAATGTAAAGATAACCCAGCTTCTATTCTCCATTGCTAACGATCTTTTAAAACCCCTCTCCCCAGACCACCCTCGCCTCCGACAATAAGTGTGAGGAGCTCACGGACGACTTTGTTTCTAAGATTGAGACCATCCATTCGGCCACCTCTGCCTCTTCCCTTCCTTCCCCTAGCCCACCGGGCCAAACTTCCTCTAAAGATCCCTCCTACCCTAGCCCTGACCTCGCGTCGTTCTTCAGTTTCTCTCCGAGCTCCCCTCATGACCTCTTCAAGCTCATCCTGTCCATGAGACCCACTTCCTGCTCCCTTGACCATGCTCCCACCAAACTGCTGACCACACAACTTCCTTTACTGGCTCCCATGTTAGCTGACATTGTTAACGGTTCTCTCTCCTCAGGTACTGCCCCTTCTCCCTCAAATCTGCTGTCATCCCCCTCTCCTCAAAAAACCAACCCTTGATTTCCCCTGCCTTGCAAACTACAGCCCCATCTCCACCTCCCTTTCCTCTCAAGTCCTTGAACAATTTGTTGTTGCTCCCAAATCCATACCCATTTTTCCAGCAACTCCATGTTTGAATCCTTTCAATCCTGTTTCCGCACCTGCCACAGTACCGAAACGGCTCTCCTCAAAGTCACAAATGACATCCTTTGTGACTGTGACAAAGGCAAACTATCCCTCCTCTTCCTTCTTGACTTGTCTGGAGCCTTTGACACAGTTGACCACTCTGTCCTTCTCTACCGTAGTCCAGCTGGGTGGGATTGCACTCGCCTGGTTCCATTCTTATCTATCTAATCATAGCCAGAGGAGGGATATATTTGCATTGGAGACAGTTCAGAGAAGGTTCACTAGATTGAGTCCTGAGATGAAGGGGTTGACTTCTGAAGAAAGGTTGGGCCTGTACTCATTGGAGTTTAGAAGAATGAGAGGTGATCTTATTGAAACATATAAGATACTGACGGGTCTCGACAAGGTAGGTGCAGAGAGGAATCTAGAACGAGGCGACATTGTTTAAGAATAAGGGGTTAGTCGTCCATTTAGAACTGAGGTGAGGACGAATTTCTTTTCTCAGAAGGTCGTAAATCTGTGGAGTTCTATGCCCCAGAGAGCTGTGGATGCTGGGTCATTTAATATATTTAAGGTGGAAATAGATAGATTTTTGAACGATAAGGGAGTGAAGGGTTATGGGGAGCAGGCAGGGAAGTGGAGCTGAGTCCATGATCAGATCAGCCATGATCAGATCAGCCATGATCTTATTAAATGGCGGAGCAGGCTCGAGGGGCCAAATGGCCTACTCCTGCTCCTATTATGTTTTTATGAATCACCTGCAATGGCTTCCCATCCCCGCATCGTTACCTGTGGTGTCCCCCAAGTATCTATCCTTGCCCCCCCCCTCCTATTTCCCATCTACATGTTGCCCCTTGGTGACATCATCCGAAAAAATAGTGTTAGTTTCCACATGTACACTGATGATACCCAGCTCTACCTCATTACAACTTCTCTCGACCCTCCCACGGTCTCAATTGTCAGACTACTTGTCCGACATCCAGTTCTGAATGAGCAGAAATTTTCTCCAATTGAATATTGGGAAGACCAAAGCCATTGTTTTCGGTCCCCGCCACAAACTCCGTTCACTAGCCACTGACTCCATTCTTCTCCACAACTTCTGTCGGAGGCTAAACCAGACTGTTCGCAATCTTGTTGCCATATTTGACCCTGAAATGAGCTTTTGACCACATATCCACAGCATAAATAAAACCGCATATATCCACCTCCGTAACATTGCCTGTCTCCGCCCTTGCCTCAGCACATCCACTGCTAAAATCTACATCCATGCCTTTGTTACCTCTAGATTTGACTGTTCCAAAGCACTCGTGGCTGGCCACCCACAATCTACCCTGCGTAATTAGAGGTGATCCAAAACTTGGCTGCTCGTGTCCTAACTCGCACCAAGTCCTGCTCACCCATCATTCCTGTGCTCGCTGACCTATATTGGCTCCCGGTTAAGCAATGCCTTGATTTCAAAATTCTCATCCTTGTTTTCAAATCCTTCGATGGCCTCACCCCTCCCTATCTTTGTAATCTCCTCCAGCCCCACAATCCCCCCGAGATGTCTGCGCTCCTCTGCTTTTTCTCTCTTGAACATCCCTGATTATAATCGCTCAACCATTGGTGGCCATGCCTTCTGTTGCCTCGACCCTAAGCTCTGGAATTTCCTACCTAAACTGATATGTATGTAACTATGTAATACTTGCCACCAGAGGTGGTGACTGTTGGAGTCCAAATGGTCACTTGCACACACATGCAGGGCCAGTATGAAAGGCTGGCTGCCCTATTGTTTAGGCACTCGAGTTGTGATAAAGAAGATTAAGGTCACACTAAATTTAGCTCACAGTATTTAGCCTTGTAGAGTTCTTCTATACATAAAATAAATCTCTCTACCTCTCTTTCCTCCTTCAAGATGCTCCTTAAAACCTACCTCGTCACCTGCCCTAATTTCTTCTGTGTGGTTTGGTGTCATTTTTTGTCTCAATACACTTGTGAAGTACTTTGGCACATTTCACTACATTAAAGGTGTGATATAAATACAAGTTGTTGTTAAAGGCGCTATATATACACAAATTGTTGTTGTTGCAATATCCGTATTTGAATGTTACTGCTGTCTTTACATATTGCAAGCTGTTCTTTAATTTGAGTAGAATCCTATCATTGTTAATAGGCAATAACAGAAATATTGTGGATATTTTAAAGAAGTGTTTTTACTCCATTTCATGTTGGGTACCATTCTGTTGTCAAACTAAAATGGCTTCAGTCATCTGAGAAAGGCTGGAACGCCTTTACGAAATTCATCTTTGATCTATGTTGATGTGTCATTTTCTAGCTAACATTGTCTACTCAAATCTAATTACCTGTTGCCATTGTCAAATATCAGTATTTTTTTGATGAAAAACTGTCTGGGTAAATGGCACTTCTTCATGAATATAATTTAATTGACTATGTGTCCGGGTCTTTTGTTCATTACATCTGGTAACCTTGTCAAATGTCACTGATCACCAAATTACATTGTTATAAGAATTTGAAAATATTAATTTCATCCTCCATTCAGGACTATTTTCCCAATTCCCTCCCTTCTCCTCTGAAGGTATTGAGTCCTTGCTAGAGTAGAATTGCGCAGGCACCCGTTGGGCGAGGGAGGGCCAGCAATTGATTTGGAGGGTGGGGCGAAACCGTGAAGGGATTTAAACACAGGGATGTGAATTTTAAACTTGGGGCATTGGGGGACAGGGAGACAATGTAGGTCAGCAAAGAATGGGGCGATGGGTGAGCAGCACTTCATACAGGAGAGAATATTGGCAGCAGAGTTTAAGATGAGCTGAACTTTACAGAGTGTAGAAGATGAGAGGTCAGCCAGGAAAGCAGAAATTGAGTCTGGAGGTGACTTGAAAGTTAATATTATCAAGGGATTGTTCTGGAAGCTGATATTCCAAGTAGAACATGCTTCATACACTGGAGACAGATCCTCTCAGAATACCTTTGCAAACAAATTGTGCTGGAGGAAGACACGGGCCTAGAAAGTTAATTGTACTGCGCCCATTTTACAGGCATAAAACAGGTGGTTAAGGGTCCAATACGGCAGGTGGCATGTGCTATTCTGCGTTGGAGTGTGCCGCCTGCCATGTCGGTTAGGGCAGCTCAGTAGGCATCAAAGGTGCATACTGGAACTGGCGTCAGACTCACTGCACATACAATTCAGGGGATCAGGGCCCATTTCAGGCCCTTTTGCCAAATTGGACTGCGAATGACTACAGCTTGTGCTGTGCATGCTGCGGTCAGTTTTTCAGACACTCAACAATCAAACCAGCAATCCTTAAAGAGATTGCTGGAGGCTGCCACCCAAAAGGTATGTTAACTTACCTCATCGTGGAGCTGGGAGGAGCAGGAGTGTTATTCCTGGCTCCACGTGAAAACTGTGGGCCACTCCCAATTGTCTCTGGACCCTCCTGAAGACCTTGGGAAGCATCCAAGCCAGCTGATCTTGCTGATCCGCTGCTCCACCTCTCCCCCACCCCCCACCCCCTCCCTGCTTCACTGTGACCAATGAGCTGCCTCTGGGGCACCGAAAGGCCTACAGCTTGCAGGTACTATCTGAATAAAGCTAACAGACCAACTTGGCAGAGTCCTGCTGCTGGCCTAATTAGGCTTGTGCTGCACCAGGATCGTGTCCCAAATTGAGGCACAATCGAATTTCTAGGCCTAAGAGTTGTTCTGTTTCAGTGGACTTCAGAGTTCCAATTCCACTGTATGATATTTCTAATGGATTGGTTAATGTATCTCCACATAATTCCTCTGTTCGCTATTTTGACAGTCATTAACCAACTAGCCTCGTTTATAACTAATGAATAAAATATGGTATCCCACTGCTTTCCATTGTGTTTATACAAGGAGCGTAAATTCAGCTACAACAGGGACAACAAACCCAAAAAAAGGAAACTCTAGTGGTGCTCCTCAAGATGTCAGTGGTACAAATAACACTCAAATAAAAAATAAAATACAGTTCAAAAAGCAATTACAAATGTACTTTCAGTTACTTGAAGCAAACTCCACCACTGTTTTTAAAAAAACCAGTAAAAATGGCAAGCCAGCAAGTGTGACCCTAAACTGTACTTGTGCAATAAAAGTGCAATATAAATTGGACATTTATTTTCCACTTAAGAATTTCAAGCAACTATTTAACTCTTCCTTTGTGTGAGTTGTCGGCCCCATCCAATGCTTGCAAAAGTCATCCTCGTTTGAGGGACCGCCGATGATGTTTATGGTGATGAATTGATATGTGTTAGTTTAATTAAAATAGTGAACACGCAATTCCAGATAAGTACACTAACCAATGCATTGCAAATGCAGCACAGTAAAATTTCAAACAATTTGAAAACAGACTGAGGGAGAAACTAAGATGGTATTCAACTCAAAATGGACAGTCTGTGATGTATGTATTTTAAAATATTGCATTATTTTGCCTCATATCGTCTGAATATTTCCTTAAGCATGAATAAATATTTAGTGATTTTAGGTTGTACAAGTCAGGTCTGGTGTGTTTTGAATAGATTGAAGAGTTAGTGCAACTTTTATATAAAATTCAGCATCCAATTTACACTAACTATTGTTAATTGTTGGACCCATGCTACATTATCTCTAGTAAAGGCACAATTATCCCTGATTGCGAGGGGGCTGAGTTATGCTTACAGGAAGGACTATAAACCAGTCTGAAAATGGTGCATTCAAAAGTCTAGATTGTAATAGGAGAGTCATTGCATACCTTAGTTTTTAGCATACTATAGATTCTAAATTACAAACTATAATCTCATTGTTTCTTTCTTCATTTTGGTTTAAAAATGCAACATTTGTCCTCAAACAGTTGCACTCATGGCTATGGACCATCAGAAGCCGAACGTCAGACTAATTTGTGTAGTTGCTTTCATCTGACTATAATGACTACCTTCTTGAGCATTTATTTTAATTTGGGACTTGGAATAAAGCAGCGTTTTTGATTCTTAGGAATATAATGCCACTCCCAGTTGCATTAATGCAAGTATGGAGCCTGTATGCAGAGCCAGTTTACACATATATGCCGATGCCTTAGAAAAGCATGAGCCACGACCCCTGCAATTATACTTGGACAGCAGCTGCTAGAGGACCTCTGCCGCTGACCACGCCACAGTTAGCAATGTCAAGGGGATGTCTCTTAATTTGCATGCCCCTGATAGATGCCTGTGCGATTAGGGATGCCTGTAGGTCATCCAAAAATTCCAGGGAAGCCAGGAATCACAGCCAAAGTTGATTTTTGGAGGAGTTGAAGGGTGCTAGCCCTCTTCCAACAGAATGTTTCGGCCCATTAGCCCCCTTTGTAAGAGAGCAAAAAAGTTCGGATGGGATCCAGGCTATGTCCTACATAGTAACATAGGAACGTAGGCCATTGAGCCCCTCGAGCCTGTTGCACGATTAAATGAGATCATGATTGATCTGCGACTGAATTCCATATACCTGCCTTTGGCCCATATCCCTTAATACCTTTGGTTAACAAAAATCTATCAATCTCGGATTTAAAATTAACAATTGATTTACATCAATTGCTGTTTGCAGAAGAGAGTTCCAAACTTCTATCACCCTGTGTGTATATAAAGGTGTTTCCTAATTTCACTCTTGAAAGGTCTGGCTCTAATTTTTAGACTATGCCCTCTTGTCCTAGAATCTCCAACCAGCAGAAATAGTTTATTTCTGTCTACCATATCTGTTCCCCTTAATATCCTGATAACTTGGATCAGATAACCCTTTAATCTTCTAAATTCTAGGGAATATAACCCTAATTTGTGTAATCTCGTCACATAATTTAGCCCTTGGAGTCGGATATCATTCTGGTAAACCTACGCTGCACTCCCTCCAAGGCCAATATAGCCTTCCTAAGATCTGTTACCCAGAACTGCTCACAGTGCTCCAGGTGTGGTCTAACCAGGGTTTTGTATAGCTGCAGCATAACTTCTACCCCCTTGTATTCTAGTCCTCTAGATATAAAGGCCAACATTCCATTTGCCTTTTTGATTATTTTCTGTACCTATTCATGATATTTTAATGATCTATGTACCTGGACCCATAAGCCTCTTTGGACCTCCTCTGTTTTTAACTTCTCAACATTTAGAAAGTGCCCTGTTCTATCCTTTTTGGTTCAATGTGGATGACCTCACATTTGCCTACTTTGAAATTCATTTGCCACAGTTTTTCCTATTCACTAAAGCTATCAATATCCCTTTGTAATTTTATGCTTTCATCTACACTGCCTGCAATGCTGCCAATCTTTGTGTCATTGGAAAATTTGGATATATGGCTTTCTATGCTATCATCGAAGTCATTAATAAATACTGTGAATAGTTGTGGCCCCAAAACAAATCCTTGCAGGACAGCACTAGTCACATCCTGCCAATTAGAGTAGCTGTCTATTACCTGTACTCTCTGTCTCCTGGCGCTCAGCCAATTCCCTAACCCGGTCAATAATTGGACCTCAATGCCATGAGCTTCTACCTTAGTTAACAGTCTCTTATATGAGACTTTATCAAATGCCGTCTGGAAGTCCATATAAATAACATCCATAGACATTCCCCTGTCCACTACTTTAGTCACCTCCTCAAAAAATTAAATCAGGTTTGTCAGGCATGACCTGCCGTTCATAAATGCATGCCGGTGCTCGTTGATCAACTGAAACTTTTTGAGGTGTTCAGTCACCTTATTCTTATAGACTCTTGTAATTTCCTGGTATTGCATGTTAGGCTAATTGGTCTATAATTTCCTGGTTTCCCTTTCGCGCCATTTTTAAATAGCGAGTGACATGCGCAACTTTCCAATCTTAAAGGAACGGTTTATGAATCGAGAGAACTTTGGAAGATTATAGTTAGGGCATCTGCATTGTGCTCACCTACTTCCTTTAAAACCCTGAGATGGAAACCATCTGCTCTTGGAGATTTGTCATTCTTTAATGCCTTTATTTTCTTCATTACTGTTATATTACTTATGTTAATTTTATTGTCCCTGTCCCTGATTTAGTTTCCTTGGGATTTCTGGCATGCTATCTGTTGTGTATGTATAACATAAGTATATACCCTGTACACTCAATGCACAGTTACATAAGACTACTGGATGTATCTTCACACAGTATACATTATCCCTGTACCACCAGAGGGTGCAACTGGTGGAGACCTAGGGGCCACCTGTACACCGCAGGTAACCAGGTATAAAAGGTAGCTCACCATGCTGTACCCTCATTCAGGAGCTGCAATAAATGGACTAAGGTCACAACAGTTCAAGTGCAATACCTTACCTCGTGGAGTCATTACTAGAGTGCTTACAGACTAAATAACTGGCGACGAGATTACGAATTTTCACGTGAAAAATGGCTAACCTTGGCAACTTTCAACAATTCGTCGATGGGGAAGATTGGGATGCATTTGTGGAAAGGCTTGATCACTTTTTCATCGCGAACGACCTGGCGGGAGACACACCGACCTCGCTGGCTGATAAGCGCAGAGCTATCCTGCTCAGCAGTTCTGGACCCACCGTCTATGGTCTTGTTAGAGACTTGCTAGCCCCAGAGAAGACTACAACCAAAACATATGCGGAGCTCATAACGATGATACAGGAACAGCTCAAACCTAAAGAGAGCATTCTCACAGCCAGACGCTGGTTCTACACACACTGGCGACCCGCAGGCCAAGAAATCGCAAAATATGCTGCAGACCTCAGACGATTGGCTGCACCGTATGATTTTGGCGACCACCTCACTGAAGCGCAGCATGACATCTTCATTATTGGAATCGGCCATGAGGGCCTTCTCCACAGGCTGCACCACAGTCACCCTGCAGAAGGTACTTAACGTCAGCCAGGCGTTCATGGCCTCGGCCTGCGAATCCAAGCGGATGATGACTCACCCCCAGGACTCTCAACTGGCAAGTACTGTGAATAGACTAGCGCCTTTTAGAGGCAAGGTTGCTGCAAGTGGTCTCTCTCCGGGGAGAGAGAACAGAGCCCCTAGTCCCGCAACCCTGAGTCCGCCACATGGGGCCAACCGATCAGCCCCATGCTGGCACTGTGGAGGGAATCCTGCTCCACCGAGAGTTCTCCATTGAAAATGGAAGTTGAGATCAACGGTGTTCCAGTCTTGATGGAGGTGGACACAGGGTCAAGCCAATCGCTAGTTCTGTATCACTTTAAATTCTTTTTGAACTTCTCCTACTTATCTTCTGTCGTGTTACCCAGATTTGCCCAGTTTAGTGTGGACAGTCTCTGTCTCATCTTATTGAAATCAGCCATATCTAATTCTACAATTTTAGGGATGAATTTTTCGGGTGTCAGCAGATGAGATCAGCGATGAGTCGGGAAGGAATTTTTTTTTTTTTACAACGGGTCAGGACCCCACTCTCAACCCACAGCCACACGCCATTACCATATGTTGAGTCTGTCATCACTGAACAGACCCGACATGCAGTGGCAGGGGAGGCAATTCAGGTCATGATGACCTTGATAACAATCCATTAAGAAGTATTTTGAGCTCATCATTACATTTAACGAGGTCGCCCACGGGGTCCATGCTACTCTGGGATCATGTCAGGTAAGGAGGTCTAGAGTTGTGTGACCATGAAATCATCTCATTACTTGACAGCTGCAAATATGTTATAAAAGCTCCCATCTCACAGCTGTTCACTTTCCAAGCACAGAAGCTGTTGTTTACTGCATTTGGAAGACAGATTGAGCTTTATGCAGGTTGCGTGTTTGGATTAAACTCTTTATCCAGTGTTACCTCATTGGAAATATTTCTCTCACCATTGACAGATCGCTTCTCTCATCTCAAGTTCACCTGCCATCTATTATATCAGCATTGGTGCCCTTGAAACTATCTCACCTTGATCCTCAGAATCTCTTCACAATAAGTCCCAACACCAGCAGCATCGGGCACACCAGCAGCACCAATAACACCAACCTTCTCTGCAATCACCTGATGCTGCAAAGGACAGAGGGCACCAGCATCATTGCTGCTGCCTGGGCGCCAGGGATGGCCTCACTATGGCCAGATTTACTTCAGTTGACGCTGTACACCCTGGCTGCCACATGATGCGCCAGGTTGGCACCACCCCACACGAATACCATAAAGCATCCCTACAATGCCCAAGCCATTCCTTTCACACTCATCACCATTGTGGGGGGTACTGTTATGTCTCACCATTCACTGCAACTCACTAAGCCACTTCCAAAGGTGCGCACAGATCTGTCCAAGAATGCAAGTGTTCAAAATAAAGGTTTCAATGTTTGACAGCACATGAACAGAAACTTTACATAAATATTGCTTAAAACACCCAAGTGCCTACTCTTGTGTGTTAGTTGGTATGATTGACTAAGATGAGTGTGAGGGGTGGCTAGTCAGATGGGATGTGATAGAGTGAGAGAGATGGGTGGAGGTGCAAGGTAAATTGGTGTGAGCAAGTATGTGGAGGAGTAGGGTATGGAAGGCAGAGTGATGGGGATCTGTTGAGTGGCACAGCAGGATGAGATTGAGTGTGGCTTTGTAGTAAAATTTCATGACCTACTGAGATCATTGAAAGGTTTGCACCACTGCAGCCTGGTCCTCCTGATGACCCCTCTGTGCCCTTTTGTGCAATATGCAACCAGGCTGCGTTGGTGTCCTGGGGAGGTCTCTTCCACCCATTGGAAGGGAAGAGAACCTCCCTGCGTGCTGTGACTCCCTCCATATGCTTATGGGAGAGCCTGGGTGCAGCCCTGCATCCCTGTGCAATCCTTGCAGCCCTGCATCCCTGTGCAATGCTTGCAGCACCTCACTTCTATAGAACACTGTCAGCACAACTGTCAAACTAAATTTGCGTATGGTCCTTTTCAGGAAATCGGCTGATGATACGTTATCAAATTGGCCAGCAAACACACTGGGCGGCTTAACAAGCCCAATCAATGTAAAATCATTCTACACAGTGGACTGGAGCCCGCAGTGGGGTCGGGGACCGCCACCAACTTCGCCCGCCACGGACCCGCCGAGGTAGGGGAAATCGCGGCATTAATTGCTGGTTCCCGTTTCCCCCTTTCAAACGTTACAGTGAACTAGATCATGTTATGATTGCGATTGAATAAATGTTTATGCACCATTAGACTACTAACTAAATCTGGCTCATTACTCATTACTAAATCTAATATGGCATGCCCTCTTGTTGCCTCTAGAACATATTGTTGTAAAAAACTATCCCGGACACACTCTACAAATTCACTGCCTTTCTGCCAGGTACTAGTCTGCTTATCCCAATCTATATGAAAGTTAAAATCCCCCATTAAAACCATTCTGCCTTTACTACACACTTGTCTAAGCTCTGCATTTATACAATCTATCACTTCATAGCTGCTACCAGGGGGCCTATACACAACTTCCACTACAGTCTTAAATCCTTTCCTATTTCTTAATTCTACCCATAAAGTCTCCACTGCCTGCTTATCTCTCGTTATATCCTCTCTTTGAAGTGATAATATTCATAATCACTAATCTCCTCTCCCTCTGCCATTTTCCCTCTCTTTCCTGTAGACCTTACAATCTGGTATATTTAGTTACCAGTCCTGACTCTCTTGCAGCCACGTCTCAGTAATAGCTACCATGTCATACCCTCCAATTTGAATTTACGCTTGCAGTTCATTCAATTTATTCCTTATGCTCCCTACGAACGCTTATTTGGGCCATACAGCCGAGCCTTTCCTTCAGCTCTAATGTTTTACTCACATGTTTCTTATTTCTCCCTCCTGGTTTAATCACTTTACATCTTTTAGTTTCCCCTTTACCTGTCGTGCCTAAAGCACAATTTCTGACTGTGACTCTACTCTCTTCCCTTGCATTTGTTTTGAATTATTATTTGTACTACAATTTCCACCCGAGCCCTCTTCCTACCCCCCATTTACTAGTCCTTTCCACTAGGACCCTGGTCCCAGCTCAGTTCAGGGGGAGCCCGTCCTAACGGTACAGATACTTCCTGTCCCAATACTGATGCTAGTGCCCCATGAAATGGAACCCCTCTTTCCCACACCATTTCTTTAGACACGTGTTCTCCTCCCTAATCAGCTTATCCCTACGTCAATGTCCTAGGGCTGGACCCCCAAGGTGGGCTTCACAACTGCTATTTCTGAGCCAGTATGTCACCTTCTTGTGGATGTATTGGCTGATGTGGGAACTCTTTATGTTGGGAATCCCCGGCGCAGTGCCAGCCCCTCTCCCTCTATGTCAACAGCATTACTAGGGATTGGTCGGGGGGGGGGGGGTCAGCCACCAACAAATGCCACAGGGAACTCCTGGGTGAGGCTGGGTCCTTGCCTCATTTGTGGCCGATCTTCTTTATTTCTGCCGGTGTTGAAGTGGGATTATGCCGGAAGAGCCCAGGATTTTTGGCCTCCCAGTGTTTATCTCTCTGTCTGTGCCAGTAATTCCATTGCTGTTTCTACCCTCTCTAACTGTCCAACATTAAGGAATGAGTATAATTTTATCTAGCTTGATATTAGTAATATCAAAGCCATTCTCTTTGGGTTCTTCCAGCATCTTCATACCTCTGGCTTGGGCTCTACCAAAATGCTTGGCCACCATTTTGGACTGTGGATGTGCAAAGCCTTGATGTCCTGCTTGACCTTCACCCCAACCTCCTTCCTCAGATCCAATCCATTTTCTTTCGCTTCTGAAATATTGTCTCTCGTTCCATCATTGCTGAAACCTTAAATCCACGTCTTTAGCATCTTAAGGCTTGACTTTTCCAACTCTCTTCTTGCTGGCCTCCACCATTTACAGCTAATCCAGAATGCCAAAGCTAACATCCTCCAATGCTTCCGATCATTCAATCTGTACCAATTTCCACTGTCTTCCTCTACCGAAATGAATCAAATATAAAATCAATCCTCAGCCTCTTATTAAAATCCCCCTCCGGATTTGTATCACCCTATCTTTGGAATCCCCTCCAGCTCTGCATCCCTGTATGCACTTCACTTCATAGAATCGTAGAAATTTACAGCACGGAAGGAGGCCATTTTGGCCCATCGTGTCCGTGCCAGCTGACAAAGAGCTATCCAGCATAACCCAACTTTCCAGCTTTAAGTGCATATCCAAGTACTTTTTAAATGTGGCGAGGATTTCTGCCTCGATCACCCTTTCAGGCAGTGAGTTCCAGAGTCCCACCACCCTCTGAGTGAAAACATTTCCCCTCAAATCCCCTCTAAACCTCCGACCAATTACTTTAAATCTATGCCCCCTGGTTGTTGACCCGCCTGCTAAGGGAAATAGGTCCTTCCTATCCACTCTATCTAGGCCTCTCATAATTTTATACACCTCAATAAGGTCTCCCCTCAGCCTCCAGTGCTCCAATGAAAACAAACCCAGCCGATCCAATCTTTCCTCATAGCTAAAAGTCTCCAGTCCAGGCAACGTCCTCGCAAATCTCCTCTGTACCCTCTCTAGAGCAATCACATCTTTCCAATAATATAGTGACCAGAATTGCACGCAGTACTTTAGCTGTGGCCTAACTAATGTTTTATACAGTTAACTAGTGTTTTATACACTTCTCTGCTATTGGTTTATTTCTCATTCTCTGTTCTTTCTATTTTATTATCAGTGGCCTTTTCTTCAGCCAATATTTGTACTTGCATGTTTATATAAGGAGATAAGTTCCCTGTGCCCAGAATTTAAGATCTAAAATTAGAAGAGAACGTAAGTCAGTATAATATCAGAAAAGGTCATTTAGGCAACTGTGATAGCTCAAGCGCAATCTTTAAAACTTGGGGTTCTTGCGTAGTATAATGTGATGGAATATCTAAAATACATTTTACTGACAAGTGAATTGGCAGAAGTGCCTAACAGTTTGTCTTTTTCTATATTGGTTACACTGGTTTAAAAATCACACAGGACAATTAATTGGCCATTAAGAAAAAGGACGATTATAACAAAGATTATACAGACCAAACCGTCAAAAAATTTCCAGGTCATAAAACCTGTCCTACAGTACAGCTTATGTATTGGATTTTATGGTAATTGAAATATTTACACCACCATTTGGGGGATCAATGACATAATAGTGTTTTAAATAAAATTTTAACCCTTATGGTGGTGGTGAGAAATTATATGATAAATGCTTAGCAGATTAAAATACTGTATATTAGTTTTACTTGGGTGCACATGTAAAAGGTAATTTGTCGGGCTCTATTGCTGGCACAGAGCCTTACAAAACTATCCCTGTAATGTGCTGCAGACTTGGCCAGGGCATGTTGATTTTGCATCCATTTGAATCACCAGCAGAAGCTGCTGACAGGCTACTATGGAGAATCTATTGAGTCGTCTGTATATACTGGCAAAAATAAAACACTTAAATGTCACTTAGATTATGAGCCAGGCATTGATAGATTATTGAAAAGTAACTAGAGAGTTTTCTTTTGTCTGACATTATTATCACTTCTGTTATTTAACCATCTCCTGTTCTCCCCCTAATCACTTTACAGTTCATTATTTTTCTTATCTCATATATGTTGCCTCCTTCCCTCCCCCCCTGGCCACTTTCCCTCGCTCTGTCCCTTCTTATAAGCTGTTCGTCTGAAACATCTTCCCATTTTGATGAAGGGTTCTGCCTGAAATGTCAATTTTCTTCCTTACCTTACAAATACTGCTTGATGTGCTGCGGGTTTCCAACATTTTCTGATTTTAATTCATGAAGCAGAATTAGACTGCAAAATGTCCTGCAAATATATAAGAGTGATATTTCTGCCTGCAAAAGAAACCCCACAAAGTTTGTCCACAATCAAATCACCATCTGAGAAGCAGCCAATATGGTTGGTTGTGCATAAATCTGGTGCAGGGCACAGTACAACAAGCCGTTAATAGTTTCTTTTCATTTACAAATTTTAATTAAAGTTGGGATACCGTAAAAAAAAATCTCCTGTACGATGGTAATTCTATTGGTGTAATATTGGATTCCAAATCAAAAGGTCAAAAACTAAAATGCAATTCTTGACTGAACAGGATGGCTTTTGACAGATCTGATTATCCATTAGATGGAGCACTTTGTGCAATCGTGCAGTCCATCTCAAGAAAAAAAATGTCAGAAGCCATTATACCCAGCAGATAGGCTAACAATGGAACAACACTGATGGTGGCTATGGGGAGGTTTACAGTTTATACTGTCTCACTCTTCTTGCTGGAGAAGGAAGTATGGTGGTTGAAGAGGGAATTATACCAAGAAATATTAGCTTTTTTCTCTACATTCGTTCTCGGTCTACGTTCCTATATTAGGTGATATCTCGGCTTGAAAGAGAAGAGTTATTGTGGCAGGCTTGCATGGATGGGATCACAGCTGAACTCTAGGGACTCCTTTTGGAGAAAAGCCATAGTTGAACTACCTCCACATGACCATGCACAACTTCAGAGGGAGTTTGCTTTGACTGACATCTTAAGGAAACTAGAGTGGAGGCCCCAGATGTTGTATACACAACACTTGAAGTAGACCGCTGTGCATTTGCTAAACTGAAATAGGCACCTTTAATCAGTCACAGTGAATTGTGGCAGCATATCCACTCTGGCCCCATGCAAACCCTGGAATGCACACTTGTGGAGATTTTCCCAAGTTGCAAGTTTCATTTTACCTGTGGCTATTTTTAGTCTGTTTGCCCAGGCAGCTAAAGTTTTCTTTTGTCTCGAGTAATGCAGAGCTTAAAAGTGCTTTTGAAGTTTGCTAAAGCAGATGAAAATTATACAGTGCTGCTTAAAGTAATGTTGCCTTCAGTGACAGACAAGTGAACTGAACTATGCCAGTAATAGCTGCTGATAGGAATGAGCAAACTAAATACCAAACTGGCCCAATGAAAAGATGGTATAATTAAATTTTTTTCATACTCCTACTGGATGTGAGTGCTACATGAGGGGTAAATTCATAACCTGCAACATACAGCTTCATATCCTGTAATGGTCAAAGGTCGAAAGCCAAACTACTTTGTAGCACATAGTTTGCTATGGGCTGGGGTCAGACCCTGCTGCAGTGTCAACAAAATTGAGCAGGAGAAAGTAAGACAAATAAGAGACCAAAAGACTGAGTATCAGTAATGAGAGATTAGAAGTCTGCCAGTTATACAGAAACAGAGAGAGAGAAAGTGACAGGAGAGGAAGCTGGAGGACACTATAGGCCCGACTTTAATGGTGCAGGAACTGAATGGGTGGGGTCATGGCGAGTGCTAAATTGTCTTGATCTCGACACTGTGAGGCCTGGTCAACTTTAACTCCTGGCCATCGACTGCTTGGCCTCGGCCAATTGCCTACCAGAAACCGATGGGAAGCGGTAGTTTTCAGAGAGAGGGCACAGGACGATGGGCAAAGGACAGGGGAATGGAACCGGATTGTCGGGCAGCAGGAGGATGCCGGCAAGGACCGACGGAGTGATCCTCAGTACTTGTGTAAGTCACGGGGATAGGATTTCTACCATAATATGGTAGAATTCTTCTTCAAGATGGAGAGTGACACAGTTAATTCAGAGACTAGAGTCCTGAACTTAAAGAAAGGTAACTTCGACGTTATGAGACGTGAATTGGCTAGGATAGACTGGCGAATGATACTTAAAGAGTTGACGGCGGATAGGCAATGGCAGACATTTAAAGATCACATGGATTGACTTCAACAATTGTATATCCCTGTCTGGCGTAAAAATAAAATGGGGAAGGTGGCTCAACTGTGGCTTACAAGGGAAATTAGGGATAGTGTTAAATCCAAGGAAGAGGCATATAAAGTGGTCAAAAAAAGCAACAAACCTGAGGACTGGGAAAAATTTAGAATTTAGCAGAGGAGGACAAAGAGTTTAATTAGGAGGGGGAAAATAGAATATGAGAGTAAGCTTGCGGGGAACATAAAAATTGGCTGCAAAAGCTTCTACATATACGTGAAGAGAAAAAAGATTAGTGAAGACAAACGTAGGTCCCTTGCAGTCAGAATCAGACAAATTTATAATGGGGAACAAAGAAATGGCAGACCAATTGATCAAATACTTTGGTTCTGTCTTCACTAAGGAAGACAGAAATAATCTTCCGGAAATACTAGGGGACAGAGGGTTTAGTGAGAAGGAGGAACTAAAGGAAATCCTTATTCGTCAGCAAATTGCATTAGGAAAATTGATGGGATTGAAAACCGATAAATCCTTAGGGCCTAATAGTCTGCATTGCAGAGTACTTAAGGAAATTACCCTTGAAATAGTGGATGCATTGGTGGTCATTTTCCAACATTCTATAGACTCTGGATCAGTTTCTATGGATTGGAGGGTATCTAATGTAACACCACATTTTAAAAAAGGAGGGAAAGAGAAAACACAGAATTATAGACCAGTCAGCCTGACATCGGTGGTGGGGAAAATGTTGGAATCAATTATTAAAGATGTAATAGCAGTGCATTTGGAAAGCAATGACAGGATGGATTTATGAAAGGGAAATCATGCTTGACAAATCTTCTAGAATTTTTGAGGATGTAACTAGTAGAGTGGACAAGGGGAAGCCAGTGGATGTGGTGTATTTAGACTTTCAAAAGGCTTTTGACAAGGTCCCACACAAGAGATTAGTGTGCAAAATTAAAGCACATATTGGGGATAATGCACTGACGTGGATAGAGAACTGGTTGGCAGACAGGAAGCAAAGAGTAGGAATAAATGGGTCCTTTTCAGAATGGCAGGCAGTGACTAGTGGGGTACAGCAAGGTTCAGTGCTGGGACCCCAGCAATTTACAATATACATTAATGATTTAGATGAAAGAATTGAATGTAATATCTCCAAGTTTGCAGATGACACTAAGCTGGGTGACAGTGTGAGCTGTGAGGAGGATGCTAAGAGGCTGCAGGGTGACTTGGACAGGTTAGGTGAGTGGGCAAATGCATGGCAGATGCCGTATAATGTAGATAAATGTGAGGTTATCCACTTTGGTGGTAAAAACAGGAAGGCAGCTTATTATCTGGTGACAGATTAGCAAAAAGGAAGGTGCAACGAGACCTGGCTGTCATGGTACATCAGTCATTGAAAGTTGGCATTCAGGTACAGCAGACGGTGAAGGCGGCAAATGGCATGTTGGCCTTCATAGTGAGAGGATTTCAGTATAGGAGCAGGGAGGTCTTACTACTAGGGCCTTGGTGAGGCCACACCTTAAATATTGTGTTCAGTTTTGGTCTCTTAATCTGAGGAAGGACATTCTTGCTATTGAGGGAGTGCAGCGAAGGTTCACCAGACTGATTCCCGGGATGACGTGACTGACATATGAAGAAAGACTGGATCAACTAGGCTTATATTCAATGGAATTTAGAAGAATGAGAGGGGATCTCATAGAAACATATAAAGTTCTGATGGGATTGGACAGGTTAGATGCAGGAAGAATGTTCCCGATGTTTGGGAAGTACAGAACCAGTGGTCACAGTCTAAGGATAAGGGGTAAGCCATTTAGGACCGAGATGAGTAGAAACTTCTTCACTCAGAGTTGTGAGCATGTGGAATTCTCTACCACAGAAAGTTGTTGAGGCCAGTTCGTTAGATACAAAAGGGAGTTAGATGTGGCCCTTATGGTTAAAGGGATCAAGGGATATGGAGAGAAAGCAGGAATGGGATACTGAAATGCATGATCAGCCATATTGAATGGTGCTGCAGGCTCGAAGGGCCGAATGGCCTACTCCTGCACCTATTTTCTATGTTTCTATGTTTCTAGAGGGCCTCACAATCAGGGCAGGGGCAACCTGGGGCTGAGGAGGCCTTCCTTTTGGAACTTGGAGGAACCTGCTCCTTCTGCACATGCAAGGAATTAAAAACATTTTTTATTAACGTGCCTGTTTGTGGTCACAACTCTTTTTTTCTATTCGATTCACCTGATCAGAAAGCCACAGCAGTTTTCCACCCCAGCCACTGGTTAAAATACAGTCAGGTCCCAATGATGTCATCAGAGCCTAATCTGCATATTTAAAGAAGGTTTCCAGTGGGTATCCATCCTGCCTCCTCCATGGAGCATGTTAAAACAGAAGACTGCTAAATAAAAATTAGCTATCACTGTACAGGGTATTTGGAAATAGGTCCCTGATACCATTGACAAGTGACTTAATATATAATTAAATCATGTCCATTTTTACATTTGCAGTAAACATGAATCAAGCATATTGTTCCGTACTGCCTCATATTCTTCAAGGATTAAGATACACACACCAAGTCATATGACTTTGAATTGGCAATTATATGTTCAGTGCCCATTGAAAACCGAAGGTCCAATTTTAACTCTGAGCTAATTTTGGGTGAGTGAGAAACTTGCCTGGGGTATTTTCACTCCCTAGCCTTATGTAAATTCTGCCAGCCAATTTAGCTTTGTCAAGGTACACAATAATCTTACCATGCCAAAGGGGGCAGGTGGGGTTCTGAGGCAGTCGGGAAACCCGGGAGGCTTAGTATAATGGCGGGGCCTAATTTGAATGAAAGGCCTTGGTTTCTTACCTGCAGCCAGCCAGATGGAGAGGCTGGCTGGCTGCGCGTGGGTAGGCCTGCGACACTAGGCCTGCGACACTAGGCCGTACAGAGGAGGGAGGGATCACATGGGGGCTGGGGACCTACCGGAGAAGCACGAAGGTGGGGGGAGGGAGGTGTCTGAGGACGATCTTGGGCGGGGAAGCGGCTGCAGAAGCAAAGGGATGGGGAATCTTTAGATGATCCTGCATGGGCAGGAAAGAGCTGGAGGGGGAGGGGGGGGGGGAGAATCTTTGACGACTGTGGGCCAGGAACAGCATGGAGATGGCCGCGGGAGCTGGGGGGAAGACCTGATGGAGGCATCGGAGGCTGGTGGGTGAGGGGGGCGGCAATTGGTGATCGAAGGCCTGGGGGGGGGGGGGGGGGGGTGGTCTCTGATCGTGGGAGTTGGGTTAGGCAGGGACCCTGGAACCAGGAGTTCGGTATAAAGGCACTTACCTCCTGGATGCAGCAATCCCTGCCTTACTATAACTGCCGGGTTTTCTGAATTGTGTAAAACCCGTCCACATGCAAAATGGAGGTTAAAAAAGAAGCTTCCAGCCTCATTGTAATATTTAAATTGAGGTCCCGCATCCTAGCAGCGGGTTGGTCTCCTGCCTCCATTAAAACTGGCAGTGGGCGGTGATACGTCCTTACTATACAGTATAGATGCACACAAGGCCCATGCTTAAGAGAAGGTCAGTCTGTGACCTGTCCTTTATTTCATAGCACTCAAGTGATGGAAGTGGGTGGAGCTTGCCCTTTTATATCTGAAGATCCAGTGTCTCCCACAAGTTCACCACCTAGTGGTCATTGTTCTCACAGTGTACAACTTAGGTCAGATTATACATGGTTGAATACATGACATCACCCCCCCCCCCCCCCCCAAAGTCTTATTGGGCTCACAGGTTGAGTCTCTCTGGTGGTTTACGCTCTCTTGTAGAGCGCCTGAGTTGGGGCTCCGGTTGTTGGCCGCTGGCTTGAGTGTCTGCTGTTTGCGGTGCCTCAGGCCTGTCCAGACTGCTCACAGTGACTGGGCTCTCCCCCCTTTGGTTCCTGTGTTCGGTCACCTGTGGACAAGTGAACTCTATATCGTGTTCTTCCTCTGCTTCTTCTATGGAGTTGCTGAACCTCATTTTTGTTTGATCCACATGTTTGCGGCAGATTTGTCCATTGGTAAGTTTAACTACCAGAATCCTATTTCCCTCTTTGCAACCACACTGCCTGCGAGCCATTTGGGCCCTGCAGCGTAGTTGAGGACAAAAACAGGGTCATTTACATCAATAAATCATGCCCTCGCATTCTTGTCATGGTAGTCATATTGTGACTGGCGCCTGCTCTCGACAATTTCTTTCATGGTGGGGTGTATAAGGGATAACCGGCTTTTGAGCGTCCTTTTCATTAGCAGCTCTGCGGGTGGAACTCCTGTGAGCGAGTGTGGTCGGGATCTGTAGGCCAACAGGAGGCGTGATAAGCGGCGTTGTAGGGAACCCCCTTGGATTCTGAGCATCCCCTGTTTGATTATCTGCACTGCTCGTTCTGCCTGGCCGTTTGAGGCCGGCTTGAACGGTGCCGTTCTGACATGGTTAATTCCATTGCCTGCCATGAAGTCCTGGAATTCAGTGCTTGTGAAGCACGGGCCATTGTCGCTGACCAAGATGCCCAATGTTCGTGGGCGGCGAACATTGCCCGTAGACTTTCTACCGTGGCAGAGGATGTGCTTGAATTTAAAATGTCACACTCGATCCATTTGGAGTAGGCGTCTACTACAACCAAAAAACATTTTTCCCATGAAAGGACCATGGATGCGTGACCAAGGCATGGGGGGCCATGGCCAGGGGCTAAGTAGGGCTTCCCTGGGCGCATTGCCCAGCTGGGCACACGTGTTGCACCTGCGAACACAAAGTTTCAGATCTGCGTCTATCCCTGGCCACCAAACGTGTGACCTGGCAATTGCCTTCATCGTGACAATGCCCGGGTGCTCATTGTGGAGTTACTCTGATGAACACCTCTCTGCCCATCTGGGGCATGACTACGCGGTTTCCCCACAGTAGGCAATTGGCCTGAATCGAGAGTTCGTCCCTGCGCCTGTGAAATGGTTTAAATTCCTCAGGGCATGCCCTGTACGTGGCTGCCCAGTCCCCATTCAGGACACATTTCTTGACTAGAGACAATAGCGGGTCTCTATTTGTCCAGACTTTAATCTGACGGGCTGTCACAGGTGAGCCTTCGTTTCTGAAAGCTTCAACAGAAAGGAGATGAGGAAAAGTGGAGGGCAGAGAAACCCAAGACAAAAAACAAAAAGGGCCAGTGTACAGCAAAATTCTAAAAGGATAAAGGGTGTTAAAAAAACAAGCCTTTGTGTCTTAATGCAAGGAGTATCCGTAATAAAGTGGATGAATTAACTGTGCAAATAGATGTTAACAAATATGATGTGATTGGGATTACGGAGACGTGGCTCCAGGATGATCAGGGCTGGGAACTCAACATCCAGGGGTATTCAACAGTCAGGAAGGATAGAATAAAAGGAAAAGGAGGTGGGGTAGCATTGCTGGTTAAAGAAGAGATTAATGCAATAGTTAGAATGGACATTAGCTTGGATGATGTGGAATCTATATGGGTAGAACTGCAGAACACCAAAGGGCAAAAAACGTTAGTGGGAGTTGTGTACAGACCTCCAAACAGTAGTAGTAATATTGGGGAGGGCATCAAACAGGAAATTAGGGGTGCATGCAATAAGGGTGCAGCAGTTATAATGGGTGACTTTAATATGCACATAGATTGGGCTAACCAAACTGGAAGCAATACGGTGGAGGAGGATTTCCTGGAGTGCATAAGGGATGGTTTTTTAGACCAATATGTCGAGGAACCAACTAGAGGGGAGGCCATCTTAGACTGGGTGTTGTGTAATGAGAGAGGATTAATTAGCAATACCGTTGTGCGAGGCCCCTTGGGGAAGAGTGACCATAATATGGTGGAATTCTGCATTAGGATGGAGAATGAAATAGTTAATTCAGAGACCATGGTCCAGAACTTAAAGAAGGGTAACTTTGAAGGTATGAGGTGTGAATTAGCTAGGATTGATTGGCGAATGATACTTAAGGGGTTGACTGTGGATGGGCAATGGCAGACATTTAGAGACCGCATGGATGAACTACAACAATTGTACATTCCTGTCTGTCGTAAAAATAAAAAAAGGAAGGTGGATCAACCGTGGCTATCAAGGGAAATCAGGGATAGTATTAAAGCCAAGGAAGTGGCATACAAATTGGCCAGTTATAGCAGTGAACCCAGAGACTGGGAAAAATTTAGAACTCAGCAGAGGAGGACAAAGGGTTTGATTAGGGCAGGGAAAATGGAGTACGAGAAGAAGCTTGCAGAGAACATTAAGACGGATTGCAAAAGTTTCTTTAGGATGTAAAGAGAAAAAGGTTAGTAACGACAAACGTAGGTCCCCTGCAGTCAGAATCAGGGGAAGTCATAACGGGGAACAAAGAAATGGCGGACCAATTGAACAAGTACTTTGGTTCGGTATTCACTAAGGAGGACACTAACAACCTTCTGGATATAAGAGGGGTCAGAGGGTCTAGTAAGGAGGAGGAACTGAGGGAAATCCTTATTAGTTGTGAAATTGTGTTGGGGAAATTAATGGGATTGAAGGCCGATAAATCCCCAGGGCCAGATGGACTGCATCCCAGAGTACTTAAGGAGGTGGCCTTGGAAATAGCGGATGCATTGACAGTCATTTTCCAACATTCCATTGACTCTGGATCAGTTCCTATTGAGTGGAGGGTAGCCAATGTAACCCCACTTTTTAAAAAAGGAGGGAGAGAGAAAACAGGGAATTATAGACCGGTCAGCCTGGTGGGACTGACCTATCAAGAAAGACTGGATCAACTGGGCTTGTATTCACTGGAGTTCAGAAGAATGAGAGGGGACCTCATAGAAACGTTTAAAATTCTGATGGGTTTCGACAGGTTAGATGCAGGAAGAATGTTCCCAATGTTGGGGAAGTCCAGAACCAGGGGTCACAGTCTAAGGATAAGGGGTAAGCCATTTAGGACCGAGATGAGGAGGAACTTCTTCACCCAGAGAGTGGTGAACCTGTGGAATTCTCTACCACAGAAAGTTGTTGAGGCCAATTCACTAAATATATTCAAAAAAGAGTTAGATGTAGTCCTTACTACTAAGGGGATCAAGGGGTATGGTGAGAAAGCAGGAATGGGGAACTGAAATTGCATGTTCAGCCATGAACTCATTGAATGGGGTGCAGGCTAGAAGGGCCGAATAGCCTACTCCTGCACCTATTTTCTATGTTTCTATGTTTCTAACAGCCATGACCATCTCAGCAGCATGCTCGGTAGCCCCCTCAGTGGTGGCTAGTGGGAGCCTGCTGCTTGCATCGGCGCAGTTTTCGGTGCCCGGTCTGTGCCGAATTGTGTAGTCATAGGCGGCTAACGCGAGTGCCCACCTCTGTATGTGGGCTGATGCATTTGCATTTATGGCCTTGTTGTCAGCCAA
Source organism: Pristiophorus japonicus (assembly GCF_044704955.1). Taxonomy (NCBI): domain Eukaryota; kingdom Metazoa; phylum Chordata; class Chondrichthyes; family Pristiophoridae; genus Pristiophorus; species Pristiophorus japonicus. Next base: position 147,883,698 of record NC_091990.1, read on the forward strand.
AAGGGACGTTAGGGGTTTGTGATCTGTCACCAGCTCAAATTTCCTGCCAAACAGGTACTGGTGCATTTTCTTTACCGCATATACACATGCGAGCGTCTCCTTTTCTACCATCCCGTAGCCCCTTTCTGCCTGGGACAGACTTCTGGAGGCATAAGCTACCGGCTGTAACTGACCCTTGGCATTGACATGCTGCAACACACACCCGACACCATAGGATGACGCATCGCACGTTAACACAAGTTTCTTACATGGGTCATATAGCGTTAACAGATTGTTGGAACATAACAAATTGTGTGCTCTATTAAAAGCCCTTTCCTGGCTGTCCCCCCAGACCCATATGCGACCTTTGCATAGGAGCAAGTGTAGCGGCTCTAGCAGCGTGCTCAATTTGGGAAGAAAGTTACCAAAATAGTTCAGGAGCCCCAGGAATGAATGCAGCTCCGTCATGTTACGGGGTCAAGGTGCTCTCTGGATTGCTTCCGTCTTGGACGCAGTAGGGCTGATCCTGTCTGCTGCTACCCTCATCCCCAGGAATTCTACCTCTGGAGCTAGGAAGACGCACTTCGCCTTTTTCAGTCGCAGCCCTACCCGGTCCAGTCTGCGCCGCACCTCCTCCAGGTGGAGGTGTTCTTCAATATCGTAACCCGTGATGAGGATGTCGTCCTGAAAAACCACCGTCCCTGGAAACGACTTGAGGAGACTTTCCATATTTCGTTGGAAGATCGTGGCGGCCGAGCGAATCCCGAACGGACATCTGTTGTACTCAAACAACCCCTTGTGTGTCGTGATGGTGGTCAGCTTCTTCGAATCATTCGCCAGCTCCTGGGTCATGTAAGCTGAGGTCAAGTCCAATTTTGAAAAAAGTTTGCCACTGGATCGTGTTGCAAAGAGATCCTCCACTCTCGGTAGCGGGTACTGGTCTTGGAGTGACACCCGATTGATGGTGGTCTTGTAATCGCCACATATCCTGACCGACCCATCCGCCTTGAGCACCGGCACAATCGGGCTCGCCCAGTCACTGAATTCGACTGGTGAGATGATGCCTTCCCTCAGCAGGCGGTCCAATTCGCCTTCTATCTTTTCCCGCATCACGTACGGCACCGCTCTGGCCTTGTGGTGTACTGGCCTGGCATCCGGGTTTATGTGAATCACTACCTTGGCCCCCATGAAAGTGCCAATGCCGGGTTGAAATAATGAGTCAAATTTGTCAAGGATCTGTGAGCATGATATTTGCTCCACAGAGGAAATTGCATTGACATCGCCCCATTTCCAGTTCATGACAGCAAGCCAACTCCTCCCCAGTAGTGCGGGACCGTCCCCCGGGACAACCCAGAGTGGCAACCTGTTCTCCGAGTCTTTGTGGGTCACGACTACCGTGGCGCTGCCTCGCACCGGAATGATCTCCTTTGTGTATGTCCGTAGCTGTGCGTCAATCGGCGATAATTTTGGCCTCCTGGCCTTGGACGCCCACAATTTTTTTAACTGTTTGATACCCATTAGGGACTGGCTGGCCCCCGTGTCTAGCTCCATTGATACTGGGATGCCATTGAGGAGCACTTTCATCATTATCGGTGGCATCCAGGTGTATGAACTATATACGTGCTCCACGTGAACTCGCTGAACTTCAGCTTCCAGCGATTTCCCCCAGCGTTCATTTCTGCAGGTATTTTGCTCAGCTCTGCAAACTCCGGCTGAGTGTGTGCCTCCACGCCTCCAACATGAGCTGCTGTTTGAAACAAAAGATCCCTTGCCAGTCGATCGTCCCTGACTGCCCCTGTCCTTGAGTGCGCCATTAACAGGTGTTGATGGCCCCATTACTGGCCGCATTGTCCCTTGCAATGGTGAGAATCGCCGTTCAGCTTGCCATTGTCTCTGTCGAACTCCCCCTCTGGGTTCGACTACAGGTTGGGCATGCCCGACTGCCCTTGTCTGCCTGGAGAACTGTGTGCTGCTTTAACAATGTTGAATCTCTGTCCCAACCATTCCTTAACACAGTACCTCTCGTCTGTTCTGCTCATGGCCATGCTCGCGTGGTTTAAATCCCAGTTTCTCGTCACCATTGATACGTCCTTACTATAGAGTATAAATGCACACAAGGCCCATGCTTGAGAGAAGGTCAGTCTGTGACCTGTCCTTTATTTCATAGCACTCAAACGATGGAAGTGGGTGGAGCTTGCCCTTTTCTATCTGAAGGTCCAGGTTAGGACTGTCTCCCACAAGTTCACCACCTGGTGGTCATTGTTCTCACAGTGTACAACTTAGGTCAGATTATACATGGGTTACAAAGCTGGTTGAATACATGACAGGCGGGTCGGAGCTGGGTTCAGGTCAGGAATCCCATTTTTAACAAATTCACTACCCCCATGTCCCCAACCCACCCTAAATTCCCCCCTATATGTTTGCGATGTCCTCAAATGGATGCTTTGTCTCCAGTATCAACCCGGAGAAGGACTCTCCTGTCTCAGTTCTTCCATTTTCTTTAGAAATCATTGAATTCTTCCTGACTATAACCAGACACCTACCAATGAGTACTATCTGTTCTCATAGAAACATAGAAAATAGATGCAGGAGTAGGCCATTCGGCCCTTCGAGTCTGCACCACCATTCAGTAAGATCATGGCTGATCATTCCCTCAGTACCCCTTTCCTGTTTTCTCTCCATATCCCTTGATCCTCTTAGTCGTAAGGGCCATATCTAACTCCCTCTTGAATATATCCAATGAACTGGCATCAACAACTCTCTGCGGCAGGGAATTCCACAGGTTAACAACTCTCTGAGTGAAGAAGTTTCTCCTCATTTCAGATGGCCTCCCTCTTATCCTAAGACTGTGTCCCCTGGTTCTGGACTTCCCCAACATAAGGAACATTCTACCTGCATCTAACCTGTCCTGTCCTGTCAGAATCTTGTATGTTTATATGAGATCCCCTCTAATCCTTCTAAACTCCAATATATAAAGGCCCAGTTGATCCAATCTCTCCTCATATTTCAGTCCAGCCATCCCTGGCATCAGTCTGGTGAACCTTCGCTGCACTCCCTCAATAGCAAGAATGTTCTTCCTTAGATTAGGAGACCAAAACTGAACACAATATTCCAGGTGAGGCCTCACCAAGGCCCTGTACAACTGCAGTAAGACATCCCTGCTCCTATACTCAAATCTCCTCGCTATGAAGGCCAACATACCACTTGCCGCCTTCACCACCTGCTGCACCTGCATGCCAACTTTCAATGACTGATGTACCATGACACCCAGGTCTCGTTGCACCTCCCCTTTTCCTAATCTGCCGCTATTCAAATAATATTCTGTCTTCGCGTTTTTGCTCCCAAAGTAGATAACCTCACATTTATCCACATTATACTGCATCTGCCATGCATTTGCCGACTCACCAAACCTGTCCAAGTCACCCTGCAGCCTGTTAGCATGCCCCTCACAGCTCACATCACCACCCAGTTTAGTATCATCTGCAAACTTGGAGACATTACTCTCAATTCCTTCATCTACATCATTGATGTATATTGTAAAGAGCTGTGGTCCCAGCACTGAGCCCTGCGGCACTCCACGAGTCACTGCTTGCCATTCTGAAAAGGACCGTGTATCCCGACTCTCTGCTTCCTGTCTGCCAACCAGTACTCTATCCACGTCAGTATGACACTAAACTGGGTGGCGTTGTGAGCTGTGAGGCGGACGTTAAGAGGCTGCAGGGTGCTTTGGACAGGTTCGGCGAGTGGGCAAATACATGGCAGATGCAGTATAATGTGGATAAATGTGAGGTTATCCACTTTGGGGGCAAAAACACGAAGGCAGAATATTATCTGAAAAGCGGCAGATTAGGAAAAGGGGAGGTGCAACGAGACCTGGGTGTCATGGTTCATCAGTCATTGAAAGTTGGCATACAGGTACAGCAGTCGGTGAAGAAGGCAAATGGTCTAGAAACATAGAGAAACATAGAAAATAGGTGCAGGAGTAGGCCATTCGGCCCTTCGAGCCTGCACCGCCATTCAATGAGTTCATGGCTGAACATGCAACTTCAGTACCCCATTCCTGCTTTCTCGCCATGCCCCTTGATCCCCCGAGTAGTAAGGACTTCATCTAACTCCTTTTTGAATATATTTAGTGAATTGGCCTCAACAACTTTCTGTGGTAGAGAATTCCACAGGTTCACCACTCTCTGGGTGAAGAAGTTCCTCCTCATCTCGGTCCTAAATGGCTTACCCCTTATCCTTAGACTGTGACCCCTGGTTCTGGACTTCCCCAACATTGGGAACATTCTTCCTGCATCTAACCTGTCTAACCCCGTCAGAATTTTAAACATTTCTATGAGATCCTCTCTCATTTTTCTGAACTCCAGTGAATACAAGCCCAGTTGATCCAGTCTTTCTTGATAGGTCAGTCCCGCCATCCTGGGAATCAGTCTGGTGAACCTTCGCTGCACTCCCTCAATAGCAAGAATGTCCTTCCTCAAGTTAGGAGACCAAAACTGTACACAATACTCCAGGTATGGCCTCACCAAGGCCCTGTACAACTGTAGTAACACCTCCCTGCCCCTGTACTCAAATCCCCTCGCTATGAAGGCAAACATGCCATTTGCTTTCTTAACCGCCTGCTGTACCTGCATGCCAACCTTCAATGACTGATGTACCATGACACCCATGTCTCGTTGCACCTCCCCTTTTCCGAATCTGTCACCATTCAGATAATAGTCTGTCTCTCTGTTTTTGCCACCAAAGTGGATAACCTCACATTTATCCACATTATATTTCATCTGCCATGCATTTGCCCACTCACCTAACCTATCCAAGTCACTCTGCAGCCTCATAGCATCCTCCTCGCAGCTCATACTGCCACCCAACTTAGTGTCATCCGCAAATTTGGAGATACTACATTTAATCCCCTCGTCTAAATCATTAATGTACAGTGTAAACAGCTGGGGCCCCAGCACAGAACCTTGCGGTACCCCACTAGTCACCGCCTGCCATTCTGAAAAGTACCCATTTACTCCTACTCTTTGCTTCCTGTCTGACAACCAGTTCTCAATCCATGTCAGCACACTACCCTCAATCCCATGTGCTTTAACTTTGCACATTAATCTCTTGTGTGGGACCTTGTCGAAAGCCTTCTGAAAGTCCAAATATACCACATCAACTGGTTCTCCCTTGTCCACTCTACTGGAAACATCCTCAAAAAATTCCAGAAGATTTGTCAAGCATGATTTCCCTTTCACAAATCCATGCTGACTTGGACCTATCATGTCACCTCTTTCCAAATGCGCTGCTATGACATCCTTAATAATTGATTCCATCATTTTACCCACTACTGAGGTCAGGCTGACCGGTCTATAATTCCCTGTTTTCTCTCTCCCTCCTTTTTTAAAAAGTGGGGTTACATTGGCTACCCTCCACTCGATAGGAACTGATCCAGAGTCAATGGACTGTTGGAAAATGACTGTCAATGCACCCGTTATTTCCAAGGCCACCTCCTTAAGTACTCTGGGATGCAGTCCATCAGGCCCTGGGGATTTATCGGCCTTCAATCCCATCAATTTCCCTAACACAATTTCCCAACTAATAAGGATTTCCCTCAGTTCCTCCTCCTTACTAGACCCTCTGACCCCTTTTATATCCAGAAGGTTGTTTGTGTCCTCCTTAGTGAATACCGAACCAAAGTACTTGTTCAATTGGTCTGCCATTTCTTTGTTCCCCGTTATGAATTCCCCTGATTTTGACTGCAGGGGACCTACTTTTGTCTTTACTAACCTTTTTTGGTTATGTTGGCCTTCATAGATATGTTGGCCTTCATAGCTAGGGAATTTGAGTATAGGAGCAGGGATGTCTTACTGCAGTTGTACAGGGCCTTGGTGAGGCCTCACCTAGAATATTGTGTTCAGTTTTGGTCTCCTAATCTGAGGAAGGACGTTCTTGCTATTGAGGAAGTGCAGCAAAGGTCCACCAGACTGATTCCAGGGATGGCTGGACTGACATATGAGGAGAGACTGGATCAACTGGGCCTTTATATATTGGAGTTTAGAAGGATGAGAGGGGATCTCATATAAACATACAAGATTCTGACAGGACGGGACAGGTTCGATGCAGGTAGAATGTTCCTGATGTTGGGGAAGTCCAGAACCAGCGGACATAGTCGTAGGATAAGGGATAAACCATTTAGGACTGAGATGAGGAGTAACTTCTTCACTCAGAGAGTTGTTAACCTATGAAATTCCCTAACACAGAGAGTTGTTGACGCCAGTTCATTGGATATATTCAAGAGGGAGTTAGATATGGCCCTTGTGGCTAAAGGGATCAAGGGGTATGGAGAGAAAGCAGGAAAGGGGTACTGAAGGAATGATCATCCATGATCTTATTGAATGGTGGTGCAGGCTCGAATGGCTGGATGGCCTACTCCTGCACCTATTTTCTATGTTTCTACATTTCTAATATATTACCTCCAATACTATGTGCTTTGATTTTGCACACCAATTTCTTGTGTGGGACCTTGTCAAAAGCCTTTTGAAAGTCCAAATACACAATTTCCACTGGTTTTCCCTTGTCCACTCTACTAGTTACATCCTCCAAAAATTCCAGAAGATTTTTCAAGCATGATTTCCCTTTCATAATTCCATGCTGACTTGGACCGATTTTCTCATTGCTTTCCAAATGCGCTGCTATTTCATCTTTAATAATTGATTCCAACATTTTCCCCACTACTGATGTCAGGCTAACTGGTCAATAATTACCCGCTTTCTCTCTCCTTCCTTTTTAAAAAAAGTGGTGTTACATTAGCTACCCTCCAGTCCATAGGAGCTGAACCAGAGTCGATAGACTGTTGGAAAATTATCACCAATGCATCCACTATTTCTTGGGCCACTTCCTTAAGTACTCTGCGATACAGACTATCAGGCCCCGGGGATTTATCGGCCTTCAATCCCATCAATTTCCCTATCACAATTTCCCGCTTAATAAGGATATCCTTCTCACTCGACCCTCGGTCCCCTAGTACTTCCGGAAGGTTATTTGTCTCTTCCTTCTTGAAGACAGAACCAAAGTATTTGTTTAATTGGTCTGCCACTTCTTTGTTCACCATTATAAATTCACCTGAATCCAACTGCAAGGGACCTAGGTTTGTCTTCACTAATCTTTTTCTCTTCACATATCTATAGAAGCTTTTGCAGTCAGTTTTTATGTTCCCGGCAAACTTCTTCTCGTGCTCTATTTTCCCCCTCTTAACCCTTTGTCCTCTGGTGAATTCTAAATTTCTCCCAGTCCTCAGGTTTGCTGCATTTTCTGGCCAATTTATATGCCTCTTTCTTGGATTTAACACTAACCTTAATTTCCCTTGTTAGCCATGGTTGAGCCACCTTCCCAGTTTTATTTTTACTCCAGACAGGGATGTACAATTGCTGGAGTTCATCCATGTGATCTTTAAATGTTTGCCATTGCTTATCCACCGTCAACCCTTTAAGTATCACTTGCCAATCTATCCTAGCCAATTCACGCCTCAAACCATCGAAGTTACCTTTCCTTAAGTTCAGGACCCTAGTTTCTGAATTAACTGTGTCACTCTCCATCTTAATAAAGAATTCTACCATGTTATGGTCACTCTTCCCCAAGGCTTCCCGACAGTATCAGAATACATGACTGCTGACACTGGGGCTATGTACGTGAAGGATTCATAAATTATGGGCCGGAAAGAGCTGGGGGGAGGTGTGGGAATCTTTGACGATTGTAGGGTGGGAGCAGCATGGGGATGGCCGGGGGAGCGGGGGGGAAGGCCTTATGGAGGCATCGGAGGCCAACTAATTTGTCAAGCAATTTAAAATGTAAATTTTTTTTTAACAAAATGAAGCTGCTTTTCTATTTCTATTTCATTAATAAATCCTGGAAACCAATCCCTAAACTGATCATCACATTCTGTTTGTGGCAAATCCCATGCTGCAGTTGGTCGCGAGCAAATGAAACAAGCACTCGGCCCTAATGTACATAAGCCTAACACCAGTTTCAGTTGAGCCCTAACCAATATGGCGTGGTGTGGTGCACTTCCTATGCGGACCAAGCGTGTACATACCACATACCTTGTTGGGTCTGCTGCTTTTGGGGCAAGAGACGGGCACCACGCAATCAGATTTCTAGGTCCATTTTGGAAAATTGACAGATCTGTTCTTTTTCCAAATTTTTCTCTTCTATATTCTTGTCTTACCCCTCATCTCCTTATCATAGTAATGCAACTGATAGATGGTTGTCACTCACCAGTATCTCATGTGTCCACAGTGCATATGTGAGCTTGAGCAGTGAGTGTTGGCAAGCTAATCAAAATCCTGCCATTATACAACATCCATGTATCTCCTTTGTCCGCAGTAGTTACTAAACCATGACTTGGAATGGGAACCGTAGCTGATTTTTATTTTTATTCCCCTCACTCCCAAGCCTAGAAACACTAAAGCCAGTTGTGGTACATCCACGGCACTCCTGGCGCAGATCAAATCTGGGTCCTTTCTGCTCAGTGCCACACCATGTGGTTCATTGATTCACTGAAAGGGAGATGGTTTAGAACACTGTTTTAGAATTTGCCATCATATAGACAGACTTGTGATGTACTCCTTATCTGTATAATACAACAGCAAAATACTGCAGATATCGCCGGAATCCGAAACAAAAACAGAAAACGCTGGAAACAATCAGCAGGCCAGGCAGCATCCGTGGAGAGAGAAACATTTAACGTTTCAGGTCTGAGACTCTTCGTCAGGTCTGAGACCCTTCGTCAGAACTGGAAAAGTTAGAGATGTAACGGATTGTAAGCAGGTGCAGAGGCAGGGAAAGTGGGGAGGGGAGGAAAGAACAAAAGGGACGGTCTGTGATAGGGTGGAAGGCAGGAGAGATTAAATGTTGCAATTGGGGATGGCAGAATCATAAATAGCTGCTGCCTAAAAAAAAGGGCAGAATTTATGGTCTGAAATTGTTGAACTCCATGTTGAACCCAGAAGGCTGTAAAGTGCCTAATCGAAAGGTGAGGTGCTGTTCCTTGAGCTTCATTGGAACAGTGAACATAAGAACATAAGAAATAGGAGCAGGAGTAGGCCATACGGCCCCTCAAGCCTGCGCTGCCATTTAATACCATCATGGCTGATCCGATCATGGATTCAAGTCCACTTCCCTGCCCGTTCCCCATAACCCTTTATTCCTTTATCGTTTAAGAAACTGTCTCTGTCTTAAATTTATTCAATGACCCAGCTTCCACAGCTCTCTAAGGCAGTGAATTACACAGATTTACAAACCTCTGAGAAAAAATTCCTTCTCATCTCAGTCTTAAATGGGCGGCCCCTTATTCTAAGATCATGCCCTCGAGTTCTAGTCTCCCCCATCAGTGGAAACATCCTCTCTGCATACACCTTGTCAAGCCTCCTCATAATCTCATACATTTCGATAAGATCACTTCTCATTCTTCTGAATTCCAATGAGTAGAGGCCCAACCTACTCAACCTTTCCTCATAAACAACCCCCTCATCTCCGGAATCAACCTAGTGAACCTTCTCCTGAACTGCCTCCAAAGCAAATATATCCTTTCGTAAATGTGGAAACCAAAACTGTACGCAGTATTCTTTCAAGGAGGCCAAGGACAGAAAGATAAGAGTGGGAGTGGAGCAGAGAATTAGGTGACCGGAAGCTCAGGGTCACCCTTACGGACTGAATGGAGGTGTTTCGCAAAGCGGTCACTCAATCTGCGTTTGATCTCCTCCCCAGTGTAGAGGAGACTGCATCGTGAGCAGCGAATACAGTATATTAAATTGCAAGAAGCACTAGTAAATTACTGTTTCACCTTGAAGGGGTGTTTAGGGCCCTGGACAGTGGGAAGGGAGGAGGTAACAGGGCAGGTGTTGCATCTCCTGCACTTGCATGGGAAGGTGCCGTCAGAGGGGAGTTGCTGTTGAGGGTGACTGAGGAGTGGACCAGGGTGCCATGGAGGGAGCGGACCCTTCGGAATGCTGAAAGGGGAGGAGAGGGGAAGATGTGTTTGGTGGTGAGATCACACTGGAGGTGGTGGAAATGGTGGAGAATGATCTGTTGAATGTAGAGGTTGGTGGGGTGAAAGGTGAAGACAAGGGGAACCTTATCGTGGTTCTGGGAGGGAGGGGAAGGGGTGAGAGCAGAGGGGCGGGAAATGAGATGGACACGGTCGAGGGCCATGTCAACCACAGTAGAGGTGAGGGAGGAGACCCGAATAGAACTGGAACAAAGAATGTTTGACATATCCCACAAAAAGGCAGCCATAGCTAGAGCCCATGCAGGATCCTAAAGAAACACCTTTTATTTGGAAGAAATGGGTGGAGTCAAAGGAGAATTTATTCAATGTATGAACAAGTTCAGCCAGGCGGAGGAGGGTGGTGATGGATGGGGACTTGTTGGCTGCTGTTCAAGGAAGAAGCGGAGTGCCCTCAGGCCATCCTGGTGGGGGATAGAGGTGTAGAAGGATTAGATCTTCATAGTGAAAAGGAGACAGTTGGTGGTAGTATTTAACCCCTTATAACCTGTATAACACTTGACCACCAGAGGGCCCACCTGTTGAAGGCACAAGGGATCCCAGCATCCCTTAGGAGCATGGTATATAAGTAGGCCACCCACGAGGTACCTGCACTCTGGAGTCTTATTAAAGGAGCTAAGATCATACTTGCTCATTGCACACAGTACTCAGTTTCTATCTTTGTTATGAATGTACCAATTGGCGACGAGGTAACGAACAACCGCGAGAAAATGCAAAGAACAGTCGGTATCCTGGAGATGTTCTCAGAAGAGGATGATTGGGAGGCCTTCGTGGACCAATACTTCATGGCCAATGAGCTGGAAGGGGACGGGAAAGCTACCAAACGAAGGGCGACCCTCCTAACCGTCTGTGGGGCAACAACCTATGGCCTCATGAAGAATCTCCTAGCTCTGGCAAAACCAACAGAGAAATCCTATGATTGTGTACGTTGGTCTGGGAGCACCTAAATCCTAAGGAAAGCGTTTTGATGGCGAGATATCGGTTCTACACTTGTCAACGATCAGAGGACCAGGAAGTGGCGAGCTATGTCGCCGAACTAAGGCGCCTCGCAGGACATTGTAAGTTTGAGGATTCCTAGAACAAATGCTCAGAGACTTTTTTATTCTGGGCATTGGCCATGAGACAATCCTTCGCAAACTGTTGACTGTAGAAACTCCGAATCTAAGTAAAGCCATAATGATAGCCCAGGCATTTATGTCCACTAGCGACAACACCAAACAGATTTCACAGAATTAAGAAGTTTCGGCCAGTACTGTGCATAAAGTAACGTCGGTTTCGAGCAGAAATGTACATGGCAGAACATACACGCTGGCTGCTGCTGTCTGACCTCAGATGACCCAGAGTCCGTCATCAATCATTAATGCGAGGCAGTTAACACCTTGTTGGCGTTGTGGAGGTGATCATCAGCCCCATCAATGCCGCTTCAAGCACTATGTGTGCAACGGCTGCAGAACAATGGGACACCTCCAGTGAATGTGCAGGCGAGCTGCAAACCATCACGTTGCAGAGGAAGATCGATCCACTGTGGATCAGGCTGAATTGGAGACTCGGACCGAGGAGGCAGAAGTGTACGGGGTACACACATCCACTATGAAATGTCCACCAATAATGTTGAAAGTTGAACTGAACGGTATTCCTGTATCTATGGAACTGGACACGGGTGCAAGTCAGTCCATAATGAGTAAAAAGGCCTTCGACAGGCTTTGGGGCAAAAAGGCACACAGGCCCAAGCTCAGCCCCATTCACACCAAACTAAGGACTTACACCAAGAAACTAATCCCTGTAATTGGCAGTGCAGAAGTCAAAGTCTCCTATGACGGAGCAGTACACAAACTCCTGCTGTGGATTGTGTCAGTGGATGGCCCCACATTGTTTGGCAGAAGCTGGCTGGGAAAAATCCACTGGAACTGGGACAACATCCAAGCGCTTTCGTCTGTCGACGATGCTACATGCGCCCAGGTTCTGAGCAAGTTCCCATCGTTGTTCAAGCCAGGTATTGGAAACTTCTCGGGGGCGGAAGTGCAGATCCATTTGGTTTCCGGTACGCGACCCATCCACCACAAGGCATGGGCGGTACTGTACATGATGCGTGAGAAAGTGGAAATTGAGCTGGACAGGCTGCAGCGAGAAGGCATCATCGCGCCTGTGGAGTTCAACGACTGGGCCAGTCCGATTGTCCTGGTACTTAGAGGACGGCATGGTTAGAATTTGTGGGGACTATAAAGTAACGATTAACCATTTTTCGCTTCAGGACCAATACCCGCTACCCAAGGCAGACGACCTATTTGCGTCCCTGGCTGGAGGGAAGACAGTTACCAAGCTGGACCTGACCTTGGCCTACATGACGCAGGAGCTGGAGGAGTCTTCGAAAGGCCTCACCTGCACCAACACGCACAAAGATCTGTTCATCTATAACTGGTACCTGTTTGGGATTCGGTCGGCTGCGGCTATCTTCCAGTGGAACATGGAGAGCCTGCTAAAGTCGGTTCCTCACACCGTGGTCTTCCAGGACGACATACTGATTACAGGTCGGGACACCATGGAGCACTTGAAGAATCTGGAAGAGGTTCTTAGTCAGTTGGATCGCATGGGGCTCAGGTTGAAACGCTCAAAGTGTGTTTTCCTGGCGCAGGGAGTCGAGTTTTTGGGCTGAAGACTCGCAGCTGACGGCATCAGACCCACCGACGCCAAGACGGAGGCCATCAAGAACATGCCGAGACCACAGAACGTGACTGAGCTGCGGTAGTTCCTGGGACTCTTTAACTATTTCGCTAATTTCCTACCTGGGTTAAGCACCCTGCTAGAACCCCTACATGCGCTACTGCGCAAGAGAGACGACTGGGTATGGGGGAATGCACAAGAGGCTGCCTTTGAGAAAGCCAGAAATCTGTTGTGTTCAAACAAACTGCTTGTCCTGTATAACCCTTGTAAACGATTAGTGCTAGCTTGCGATGCGTCGTCATACGGGGTCGGGTGTGTGCTACAACAGGCTAACGAAGCGGGGATTTTGCAACCAGTTGCTTATGCATCCAGGAGTTTGTCCAAGGCTGAAAGGGCCTACAGCATAATTGAAAAAGAGGCTCTGGCGTGCGTTTACGGGGTAAAAAAAATGCACCAGTACTTATTTGGCCTCAAGTTTGAACTTGAAACTGACCATAAGCCGCTCATATCGCTGTTCTCTGAGAGCAAAGGAATTAATATTAATGCCTCTGCCCGCATCCAAAGGTAATCTGCCACAGAGAACTGCGCAGATGCTCTCAGTCGGCTGCCATTGCCCACCACCGGGGTGGAAATGACACAGCCAACGGACTTGCTCATGGCCATGGAGGCCTTCGAGAACGAAAAGTCCCCCCCTTACAGTCAGATCAGGACGTGGACCACCCAGGATCCTTTACTGTCCTTGGTAAAAAAAAAACTGTCCTCCATGAGAGCTGGTCCGGTGTCCCAGCAGAGATGCAGGAGGCAATTAAGCCGTTCCACAGATGTAAAGACGAGTTATCCCTGCAGGCTGACTGTCTGTTATGGGGCAATCGCGTGGTCTTGCCCAAGAAAGGCAGAGACACATTTATATGTGAACTGCACAGCACCCACCTAGGAATTGTAATGATGAAAGCCATAGCCAGATCCCATGTGTGGTGGCCCGGCATCGACTCAGATTTAGAGTCATGCATGCACCAGTGCAACATTTGCTCTCAGCTGAGCAATGCACACAGAGAGGCACCACTAAATTTGTGGTCATTGAAAGTTGGCATGCAGGTACAGCAGGCGGTGAAGAAGGCAAATGGTATGTTGGCCTACATAGCTAGGGGATTTGAATATAGGAGCAGGGAAGTCTTACTGCAGTTGTACAGAGCCTTAGTGAGGCCTCACCTGGAATATTGTGTTCAGTTTTGGCTCCTAATCTGAGGAAGGACATTCTTGCTATTGAGGGAGTGCAGCGAAGGTTCACCAGACTGATTCCCGGGATGGCAGGACTGACATATGAGGAGAGACTGGATCGACAGGGCATGTATACACTGGAGTTTAGAAGAATGAGAGGGGATCTCATAGAAACATATAAAATTCTGACGGGACTGGACAGGTTAGATGCAGGAAGAATGTTCCCGATGTTGGGAAAGTCCAGAACCAGGGGACACAGTCTAAGTATAAGGGGTAAGCCATTTAGGATTGAGATGAGGAGAAACTTCTTCCCTCAGAGAGTTGTTAACCTGTGGAATTCTCTACTGCAGAGAGTTGTTGATGCCAGTTCATTGGATATATTCAAGAGGGAGTTAGATATGGCCCTTGTGGCTAAAGGGATCAAGGGGTATGGAGAGAAAGCAGGAACGGGATACTGAAGGAATGATCAGCCATGATCTTATTGAATGGTGGTGCAGGCTCGAAGGGCCGGATGGCCTACTCCTGCACCTATTTTCTATGTTTCTACGTTTCTAGTATATTACCCCCAATACCATGTGCTTTGATTTTGCACATCAATCTCTTGTGTGGGACCTTGTCAAAAGCCTTTTGAAAGTCCAAATACACCATATCCACTGGTTCTCCCTTGTCCACTCTACTAATGTCTAAGCACATCCATGGCCACTATTGAAAACCTACGTGCCATGTTTGCTACGCACGGCTTGCCTGATGTCCTAGTCAGCGACAATGGACTGTGCTTCACCCGTGCTGAATTCAAGGAATTCATGACTCATAATGGGATCAAACACGTCACATCTGCCCCGTTCAAGCCCGCATCCAACGGCTAGGCAGAACGGGCAGTTCAGACCATCAAGTAAAGCTTGAAACGTGTGTTGGAAGGCTCCCTGCAGACCCGGTTGTCCCAAGTGCTGCTCAGCTACCGCACCAGACCCCACTCACTCACCGGGGTTACCCCAGCCGAACTGCTCATGAAAAGGGCGCTAAAAACAAGGCTCTCTCTTGTTCACCCTGATCTGCATGGTCATGTAGAGGGCAAGCGGCATCAACAAAGTGTGTACCATGACCATGCAAATTTATTACGCGATATTGAGATCAATGATCCTGTGTTTGTGCTCAATTATGGTCATGGTCCTAAATGGCTCACTGGCACAGTCACAGCCAAAGAGGGGAGTAGGGTGTTTCAGGTCAAATTGGCCAATGGACAAAAGTACAGAAAACATTTGGACCAAATCAAATTGCGGTTCACCAACAGCTACGAACAACCCAAAGAAGACACCACCAACTTTGACCATCCAACACAGACACAAGTGGCAACTGACATCATGGTTGACCACGAAGTCGAACTCGCCATCCCCAGCAGCCCGGCAAGGCCGGCTGCGCAACAGCCCAGTGAAGAACTAACCAACTCATCCACACCCGCATTTGTACCGAGACAATCGACAAGGGAGCGAAAGGCCCCTGTTCATCTCACCTTGTAAATAAGTGTACTGTTGACTTCACGGGGGAGTGATGTTATGTATTTAATCTCTTGTAACCTGTATAACATCTGACCACCAGAGAGCCCACCTGTTGGAGTCCCACGGGATCCCAGCATCCCTTGGGTGCATGGTACATAAGCAGGCCACCCATGTGGTACCTGCACTCTGGAGTCTTATTAAAAGAGCTAAGATCACACTTGGTCATTGCACACAGTACTCAGTTTCCTTCCATGTTTTGAGCATACCAGTTGGGGCCAGGAAACTGGAAACTGTTAAATTGGTGGAGGATGTCGGAAGAGTCGCGAACGCTGGTGGGAAGAGACTGGACAAGTGGAGAAAAAATAAAGTCGAGATAGGACGAAATCAGTTCCGTGGGTCAAGATCAAGAATGTTGGGTCTATCAGGGCAGTTCTGTTTGTGGATCTTGGGATGGAAGTAGAAGCAGGCTGTGCGGGGTTGGGGGACTATGAGGTTGACAACCGGGGAGGATAGATCCCCAGAGGAGATGAGGTCAGTGACAATCTTGGAAACAATGGCTTGGTGTTTGGTGGGGTCATGGTCCAGGGGGAGGAGATGTTAGAGAGTTGGTGTTCAGCCTCTGCAAGGTAGAGTTTGGTTCACCAAACAACAACAGCACCACCCTTGTCAGCAGGTTTAATGACAATGTTGGAGTGATTGGCCCTCAAATCTACCACCAAGCTCATGGTCTACAGGACTGTAGTAATACCCGCCTTCCTGTATGGATCAGAGGCATGGACGATGTACAAAGGACACCTCAAGTCGCTGGAGATATATCACCAACGATGTCTCCGCAAGTTCCTGCAAATTCCTTGGGAGGACAGGTGCACCAACATCGGTGTCCTCGTCCAGGCTAACATCCCCAACATTGAAGCACTGACCACAATCAGCTTCGCTGGACAGGCTACATAGTTTGCATGCCAGCCACAAGACTCCTAAAGCAAGTGCTCAATGTAGGGCTCCTTCACAGCAAACGAGGTAAATTTGGGCAGCAGAAACATTACAAAGACACCCTGAAAGTCTCTCTGATAAAGTGCAACTTCACCACTGACACCTGGGAGTCCCTGGCCGAAGACCGCCCTAGGTGGATCCAGGAGGGCGTTGAGCTCTTTGAATCTCAACGCCGAGAGCGTGGAGAAGTCAAGTGCAGGCAGCGGAAGGAGCATGCGGCAAACCAGTCCCACACACCCCTTCCCTCGATGAATGTTTGTCCCACCTGTGACAGGGACTGTGGCTCTCGTATTGGACTGTTCAGCCACCAAAGAACTCATTTCAGGAGTGGAAGCAAGTCTTCGTCTATTCTGAGGGACTGCCTATGATGATGATGACGATGATTGGTCAGGAATGATCTAACAATTTAGAAAAGGAGAAATGATAATGTGAATATAAAATAAGCTTCAAAAATTGTTCTTAAAGTGCAATTTTCAGGGATAATTTAAAAATAATTCCACTATAGTACATATAATGGTATTTTGCATGAGTGTGCTAAATGCTGATTTTGTGCAAGTCCAGCTGTGCTATTAAACCTGTTATTGTGTGATCAGAGGAACAAGGTTGATGGCAAGCCTTACTGTACTTTAATGTTACTATATTTGTAAGAGATGCAGTGAATAACTAGTAGAACTAGTTTTCTTAGGAAAGCAACAGACTAATTCATAATTAGTACACATTGTTGCTGTACTCATTTACTATGGTAGCAATTCCATAAGTTCTAAGACCACAATGGAAAACTATTCGAGGACAAAATGGATAACTTTTTTGGAGGCACATGGTTTGCTTCCAAGGTTTTTCAGCTGCACAAGGTACTGACAGCTGTGCAATACTTTTCACATTCTGTCTTCTGGAGTTGCATGCATCTGGATTGGATGTAATGTAAAGAAGAATTGTGCTGCATGGTCAGAATTTCTAGTGGAACTTTATCCAGTGCAAACTTTTCTTATGCTGTCAATTTGTCTCTGCCGTCCTAACTCCATGTATCGCAGTGTTTGTACACCTGCCAGCTTTCACCACCAAAAAAAATCTACAATTCTCGAAAGACACCTGGAGTACTGTGCACAGTTAGTCTCCTTTTCTAAGAAAGGATATACTTGCCTTGGAGGCAGTGCAATGAAGGTTCACTAGATTGATTCCTGGGCTTAAGAGGGCTGTCTTATGTTGAGAGATTGTGTAGAATGGTCCTATACACTCTGGAGTTTAGAAGAATGAGAAATGATCTCAAAGAAACATACAAGATTCTGAAGGTGCTGAAAGGTTGTTTTCCCTGGCTGGAGTGTCTAGAACTCGGGGGCATAGTCTCAGGATAAGGGGTCGGCCATTTAAGACAGAGACGAGGAAGAATTTATTCACTGAGGGTGGTGAATCTTTGAAATTCTCTGCCCCAGAGGGCTGTGGATGCTGAGTGTCTGAATATATTCATGGCTGAGCTATATAGATTTTTGGAGTCTAGGGGTATAGAGATAGGGCGGGAAAGTGGAGTTGAGGTAGAAGATCAGCCATGATCTTATTGAATGGCGGAGCAGTCTTGAGGGGCCGGATGGCCAACTCCTGCTCCTATTTCTTATGTTCTTATGTTCAGCAGTGCTGTAAATTCTAGTCTATGCAGCCTGGAGTGCAACTCGTAGCCTTGAGACAGTGAGATTGCGCTCACACTGTCTATCCATTACTTAATTGGGAATTATTCCATTTATTTATAACAGACTTGTACAGAGCCAAACTCTACTCAGTTTCAAGCTAATTTCTAAAGGGGCACCGCCAGAGGTCGAGTCAGGACATGTGAAACCCAAATTGAACCCAGTGAATCCAGTCTATAACCGCAGTGAGGTAGGGTTCCCTGTGGGGGACATTTTCTATCATATCTAGTTTCTATAATAGAAGAAATTGAAACTGGATAATGCATGTCTGTTTTAGGATATTAGACCTATACATATTTTACTTTGACCTTATTTGGTTTAAGTTTTGTACATTCCGAAAGTCTGGTATTTCAACTTGATCATAGCTGAGGTTCTTTGAAGCCAAAATAGGTAAATAAACATTTGCGATGTCCATAATATTTACCTGTCTCAGTATTCTCATTTTTCTGCCTTGCACAGTCGTGTGGGATTGGATCAGTAATCTTGTGATTTTAACATTTTAGTTGGGTAAACTGGTTAAAGATTCATTATACAAACAGTAATTATTGAAATATTTCAACAAGTCTGCTTTCCTTGGGAAGGAAACAAACTAATTCACAATTATTATTTGCTGCACTCATTTATTATGGTGACAATGTTGTAACTTCGAAGACCTCAATGGAAAACTATTCAAGGACAAAAGGGCTAACTTTTTGTAGGCACAAGTGTTGCTTCCAAAGTTTTTCAGCTGCATGTATCTGGATTAGATTTAATGTAAGGGAACATTGTGCTGCAAGCTCAGAAAATATTTTTAGAAATATTTTAAATAGAGCATGATACACAAGCCTGGAAACAACTGATGCTGGTCTGAATGGGCGAACTTTTAATGCCATCAGATGTTCCTTTGTACCTTATTTTAACTCAAGCTAATGATAAACTGTCAAAAATGTAATATTTAAAAATGTTAATTTATGGAGTGTTTGAATTAACTTGAACCCTGTCAGTTGTGGATTTCATTCTGAAGGATTTATGGATTACCACAGGGTTAAAAAACTAAGGCTGTTGCAGGAAGCTGGAAGTTAATCCTAACTTCAGACTGATTTTTTTTTTCTCTCTCTGAGACACTAGTAAATATTTTCTTCAGGACAAAAGAAAGGCACCCGGGGCAATGAAACAGCATCCTTCTACTGTCTCAGAGGGAGAGCAATGTGTTCTAATTGTCCTGTCTCCAAGTGCTCTCAGGCCACACTTCATGGTTTTGGCCATGACACTGGCATCTCCTTCCCCTCTCACCATGATGGTGGACTTTGGAAAGGTAGCAGCGGGCGAAGCTCATAAAGGGGAGTTGTTTGGTAAACTATAATTTCTGGACTTTACCGTCTGAGTGAAACCAAAATGTAACGGAGGACCACATTTCAAGTTTAGTCCAGAGTTTTTTGTGTGTAAGCTTGGCTATAGGTAAAAAGAGTGATTAGTCAGTTGTAATAATGTACTAAAAGGATGCTAAGATATGAGCTGGCATGATTAGCCGAGTAGCACTGATGCTATTTATTGCTTTGTTGAATGGTCAAGATTGCGTACTGCTGCAAGTACTGGGCAATTCTTCCTGAACAACATCTTAAAGCAATGGCTCTCGGCTCTCTCCATCTTTAGCTTGCTAGTTAAAGGAAACTCGGAGCATGGTAACAGTTCCCGATAGCAAAGGTGGATCACATTATGAAACGTGGCATTTGTCATTGCTAAATCACATCACTGCATTTTATTATGAGCTGGTGGTGCAAACCATTCATTTATGTATCTCCTTCAAATGATAATTAAACTTTTACAATGTGCATTTCATACTGAATATAATATCACCATAAATTTTTGTATGTAATGTTTTATACAACACATCTGAATTATCTACAGCATTATTTTATATTGTTGGGCAATACTTGGATTATTTTTAAACTGGATGTGCTGATACTTTGCTGTTTTGTTTTTTATATAAGTAGCAGCTCTAAGTGTGAGCTCATAACTTAATATTTGTTTCTATCTCCACCCCACCACCACCACCACCATGCCCAACAGTTCTGCAGTTTTTGATGAATTCTTATGATTAAACTTCAAAAGGGCCTTATCCATACTTAATGAGCAATGCTCATTACCACAGATTTTTAACATGAGAGCAAGAGTCAGGGTAAAACTGGAAGTGCATTACCACTTTCTACCAGTCTTGCTCCCCATTTGCACTTTTTCATTAAAGTTAACACCCAAAGGAAAATATGGCCTTTAGTGAATGTGTATAACTGGAATTAATATGAAAGACTGTGGTTTCAAAACCATTATAACTTGCATGGTTTCTACGGAAGGCATTTTCATTCTGCTACTAATTGTGAAATTGTTTTGCTTGAGTGCTGCTCTGAGCACATGCACATCTTATTTTCATTGAGAGTGGTTTCTGTGTGCAGTTTGCTCAGGCAAGTCATTTGTCATTGCAAAAATAGCCTTCCTTATGTCTGCTGCAAAACAGCTTTAAAAAAGAAACGAGTATTATTAACAGTCAGAGAACTAAATTATTGAAAGCTTTCTAGGATGGGACGGCATTGTTTCTGAATAAGGCAACACTTTCCTGGAACTTATTTTGTGAAAAGGAGGTAAAATTATGGCATTTATTTTTCTGTGGCATTATACACAATCTGATTAATAAGCTTGATTCAGTGAGAGTTGAAAGATATTTGGGTTGTAAAGGAAATAATAAATTAACAGTAAAGCTGCAAAAAAATATTTTCTAACGGTGTTTTCAATAATTAAACCTATAAAAGTCTATTATGCTTTTGTGGAGTTATTTGGTCTTTGAAGACTGCTTTTAAAGATTTCTGGAATCATTAAAGAGTCTAAAATCTGTTACACTGATTGCTTTTGTGACTTCAGATATGTTTTCCTCTTGCTGGAATTCCAGACAATTCGTCAACAGACCTCTCAGGGGTACGTTTTCCCTGGGTTTAGAAGTTTAAAGTAAATGTAAACCTGAGTAAGCGGGTGAGCAAGGCTGGTAGTGAAACAAAATGGATGAAAAAGGCATCTGCTATCACCTGTAAAAGAGCTGAAAGCAACCTATTTTCTCATTAGTTGCCTAAGTGCTTGTTAAGAACTATGAAAACCTTGATGAAATTGTGCAGCTTGGTGGAGGGGAATAAAGATGAAAAGTCATACAAATGCCTTGGAAACATTTGAGGTTAGTGCAGAAAAACCGACCGTAGTTCTCCAAGGTTTGTTATTGCTATTAGTTTTTGATGAGTTAGTCTATCCCGAGTCTAAAAATATAATTCAGTATTAAGGAAAAAGAGTAATCTTTTTGAGATATATAGTATATGTTATGTTTTTTTTAACATTTGTCCTACAACATACTTCATATGCTCGACTGAATTGTGACGATATGCATGGCCACATGAACATGAGCACATAAATCTAGGCTGACACTTCAGTGCAGTGCTGAGGGAGTGCTGCACTGTTGGAGGTGTCGTCTTTCAGATGAGATGTTAAACCAAAGCTCTGTCTGCTCTCTTAGGTGGATGTAAAAGATCCCATGGTGCTATTTTGAAGAAGAGCAGGGGAATTGTCCTGGCTAACATTTATCCCTCAATCAACATAACAAACACAGATTATCTGGTCATTAACACGTTGCTGTTTGTGGGAGCTTGCTGTGTGCAAATTGGCTGCCGAGTTTCCCACGTTATAACCGTGTCTACACTCCAAAAGTACTTCATTAGCTGTAAAGCACTTTGAGAGGTCCAGTGGTCGTACAAGATGCAATATCAATGCAAGTGTTTCTTTTCTTTCTTTAACAGTTCATACCTGTTGTTTATGTTGGAGTATTTATAGCTACACTGTTCATATTTATTGGTCTACCTTAACCAATAACGCAAATAATTCACAAAATTCAACTTAGAAAACAATGTAAAGCGAAATCGGAAGTTAACCTCTTATACTCTTCAATTTGGCTATTAGGAATTTGGACTGTCATCAAGTTGCATGTTTAAAAGCATATTTGATCATTTAAAAAAATCTACGGATATAGATGTAAGTTTTCAATGTCTGTAAGTTTGGTTTGGACCTTTTAATATAATAGCATTTGGTCCACTCAAAATCTGTATTTTGACTCTTCACTAAAGTGACTTGTTTGCATTCAGTGTCTTAGAGATATGGTGAAGTATTAATTGTGATGAGCAGACTTTTGGTCGGTTGCCATGACAGGAAGCAGAAGCAAAGCTGTTGTGGTAAAGAAAGCCTGAGATTAGTGCCGATGAAAGAAAAAGGTGATTTTTTTTTTTTGCTCGGTGTCAAGTGGGAGGCAGCAGTTTGATGAAATGCAGGCGTGCAGCATAAATCAGCCGAAAGAAAAGGCCGAGTTTCACTTGTAGCATATAAGAAATGATGGGCCTGGGCAAGCCTAAGCAAAATATTATAATAACATGAAACATGTTTTTAAAAAAAAGCCTCATTGCACAATAAAACAATCATTTACAGAGTAATCATACTGGTCATTTTCCTCCTAATATTGTGTTTGTGCAGGCCCCCAAAGCCACACCTTCTGGAGAGCAAACAAAACATTTTCCCTTCCTAGCATTAGGGGCCAATTTTACATATGTAGATCAGATGGTAGTGTTAAAAAAAAACTACTGCTTTGTACTGGGGCCATAACTAGGTCAAGCACAGTAAATGGCCAATTGCCCTTTTTTAAATGTTATGTCTTTTACCAAGATCACCAGATATCAAGAATTGGCCCAGTAGTGAGTTGATGTACCAGAATGCTGCGCTACAGATTGATGAGGAATGGAGCACCAGTGATTGCTGGATTCCCCATCTACTCCTCAAACTTTGTAGTCCACCAAAAATGTTCAGAGTGGCAGTCACATGACTTGAAGCAAATCCATTTCAATCCTCCTTCTCTCTTTGGTTGTACTTCTGAAGCTAATGAGGATGTTCACGCAGTAAAGATGGAACATATTTGAGCGTTTACCATGTGGAGAGGGAAGGGCTGTTTACATTTCCATATGACACATTACAGGAGACTGGAGCAGATGTTTTCAGTCACAACGAGCCTCCCCATGTGGTACAAACTAGTAGCAAACCATTCTAATGTATGAAATATGGTAGCCCAATTAATATCTTGATAGTCTAAAACAGCTTTGACTTTTGATCTCTTTTTAAATATTGGGTCTTCTTGCATGTGATTAATCTGAAAAGGATCTTTAGTCTTTTATTTTTCCTTAAATATAAACCTCTAACTATTTCTAACTTTCCATTTGATACTGCAGATGATTTTCTCCGACAATTTCTATTAAAGCCATTTGAACTTTGCCATCCACCAACGGGGTTATAGTCAGACGAGTTCACAAGAAGACAGTTCCAAGATATCTGCGCTCCTCCAATTCTGGCCTCTGGTGCATCCCCGATTTTAATCGCTTCAACATTGGCGGCCGCGTCTTCAGCTGCTGAGGCCCCCAGCTCTGGAATACCCTCCTGAAACATCTCCATATCTCTTCCCCTCTCATCCTTTAAGACGCTCCTTAAAACCTACCTCTTTCATCTACCCTAATATCTCCTTATGTGGCTAAGAAATTAATATTAACATAAGCAATTTTGTCTAAATTTCCCGAGACCAAATGCCATGCAGTGGACACCTTAACAGAACATCCTGAACAACACACTTGCGATTTTTAGATTAATTGCCCAATGCATGCAAGTTTCCAGTGGTTGCTACTGGGTTTCAAAAATCTACTCGCAATGTCTTGTGACTGAGTTAAAGGAACTCCCACCATTATAAGACTAGACAAAAATGCTTATGGGTGAAATGTTGTTTGATAATGCTCCTGTGAAGTGCCTTATGATCTTTCACTATGTTAAAGGTGCTATATGAATGCAAGTTGTCATTATTTTGTAGTTAGCTTCTATATATTGCAGAATATTCAGATCTTAGGCATTCTAGTTGCAGGAGCTAAGCTGGCCTAAATGATCTCTCTAAAGGTTCATGTTGACTCAACTCAGATTGTCAAACAGTTGGTTTATCAATATTCTCAAAGAAAATTGCCGTCGTCTCCTGTGTTTGAATATCTGTAGCTGCATTTGAAAGTAGCTTACAATTAACCAAGCAAATCACACAAAATGTATTTCGTTTGAATGTGGTTTGGCTCCTCCCTCCAGCTTTTGGAGACGCCGTACAAATCTTTGCAACATCTGTATCGAGTTAGGTCAGGGACACGATCCTGACTGCAGCTGGTTTTAAAGCTGCTTCGGGTAAATTACCCGAGACCAAGCACCATGGAGGGGCCTCACTTGCAGTGGACAGTTTATCAGAACATCCTGAACAACACACTTGTGATTTTCAGATTAATTGCCCAATGCATGCAAGGTCCCATTGGTTGATACTGGGGCTCAAAAATCTACCCCCAATGTCTTGTAACTGAAATAAAGGAATCCCTACCAATCTAAGACTAGACAAAAATACTTAATATCCTGCCACTGTTGCTGTTCTAAAATGCACTACCATTATACACCGTCCCCGCCGCCCCCCCCCGCCCCATTGTTCTTTAATAAGACATTATTAATAAACTTGAAAATTATTCTAGTGGGTGGTGGTGGGGAGGATGGGGGCGGCGGACGGGACATGATAAATATTTCAACACGTGCAGAAAGGTGTCCATTAGCTTTTATAGTTTCTGTTTACTCATCTCATTTTTTACTCTTTTTAAAAAAAAAATGTTGCGCTCATCAAAGTAAGGGGTTGGAGAACTAACGAATGTAATACACCCAGTGTCAGCGTCAAGCATTCTCCCATCAGATATGGCACAGCCCCCTTCACTCTGTCCCAACAACATGCTCCAATCTCAATCTCAGTCCACCCCTCCATCCCCTCCCCCAACTGCACCATTTCCCATACCAAACATCCTTCGGCCTGTCGGAGTGATAATGCCAATTAGTGACAAATTAGAATCAGTTTTGTGCTGTAGATTCATGCCCGCCAGAAACTGGATTGCATTTGCCGGACTAATTTCACATGGGACTCTTACAGCCAGTGGCCGCTGATGACCTTTTTGACAGGTGAGGCACAGCTGTACACGCCTCACGAAGCCAGTGTGTTCCCATGGCAACAGGCCCTTCCTGTGGAATCCCAACAAAAACTTTAATTTAAAAAAAAATTATATTGTAACAGAGTATGTTTGAAAGATTCCAAGTAAGTGCATTACTCAAAGGATGAATGAAAGAACTGTTCTGCGTTTAGCCACATTCCCCTTGGATTCTCTTAATGTTAATTAAAGACAGTATTATGTGCAGAAAGGTACAAGTTGACAGAGAGGTCAGATCAGTAGTACTAGATTCTGGCAATAAAATCCCATACAATTATACTGGCCATAATCCAATACTGTGGCTCAGATTTTGGCAATTACAATTTATGTGCAGTGTAAAAGGCGGTTCTGCACAGTGAAATCAACTCACTGCTCGTATGGGCGCACAAAATGCTAGGTGAGGCAATCCTCACTTGTTTCACCTCTGCTGACAGCTGCAGACAAGGGATTCTCATCCTGTCAGTCTTGGCTGGATTTGAACTCATGTCCCACAGGCGAATGGGTAACATCTGATCCACTGGGTAACACGATTCCCTAGCCCATCTCACTTTAAATCCCTTGAAGGAAGTTTAGTGGTGATACACATGACACATTCAAAAACGAATTTAAGATTGTTGTGTTTGGATCTATGTTTTGGGTGTTTCCATCTATTTATATCTAGATTGATGTTTTGATTTTTAGGCAGTTATGCCTACCATAGCATCAAATCTGACATGATCCTTCAGTTTCATGTATTATGTTACTTGAGTAAGGGTGTTTCAGTTCTTTCCCAAATAGGTTTCTAAGGATGTCCAATGCTTATGATGTATCAGAAAATGATCTGGTGCGAAGCTGAACTTTAACCTTTGTCATACCTAATAAAAAGATTCAAAAAGCTCTCTGGGCAAACTTTTCCTGTACCTACAGCCTACTCCAAATAGAGGTAGGGCTTACATCACAAAATACATTTATTCCCACCCCCTCAGCTATGGGTGTAGGTGTGCTTGCGTTTTGGGTCAGCACACCTCCACTTTTGCCTGCCTTGTAAAATTGGGGCTCATGTGTATCCTGAGTGAGGAGAGAATTGGATTCATTTATGCTGCTCACAGTAAATAAGCCTGCTGACTGTCTCGGTGCACATGTGAAGAATGGTCACTTGGATCAATGCTCTGATATCAGTAGAAACAGTTGCTACACTTCAAAAGTAATTCCTTTAGTGAAATATGTTTTGAAACATTCTAGTATGGTAGGGTATTACATAAATGACAGTATTTTGTTGTATTTATACCCTAGCATGAGACCGTATCTTCAGGAGAAGAGAGGAAAAAATTGAAGGAGATAAATGAACATAACATAAGAACATATGAAATAAGAGCAGGAGTAGGCCATTTGGCCCCTTGAGCTTGCTTCGCTATTCAATAAGATCATGGCTGATCTGATCATGGACTCAGCTCCACTTCTCTGCCTGCTCCCTATAACCCTTTATTCCCTTATTGCTCAAAAATCTGTCCATCGCCACATTAAATATATTCAATGACCCAGCCGCCACAGCTCTCTGGGATAGAGAATTCCACAGATTCACGACCCACTGAGAGAAGAAATTCCTCCTCATTTCCGTTTTAAATGGGCGGCCCCTTATTCTGAAATGATGCCCCCTAGTTCTAGATTCCCCACAAGGGGAAACATCCTCTCTGCATCTACCCTGTCAAGCTCTCTCAGAATCTTATACATTCCAATAAAATCACCTCTCATTCTTCTCATCTCATGCCTTTGTTGTGAAGTGTCATTTGTTTTTACTTTGGAGAGGTTAGTCATGTGACTGAACTCAATATCCATGATGTCTTATCATTTCCAAGAGGATTATAGAGCTGCTTGTGCTGCACATGCTCTTCCTGGTCTTACCAGGTCTTCAATGGCCTGGCGGCAGTTCTTAACCGGATCGCTGAAGGCCACTCGGAGAAAAAGGCTCAAGAAATTCCCAGTGTTGAGTTTCTGTGGGCCCAGGAGAAACAGGATTGCTCTTCATAGGCCCATATTAAACTCTGACATGAAATGTGCAAGGCCTCCATGCCCCAGAGAAAATGCTGGGAAGTGCATCAAATAAAAGTACCAAAAATCTAAATTTTCTGGAGGTGTGTGCCTCTAGTTCATCCGTGCGAATCAATCTTGACTATTTAACACTTGTATGCTCCTTCAGGCTTTTTTTGGTTTATTTCCTTTAATACAAATGAAGGAATGTTGGGTATACCTGTTGTGTTCAGAATAACTCCACAAGACTATATATTGTAAGCTCAAACTGATGTGACCTTGGTCTCTTTAATGTAACTCCAGAGTGACAAAGCAGCATGGTAGACTGCCTTTTATACCTGCTTGCCCAGGGTGTGCAGTGACCCTTGGGTCTCCCACAGGTGCGCCCCCCTGGTGGCAAGTCTTACGCATTGGTAATGTTTACATACATAACATCATACCCCCCGGTCCCCAAAAAGTCTTAAATACAAGCTATTTACAAGTTGAGGCAATCCGGGGCTCTGCGTTCCTGGGTTGATCGCCTGAGTTGAAGTCCTGGCATGGGTGAGTTGGTTGGATCATTGCTGCACGGTCGCGCGGCTGGTCCGATCGGACTGTCTGGCATGGTGGGTTCATCCTCGTAGTTGACCACAAGGTCAATTGCTGGTTGGGTGTGTGGGTGGATCATTGATGGTAATGTCCTCTTCAAACTGTTCTTGGTTGTCAGTGAACTGCAGTTTGGTCTGATCCAAGTGCTTTCTGCAAGTTTGTCCATTCAAAAGTTTGACAACAAACACTCTATTCCCCTCCTTGGCTAACAGTGCCAGCAACACATTTGAGACCATGACCATAATTAAGAACAAACACAGGGTCATTAACCTCAATGTCACGTGATACTGCTGCGCGATCGTGGTACACGTTAAGCCGGTGACACCGGGTTTCTACATGATCATTGAGATCGGGGTGGACTAAGGAGAGCCTGGTTTTGAGTGCTCTCTTCATTAGCAATTCCGCAGGGGGAACCCCAGTAAGCGAGTGGGGTCGCGTCCGGTAGCTGAGCAGAATCCGCGATAACCGGGTCTGCAGGGAACCACCCGTCACGTGTTTCAAGCTCTGCTTGATGGTTTGGACTGCTCGTTCCGCTTGACCATTGGATGCGGGCTTAAACGGCGCAGATCTGACATGCTTGACGCCATTGCGGGTCATGAGCTCATTGAAATCTGAGCTGGTGAAAAATGGTCCATTGTCACTATCAAGGACGTCGGGCAAACCATGGGTGGCGAACATGGCCCGGAGGCTTTCAATAGTGGCAGTGGACATACATGACGACTTTATTATACATTCAATTCATTTAGAATAAGCGTCCACTGCTATAGGAACATCTTTACTAGAAAGGAGCCAGCGAAATCTACGTGGACCCTGGACCACGGTTTGGAGGGCCATGACCACAGACTCAGTGGAGCCTCCCTTGGTGCATTGCTCAACTGTGAGCAAGTGTTGCATTGATGTATGCATGACTCCAATTTCGAATCAATGCTGGGCCACCAAACGTGCGACCTGACGATAGCCTTCATCATGATTATGCCTGGGTGGGTACTGTGAAGTTCACGTATAAATGCTTCCCACGTTTTTTTGGCAAAACTACATGATTCCCCCATAGGAGATAGTCCGAATGGATTTCATCCTTGCGTCGGTGGAACGGCTTAATTTCGTCTTGCATTTCTATGGGAACGGCCGACCAGCTCCCATTGAGGATGCAGCTTTTTACTGGTGATAGCACGGGGTCCTAGCTAGTCCAGGTCCTGATCTGGCGAGCCATGACGGGTGACCCCTCACTCTCAAAAGCATCCATTACAAGAAGTAAGTCTGTGGTTAGCGCCATTTCCACCCCGGTGGTGTACAATGGTAGCCGACTGAGGACATCGGCACAGTTCTCAGTGCCTGGTCTGTGGCGGATTACATAGTCATACGCGGACAATGTTAGTGCCCATCTTTGGATGCGGGACGAAGCATTGGTGGTAATATCTTTGCTTTCTGAGAACAATGAAATGAGCGAGTTGTGGTCGATATCGAGCTCGATCCAGAGTCCAAATAGGTATTGGTGCATTTTCTTAACACCGTATACGCATGCTAATGCTTCTTTCTCAACCATACTGTAGGCTCTTTCAGCCTTAGATAAGCTTCTGGACGCATATGCAACCGGTTGCAGTTTGCTTGACACATTGGCTTGCTGTAACACACAACCGACCCCATACGAAGATGCATCACAAGCTAGTACTAAACGTTTACATGGGTCATACAATACAAGTAACTTATTAGAATAGGTTTCTGACCTTGTTAAAGACTGTCTCTTGAGAGTTACCCCAAACCCAGTCATCACCCATACGTAGCAATAAATGCAATGGTTCCAGCAAAGTGCTCAACCCTGGTAGAAAGTTACCAAAATAGTTGAGAAGTCCCAGTAACGAACGCAGCTCTGTCACATTCTGTGGTCTGGGTGCATTCTTGATGGCCTCCGTCTTGGAGTCCATGGGTCTGATGCCGTCTGCGCAATCTTTCTCCCCAGAAGTTCAACCTCTGGGGCGTTGGGAAAACACACTTGGAGCGTTTCAGCCTGAGTCCCACTCTGTCCAGTCACTTGAGAACCTCTCCCAGGTTGTACAAGTGTTTGGTAGTGTTGAGGCCAGTGATCAAGATGTCATCTTGAAACACCACGGTGCGCGGAACCGATTTCAGCAGCCTCTACATGTTATTCTGGAAGATGGCCGCAGCTGAGCAAATCCCAAAGGGGCATCTGTGGTATATGAACAGCCTTCTGTGTGTGTTGATGCACGTTAATTTTTTCGAAGGTTCAGCCAGCTCCTGTGTCATGTAAGCAGAGGTTAGATCCAGCTTGGTGAATGACTTCCTCCCCTGCTAGCATTGCGAACAGGTCATTCGCTTTGGGTAGTGGGTACTGGTCCTGTAATGAGACTTGGTTGATCGTTACCTTGTGGTCCCCGCAGATTCTGACCGTCCCATCGCTTTTCAACACGGGAACAATTAGACTGGCCCACTCGTTGAACTCAACTGGCGATACGATCCCCTCTCGTTGAAGTCTGTCTCGCTCGATCTCGACTTTCTCTCGCATCATGTATGGAACTGAACGGGTCGTGCACCGGGGACTAGAGGGATCTGCACTTTGGCGCCTGTGAAGTTGCCGATGCCTGGCTCGAATAACGATGGGAATTTGTTTAGCACTTGGGCGCATGAGGCGTCATCCAGCGAAGACAGTGCTTTGATGTCGTCCCAGTTCCATCGGATCTTTTCTAGTCAGCTTCTGTCGAACAGGATTGGGCCATCGCCTGGTACAATCCATACTGGTAAATCATGCATAGCTCCATCGTACAATATGTTCACTGCCGCACTACCAATGACTGGTATGAGCTCTTTGGTGTAAGTGCACAGCTTGGTGTGGATCGGGCTTAGTTTTAGCCTTTGTGTCTTGTTGCCCCATAGTTTCTCAAAAGCCTTCTGGCTCATGATTGACTGACTCGCCTCCGTGTCCAATTCCATGAAAACTGGAATGCCGTTTAATATGACTTTTAACATTATCAGAGGGCTTTTGGTGGTGAAGGTGTGTACCCCATACACTTCTTCAGCCTTGGTTTGAGTTGCCTCTCACACGTTCAGCGTGATCCGCTGCCAACTCTGTCACGTGGTGAGTCGCAGCACGTCTGCACATTTGCTGGAGGTGCCCCATTGTTCCACAGCTCTTGCACACGTAGTGCTTGAATTGACATTGATGGGCTCGATGATTACTCCCGCAGCGCCAGCATGGTGCTAATGGATTCACATTCACGCTTGATGGCGGACTCTGAGTCATCCTAGGTCTGGCCTCTTCAGGCATGTAGGCCCTGCCATGTACAGTTCTGCCTGCTGAAGGCGTTATTTTATGCACAGTACTCGCCGGTGATCTTCAATGCTGCAATGATATCTGTTTAGTATTATCGTTCGTGGACATGAAAGCCTGGGCTATCGTGATGGCCTTGCTCAGATCTAGGGATTCGGCAAACAGCAGTTTTCGAAGAATGACCTCGTGGCCGATTCCAAGCACGCAAAAGTCCTGCAACACTTCCCCCAAAAATCCAGCAAATATGCACGGTCCCGCAAGGCGTCTTAGGTCGGCGACATAGCCCGCCATGGCTTGGCCCTCGGAGCAGTGATGCATATAAAAGTGATACCTGGCCATCAAGATGCTCTCCTTCGGCTTGAGGTGTTCCCAAACTCGTGTGCACAAATCTTCATGTGTCTTCTCCGTTGCTTTCGTCGGTGTTAGCAGATTTTACATACATAGCAATACCTATAGCTAGGTCCCAATGCACTTTAAGTGCTCTCCCTCTCCACCGCCATCATGAGTGTGGCTGGGGCCTGCTATCATCATCCCCGTCGCTGCGCCACCACTCCACCGGCCATTCGCCGACCTCCCGCCGCAGGTTCCAACCGGAATCGGGGCCAGGATCCCGGGGGGTTGGGGAGAGGCAGAAGGATGCGGCCCAACCCGCCATCGCGGGGGATCAGTCACCATGGCAACCGCGGTCAGGCTGCAAGGCCCAGGATTAGGGAGAGGGGCCGGGGTTGGGGCTCCCTCCGGTCCCGCCGCTCCCTCCAGCCTCTCCTGCAGCGGGACCCCAGGTTCGGGCCTCTCCTCACTCGGGAGGCATGTGCCGCGGGGTCAGAGGCCCCAGATTCAAACCCCAGGGTCCCTCCCAACACCCTGCATTTATATAGCACCTTTAACTGGTGAAATATCCCAAGGCGTTTCACAGGAGCGTTCCTGAAGGTAGTAGGCCAGGTAGATAAAGTGGTTAAGAAGGCATATGGAATACTTGCCTTTATTAGCCGAGGCATAGAATATAAGAGCAGGGAGGTTATGCTTGAACTGCATTAAACACTAGTTAGGCTACAGCTACAGTACAGCGTGCAGTTCTGGTCACCATATTAGAGGAAAGATGTGATTGCACTAGAGAGGATACAGAGGAGATTTATGAAGATATTGCCTGGACTGGAGAATTTTAGCTATGAGGCAAGATTGGATATGCTGGGGTTGTTTTCTTTAGAACAGAGGGGCGATCTCATTGAGGTGTATAAAATTATGAGGGGCCTGGATAGGATGGACCTATTTCCCTTAGCAGAGGAGCAACAACCAGAGGGCATAGTTTAAAGTAATTGGAAGGAGGTTTAGAGGGGATATAAGGGGGGATTTTTTTCACCCAGAGTATGGTGGGGGTCTGAAATTCATTGCCTGGAAGGATGGTAGAGGCATCTACCATTTAAAAGGTACTTGGATATGCACTTGAAGTTCCATAACCTACAGGGTATGGGCCAAGAATTGGAAAGTGGGATTAGGCTGGATAACTTTGTTGGCCGGCATGGACATGATGGGCCGAAATGGCCTCCTTCCGTGATGTAAATTTCTATGAAAAGTGTAGTTACCTTTTTCCACATGCCATAGGCATATAATCAGGGCAATTTTGGGGTTACACTAGCTTCTTTAGAGCAGTTGGTTAGCTTTCACTAATTTGCTAGGTTATCATTCACGCTGTCATAAGATAAGTGGGAAAGTAAGCTGTAGGGCAGACGCAAACAGTCTGCAAAGGGATATAGACATGTTAAGTAATTGGGCAAGAAGGTGGCAGATGGAGTATAATGTGGGGAAATGTGAAATGATCCAATTTTAGTGGGAGGAATGGAAAAGTAGAATATTTTTTAAAAGGTGAGGACGAGTAAATATTGGTATTTAGCAGGGTAAATGGTATATTAGATTTTGTTGCCAGGGGACTGGAGTATAAGAGTAAGGAAGTCTTGGCGCAATTATATAAGGCTTTGGTGAGACTACACCTGGCATACTACGTACAGGTTTGGTCTCCTTACCTAAGGAAGGTTATACATGCCTTCGAGGGGGTGCACAAAGGTTCACTAGATTGATTTCTGGGATGAGAATGCTGTCATATGAGGAGAGATTGAATAGATTGGGCCTACACTTTCTGGAGTTTAGAAGAATAAGAGGTGATCTCATTGAAATATATAAAATTCTTAGAGGGCTTGACAGGGTAGATGCTGAGAGGCTTTTTCCCCTGGCTGGGGAGTCTAGAACTAGGGGTCACAGTCTCAGGATAATGGGTTGGCCATTTAGGACTGGGATGAAAGGAAATTTCTTCACTCAGAGGGTTGTGAATCTTTGGAATTCTTTACCCCAGAGGACTGTGGATGCTCAGTCATTGAGTATATTTAAGACTGAGATCGATAGATTCTTGGGCTCTAAGGGAATCAAGGGATATGGGGATAGGGTGGGAAAGTAGAGCTGATGTAGAATTAAAAACAAGGGCATACAAAGTAGCCAAAACTAGTGGAAGGACAGAAGATTGGCAAGCTTTTAAAAGCCAGTAAAGAATGACTAAAAAAATTATTAAGAAAAGGAAGATAGACTAAGTAAATATAAAAACAGATAGCAAGAGTTTCTATTGGTATATAAAAAGGAAAAGAGTGGTTAAAGTAAATGTTGGTCCCTTAGAGGACGAAACCAGGGAATTTGTAATGGGGGAACAAGGAGATGGCAGAAACTCTGAACAAATATTTCCTATCAGTCTTTACGGTAGAGGACACTAACAATATCCCAACAGTGGATAGTCAAGGGGAGGAGGAACTTAACACAATCGCAATCATTAAGGAGATGGTCAGTAAGATGATGGGACTAAAAGCGGATAAATCCCCTGGACCTGATGGCTTGCATCCTAGGGTCGTAAGAGAAGTTAGTGGCAAGGATAATGGATGCATTGGTTGTAATTTACCAAAATTCCCTGGATTCTGGGGAGGTTCCAGCAGATTGGAAAACTGCAAATGTAACACCCCTATTTAAAAAAAGGAGGCAGACAAAAAGCAGGGAACTATAGACCAGTTAGCCTAACATCTGTGGTTGGAAAAATGTTGGAGTCCATTATTAAAGAAGCAGTAGCATCATCATTATAGGCAGTCCCTCAAAACGAGGATGACTTGCTTCCACACCAAAAAAGGATGAGTTCACAGGTGTTTCAATGAAGGACCTAATATTCCAGGTCATGAACTACATCCTGAAGAGTGGAAGATGCCTGTACGTGGATTTTTTTAATGTGGGGTGGCCGTTGTACACCAGCCACCACAGGGGCTTGACGGAGCTATGTCTTGGTCCAGTGGCAAGAGTTAACCAAGTCGACTGGAGACCTGCTCTGTTGCACGGACATAGTGCGCACGCATATCACAGTGTAGACTGGCCTGTGCTGCACCTGGGCCCTTGCCTCTTCTGGCCCCGAACTCACGCCTCTTCTGGGCCCCGATCAAGTTTCTCTACAATCTCTCGCCGCTCCTTCACCCCGATCTCACTGCTCCTGCTGTATCTGTTCACGTTCCAATCACCGACCTGGACCTTGATGATGTCCCTCTTCGCTGCCGTCGCCCTCCTGCACCAGCTCGCACTGTACCTTGCAGTGGTATGCCGCCACGTTGTCCAGGGGCTGCCACGCTGCTCCAGAGGCTGCTCGCCGCTCCTTTTTATGGCCTGACCTGCCGCTGATGGTCTCTCGCAGGTCTGGGCTGCCACGCTGCAATAGCAGGACATTTGGAAAAACATAATTCAGTCAGGCAGAGTCAACATGAATTTATGAAAGGGAAGTTATGTTTGACAAATTTACTGAAATTCTTTGAGGATGTAACGAACAGGATGGATAAGCGGGAACCAGTGGATGTGGTGCATTTGGACTTCCAGAAGACATTTGACAAGATGCCACATAAAAGGTTACAGCACAAGATAAAAGTTCACGAGGTTGGGGTTAATATATTAGCATGGATAGAGAATTGGCCAGCGAACAGAAAACAGAGAGTCAGAATAAATGGTTCATTCTCGGATTGGCAATCAGTAACTAGTGGGGTGCCACAGGGATCAGTGCTCGGACCCCAACTATTTACAATCTATATTAATGACTTCGAAGAAGGGACTGAGTGTAACGTAGCCAAGTTTGCTGATGATACAAAAATGGGAGGAAAAGCAATGTGTGAGGAGGACACAAAAAATCTGCAAAAGGACATAGACCAGCTAAGTGAGTGGGTAAAAATTTGGCAGATGGAGTACAATGTTGGAAAGTGTGAGGTCATGCACTTTGGCAGAAAAAATCAAGGAGCAAGTTATTATTTAAATGGAGAAAAATTGCAAAGTGCTGCAGTACTGCGGGACCTGGGGGTACTTGTGCATGAAACACAAAAGGTTAGTATGTAGGTACAGCAAGTGATCAGGAAGGCCAATGGTATCTTGGCCTTTATTGAAAAGGAGATGGAGTATAAAAGCAAGGAAATCTTGCTACAGTTATACAGGGTATTGGTGAGGCCACACCTGGAATACTGCATGCAGTTTTTGTTTCCGTATTTACGAAAGGATATACTTGCTTTGGAGGCAGTTCAGAGAAGGTTCACTAAGTTGATTCTGGGAATGAGGGGGTTGACTTATGAGAAAAGGTTGAGTAATTTGGGCTTCTACTCTTTGGAATTCAGAAGAATGAGAGATGATCTTATCGAAACATATAAGATTATGAGGGGGCTTGACAAGGCGGATGCAGGGAAGATGTTTTCACTGATAGGGGAGACTAGAACTAGGGGGCATAATCTTAGAATAAGGGGCCGTCCATTTAAAACTGAGATGAGGAGGAATTTCTTCTGAGATTGTAAATCTTTGGAATTCGCTGTCTTAGAGAGCTGTGGAAGCTGGGTCATTGAATAAATTTAAGACAGAGATAGATAGTTTCTTAACCGATCAGGGAATAAGGGGTTATGGGGAGCGGGCAGGAAAGTGGACCTGAGTCCATGATCGGATCAGCCATGATCATATTAAATGGCGGATCAGGCCTGAGGGTCTGCATGGCCTACTCCTGCTCCTATTTCTTATGTCCTTGTGTTCTTATTCAAACTGCCTCTAGTTTTGGTGTAGAAATCTTCTACTTGGCTACTGCTTAGGAGCAGGATCTGGATGCGTGAGGAACTGTGTTTTCAGAAAAACACATCCAAAGTTTTTGCGAAATAAAAATTCCCTCATCCCTGTCTCCAGCCCTTCAACATTGTTTTGCTAAAAATAAACATCATAAATTTCCAAAAAGTCAAAAACTGCAGAGAATATTCCCCTGCATGAGTTACATTGTAAGCAGCCATTCCATTCTGATACCAATGTGAAACAACAACAACTTACACTCCTATAAGAAGCAAGAATGTTCTGCACAATTTAATATTATTCTGGTGCCTAATGTGTGGGGGGGAGGTCTGGTATGTGCGGTTGTCAATCAAATAACTATTTTCGTCCTGAAACCTCATTATAACGTGGTTGGTGACCTGCCAGCAAGATAGGTGACCCCCAATAGGCAGTTCGCTGTTTTGGGCAGGGCGCTGGAGGTGAAGTGCCTGCAGCAGTACCTTAACAGGGAGGGGCAGAAGCTTTAGGCATGAAAATGCACAGCACCTTTGAGCAGCAGGCATCTTGCGTGCAGAATCTGCAGCAACAAGGCTCAAAACCCATAATCGACTGCCACAAAAATGTCTGTCAGTAAGGCATACAGCTTTTCAGGGAAGGTTCACTAGGTTGATTCCTGAGATGAAATGGTTGTCTTATGAAGAAAGGTTGAGTAGGTTGGGCCTATACTCATCAGAGTTTAGAAGAATGAGAGGTGATCTTATTGAAACATATAAGATTCTGAGGGTCCTTGACAGGGTACAGGTAGACAGGATGTTTCCCCTCGTGGGGGAATCTAGAACTAGGGGGCATAGTTTCAGAATAAGGGGTCGCCCATTTAAAATGGAGATGAGGAGGAATTTCTTCTCTGAGGGTCGTGATTCTTTAGAATTTTCTACCCCAGAGAGCTGTGGAGGCTGGGTCATTGAATATATTTAAGATGGAGATAGACAGATTTTTGAACGACACAGGTCTTGAGGGTTATGGGGAGTGGACAGGAAAATGGAGTTGAGGCCAGGATCAGATCAGCTATGATCTTATTGAATGGCAGAGTAGGCTCGAGGGGCCAAATGGCCTACTCCTGCTCCTATTTCTTATGTTCTTATGTTCTTATGTTCTTATGTTCTTACAGCTGACTCTACCTGCAGCTGAGAACACCTTCAAATTTTTGCTGGAAATGGCCACCTCCTGACGTACTGCCCATCATTGCTGCATGGGAGCAGGAACTGGTGGGAAATGCTGTTCAGTGTCTTAACTTCAGCTCTTGACCCTAATTTGCATATGTGCACAAGCTTCCCATTTGTTTCTGACGGGAGTTCTGGCCACAAGAATGGAGGCCCGTGCAAAACTCAGGAGGGATGGCGAATCAGCAGTAGGTTGGCATGACTACCCACTGCATTATTTTGGTCCCAATACCGTCCTGTTTTTGAGCTCCATCAAAGAGACATTGATGGATTAAGTGAGTGGGCAAAACTCTGGCAGATGGATTTTAACACAGGTAAGTATGAGGTCATACATTTTGGACCAAAAAAGTATATATCTGAATATTATTTAAATGGTGAAAAGCTAAGAATAGTGGAGGTCCCAAGAGATTTATGGGTCACACAGATCACCTAAATGTAGTAGTCAGGCACAGAAAATAATGAAAAAGTCCAATAAAATGTTAGCTTTTATAACTAGAGAGCTAGAATATAAAGGGAATGACATTTACTGCAGGCATACAGAGCCCTGGTTGGAGCACATTTGAGTACTGTGTACAGTTCTGGGCCTTAGAAATGATATACATCACTAGCTTTGGAAGGAGTGCAGCGCAGATTGACTAGAATGTTACCATGGTTCCAAAGGTTAGATTATGAGGAGTGATGACCAACTAGGCTTTTATTCCCTGGAATATAGAAGGTTATCATAGGCAGTTCCTCGAATGAGGATGACTTGCTTCCACAAGAGTTCACAGATGTTTCTGTCATGTATCCAAACATGTTTACTGCTTGTACTATTACATATGATGTGCCACCAGAGGGCACTGCAGTGGGAGACTTGTCGGTTACCTGTACAGGTATAAAAGGCAGGCCACCATATGTGATACTCACTCTGGAGTTACATTAAATGGACTAAGGTCACTACAGTTCAAGTACAATACATTGCCTCGTGGAGTCATTATCAGAGCATCTAAAGCCATAACCGTTTCAATGTAAGATCTGATGATCCAGTTCTGAGCTCCAATTGAGGGGGTGGAAGATGCCTGTGTGTGGATTTTTTTTAAACATGTGGTGACCGTTGCACATCAGCCACCACACGGGCTCATGAGAGCTAGGCCCGGGTGATTTGATTGAGGATTTTAGGATTTTGAAAGGAATTGATAGGATAGATAGAGTGAAACTTTTTCTGTTGGTAGGGGATCTAGGCCAAGAGGACATAACCTTACAATCAGAGCCAGGCCATTCAGGAGAGAAGTTAGGAAACATTGCTTCATGAAAACGATGGTAGCAGTGTGGAACTCTCTCCCATAAAAAGCACATGATAGCTCAATTCATAATTTTAAATCTGAGATTGAAAAATTTTTGCTGACAAGGATATTAAGGGATATGAAGCCAAGGAGGGTGGAAGGAGTTGGGATACAGATCAGCCATAATCTCACTGAATAGTAGACAGGCTAAAGGGGCTGAATGGCCTACTCTTCCTATGTTCCTATGACAACAACAACAACTTGTATTTATATAGCGCCTTTAATGTAGTGAAATGTCCCAAGGCGCTTCACAGGAGTATTAAAATTTGACACCAGGCCACATAGGTAGAAATTAGCGCAGGTGACAAAAACATTGATCAAAGATGTATGTTTTAAGGAGCGTCTTGAAGGAGGAAAGAGAGGTAGAGAGGCGGCGAGTTTAGGCAGGGAGTTCCAGAGCTTGGGGCATAGGTAACAGAAGGCGCGGGTCACTAATGGGATGCTCAGGAGGGCAGAATTAGAGGAGCGCAGACATCTTGGGGAGGTATGGGGCTGGAGGAGATTACAGAGATAGGGCGGGGCGAGGCCATGGAGGGATTTGAAAATAAAGATGAGAATTTTGAAATCGAGGCGTTGCTTAACCGGAAGCCAACATAGGTCAGCGAGCATAAGGGTGATGAGTGAGCAGGTCTTGGTGCGAGTTAGGACACGGGCAGCCGAGTTTTGGATCACCTCTAGTTTATGTATGGTAGAATGTGGGAGGCCAGCCAGGAGGAGTGCACTGGAATAGTCAAGTCTAGAGGTAACAAAGGCGTAGATGAGGGCTTCAGCAGCGGATGAGCTGAGGCAAGAGCAGAGACGGGCGATGTTATGGAGGTGGAAATAGATGGTCTTAGTTATGCCGCAGATATGTGGTCAAAAGCTTATTTCAGGGTCAAATATGACCTCAAGGTTGTCAACAGTCTGGTTCAGTCTCAGACAGGAGTTGGGAAGATGAATGGAGTCAGTGGCTAGGGAATGGAGTTTGTGGTGGGAACTGAAAACAATGGCTTCGCTCTTCCCAACACTCAATTGGAGAAAATTTCTGCTCATTCAGAACTGGATGTCGGACAAGCAGTCTGACAAATTAGAGACAGTGGAGAGGTCGAGAGAAGTGGTAGTGAGGTAGAGCTGGGTGTCATCAGAGTACATGTGGAAACTGATGCTTTGTTTCCGAATGATGTCCCCAAGGGGCAGCATGTAGATGAGAAATAGGAGGGGGCCAAGGATAGAAGATCCTTGGGGAACACCAGAGGTAATGATGCGGGGGCTGGAAGAGAAGCCGTTGCAGGGGATTCTCTGGCTACGATTAGATAGATAAGAATGTAACCAGGCAAGTGCAGACCCACCAGCTGGGCGACAGTGGAGAGGCATTGGAGAAGGATAGAGTGGTCAACCATGCCAAAGGCTCCAGACAAGTCATGTAGGACGAGGATGGATAGTTTGCCTTTGTCACAGTCGCAAAGGATATCATTTGTGACTTTGATGAGAGCCGTTTTGGTACTCTGGCAGGGGCGGAAACCAGATTGGAGGGATTCAAACATGGAATTGTGGGCAAGATGGACATGGATTTGGGAGGCAACAACACATTCAAGGACTTTGGAGAGGAAAGGAAGGTTGGAGATGGGGTGGTAATTTGCAAGGATGGAGGGGTCAAGTCCTGAGGAGAGGGCTGATGATGGCAGATTTGAGGGAGGGGGGGGGGGGGGGAGTACCTGAGGAGAGGAAACCGTTAACAACGTCAGCTAACATGGGAGCCAGAAAAAGAATTTGGTATAAATTTGGTGTAAATAGGGTCAAGGGAGCAGGAAGTGGGTCTCTTGGATAGGATAAGCTCAAAGTCATGAGGGGAGATCAGAGGGAAACTGGAGAAAGATGTGAGGTCAGGGCTAGGGCAGGGTGCTTCCTTAGAGGAAGTTTGACCCGGTGGCCTAGGGGAAGGAAAGATAGAGGCAGAGACAGTCGAACAAATGGTCTCAATCTTAGAGACAAAGAGGTGCATGAGCTCCCCACACTTATATTCGGAGGTGAGGGTGGAGACTGGGAAGAAGGGTTTAAAAAGA
Organism: Pristiophorus japonicus; assembly: GCF_044704955.1. Lineage (NCBI taxonomy): Eukaryota > Metazoa > Chordata > Chondrichthyes > Pristiophoridae > Pristiophorus > Pristiophorus japonicus. Next base: position 147,924,395 of record NC_091990.1, read on the forward strand.
TGGTTAGCAGTGGAGAATAGAAGCCGGTTTAACTTTACATTCCAGAATCATTCTGGAATGTAAATAATTTTGGCAGACGAGTTCAGGACCTGATAGTGGTTTAGATCTGGTGGTGAATAGCTGAGCCAGTTGTCTGCCATATCCATTCAAGTTTGTGTCCTTTGGACTTCAGAGAGCAAAGATCAGGGCAAACGGCCAGGGTGAGAGAGAGTAATTGTTTTAACAGGGACTAAGGCATCAAAGATGGTGGTGAGGGCGTGATTGAGCAGATCGGTAGCTGCAGAGTGTCATGCATTTCACCATCTTGCAATGATTTTAAGTATGTAACTGTAACTTATGCATACTGTACCTGTACCCTTGTCATGCACACCCTGACCACAGGGAGTGAGCTCCTCACCTGGGCTTCCAGGTATAAAAGGGGAGGTCCCACCCAGAATCAGCACTCTTTAGTCCTGGGAATAAAATGAAGGTCACAGAGTGACCGTGTCTGATATATCCATGCCTCGTGTGAGTTTGTAACAAAGTGCAGAGACACAACACAGAGATGTCATGTTGAAAGGAGGGCCAAAGGCTGGACAGTTGGGAGTTGATAAGTGCAGTTGTAAGAGAGTCGGGAGAGAGTTTTTTTTACAGGGGCGGAAGGGGGATGTGGGTGGAGAGCGATACGTGGATGTGGTCAGAGATGGCCTTATCTGCGATTGACAGAATGGGAGTGGCGAGGCCACGAGAGATGGCAAGTTCGAGGGGTTGGCCGTGAATATGGGTTGGGGAGTTTACATGGAGGGAGAGGTTAAAGGAGGACATGAGGCGAGTGAACTCAGAGGAGAGAGAGTATGGTGAATTGAGATGGAGGTTGAAATCACCGAGGACGAGAAGTCGTTCGGTGCGGAGGCCGAGGGAGGAAAATAGTGAAGAACTATGGGTAATATTTTTATGGTACTTGGGTGGGTGGTAGAGAACTCTATGTGTGCGCACTAGGTCATGCAGCAGAGCAGGTCTCCAGTCATCTTGGGTAATCCTTGCCACTGGACCAAGACCTAGCTCTGTCAAGCCCGTGTGGTGGCTGGTGTACAATGGCCACCACACGTTAAAAAAAATCCACGCACAGACATCTTCCACCCTTCAGGATGTAGTTCCGGACCTGGAATTTTAGGTCCTTCATTGGAACACCTGTGAACTCATCCTTTTTTGGCGTGGGAGCAAGTCATTCTCGTTTCGAGGGACTGCCAATGATGATGAGAGAATGAGAATTTTAAATGAGAGGCGAGAGAGGTGGAATAGGGTAGTGAGACAAAAATAACCCCCAGGGGCTTTTAATCAAACAAATGATGCTGCAGCCATCCCATTGAAAAGGAAGTCCATTGTTGCTTTGAATAAGTGTTTACCCAGTGTTTGCTGTATTTAGGCTTAGTGAAGTTCTTTTATCCACCTGCATGTGTCTGTACAATTAGAAAAACTGCAACAAGAAGCTGTAAACTTGCAGCTTATTGCTGAGACTAGTCACTTAGAGGTTCCAGGAAAATAGAGACAAATCGCAAGCATTCTGAGAACTTGCTTTATTATTAATCAAAATAAAGACGAACAAAAACATTTGGAACAGTTTTTTTTTTAAGTTCACCAACTCCTTTAAACAAAACTTCCAGTGGTAAAGCCAGATTATATAACCACACTTTTAATGACTATTCTGTCAAAGAGTGATTTGTGTTCATAGTGGCATGCCTGTTGGGAAGGGAAGTGTTAAAGTGAGGATTTGTCGCTTTGACTCTCTCCATATGGAACACTGATGCTGGAGTGTATGTTTAAGGGGCTGTTGGGACAGTGCCAAGATGAAGAGATGAACCTTTGATTCTCTTCTTGGAGGCTGAATTGAATTCCCCTGGGGCTGCTCTCTCCCTTTCACACACCAAATTCCTTACTACTTTGAGTACGGTTTTCCAAGTCCCTCTGAGACTCTAAACACCGTCCCTGCTTGTGTAGTCTGGCTGTGAGACTGCCTTTGGGTCTGGCGTCAGCTGTAATTACCTTGGTTGGAGACTTCAATAACATACCTGCACTTAATTAAATCAGAAGTGGCCTTTGTCATGCTTTTTTAGAATGTAACTTAGAATTTCATTTATGATGTTGGAGAGGAACGGGTCCCCGTGTTACTTTCACTGCTGTCAGTGTGTCAGATTTTGCTGATAATGTTTAGATTTCAATGTCAGCTGCTATCAAGGGAGACCCAAGACACAGATTCAGGTCAAGTTTAATTATTTTCTGAATTCACCCTTCAGGACCTATGGCAGTATTAATATATACCGCTGGACATTTCATTTTCAGAATTTGTTTTTGCTGCATTTCCTGGGGATTTTGGTTTCATTCTTTGTGCATAGAACAGTTTATATTCATTTTAAAAATCTGAAAAAAAAAATTCATGTTGAATAACAGTTCAAAAAATCTTAAACATGTAACATCATAAAAATATTTGTTTTCAGTCCTCTCATTAAACCACAAGTTGTATGCAAAATTGCACTAATGCATCAATGTTTCACCAAAATTTAGCTACAAATTGATTACTTTTAGCTTGAGATTAAAATTTTGATCACAAAATTCAGCAACAAATACACAAAATGAAATTGATTTTGTAGTAGTAAAGTATAGAGTATTTGGAAATTAGAATAAAGTGAATTATCTTTCAATAGGTGCATCGACAATTAAATATACCCTTTGGCATCATTCCCATTGCAGTTCATTGTTGCAAGCCAGAGAAATGCCAAATGGTGCCAGCCCTGTGCAGAGAAGATACAGGATGGAGTAAATAATGACCCTGAAAAGATGGATGTCGGAAAATTTCAGAGCGAGTGATATGTACTGTACTAGATACAGCTCAAAGGAGTTGAATAACTAGGAAATAGCTATTTCCATTGGTCTTTATATACACCCCAGAGGTCTACACAGTATTTTTATACCAGTAAAATCTAATGATTAATGTGCACTTAAGCTGTTGTGAGTGAGGCTGTGTAATAGGGCGCAAGACTGCAGGTTGAATGCCTCTGTATAATATCGTACTGCAAGTGCTCACACACAAATTTTGGTAGAGCGTTGTTTTTTAGCATCATAAGAATTTTAAAAACCATGAGTATCTGAGATGCTTTCATCATCATAGGCAGTCCCTCGAAATTGAGCAAAACTTGCTTCCACTCTAAAAATGAGTTCTCAGGTGACTGAACAGTCCAATACGGGAATTACAGTCTCTGTCACAGGTGGGACAGACAGTGGTTGAAGGAAAGGGTGGGTGGGGAGTCTGGTTTGCCGCATGTTCCTTCCACTGTCTGCGCTTGATTTCTGCATGCTCTCGGTGAAGAGACTCGAGGGGCTCAACGCCCTCCCGGATGCTCTTCCTTCACTTAGGGCGGTCTTTGGCCAGGGACTCCCAGGTGCCAGTGGGGATGTTGCACTTTATCAAGGAGGCTTTGAGGGTGTCCTTGAAACGTTTCCTCTGCCCCCTGCGGCTCGCTTGCCGTGTAAGAGTTCCGAGTACAGCACTTGCTTTGGGAGTCTTGTGCCGGGCATTCGGACGATATGGCCCACCCAACTGAACTGGTCGAGTGTGGTCAGTGCTTCAATGCTGGAGAAAGCCGGAATGTTGCACCGCCATCATTGCCTGGGAACTCATACATCGCCGCCCTAAACAAGACCCAGTGGGCAGGGGAAGGCCAGCTCAAAGAACAAGGTGGTGGTTACACCTTCTTCTGGAAAGGCAAACCAGAAGAAGATGCCACCTCCAATGGAGTTGGCTTCGCCATCAAGAACGAACTTGTCGGCCGCCGCAGAGATTCTCCCTGCGGGATAAGCGAATGTCTCATGACTCTCCGTCTCACCTTAGCCCGGAACCAGTGCGCCAAAGTTATCAGCGCGTGTGCCCCAACACTCAACGCAACAGATGAGGCCAAAGAGGAATTCTACTCCAGCCTCGAACAATCCCTGTCCCAAGCCCCTACAGACAACAATGTGATCCTCCTCAGTGACTTCAACGCTAGAGTCGGTAAGGACACAGATCTCTGCGGAGGCGTGATCGGCAGAGAGGGGTTAGAGAAAACCAACTCCAGCAGTACCCTGCTCCTGACAAAATGCCTAGAACATGACCTTGTCATCACCTACACCTTATTCCGCCAGAGGGACAAGCACAAGGCATCGTGTCAACACCCTCGCTCCAAGCACTGGCACCTGCTCGACTACATTGTTCGAGCCAGGGACCGCAAGGACGTGTGCATCACCTGCAGATGCTTTAGACATTGCACTGCTAAAATAGTCAATTTAATAGTAAAGATATTTAACACAGGAGAATTAGTTGTCTACAGCAGCTTTTACTGAAATTATTCTTTTAACCCTTCTCAGCAATTAATTCTGCAATTTTTCTGACAACGGATCCCAAGAGAAGTAAGTTTGGATAATCTCAACCCAGTTTCATCATTCAAGAATCAGCAACACAGTACTACTTTAATCATACCTTTGTAGGATAAAGATTATGGCACTGTCATTGGGTGAGAGGAGGGTATATTTCTAAAATTTGGGGTCAGAATATATTGCCAGCATTGCCACTGGGGCCTAACATACTGGGGGAGAAATTCAATCTTGCTGCACCGATTTTATGGTCACAAAACAGGCACAACAGTGACAAATGTAGCAATGCAGTGGCCCGTGCCTGATCTGTGCACGTGCTTGGCCCATGGCTATGTTTGTCAGGGCCTCTCTTTAGGCAGCCCTACTGGCTGCCTGAAATGAGCGCAGCCTCATATTGAAATGTAGGGCCTACGGCCATTTCAGGACTCATTTGTTAGATTTTTTTTAAGACCAGTCAGAGCTTGCACTGTTGTTCTGGATATACAACAACATAACTAGTAGTCCTTAAATGGATTGCTCAGAAGAAACTATTGGGTAAATTTTTGATATTTAACTCAATGTGGAGCCAGGAGGAATAGGAGTTCTCCTCCTGCCTCCGCATTAATGCTACAGGCTTGCTCCCCTCTTGGCTGCCCCCGCCCCGCCCCACAGCTCCAGACTTACCTGCGGGCTGCTGCCATCAAGGCAGCTGGCCCAAATTGGATCACGCCAAAACGGAGAGCTGTCTCTGGAAGCATAACAGATGTTGATAGCTCTCCGCTATTATTAAAGCGAGGCCTGAGGCCCGATTGCTGTCGATCCTCGGGCCTCCCGATTCAGGTTCATGCTAGAGGTGCGCCGACAGTTATATTTCTGAAAACGTGCCTTAATGATTTTTTTACCCCACTGTTTCCATAAAAGTGCGAATGGCTCCTTTACTCTAGGTGTAAACTGCAGTCTTTTGTTATTTTGCAGTTCCCACAAAGTTTTCTACCCATAATATTAACCTTTTCTCTTTTCAGATGTAGACAGACCTGCATTTTCTGATTTTGCTTCAGCCGTCTTTAATTTGTTCCTATAAAAATTCCTCTTGGACAAGTATGTTTTTGTCAATCTGTATAAAGTTCCTGCGTTCATTTTAATTTCCACCCTGTAGAGGGAAGTGCTTTGTCCCTGAGATTTAAATAAACAGCTGTATCAAACTATATTGTCATTCAGCTGTTAGCGTTGACATTCTCTTGTTGTTTTGTGTGGCAAAAAACAAATGCTAAGCTCCATGCTGTACCCCATTAATACAAGACTGTTTGCATTGAAACAATACCAATCCACGTGATGAGTAATGCACCAAAAAATAGGCTCAAATTTCTGCTTTGATTGCAGGACAGTTAGACCCATATAGGACCTGACATGGGAATGCTTGCTTAAGATAATCATCTGAAATTTCCCTTTAGACGCAATCAGACGGTCTGAAGAGGAATTTTCATCAAAACTTTGCATTTTCTTGATTTGGTTCTTATGTCTGAAATCTGTTAAACAAGAAGTATTTAGCATCGACTACCTGAAGGCCAAGTCTTGTCAGCTCAGCCTTGGTGCTGTCACTAGTAAAAGAAAAAAAGAATTGTATTTATATAGCGCCTTTCATGACCACCGAACATCTCAAAGCACTTTAGAGTAAAAGGAAGTACTTTTGGCATGTAGTCACCGTTGTAATGTGGGAACACGGCAGCCAAATTGCGCACAGCAAGCTCCACAAACTGCAATATGATAATGACCAGATAATCTGTTTTTTTGGTTATGTTGATTGAGGGATAAATATTGGCCAGCACACCGGGGATAACTCCCCTGTTTTTCTTCGAAATAGTGCTATGGGATCTATTACGTCCACCTGAATGAGCAGACGGGGCCTCGTTTTAATGTCTCATCTGAAAGATGGCACCTCCGACAGTGCAGCACAATACTGCACTGGAATGCCAGCCTAGATTTTTGTGCTCAAGTTGCTGGAGTAGGCCTTGAACCCACAACCTTTTGACTCCGAGGCGAGTGTGCTACCCACTAACCGCAGCTGACACTGATATAGATTAAAAAAATTTTTAATTTCTCATTATCAGGGGGAACTACACCCAAACAATGTAAAAGCCATTTTGATCAGAATAAGCCCAGATAACTTGCAATCTTACATTATTGACATTACCTGTAAAATGATTAATCCATCAATTTTTTGGTATTGTTGGTTGAGGGATAAATGTTGACCAAGAACTCCTTGCTCTTCAAATTGTGCATCGGAAATTCTTACATCCAGTTGAACAGGCAGGCAGAGCTTCAGGTTATCATCTTATCCTAAAGACAGCTTACATTACTGCTTTTGACTCTTTCTGGTGACTTATGCTGGGCTATGTTTCCACAAATGCCAGTAGTCCTGTGGTACTTCAGTTATGTATGTAAACATTATCAATGTGTAAGACTTGCCACCAGGGGGACACCTGTGGGAGACCCAGAGTCACCTGCACACTCTGGGCAAGCAGGTATAAAAGGCAGTCTACCATGCTGCCTCCTCACTCTGGAGTTACAATAAAGAGACCAAGGTCACAACAGTTTGAGCTTAAGATATGCAGTCTTGTGGAGTTACTCTAAACATAACTTCATCACTGTGGTTATTCTTTGTGTATGATCTTATTGTGTGTGAGACCCTAACTATACTTCAGAGTATGCAAACTCTCCTGTGATGGATAGCAATCAGAGGCAGGAGGCAGGAATCCTGGCTGACTTTCCTTTTCTACAACCCAATCCTGGTCTGGTACTATGCTACATGATGCATTTATCTACTGAGTCATCACAAGAAATTTGAAGAAAGTTGAGGACAAGAGTGGCCATTTAAAAACATTTTGGGATGGGAGCGTTGCTAGCGAGGCCAGCCTTTATTTCTCATCCCTAGTTGCTTTTGAGAAGGTGGTGGTGAGCCACCTTCTTGAACCGCTGCAGTCCATGTGGTGAAGGTACTGCTGTTAGATAGGAGAGTCCAGGATATTGACTAAGTGACATTGATATATGTACCAATCAGGATGGTGTGTGACTTTAAAGAAAAAAAGAAAGATGTGCATTTATATCACGCCTTTCATGACCACCGGACATGACAAAGCTCTTTACACCCAATTACGTATTTTTTGAAGTATCTTCACTTGTAATATAGGAAATATGCCAGCCATTTTGTGCACAGCAAGCTCCTACAAACAGCAAGGTAATAATGACCAGATAATCTGTTTTAGTGATGTTGATTGAGGGATAAATATTGGCCAGAACACTGGGGATAACTCTCCTGCTCTTCAAAATCATGCCATGAGATCTTTTACGTCCAGCTGAGAGGGCAGACAGGGCCTTAGTTTAACATCTCATCCGAAAGACAGCACCTCTGACAGGACTGCACTCCCTCAGCACTGTACTGGAGTGTCAGCCTCGATTTTTGTACTCAAGTCCCTGGAGTGGGAGTTGAACCCATGACCGTCTGACTCAGAGGCAAGTGTGCTACCAACTGAGACACAGCTGACCCTGCAAATTTGGAGGTGACTGTGTTCCCTTTTACCTGCTGTCCTTCAGCTCCTAGGTGGCGGAAGTCACAGGTTTGGGAGGTACTGTCGGAGAAGCCTTGGTGAGTTGTTGCAGTGCAACCTGCAGATAGTACACACTGCAGCCACAGTGTGCCAGTGGCGGAGGGAGTGGATGATTAAGGTGGTGAATGGGCTGCCGATCAAGCGGAATATTTTGTCCTGGATCGAGTCGATCTTCTTGAGTGTTGTTGCATCTGCACTCATCTAGGCAATTGGAGAGTATTCCATCACACTCCTGATTGTGGTGTGTAGGTGGAGGAGAGGTTTTGGGGAGTCAGGAAGTGGGACACTCGCCGCAGAATACTCAGCCTCTGACCTGCCACAGTAGCCACAGTATTTCTGCAGCCTGCTCTAGCAGCCACGGTATTAGTGTGTTTGGTCCAGTTGAGTTTCTGATCAATGGCAGTCCCCAGGATATTGATGTCAGGGGAATTCATGGACTCATACAGCACAGAGGTAAGCCATTCGGCCCATCACGTCTCTTTGGACAAGCTATCCAATTAGCCCCAATTCCCTGTTATTTCTCCATAGCCCTGCAATTTTTTTCCTTTCAAATATATATCCAATTCTCTTTTGAATATCACTCCTATTGGGGTGGGAGCTGGGTGCCTCCTGGAACCTAACGGAATTGTCCCTGACATAGGGTAAGTGCTGAAGGAGAAGGGTATTCATACAGATACTAATGTGGGAGAGGAGAAGGAAGGCAGGTGAAGCCTTGGAAATAAGAGTCTAAATTGGGTAAAAATTGCCTCCTGCCCGAAACGGGGCACTCCCACCCTGTTTTGATGGTTTTTACCACAGCTGCGATTCAGGTCACCTCTTGAGCGACATTCGGCTCTTTGTTTTTTTTTGTCTCTGATGTGGAACTCAATCATAATGGGGGTGGTGACTACATCTGAGGGGCGGATACGCAGTGGTGACAACAACTGAGGGGTAGAAGTTGGGTGCAGAGTGGCGTGACCGCCATGATGACGTCATCACAGTGCCAAGTCACCACAGCTCTCCCCTTCAATTAAAGGGGAGAGCCTCCGTGGTTTAAAACTTTGGGCCGCTGGGTTCGGCCGGGCCAGCAGCCTGGTACCCAAAAGGGAAGCCACACCGCCGCTGCAGAAGGTGACAGCCTCACAGAACCACTGGGAAAAAGCTTGTTTTGGCACTGCCGGCAGGCCAAAGATTTACCAAGGGGAATGTTGCCATTGGGGGGGGTAGATAGGCAGTGCGCACAGTGATGACGTGCTTAAGACGGAATGGCAGCAGCGGAGCAGTGGCTGTGGGGGGGGTGGGGGGCGCGGTGGGGGGTGCAGTGATTGGGCACTGCCGGGAAAACTCGGGAGGGCAATTGGGCTAGCAACGGCCATTCCAACAAAAGTCGGCGGCCACTCCACTCCGCAGCGTAGCCACCAATTTGCGATGGTAACTGTTCTGTTCCTAACACAAATGAGGCTGCACACATGGAGATTAAAGTAACAGTGACCTCAGTCTTTATTAAGACACTCCAGAGTGAGGAACAGGCCTTAGGGGCCGGCTTACATACAGTGCTCCCAAGGGATGCTGGGATCCCTTGGGACTTCAGGGGATGCGCTCCCTGGTGGCGGAACATGGGAGTGCATGCTTTACAGATACACAACATCACCCCCCCGCCAAAGTCAAAGTGAAAACTATTTACAAGATGAGGCGGTCGGGAGTCTTTCTTTCCCTGGTGGACCGCCTCGGTACAAATGTCTGTTCTGGTGTGTTGGCTGTGCCCTCGCTGGGCTGGCATGTAGTTGGCCCTGCAGGCCTGGTGGGTGAGCCTGGCCTTGCTGGGCGTGATGGGTTCGATTTCCTGGTCTGGCATGGTGTCGTTGATCCTTTGGATGTGTGTTGTCAGCTCGACAAAGGTGGTGTCTGCTGTGGGTTGTTCAGGGCAGTCTGTGAACCGCAGCCTCGTTTGGTCCAGGTGCTTTCTGAAAATTTGTCCATTGACTAGTTTGACGACAAACACCCTACTCCCTTCTTTAGTATCACGATGCCCGTGATCCACTTGGGACCATGTCCATAGTTTAGCACATACACAGGGTCATTCAGATCAATTTCCCGTGACACAGTGGCGCGACCATCGTTTACATTTTGTTGCTGCTGCCTGCTCTCTACCTGATCATGCAGGTTGGGGTGAACCAGCGAGAGTCTGGTTTTAAGTGTCCTTTTCATGAGTAGCACCCCTGTGAGTGAGTGGGATCTTGTGTGGTAGCTGAGCAGTACGTGGGACAGGCGGGTTTGGAGTGAACCTTCTGTGACTCATTTGAGGCTCTGTTTGATTGTTTGTACTGCCCGCTCTGCCTGCCCATTGGAGGCTGGTTTAAATGGGGCCGAGGTGACATTGTAGGTCATGAATTCTTTAAATTCGGCACTGGTGAAACATGGCCCGTTGTCACTGACCAGTATGTCAGGCAGGCCGTGGGTGGCAAACATGGCCCTCAGGCTTTCAATGGTGGCGGTGGCGGTGCTTCCCGACATTATTTCACATTCAATCCATTTTGAAAAAGCATCCACCACCACCAGCAACATTTTACTGAGAAACGGGCCCGCATGGTCGACATGGATCCTCGACATGGTCTGGAGGGCCAGGACCACAAACTTAGTAGTGCCTCTCTGGGCACGTTGCTCAACTGAGCACACACACTGCATTGCTGTACGCAGGACTCCAAGTCAGAGTCGATACCGGGCCACCACACGTGGGATCTGGCTATCGCTTTCGTTATTACTATACCCGGGTGTGTGCTGTGGAGATCCGAGATGAACATCTCCCTGCCCTTTTTGGGTAGCACTACAACAGGCAGTCTGCCTGAATGGACAGCTCGTCCTTTTGCCGCTGGAACAGCTTGATTAGCTCTTGCATTTCCACGGGGATGCTGGCCCAGCTTCCATGACTAGGGACAGCAGAGGATCTTGGCTGGTCCAAGTCCTAATCTGGCGGGCCGTGACAGGTGATTTATCATTTTCAAATGCTTCCATGACCATCAAGAAGTCTATGGGCTGTGCCACCATCAACAAGTTTGCAGGCTGCGCCATTTCCACCCCCGTGGTGGGCAATGGTAGCTGACTGAGAGCATCCGCACAGTTCTCAGTGCCTGGCATAAGGCGGATGGTATAGTTATACGCTGATAGCGTGAGTGCCCACCTTTGTATACAGGCTGAGGCATTGGTATTTATCCCCTTGTTTTCAGCGAACAGGGATATGAGGGGCTTGTGATCGGTTTCCAGCTCAAATTTAAGGCCAAACAGGTACTGATGTATTTTCTTTACCCCGAACACACACGCTAATGCCTCTTTCTCAATCATGCTGTAGGCCCTCTTGGCCTTAGACAAGCTCCTGGAAGCATAGGCGACAGGTTGCAACTTCCCCGCAACATTAGCTTGTTGTAATACACACCCAACTCCGTACGACGACGCATCACATGCTAGCATGAGTCTTTTACACGGGTTATACAATACAAGCAGCTTGTTGGAGCATAAAATCTTTCTGGCTTTCTCAAAAGCAATTACTTGTTTTTTTCCCCATACCCAGTTCTCACCTTTAGGGGCACTAAGAGGGTGGTTAACCTCGGTAGGAGGTTACCAAAATAGTTGAGGAGTCCCAGGAATGACCACAGCTCCGTGACGTTCTGTGGCCTGGGCGCGTTCCTGATAGCCTCTGTCTTGGCATCTGTGGGCTGAATGCCGCCCGCCGTGATCTTTCTCCCCAAAAACTCCACTTCTGTTGCCATGAAGACGCATTTCAACCTCTTCAGCCGCAGCCCTATGCGATCCAGTCGCTGGAGGACCTCCTCCAGGTTTTGTAGGTGCTTGACGGTGTCCCAACCCGTGATCAATATGTCATCCTGAAAAACTACCGTGCACGATATCGACTTGAGTCGGCTCTCCATGTTTCTCTGGAAGATCGCTGCAGCCGACCGAATTCCAAACGGGCATCTGTTGCAGATGAACAGTCCCTTGTGCGTGTTGATGCAGGTGAGGCCCTTCGAAGACTCCTCCAGCTCCTGTGTCATGTAGGCCGAAGTCAGGTCGAGCTTGGTGAAAGTCTTGCCTCCTGCCAGCGTCGCAAGTAGGTCGTCAGCTTTAGGTAGCGGGTATTGGTCCTGTAGCGAGAAACGATTAATAGTTACTTTATAATCGCCGCAAATCCTGACCGTGCCATCACTTTTGAGTACTGGAACAATCGGGCTGGCCCACTCGCTGAATTCCATTGGGGAGATGATGCCCTCGCATTGCAGCCTGTCCATCTCGATTTCCACTCTCTTCCCTCATCATGTGAGGTACCGCTCGCGCCTTGTGGTGATTGGGTTGTGCCTCTGGGACCAAGTGGATCCGCACCTTCGCCCCGAAAAGTTTCCAGTGCCTGGCTCAAAAAGGGAAGGAAATTTGTTAAGAACCTGGATACATAAGGCCTCATCGACATGTGATAGTGCTCGGATGTCATCCCAGTTCCAGCAGATTTTGCCCAGCCAGCTCCTTCCAAGCAGTGTGCAGCCATCGCCCAGGACAATCCAGAGTGGCAGTTCGTGCATCGTGCCCTCGTAGGTGACCTTGACCATGGCGCTGCCCAGGACAGTGATAAGCTCTTTGGTGTACATTCTCAGTTTCGTGTGGATGGGGCTCAGGACTGGTCTGAGTGCCTTGTTGCATCACAGTCTCTCAAACATCCTTTTACTCATGATGGATTGGCTAACACCAGTGTCCAGTTCCATGGCTACGGGTAAGCCATTCAATTTTACATTTAGCATTATAGGTGGACATTTCATCGAAAATGTGTGCACCCAATGTACTTCAGCATCTGCCTCCTCTCTCCGAGGCTCGAAATTGCTTTGATCCACCATGTACTGATCTTCCTCTGCCACGTGGTGGTTAGCAGGTTTTGCAGAGCTTGCAGCTCATCTGCAAGCTCATTGGAGGTGCCCCATTGTTCCACAGCTCTTGCAAACATACCCTTTGAAACGGCATGAATAGGCTGAATGGAAACCTCCACAATGCCAACAAGGTGTGAATTGCCTTGGATTTACTTCATTTTTATTAGTATTTTAATTGTTTGCGCTTTTCCTTGCAATGATTGGTGCTTGGTTGTTGAGGTCCTCTCCAGTTCCCTTCCCTCCCCTATCCCTGCCCTCATGTCTGCCGAATGTGTGTTGTCTTTTCTTCACTGCCCGCAAGGTTTTTCAGAGCTAGTCACATACGCAGACCGAAGTGGATTTGGAGTAAGTTTTTGCTGGCCAAATTGTCATAAATGGCCAAAACTGGCATAGGTGTCTGGGAACGAACCCCTTTTGGAAAAAAAAAACTGACCTAAAAAAATTGTACCTAACTGATTTACTCTGGAGCAAAATTTTTGGGGAAAATTACATTTTTTAACTTATGCCAGAAAAAACAAGTTACTCCAAAAAAAATTGATTCAAATCATGGCCAGGATTGGGTCCTAAAGGTGGACAAGTCCCCTGGACCTGATGGCTTGCATTCTAAGGTCTTAAAAGAAGTGGCTGCAGAGATAGTAGATGCATTGATTGTAATTTACCAACATTCCCTGGATTCTGGAGAGGTCCCAGCGGATTGGAAAACCGCAAATGTAATGCCCTTATTCAAGAAAGGAGTGTGACAGAAAGCAGGAAACTATAGACCATTTAGCCTAACATCTGTCATTGAGAAAATGCTGGAGTCTACCATTAAGGAAGCACTAGCAGGACATTTAGAAATCACAATACAGTCAAGCAGAGTCAGCATGGTTTCATGAAAGGGAAATCATGTTTGACAAACTTGCTGGAGTTCTTTGAGGATGTAACGAGCAGGGTGAACAAAGGGGAACCAATAGATGTAATGTATTTGGATTTCCAGAAGGCATTTGAAAAGATACCACATAAAAGGTTACTGCACAAGATGATGAAAGTTCACGGGGTTGGGATAATATATTAGATAGAGAATGGGCTAACTAACAGAAAACAGAGTCTGGACAAATGGGTCAGGTTGGCAAACTGTAACTAGTGGGGTGCTATAGGGATCAGTGCTGGGGCCTCAACTATTTACAATCTATATTAATGACTTGGATTAAGGGACAAGTGTAGTGTAGCCAGATTTGCTGATGATACAAAGATAGGTGAGAAGGCAAGTTGTGAGGAGGACGCAACGAATCTGCAAAAGGATATAGATATGCTGTGTGAGTAGACAAATATTTGACAGATGGAGTATAATGTGGGAAAATGTGAGTTTATTCACTTTGACAGGAAAAATAAAAAAAAGCAAATTATTATTTAAATGGAGAGAAATTACAAAATGCTGTGATGGAGAGGGATCTGGGGGTCTTTGTAAATGAAACAAAAAAGTTAGCATGCAGCTGCAGCAAGTAATTAGGAAGACAAATGGAATGTTGGCCTTTATTGCAAGTGGGATGGAGGGAAAACATTTAGAAGTCCTGTTACAACTGTATAGGGCGTTGGTGAGACACACCTGGAGTACTGCGTACAGTTTTGGACTCCGTATTTAAGGAAAGATATATTTGTATTGGAGGCAGTTCAGAGAAGGTTCACGAGGTTGAATCTGAGATGAAGAGGTTGTCTTATGAAGAAAGGTTGAGCAGCTTGGTTCTATACTCATTGGAGTTTAGAAGAATGAGAGGTGAGGTTATTATAAGATTCTGAGGGGGCTTGACAGGGTAGCTGCAGAGAGGATGTTTCCCCTCATGGGGGAATCTAGAACAGGGGGGCTCAGTTTCAGAATAAGGGGTCGCCCATTTAAAATGGAGATGAGGAGGGAATTCTTCTCTGAGGGTCATGAATCTTTGGAATTCTCTAGCCCAGAGAGCTGTGGAGGATGGGTCATTGAATATATTTAAGGTGGAGATAGACAGATTTTTGAATGATAAGGAAGTCAAGTGTTATTGGGAGCGGACAGGGAAGTGGAGTTGAGGCCAAGATCAGATCAGCCATGATCTTATTGAATGATGGAGCAGGCTCGAAGGACCAAATGGCCTACTCCTGCTTCTATTTCTTATGTTCTCATGGACCACACTTGGAATACTGTGCACACTTCTGGCCTCCATATTCCAAAAAGAATAGAGAGGCACTGGAGAAGGTACAAAAAAATTTATAAGGTTGATACCAGGGACAAAATTAACAGTCACTTGGATAGGGGTGGATTAATTAAGGATAGCCAGCATGGATTTGTTAAAGGCAAATAGTGTTTAACCAACTTGATTGAATTTTTTGATAAGGTAACAGAGAGAAAGAAGAAAAAACGACTTGGATTTATGTAGCGCCTATCATGACGACCGGTACTCTCAAAGCGCTTTACAGCCAATGAAGTACTTTTGGACTGTAGTCACTGTTGTAATGTAGTAAACACGGCAGCCAATATGCGCACAGCAAACTCCCACAAACAGCAATGTGATAATGACCAGATAATCTGTTTTTCTGGTTATGAGGGATAAATATTGGCCAGGACACCGGGGATGACTCCCCACTCTTCTTCGAAATAGTGCCATGGGATCTTTTACGGCCACTTGAGAGAGCAGACGGGACGTTAGTTTAATTTCTCAGCAGAAAGCCGGCACCTCCGACAGTGCAGCGCTCTCTCAGCACTGCACTGTTGTGTCAGCCTAGATTATTTTGTACTCAAGTCCCTGGAGTGGGACTTGAACCCACAAATTTCTGACTCAGAGGTGAGTGTGCTACCCACTGAGAATTGGCTGACACGGTTGATGAGCGTAATGCAGTTGACGTAGTGTACATGGATTTCCAACAGATGTTCGACCAAGTGCCGCACAATAGGCTTACCAGCAAAATTGAAGTCCATGGAATAAAAGGGACAATGGCAGCCTCCGTTCTACGACCGCTGTTTGTCTGGATATATATTAACGACTTGGAACGGGGTGTACAGGGCACATTTTCAAAATTTTTAGATGACACAAAACTTGGAAGTATAGTGAATAGTGAGGAGGAGAGTGATAGACTTCAGGAAGACATAGACACTCTGGTGAAATGGGCAGACATGTGGCAGATTAAACTTAATGCAGAAAAGTGTGAAGTGATGCATTTTGGTAGAAAAAATGTGGAGGACATATAAACTAAATGGTACAATCCTAAAGGGAGTGCACGAACAGAGAGACCTAGGGGTATGTGTGCATAAATCATTGAAGGTAGCAGAGCAGATGGAGAAAGCAGGTAAAAAGGCTTATGGGATCCTGGGCTTCATAAATAGAGGTGTAGAGTACAAAAGTGTGGAGGTTATGATGAACCTGGTAAAAGCACTGGTTCGGTCCCAATTGGAGCACTGTGTCCAATTCTGGGCACCACACTAAGAAGGATGTAAAGGCCTTAGAGAAAGTGCAGAAAAGATTTACGAGAATTAAGGGGTTCAGCAGCTTTGAAAGTGGATAATTCCCCAGGCCTGGATGAAATATATCCCAGGTTGCTAAGTGAAGCAAAAGAGGAAATAGCAGAGGCTTTGACAAATCATTTTCCAATCCTCTCTGGCTTCAGGTGTGGTGTCAGAGGACTGGAGGACTGCTAATGTGGTACCTTTGTTAAGAAGGGAGAAATGGATAGACTGAGTAATTATAGGCCAGTCAGCCTAACCTCAGTGATGGGAAAATTATTGGGAAAGATCCTGAACGACAGGATAAATCTTCACATAGAAAGACACAGATTAATCAAAGGACAGTCAGCATGGATTTGTTAAGAGAAGGTGGTGTCTGACTAACTTGATTGAATTTTTCGTGGAACTAACCAGGAGGGTCGATAAAGGCAAAGCACATGATGAACTGTATATGGATTTTAGCAATGCTTTTGATAAGGTTCCACATGGCAGACTGGTCATGAAAGTAAAAGCCCATGGAATCCAGGGCAAAGTGGAAAGTTAGATCCAAAATTGGCTCAGAGGCAGGAAGCAAAGGGTAATGGTTAATGGGTGTTTTTGCGACTGAAAGGATATTTCCAGTGGGGTTCCGCAGGGCTCATAAGAACATAAGAAATAGTAGCAGGAGTAGGACATACAGATGCTCTAGCCTGCTCCGCCATTCTATACGATCATGGTTGATCCGATCACGGACTCAAGTCCACTTCCCTGCCCGTTCCCCATTGTTATGTATGTAACGCTTGGCAACCTGTATCACACCACCACCAGAGGGCCTACCTGTTGGAGTCCCAAGGGATCCCAGCATCCCTTGGGAGCACTGTATATAAGCAAGCCTCCCATGCTGTACCAGCACTCTGGAGTTCAATTTATTCAATGTCCCAGCTTCCACAGCTCTCTGAGGCAGCGAATTCAAAAGATTTACAACCCTCTGAGAGAAGAAATTTCTCCTCATCTCCATTGTAAATGGGCGGCCCCTTATTCTAAGATCATGCCCTCTAGTTCTAGTCTCCCCCATCAGTGGAAACATCCTCTCTGCATCCACCTTGTCAAGTCCCCTCATAATCTTATACATTTCGATAAGATCACCTCTCATTCTTCTGAATTCCAATGAGTAGAGGCCCAACTTACTCAACCTTTCCTCATAAACAACCCCCTCATCTCTGGAATCAACCTAGTGAACCTTCTCAGAACTGCCTCCAAAGCAAGTATATCCTTTTGTAAATATGGAAACCAAAACTGCACGCAGTATTCCAGGTGTGGCCTCACCAATACCCTGTATAACTGTAGCAAGACTTCCCTGTTTTTATACTCCATCCCCTTTGCAATAAAGGCCAAGATTCCATTGGCCTTCCTGATCACTTGCTGTACCTGCATACTATCCTTTTGTGTTTCATGCACAAGTACCTCCAGGTCCCGCTGTACTGCAGCACTTTGCAATCTTTCTCCATTTAAATAATAACTTGCTCTTTGATTTTTTTCTGCCAAAGTGCATGACCTCACACTTTCCAACAAAATACTTCATCTGCCAAATTTTTGCCCACTCACTTAGCCTGAGCCTTGGGCTCAGTACTAGGTCCGTTGCTTTTTGTGATATACATCAATGATCTAACTTGGGGGTATGATTAAGAAGTTTGCAGATGATACTAAAATCGGCTGTGTGGTTGATAATGAAGAAGAAAGCTGCAGACTGTAGGAAGATATAAATCAACTGCTCAGGTGGGCAGAACAATGACAGATGGAATTTAATCCAGAGAAGTGTGAGGTAATGCATTTTGGGAGGGCTAACAAGGAAAGGGAATACACATTAAATGGTAGGTACTGAGAAGTGTAGAGGAACAAAGGGACCTTGGAGTGCATATCCACAGATCCCTGAAAGTAGTAGGCCAAGTGGATAACGTGGTTAAGAAGGCATACGGAATGCTTGCCTTAATTAGCCGAGGCATAGAATACAAGAGCAGTGGGGTTATGCTTGAACTGTATAAAACACTGGTTAGGCCACAGCTGGAGTACTGCATGCAGTTTTGGTCACTGCATTACAGGAAGGACCTGATTGCACCGGCGAGGATACAGAGGAGATTTACGAAGATGTTGCCAGGAGTGGAGAATCTAAGCTATGAGGACAGATTATATAGGCTGGATTTGTTTCCATTGGAACAGAGGAGGCTGAGGGGAGACCTCATTGAGGTGTATAAAATTATGAGGGGCCTAGATATAGTGGATAGAAAGGGCCTAATTCTCTTAGCAGAGGGGTCAACAACCAGGGGGCATAAATGTAAAGTAATTGGTAGAAGGTTTAGAGGGGATTTGAGGGGAAATTTCTTCACACAGGTTGTGGGGGTCTGGAACACACTGCCTGAAAGGGTGGTAGAGGCAGGAACTCTTAACACATTTAAAAAGTACTTGGATGTGTTATGTATGTATGTAAACCTCACCAATATGTAAGACTTGCTACCAAGGGGCACACCTGTGGAAGACCTAAGGGTCACCTGTGCACCCTGGGCATACAGGTATAAAAAGTAATCTACCATGTTGCTTCCTCACTCTGGAGTCACATTAAAGAGACCAAGGTCACAACAGTTTGAGCTTACAATACAGTCTTGTGGAGTTATTCTGAACATAACAATTGGTGACGAGTAACGGATCACGAACCTTCACGCGATAATGGCTGCCGTTGGTATTCTTGAGAGATTTGTTGAGGGTGATGGTTGGGAAGTCCTCGTTGAGCATCTCGACCAGTACTTCGTGGCCAACAAACTGGACAAGGTTGAGATGGCGGTCAAACGCAGGGTGATTCTCCTCACCGTATGTGGGTCTTCGATATATGGCCTCCTCAAAAGTCTGCTGGCACCGGACAAACCAACGTCAAGACTTGCACAGAGCTGTGCACGCTGGTTCAGGAATACCTCAAGCCAAAGGAGAGCATCTTAATGGCCAGGTATTGCTTTTACACGCACCATCGCTCCGAGGGCCAGAACGTGGCGAGCTTTGTCGCCAACTTGAGACCCCTTGCGGGACAGTGCAAATTTGCCAGATCTTTGGGGGAAATGTTGATGGACTTTTTCATGCTTGGAATCGGCCACAAGGTCATTCTTCGCAAACTGCTGTCTGCCAAATCCCTAGATCTGAGCAAGGCCATCACGGTAGCCCAGGCTTTCATATCCATGAGCGACAACACGCAACAGATATCTTCACAGAATCGAAGCGCACCGCAAGTACTGTGCATAAAATAATGCTTTCAGCAGGCAGAACTGTACGTGGCAGGGCCTACACAACCGCAGAGGCCGGACTTAGGGTGACTCAGAGTCCGCTGTGGGGCGTGAATGCGTATCCATTAACACCATGTTGGCACTGCAGGGGCAGTCATAGAGCCCATCAATGTCGATTCAAGCACTATGTGTGCAAGGGCTGTGGAACAATGGGGCACCTCCAGCGAATGTGCAAACGACCTGTGACTCATGAGCGGATGACCGATCCAGTGAGGATCACGCTGAACGAGCAGGAGAGGCAACTCAACCTGAGGATGAAGAGAAAATATATGGGATACACACCTTCCCCACCAAAATCCCTACGATAATGTTAAAAGTTAAACTCAACGGCACTCCAGTCTCCATGGAATTGGACACAGAGACGAGTCAATCAATAATGAGCCAGAAAGCATTTGAGAGGCTGTGGGGCAACAGAGCTTGATGACCCAAGCTGATCCCGATTCATGCAAAGCTGCGCATCTACACCAAGGAACTGATACCAGTTATTGGTAGTGGGGACATAAGAGTATCCCATGAGGGAGTGGTGCACGATTTACCACTGTGGATTGTTTCAGGTGATGGGCCAACGCTGCTTGGTAGAAGGTGGATGGGGAAGATTCGCTGGAACTGGGAAGACCTCTGTGTACCTTCTCCGGTAAACGACGTCTCCCTTGCTCAAAGGCTGAGCAAGCCCCCACCTTCAGCTGAACTAGCCATCAAAGTGCAGATCCATTTGCAGATTCCCGAGGCATAGGCCGCTCATCACGACCACGAGGAGGTAAAGATCAACCGAGCAGCGGTACAGGTGCGGTACCCACCACCCAAAGCCAACGATCTCTTCGCGACGATGGAAGGGGCTCCAAATCGACCAAGCAGAGTGGGACTCCGGTCGAAACTATCTGAATGCCTCTTCCTGACGCCAGAGGTAAAATCCCTGGGGAGGAAGATCGCAGCAGTCGGCATCACAGACACGGACGAGAGTGCATCCAGACCACGGAATGAAAGAGCATCCAGACCACGGGACGAGAGTGCGTCCAGACCACAAGATGAAAATGCGTCCAGACCACGGGATGTCGCCACAACGAAACAGAGGCATGTGTTGCCCAGCAAGGAAAGCGACTGGGCTTGGGGCAAAGGTAAAGGGGTGGCTGCTGAGAAGGCCAGGAACCCACTAAGTTCCAATAAGTTGTTGCACTGTGTAACCCATGTGAGCGCTTCTTCGCGGCTAATGATGTATTATCATATGGGGTCGAGGGTACCTTACAACAAGCCAAAGTAGCGGGCGAACCCCAACCGGTTGTACATGTATCCAATAAGTTAACCAAGGTAGTAGCCTGCGTTCACGGGACAAAAGAGGCGTACCAAAGAGTGTCCCAATATTTGCTCGAGTCAGACAAGCTGCCAATCTCAGTTTTTGGCGAACAGAGGCACTATTATCAATGCTTTGTTTTGAATATGTCTAACACTGTCTGTGCACTGTAACATGATCCGCACTAAGAATGGCGCTCATGCCCGCAGTTGGCTACCGTTGCCCACCACCGGGGTGGAAATGGCGCAGCCCGCAGACCTGCTCGTTGTTATGGAAGTGCTAGAAAGCGAAAAGTCAACCGTAATGGCTCCCCAGTTTAGGACCTGGACCCACGTTACCACCTGCTAACGGCGAACTGCTAGACGGGGTTTTGCAGCTTATCCGTCACAAAGACGAAATGCTCATCCCATCAAATTGCCCCCTATGGGGCAACGTTGCAAAGAAAAGCAAGGAGCCTACACACAGTTGGTGGTCTGGGGCCTCCATACCATGGTCCAGGTTCCACGGGGACCACGCGGCCTCCCGCCACTACTGAAAGTCTCAAGGCCATATCGGCCAGCCTTGGCTTGCCAGACCTTAGGGTCAACGACAATTGTCCGGAGCGGGCAGCCCAAATCATAAAGCCAAGCACCACATGTGTCACAGTAGACTCCCTACAGACCCGGCTATCCTGGGAGTTACGCAGTCACCGGACAGCATTACTCAGAACCGAGCCTTCCATATGCTATCAGCAGAGAATTTATCATGATCGCACGGCTCCTCCACGCGACATCAAAATAAATTATGTAGACCATGTTCATTGTCCCAGATGGGCTGCGAGCACTGTATTAGCCAAAGAGGGGAATGGAGTTTTGTGATGAAAATGGAGTGTTTATTGTGAAACCATGTAATGGGCAAATGCAAAAAGCATTTGGACCAGACCAAACTGCGAACTACAGATAACCAGGAACCACTGTGAAAGGACCTGGCCCCCAGCGAACCACTAACACAATTGACCTCGCAGTCAACCATGAGGATGAACCTACCATGCCAGATAGTCTGATCGGACCAGCCGTGCGGCTGTGCAGCAATGATCCGACCAACTCACCCATGCCAGGACTTCAACTCAGGTGATCGACCCGGGAACGCAGAGCGCCAGATCGCCTCAACTTGTAAATAACTTGTACATCAGACTTTGGGCAGGGGGGCGGGAGAAAGTGATGTTTATGTGTGTAAACCTCACCAATATGTAAGACTTGCCACCAGGGGGCACACTTGTGGGAGGGTCACCTGTGCACTCTGGGCAAACAGGTATAAAAGATAATCTAACATGATGCTTCCTCACTCTGGAGTCTGAATAAAGAGACCAATGTCACAACAGATTGAGCTTACAATACATAGTCTTGTGGAATTATTCTGAACACAACAGGTATACCCAACATTCCTTCATTTGTATTAGAGGAAATAAACCAAAGAAAGCCTGAAGGACCATACAAGTGTTAAACAGTCAAGCTTGATTCTCTCGGGTGAACTAGAGGCACACACCTCCAGAAAATTTAGATTTTTGGCACTTTTATTTGATGCACTTCCCAGCATTTTCTCTGGGGCGTGGGGACCTTGCACATGCCATGTCAGAGTTTAATGTGGGCCTATGAGGAGCAATCCTGTTTCTCCTGGGCCCACAGAAAATCAACACTGGGAATTTCTTGGGCCTTTTTCTCCAAGTGGCCTTCAGTGATCCGGTTAAGAACTGTCAGGCCATTAAAGACCTGGTAAGACCAGGCAGAGCATGTGCAGCACAAACAGCTCTATAATCCTCTTGGAAATGATAAGACATCATGGATATTGAGTTCAATCACATGACTAACCTCTCCAATGTAAAAACAAATTACACTTCACAACAAAGGCATGAGATTAGAAGAATGAGAGGTGATCTTATTGGAACGTATAAGATTCTGAGGGAGCTTGACAGGATAGATGCAGAGAGGATGATTTCCTTCGTGGGGAATCTAGAACTAGGGGGCATCATTTCAGAATAAGGGATTGCCCATTTAAAACAGAAATGGGGAGGAATTTCTTCTCTCAGTGGGTCATGAATCTGTGGAATTCTCTACCCCAGAGAGCTGTGGAGGGGTTATGGACCTAGAACTGGAAAATGGGATTCGGCTGGATAGCCTCTTGTTGGCCAGCATGGACTTGATGGGCCGAAATAGCCTCCTTCCATGCTGTAAACTTCTATGATTCTATGAATGATTCCAGGAATGAGGGACTTCAGTTACGTGGATAGACTGGAGAAGCTGGGGTTGTTCTCCTTAGAGCAGAGAAGATTGGGAGGAGATTTGATAGGTGTTCAAAATCATAGATATAGAGAAACTGCTCCCATTGGCAGAAGGGTCAAGAACCAGTGGACACAGATTTAACATGAATTAAAAATTAAAAATCTCCTTACAGAATGTCTGTTCACTTGTGAACAAGTCGCTTGCCATCCATGACCTTATGACTGCATCGATATCATGGCACTAATGGAAACTTGACTGAGGGATAATGACACATTACCTTTAATCGATGCCTCCCCTCCCAGATATATCTTTCACCACTTGTCCCACCCAGACTGCCGTGGTTCACTACCTTCCTGTCCTTCCTTAATCTCTCCCTCCATGTAAATTCCTCAACCCATATTCATCTTGCAATCTCTCGTGACCTTGCTATTCCAACCGTGTCAATTAAAGATAAGCCATCTCCGACTATTTCCTTGTATTGCTCTCGGCCGACATCCCCCTTTCCCAATCCAAACCTACTTCCTTCTACATCTGCCCTTGGAAAAAACCTCTCTCGAAACTCTCTTACAACTGCACTTAACAACTCAAAACTGTCCAACTTTGGCCCTCTTTTAACAACGCTTTTGCAGCCACTGATCTGCTTAGCCACATTCTCACTGCCACCTTTGATGTGCCAGTCCCTATTAAAAAGATTATTCTCTCCCACCCTGGCCGTTCCCCCCCCTCCCCCCCCCCCCC
The DNA here is from genome assembly GCF_044704955.1 of Pristiophorus japonicus. Taxonomy (NCBI): domain Eukaryota; kingdom Metazoa; phylum Chordata; class Chondrichthyes; family Pristiophoridae; genus Pristiophorus; species Pristiophorus japonicus. The sequence continues at coordinate 147,948,285 of NC_091990.1, forward strand.
ATTCATTCCTTCAATTCTAAAGGACACAGACTTCAACGGATTTGTCGGACAACTGGTTTAGACATTCAGCGCCAGATCTGGCTCGATACATAAAACATTATTGGGTCCTACTCTTGTCTACAAAAACTGCTCACTATTCCAAGATCATTCTGGAATACAAAATTAATCCCTGGCTACTATTCTCTACTGCTAATCGTCTCCTTAAACCCCTCTCCCTTTTCTTCACCACGCTCACCTCCATGAGGAGCTCATGGGCTTTTTTGTCCCAAAGATTGAGACCATCCGATCAGCTGCCTCTGCCAGTTCCCTTCTTTCACCTAGCCCCCCGGGCCAAACTTCATCTGAGGCTCCCACCTGCCCTAAACTCACATCTTTCTCTAGTTTTTCTTTGATCTTCCCTCTTGATCTCTCCAAACTTATCTTGTCAATGAGACCCAGTTCCTGCTCCCTTGACCCTATTCCCACTAAACTGCTGATTACCCAACTTCCTTTCTTGGCTCCCATGTTAGCTGACATTGTTAATGGTTCTCTTGCCTCAGGTACTGTTCCCCTCTCCTAATCTGCTGTCATCACCCCTCCTCAAAAAAACAACCCTGGGACCCCACTTTACTTGCTAGCTATCGCCCCCCATCTCCAAACACCCCTTTCTGTCCAAAGCACTTGAACGTGTTGTTGCCTCCCAAATCCGTGACCACCTTGCCCTGAATTCAATGTTTGAATCCCTTCAATCTGGTTTTCGCTCCTGCCACAGTCCTGAAATGGCTCTCATCAAAGTCACAAATTACATACTTTTTGACTGTGGTAAAGGTAAACTATCCCTCCTCGTCCTTGACCTGTCTGCTGCCTTTGAAATGGTTGCTCACTCCATCCTCCTCCATCGCCTCTCCACCATCGTCCAGCTAGGTGGGATTGCACTCACCTGGTCCCATTCTTATCTATTTAATCGTAGCCAGAAAATCTCCTGCAATGGCTTCTCTTCCCACGCCAGCATCGTTATCTCTGGTGTTCCCCAAGGATGTATCCTTGGGCCCCTCCTATTTCTCATCTATATGCTGCACCTTGGCGATATCATCCAAAAACGCGGAGTCAGTTTCCACATGTACGCGGACGACACCCAGCTCTAGCTCTCCACCACTGCTATCGATCCCCGTTTATTATCTAAATTGTCAGGTTGCTTGTCCAACATCCTGTACTGGATGAGCAGAAATTTTCTCCAATTAAATATTGGGAAGACCAAAGCCATTACCTTTGGTCCCCGCCACAAACTGCGTTCCCTAACCACTGACTCCATCCCTCTCCCTAACATCTGTAGAAACATAGAAATTTACAGCGCAGAAGGAGGCCATTTCGGCCCATCGTGTCCACCCTTGGGTCTCCAGCAGCAGCACCCTCTGGTGTACAAGTAAGGTGTGTATAGTGTAAGGGTACATTCAGTGTTGCATAACAGTGTTACATACATCACACAGTAAGCAGGCATTCATATACAACAGATATCCTCCTGCAGCCCATGACTTTCCTCTTCTTTATCAATCACACAGCCAATTTTAGTGTCGCCTGGAAACTTCTGAATCATACTCCCTATATTCAAATCTAAATCGTTGATATATACCACAAACAGCAAGGGACCCAGTACTGAGCCCTGCGGAACCCCACTGGAAACATCCTTCCAGTCACAAAAACATCCATCAATTACACTTTGCTTCCTACCTCCAAGCCAATTTTGGATCCAACTTGCCATTTTGCCCTGGATCCCATGGGCTTTAACCTTCATGGCCAGTCTACCATGTGGGACCTTATCAAAAGCCTTGCTAAAGTCCATATATACCACATCGTACACACTACCCTCATCGATCCTCTTGGTTACCTCTTCAAAAAATTCAATCAGGTTAGTCAAACACGATCTTCCCTTAACAAATCCGTGCTGACTGTCCCTAATTAATCCTTGCCTTTCCAAATGTAGATTTATCCTGTCTTTCAGGATCTTTTTCCAATAATTTTCCCACTACTGAGGTTAGGCTGACAGGCCTTGTAATTATTCGGCCTGTCCCTTTTTCCCTTCTTAAACAAGGGTACTACTACATTAGCAGTCCTTCAATCCTTCGGCACCATGCCCAGATCCAAGGAGGACTGGAAAATGATGGTCAAGGCCTCTGCTATTTCCTCTTTTACTTTGCTCAATAGTTTGGGATGCATTTCATCCGGGCCTGGGGACTTATCTATTTTCAAAGCTGTTAAGCTCCTTGATACTTCCTCTCTCACTATATTTATTTCATCCAGAATATCACACTCCTCCTCGATAGCACTATCTGCATTGCCCCTTTTCTTTGTGAAAAATGATGCAAAGTATACGTTAAGAATCATACCAACATCTTCCGCCTCCACACAAAGATTACTCTCATGGTCTCTAATAGGCCCTACCCTTATTTAGTTACCCTCTTACTTATATTTATATATATACATATATTTATAGAACATCTTAGTGTTTTCCTTAATTTTACTATCTGAGGCTAAACCAGACTGTTCGCAACCTAGGTGTCATATATGACCCTGAAATGAGTTTCTGGCCACATATCCGTGGCATAACTAAAACCGCTTTTTTCCACCTCCGTAACATTGCCTGCCTCCGCCGCTGCCTCAGCTCTTCTGCTGCTGAAGCCGTCATCCATGCCTTTGTTATCTCTCGACTTCACTACTCCAACTCACTCCTGGCTGGCCTCCCACATTCTACACTACCTAAACTTGAAGTCATCCAAAAACTCAGCAGCCCGTGTCCTAACTCGCACCAAGTTACGATCACTCATCACCCCTGTGCTTTCTGACCTACATTGGCTCCTGGTTAAACAACGCCTCGATTTCAAATTTCTCATCCTTGTTTACAAATCACTGCATGGCCTTGTCCCTCCCTATCTCTGTAATCTTTTTCAGCCTCACAACCCCACAAGATGTTTGCGCTCCTCAAATTCTTCCCTCTTGAACATTCCACATTATAACTGTTCAACCACCGGTGGCCGTGCCTTCAGTTGCCTGGGCCCTAAGCTCTGGAACTCCCTCCCTAAACCTCTCTGTCTCTCTACCTCTCTTTCCTCCCTTGAGATGCCCCTTAAAACCTACTTCTTTAACCAAGCTTTTGGTCAGCTGCCTTAATTTCTTCTTTTGTGGCTCGGTGTTAAATTTATCTGTTTTGTCTTGTAACAGAGCTGTGAAGTGCCTTGGGATGTTTTACTATGTTAAAGGTGCTATATAAACAAAAGTTGTTGTAGTTGTTGTTGTGATTGTCAAAAGAACCAAAGATGATGTAAGAAAAAATCTTCTTTACACAGCGAGTGGTTAAGATCTGGCATGCACTGCCTGAATGGGTGGTTGAGGCAGACTCAATTTTATCTTCCAAAAGTGAGTTGAATAGATATCTGGAGGGAAAAAAATGCAGGTCTATGGGGAAAGGGCAGGAGAGTGGGGCTGAGAGCTGGCACGGGCTCGATGGGCCGAATGGCCGCCTTCTGTGCTGTAACCATTCTATGAGTCTATGATAACAGAACCGAGAGGTTACAATTACCAGGAAGGGCTGAGCAGGGCTCTTTTCTCTAGAAAATGAAGGGCGAGGGAACACCAGACAGAGGACTTTTAAAATTATGAAGGGGTTTAATTGGGTAGATGTAGAGAAGATGTTTCCACTTGTGGGGTATCCGGAACTAGGGGCAATAAATCTAAGATAGTGACCAATAAATCCAATAAGGAATTCAGGAGAAACATCTTTACTCAGAGAGTGGCTAGAATGTATAATATGAATGAGTGGTTATGCTACTGGATTAGTAATCTAGAGGACTGGACTAATGATCCATATCCCATGACAGCTGGGGAATTTAAATTCAGTTAATTAAATAAATCTGGTGATCATGATTAAAAACTCATCTAGTTCACTAGTGGCCTTTAGGGAAGGAAATCTGCTGTCCTTACCTGGTCTGGCCTATATGTGACTTCATAGAAACATAGAAAATAGGTGCAGGACTAGGCCATTTGGCCATTCGAGCCTGCACCACCATTCAATAAGATAATGGCTGATCATTCACCTCGATACCCCTTTCCTGCTTTCTCTCCATACCCCTTGATCCCTTTAGCCATAAGAGCCATATCCATCTCCCTCTTGAATATATTCAATGAACTGGCATCAACAACTCTCTGCGATAGAGAATTCCACAGGTTAACCACTCTCTGAGTGAAGAAGTTTCTCCTCATCTTGGTCCTAAATGGCTTACCCCTTATCCTTAGACTGTGACCCCTGGTTCTGGACATCCCCAACATCGGGAACATTCTTCCTGCATCTAACCTGTCTAGTGTCCTCCGAATTTTATATTTTTCTATGAGATCCCCTCTCATTCTTCTAAACTCCAATGAATACAGGCCCAGTCGATCCAGTCTCTCCTCATATGTCAGTCCTGCCATCCCGGGAATCAGTCTGGTGAACCTTCAATGGACTCCCTCAATAGCAAGAACATCCTTCCTCAGATTAGGAGACCAAAACTGAACACAATATTCCAGGTGTGGCCTCACCAATGCCCTATACAGCTGCATTAAGACCTCCCTGCTCCTATACTCAAATCCCCTAGCTATGAAGGCCAACATGCCATTTGCCGCCTTCACCGCCTACTGTACCTGCATGCCACCTTTCAATGATTGATATATCATGACACCAAGGTCTCATTGCACCTCCCCTTTTCCTAATCTGGCGCCATTCAGATAATATTCTGCCTTCATGTTTTTGCCCCCAAAGTGGATAACCTCACATTTATCCACATTATACTGCATCTGCCATGCATTTGCCCACTCACCTAACTGGTCCAAGTCACCCTGCAGCCTCTTAGCATCCTCCTCACAACTCACACCACCACCCAGCTTAGTGTCATCTACAAACTTGCAGATATTACACACAATTCCTTCATCTAAATCATTGATGTATATTGTAAATAGCTGGGGTCCTAGCACTGAGCTCTGCGGCACCCCACTAGTCACTGCCTGCCATTCTGAAAAGGACCGGTTTATTCTCTGCTTCCTGTCTGCCAACAAGTCTCTATCCATGCCAATACATTATCCCCAATACATTGTGCTTTAATTTTGCACACCAATCTCTTTTGTGGGACCTTTTAAAAAGCCTTTTGAAAGTCCAAATACACTACATCCACTGGTTCTCCCTTGTCCACTCTACTAGTTACATCCTCAAAAAATTCTAGAAGATTGTCAAGCATGATTTCCCTTTCATAAATCCATGCTGTCTTGGACCGATCCTGTCACTGCTTTCCAAATGCGCTGCTATTTCATCTTTAATAATTGATTCCAACAGCAATGTGGTTGACTCTTAACTGCCCTTTGAAATGGCCTAGCAAGCCACTCAGTTGTACCAAACCGCTACAACAAAGTCACTGTGGGAGTACATTCACCACACGGATTGCAGTGGTTCAAGAATCATAGAATCATAGAAATTTACAGCACGAAAAGAGACCAGTTCGGCCCAACGTTTCTGTGCTGGCTGACAAAGAGCTATCCAACTTTCCAGCTCTTGTAGGTTAAGGCACTTCAAATGCACATCCAAGTACTTTTTAAATGTGGTGAGGGTTTCTGTCTCTACCACCCTTTCAGGCAGTGAAATGCATGCCCACACCACCCTCTGGGTCAAGAAATTTACCGTCAAAACCCGAAACCTCCTGCCAATTACTTTAAATCTATGCCCCCTGGGTGTTGACCTCTCTGCTAAGGGAAATAGATCCTTCCTATCCACTCTATCTAGGCCCCTCATAATTTTATACACCTCAATAAGGACTCCCCTCAGTCTCCTCTGCTACAAAGCAAACAAACCCAGCCGATCCAATCTTTCCTCATAGCTAAAATTCTCCAGACCAGGCAACATCCTCGTAAATCTCCTCTCTACCCTCTCTAGTGCAATCACATCTTTCCTGTAATGTGGTGCCAGAACTACATAGAGCATAAGAACATAAGAAATAGGAACAGAAGTAGGCCATACGGCTCCTCGAGCCTGCTCCGCCATTTAATAAGATCATGGCTGATCTGATCATGGACTCAGCTCCACTTCTCTGCCCGCTCCCCATAACCCCTTATCATTTAAGAAACTGTCTATTTCTGTCTTAAATTTATTCAATGTCCCAATTTCCACAGCTCTCTGAGGCAGCGAATTCCACAGATTTACAACCCTCTGAGAGAAGAAATTTCTCCTCATCTCTGTCTTAAATGGGCGGCCCCTTATTCTAAGATCATGCCCTCTAGCTCTAGTCTCCCCCATCAGTGGAAACATCCTCTCTGCATCTACCTTGTCAAGCCCCCTCATAATCTTATACATTTCGATAAGATCACCTCTCATTCTTCTGAATTCCAATTTGCAGAGGCCCAACCTACTCAACCTTTCCTCATAAGTCAACCCCCTCATCACCGGAATCAACCTAGTGAACCTTCTCTGACCTGCTTCCAAAGCAAGTATGTCCTTTCGTAAATATGGAAACCAAAACTGCACGCAGTATTCCAGGTGTAGCCTCACCAATACCTTATATAGCTGTAGCAAGACTTCCCTGCTTTTATACTCCATTCCCTTTGCAATAAAGGCCAAGATACCATTGGCCTTCCTGATCACTTGCTGTACCTGCATACTATCCTTTTGTGTTTCATGCATAAGTACCCCCAGGTCCCGCTGTACTGCGACACTTTGCAATTTTTCTCCATTTAAATAATAGCTTGCTCTTTGATTTCTTTCTGCCAAAGTGCACGACCTCACAATTTCCGACATTATACTCCATCTGCCAAATTTTTGCCCGCTCACTTAGCCTGTCTATGTCCTTTTGCAGATTTTGTATCCTCCTCACACATTGCTTTTTCTTCCATCTTTGTAACGTCAGCAAACTTGGCTACGTTACACTCAGTCCCTTCTTCCACATCGTTAACAGTTTGTAGAGCACTGCATGCAGTGCTCTAACTGTGGCCTAATTAGTGTTTTATATAGTTCAAGCATAACCTCCCTGCTCTTGTATTCTATGCCTCGGCCAATTAAGGCAAGTATTCCATATGCCTTATTAACCACTTTGTCTACCTGGCCTGCTACCTTCAGGGATCTGTGGACATACACTCCAAGGTCCCTTTGTTCCTCTACACTTCTCAATACATTTAATGTGTATTCCATTGCCTTGTTAGCCCTCCCCAAATGCATTACCTCACACTTATCCGGATTGAATTTCATTTGCCACTGTTCTGCCCACCTGAGCAGTTGATTGATATCTTCCTGCAGTCTACAGCTTTCTTCCTCATTATCAACCACATAGCCGATTTTTAGTATCATCTGCAAACTTCTTAATCACACCCCCTATATGCATTGTAAATTGTTGATATATACCATAAAAAGCAAGGGACCTTATTTTGGATCCAACTTGCCACTTTGCCTGGATCCCATGGGATTTTACTTTTGTGACCAGTCTGCCATGTGGGACCTTATCAAAAGCCTTGCTAAAATCCATATTAACGACATCAAATGCACTACCATCATCGACCCTCTTTGTTACCTCCTCAAAAAATTCAATCAAGTTAGTCAGACACGACCTTCCCTTAACATCTGGGTCTTTCTAAATTAAGATTTATGCTGTCCTTCAGAATTTTTTCCAACATTCCACCAAGGTTAGGCTGACTGGCCTGTAATTACTAGATCTATCCCTTTCTCCCTTTTTAAACAAAGGTACAATGTTAGCAGTCCTCCAGTCCTCTGGCACCACACCTGTGGCCAGAAGATTGGAAAATGATGGTGAGAGCCTCTGCTATTTCCTCTTTTGCTTCTCTTAACAGCTTGGGATACATTTCATCTGGGCCTGGGGAATTATCGACTTTTAAAGCTGTTAAGCCCCTTAGTACTTCCTCTCTCACTGGTTATTTCACTCAATTGGGGAAAAGCCAATTTTGTTAAGCTGCGATGGGATATAAACAAAGTGGACTCCCAGTTTGCAATATCTGCATTGCCCTCTCTTTTGTGAAAACAGACATAAAGTATTCATTAAGAACCATACCCATGTCTTCCGCTTCCACACACAGATTACCTTTATGGTTTCTAATAGGCCCTACTCTTTCTTTAGTTATCTTCTTGCTCTTAATGTCTTTATAAAACATCTTTGGGTTTTCCTTGATTTTACTTGCCAACATTTTTTCATATTCTCTCTTTGCTTTCCTAATTTCCTTTTTAATTGCACCCCTGCACTTTCTATATTTCTCCAGAGTTTCTCCAGTATTGAGCCCTCGGTGTCTGTCATAAGCCTCTCTTTTTTTTCTTTATCCTATCCTGTATGTCCCTTGGGATTGCTACCAGTGCCACGTGATAGTCAGAGTAGGAATCGCAGGATAGCGCAGATGAATACGTGGCTTGAGCAGTGGTGCAGCAGGGAGGGATTCAAATTCCTGGGGCATTAGAACCGGTTCTGGGGGAGGTGGGACCAGTACAAACCGGACGGTCTGCACCTGGGCAGGACCGGAACCAATGTCCTAGGGGGAGTGTTTGCTAGTGCTGTTGGGGAGGATTTAAACTAATATGGCAGGGGGATGGGAACCAATGCAGGGAGACAGAGGGAAACAAAAAGGAGGCAAAAGCAAAAGACAGAAAGGAGATGAGGAAAAGTGGAGGGCAGAGAAACCCAAGGCAAAGAACAAAAAGGGCCACTGTACAGCAAAATTCTAAAAGGACAAAGGGTGTTAAAAAAACAAGCCTGAAGGCTTTGTGTCTTAATGCAAGGAGTATCCGCAATAAGGTGGATGAATTAACTGTGCAAATAGATGTTAACAAATATGATGTGATTGGGATTACGGAGACATGGCTCCAGGATGATCAGGGCTGGGAACTCAACATCCAGGGGTATTCAACATTCAGGAAAGATAGAATAAAAGGAAAAGGAGGTGGGGTAGCATTGCTGGTTAAGGAGCAAATTAAGGCAATAGTTCGGAAGGACATTAGCTTGGATGATGTGGAATCTATATGGGTAGAGCTGCAGAATACCAAAGGGCAAAAAACGTTCGTGGGAGTTGTGTACAGACCTCCAAACAGTAGCAGTGATGTTGGGGAGGGCATCAAACATGAAATTAGGGGTGCGTGCAATAAAGGTGCAGCAGTTATAATGGGTGACTTTAATATGCACATAGATTGGGTTAACCAAGCTGGAAGCAATATGGTGGAGGAGGATTTCCTGGAGTGCATAAGGGATGGTTTTTTAGACCAATATGTCGAGGAACCAACTAGGGGGGAGGCCATCTTAGACTGGGTGTTGTGTAATGAGAGAGGATTAATTAGCAATCTCGTTGTGCGAGGCCCCTTGGAGAAGAGTGACCATAATATGGTGGAATTCTGCATTAGGATGGAGAATGAAACAGTTAATTCAGAGACCATGGTCCAGAACTTAAAGAAGGGTAACTTTGAAGGTATGAGGCATGAATTGGCTAGGATAGATTGGCGAATGATACTGAAGGGGTTGACTGTAGGTGGGCAATGGCAGACATTTAGAGACCACATGGATTAACTACAACAATTGTACATTTCTGTCTGGCGTAAAAATAAAAAAGGGAAGGTGGCTCAACCGTGGCTATCAAGGGAAATCAGGGATAGCATTAAAGCCAAGGAAGTGGCATACAAATTGGCCAGAAATAGCAGCGAACCCGGGGACTGGGAGAAATTTAGAACTCAGCAGAGGAGGACAAAGGGTTTGATTAGGGCAGGGAAAATGGAGTACGAGAAGAAGCTTGCAGGGAACATTAAGACGGATTGCAAAAGTTTCTATAGATATGTAAAGAGAAAAAGGTTAGTAAAGACAAACGTAGGTCCCCTGCAGTCAGAATCAGGGGAAGTCATAACGGGGAACAAAGAAATGGCGGACCAATTGAACAAGTACTTTAGTTCGGTATTCACTGAGGAGGACACAAACAACCTTCCGGATATAAAAGGGGTCGGAGGGTCTAGTAAGGAGGAGGAACTGAGGGAAATCCTTATTAGTCGGGAAATTGTGTTGGGGAAATTGATGGGATTGAAGGCCGATAAATCCCCAGGGCCTGATGGACTGCATCCCAGAGTACTTAAGGAGGTGGCCTTGGAAATAGTGGATGCATTGACAGTCATTTTCCAACATTCCACTGACTCTGGATCAGTTCCTATGGAGTGGAGGGTAGCCAATGTAACCCCACTTTTTAAAAAAGGAGGGAGAGAGAAAACAGGGAATTATAGACCGGTCAGCCTGACATCGGTAGTGGGTAAAATGATGGAATCAGTTATTAAGGATGTCATAGCAGTGCATTTGGAAAGAGGTAATATGATAGGTCCAAGTCAGCATGGATTTGTGAAAGGGAAATCATGCTTGACAAATCTTCTGGAATTTTTTGAGGATGTTTCCAGTAGAGTGGACAAGGGAGAACCAGTTGATGTGGTATATTTGGACTTTCAGAAGGCTTTTGTCAAGGTCCCACACAAGATATTAATGTGCAAAGTTAAAGCACATGGGATTGGGGGTAGTGTGCTGACATGGATTGAGAACTGGTTGTCAGACAGGAAGCAAAGAGTAGGAGTGAATGGGGACTTTTCAGAATGGCAGGCAGTGACTAGTGGGGTACCGCAAGGTTCTGTGCTGGGGCCCCAGCTGTTTACACTGTATATTAATGATTTAGACGAGGGGATTAAATGTAGTATCTCCAAATTTGCGGATGACACTAAGTTGGGTGGCAGTGTGAGCTGCGAGGAGGATGCGATGAGGCTGCAGAGCGACTTGGATAGGTTAGGTGAGTGGGCAAATGCATGGCAGATGAAGTATAATGTGGATAAATGTGAGGTTATCCACTTTGGTGGTAAAAACAGAGAGACAGACTATTATCTGAATGGTGACAGATTAGGAAAAGGGGAGGTGCAAAGAGACCTGGGTGTCATGGTACATCAGTCATTGAAGGTTGGTATGCAGGTACAGCAGGCGGTTAAGAAAGCAAATGGCATGTTGGCCTTCATAGCGAGGGGATTTGAGTACAGGGGCAGGGAGGTGTTGCTACAATTGTACAGGGCCTTGGTGAGGCCACACCTGGAGTATTGTGTACAGTTTTGGTCTCCTAACCTGAGGAAGGACATTCTTGCTATTGAGGGAGTGCAGCGAAGGTTCACCAGACTGATTCCCGGGATGGCGGGACTGACCTATCAAGAAAGACTGGATCAACTGGGCTTGTATTCACTGGAGTTCAGAAGAATGAGAGGGGACCTCATAGAAACGTTTAAAATTCTGACGGGGTTAGACAGGTTAGATGCAGGAAGAATGTTCCCAATGTTGGGGAAGTCCAGAACCAGGGGACACAGTTTAAGGATAAGGGGGAAGCCATTTAGGACCGAGATGAGGAGGAATTTCTTCACCCAGAGAGTGGTGAACCTGTGGAATTCTCTACCACAGAAAGTTGTTGAGGCCAATTCACTAAATATATTCAAAAAGGAGTTAGATGAAGTCCTTACTACTAGGGGAATCAAGGGGTATGGTGAGAAAGCAGGAATGGGGTACTAAAGTTGCATGTTCAGCCATGAACTCATTGAATGGTGGTGCAGGCTAGAAGGGCCGAATGGCCTACTCCTGCACCTAGTTTCTATATCCAGGGGCTCTAGATTTGTTAGTTCCACCCTTTTTCGTTAAGAGAACATACTTGCTCTGAACTCTCAGGAACTCCTCCTTGAATGCCTCCCACTGCTCTGACATTGATGTGCCTTCAAATAGCTGTTTCCAGTCCACTTTGTTTAAATCCCATCTCAGCTTAGAAAAATTGGCTTTTCCCCATGTTATGTATGTAATAAAGGTTCAAACTGAGTACTGTTTAACTAAGCAAGGTACAACCTTGCTTCTGCTTTATTTAGGCCCAAAGTGCCTGACTCACAAAATAGCTGGCCTTTTATACCAGAGCAGCACTATGTGCATGCTGCTCAGTGGCCTCCAACAATGACACCATCTGGTGGCTACAAACAGCATGTACATACATGACACACCAATTGACAACTTTTATTCCTGAACTATCTTTGTCTTTTTCCATAACTACCCTAAATCTACCTAACTTATGATCACTAACTCCAAAATGCTCTTCCACTGATACTCCTTCCACCTGCCCAACTTCATTCCCTAAAACTAAGTCCAGAACCACGCCTCTCTTGTTGGGTTTGTTGCATACTGGCTAAAAATGTTCTCCTGAATGCATTTTTATTATTCTGCATGCTCTATACCCTTCATACTAATTTTATCCCAGTTAATATTAGGGCAGTTGAAATACCCTACTATTACTGCCCTATAGTTTTTGCACTTGTCAGAAATTTTCCAACATATTTGCTATTCTATCTCCCTCTGATTGTCTGGAGGTCTATAGTATACCCCCAGCAGTGTGATCACCCCTTTTTTGTTCTTCAATTCGACCTATATGGTCTCATTTGATGACCCTTCTAACATAGCATCCCTCCTCACAGCTGTAATTGTTTCTTTAATCAATTACTGTGATCCCCCCTCCCTTTTTACCCCCCTCTCTATCGTGACTGAAAACCCTGTAACCAGGAATGTTGAGTTGCCATACCTGCCCTTCTTTCAATTATGTCTCAGTAATAGCTATAATATTATACTTCCAAGTATCTACCTGTGCTCTCAGCTCATCTGCCTTACTCCCAATACTCCTTGCATTGAAGCATATACCATTTAGCACTGCCAAGCTCCCTTGTTGTCTATTTTCTAGCCTTTATTTCCTCTATCTTCCAAATTCATTTTCTACTTTTCTGCTTTCCAACTTCAGCTTTGCTTCTCTCCCTTCTGAATCTATTCTCAGGTTCCCATGCCCCTGCAAAGCAATTTTAAACCCTCCCCAACAGCACTAGCGAACCCCACCGCAAGGATATTGGTCCCGGCTCTGTTGAGGTGCAACCCGTCCGGCTTGTACAGGTCCCACCTCCCCCAGAAGCGGTCCCAATGCCTCAGGAATCTAAAGCCCTCCTATCTGCACCATCTCTCCAGCCATGCATTCATCTGCTCTATCGTCCTATTTCTTTACTCACTAGCACGTGATACCGGGAGTAATCTGGAGATTACTACCTTTGAGGCCCAGCTTTTTAATATCTCTCCTAGCTTCTTAAACTCTGCCTGTAGGACCTCATCCCTCTTTCTAACTATCTCATTGGTACCGATATGGACCATGATCTCTGGCTGTTTACCCTCTTCCCCCAGAATGTCTTGAAGCCGCTTGGTGACATCCTTGACCCTGGCACCAGGAAGGCAGCATACCATCCTGGAATCATGTCTGCGGCCGCAGAAACACCTGTCTGCTCCCCTGACTATCGAATCTCCTACCACTATTGTTCTTCCACTCCTCTTCCTCGCCCACTGTGCAGCTGAGCCACCCATGGTGCCATGGACTTGGCTTTGGCTGCACTCCCTAGATGAACCCAGAGAACAGAGTACTGGTTGGAGAGTGAGATGCACTCAGGTACTCCTGTGTTACCTGTCTGGTCCTCCCCTTCTGTCTGGCAGTTACCCCTTTCCTCTCTGCCTGCATACCTTTAAGCTGCAAGGTGGCCACCTATAGAAACGTGCCATCCATGAAGCTCTTAGCCTCATGGATCCACTGCAGTGTCTCCAGCAGCTGCTCAAGCTCCGAAATCCGGAGCTCAAGTTGCTGTAGTTGGTGACCCTTCCTGCACATGTGGTCGCCCAGGCTACGCGAAGCGACCAGATCTTCATACGTGGCACAGGATGTGCTCATCACCACATTCTCAAAGGCAATAAGGGATGGGCAATAAATGCTGGCCTTGCCAATGACGCTCACATCCCATGAATGAATAAAAAATAATCTGCTACCACAGGGAGTATTTGAGGCAAATTGCATAAATGAATTGAAGGGGCAGCTGGAGAAGTACATGACTGAGAAACTCATAGGAGGATATGTTAATAGAGCGAGATGATGTAAGGTGGGAAGAGGCCTGTGTGGAGCATAAATAGTATTGACCTGTTGGGCCAAATGGCCTATTTCGTTGCTGTAGAAGCAGAACATTGCATATCAAAATATCTTATGTCTTTCCAAAAGGAGCACTCCTTCTCCTCCTGAACCCCATGGAATCCTTCCAAACAGCAAAAAATAAAACCAATCGTGGCCTCTTCTAGCCACTTTGCTGCTTCCTGCCAGGTTTCTCTGGCAGCTTTGCCCCCACTGCCCCCTCCCCGCCTTGATTTACATTTAAAAAGCCATCTTTTACAGTTGAATTAGGTCCACGCCTGCCTGTAACCGTAGCACTGGCTGACTTGAAAGTCAGTGAAGGTGCGATTGTGCTGGATGGGAATGGAATGATCTCAGGCTGGTAAATGGACTCGGCTGATTTTCCCCCTTCCCACCCGGCGGGATTAAAATTGACCCAAGCAATGCACTTACCATAGACTCATAGAATAGTGCAGCACAGAGAGGAGGCCATTCGGCCCATCGAGTCTGCGCCGGCTCTTTCGAAGAGCAATCCAGTTAGTCCCACTCCCCCCCGCTCTTTCCCCATATCCCTGCAATTTTATCCTATTTTAATCCAATTCTGTTTTGAAGGCTACTATTGAATCTCTATCCACCACCCTATCAGGCAGTTAATTCCAAATCCTAACCACTCGTGTAAAAAAGCTTTTCCTCATGTCACCTCTGGTTCTTTTGCCAATCACCTTAAATCTGCGCCCTCTTGTTATCGACCCTTCAGCTATTGGAAACAGTTTCTCTATATTTACTCTATCTATATCCTTCAGTTTTTGTTTGTAAAATAAATATATATGCAAAAATATATTTGGTTTCTTTCATAAATAAATTGAAACAAACACCTCTGCAGTGCAAAAGCTTAGAATCTCTAATGGAGAAAAAGCATAAAAGAACAAATCTGTAAAGACTATTTCAGTATCATTTTTTAACAGATGTGGCAATCCTGAGAAGAAATCTGCTATTTTGTTGTGCATCAGGCTACATGATGACCTAGATACTCAACAGCATCAAAGCTTTATCAGCATGAGGCCTGGCGCACAACAAAATGCAAGATTTCTATTCACAGGGTTGCCAAATATGTTTTAAAAAAAAAAAATGTTTTAATTTCTTTAATAACAAAGATTGTTTGTGTGGTTGAGAAATAACTCTCCCAAATTCTAGTGTTATGGGATTTTATGTACCCCCATTACAATGAAATATTATTGCACATATTATAAAATCTGTCTGAGATTAGATTATTTATTAAAAGCTCTGTTTATGATTAGTGTTGAAACCACTGTAGTTCTATGTACAGATATTATTCCTCAATGTTTTTGCTAATTTCCACTTCTTGCTTCAGACGGCCATCTTGGTGATGAAAGGGTGAATCCATTCGCAGGCTGGGTGGTAGTCGGCATGTCGGTTTCACACCCGCTGGAATGACACCAATAGAACTTTCAAGGTCAGTCTCGTTTTCATTAGTGCTCTAAGCTCCTGCCAAGAACAACATCTCCCTTGGGCTCGAGCCTGCTGCTTGCGGGTTGGGATACTCGGTACTGTTTCAGGACTTAAAGCCCTGCGGCAGCATCTTAAAGGAAGAAAGAAAGACTTGCATTTATATAGTGCCTTTCATAGCCTCAGGATGTCCCAGAGCGCTTTACCACCAATGGAGTACTTTTGAAGTGTTGTTGCTGTTGTAACGTGAGGAAAGCTGAAATATTTTGTTTGAGTTCATCATAATTGCTGTCAGTCAATTTTGGAGCAAATAGGGGAACGAGGTGTTGCAGCACCCTATGCCCCCAAAATTCCTTATGCTTCCAAGAGCAGTGGAGGGTGGCCTTTTTTGGCACCATATAAGTGAGCAGTATAAAGTGCTTGTCAATAGGTGGCAATGCATGCTGAATGAGGGAGCAGAGTTCCGAGGAGTTTGTTGCAAGTTAAGATGCGGTTTAGAGACCCCATCAGGTCAGCCAAGGTAGGACTAACTACCGGTACTCTATATGAAGTAACTATCCAAAGTATGCATAACTCAAAGTTTTTCCTCCTCTCTCACTATATTAAAGTCTTTGAATGCTTGCTATACATACACATTCAGCAGCAGGGCACACCTTAACCAGCACCTTGCACTCAGAACTTCGTTGCTCACATGCTGAAAGGGACTCACCCAAAACAAAAACCCTTCTGTCTCAATATGGCTCCATGATGTATCTGATCTAATCATGCCCAAAGTCTGCTTGGCTTCCTGACCATTTAAGTTTCTCACATATTTTCTCTTTGCAAGACAAGATCACAATAATAAATGGGAGCAAACTCATAAGGGAGGAGATCCCAATAACTTTCGGTCTTTGAATGGCTTCATAAAGGCCACTGTCCAAATCATTACTCACATAGCATTGAGAGAATAGGGGATGGTGAAGTCTGTGGTCTAACTACTGTTCAAGATTCGTACCATTCTGCTCATACTCTTGTAATACTACTTTCTTGTAATACTGCCCGATACTAGACTCCCAAAACAAGCGCTCTACTCAGAGTTCCGACACAGCAAGCGAGACCCAGGTGGGCAGAGGAAAGCCTCAAAGCCTCCTTGAAAAAGTGCAACATCCCCACCGACACCTGTGAATCCCTGGCCCAAGACAGCTCAAAATGGAGAATTAGCATCCGGGAAGGCGCCGAACACCTCGAGTCTCTTCGCCGGGAACACGTGGAAGCCAAGTGCAAACAACAAAAGGAGTGCACGAGAACCTAAACACCCCACCCACCCGTCCCTCCAACCACTGTCTGCCCCACCTGTGACAGAGACTGTAGGTCCCGCATTGGACTCATAAGTCAGCTGAGAACTCATTTTTAGTGTGAAAGTAAATCATCTTCGACTCTGGGACTGCCTGAGAAGAAGAATACTACACATTCCCTCACTTACTGGCACCAAAGCATATACTGAAGCAAAATACGATCTGACTCATTCTGCTGTAAGCTATACTTGAAGGATTGTCAAGATGAGAGCATTGTACTTTATGCTTCTCTTTTACTCTAGATGTGCCACAGGAAGTTGTGCTGGGGCTGAGTGTGCCAGACCTGCTGAGCACCTTACAGCATCCAGCATCATTCACTACTACATGTGAAAATGCCAGCTCAGGTACATCCACTCTGGGGCACTGGCATAGCGAGATGGAGAAAGGTGCCTCAAATGCTGCAGAGTTCAGCTAATGGTGGAGGAGGAGTCGGAACCTGATCTGAAGGGCCAGCTTCTGTCTGTCCTCAGTTGTTGAGCATAGGGATTTGGATTTCACTGAGTTTACTTTTAAAAGAACTATGCTTTCTGAGCACACAACTTTGATCGATCAATTGCAGACTATGCCAAACAATCTGATGCAGCTGAAGGCTAGTGTTGAGTCCACTACCCATATCTGAGCACTGATGATGCATGGATATGCAACACTGCAGACCATGGAAGATGTTGCAATACCACAGATAAGAACATAACATAAGAACTAGGCACAGGAGTAGGCCATTTGGCCCCTCGCACCTGCTGTGCCATTTAATAAGATCATGGCTGATCTGATGTTTGCAATGTGATTCCCTCTGGCAGGGACCCTAATACTATTTATAGCATGACTCATGGGGTCTCAGACTGCTGCTGTAGGGGTCTTGGTCTCCAGTTTAGAGCAGGCTCTATCTCCTTAATGGTGCTTTTGGGTCTGCAGTCTCACACATCAGGAGGCATGGTAAGGCAGTGATCAATAAAAGTGGCACGGCTGCAGTACTCCGAGAGAGCAGTAAGTTAGAGTGGCGAGCACACAAATCATAGTGTCAGCACTGGGGTGTTGAACATAATACAAACACACACTCATTAAACTGTGCCCATGTATTGAGAGTTACATGGTAGCGAAGACTGTTGATAGCTTAGGTGGAGAGGATATTCACGGGAAGTTCTCCGCTATGACAGCCTTGCATATAGATCTAGCAGCCCTCAAAGATGCTTCTGTAGGCAGAACTTCTGGTTCCTCCTGTTCATGTTGCTTTAATCTTAGCTGCAGGTGGTTGTCCTTCTCAACCATGCTTATGCCCCATTGCATGGCAAAAGTGTAGCATGCAGCAGATGATTATGATTTTGGAAACCTTTACTAGACTATATTGCAACATGCCCTCTGACCTATCAAGGCATTTGAAGGTGTCGATGACGTGTTGTATTATATGGAACTGTATGCATAGTGGTTATGTTACTGAACTAGTAATCCAGAGGCCTGGACTAATCGGAGATGCGAGTTCAAATCCCACCACGACAGCTGGAGAATTTAAATGCAGTTAATTAAATAAATGGTGGCCATGAAACTACCGCAATAACCCAACTGGTTCACTAATGTCCTTTAGGGAAGGAAATCTGTCATCCTTACCCAGTCTGGCCTATATGTGACTCCAGACCCACTGCCCTCCGAAATGGCCTAGCAAGCCACTCAGTTGTACCAAACCGCTATGACAAAGTCACTGTGTAAGTAGCTTCACCACAAAGACTGCAGCGATTCAAGAAGGCAGCTCACCACCACCTTCTCAAGGGCAACTAGGGATGGGCAATAAATACTGGCCGTGCCAGTGGTGCCCACATCCCGTGAACAAATAAATAAATTGAAAAATCCTTATGGCTGCATGCACTTAATTGTACCTGTGCTTCATTGGTGTTCTTGGCTATTCGATGTGTCAAATCTACATATTTCAAATAATAGAGGCACCATGGATTATCTTAAAATAAACATGTGATAACTGCTGCGTGGGAGTTGGGCATTGACCTGTATAAATGTGCTGATCATCACAAAGGGGCGGAACCCCTTCCTGTACATGAATATACAGCTATTTTGTGCATGGGCTTACAGGGCCATCAATGATGCCCTGGACTTTGGGGAATCCTGCCATGTCTAAAAAGGGAAGTGCCAACTTATGCTGTTGCCAGTTGTCCGTGGGAAATGTGGTTAAATTGCTCACTCTGGGAAAACAACTTATGTCACTAGCTTGATCCATCTGTGCACTGCAGTTTGGCTGATGCTCCCTGTGGCCTTTTAGTATGAGTCTGAGGCACAGATGTTCAGGGCTGAGGTAGCCTTGACAGCAACTGGCAATATTGTGCCTTTGGTGGAATTTGGCTGAAGGTCAGATGCTAGAATGCAGCACAACTCTGTAGCAGCCTGTCTGGTAAATGGCCGCCTATGAAGACAAAGTTGTAACAAACTTTTAACAAATCAGGATAAAACTGTCTCTGCCTGTATATCTGAACTGAAGGGATACACCGGATGAAGGGATACACCGGGTGAAGGCACTGGCCCAGCCTATCCTTTCCATAATAAAAGCAAAATACTGCGGATGCTGGAGATTTGAAATACAAACATAAAAAGCTGGAAATATTATATTTGGCCAGTTCTCTTTTAAATTTGAAATGCTTTGAAGACAGAAAGTTACAACCCACAATGTCCATTTTTTAATGTCATGATCATTTCACTAACATATTATAATGAAACCTCTTCATATTTGTGGCAAGGGCTTCCTGTGTTCAAATACCAATTAACTCAAAATGCATGTGACTCACATGATCTGGAGAAAAACCTTACTTCTGTTCCGCATTGATTAAAAAGAAAAAAGACTTGCATTTATATAGTGCCTTTCACAACCTCATGACATCCCAAAGCTCTTTAAAGCCAGTTAAGCACTTTTGAAGTGTAGTCACTGATGTAATGTAATAAACATGGCAACCATTTGCGCACAGCAAGCTCCCACAAACAGCAATGTGATAATGACCAGATGATCTGTTTTGGTGGTGTTGGGTGGGGAATGAATGTTGGCCCAGGACACTGGCGAAAACTCCCCCTGCACTTCTTTGAAATGGTATCATGGGATCTTTTACATCCACTAGACAGGACCTCTGTTTAATATCTCATTCGAAAGATGGCACCTCCAACAGTGCAGCATTCCATCAGTACTGTAGTGAAGTGTCAGCAAGGATTATGTGCTCAAGTCCCTGGAGTGGGGCTTGAACGCACAAAAGAAACTAGGGTGCTACCAACTGAGCCACAGCTGACACAGGGTGCACACTAGTGTCACAAAACATCAGAAAAACATGCCTAAAATGTCATGCACCAGCTTTCACAGTTGAATTGCACCAGCACATGACCAAACCCTAAATCACTGAAATTATGCCCAGTGTAACAACATCATTCAAGCTGAATGTACGATGAATACATGTTGATGTCTGTGTCTAATGTTGAATATTTAGGATTGCAAATGAGAATCAGGTGGCTTTAGCTCTGAAATCTCAAATTAGTCATGCCTGTGCATCAAAGAGATTCTGTGAACATCATTGTAGGATATCATTTATCTTTTGTAATTTTTCATTCTGATGGAGCTCTTAGAATGTTGCTGCTCTGTGCAATTTGCTTGTAGCATTTGTTCTCTCTCCCTTGATCTATGTGGACTTGGCCATGTTATGCAGGTATCAGATCTATAAATAAACTTTTTAGATTTACGATAGCTATTTTGCTGAATGGTGAATCTCAATAATAGATATAGGGGGGAAATTGCCCTCCAGAAAAAGGCACATTAGCGCCTTTCTGACTGGGGGCAGGCGGTGGGGCCGACCCATCTACAATTGCCCCCAGGCTGGGGGTGGCAGAAACAGGTTCCCGCCGCGCCACGCCCGGTGCTCCGACCCATTGTCGGCTGCGCGCCGACCCCTTTTTCCGCCCCGCAAGGGAAATTGCCCCACGGGAATACGGCTGCCGTTGGTTAGTGTCCCTGACAGCTTTGCGAGATGGGCAGCTGCCAGTGGCTGGGCAGTGCGGCCGCCCTTAAAGGGGAGAGTGCACCGCTGCGGCCGCCATTTTGTTTTAATTGTCGGCCAGCTCCTGAGTCGGCCCAACAATGGCAGCCATTGGATCGGCAACAGCCAGCCTGGCTCTTGGGTACCGGGCCACTGGCCTGGCTGGACCCCTCCCTATTAGCCCAGTGGGCTCCACGTAGGCCTCGTGGCGTCCCTCCACTTTAAGTGAAGGGGAGGGACGTTGCGACGCTTCTGTGTCACGCTGATGTCATTGCCGCCGCGCTGACGGATACCGTCCCGTTGCCAACCAGATACCACCTCCAACACTGCCCCAAAGCACTGGGAGGCGGTGTCAGAGTTAAAGAGCTGAATTTTCCGGCTCTTCCCTTCGACTCCTGCCGGGCTCTAAATTTCTGGATAAATTGAAGTGCCTTCCTCAATTTCTCGCTGAGGGAAACTTCGGCCCCATAGAAGGAGAAGGCTGACTCAATTTTGAATTCATGCCTCAAGTGCAATACTGGTTAAAATCAAGATGGGCCTACGGCGAATAGTTCCACGATTAGCGAATCACCCTAGAATCTTGACAACTTGTTCCAATTAACCAAACCTAAATCGCTTCTCTGTATTTTATCACACATATATGGAGCTATACTTGTAAAAATATTTTCATACTTTGAGTCTTGTCTCAAAAGTCATTGCTGGAACTCTTTGATCTTCACATCACCTAAATTCCAGTTGTATAATATGCTTCCACTGTCAGCTGCTCATTCAATATGTTTATTATAGAAGGCATAAATATTTAACCAACAATTTCAATAGGCAATGTGTAGATGAAAGAGAGGAAATGAGGAAAATTCTGATAGAGAACATTTTAAACTTAAAAGTCAATGCTATACAGAGGTAAGATATGGTATTGACTCTTTAAATTCATTTAACAATGGTGACGGTAGATGTTGTGGTACAAATAGGCCAGGTAGATAAGATGGTTAAGAAGGCATCTGAATACTTGCCTTTATTAACCGAGGCATAGAATAGAAGAGCAGGGAGGTTATGCTTGAACTGTACAAAACATTAGTTAGGCACAGCTGGAGTACTGCGTACCGTTCTGGTCACCACATTACAGGAAAGATGTGATTGCACTGGACAGGGTACAGAGGAGATTTACGAGGATGTCTCCTGGACTGGAGAATTTTAAGTCATAGAACACAAGAACATAAGAAATAGGAGCAGGAGAAGGCCATATAGCCCCTTGAGCCTGCTCCGCTATTTAATACAATCATGGCTGATCCGATCATGGACACAGGTCCACTTCCCTGCCCGCTCTCCATAACTCCTTATTCCTTTATCGTTTAAGAAACTGTCTATTTCTGTCTTAAATGTATTCAATATCCCAGCTTCCGCAGCTCTCTGAGGCAGCAAATTCCACAGATCCACAACTCTCAGAGGAAATTTCTCCTCATCTCAGTTTTAAATGGGCGGCCCCTTATTCTAAGATTATGCCCTCTAGTTCTAGTCTCCCCTATCAGTGGAAACATCCTCTCTGCATCCACCTTGTCAAGCCCCCTCATAATCTTATACATTTCAATAAGATCATCTCTCATTCTTCTGAATTCCAATGAGTACAGGCCCAACCTACTCAACCTTTCCTCATAAGTCAACTCCCTCATCTCTGGAATCAACCTTGTGAACCTTCTCTTAACTGCATCCAAAGCAAGTATATCCTTTCGTAAATATGGAAACCAAAACTGCACGCAGTATTCCAGGTGTGGCCTCACTAATACTCTGTACAGCTGTAACAAGACTTCCTTGCTTTTATACTCCATCCCCTTTGCAATAAAGGCCAAGATTCCATTGGCCTTCCTGATCACTTGCTGTACCTGCATACTAACCTTTTGTGTTTCATGCACAAGTACCCCCAGGTCCCACTGTACTGCAGCACTTTGCAATCTTTCTCCATTTAAATAATAACTTGCTCTTTGATTTTTTTCTGCCAAAGTGCATGATGATCTCACACTTTCCAACATTATACTCCATTTGCCAAATTTTTGCCCACTCACTTAGCCTGCCTATGTCCTTTTGCAGATTTTGTGTGTCCTCCTCACACATTACTTTTCCTCCCATCTTTGTATTGTCGGCAAACTTGGCTACGTTACACTCAGTCCCTTCCTCCAAGTCGTTAATATAGATTGTAAATAGTTGGGATCCCAGCACTGATCCCTGCGGCACCCCACTGGTTACTGATTGCCAACCCGAGAATGAACCATTTATCCCTACTCTCTGTTTTCTGCTCATTAGCCAATCCTCTATCCATGCTAATATATTACCCCAACCCCGTGATCTTTCATCTTGTGCAGTAATCTTTTATGTGGCACCTTGTCAAATGCCTTCTCGAAGTCCAAATACACTACATCCACTTGTTTCCCTTTATCCACCTGTTAGTTACCTCCTCGAAGAATTCTAACAAAAGTCATGTGGTTGATAGTAGCTGGCATGGGGCCTGCTTGCATCAGTGTAACTGAATTTCTACGGCTTAAATTAAAACAGTTTTATATGCTACATTATGCACATATGCTTTATTAAATTAGCTTATGCAAATGTCGGCCTGGATAACAATGATGTATAAAATTATTGAAAAATTAAATTTTTATTGAGGTTGGTGCAATGAAGGAACTTATGAATAAAATGACAATTCTTTACATTGCATAATTATTAGATTTGGGGATTCCATTGCATATCATGAGAGGATTCCCTTCATAAATGTTTGAAATGGAAGTCTCCTTTGTCATTGGAGGATCAGGCCCCCGTGATCTCAGGGACGTTTCTGAACCTCCTGCATCCCTGGGATCTGTGGGCCATTACGCTGCCATCCGTCTCGAGGCCCGAGACCACAACCTTTCGCAGCCTAGACAAGGGCTTTCATAATTGTTTTGCGGATTAGTGGCGTACTCCGCAGGCCATTAATTAATTAGTTTCAAAAATCTACTGAAATTTTACAAAAAATTATGAATTGCACTATCTCTCACTATTAAGCTCTGTGATAACATGCATTGCTTTCGGTCCCCTCAATAGGGAATTTTTATATTAATTCTCAGATGAGTGGGCTTCTATCCAAAATAACAAATTAGAGAACATTGTATACTTAAATTAATGACACACCTCCTTTTCTACCGATCTTTAGTTCAAAACAATTAAAAAAATTATGCATAATATATCAGAATTCTAAATGAAGAATATTACAATTTTGCCTTTATTTTCTGCCTAAATGCACCTTCAACCAGATCTTGTTTGAATCTTTAAATTAATTCTGATTTCATAGAATTTCCCACAGGTTCCCCCCCCACCCCCCCGCCCCTCCTACATGCTGTAGTCATGAAGACAGGTAACTTTTGCTGAGGTAATTATCCGGCTGCTGCATTTTGAATTGCAAAATTACGCACAAGTAAGAAAAATAGCCATTTTTCAGTTTGAAAGCATTGGTTGACTCATTGAACTACTCAGGAATTATTCCTTTAACATGGCCCTTGGCTATTGCTGTAACATACATTTTGTACAGCGTCACTGAGTGTTTTGGAAACTGTCAACTGTACAACAAAACACACTTCTACAATACGTTTGTTCGTCATTGCAAACTGCAAATGTCTGATATTTCCAAAGAGAATTCCTAGTGCAATTGACCATCTAAATATGTCAGCATGGTGCAGAGTGACACTTTTTGTTTTTGTTATTTTCCTGTATACCATGTTGAGACATTGTGCCAATTTCAATTGAGATGGGATTGCAGCCAGAAATGTGGATGTTGATTTACTTTGACATGGAGGAATTCACAACACTGACCTACAAACAGTTTGACATTTCCTTTATGTTTTATTCATTACAGTGGAAAACCTAATGTCCAGGGTGGATCTAGCACATGGGGTAGGTACCTTTTTAGGTGCTTTGAGGTCAAAGTTTACTATTCTATTGAACAGTCACTCACTTACATGTTATTGATCTAAAAGAATAGCAACAGCAGAACATAATTTTCTAATTAGATTGGTCAAAAACTATTTAACTGATTGATGGCAATTAGACAAAATGTGCAAAGGTGTCAAAGGGTAGTAGTGACAAAGCAGTTATTTGATTATTTTATGACTTGTGGGAATGTGTGCTCACTCTCTGAACTGGACAACCCTCCCTTGAACAAGCTGACCTGTGGGTTTCAAGCACCGAGTGAAAGGCTGGTTGTAAAATGTTAATTTCAGGTGCTTTCCCTAAACCAGTTGTAACACTTTGATCCACTGCTGGGGCAAGTGAACTGCTCTGGGTGTTCAAACAAACTCTGCTAGAGGGAGATACTGATTCTCGTCACACCCATTTTTTGGGCAAAACATTTGCGTTGGTGCGGGGGGGGGAGGGGGGGGGGTGCGAGGGGAACCCAGTTTGTGTCACGATTTTGTATGCCTGATCTCCCCATGGAAGTACCCAGGCTACCAAATTAGACGTTGGCAACTTTAAGTGTCCGGGGAATCTGGCTGAAACAGATATTGGTCGCCTAGAATATCCAAATTAGGGTCCTAACAGTGTTAGGACCACGCAGGAAATGTACGCATGCTCCACTCAATTTACTACAGTGTTCCCCCTCAGGGCCATGCACCAATCGAGAGGTCCCACTAAGGGCCACACACCAATGTGGAGATCCGGCGCAGGCTGTGCACCAATCAGGAGATCCCGTGTGGGTTGCACACCAATGAGGAGGTCCCACGAAGGCTGTGCACCAATCAGGAGGTCCCACGCAGGCTGTGCACCAATCAGGAGATCCCGTGTAGGCTGCACACCAATGAGGAGGTCCCACGCAGGCTGTGCACCAATCAGGAGGTCCCACACAATTTATGTACCAATTGCTGCTGCTCAAAGGTACCGTACAGCAAATTTAAAGTGACTACACACCTAGACTGCAAATTCGAGGGAACATTGGTCTACAGTGGCCTAACCAACGGTCTTTAAAGGGATGGCCGGAGACGGGTCACAAAAAGGTAAGCAAAATATTTTATATTTTTGTTTCTATGGAGCCAGGGGGAGCAAGAATTACCCAGTCCACACTCATATTAGAGACTTTTTAAATAATATTTTTTTGAATGAACGTCATACAGATCCATTTTTTTCTTCTCTTGAGCTCTGGGTGACAATCCCGCACACTCTTTTCAAACAAAGACCACAATTCAGCGACATTTTGAGACCTATCTCGCCGGTCGCTAAATATTCAATTAATTCAAATTGTGCACTTCAAACGTGGCGCGGGACAATTTCGCCCCCCATATTTTGTCGTTGGTTTGGTCGAAATTCATGGCTTCGGTTTGCTGCTTGACCGAAAATGAGCTTCTTATCCTATATCAGGTTTGTTGCCAAACCTACTTTCTTTCACCTCCAGAACATTGCCTGCTTATAAATCTTTCTCTCGCTTATCACTGTGAAACCGTACTACCTCAAAAATGGACTTCTCCGATACTCTCAACAGCTTCCCCACTTCTACAAACTCCAACGTATTCAAAACCCACAGCCCATGTCGGTTGGGAAATTCAATCATGCTGCGCCTGTTTTATAGGCATAAAATGGGCGCCTAAGGGTCCAATAGGGCGGGCAGTGCACGCGTACGTGTGTGCTAATTCTGTGCAGCGCGCATCATATTGGATTGGGCTGTTCAGTAGGCATCAAAGGCGCATGCCAGAAAAGTTCAAAAGCCTCATTCTAACAATTACATAAGTGTCTGTGCTTGTTGGAGGACTCAGTTGTGAAATTGGTCTGCACCAGCGCCTGAATCGCCACGCGATACAGCTAATTATGGCACTAACAGGCAGCAAGGACCCTGCAGCAGCATTACTTTAAGGGCTCATTCATTCCATACAGGTTAGGTCGCGGTTTGTCCTCTCAGGCTGGTTAACTTCTGGTCCTTTTTTTTGGACTATTTTTACCATTCCATGTGAAGTCTGATTTCTGAGAGCATCTTTGTGCTGGTGCTGGACTGCTTTTGTCTCCTATGGAAACAGTTTTATTGCAGCCATGGATGGTCTGATAGGTCTGCCTTTGGGGCTGGAGGGCGAGGAAGAGCAGCAAAGAAGATAAGAGAGAGGATCAGCTGGGAGCAGGGGGAGGAAGAGAGCAGTCCGCAGGAGGCCACACTCAAAATGCATCTTCAGGGAGTACTTCTCCATCCACAACTTCACTGAGGAGCAATGTGTCAGGTGCCTGCTATGTCACCTGTTGCAGCCTCAAGCCAGGGCATGGGCAGCACTGCCCATGGTTATCAAGGTCACGTTAATTTTTATTCCACGGGCTTGTTCCAGGCTACAGCAGATAACATCTGAGACATGTTACAGTTTACTGTGAACCACTGTATCAGGGAGGTCTCCAAGGCTTTCTAGCCCAGGAGGAACAACTACATCACATTCCCAATGGACAGAGAAAAGCAGGAAGAGAGAGGGCTCGGCTTTGCCTGCATTGTAGACTTGCCCAGGGTCCAAGGTATCATCGACTGCACCCACATGTGCCATATGTGCTCTCCATCACCAGTCTGGAATCTTTCTCAATAAAAAGGGATTCCACTCCATGAATGACCAGCTTGTTTGTGATCACAGGTTTGTGATCATCATTGGCAGCAGTCATGATTCATTCATTCTGGGCCAGTACTCTGTGCCGCCTTTATTCCAACCAAGCAGCCGGGTCCAGTGGATACTGGATGACAATTGCCTCCAGATGTGGCCTATGACTTCACCCCAGGCACAGACGCAGAGCTGGCATACAAGAATCATGCTGTCACCAGAAATATCATTGAGTAGCCCATTAGCAAAGTCAAGGAATGTCTCCATTGCCAGGACCATTTGGGAGCAGCTCTGCAGTGCATCCCTGGCCATGGTTTCAGATTTGTTGTCATGAGCTGCATGCTGCATAACTTTGTTATACTCAGGGAACTTCCCTTACCACCGTCTGGGTAGCAAGGATTGGATGAGGAGGAAGAAGTGCAGGAGCAGTATTGACCACCAGTGCCCCAGCCACCAGATCTCTCGGAGTGCAACTTTCCGAAGAGCAGTTCACCTGCACCATCCCTCCTATCCCCAACACAACAACAGTCCCGCAATTCCTATCATTGTCCATAACAACTATCGTCCAATTCCCTTCCTTCAGTCCAGTCTGATGGGGCCTCCCTCACTTGACAATGAATATTAATCCCAACACTTAATCCAGGAAAAGAAATCACTCCAACAACTCATTTCCATATGTGTACAACAGTTAACAGGATTAATTATCACCCTTTTGCAACCCCTTAATTTTCTGTGCTTGTTTCCCTCTCCTAGTGCTCCCACAGAGTGTTTCTCCAGTGGCTACAGCTTTGGCGGTTAGGCTGCTCAGTTTCCACTGAGGACACTTCAGCTGGTTGTGTTTACATAGGAAATACGACACACAAACAGGCCATTCGGCCCAACCGGTCCTTGCTGGTGACCTCAATCAGCTCTGGGATTTGAGAGCCCGGCTGCAGACTACAGTGTCTCGGTGTGGGCTGGGGCAGCCTGGCTCAACTGGCTGTGTGGCACTACCTGAGTAAATGGCGGGTGTGCAGACATTCTGTTATCCTGAGAGAGAAAAGTAGGTGTTTCTTGCATAGAGCCAATACCACACTTTTGGGAATGCACTTCAGAATTTGTACGGCTCTGCACAAGGACAGCGTGCAGTAGGGATGGGACGCGGTGGAAGCCCTGTCAACTCAATCAAATTTCTAGGCTACGAGCTCTATCCTCATCAATCACCAGGGCTGTTCATATTCTACAACTTCAAGATTGTTATTTTCAAATCCATCCACGGCTGTGTCCACCCGACTTGAACAATTATCTCCAGCCATATGTTCCTGGACACTTCCTCTGCTCTTCTGACACTCCATAGAATCATGGGGCCGAAATTTCCCCAGCTGCCGAGAGCGGCGTAGTTAGGAGTGGCACACTGACTTTGTGAGCCAAAAAAAGCACCGAAAATTTACCTTCCACTTTGGCCGCTCCCTCGTCGTCCGGTTCCAGTGGTGTGAAATTGCAGAGCCTGTGGGGGGGGGGGTGGAGCTTCGGCTGAGCTTGCTCAGCGCAGGGGGCGGGGCTTGGGCCCAGCGTCTCGGAGTGCCGGTAGGGGGATGCATGTCCATTTGAGCGATGCGCAATGGAGCAGGAAGCTTGGCAATCGGCCAATTAAAGGGAGAGCATCCTCAGTGCCTCAGCATAATTGGCAATGGACCATATGTAAAGATAAGGTGTGAATAGTGATTTTTGGGTGGCTGAGGGAGTGGAAAGAAGTGCTGGATATGTGGAAGAAAGGTGAGAACTGATTTTTCAATATTACCTAAGTGTAACTCCAATACATGAGTGACGCAAGAGTGTGCAACAAGAACAAAGAATTTCCTCCATGAGGAAGTAGAGAAACTAGTCACTATCATTGAGGAGAAATGGCTGGAGCTGGATATCCGTAAGAAACATAGAAACAAAGAAAATAGGTGCAGGAGTAGACCATTTGGCCCTTCGAGCCTGCACCACCATTCAATAACATCATGGCTGATCATTCCCTCAGTACCCCTTTCCTGCTTTCTCTCCATACCCCTTGATCCCTTTAGCCGTAAGGGCCATATCTAACTCCCTCTTGAATATATCCAATGAACTGGCATCAACAACTCTCTGCGGTAGAGAATTCCACAGGTTAACAACGCTCTGAGTGAAGATGTTTCTCCTCATCTCAGTCCTAAATGGCATACCCCTTATCCGAAGACTGTGTCCCCTGGTTCTGGACTTCCCCAACATCACGAACATTCTACCCGCATCTAATCTAACCTGTCCCGTCCCGTCAGAATCTTATATGTTTCTATGAGATCCCCTCTCGTCCTTCTAAACTCCAATGTATAAAGGCCCAATTGATCCAGTCTCTCCTTATATGTCAGTCTCGCCATCCCAGGAATCAGTCTGGTGAACCTTCGCTGCACTCCCTCAATAGCAAGAACGGCCTTCCTCAGATTAGGAGACCAAAACTGAACACAATATTCCAGGTGAAGCCTCACTAAGGCCCTGTACAACTGCAGTAAGACCTCCCTGCTCCTATACTCAAATCCCCTAGCTATGAAGGCCAACGTGCCATTTGCCGCCTTCACCGCCTGCTGTACCTGCGTGCCAACTTTCAATGACGGATGAACCATGACATCCAAGTCATGTTGCACCTCCCCTTTTCCTAATCTGCCACCATTCAGATAATAATCTGCCTTCGTGTTTTTGCCACCAAAGTGGATAACCTCACATTTATCCACATTATACTGCATCTGCCATGCATTTGCCCACTCACCTAACCTGTCCAAGTCACCCTGCAGCCTTTTAGCATCCTCCTCACAGCTCACACCGCCACCCAGTTTAGTGTCATCTGCAAACTTGGAGATATTACACTCAATTCCTTCATCTAAATCATTAATGTATATTGTAAAGAGCTGGGGTCCCAGCACTGAGCCCTGCGGTACTCCACTAGTCTCTGCCTGCCATTCTGAAAAGGACCCGTTTATCCCAACTCTCTGCTTCCTGTCTGCCAACCAGTTCTCTCTCCATGTCAGTACATTACCCCCAATACCATGTGCTTTGATGTTGCACACCAATCTCTTGTGTGGGACCTTGTCAAAAGCCTTTTGAAAGTCCAAATACACCACATCCACTAGTTCTCCCTTGTCCACTCTACAAGTTACATCCTGAAAAAATTCAAGAAGATTTGTCAAGCATGATTTCCCTTTCATAAATCCATGCTGACTTGGACCGATCCTGTCACTGCTTTCCAAATGCGCTGTTATTTCATCTTTAATAATTGATTCCAACATTTTCCCCACTACTGATGTCAGGCTAACTGGTCTATAATTACCCATTTTCTCTCTCCCTCCTTTTTTAAACAGTGGTGTTATATTAGCTACCCTCCAGTCCATAGGAACTGATCCAGAGTCGATAGACTGTTGGAAAATGATCACCAATGCATCCACTATTTCTAGGGCCACTTCCTTAAGTACTCTGGTATGCAGACTATCAGGCCCTGGGGATTTATTGGCCTTCAATCCCATCAATTTACCTAACACAATTTCCCGCTTTATAAGGATAACCTTCATTCCTCCTTCTCACTAGACCCTCGGTCCACTAGTATTTCCGGAAGGTTATTTGTGTCTTCCTTCGTGAAGACAGAACCAAAGTATTTGTTTAACTGGTCCGCCATTTCTTTGTTCCCCATTATAAATTCAGCTGATTCTGACTGCAAGGGACCTACGTTTGTTTTCACTAATCTTTTTCTCTTCACATATCTATAGAAGCTTTTGCAGTCAGTTTTTATGTTCCCAGCAAGCTTCCTCTCATACTCTATTTTCTCTCTCCTAATTAAATCCTATGTCCTCCTCTGCTGTATTACAAAATTCTCCCAGTCCTCAGGTTTACTGCTTTTGCTGGCCAATTTATGTGCGTCTTCCTGGGATTTAACACTATCCTTAATTCCCCTTGTTAGCCACGGTTGAGCCATTTTCCCCGTTTTATTTTTTACTCCAGATAGGGATGTACAACTGTTGAAGTTCATCCATGTGATCTTTAAATGTTTGCCATTGCCTATCTACTGTCAACTCTTTAAGTATCATTCGCCAGTCTATTCTAGCCAATTCACATCTCATACCATCAAAGTTACCTTTTCCCAAGTTCAGGAACCGAGTCTCTGAATTAACTGTGTCACACTCCATCTTAATAAAGAATTCTACCATATTATGGTCACTCTTCCCCAAGGGGCCTCACACAACAAGATTGTTAATCAATCCTTTCTCATTACACATCACCCAGTCGAGGATGGCCAGCCCTCTAGTTGATTCCTCAACATATTTGTCGAGAAAACATCCCTAATACACTCCAGGAAATCCTCCTCCACTGCATTGTTACCAGTTTGGTTAGCCCAGTCAATATGTAGATTAAAGTCACCCATGATAATTGCTGTACCTTTATTGCACGCAACCCTAATTTCTTGTTTGATGCTGTCCCCATCCTCATCACTACTGTTTGGTGGTCTGTACGCAACTCCCACTCGCGTTTTCTGCCCTTTGGTATTCCGTAGCTCCACCTATACAGATTCCACATCATCCAAGCTAATGTCCTTCCTTATTATTGCATTAATTTCCTCTTTAACCAGCAATGCCACCCCACCTCCTTTTCCTTTCTGTCTATCCTTCCTAAATGTTGAATACCCCTGGATGTTGAGTTCCCAGCCTTGGTCACCCTGGAGCCATGTCTCCGTAATGCCAATTACATCATATCCGTTAACAGCTATCTGCGCAGTTAATTCGTCCACCTTATTCCGAATATTCCTCACATTGAGGCACAGAGCCTTCAGGCTTGCCTTTTAACACCCTTTGCCCCTTTAGGATTTTGCTGTAATGTGGCCCTTTTTGCTTTTTGCCTTGGGTTTCTCTGCCCTCCACTTTTACTTTTCTTCTTTCTATCTTTTGCTTCTGCCCCCATTCTACTTCCCTCTGTCTCCCTGCAAATGTTCCCATCCCCTTGACATATTAGTTTAACACCTCTCCAACAGCACTAGCAAACACTCTCCCTGGGACATTGGTTCCGGTCCTGCCCAGTTGCAGACCATCCGGTTTGTACTGGTCCCACCTCCCCCAGAACCGGTTCCAATGTCCCAGGAATTTGAATGCCTCCCTTCTGCAGCACGTATTCGCATGAGCTATCCTGCGATCCCTACTCTGACTAGCATGTGGTGCTGGTAGCAATCCTGAGATTACTACTTTTGAGGTCCTACTTTTTAATTTAGCTCCTAGCTCCCTAAATTCGTCTTGTAGGACCTCATCCTGGTTTTTACCTATATCGTTGGTACCTATATGCACCATGACAACTGGCTGTTTACCCTCCCCCTTCAAAATCTCCTGCACCCGCTCCGAGACCCTTCCACCAGGGAGGCAACACACCATCCTGGAGTCTCGGTTGCAGCCGCAGAAATGTCTATCTATTCCCTTTACAATAGAATCCCTTATCACTATAGCTCTCCCACTCTTTTCCCTGCCCTCCTGTGCAGCAGAGCCACCCACGGTGCCATGGACTTGGCTGCTGCTGCCCTCCCCTGATAAGTCATCCCCCTCTATAGTACCCAAAGCAGTGTATCTGTTTTTCAGGGGGATGACCGCAGGGGGCCCCTGCACTAACTTCCTTCCACTGCTCTTCCTGTTGGTCACCCATCACCAATCTGTCTGTGTAACCTTTACCTGCGGTAAGACCAACTCACTAAACGTGCTATTCACGTCATTCTCAGCATTGTGGATACTCCAGAGTGAATCCATCCGCAGCTCCAGTGCTGCAATGCTGTCTGTCAGGAGCTGCAGCCGGATACACTTCCCGCGTACTTAGTCATCAGGGACACTGGAAGCGTCCCTGACTTCCCACATAGTACAGGAGGAGCATAACACATGTCCGAGCTCTCCTGCCATGACTTAACCCCTAGATTAACTTAATTTGGCAGCAATAATGCTAAAGGTTACTTACTGACAAAGAAAAGAAAAATAAAAAACTACTCACCAATCCGTCACCTTTCGATTTCTTTCTACTTCTTTTTTGCCTTCTCTCCCTGCTGCAGCTGCACCAGCTGGGCCTTTATAGGCCGCTCCGACATCCCCGAACCTCTTGCTGTGACGTCACACTTCGTTTTCTTTTCCTCCCAGGTCGGAGAATCAGCACTGGTGGGGAAAACAAGACAAAGCAACACCTCCAGCTCCCACTTGCCCTTAAAACTCGCCCACTTACCAAACTCTTATCTTTGCACTCTGACCTGCCGCTGCACTCCGAGCAAGACTGCACCAAGCCTTCTCTTTTTATACTGTTCCTGGCTGATTCACCACTGGCCTGTTTAGGGAACTAGTTTTTACTAGCTGTCTAATTAACTAAGCTAGCTTGCTTGTTTGTCTCTGCTTAAACCTACAAGAATCCTACAAGAGTGGTCCCACAAAAGTTTCACCTAAGGAAATGAGAACAAGATGGAACCTAGTTGCAGAAGAATACTCCACAGGGGTGAATACTGAAAGATCTGGAAGCCAGTGCAAAAAGAAATGGCAGGATGTTGGTCAAGTAATGAGTAATATCTTCATCTTTAAATGGAATTGCAATTGTTAATGTGACCATCTGTATATGTCCCACTGATCAGAAGCGCACCATGTGTGAAAAGTTATATTTTCATCTTTGCAGAGAAATGGTCCCACAACAAAAGGAAAAGACTTAGAACAGGAGGAGGGATGCCAAATCTGCACCAACTGTCACCCCTGGAACAGAGGGTTGCTGCCTTGCTGAGTCGCACCTGCAGAAAAAGAATCAGCTCTGCACAAGCTGGACCCACACGCGAGAGTGAGGGTGAGTCATTAAAATGCCTCGTCCCCCTTCAAATCAATCTGCTGACTGGCCTGCTATGCGTCAGACTACTCATGCCACCCATCTTGCCTCCCATGTGCTGCTAACCATTTGACTGTTCTGTTGTATTTTGCAGAAGAAGAAGACAATCCTCAACATCCTGAAGATCCACCAGAAGAGCCAGATGCATGCACTCCAGACCGAGGCGGGTGGGGGAAGAAGGGGTCCATGGAAATGTGTTCACGGGAGAATGCCGATCGCGATATGGATCAGTCCATAGTACAGGGCATCACACTGCCAGAAATCTCCATGAGCTCCTCGGTGATATTCCATGGTTTCACACCTTCCGAGGTTGCGGGTCCCAGTGGCGATGGTGAAATGCACCCAGCGCCCCACCGTCCCAGCCTGGGCTTCGCACTGGAGGGGTGCCACTAGACAGACCCACAGCGAGGGGAAGGAGAAGCCGACCGGTCTCTCCTGAGATGCAGCCTTCAGCAGATGTTAATCAGGTTATGTCATTGGGTGAGGAGACCAACCCTTACAAGGTCACTCATGGCGACCGTCAGTGGGGTGCATGATGAGGTAGCGACACTGTCGGGAGAAATCTCAGCATTGAGATGGAAAGTGAGGGCGGGCATTTCAGAGGGTGTGCAAACGATGGCAGATGCCATGAGGGAGCTAGCTTCTGCAAAGACCGGATACTCAAATGCCACTCCCACTTCAATCCACGCACCAGCCACCGGTGAGACCCAAACCAGGCTCTCAACCACCCCCCCGCCCCCACCACCATTGCCGACCCTATGAGGAAGTGCACTTTCCCCGAGGTGTGGGTAAGGGATGGGTGCAGACTTTGCTGTCCGTCATCGCGTCGTCGTCGTGGTGCATTGTAAAATATACAATAAAACATATTTTCCATTAAGACTGAATCATGTTCCATTGGGACCACACAACATTTAGGGACAACTGTAAAAAGTAAAAATCCCTTACCTCTACAGTCAGGCATGCCTGCCGCCCCAGCCCTGGTGGGAGGGCTAGCCGGTGCGTTCTGCAGTCGGCAAGGTAGGACTGCTCTATTTTCAGTAGCTGATTTATCTTTCATTTATTTTTGATGATGTGCTAAAGATGTTGTGATGTTGTGCAGATGTTGTGAAGGTATTTAGTGCTTTAGAAACCTCGAACTCACCTTCCCACTCCCCTCCCCCCCCCAAATCTCTGGCTACCTGCGCTGATTTCTTAAATGTAGGTAAGGTTTTTCGGTGCCTACAAAAGTGGCCACATACACTGGCCTAAGTTAGTTTGGAGTAACTTTCAGCTGGCCAAATTTGCTTCTTTGGCCGAAAGAGGCGTAAGTGGCTGGTCACGCCCCCTTTTGCAGAAAAAAAACGAAACTAGAAAAAACCTAACTAAGTGACTTACACTGGAGCAAATTAAATGGGGAAATTTGCGATTTTTAAGTTACTCCAAAAAAAAACAGGGCAACTCCCGGGGAAATTTGAGGCCATAGAATGGTTACAGCATGGAAAAAAGCCATTCGGCCCATTGAGCCCGTGCCGACTCTCAGCTAGTCCCACTCCCCTGCAAAATGTTTTCCTTAAGCTATTTATCCAACTCCCTTTTGAGAGATAATATTGAGTCTGCCTGCAACACCATTCCAGGCAGCGCATTCCAGATCTTAACCACTTGCTGCGTAAAAAAGTTTTCTCTTACATTGCCTTTAGTTCTTTTGACCTTTAAATCTGTGTCCTCTGGTTCTCGACCCTTCTGTCAATGGGAACAGTTTCTCTCTCTCTACCCTGTCTAGACGCCTCACAATTTTGAACATCTCTAACAAATCTCCTCTCAATCTTCTCTGCTTTAAGGAGAACAACCCCAGCTTCTCCAGTCTATCAAACCAACTGGAATCCCTCATTCCTGGAATAACTCTCGTAAATCCTTTCTGCATCTTCTCCAAGGCATCCTTCCTGAAATGTGGTGCCCAGAATTGGACACAATACTCCCTCCCCTCCACATCACTGAGGTGTTATTCATTTTGTTACTGTGCTTCTGGTCCCAGGGATTGACTCCCAAAACTATTTCCTTTCACAATCTTCCTCTCTGTCTTCAAAAGCCTCATAAGGATCCTTCAGTTTAACCATGCCTTTGGTCTCCCCTAAATCATTTATCTAATTTTATCCTGCATGGTGTTCATTCTATCCACCTTGTTCTGTTGTCTAAGTTTTTCATGTGAGAAGCACTATGTAAATGCAAGTTGCTGTTTCCCAACGTAGTTAGATGAGCACGTTCAGCAGAAACTAGGTTCTTTCTTCAAATAGAAATCAGCCATGATCTAATTGAATGGTGGAACAGGCACGAGGTACTGAATGGCCTACTCCTGTTCCTAATGTTCCAGTGTTTCTAAATGGTTTCTGCTTTCCTAATGCATTACCCTGTATACAATCACATTCCTCTTGAGAGCCTGTGCGTGCTTCTCTGGTTCAATTTTCTGGGTCTTCAGGAAGTGCAATAGTGTATCCCAGGGTGTGGGAAAGAATTTGCACATCACCAACCTTGATGGGTTGAGATTGGGAATAGACCTCATGGGCACCTTTATCAAGGCACTGACTGTACCCAAAAGTGACTGAAGAAGAGGGGCCCATTAAACCATATCGTTCCAAAAAAAATGAAAACCAGATGGCCATTTAGTTATAGAACAGTAAAAACCCGTTAACCCATCATAGTAAATTAATTCAGTCCCATCACCAGATGGTGTTATGACATTGTAATCAGCACCAAAACATTTTATTTCTTCCAAGGGGTGCACTTTGCATATTTTCTATGATTACACAAAATGCCATTCACATCTTAAATGCATAATCTTCACTCATAACTACTTATGGCAATCTTTTCCTGTCAAAGCATCAGAATTTCATATTGATGTTTGATACCAAGTGGCTTAAAATGGAGGACCATCATTTCTGAGGACCATCATTTCACTTGGAACCAAAAGGCACCAGAAACATTTCAAAACTAGGGATAACAAAAGAAGCCCAAAAAACATTTCAGGATATGTGACTCATTAGGATTAGCAATTTCCCACAAGGGGATCAAATGTAAGAAAGCTTGTTTTAAACCATTTTTAATTGTCTTTTGCTATATGCTCTCAAGACAGATCTAATCCCTTAAGAAAACAAAAATATAATCAATTGTGAACTTTATTAATCTCTGATGTCTGTAATGCACTTATGAATGACTCCACGAGGCAATGTGTTGTACTCAAATTGTAGTGACCTTGATCCTTTATTCGTAACTCCAGAGTGAGGCACAAACATGGTGGGCAGCCTTTTATACTGGGCCCTGCACACCTATGCAGGTGACCCTCAGGTCTCCCACTGCAGTGCCCTCTGGTGGACAGCCTCTGCCACAGGGGCAGGAAACCCCGGTCTCCACCAGTTGCACCCTCTAGTGGTGCCAGCATAATATAAACACAATGTAAACCTTATTGATAGTACATCAGGTAACAAGTTTCCATCTTATACAACCATACAGTGACTACACAGAGAGTATATCTATAGTCTGCATATATAACAACCTCCATATTTTACTGCAAAATAAACCCAATACAGAAATGAAGGATAGCATACAAGCTCAATAGATGTATATCATGAAACAACCATTTTACTCACAACTTAAAACTAAATACAGCACTTCAATTTTGAAGATCATTACCATTCTTTCATCTCAAGAACCCAATTTAGATCACTAGATAAAATCCCCCCTTCTCTGCCAAACTGAATTGAGTTTGTCCAGATTCAATAAGTAAATGGGCATGAAGTCACAGCACAAAATTACCCAGAATGTACTCTTGTAATGGTCAATTTTAACTTTTAGTAGTGGGCACAAAATGGGTGGCAGCAGACCACCCACCCATTTCACACAACCCCCGATTTCCTGGCAGGGTTTAAAAATGCAGCCGATCCAATAATGCCCATTTTATGTCCGGCAGTAAAAATGCAAATTCACCCCATTGACCCAAAATTGATGAAAATAACAGACGAGAAATTAAAACGTCACACAGTGGGGGTAATCTTAACTTTGTGAAATAGTGTAAAATGGGTGTTTGAGAATTGTCAGCCTATTGAAATCAATGGAAATAAAAATTGGGAGAGAAAAAAAAGGGGGGCCTATTCACTATCTCCCGTTTTACATTATTGCACAGTCAAAAAACCCCCACATAAAATGATGTTACACGGAAACAGGCCATACTGACGTTTATGCTCCACACGAGCCTCCTCCCACCCCTCCTTCATCTAACCCCATCAGCATAACCTCCTATTGCTTTCTTCCTCATGTGTTTATCTAAATGCATCTATACTATTTGCCTCAACTATTCCTTATTGTAGCACGTTTCACATTCTTACCACTCTTTGGGTAAAGAAGTTTTTCCTTAATTCCCTATTGGATTTATTAATGAATATTTTATATTTATGACCACTAGTGTTGAACTTCTCTACAAGTGAGGACATCTTCTCTGTTTACCCTATCAAACCTTTTCATTATCTTAAAGACCTCAAGAAGGTCACCCCTCCTGCCTCTCATGTATGGTGCATTGCAATACTTAATCTATGCAATTTTCCCTTCCAAACCATTTTCTGACACTCCCTGCTGAATTGGGATTTAACCAGTGATCTTGCATTTAGTTTAAAGGTTTCCCCCTTCCTTTAGAAGATTCAAGGGCAATCTTCCGATAAATGATGAGACAGTATAGAGGTAGCTTTACTATGTATATACTCTCTGATATACTGCAGAACGCTTAATGGTAATAATGGATGTAAAACTGAAAAAAGTGTACTATTCTTCAGTACTGATATTCCTTACTTATTGTGAGCTCCCCAAAAATGTATTCACAACTAGGTCATAATAATCTGTACAAACAGATTTTAATAATTGTTTAAACATTATAAAGTTCAATTGTTAATAACCTAAACTGTGGTCGAATATAGTATTCTCTGGTTGTGCGGGTTACAATATATAGGGTCCCAGTTTTCCAAGGGTCCCAGGGTAAGCCCTGAAAATGGCACAGTCTGGGTTGGTTAAATGTTACGTAATGCATGTGCTGCCTACACTTCTCCTTCCTCAATGCTGCTAACCTGTCATCTATCTTTTGTTTCGCAGAGGTTGAGCATCAGAAGGAGACAGAAGGTGCATCTGAAGTTCAAGGAAAGAATTTTCAGGAAACCACCACTCCAAATATTCCAAATCAGGAAAATGATGGGACACTAGAAGATGATGACATGGTCACCTTGGATTTGGAGATGATGAACCCCTTGAGCATTCCAAGTCCTCAATTGTGAGGCAAGCAACGGGACTTTTCTAGATGTGATGTCTGGGGCTGCGGGTCCAGGTGTGTCGCAGCAAGCCATACCTGTGAGACATCAAAGGAGTGTGCACTGTAGACCTGATGCAGAAAGAATAGATTTGTAGAACATTAGGACATCTTGTGGGGATGAGCGGGGAGAACATCCAACAATCGCGCTTGCTCCTGGAAGCCGTTGGTGGAGTGAGGGCAGTGTTAGCGGGACTATCATCACAGGTGGAAAGACTTTTGGGACACTTGAGCGAGGTTGTAGAGACAATAAGGGGGCTAACCCAGGCCATCATTGATGCGAGGAGCGCTTTCTGTTCTGCACCAAAATCAAGGGTTGATCCTGAGGCTGAGGATGATATCGAAGAGCAACCCAAGCCTTCCACAGTGACACATTTTGGCTCTGTCCCTGTTGTAAACCAGCAGCAAGAAAGGCCGCAATGGAAAAAATCCAGATTAAACCGAGAGTTAAGGGGGTCAAGGAATGAGAAGTCTACGGGGCATGCGCAGGGGTAGCGGCATCTACTGGGGCAGGATTGGTGCACAGTGTGAAGGAAGGAGGAGGATTGATGGCTTGCTTGTTTCTTGGTTAGTCTGGTTGATTGCTTTTTATAACGTTTGCCACTGTAATCATTAAAGTTTCTAAAGGTACGAAAGTTTCAATATAAGTCATGTTTAGCTAATTACCACTGTGCTGCACAAATGTTTAATAAACATATTTATTTGGACTTTTAACCTGACTCCTGCACTTCATTAATTAATACTGCACTCAAACATATTATAGGATAAAGGGACTGACACAACATGTCAACCCTTGGAACATATTAGTTTAAATGATACAGGGGCAGGTTCCAGTACTAAGGTGTTACATAAGAAAATAAGAATATAAGGAATAGGTAAAGGAATAGGCCATACAGCCCCTTGAGCCTGCTCCGCCATTCAATAAGATCATGGCTGATCTGATTATGGACTCAGCTCCACTTCCCTGCCCGCTCCCCATAACCCCTTATTCCCTTATCGTTTAAGAAACTGTCTA
The DNA here is from genome assembly GCF_044704955.1 of Pristiophorus japonicus. Classification (NCBI taxonomy): domain Eukaryota; kingdom Metazoa; phylum Chordata; class Chondrichthyes; family Pristiophoridae; genus Pristiophorus; species Pristiophorus japonicus. The sequence goes on from NC_091990.1 coordinate 147,988,850, forward strand.
TTTCTGTCTTAGATTTATTCAATGTCCCAGCTTCCACAGCTCTGAGGCAGCAAATTCCACAGATTTACAACCCTCTGAGAGAAGAAATTTCTCCTCATCTCAGTTTTAAATGGGCAACCCCTTATTCTAAGATCATGCCCTCTAGTTCTAGTCTCCCCCATCAGTGGAAACATTCTCTCTACATCCACCTTGGCAAGCCCCCTCATAATCTTATACATTTCAATAAGATCATTTCTCATTCTTCTGACTTCCAATGAGTACAGGCCCAACCTACTCAACCTTTCCTCATAAGTCAACCCCCTCATCTCTGGAATCAACCTAGTGAACCTTCTCTGAACTGCCTCCAAAGCAAGTATATCCTTTCGTAAATATAGAAACCAAAACTGCATGCAGTATTACAGGTATGGCCTCACCAATACCCTGTATAACTGTAGCAAGACTTCCTTGCTTTTATACTCCATCCCCTTTGCAATAAAGGCCAAGATTCCATTGGCCTTCCTGATCACTTGCTGTACCTGCATACTATTCTTTTGTGTTTCATGCACAAGCACCCCCAGGTCCCACTGTACTGCAGCACTTTGCAATCTTTCTCCATTTAAATAATAACTTGTTATTTGATTTCTTTCTGCTGAAGTGCATGACCTCATACTTTCCGATATTATACTCCATCTGCCAAATTTTTGCCCACTCACTTAGCCTATCTGTGTCCTTTTGCAGATTTTTTGTGTTCTCACACATTGCTTTTCCTCCCATCTTTGTATCATCAGCAAACTTGGCTTCGTTAAACTCAGTCCCTTCTTCCAAGTTGTTAATATAGATTGTAAATAGTTGGGGCTCCAGCACTGATCCCTGCGGCACCCCACTAGTTACTGGTTGCCAACCAGAGAATGAACCATTTATCTTGACTCTCTGTTTTCTGTTCATTAGCCAATCCTCTATCCATGCTAATATATTACCCCCAACCCCGTGACCAATTGAACAAATACTTGGTTCTGTCTTCACGAAGGAAGACATGAATAACCTTCTGGAAATACTAGGGGACAGAGGATCTAGCAAGAAGAAGAAACTGAAGGAAATCCTTATTAGTCAGGAAATTGTATTCGGGAAATTGATGGGATTGAAGGCCGATAAATCCCAGGATCTGATAGTCTGCATCCCAGAGTACTTAAGGAAGTGGCCCTAGAAATAGTGGATGCATTGGTGATCATTTTCCAATAGTCTATCGACTCTGGATCAGTTCCTATGGACTGGAGGGTAGCTAATGTAACACCACTTTTTAAAAAAGGAGGGAGAGAGAAAACTGGGAATTATAGACTGGTTAGCCTGACATCGGTAGTGGGGAAAATGTTGGAATCAATTATTAAAGATGAAATAGCAACGCATTTGGAAAGCAGTGACAGGATCGGTCCAAGTCAGCATTGATTTATGAAAGGGAAATCATGTTTGACATATCTTCTAGAATTTTTTGAGGATATAACTAGTAGAATGGACAAGGGAGAACCAGTGGATGTAGTGTATTTGGACTTTCAAAAGAGATTGCACACAAGAGATTGTTGTGCAAAATTAAAGCACATGGTATTGGGGATAATGTATTGACGTGGATAGAGAACTGGTTGGCAGACAAGAAGCAGAGAGTCGGGATAAATGGGTCCTTTTCAGAATGGCAGATAGTGACTAGTGGGGTGCCGCAGAGCTCAGTGCTGGGACCCCAGCTATTTACAATATACATTAATGATTTAGATGAAAGAATTGAATGCAATATCTCCAAGTTTGCAGATGACACTAAACTGGGTGGTGGTGTGAGCTGTCAGGAGGATGCTAAGAGGCTGCAGGGTGACTTGGACAGGTTAGGTGAGTGGGCAAATGCATGGCAGATGCAGTATAATGTGGATAAATGTGAGGTTATGCACTTTGGTGGCAAAAACGTGAAAGCAGAATATTATCTGAATGGTGGCAGATTAGGAAAAGGGGAGGTGCAATGAGACCTGGATGTCATGGTACATCAGTCATTGAAAGTTGGCATGCTACAGCAGGCGGTGAAGAAGGCAAATGGCATGTTGGCCTTCATAGCTAGGGGATTTGTGTATAGGAGCAGGGAGGTCTTACTGCAGTTGTACAGGGCCTTTGTGAGTCCTCTCCTGGAATATTGTGTTCAGTTTGATCTCCTCTGAGGAAGCACGTACTTGATATTGAGGGAGTGCAGTGAAGGTTCCCCAGACTGATTCCCGGGATGGCAGGACTGACCTATGAGGAGAGACTGGATCGACTGGGCCTGTATTCACTGGAGTTTAGAAGAATGAGAGGGGCTCTCATAGAAACATATAAAATTCTGACATGACTGAACAGGTTAGATGCAGGAAGAATGTTCCCGATGCTGAGGAAGTCCAGAACCAGGGGTCACATTCTAAATATAAGGGGTTAGCCACTTAGGACTGAGATGAGGAGAAACTTCTTCACTGAGTTGTGAACCTGTGGAATTCTCTACCACAGAGAGTTGTTGATGCCAGTTCGTTGGATATATTCAAGAGGGAGTTAGATATGGCCCTAACTGCTAAAGAGATCAAGGGGTATGGAGAGAAAGCAGGAAACTGAGGTGGATGATCAGCCATGATCTTATTGAATGGTGGTGCAGGCTCGAAGGCTGAATGGCCGACACCTATACCTATTTTCTATGATTCTATCAGTGACTCTTACCCAGTGTTATAAGATCCATGAACAACTTTGTACAGGAACATGCAAATTAATATCCCCACAAATACATTGTAGATTATTGTCCACCTAAACACTTCAACACTTCATTTAAACATTAAAGATTTGTGGTGGGACTATTTTTATTTGTAATTTATTAGAAATCACTGCTGCTTTTCCCTGAGCCTGGAGTATCTTGCACTGTCTTCTGTGTAGACCTTTGGCCTGGGATAGCAGCGGGGCCGTGTGGGTGGAGGAGCTTTGGGCTGGGATAGCAGCGGGGCCGTGTGGGTGGAGGAGCTTTGGTCTGGGATAGCAGCGGGGCCGTGTGGGTGGAGGAGCTTTGGCCTGGGATAGCAGCGGGGCCGTGTGGGTGGAGGAGCTTTGGCCTGGGATAGCAGCGGGGCCGTGTGGGTGGAGGAGCTTTGGTCTGGGATAGCAGCGGGGCCGTGTGGGTGGAGGAGCTTTGGCCTGGGATAGCAGCGGGGCCGTGTGGGTGGAGGAGCTTTGGCCTGGGATAGCAGCGGGGCCGTGTGGGTGGAGGAGCTTTGGCCTGGGATAGCAGCGGGGCCGTGTGGGTGGAGGAGCTTTGGCCTGGGATAGCAGCGGGGCCGTGTGGGTGGAGGAGCTTTGGCCTGGGATAGCAGCGGGGCCGTGTGGGTGGAGGAGCTTTGGTCTGGGATAGCAGCGGCTGCAGTCGAGGAATAGAAACGGCAGCCGGCTGCCCTTGCTGCTCAAAGAGGAAATCTTCATTTTGCCCGCTTCTTTGCAAAACCTGGTGGATGTCTCGGAAGATGGATTAACTTTGAAGAATTTTGGTTGATTTTGGGACCCAGAAACATTGCTGGAAAAAGGTGAAAATTATTATTTTTTTAAATGGCCTGAATGCAATTTAACATCGCAGGAGCAGCATTCTTGGTAAGTTTCCATTTAACATTTTTATTTTTATACTTGGGTATTGGTGATGTAGTATTTTATATTGTGCTGATAGTTAAAGTTTTAGCGAGGGAGTCCATTTGGCCGGGGATAGGAATGGGCCAGCGTGGGTTTCTCCAGCTGCAGGTAGGGTTTTTTCCTACAATGATTTTCGGCTCTGTGCGCTGGTTAAACATTTTCGTACGGTGGAAACTTGGTCTTAAGCCCAGAAATGGCACGGGAACCTTCTTCACAGGTACACCAGTGCCAGAACGTATGGCGCCAAACATTCTGGCACTGGTAGTAGACGCCGGCGCCCCAATACTGGGGAATCTTTGAACTGGCCTTCGGTGTCAAAAAACTCACTGGGCGGCAAATTTGGGCCTTAGTTCCTTCATTTTTATCAAGCACCTTTGGTCCTGCCTCATCATTCAATCAGTATAAAGATTACTCTGTGTGCATGTTCAACTTTCACAAATGTTACCATAAGTGACTTGTGATTCCATCACCATCGTATATGATAAAATCTGAATTTATTTATTGAAATTAAACTCCAGCTATATTATCTTTGATTATCAATCAAGTATTTTAAAAACATCTTTGCATGCAGAAAGAGTTGATGAGCTCTCTAAAGGCTAGCAGATGAATCTTGCAATCTGTGTTGGACAGAGAAAACAAATGTCAGTTATCCTATTTTGGGATTCTTTAAGCATCTGTAGATAATGTTCAGATTACACTCACCTGTCAGCTATGGTAAGCCTCGGTTATTAATTACAGTGCCACAGACACAGCTGGGTATTATTATTCACACAAATTAGTTCCTTCAGTAGTTGTGAAGTTGAAAAGTTTAAATTAAATCAAAGATCCAGACAAGCCATAGATCTAATATTCATTTTCTGTTAAAAATACCTTTCACACTTGATTCCCGAGCTGAGATGATGAGTAATTTATTTTCACCAAGCAACGACAGGTAATATCCCTGAGCTGGCCAGTAGGAGTGGACAAGAGCAGCCTGAAATTGCTTGCCACCGATTTCCTTCCATGGTGCTTTTCCCAGAGAGTACAGCTCAGTTTGGGAAACCAAAATGCCAATGATTGTGTTCTATTGATTTGCACTGTACCTTCACTGCTCTGCTTTATCTGGTTGATGTCCTTCAGTGATTTTACATTGCTATCAGGCCTTTAGCCTTAACTGAGGCAGCACATTAGTATGTTAGTAATTTTACTTAGCAATCAATTTGTTTTCTACTAAATTACTATGTAACTCAGGGTGCAACTGGAGACAATTGCAACAACGACAGATGTCTTCAGAGATTGATGGTGGTTGCTGAAAACTTAAAAAGATTTTAAACATTTGGGATGTCAACATGCAAATCAGAGCTTTCTTGTGGCCGTGTTTCTTGATTAACAATCTTGGTCTGATAACTGATGGTTAATTTTCCATTTGGACTTCTGATGTAACAAGAGATAGGCAATGGAAGTGTTTAGAAGAGACTTCCATAGGTGGGAGAAGCAGTGAGTAAACCTTTGTTATTACTACCTTACAACAGTGACTACACTTCAAAATATACTTAGGGCTAGCTTTGCGACAGGTTTGTGACCGGGTTTTCGCCTGGGCGAATCGCAAAAACGACTCGTTTTGGCGCTAAATGAGTCACACAACATTTTGCACCGAGGCGGAAATTCCGGTAGTGGCTTTGCGGTGGCGCTAAAACTTAACGCCCACCCGATATTTTCACCGTTTGGATGAAGTCAATTGGCATGCAACGCTGCACTATTGCCCGGGGCAGAAAATTCGGCTATATCGGCCACTTTACCATCCACCCGGGAACCTGCCAGAAAAGATCAGTTGAACCCAGGGCGCACCCGGCGCTAACAGCGCCATCTTTAAACGGAGCAGTAGTTCCGAGCATAAAAAGATTTGGAGAAGAAGGCTGCATTTTACACAGTAATGTTTTATGTGAGTTTATGTGAGTTTCAAAAATGGGGGCTTTACTATGTCAGCCATTATTTCTGGCTGCTTTTTCTGTGCGGCGTCAAGCTGCAAGAAAGCTTATTAATTTTGAACGTTATCTAAGAGGTTGCAGATGCATGGGGAGGAGGCCTTGCCTCCCACGAGTTTACAGGCAACAGAACTTGGCAGATGGAGTATAATGTTATTATAAAGAGCAAGTTATTATTTAAATGGAGAAAGATTGCAAAGTGCTGCGGTACAGTGGGACCTGGGGTACTTGTGCATGAAACACAAAAAGATAGTATGCAGGTACAGCAAGTGATCAGGAAGGCCAATGGAATCTTGGCCTTTATTGCAAAGGGGATGGAGTATAAAAGCAGGGAAGTCTTGTTTCAGCTATACAAGGTATTGGTGAGGCCACACCTAGAATACTGCGTGTAATTTTGGTTTCCATATTTATGAAAGGATATACTAACTTTGGAGGCAGTTCAGAGAAGTGTTCACTAGGTTGATTCCGGGGATGAGGGGGTTGACTTATGAGGAAAGGTTGAGTAGGTTGGGCCTCTACTCATTGGAATTCAGAAGAATGAGAGATGATCTTATTGAAACGTATAAGATTATGAGGGGGCTTGACAAGGTGCACGCAGAGAAGATGTTTCCACTGATGGGGGAGACTAGAACTAGAGGGCATGATCTTAGAATAAGGGTCCGTCCATTTAAAACAGAGATGAGGAGAAACTTCTTCTCTGAGGGTTGCAAATCTGTGGAATTCGCTGGCTCAAGAAGCTGTGGAAGTTGGGACATTGAATAAATTTAAGCCAGAAATAGAGTGTTTTTTAAACGATAAGGGGATAAGGGGTTATGGGGAGCGGGCAGGGTAGTGGAGCTGAATCCATGACCGGATCAGCCATGATCTTATTGAATGGCGGAGCAGGCTCAAGGGGCCGTATGGCCTTCTCCTCTTCCTATTTCTTATTTTCTTATGTTCTTATGTTCTTAGAACTCATTCTTGCAGCTCTGAGGCATATTGCATTAGAAGGCTGCGCTTCCGAAAAGAGGTGGTTACAGAGATGTGCCAGCTCATACAGACAGACTACAGCCTACCAGCAGCAACAGGACTGCACTGCCCTTCGAGGTGAAGGTGACTCCTGCACTTGTCTTCTATGCCTCCGACTCCTTTCAGGCATCAGCAGGGGACATATGCTCCATCTCGCAATATGCTACACATTGCTGCGTTCTCTACATGACTACTGCACTGTACACACACAGGATGGACTTCATAAACTTCCCAATGACCAAGGAGGACCAGAATGAGAGGGCTGTAGATTTTGGACGAATTGCTGGCTTCCCCAAGGTTCAAGGTGCCATTGACTATACGCACATTGCCCTGTGAGCACCTTTACTCAATCCTGAGGTTTACTGAAACCGAAAGGGATTCCACTCCATGAACATACAGATCGTCTGCAACCATACTCAGCGCATCATTGCAGTCAATGCCCAATATCCAGGGAGCATCCATGATGCTTTCATCTTGCGTGAGAGCAGTGTCTCACGCATGCTCCAGCGTCAACCACAAGGCCAGAGCTGGATGCTCGGGGACAAAGATTATAGCCTCATCACTTGGCTCATGACACCTTTCTGGAACCCTCAGACAGAAGCCGAGCATCGCTATAATGAGAGTCATGCAGCCACACACAACATCGTCGAACAGACAATTGGAGTGCTCAAGCATCGCTTCCAATACTTGGACCACTCTAGAGGCTGCCTGCAATACTCCCCTCAGCAGGTCGCTGAGTTCATCATGGTGTGCTGCATGCTACACAACTTAACCATTATGAAGGGACAGGATTTGCCAATGGGGACTGCAGGACCACCTCAGGAGAGAGGGGAGGAGGACGAGGAGCCTAGTAAGGAATCTGTCATGTATGTAACCATCATGCAATGGTAATCTTCATGTAACTGTAACCTTCATGCAACTCCTGTACACTGTACTTATACCCTAGAAATGCATACCCTGACCACAGGGGGTGAACTTGCGGGTTTCCAGGTATAAAAGGGGAGGTTCCACCCAGGGTCAGCACTCCTTGGTCCTGGGAATAAAGGTTAAGGTCACAGAGTGACCATGTCTAATATATCCATGCCTCGTCTGACTTTGTAGTAAGGTGCAGGGACACTACATTTGGCGACAAGAAACGGGAATCACCGAACCATGAGGATGGCCACCGGTAGCACAGAGGAACGTTACTGTGTGGGTGAGGACTGGGACGACTTCATGGAAAGACTCCAGTAGAGCTTTGTCACGAAGGACTGGCTGAGAGCGACAGCGGCTGACAAACGGAGGGCGCATCTACTGACCAGCTGCAGACCACAGACGTATGCGCTGATGAAAGACCTGCTCGCACCCCAAAAGCCAGTGGACAAGTCCTATGAAGAGCTCAGCCAGCTGATCAGTGAGCATCTCAAGCCAGCGAGTAGCGTACACATGGCCTGGCACCGGTTCTACACACACCAGTGTCGGGAGGGACAAAACGTCTCGGACTTCGTTGTGGACCTGCGGCGCTTGGCCAGTCTCTGTAAGTTCACAGACGCCTGCAGGGGGGAGATGTTAAGGAATTTTTTTCATCGAGGGCATTAATCATGCCGGGATTTTCAGGAAGCTCATAAAGACCAAGGACTTGACTTTAGAAGAGGCGGCGTTGATAGCGCAGACCTTCATGGCAGGGGAAGAGGAGACCAAGCTAATTTACGCGCACAGCCCTGGTCCCAACGTGGCGATGGACCAGGGAGTTAACATGGTGAACATGGCTCGGGACCCTGCAGGCAGAGGCAAGGGCATTTTGAAAGCACCCAGGCAGCAACAGGCTCTAGGGTGGGCCCGAAACAGGGACAGTGGAAAGGGGATCGGCCATTGACGCCATCACGAGGAACAATGCGTCTCGCGATGGGACCATTAACACCCACCATCAGAGTGCTTAGAAACAACCAAATGCGCAATCAGCGAGGAATGCCTGGTAATAGTCCCTTTGTTAACAATAATCTCAGCTCATGCTGGAGGTGCGGGGGTAGACAATATACCTGTAAGATTTGTAATGTCAGTGGATACTTGGCCAGAATGTGCAAAAAGGCTGTCGCGAGGCTAATCTGCGAGACAGAGGAACCAGGGGAGGGGTCTGCAATGCAGGATGAGGCCTGGGGGAGAAGCCATGGATGCTGAAGTTCAGCGGGTTCATGTGGCTGTTGTCCACAGCTCTTACACTAAAACACCACCCATGATGATGAAGGTCTTATTGAATGGCATCCCAGTGCACATGGAGCTGGATACGGGAGCTAGCCAGTCACTTGAGCGCCCAACAATTTGAGAGACTATGGCCAAACAGAGCTAGCACTGGAACGCATTGAGATGCAGCTACGGACGTATACCAAAGAGATCATCCCAGTGCTGGGCAGTGCAAACTTAGTGGTATCACAGAACTGGCTGCCACTCTGGATTGTCCCGGGAAATGGCCCCGCGCTCTTGAGGAGGAGTTGGCTAGCTGAAATGAATTGGAAATGGAGGGATGTGCACGCCATTTCATCTGTGGAGCGAAGTTCATGCTCACAGGCTCTATAAAAATTCCGGTCACTGTTTCAACCCGGTGTCGGAACGTTCAAGGGCACTAAAGTGCGGACGCCAGACCAGTGCACCACAAAGCCAGAGCGTTGCAGTATGTGATGCGTGAAAAAATTGAAAGTGAATTGGACAGGCTGCTCAGAGAGGGCATAATTTCGGCCGTTGAATTCAGCGACTGGGCAAGTCCCATCGTTCCTGTCCTTAAAGCAGATGGCTCGGTCAGGATTTGTGGCGACTACAAGGCCACCATCAACCGAGTGTCGCTGCAAGACCAATACCCGCTCCCGAGAGCGGAGGACCTTTTTGAAATGCTGGCAGGTGGCAAGCTGTTCACGATGCTGGACCTCACTTTGACCTACATGACTCAGGAACTGGCTGAAGAATCCAAGCTTCTGACCACAATGACGACGCACAAGGGATTATTTATCTACAACAGGTGTCCGTTTGGCATTCGTTCGGCGGAAGCTATCTTTCAGAGAAACATGGAAAGCTTGCTCAAATCCATTCCTGGAACAATCATATTCCAAGACGACATCCTTATAACGGGTCGAAACACCGAGGAACACCTCCACAACCTGGAGGAGGTGCTACGCCGACTGGACCGGGTAGGCTTGCGGCTGAAAAAGGCCAAGTGTGTGTTTTATGCCCCAGAGGTCAAGGTTTTGGGCAGGAGGGTTGCCGCAGACGGGATCCAGCCCACTGAATCAAAAGCTGAGGCGATCCGCCGGGTGCCCAGGCCCGGCAACACGTCGGAGTTGCGATAATTCCTGGGACTTTTGAACTATTTCGGGAACTTTTTGCCGAACTTAAGCACATTGTTGGAGCCGTTACACATGCTCCTGCGTAAAGATTGTGAATGGCTTTGGGGAGACTGTCAAGAACGGGCTTTCAATAGGGCGAGGAACCTACTGTGTTCTAAAAAACTGTTGACTTTGTATGACCCCCGTAAAAAACTGGTTTTAACATGCGATGCATCATCCTATGGGGTTGGGTGTGTGTTGCAGCAGGGTAATGATGCCAGCCGACTCCAACTGGTGCTTTATGCCTCCAGGTCACTCTCCCAGGCAGAGCGTGGATATGGCATGGTCAAAAATGAAGCACTCGCTTGTGTTTACGGTGTGAAAAAGATGCACCAGTAGCTTTTCGGTAGACAGTTCGAGCTAGAGACGGACCACAAGCTGTTAACATCCTTATTGTTCAATAGCCAGGCTGTCAATGCCAATGCATCAGCTCGCATACAGTAATGGGCCCTCACGCTGGCTGCATATGACTACACCATACGGCACCGGCCAGGCACCGAAAATTGCGCTCATGCACTCAGCAAGCTCCCACTGGCCACCACCGAGGGGACGTCGGAGCAGAGCGCTGAGATGGTCATGGCCGTTGAGGTTTTTGACACCGCAGGCTCCCCCATCACAGCCCGCCAGATCAAACTCTGGACCAACGGAGACCCCCTCCTATCCATGATAAAGAAATGTGTCCTGACTGGGGATTGGGCGCCTGCACACAGGGCGTGCCCCGAGGAGGTCAGACCGTTTGAGACGGATGGATGAGCTCTCTATCCAAGCCAACTGCCTGCTATGGGGCAGCCGGGTAGTCATGCCCCAGAAAGGAAGGGAAGCGTTCATCAGGAAACTCCACAGCGAGCACCCTGGCATTGTGTTAATGAAGGCCATTGCCCAGTCACATGTATGGTGGCCGGGGATTGACTCAGACCTAGAACACTGGGTTGGCAGGTGCACGATGTGTGCCCAGCTGGGCAATGTTCCCAGGGAGGCCCCACTCAGCCTGTGGCCCTGGCCTACCAGGCCATGGTCACGTATTCACGTAGACTATACGGGCCCGTTCATGGGAAAAATGTTCCTGATCGTTGTCGATGCATACTCGAAATGGATCGAGTGCATCATATTAAACTCGTGCACGACATCCATTACCGTGGAGAGTCTGCGTACGGTTTTCGCGACCCATGGCTTGCCAGACATCCTGGTCAGTGACAATGGCCCGTGTTTCACCAGCCATGAATTCCAGGAGTTTATGTCGGGCAATGGTATCAAACACGTCCGGACAGCGCTATTCAAGCCGGCTTCCAATGGCCAGTCGGAACGTGCGGTCCAAGTCATAAAACAGGACCCTCCCTTCAGTACTGCCTATCGCGTCTCCTGCTAGCCTAGAGGTCCCGCCCGCACTCGCTCACTGGAGTCCCGCCAGCGGAACTCCTCATGAAACGCACGCTTAAAACGTGCTGTCCCTCATTCACCCAGCCCTGGCAGACATTGTCGAGGGCAAGCGCCAGTCCCAAACCGAGTTCCATGATCGAAACTCAAGGGGGAGGTGTATAGAAATGGGTGACCCGGTATTTGTTCTTAACCATGCTTTGGGACCCAAGTGGCTTGAGGGCACTGTAATTGACAAAGAAGGGAATAGGGTCATATTGGTCAGACTGAACAATGGGCAGATATGCCGCCAACACTTAGACCAAGTAAAGAAAAGGTTCATCATAGACACGATGGAACCTGAAGAAGAGCATGAGATGTCACCCACACCACTGCCAGTAGACGAGCAACAAGGACAGTCCACAGCATGCATAGTCCCTGCAGCCAGCCCGGACAGGCCGGAATCACCTCAGGTGACAGAGACGCATGCCGAGGCTCAGTCCACCAAAGCCACAACTGCGGCGCTCCAAGAGAGAGCGTTGACCAGCTGAAAGACTTAACCTTTGAGACAAAAAGACGTAAGGGGGAAGGTGATGTCATGTATGTAACCATCATGCAACGGTAATCTACATGTAACTGTAACCTTCATGCAACTCCTGTACACTGTACTTATACCCTATAAATGCACACCCTGACCACAGGGGGTGAACTTGCGGGAGACACTCCTCACCTGGGTTTCCAGGTATAAACGGGGAGGTCCCACCCAGGGTCAGCACTCCTTGGTCCTGGGAATAAAGGTTAAGGTCACAGAGTGACCATGTCTGTTATACATGCCTCGTGTGAATTTGTAGTAAGGTGCAGGGACACTACAGAACCCATGCCACCACCCACCATCACAAGGGAGAGTTTTGCCACTGCAAAAGTGTTACGTCAGCAGCTCATAATTCAACGTTTTACTTGAAGTATGAACGACACGTTTGACCTTTGTCTGCCCACGCTATCCCACCATGTTGATTATTCCCCTTCTTATTCTGCAAATGAGACACTACACAGGGATGGTTAAGGTGAACAAAATAATTTAATAAACATTGTAAACTTGTTAAACATCATTTTGAAACTTAAATAAAATTTTAATTTGTAAACTTTTTATACTTTTATAAAATAACAACAAAACAACAAGTCAACAATAAAAGTCCTGCACCGAACATCTTTTACCTCCGGCTCTTCTCCACACTCCCCGCCCATGCCCCGCACCCTCACCCTAACCTCCCTCCCTCGTGTCATGACCCAACCTAAGTTGGCACCAAGAGTTTGTGTAGCACAGCGGCCAGAATCCTGCTGTATTGGGGGGGGCGAGACAATGGAGACGCCATGTGTGGATCAACTAGAGAAGCTCGGGGTATGGAAGGCCTAGCTTCTGAATGGGAAGCCTCTTGCTCGGCACAGTCACTCACAGGTGATGTGGGTCTGGGTGTGACACTGGGGACTGTAGTATCAAAGATAGAGGCCATCAATTGCTCATGGCCATTGACAGCCTCGCTGGTTTCGCGGCTCGCAAGGACAACCTGCGACCCGACCTCCCTCATGTTCGCAGATAGTGTCGTGTTGCTTGCGGGAATCCTACACAGGAGCCGTCGGTTGAGCTGGACGCTCTCCCTGGACAGTCCCACCATATCCAGGTGTGCGTCTGCCTGTCTCTCAGCAGACCGACTTTGCCGACTCACCCTCTGGAGAGATGGCATAGAGGATTCAACCCCGGGGACGGTGTTGTTGCACGCCACTAGTACTCGGGGCCTCGGATGGATGAAAGCCCGAGAATGTTTCATCCTCGGATGAGATGCTATCTGGAGAAAAAGAGGTGTCGAATGATTCTGCCCTCTCCCCCACCACCCATCTCCCCCCACCCCCACCCCCACCCCCCGGAGTAGGCTGCTCTGTCTGTCCCTCTCCTTCAAGTTCCTCGTCCTCGTCGTTGCCCGCGTCCTCCTCTCCCTCCCCCACCCCACAACATGACGGAATGAGGTGGAGGCTTTCATTGAAGGATTTGGAGCTCCCACCTCCTTCCATCATGAATTAAATCTAAAAATGGTTGATTCAGCCCTAGATGTACTACGCATGCGTGGGCACTTCCTGACAGCTGACCAGAAGCGTGGGAAGAAGAAAAAAAATTTGCAAAAAAATATTTGCTCGCAAATTTCGGCTCCGGCGCACAAATTCAGCTGCGCATCGCCGGATTTATTGCTATCGCTAACGTTCTTGACCGTTTGCCAAATTTTGCGAGCTCTGGCGGTAACGGTAACCCGGCGGTAAAAAAAATGTTGGCTGTGATTATCACCCAAAAACGGGTGAAATCGCTAAAACCCCAAATTCTAGCCCAAAGAATCATAGAATCATACAATGGTTACAGCACAGAAGAAGGCAATTTAGCCCGTCGAGCCCGTGCCAGGTCTCTGCAAGAGCATTTCAGCTAGTCCCACTCCGCCGCCCTTTCCCTGTAGCCCTGCAAATTCTTTTCCTTCAGATACTTATCCAATTCCCATTTGAAAGCCGTGATTGAGTCTGTCTCCACCACCCTTTCAGGCAGTGCATTCCAGATCCTAACCACTCACTGCGTAAAAAAGTTTTTTTTTCAAATGTCATCTTTGGTTCTTTTGCCAATCACCCTAAATCTGTGTCCTCTGGTTCTCAACCCTTCTGCCAATGGGAACAGTTTCTCTCTATCTACTCTGTCCAGACCCCTCATGATTTTGAACTCCTCTATAAAATCTCCTATCATTCTTCTCTGCTCAAAGGAGAACAATCCCAGCTTCTCCAGTCTACCCACGTAACTGAAGTCCCTCATTCCTGGAACAATTCTCATAAATCTTTTCTGCACCTTCTCTAAGGCCTTCACATCTTTCCTAAAGTGCGGTGCCCAGAATTGGACACAATACTCCAGTTGAAGCCAAACCAGTATTTTATAAAGGTTCATCATAACTTTCACGCTTTTGTACTCTCTGCCTCTAATCATGAAGCACAGGATCCTGTAAGCATGTTTAACTGCTTTCTCAACCTGCCCTGCCACCTTCAGTGATTTGTACACATATAGCCCTAGGTGTCTTTGTTCATGCACCCCCTTTAGGATTGTATCCTTTAGTTTATATTTCCTCTCCTCATTCTTTCTACCAAAATGTATCGTTTCGCACTTTTCTGCGTTAAATTTCATCTGCACGTGTCCGCCCATTTCACCAGCCTATCTATGTCCTCTTGAAGTCTATCACTATCCTTCCCATTGTTCACTATACTTCCAAGTTTTGTGTCATCTGCAAATTTTGAAATTGTGTCCTGTACATTCACATCCAAGTCATTAATATATATCAAGAAAAGCAATGGTCCGAGAACCAACCCTTGGGAAACACAACTGTATACCTTCCTCCAGTCTGAAAAACAACCATTCACTACTCTCTCTTTCCTGTCACTTAGCCAATTTCATATCCATGCTGCCATGCAAGACGCAGAGTGCCCACAGCGCCTGATCTGCTCTCAAGGCCTCCATAATCAAAGCCTGTGAAGAGACGCTCGGTCACTCAACCAGGAAATGCCAAGACTGGTTTGACGAGAATGACCAGGAGATCCAGGAGCTAATAATGCCGCAAGCGCAAGGCATTTCTGAACCTAAAGCAACAATCCAATTCTGGAGCAGCTCTACAGGCAGCTGAAGGCCGAGGTCCAACAAAAAACCTGTGACCTAAAGAATAGTTGGTAGTTGGAGAAAGCACAGAAGATCCAGCAGCTGGCCGACAAGCACGACATGCGAGGTTTCTTCAGCACAGTCAAGACCATCTACAGCCCAAGGCCCCACCCTATTGCTGGCCAAGAACAGAAAGCCACTCATTAAGGACACCGAGGTAGTCAAAGCCCGCTGGAAGGAGCACTTCGAAGATCTCCTTAACCGAGACTCTGCATTTGACACGAGCGTCCTTGCCTCCATCCCGCAGCATGCTACCCGCCATCACCTCAGCAAAACCCCAACCCTGCATGAGATAGAAAAGGCCATCTGTCAGCTTAGGAACAACAAGGCCTCAGGAGCAGATGGAATCCCCGCTGAGGCACTAAAGTATGGCGGAGAAGCACTATAGGCAAAAATGCATGACCTCATCTCCCTTATGTGGAAGGAGGCGATCATGCCAGGAGATCTCAGAGATGCCGTAATTGTGACCATCTTCAAAAAAGGGGACTAGTCCAACTGCGGTAACTACAGAGGAATCTCCCTGCTGTCGGCCACTGGGAAGTCATTGCAAGAATCCTCCTCAATCGTCTTCTCTCCGTGGCTGAAGAGCTTCTCCCAGAGTCGCAATGCGGTTTCCATCCACTAAGGGGTACAACGGACATAATCTTCACTGTGCGACAACTACAAGAGAAATGCAGGTAACAGAATCAACCCTTGTACAGGGCCTTCTTTGACTTCACAAAGGCCTTTGACACTGTCAACTGTGAGGGACTATGGAGCATCCTTCTCCATTTCGGCTGCCCCCAAAAGTTTGTCACTATCTTCCGCCTGCTCCACGATGACATGCAAACTGTGATCCTGACCAACAAATCCACCACAGACCCAATCCACGTCCGGACTGGGATCAAGCAGGGCTGCGTCATCGCACCAGCGGTTTTCTTGATCTTCCTTGCTGTGATGCTACATCTCACCCTCAACAAGCTCCTCGCTGGAGTGGAACTAAACTATAAAACCAATGGAAACCTGTTCAACCTTCGCAGCCTCCAGGCTAAGACCCAAGGTCGTCCCATCCTCTGTCATTGAACTACAGTATGCAGACGACGCTTGCGTCTGTGCACACTCAGAGGCCGAACTCCAAGCCATCGTCAACACTTTCACTGAGGCGTACGAAAACATGGGCCTTGTGCTAAACAGCTGTAAGACAAAGGTCCTCCATCAACCTGACCCCACCACTCAGCACTGCCCCCTGGTCATCAAAATCCATTGCGCGGCCTTGGACAATGTGGACTATTTTCCATACCTCGGGAGCCTACTATCAGCAAGGGCAGACATCGATGATGAGGTCCAACATCGCCTTCAGTGTGCCAGCACAGCCTTCGGTCACCTGAGGAAGAGAGTGTTTGAAGACCAGGACCTCAAATCTGGCACCAAGCTTATGGTCTACAGGGCAGTAGCGATACCCGTCCTCCAATACGGCTCCGAAACGTGGACCATATACAGCGGACATTTCAAAGTGCTGGAGAAGTACCACCAATGCTGCCTCCGCAAGATCCTGCAAATCTACTGGAAGGATAGATGCGCCAACGTCCGGGTTCTTGCTCAGGGCAACATCCCCAGCATCGAAGCACTGACCATGCTCGACCAGCTCCATTGGGTGGGCCACATTGTATGCATGCCCAACACGAGACTCCCTAAGCAAGAGCTCTACTCAGAACTCCTACAAGGCAAGTGAGCCCCAGGTGGGCAGAGGAAACGTTTCAAGCACACCCTGAAAGCTTCCTTGATAAAGTGCAACATCCCCACTGACAGCTGGGAAACCCTGGCCCAAGACCGCCCAAAATGGAGGAAGAGCATCTGAGAGGGTGCTGAGCACCTCGGGTCTCATCGCCAAGATCATGCAGAAATCAAACGCAGACAGCGGAAGGAGTGTGCAGCAAACCAGGTTTCCCACCCACCCTTTCCTTCAACCACTGTCTGCCCCACCTGTAACAGAGACGGTAATTCCTGCATTGGACTGTACAGCCACCTGAGAACTCACTTTTAGAGTAGAAGCAAATCTTCCTCGATTCCAAGGGACTGCCTATGATGATGATATTCCATGGGCTTCAACTTTGTTGGCAAGCCTATTACATGGCACTTTGTCAAACGCTTTTTGGAAATCCATGTTCACTACATCAAGTGCATTACCCTCATCAACCCTCTCTGTTACCTCATCAAAAAACTTGACCAAGTTAGTTAAACACGATTTGCCTTTAACAAATCTGTGCTGGCTTTCCTTAATTAATCCACACATGTCCAAGTGACTGTTAATTTTATCCCTGATTATTGTTTCTAAAAGCTTCCCCACTACCGAGGTTAAACTGACTCACCTGTAGTTGATGGGTTTATCCTTACACTGTATTTTGAACAAGGGTATAACATTTGCAATTCTCCAGTCCTATTGGCTGTAAAGCACTTTGGGACACCCTGAGGTTGTGAAAGGCGCTATATAACGGTGTTAGGCCACTTGAATATGCTAATAAAGGACCTAATATCTATTTTAGGACTCCAACCAGAACCAATTTCCCCAATTTCAGGAAAACCAGTTCTACATGTGGCCTAACCAGTGGTCCTTAAAGGGACAGCTGGAGGCTGTCACCAAAAAGGTAAGCTCCTCCCAGCTCCACATTAAATCCATGGGCCGCTGCCATCCACTATTTACCACCCTTATAATTGCCTCCACACACCCCTCCCCTGTCCCCCCCCCCCCCCCACCCCACCCCCGAACCCCGACTCACCTGAGGCTCTTGGCTGGCATCCCAGCCAGCTGAAATCGCAATCTTCTTGTGATGGTGAGCTGCTTCTGGGGCCACGAATGTGCCTACAGGTCCCTCGGTACTTTCCAAATGAGGCTGGTGGACATATTTGCAGCAGTCCTATTGTCAGCCTCATTAGGTGTGTGCAGTATGCAATGTACCAGGATCGGGCCCTGATTCAGGTGCGATCCAATATCCAAGCCCTTGTGTTCTTGGCATAAAACACGAAGGACTAACTAAATGAGCATTGACTCCTGTGGTTTGGTACTTCCAAGATATTGGAAATACTGAAAGCTTTGTCATACCTCCCTGAAGTTGTAGGGAATTTTCTCTGGCATAGAGTATGTCATCCTCATCCAACCTCGGAGTCTTAATGACTTTTTAAATTATTTGGGATTTTTATGTCTGATTCAACAAGATTTTTGCATCAATATATAACATTCAATTAGGAATTTTAATTTTGAACTTCTGATAAGTTTAAAACAAGTTAAGAAAATTAATTAATTTTTGATCTCTCGCCCTCTCTAGTTGCGTCTCTAAATTCCTACGTACGCTGCTCATTATTTTACTGGCTCACACCTCTCTCTATTTAGGACTCTTTCTAATGGGGGTTTGAGCCCTGAAAAAAAAAGCGCACACCTCAGCTGTCAATCACCCTGATTTATACAGTCAATGGCCAGAATTGATTTCACTCCTTGCAAACGTGGAAAACACATCATGTTCATCGCTGGAGAGGAGGCAAACTTCCCTGTAACCCATAGCATTCCATATCAGTGTGCAGCACATGTTGGAGCAGTGGTGGGAATAATAGAGGGGAAGGTCGGGAATGGGTGGGTGGTGGTTTTCAGTGCATATATATATATATATATATATATGTAAAAAGTGGGTTTCAACTGGAGTAGTTTGAAGTTGACATGAAGTGGGGGCAGTGATGGTGGGGAATCAAAGGTGAAGGCGATGAGTGAACAGGGGATTGTAATGCATTGTGGGAGGACCTTCACCACATGGACTGCAGCAGTTCAAGAAGGTGGCTTACCACCACCTTCTCGAGGGCAATTAAGGATGGGCAATAAATGCCAGAGACGCCCACATCCCAGGAACTAATTAAAAAAAAATACAGGAGTATTATAATACATGAAAAGCGATGGATGATGAGGGGTAAAGTCAGTAATTCAGAAACACTGGGAGATGTGGATGGAGGATCTTGAAAATATGGATTGGGTAGAGAGAATCTTGAAGACATGGACTAGGAATGGAATGTCTTTAAGGGTAGCAAGAAGGTACGGGTTAATGAGAAGAAGTATACTTAGAGCAGGTAGTGAGGGAAGGAATAAATGTGTGATTCCCTGGTGGTCTAGTGATTTGTCTGCATCTGTGTTTTTTAGCAGTATGGTGTGAGGAATGCATCCATGTTTCCTTGCTGTCCATGGAGGCTTACACGCGAGACTGTGGTAATTGGGACCAGATTTAAGGTTTTGTGAATAGTTAAATTTAAAACTAAAACCATAAGGTCTTAGTCACAGTCCCATTTTACAGCTGGTCACTGTCGGCTAGATTCTCAAATCAGGTTTGTATTATGGTATTTTTGGAACGAATTAAGTGGTCACTTTGATAAGTGTTGCTAGCCAGATATTTTAATGACTGGTTCAGTTATATTGATTTTTAATTCACTCTGCTAGCCTTGCAGCAGAATTTGGTGTGCTTTAACATTTACTATAACTTTTACAAAATGTTCCATATTTTCCAGAGAAAAAGAAAAAAAGAATGATTTGCATTTCTATAGCACCTTTCGCGACCACCAGCCATCCCAAAGCGTTTTACAGCCAATGAAGTACTTTTTGATGTAATGTAGGAAGGACTTTGACTGGTTTAAGGTCAGTGAATTGCAGAGATAGCTGAATTGATGGGCCAGAATTTGCTAGCACAATAATGGTGAGTTAAAGGCACATGCGTAAACTGTCCAGCAACTTGTGGCGCGGAAGAGCTGTGCCCTGAGGTTCAAATCAACACAGGCTGCTGGATGGTTTGCACCACTTCGCCATTAGCCTCAAAACCTGGAGCTTGCTGTCAGCCTCCCTATGAGTGTCAAGAATTTGTTTCATTTACGGCATAAATGTGAATTTAACTTTCCGTAGAAAGTTAAGGTTGCTATTTAATAGTGTAAGGGCACTGTTAATGGAGTAATTTCTGTTTCCAATGGCTTTCCATTGTGTTGTATCCTTAGATGCTCTAACAATGACTCCACGAGGCAGTGTTTTGTACTTGAACTGTCGTGACCTTAGTCCTTTATTAGTTAACTCCAGAGTGAGGATCACACCTGGTGGCCTGCCTTTTATACTAGGCCAGGCACACCTGTACAGGTAATCTACAATTCTCCCACTGCTGTGCCCTCTGGTGGCACACCTTGATATGGTACCAACAGTGGCCATGTATGATACATGACACATTTTGAAACCAGTTCGCAATTAAATGATAATTGTTGTGCACATACCACATAAAGCACACAACCAGGATGCAAGTTAAACTGATTTGTGTAAATGATTAAACTGATTTGTTAAATTGATTTGTTGTGGATTCTGGCGGGGAGTAAAGTCAATGCTAAATTCATTTCAGCTTGTCAGGATTTAGAGTTATCCCCTCCCACCTCAAAATATGTGGGTGCACTAATTTGTAAGTAACCAACAATCACCATGCTGATTACCCAAGTAACACAGCATTGAACGACTACAAAATATTTAGCTCTCACGTGTGGACAGCAGCTACCTTCGTGAATTCCTGAATTTCATGAAATAAAGTCTGGAAGAGTCCGTGTTCCATGTTTTTATGGAATGCACAAGGTTGCAGCCCCTGTTTTATTATTTGAAGGGGCTGCTCCTGAAATTCTGGCTGCACTTCAGTCCCACTCTCCTGATCTTTGGGCACCCTGTGCGGAGGGGAGCGGGTAGGTCCGAAGGCCTCCTCGTAGGACTGCTCCTGGGCACGGCCAAGGGTGCCATCAGCCGGTCCAGGCAGCGGGCGGTCGAGGGGGTCGTTCAACCTGACTGCCTGCCTCTCTTCCGCTCTTACATCCGGTCCAGGGTGTCCTTGGAGATGGAGCACGCGGTGTCCACCGGTACGCTCGCGGCCTTCCGCGAGAGGTGGGCACCGGAGGGACTGGAGTGCATCATCACGCCCGGCAACCAAATTTTAATTTGATTTTACGTTTTAAAGTTTAATTTGTTTTAATTGCTGGTGCTTTTAGTGTCCCCTTCCCTTCTATAGGGGGCACTGGAAAAATTTGATTTTAGCGCCCAAAAAAAACCCCCCAAAAAAATGAAAAACACAAAAAAAAAAAGGAAAAAAGGGCCTTGTAAATGTCTGATGTGTCACCCAGGTCGGGTGGCACGGTTTAATGTTTTATGTTTTTGCAGGTGAACTCCAAAAAGAGTTTCATGAAATAAAAACAATAATAATCTGAATCCTGGGTAGGAGGCTGTCTTTTTCATATTTTAATGTGTCATGTTCCATATGTAAAAAGACTTAGCACTACACATTTTCTTGCATGCAATTCGGTGTTAAACTACTTTTAAATAATCAGATGTCCAAGCTGCCACTTCAGAGCTTTACTAACAATTCAAATCCTTACATTTCTTTGGTTAAGTAGATTGTTATGTATGCACCTGTGAGTATGCTTCTGTGAGGTTTGCAGAGCTGTTGCGAAAGGTGGGTGCCGGAGACTGGAGTGCAACATCACCCCCGGCAGCCAAATTTTAATTTGATTGTTTAATGTCCAAAATTTAATTTGTTAATTTGTCAGTTCCAGTGCCCCTTTTAAGGGGACACTTGATTTATAGTTTAATTAAAATAGTTGTAGAGCTGTTGCCTCCCAGGCCACCTGTAATTTCTGTGGTCTGGACTAGTCCGTGTTCCATGTTTATGTGGAGTGTGTCAGTCGCAATATTTGAAGGAGATGCTCCTTAAATTCTGGTTGCACTTCAGTCCCACGCTCCTGATCTTTGGGCATCCGGTGCGGAGGGGAGCGGTCAGGTTGGAAGGCCTTCTCATAAGACTGCTCCTGGGCATGGCCAAGGTGGCCATTAATGAGTCCAGGCAGCGGCCGGTCGAGGGGGTCGTTCAGCCCGACTGCCTGCCTCTCTTCCGCGGTTATGATCGCGCCAGGATGTCCCTGGAGATGAAGAACGCGGTGTCCACCGGTACGCTCGCGGTCTTCCGCAAGAGGTGGGCACCGGATGGACTGGAGTGTATCATCACCCCTGGCAACCAAACTTTAATTTGATTTAAGTTTCGTTAAAGTTTAAATTGGTAATTTGTGAGTTCTAGTGCCCTTGTCAAAAGGGGGTACTTGATTTTACGTTCTCACCTAAATAGTGTAGAGCTGTTGCATTGTGAGCGGCTTAGCCAGTCAAGTGATTATCATAAGGCTCAATAAAACCCCAGTCAGTTGGGTCTAGGTCATCCACAATGTGTTGTGTACCTGTAAAGCAAGCACGCACATGTTCCACCACCAGGGAGCGCATCCACTGAAGTCCCAAGAGATCCCACATCCTTTGGGAGCACTGTATATAAACTGGCCCCTAAGGCCTGTTCCTCACTCTGGAGTGTCTTAATAAAGACTGTTACTTTAACCTCCCTGTGTGCAGTCTCATCTGTGTTAGGAACACAATAACTGGTGACGAATATACGAATCCAACGCAAAGATGCAGCAAACTGTGGGCATCCTGGAGAAGTACTCGGAGGGTGAGGACTGGGAAGCCTATGTCGAATGGCTGGACCAACACTTTGTAGCCAACGAGCTGGACGGAGAAGGAAGCGCTGCAAAAAGGAGAGCGATCCTCCTCATGGTCTGCGGGGCACCGACCTACAGCCTCATGAAGAATCTTCTGGCTCCAGTGAAACTCACAGATAAATCGTATGAGGAGCTGTGTACACTGGTTCAGGAGCATCTTAACCCGAGGGAGAGTGTGCTGATGGCGAGGTATCGGTTCTACACGTGCCAGCGATCTGAAGGTCAGGAAGTGGCGAGCTACGTCGCTGAGCTAAGGCAACTTGCAGGACAATGTGAGTTTGATGGCTACCTGGAGCAAATGCTCAGAGACTTTTTGTACTGGGCATTGGCCACAAGACCATCCTACGAAATCTTTTGACTGTAGAGACATTAAAGTCAGTAAGGCCATTGCGACAGCACAGGCGTTTATGTCCACCAGTGATAACACCAAACAAATCCCTCAGCACACAAGTGCTAGCAATATTCATAAATTAACTGGAACTGTTTTTGCGAGCAGAAACGTACAGGGTAGAAACCACGAGTCTGCAACTACCAGCAGGCCTCAGGTGACCCAGATGACTCAGAGTCTGCAACAAAGGATGAATGTAAGGCAATTATTGGCGCTGTGGAGGCTTCCATTCAGCCTATTCATGCTGCTTCAAAGGGTATGTTTGCAAGAGCTGTGGAACAATGGGACACCTCCAACGAGCTGCAAGCTCTGCGAAACCTGCTAACCACCACGTGGCAGAGGAAGATCGGTCCATGGTGGATCAAACCAATTTCGAGCCTCAGAGAGAGGAGGCAATGCTGAAGTACACGGGGTGCACACATTTTCGACAAAATATCCACCTATAATGCTAAATGTAAAATTGAATGGCTTACCCGTAGCCATGGAACTGGACACTGGCGCTAGCCAATCCATCATGAGTAAAAAGTTGTTTGAGAGACTGTGGTGCAACAAGGCACTCAGACCAGCCCTGAGCCCCATCCACATGAAACTGAGAACGTACACCAAAGAGCTCATCACTGTCCTAGGCAGCGCCATGGTCAAGGTCACCTACGAGTGCACGATGCATGAACTGCCACTCTGGATTGTCCCGGGCGATGGATCCACACTGCTTGGAAGGAGCTGGCTGGGCAAAATCCGCTGGAACTGGGATGACATCCGAGCGCTATCACATGTTGATGAGGCCTCATGTACCCAGGTTCTTAACAAATTTCCTTCCCTTTTTGAGCCAGGCATTGGAAACTTTTCTGGGGCGAAGGTGCGGATCCACTTGGTCCCAGAGGCACGACCCATTCACCACAAGGTGCGAGCGGTACCTCACATGATGAGGGAGAGTGTGGAAATCGAGCTGGACAGGCTGCAATGTGAGGGCATCATCTCCCCAGTGGAATTCAGCGAGTGGGCCAGCCCAATTGTTCCAGTACTCAAAAGTGATGGCACGGTCAGGATTTGCGGCGATTATAAAGTAACTATTAATCGCTTCTCGCTACAGGACCAATACCCGCTACCTAAGGCTTACGACCTACTTGCGTTGCTGGCAGGAGGCAAGACATTCACCAAGCTCGACCTGACTTCAGCGTACATGACGCAGGAGCTGGAGGAGTCTTCGAAGGGCCTCACCTGCATCAACATGCACAAGGGACTGTTCATCTACAACAGATGCCCGTTTGGAATTCGGTCGGCTGCAGCGATCTTCCAGAGAAACATGGAGAGCCTACCCAAGTCGGTACCACGCACGGTGGTTTTTCAGGACGAAATATTGGTCACGGTTCGGGACACTGTCGAGCACCTACAAAACCTGGAGGAGGTCCTCCAGCGACTGGATCGCATAGGGCTGTGGCTGAAGAGGTCGAAATGCGTCTTCATGGCAACAGAAGTGGAATTTTTGGGGAGAAAGATTGCAGCGGACGCCATTCGGCCCACTGACACCAAGGCAGATACTATCAGGAACGCGCCCAGGCCACAGAACGTCACGGAGCTGCGGTCGTTCCTGGGACTCCTCAATTATTTTGGTAACTTTCTACCGGGGCTAAGCAGCCTCTTAGAGCCCCTACATGTGTTATTGCGTAAAGATGAGAACTGGGTATGCGGAAGAAACCAAGTAATTGCTTTTGAGAAAGCCAGAAAGATTTTATGCTTCAACAAGTGGTCGTACGGAGTCGGGTGTGTATTACAACAAGCTAACGTTGTGGGGAAGTTGCAACCTGTCGCCTATGAGGCATTAGCGTGTGTGTTCGGGGTAAAGAAAATGCATCAGCACCTGTTTGGCCTCAAATTTAGCTGGAAACTGATCACAAGACCCTCATATCTCTGTTCGCTGAAAACAAGGGGAAATATATTAGTGCCTCAGCCCGCATACAAAGGTGGGCACTCGCGCTATCAGCATATAATTATACCATCCGCCAGAGGCCAGGCACCGAGAACTGTGCGGCCAGGCACCGAGAACTGTGCGGATGCTCTCAATTGGCTACCATTGCCCACCACGGGGGTGGAAATGGCGCAGCCTGCAAACTTGTTGATGGTGGCGCAGCCCATGGACTTGTTGATGGTCATGGAAGCGTTTGAAAATGATAAATCACCTGTCACGGCTCGCCAGATTAGGACTTGGACCAGCCAAGATCCTCTGCTGTCCCTAGTAAAAAACTGTGTACTACATGTGAGCTGGGCCAGCATCCCCGTTGAAATGCAAGAGCAAATCAAGCCATTCCAGCGGCGAAAGGAGGAGCTGTCCATTCAGGCAGACTGCCTGTTGTGGGGTAACCGCATAATGCTACCCAAAAAGGGCAGGGAGACGTTCATCTCGGATCTCCACAGCACACGCCCGGGTATAGTAATGATGAAAGCGATAGCCAGATCCCTCCTGTGTGGCCCGGTATCAACTCTGACTTAGAGTCTTGTGTATGGCAATGCAGCGTGTGTGCTCAGATGATCAACGCGCCCAGAGAGGCACCACTAAGTTTGTGGTCCTGGCCCTCTAGACCATGGTTGGATCCATGCTGACTATGCAGGCCCGTTTCTCGGTAAAATGTTCCTGGTGGTGGTGGATGCTTTTCAAAATGGATTGAATGTGAAATAATGTCGGGAAGCACCGCCACCGCCACCATTGAAAGCCTGAGGGCCATGTTTGCCACCCACGGCCTGCCTGACATACTGGTCAGTGACAACGGGCCATGTTTCACCAGTGCCGAATTAAAAAAATTCATGACCCGCAATGGGATCAAACATGCCACCTCGGTCCCGTTTAAACCAGCCTCTAATGGGCAGGCAGAATGGGCAGTACAAACAATCAAACAGAGCCTTAAACGAGTCACAGAAGGCTCACTCCAAACCCGCCTGTCCCGAGTGCTGCTCAGCTACCGCATGAGATCCCACTCGCTCACAGGGGTGCCCCCGGCTGAGCTACTTATAAAAAGGACACTTAAAACCAGACTCTCGCTGGTTCACCCCAACCTGCATGATCAGGTAGAGAGCAGGCGGCAGCAACAAAATGTAAATGATGGTCGCGCCACTGTCACGGAAATTGATTTGAATGACCCTGTGTATGTGCTAAACTATGGACATGGTCCCAAGTGGATCGCGGGCACGGTGATAGCTAAATAAGCGAGTAGGGTTTTTGTAGTCAAACTAGACAATGGACAAATTTGCAGAAAGCACCTGGACCAAACGAGGCTGCGGTTCACAGACTGCCCTGAACAACCCACAGCAGGCACCACCTTTTTTGAGCTCACAACACATACCCAAAGGATCAAAGACACCACCCCGGACCAGGAAATCGAACCCATCATGCCCAACAGCCCAGCAAGGCCAAGCTCACCCAGCAGCTCTGCAGGGCCAACAACGTGCCAGCCCAGCGAAGGCACAGCCAACACACCAGAACAAACAATTGTACCGAGGTGGTCCACCAGGGAAAGAAAGGTTCCCGACCGCCTCACCTTGAAAATAGTTTTCACTTTGACTTTGTGGGGGAAGAGTGATGTTATATATCTGTAAAGCATGCATTCCCATGTTCCGCCACCAGTGAGCGCATCCCCTGAAGTCCGAAGGGATCCCAGCATCCCCTGGGAGCACTGTATATAAGCCTGTTCCCCACTCTGGAGTGTCTTAATAAAGACTGAGGTCACTGTTACTTTAACCTCATCTGTGTTAGGAACCCAATAGTATGCAGTTGTGAGCCTAATGGATGAACTGGTAATGTGTAGTGTGGTCTTTAAACCATTGTTAATAAACCAACTAGTTCTTAATAGCAATGTATTGCTATGAATTCGTAAGCAAAGAACCCTTGAAGCAAATATATTACAGAGATAGACGATTGGACCCATTATTTAGCAAAGTCCCAGATGCTGCATTGACCTTTATCAACTCGCACTTCCAGCAATTTACAGCGCAAAACTAATTGGAGATGAAGAGTAAGGAAACAAATCCAACTCCTGGTACTCACTGGTAGATGCCCCATTCCAGCACATTCTGGGCCAATGTAACCTCTGAAAGGGTGTAAGAGTCCTAAACCCTTCTTCTTAGGCGGTCTCTCCAATCGAGGATGACTTGCTTCCACGCCAAAAAGGGATGAGTTCACAGGTGAGTTGAATGAAGGACCTAATATTCCAGGTCCTGAACTATATGTTGAAGGGTGGAAGATGCCTGTGCATGGAATTTTTAACGTGTGGTGGCCGTTGCACACCAGCCATCACACGGGCTTGACAGAGCTTGTTCTTAGTCCAGTGGCAAGGATTAACCAAGACGACTGGAGACCAGCTCTGCTGCACGGACCTAGTGCGCACTCAAATCTACTAATCCTAATCGCTATCATTCTGTGGGCTGCACAAGATGACATCAATAATGTAATATTAAGATCTTCTGCTGTTCCAAGTGTTTAAAGCAGGCAAAGAATAAGAGAGCTGTACAAGAAGGCAGCACTGAATTGTGTGCTTACAGTACATACATGAAATTTTATTGCCTTTTGTTTCCTATATTCCATTCTTGTATCATCATTACAATTATCTGCGGTAGATTGTAGTAAAGATGGCTAACATTTCCCTTTAAGTTAATACAATAGCAAAAATACTGTGGAAGCTGGAACCTGAAATAAAAACAGAAAATGCTGGAAATCTCAGTGGATCAGGCAGCATCTGCAGAGAGAAAAACAGAGTTAATGTTTCAGGTCGACGACCCTTAATCTTGCCTGAGGCCATACCTCTGGATGCTATGGATTAATATATTAAAATGGTGCCACTCGGGGATATCTTTATGGATAAGTAGATAAAGAATCATATGGTCTGTTACTGACTCTTACACACCGGGAAAGCCTCAGGTTTGACTTTAGTCTGCGCAGAGTAAGTTCACCTAAGTCAGGGTGGCAATAGGAGCACTGTAGTTGCTTCAGCTTCCTGCAGCTGCGGAGGGGGCGGCGGGGGAAGGAAGGTGTGGGCGAAGGGGTCAGTCAGGGTTTCCCGGTCTTGATTGCTATTCAGTGAGCTCTGCTGCAAAATTCATGCATGTGGGTGTGAAGTGAGAACAGGACTGGAATTAGCTTGTCAAGTGACTAACCGACTACTTTGCACTTTCTATCTTCACATATAAAGAAGATAGATGCGTGCATGACAAGGATTACGGGTGATGTGGAACTCTATCCCAGTTTAAGATGCTGCCTACAGGAGAGGAGACAACAAAATGGGAGAAAATTTTGGAGAAAAAGGGATCAGTTTCCTCCAATTCAAACAAGCAAAATTTGTTCCAGTATAACGTGTTCGACTTTGTAACAAGCCAGTGTTGGTGCTATTTTTATAATTGTGAGTATAACTTTTCATAAACATCTTGGGCAACATATGCTGGAAAGCCTTGAACATTGTAGCCAGCTTTATAATACAAACTAGAATGATTCATTGATCAATTCCAGAGCAGCTGGGCTGATTTGGTACTAAATGCTACACTTTTGGGCTCTACTAACTGAGATCTATATCTGAGTCTTAACAGGCATTTGGACTTGTAACTTGAATAAATAGAAAAATGCCATCAGTCTAGATTAGGTCATTTGTGGGAGAAAGTAGACAATTGCCTGTATCCCCGCATTCCATCTCCTGGAATAGTGGCATTGATAAGCTCTGTGAATGTGTCCTGACCAAGAAAATAGTTTGGACATGAGAGGTGGATATAGGAAAATATATTGAAAGAAGAAGCGTCTTTAGTACATTCTATTGGACCTGTGGAACTTAGAATTTCTTGTGATTTTGACCAGCCACTTTGGAATAAAATAGGTTGTGAACCTGCTTCCAAAATAAATGATTGTGAGCATACTTTAAGGGAAATATTCACCCGCAGAACATCTTTTAAAATCAATTGTTATAAAAATAAATTTGACTAAATCTACAACCCTTACTTTCCTGACAATTCCTTGAATATTTGAGTTTAAGCAGTGAGTACTGATGACATGTTCAAGGTACAGGGCTGGAAACGTTATTATGCTTGAGGAGTAATCATTCATCCATTCATAGGCAGTCCCTCGAAATCGAGGAAGACTTGCTTCCGCTCTCAAAGTGAGTTCTCAGGTGACTGTACAGTCCAATATGGGAATTACAGTCTCTGTCACAGGCGGGGCAGACAGCCATTGGAGGAAAGGGTCAGTGGGGAGTCTGGTTTGCCGCACGCTCATTCCGCTGTCTGCGCTTGGCTTCTGCATGCTCTCGGCAATGAGACGCGAGGTGCTCAACGCCCTCCCGGATGCTCTTCCTTCACTTAGGGCGGTCTTGGGCCAGGGATTCCCAGGTGCCAGGAGGGATGTTGCCCTTTATCTATGAGGCTTTGAGGGTGTCCTTGAAACGTTTCTTCTGCCCACCTGGGGCTCGCTTGCCATGTAGGAGTTTCAAGTAGAGCACTTGCTTTGGGAGTCTCGTGTCGGGCATGCGTACGATGTGACCTGCCCAAGGTGTAATAGAGCTAAATTAACACGTAGTTACATGACCATCACTATTGATGTCAATTCAGCTGCCTGGCACTCATTCAAATTGATAACATTGTGCAAAGGTCAACAGTAATGAATGGAAGAAAATAAAAAGCATTTTAATGTTGATCATAACATTTTGTCATTTTTTTAAATCTTGAAAAGGGTCCTGATGATACTGCATCTTCAAAATACCCTCAAGCTGATAGTCTGAGTTAAATTTCGTGAGATAATTTACTTTGTGTAGTATATTTGAGGTCACTGTTATAAATCACAAGTTTCTCCAAATGGATTAAAAAACTTCAGCAGCAATATGAAAAATGCACATAGAATGATTATATCAGGAGACCACCTTTTATATGGTTCAAATTATCTCCTTGATCTTAATAAAATGGTGTGTGAATGTCGAAAGGAGCCCTCCCCACTAGACGAGTAACAGTTCTTGGATGCCAACATATTGCTTGCTTGTTTTGTACAGATGCGAACATCAAGCATTCTAGCATATGCAATTATAGACAACCATTGGTCAAGACCCTTGCAGATTGTAGAAATAGGAAATTATCTCCCTTAGATGAATGAGCAGGCACTGCATGCCAACACAATGCTGTTTAATTTGTACAAACTGG
The DNA here is from genome assembly GCF_044704955.1 of Pristiophorus japonicus. Taxonomy (NCBI): domain Eukaryota; kingdom Metazoa; phylum Chordata; class Chondrichthyes; family Pristiophoridae; genus Pristiophorus; species Pristiophorus japonicus. The sequence goes on from NC_091990.1 coordinate 148,019,006, forward strand.
GATAATGGCAAATCCAGTAGTTCAGTAATATCGCAGCCAATGAGAGTTATTGGTAGATCTAAGTGCCTATTGCCTCCCAGGGGCTTGTTGCAAATTAGTTATAATGACTTACAGATCTGTTTTTCTGCAATTTTCTGGAAATGGTGTTTCCTTCAACAAAAGTTCTGTGAATGATCATTTGCAGAAAAAAATGCAGAAACCGCATTAAGAAATTAGGAATCTCTGCCCATATGAATTAGGTTCTAACTAAAACTTAATTCTTGCCTTTTACTTTGCTTCAGGGAAAGAATATATATTGGAAAGTCATTTCATAAGCCTTAATTCATTCCATTAACCTTCTAAAAGTCTTACATGTGGAACTTAATATAATGCTTTCCGAAAACAAATAAATTATATCCACGGGATAGTCTTCATCCACTAGCTTGTTACCTCCTCAAAGAATTCCAGTAGACTAATGGTGCAGGACCAATTGCTTTTAGATCTATGCTTTCCACTGCCTATGGCTTTTATGATCTTATGGGGAGCATTGATAGCTTCCAGTATTCTGTACTCAATTTCTCCCTTCGAGATGCCAGATTAAGTTGTCTATAGTTTTCAGATTCACGTTTTACAGCCATGTTTATAAAGCACATATTCACCAGACCATTTTATCTGATTCTAGAGTATTTTTCATCTGCCACTTTAAGGTTTTTTCATGACATACTCTTATTTACTTGTGTTGTGGATTATTAAGAGGTTTCAACCTGGATAACTAGCCCTGAAATTAAACATCCCACAATTCAGATTTTTCTGATCTCTGCATTACACACTTCATTTACACCGTAAATTGTTCTTTTGTCAGTAACTAAGATGCTGTCACAATAGGGAATCCCTGAAATAAATTTCCATTACAGTTACTGCTTTCTAGCACATGGTATTTACAGACATTAGTTTTCCTCTCTACAAATGTTCAACACAATAATTTCTCCCAACTAGTTTTCCCAATTATAGCATCAGCACTCACTATTAAAATAAAATATTTGCAAAAAAAGGATGTTAAGGTTAACAATTCATCTTTCCACTGTTTAAATCTGGTGCTGACGATGAAACCGGCTCTGGATTTTTAATTTGAATACTGATGGTGAGGTTTTATTAAAGCAAGGTGATTATTGAAGCCAGGTGAGCCGAAATAACAATGTTTAGCCTGAAGTCAAATCGCAATGGCAGTTAGAATAATGAAAAAGGTTTTTTTTAATTGTTTGAGGACTTCAGCATGATTTGTGAACTTCATTAGAAAATGTATCAACATTAATAGCTTTAGTTTATATTAGTTTATATAAAGAAAAATACTCGGGTCTGTAGATATCTTTAATTCGACTTTTAAAGTATGTGAAGGAAAATATAATTAATTATTCAAAAGGTTAATTTATGTGCTAATTTGAATCATCATAGTCAGTTTTTATTCACACTATGTTTGCCAGGTAGAGAAGAGATTTCATCAACATTTGCAGAGCAAAGACAAATGGGCCGCAATTGCCCCTCCCAATAAGGCCTCTGTCCGCCTGAAAGCTGCGGTCACGGGGTGGCGCAGAATGGCTGCTGACTATCTGTGGAGGGGCCGCCATTTTGTAAATCACCGTGGCATGCATGCGCCGACCCGTTATTGACCAGCGGGGACCCACTCGTGGAATTGCCACTCAGGAATTGGCCCCTTTACCGGTATTGCCCCGCGGGAGTGGTGCCGCCACCGATTGGCGCCCTCGACAACTTTTTGTGTCTGTGCACTCTCTGTGGCACGGCGGCCCGGCCGCCCTTAAAGGGGAGGGTGCACTGCTGCGGCCGCCATGTTATTTCTTTTTGTCGGCCGACTACCAGGTCAGCCCAATAATTATGCCCCTGGGTTCGGCCGGGCCACCAACAGACAGCTTGGCACCCCCTCTTGGGTGCCAGGCCATTAGCCCAGCCAAAACCCGCCCTAGTGGCCCAGTGTTTGCCACTGAATTGGCTGCAGAGTTTGCAGTGGCCCTCTTTAACTGAAGGGGAGAGACGTTGTGACGTGCTGACGCTGATTACTGGTCGGGGCAGTGGATCCGCTGCCCCGCAGCTGCCACATTTCTACCCCGAGCCGAAAAAAAATGTAAAAGTGCCGAATATCAACGCCGTCCCCGTCACATGGGTTGCGACGGAGAAAAACTTTAAAAAACGGAGGGTGCACCCCGTTTCGGGCAGAGGGCAATTTCTACCCCAAAGTTCCTTAAGGCACCTCCAAACTGAAGTGCACTATACTAGATGTATATACTTAAAATTAATATTAAAACATGCCTTTATGTAGACAATTTAAAACTTATTTAATGATGTGGTAGTTAATGTGTAGACAAAGATTATAGGGAAAGTGTGTGGTCCTAGATTGTTGTATAATGCCAAATATTATACAATGAAATATTTATAAATAACAGTTCCCCATAAATCACCAATTTAAGGCAATGAATGTGTCTTTAGGCTTCCCCCTAATTGTAGAATCATAGAAATTTACAGCATGGAAGGAGCCATTTTGTCCCAACGCGTCCGTGCAGGCCAACCAAGAGCTATCCAGCCTAATCCCACTTTCCAGCTCTTAGTCCATAGCCCTGTAGGTTACGGCACTTTAAGTGCATATCCAAGTATCTTTTAAATGTGGTGAGGGTTTCTGCCTCTACCACCTTTTCAGGCAGTGAGTTCCAGACCCTCACCACCCTCTGGGTGAAGAAATTTCCCCTCATATCTCCTCTAAACCTCCACCCAATTACTTTAAATCTATGGCCCCCTGGTTGTTGACCCCTCTGTCAAGCGAAACAGGTCCTTCCTATCCACTCTATCCAGGCCCCTCATAATTTTATACACCTCAATCAGGTCTCCCCTTAGCCTCCTCTGTTCCAAAGAAAATACACTGAGTATCTCTAATCTTTCCTCATAGCCAAAATTTTGCAGGCAGGCAACATTCTTGTAAATCTCCTCTGCACCCTTTCCAGTGCAATCACATCTTTCCTGTAATGTGGTGACCAGAACTGCACACAGTACTCCAGCTGCAGCCTAACCAGTCTTTTATACAGTTCAAGCATAACCTCCTTTCTCTTGTGTTCCATGCCTGATTTCTAAAAGCGAGTATTCCATATGCCTTCTTAACCACCTTATCTACCTGGCCTGCTATCTTCAGGAATCTGTGGACCTGCACTCCAAGGTCCCTTTGTTTCACTACACTTTTCAGTGTCTTACCATTTAATGTGTATTCCCTTGCCTTGTTAAATCTCCCCAAATGCGTTACCTCACACTTATCCGGATTGAATTCCATTTGCCACTGTTCTGCCCACCTGACCAATACATTGATATCTTCCTGCAGTTCGCAGCTTTCTTTTTCATAATAATCTGCCGATACTCACTGACAAGCTCACTTATGAATAATAATCACTTGGACAAGGCACTGGAGGGAGAACTCTGCCCATGGAAGGATTCGTTGCCTTCACAGGGGGAAGGATGGTGATAAGAATTAATTTATTTTACTATCCTAAATGAGGATGATGGGTTGTGGCTAATATCTCCAATTTGTGACTTAACTGGAGCAGAAATAAATGCTGTCACATTAGTGGAAGATCTGCATGAAATATCTGTTACATGCTTATCATGTAAAGCATTAAACATGATAACAAGGGTGCATAAAATTAAGTATGCACTTACCTGCCTTATAACATTTAGTATTACGTAACAACTTAGCAGACTGCACATTCTCTTTAAATATTATATGATTGTGCTGCATATCCCAGGGCCCATTATAAGAACAGAAGAACACAAGAATTAGGAACAGGAGTAGGCCATCTAGCCCCTCGAGCCTGCTCCGCCATTCAATAAGATCATGGATGATCTGGCCGTGGACTCAGCTCCACTTACCCGCCCTCTCCCCGTAACCCTTAATTCCCTTATTGGTTAAAAATCTATCTATCTGTGACTTGAACACATTCAATTGGCCAGAAATAGCAGCGAACCCGGGAACTGGGAGAAATTTAGAACTCAGCAGAGGAGGACAAAGGGTTTGATTAGGGCAGGGAAAATGGAGTACGAGAAGAAGCTTGCAGGGAACATTAAGGCGGATTGCAAAAGTTTCTATCGATATGTAAAGAGAAAAAGGTTAGTAAAGACAAATGTAGGTCCCCTGCAGTTAGAATCAGGGGAAGTCATAACGGGGAACAAAGAAATGACAGACCAATTGAACAAGTACTTTGGTTCAGTATTCACTAAGGAGGACACAAACAACCTTCCGGATATAAAAGGGGTCAGAGGGTCTAGTAAGGAGGAGGAACTGAGGGAAATCTTTATTAGTCGGGAAATTGTGTTGGGGAAATTGATGGGATTGAAGGCCGATAAATCCCCAGGGCCTAATGGACTGCATCCCAGAGTACTTAAGGAGGTGGCCTTGGAAATAGCGGATGCATTGACAGTCATTTTCCAACATTCCATTGACTCTGGGTCAGTTCCTATCGAGTGGAAGGTAGCCAATGTAACCCCACTTTTTAAAAAAGGAGGGAGAGAGAAAACAGGGAATTATAGACCGGTCAGCCTGACCTCAGTAGTGGGTAAAATGATGGAATCAATTATTAAGGATGTCATAGCAGCGCATTTGGAAAAAGGTGACATGATAGGTCCAAGTCAGCATGAATTTGTGAAAGGGAAATCATGCTTGACAAATCTTCTGGAATTTTTTGAGGATGTTTCCAGTAAAGTGGACAAGGGAGAACCAGTTGATGTGGTATATTTGGACTTTCAGAAGGCTTTCGACAAGGTCCCACACAAGAGATTAATGTGCAAAGTTAAAGGACATGGGATTGGGGGTAGTGTGCTGATGTGGATTGAGAACTGGTTGTCAGACAGGAAGCAAAGAGTGGGAGTAAATGGGTACTTTTCAGAATGGCAGGCTGTGACTAGTGGGGTACCGCAAGGTTCTGTGCTGGGACCACAGCTGTTTACATTGTATATTAATGATTTAGATGAGGGAATTAAATGTAGTATCTCCAAATTTGTGGATGACACTAAGTTGGGTGGCAGTGTGAGCTGCGAGGAGGATGCTATGAGGCTGCAGAGTGACTTGGATAGGTTAGGTGAGTGGGCAAATGCATGGCAGATGAAGTATAATGTGGATAAATGTGAGGTTATCCACTTTGGTGGTAAAAACAGAGAGACAGACTATTATCTGAATGGTGAAAGATTAGGAAAAGGGGAGGTGTAACGAGACATGGGTGTCATGGTACATCAGTCATTGAAGGTTGGCATGCAGGTACAGCAGGCGGTTAAGAAAGCAAATGGCATGTTGGCCTTCATAGCGAGGGGATTTGAGTACAGGGGCAGGGAGGTGTTGCTACAGTTGTACAGGGCCTTGGTGAGGCCACACCTGGAGTATTGTGTACAGTTTTGGTCTCCTAACTTGAGGAAGGACATTCTTGCTGTTGAGGGAGTGCAGCGTAGATTCACCAGACTGATTCCCGGGATGGTGGGACTGACCTATCAAGAAAGACTGGATCAACTGGGCTTGTATTCACTGGAGTTCAGAAGAATGAGAGGGGACCTCATAGAAACGTTTAAAATTCTGACGGGTTTAGACAGGTTAGATGCAGGAAGAATGTTCCCAATGTTGGGGAAGTCCAGAACCAGGGGTCACAGTCTAAGGATAAGGTGTAAGCCATTTAGGACCGAGCTGAGGAGAAACTTCTTCACTCAAAGAGTGGTGAACCTGTGGAATTCTCTACCACAGAAAGTAGTTGAGGCCAATTCACTAAATATATTCAAAAGGGAGTTAGATGGAGTCCTTACTACTCGGGGGAGCAAGGGGTATGGCGAGAAAGCAGGAAGGGGATACTGAAGTTGCATGTTCAGCCATGAACTCATTGAATGGCGGTGCAGGCTAGAAGGACTGAATGGCCTACTCCTGCACCCATTTTCTATGTTTCTAGCCTCAACTGCTTCCTTGGGCAGAGAATTCCACAGATTCACAACCCTCTGGGAGAAGAAATTCCTTCTCAACTCAGTTTTAAATTGGCTCCTCCGTATATTGAGGCTGTGCCCCCTAGTTCTAGTCTCCCCTACCAGTGGAAACAACCTATTTGCCTCTATCTTGTCTATCCCTTTCATGATTTTAAATGTTTCTATAAGGTCACCCCTCATCCTTCTGAACTCCAACGAGTAAAGACCCAGTCTACTCAATCTATCATCATAAGGTAACCTACTCATTTCCGGAATCAGCCTAGTGAATCGTCTCTGTACCCCTTCCAAAGCTAGTATATCCTTCCTTAAGTAAGGTGACCAAAACTGCACGCAGTACTCCAGGTGCGGTCTTACCAATACCCTATAGAGTTGCAGCAGGACCTCCCTGTTTTTGTACTCTATCCCTCTCGCAATGAAAGCCAACATTCCATTCGCCTTCATGATTACCTGCTGCACCTGCAAATTAACCTTTTGGGATTCATGCACAAGGAACCAATCGTGGAGCAGTGGAGGCGTGTCCTGCTCAGTTGGAGCTGTGAGCAGTGAGAGAAGCAGCTAGCAACTTGAGCTCCTGCCTGGAGAGCCCTGAGACCAGCCCAGGAAAAGAAGGAGGGAAGGGGCTTCACCACCAACTTTTACCCAGAGGGAGAGGAGGAGAACAGAAAACTTTTAACATCTTTTTACCATTCTGCAAAGAGTTGGAGAGAGGGGGAAAAACCAACAACATCCAGTGTGGAAGGAGGGAGACTCTACATCTTCTACAGGTAAACTCAAAAGAGTTTCATGCACAAGGAACCAATGGTAGAGCAGTGGAGGCGTGTCCTGCTCAGTTGGAGCTGTGAGCAGTGAGAGAAGCAGCTAGCAACTTGAGCTCCTGCCTGGAGAGCCCTGAGACCAGCCCAGGAAGAGAAGGAGGGAAGGGGCTTCACCACCAACTTTTACCCAGAGGAGGAGAACAGAAAACTTTGTACAACTTTACCATTTCTGCAAGGAGTTGGAGAGAGGGGGAAAAACCAACAACAAACCAGTGTGGAAGGAGGGAGACTCTACATTTATATACAGGTGGGTGTGGGTGCATTTCCAAAAAGACTTTGTTGTATCGGTGGGGGGAGGAAAGAAGACCACTGAGGGCCGGAACATCGCGGGGGGTGTGTGTGTGTGTGGAAGTGTGCGTGGGGGCCGTGCTTACAACTAGGCCCCCCCCCCACAATTGGAACCCCCCCCACCCCCCCACATTTGCCTAGCCTGGGATAGCTGGAGCTACCAGGCTGAAGTTTCTTTAAATCACCAATTAACATCGTTAGGAGTGTGTGCCTGGTGGCTCTAGCTACCCCAGGTGAAGACGTCTTCTCCCCCCACCTGAAGACCAACCCAAAGACTGTGCTTGTGTGTTTTGCCATCTGGGGAGTGCACCCACCCACAGCTGCGAGGGGAGACCTGCCCTCGCAGCCCCCCCCCTTCCCACCCCACCCCCCCCTTCCCACCCCACCCCCCCCCCCTTCCCACCCCCCTCTCTCTTTCTCCGTTACTCTCTGTTTCTCCCCTCTCTCTCTGAGAGCCCTTTCTTCCTAATTTAAAAAAAAAAAAAAAAAACCAATTAAGACAACTGAGCAGAGGGAGCAAGGCCCCTCCCCAATTACCAATTAGGGGAGAGGTGCCTCATTAAGAGCTCCTCTGCTCAGTCAAACCAAACGAGGCCAATCAAGACCATTAAGGCCTGTGACTTTGGGGTGGGTGTAGCCCTTAAAGGGACCCTGTGATGGCGACCCCATCCACGCCGGTGGCAGGGCCAGCGAAGACGTATGCGCAGGTGGCAACCGCTTCCACGGCACCTCCTGCGCCACCCGCTGCCCTGCCACCTTTCAGACTTATAACCAGGAAACACGGGGTCAAGAGCTACACTCACCCCACAATGAGCATTGAGGAGTGCGTGCGGGCGATGGCTGGGGTAGTCGGCCCCTCGGCCATTGTCGCAGCCTCCAAGATGTCTGGGAAGGCTGTTTTCTTCCTGGGGTCGGAGCGGGCGGTGTCCCTGGCCCTCGAAAAGGGGCTCACGGTGGGCGGGACGTTCCTGCCGGTGGACCCTCTCGAGGCCACCGCGCAGAGGGTCATCATATCGAACGTCCCGCCCTTTGTTCCCGCTGGGCTCCTCCTCCCTCACCTACACCAACTGGGGGAGGTAAGGTCGGGGATCAACCCCATACCGCTCGGCCTCAGGGAGAGCAGCCTGCGCCACGTGTTCTCCTTCCGCCGCCAGCTCTTTGTCCGGCTGGCGCGGGAGGAGACGACGGAGGGGTCTTTTAATGTGGTGCACGAGGGGACTGTTTACCGCGTCTTCTGGACGTCGGACGGCGTGCGGTGCCATGCCTGCAGAGAGGTGGGGCACGTTCGCAAGAACTGCCCCGCCTCCAAGGCCGCCAAACCACCGAAGGCGGCCAAGGCTGGCGCCGCCGCCACCCCTCCCCCTAGTTGCGTCCGCGTGCCGGGAGCCGTAGGTGCGCGGGCATCGTCGGAGGCCTTTGTTTTCAGGGCCTCCGGCGGGGGGGAGGGAGAGCGTCCGAGCGGAAAGAAGGCGCGGAACAAGAAGAAACATCTAGAGGTGGGTCCCCTCAGTGCGCCAGAAAGATTGACCACTGCGCTCAGCCCAACCCAGCCACCGGCGAGCGCGGGGTGCCCCGAGCCCGTGCCCGAGCCCTTGAACAACACCACAGAGGGGCCCGGGCGCGGGCAAGAAAAGGAAAAGGGGGGGGCGGAGCGGGAGGCCTCGGCAGACATGGAGGTCTCCCTGACTCCGCGCGCCCCCAGGAACAAAAGGAGGCACGGCTCCGATGAGACGAAGGGGGAACAACATCCCTCCGTGGAGGAGTTGGTGCCCGCCGCGTGTCCCGCGTCCCCAACCAGCGCCCCCAAGCAGCGCCGTAGGCGGGAGGAGTCTGTCCCCGGGGAGGGTGAAACAGTTGAGGCTGCCCAGCCTCTGCCTCCCGGGGATGGAGTGGAAGATCTGCCTGTCGTGGGGGGCGTGGGGACCGCGGAGGAATGCGTAGCCGCCGGGCCGGGCGTCCCGGGGACTGAGGCGGGCGAGGCCGAAAAGGCAGAACCTGAGCCCGCCCAGCCAATACCCAACTTCCCCCGGGAGACGCTCGACCCGGCAGAAACACAATTTACTGTTTTTAATGAAACTGTAGATGCTGGGCCGGGGGGTGGCAGCGGGGAGGGGGAGGAACACCCACCCTCGCCCCTTACTTTGGAGCTGGTGCACTTGGGGAGCCTGGGGATTTCCCATGGCCGGGTCTCTCCTTGTTCCCCGGTTCCTGGGGCGGAGGGGGAACCCCTTCCGCTGTCATTTCCCGACCCAGCACCATTTTTAAAAGAGCCCAGTGGGGACTCCTCTGCCGACGATCCTGGGGGTGGGATCGGGGCAGTGCCAGGGCCGGTTGGAGCGGCCGGTTCATTTGCCGTACCTTGTGCGGTCGATGGGCTGGTTGCTGGCGGCCACCTCCCGGAGGAGGACGGGGCCTCGGTGGGGGACGCGGGTGAAGACCTAGAGACCACCGCCAGCGAGGCGGTGGATCTGCTCGCGGCCGCCGCCGAGACCATCCTCATTCCTGCAAAGGAACTCCGGGACTTTTTGGCCCAGAGCCGGGGTCACTGCGACCAAGCCCGACTGGCCCTGGAAAAATGGTCCGAGCCAGAGCTGATCAAGGCGTCCGTTCGCGCCGCCGTCAAAACCTTGGCCGCGGGCGGGCCCCTGACAAAGGCGCAACACCTTGAGCTGCGCGAGCTCGAGGGACTCCTCGCTGGGCTGCGGAGGGAGCGGAGTTCAACAAAAGACTCCGCTCCCTCCCCCACAATAGGTTAAGGTAGAGGTTGCACTATGCTTTTGCCATGAAGATAACCATAGCCAGCCTCAACATCAACGGCGGCAGAGGGGCACGCCGTAGATTTGACAATTTTTCGCTCCTGCGGGAGGGGAAATATGCGGTGTGCTTCCTGCAAGAAACCCACACCGTTCCGGGAGACGAAGCCACGTGGCTCCTGGAATGGCAAGGAGAGGTCCGCATGAGCCACCTCACCGCCATTTCTAGTGGGGTGGCCATCTTGCTGGGCCCGCATTTTCAGCCGGAGATCTTGGGGGTCGAGGAGCCCGTGCCAGGCCGCTTGCTGCACGTAACGGTTCGCCTGGGGGACGTGCCGCTCCATCTCGTGAACGTGTACGCCCCTCATCCCGGCCCGCAGCAAACGCGCTTCTTTGAAGAGGTGTCCGCTCTTCTTGGCTCCGTCGACGTCGGCGACTGCATTGTCCTCGGGGGGGATTTTAACTGCACCCTCGAGGCGAGGGACCGCTCCGGTGCCCCGCAGTGCATGACGGCGATGGAGAAGTTGAGGGACCTGGTCGGGTCCTTCGACTTGGTGGACGTCTGGCGAAATCTCCACCCCGACTCCAGCGCCTTTACTTGGGTGAGGCCTGGAGTTGGATGGTCTAGAGTCGACCGCCTTTACGTGTCTCGGGCGTACGTTTCCTGCGTCCCGGCGGCCTCCATGCGGCCGGTGCCGTGTTCGGACCACCACCTGGTGTGGGCGGAGCTCGCTTCGCTCCGCGCGAGGACGGGGTCCGCGTACTGGCACTTTAACAACCGGCTGCTGGAGGACGTGCGGTTCCAGGACTCGTTCCGTCGATTCTGGTCCGACTGGAGAAGGAAGCAGGGGGGCTTCCCCTCCTTGAGGCTATGGTGGGACGTGGGCAAGGCTCACGTCCGCGTCTTCTGTCAAGAGTACGCGAGGGGGTCGACCAAGAGGCGGGCGGCCAGAGTCGGGCGCCTAGAAAAAGAGGTGCTCGACCTGGAAGCCCGTCTCGGTCAAGTCGTCCAGGACCCGGCCCTGCGGAAGGTGTACGAAGCGAAGAAGGCCGCGCTGAAGGACCTGCAGCTCGTCGGGTCCCGAGGCGCGTTCGTGAGGTCGCGGATCCGGTTCCTGCGGGATCTGGACCGCGGCTCCCCCTTCTTCTACTCGCTGGAAAAAAGGCAGAGTGTCCGTAAGCAGCTCTTGACGCTGCTGGCCGACGACGGCTCTCTCGTCTCGGATCCGGAGGGCGTCAACAACAGGGTCCGTGAATATTACGGGGCTCTGTTCTCTCCGGATCCGTCCAGCGAGGAAGCGCGTAGAGTTTTGTGGGAGGACCTGCCGAAGGTCGGCCCGGAGGGCGCCGAAAATCTGGAAGCTCCGCTAAGCCTGGCGGAGCTGACCGGTGCCCTCGCCCGGCTCTAGAGGGGAAAATCCCCGGGGCTGGACGGGCTGACCGTGGAGTTCCACAGGGCGTTCTGGGACGTCCTGGGGAGCGACTACGCGCGGGTCCTGGGGGAAAGTCTGGCGACCGGGGAGATGCCCCTCTCTTGGCGCAGGGCAGTCATCGTCCTGCTGCCTAAGAAGGGCGATCGCCGCCTCCTTAAGAACTGGCGCCCGGTCTCCCTCCTCAGCACGGACTACAAAATCTTCGCCAGGGCGATGTCTGCTCGCCTTGGTGCCGTGCTGGACCACATGATCCACCCCGACCAGTCATACACGGTCCCGGGCCGGACAATCCACGATAACATCCATCTGGTCCGGGACCTCATCCATTGTTCCCAGGAGGCTGGTCTGTCGGTCGCCTTCCTATCCCTCGACCAAGAGAAGGCGTTCGACAGGGTGGATCACGACTATCTGCTCGGAACTCTGCGCGCTTTCGGGTTCGGGACGCATTTCGTCGCCCGGATCCGACTTTTGTACGCCGCCGCGGAGTGTCTGATTAAGGTTAACGGGTCCTTGACGGCGCCCCTTCGCTTTAGGAGAGGGGTGCGCCAGGGATGCCCCATGTCCGGCCAGTTATACGCCGTTTGCGTGGAGCCTTTCCTGCGCCTCTTGCGGACGAGGTTGACGGGACTGGCTCTGCAAGGGCCGGGCGTGGAGGTCGTCCTCTCGGCTTACGCCGATGACGTGCTCCTCGCGATAGAGGATCCCGCTGACCTACGGAGGATGCGTGAGTGCCAGGAGATTTACTCGGCCGCGTCCTCCGCCAGGATCAACTGGGAGAAATGTTCCGGACTCCTGGTGGGTCAGTGGCGGGTGGACTCCCTGCCGGAGGAGCTCAGGCCTTTTGCCTGGAGCACGACCCATCTCCTCTATCTGGGAGTCTACCTTAGCCCCGACGAGGGAGCCTGGCCGGCGAACTGGCAGGAGCTGGAGGCCAAGGTCGCCGCTCGCCTAGGGCGCTGGACAGGACTGCTCCGAGTGCTGTCCTACAGGGGTCGAGCGCTAGTCATAAACCAGCTGGTGGCCGCAATGCTGTGGTACCGGCTGGTCACTTTGACCCCTCCCCCTGCGTTTGTCGCCAAGATACAGAAGAAGCTGGTGGACTTCTTCTGGAACAACAGGAAGCACTGGGTCTCTGCCGCGGTCTTGAGTCTCCCGCTTGAGGAGGGCGGTCAGTCGTTGGTGTGCGTCAGCGCCCAGCTCGCGACTTTCCGTCTTCAGACCCTGCAGAGATACCTTTACGTCGAGCCCCCTCCTAGGTGGTGTGCTCTGGCGAGGTATTTCTTCCGCCAGCAGCTCGACCTCAATTATGACACGCAGCTCCTGTTTGTGAACTTGGGGGGTGCCAGGACCGCCCTCCGGGAGCTGCCTGTCTTTTACAGGGAACTCATCAGGGTCTGGAACAAAGTCTCCACCAAGCGCAGCTCTCCGCCGGCTGGAGTGGCGGCCGTCCTGCAGGAACCGCTGCTCGGGAATCCGTACCTCCACGGCCGAGGCTTTATGTGGCGGTCGGAAGAGAGGGCTGTGGCTGGTGAGGTGACCAGGGTCAGGGACCTGCTCGATGGCGGAGGAGCGGGCTGGATGGCGCCAGACACGCTGGCGTGGCGCCTAAATTCTGCCAACGTCCGCCACGCGGCCGATGCCATCGAGTCGCTAAAAACAGCTCTGGGCCCTGACTCCGTTAGGTGCATCGAGGAGGCTCAGGCACGTGGGGAGATCCCGTCCGAACTGACCCCCGTCCGGACGGAATTCCTCATCGGCGCCAAACCCCGGAACCTCCCTCGGGGGCCGGCGCCTCACAACTTGAGCCGCCTCGGGGAAATCCCCTCCGTGCCTTTCAGTTCCGCGCGGAGGGGTTTCCTGTACGGGCTGCTCCTGCACACCCTCAACTTTGCCATCCTCGCCGGCCGTCCGGACACGCCATGGCGTACCATCTTGCCGTCCGGAGGAGGCGGGGGTCCCCGATGGAGGGCACTCTACGCAGGGGTCCTCCCACTATTCATCGGGGACTTGGCCTGGAGGGTGGTGCACGGAGCAGTGCCGTGCAACAAATTTTTAAGCCGGTTCACGGACTCCCAGGCCGCCTGCAATTTCTGCGGTCTGGAGGAGTCCGTGTTCCATGTTTTTATGGAGTGCACAAGGTTGCAGCCCCTGTTCCACTATTTGAAGGGGCTGCTCCTGAAATTCTGGCTGCACTTCAGTCCCACTCTCCTGATCTTTGGGCACCCTGTGCGGAGGGGAGCGGGTAGGTCCGAAGGCCTCCTCGTAGGACTGCTCCTGGGCACGGCCAAGGGTGCCATCAGCCGGTCCAGGCAGCGGGCGGTCGAGGGGGTCGTTCAACCTGACTGCCTGCCTCTCTTCCGCTCTTACATCCGGTCCAGGGTGTCCTTGGAGATGGAGCACGCGGTGTCCACCGGTACGCTCGCGGCCTTCCGCGAGAGGTGGGCACCGGAGGGACTGGAGTGCATCATCACGCCCGGCAACCAAATTTTAATTTGATTTTACGTTTTAAAGTTTAATTTGTTTTAATTGCCGGTGCTTTTAGTGTCCCCCTCCCCTTTTATAGGGGGCACTGGGAAAATTTGATTTTAGCGCCCCAAAAAAAAAAAAAAAGGGGCCTTGAAAATGTCTGCTGTGTCACCCAGGTCGGGTGGCATGGTTTTAATATTTTATGTTTTGCAGGTAAACTCAAAAGAGTTTCATGCACAAGGAACCAATCGTGGAGCAGTGGAGGCGTGTCCTGCTCAGTTGGAGCTGTGAGCAGTGAGAGAAGCAGCTAGCAACTTGAGCTCCTGACTGGAGAGCCCTGAGACCAGCCCAGGAAAAGAAGGAGGGAAGGGGCTTCACCACCAACTTTTACCCAGAGGGAGAGGAGGAGAACAGAAAACTTTTAACATCTTTTTACCATTCTGCAAAGAGTTGGAGAGAGGGGGAAAAACCAACAACATCCAGTGTGGAAGGAGGGAGACTCTACATCTTCTACAGGTAAACTCAAAAGAGTTTCATACACAAGGAACCAATGGTAGAGCAGTGGAGGCGTGTCCTGCTCAGTTGGAGCTGTGAGCAGTGAGAGAAGCAGCTAGCAACTTGAGCTCCTGCCTGGAGAGCCCTGAGACCAGCCCAGGAAGAGAAGGAGGGAAGGGGCTTCACCACCAACTTTTACCCAGAGGAGGAGAACAGAAAACTTTGTACAACTTTACCATTTCTGCAAGGAGTTGGAGAGAGGGGGAAAAACCAACAACAAACCAGTGTGGAAGGAGGGAGACTCTACATTTATACAGGTGGGTGTGGGTGCATTTCCAAAAGGACTTTGTTGTATCGGTGGGGGGAGGAAAGAAGACCACTGAGGGCCGGAACATCGCGGGGGGTGTGTGTGTGTGTGGAAGTGTGCGTGGGGGCCGTGCTTACAACTAGGCCCCCCCCCCACAATTGGAACCCCCCCCACCCCCCCACATTTGCCTAGCCTGGGATAGCTGGAGCTACCAGGCTGAAGTTTCTTTAAATCACCAATTAACATCGTTAGGAGTGTGTGCCTGGTGGCTCTAGCTACCCCAGGTGAAGACGTCTTCTCCCCCCACCTGAAGACCAACCCAAAGACTGTGCTTGTGTGTTTTGCCATCTGGGGAGTGCACCCACCCACAGCTGCGAGGGGAGACCTGCCCTCGCAGCCCCCCCCCCTTCCCACCCCACCCCCCCCCCCTTCCCACCCCACCCCTCCCCCCTTCCCACCCCACCCCTCCCCCCTTCCCACCCCACCCCTCCCCCCTTCCCACCCCACCCCTCCCCCCTTCCCACCCCACCCCTCCCCCCTTCCCACCCCCCTCTCTCTTTCTCCGTTACTCTCTGTTTCTCCCCTCTCTCTCTGAGAGCCCTTTCTTCCTAATTTAAAAAAAAACCAATTAAGACAACTGAGCAGAGGGAGCAAGGCCCCTCCCCAATTACCAATTAGGGGAGAGGTGCCTCATTAAGAGCTCCTCTGCTCAGTCAAACCAAACGAGGCCAATCAAGACCATTAAGGCCTGTGACTTTGGGGTGGGTGTAGCCCTTAAAGGGACCCTGTGATGGCGACCCCATCCACGCCGGTGGCAGGGCCAGCGAAGACGTATGCGCAGGTGGCAACCGCTTCCACGGCACCTCCTGCGCCACCCGCTGCCCTGCCACCTTTCAGACTTATAACCAGGAAACACGGGGTCAAGAGCTACACTCACCCCACAATGAGCATTGAGGAGTGCGTGCGGGCGATGGCTGGGGTAGTTGGCCCCTCGGCCATTGTCGCGGCCTCCAAGATGTCTGGGAAGGCTGTTTTCTTCCTGGGGTCGGAGCGGGCGGTGTCCCTGGCCCTTGAAAAGGGGCTCACGGTGGGCGGGACGTTCCTGCCGGTGGACCCTCTCGAGGCCACCGCACAGAGGGTCATCATATCGAACGTCCCGCCCTTTGTTCCCGCTGGGCTCCTCCTCCCTCACCTACAACAACTGGGGGAGGTAAGGTCGGGGATCAACCCCATACCGCTCGGCCTCAGGGAGAGCAGCCTGCGCCACGTGTTCTCCTTCCGCCGCCAGCTCTTTGTCCGGCTGGCGCGGGAGGAGACGACGGAGGGGTCTTTTAATGTGGTGCACAAGGGGACTGCCTACCGCGTCTTCTGGACGTCGGACGGCGTGCGGTGCCATGCCTGCAGAGAGGTGGGGCACATTCGCAAGAACTGCCCCGCCTCCAAGGCCGCCAAACCACCGAAGGCGGCCAAGGCTGGCGCCGCCGCCACTCCTCCCCCTAGTTGCGTCCGCGTGCCGGGAGCCATAGGTGCGCGGGCATCATCGGAGGCCTTTGTTTTCGGGGCCTCCGGCGGGGGGGAGGGAGAGCGTCCGAACGGAAGGAAGGCGCGGAAGAAGACGAGACATCTAGAGGCGGGTCCCCTCAGTGCGCCGGAAAGTTTGACCACCGCGCTCAGCCCAACCCAGTCACCGGCGAGCGCGTGGTGCCCCGAGCCCGTGCCCGAGCCCTTGAATAACACCACAGAGGGGCCCGGGCGCGGGAAAGGAAAGGAAAAGGGGGGGGCGGAGCGGGAGGCCTCGGCAGACAATGGGGGTCTCCCTGCCTCCGCGCGCCCCCAGGAACAAAAGGAGGCACGGCTCCGATGAGGCGGAGGGGGAACAACATCCCTCCGCGGAGGAGTCGGTGCCCGCCGCGTGTCCCGTGTCCCCCACCAGCGCTCCCAAATTGCGCTGCAGGCGCGAAGAGTCTGTCCCCGGGGAGGGTGAGGCAGTCGAGGCTGCCCAGCCGCTGCCTCCTGGGGATGGAGTGGAAGATCTGCCTGTCGTGGGGGGCGTGGGGACAGCGGAAGAATGCATTGCTGCCGGGCCGGGCGTCCCGGGGACTGAGGCGGGCAGGGCCGAAAAGGCCGAACCTGAGCCCGCCCAGCCAATACCCAACTTCCCCCGGGAGTCGCTCGACCCGGCAGAAACACAATTTACTGATTTTAATGAAACTGTAGATGCTGGGCCGGGGGGTGGCAGCGGGGAGGGGGAGGAACACCCACCCTCGCCCCTTACTTTGGAGCTGGTGCACTTGGGGAGCCTGGGGATTTCCTATGGCCGGGTCTCTCCTTGTTCCCCAGTTCCTGGGGCGGAGGGGGAACCCCTTCCGCTGTCATTTCCCGACCCAGCACCATTTTTAAAAGAGCCCAGTGGGGACTCCTCTGCCGACGATCCTGGGGGTGGGATCGGGGCAGAGCCAGGGCCGGTTGGAGCGGCCGGTTCATTTGCCGTCCTTGTGCGGTCGATGGGCCGGCTGCTGGCGGCCACCTCCCGGAGGAGGACGGGGACTCGGTGGGGGACGCGGGTGAAGACCTAGAGACCACCGCCAGCGAGGCGGTGGATCTGCTCGCGGCCGCCGCCGAGACCATCCTCATTCCTGCACGGGAACTCCGGGACTTTTTGGCCCAGAGCCGGGGTCGCTGCAACCAAGCCCGACTGGCCCTGGAAAAATGGTCCGAGCCAGAGCTGATCAAGGGGTCCGTCCGCGCCGCCGTCAAAACCTTGGCCGCGGGCGGGCCCTTGACAAAGGCGCAACAGCTTGAGCTGCGCGAGCTCGAGGGACTCCTCGCTGGGCTGCGGAGGGAGCGGAGTTCAACAAAAGACTCCGCTCCCTCCCCCACAATAGGTTAAGGTAGAGGTTGCACTATGCTTTTGCCATGAAGATAACCATAGCCAGCCTCAACATCAACGGCGGCAGAGGGGCACGCCGTAGATTTGACAATTTTTCGCTCCTGCGGGAGGGGAAATATGCGGTGTGCTTCCTGCAAGAAACCCACACCGTTCCGGGAGACGAAGTCACGTGGCTCCTGGAATGGCAAGGAGAGGTCCGCATGAGCCACCTCACCGCCATTTCTAGTGGGGTGGCCATCTTGCTGGGCCCGCATTTTCAGCCGGAGATCTTGGGGGTCGAGGAGCCCGTGCCAGGCCGCTTGCTGCACGTAACGGTTCGCCTGGGGGACGTGCCGCTCCATCTCGTGAACGTGTCCGCCCCTCAGCCCGGCCCGCAGCAAACGCGCTTCTTTGAAGAGGTGTCCGCTCTTCTTGGCTCCGTCGACGTCGGCGACTGCATTGTCCTCGGGGGGGATTTTAACTGCACCCTCGAGGCGCGGGACCGCTCCGGTGCCCCGCAGTGCATGACGGCGATGGAGAAGTTGAGGGACCTGGTCGGGTCCTTCGACTTGGTGGACGTCTGGCGAAATCTCCACCCCGACTCCAGCGCCTTTACTTGGGTGAGGCCTGGAGTTGGATGGTCTAGAGTCGACCGCCTTTACGTGTCTCGGGCGTACGTTTCCTGCGTCCCGGCGGCCTCCATGCGGCCGGTGCCGTGTTCGGACCACCACCTGGTGTGGGCGGAGCTCGCTTCGCTCCGCGCGAGGACGGGGTCCGCGTACTGGCACTTTAACAACCGGCTGCTGGAGGACGTGCGGTTCCAGGACTCGTTCCGTCGATTCTGGTCCGACTGGAGAAGGAAGCAGGGGGGCTTCCCCTCCTTGAGGCTATGGTGGGACGTGGGCAAGGCTCACGTCCGCGTCTTCTGTCAAGAGTACGCGAGGGGGTCGACCAAGAGGCGGGCGGCCAGAGTCGGGCGCCTAGAAAAAGAGGTGCTCGACCTGGAAGCCCGTCTCGGTCAAGTCGTCCAGGACCCGGCCCTGCAGACGGTGTACGAAGCGAAGAAGGCCGCGCTGAAGGACCTGCAGCTCGTCGGGTCCCGAGGCGCGTTCGTGAGGTCGCGGATCCGGTTCCTGCGACATCTGGACCGCGGCTCCCCCTTCTTCTACTCGCTGGAAAAAAGGCAGAGTGTCCGTAAGCAGCTCTTGACGCTGCTGGCCGACGACGGCTCTCTCGTCTCGGATCCGGAGGGCGTCAACAACAGGGTCCGTGAATATTACGGGGCTCTGTTCTCTCCGGATCCGTCCAGCGAGGAAGCGCGTAGAGTTTTGTGGGAGGACCTGCCGAAGGTCAGCCCGGAGGGCGCCGAAAATCTGGAAGCTCCGCTAAGCCTGGCGGAGCTGACCGGTGCCCTCGCCCGGCTCTCGAGGGGAAAATCCCCGGGGCTGGACGGGCTGACCGTGGAGTTCCACAGGGCGTTCTGGGACGTCCTGGGGAGCGACTACGCGCGGGTCCTGGGGGAAAGTCTGGCGACCGGGGAGATGCCCCTCTCTTGGCGCAGGGCAGTCATCGTCCTGCTGCCTAAGAAGGGCGATCTCCGCCTCCTTAAGAACTGGCGCCCGGTCTCCCTCCTCAGCACGGACTACAAAATCTTCGCCAGGGCGATGTCTGCTCGCCTTGGTGCCGTGCTGGACCACATGATCCACCCCGACCAGTCCTACACGGTCCCGGGCCGGACAATCCACGATAACATCCATCTGGTCCGGGACCTCATCCATTGTTCCCAGGAGGCTGGTCTGTCGGTCGCCTTCCTATCCCTCGACCAAGAGAAGGCGTTCGACAGGGTGGATCACGACTATCTGCTCGGAACTCTGCGCGCTTTCGGGTTCGGGACGCATTTCGTCGCCCGGATCCGACTTTTGTACGCCGCCGCGGAGTGTCTGATTAAGGTTAACGGGTCCTTGACGGCGCCCCTTCGCTTTAGGAGAGGGGTGCGCCAGGGATGCCCCATGTCCGGCCAGTTATACGCCGTTTGCGTGGAGCCTTTCCTGCGCCTCTTGCGGACGAGGTTGACGGGACTGGCTCTGCAAGGGCCGGGCGTGGAGGTCGTCCTCTCAGCTTACGCCGATGACGTGCTCCTCGCGGTAGAGGATCCCGCTGACCTGCGGAGGATGCGTGAGTGCCAGGAGATTTACTCGGCCGCGTCCTCCGCCAGGATCAACTGGGAGAAATGTTCCGGACTCCTGGTGGGTCAGTGGCGGGTGGACTCCCTGCCGGAGGAGCTCAGGCCTTTTGCCTGGAGCACGACCCATCTCCTCTATCTGGGAGTCTACCTTAGCCCCGACGAGGGAGCCTGGCCGGCGAACTGGCAGGAGCTGGAGGCCAAGGTCGCCGCTCGCCTAGGGCGCTGGACAGGACTGCTCCGAGTGCTGTCCTACAGGGGTCGAGCGCTAGTCATAAACCAGCTGGTGGCCGCAATGTTGTGGTACCGGCTGGTCACTTTGACCCCTCCCCCTGCGTTTGTCGCCAAGATACAGAAGAAGCTGGTGGACTTCTTCTGGAACAACAGGAAGCACTGGGTCTCTGCTGCGGTCTTGAGTCTCCCGCTTGAGGAGGGCGGTCAGTCGTTGGTGTGCGTCAGCGCCCAGCTCGCGACTTTCCGTCTTCAGACCCTGCAGAGATACCTTTACGTCGAGCCCCCTCCTAGGTGGTGTGCTCTGGCGAGGTATTTCTTCCGCCAGCAGCTCGACCTCAATTATGACACGCAGCTCCTGTTTGTGAACTTGGGGGGGTGCCAGGACCGCCCTCCGGGAGCTGCCTGTCTTTTACAGGGAACTCATCAGGGTCTGGAACAAAGTCTCCACCAAGCGCAGCTCTCCGCCGGCTGGAGTGGCGGCCATCCTGCAGGAACCGCTGCTCGGGAATCCGTACCTCCACGGCCGAGGTTTTATGTGGCGGTCGGAAGAGAGGGCTGTGGCTGGTGAGGTGACCAGGGTCAGGGACCTGCTCGATGGCGGAGGAGCGGGCTGGATGGCGCCAGACACGCTGGCGCGGCGCCTAAATTCTGCCAACGTCCGCCACGCGGCCGATGCCATCGAGTCGCTAAAAACAGCTCTGGGCCCTGACTCCGTTAGGTGCATCGAGGAGGCTCAAGCACGTGGGGAGATCCCGTCCGAACTGACCCCCGTCCGGACGGAATTCCTCATCGGCGCCAAACCCCGGAACCTCCCTCGGGGGCCGGCGCCTCACAACTTGAGCCGCCTCGGGGAAATCCCCTCCGCGCCTTTCAGTTCCGCGCGGAGGGGTTTCCTGTACGGGCTGCTCCTGCACACCCTCAACTTTGCCATCCTCGCCGGCCGTCCGGACACGCCATGGCGTACCATCTTGCCGTCCGGAGGAGGCGGGGGTCCCCGATGGAGGGCACTCTACGCAGGGGTCCTCCCACTATTCATCGGGAACTTGGCCTGGAGGGTGGTGCACGGAGCAGTGCCGTGCAATAAATTTTTAAGCCGGTTCACGGACTCCCAGGCCGCCTGCAATTTCTGCGGTCTGGAGGAGTCCGTGTTCCATGTTTTTATTGAGTGCACGAGGTTGCAGCCCCTGTTCCATTATTTGAAGGGGCTGCTCCTGAAATTCTGGCTGCACTTCAGTCCCACTCTCCTGATCTTTGGGCACCCTGTGCGGAGGGGAGCGGGTAGGTCCGAAGGCCTCCTCGTAGGACTGCTCCTGGGCACGGCCAAGGGTGCCATCAGCCGGTCCAGGCAGCGGGCGGTCGAGGGGGTCGTTCAACCTGACTGCCTGCCTCTCTTCCGCTCTTACATCCGGTCCAGGGTGTCCTTGGAGATGGAGCACGCGGTGTCCACCGGTACGCTCGCGGCCTTCCGCGAGAGGTGGGCACCGGAGGGACTGGAGTGCATCATCACGCCCGGCAACCAAATTTTAATTTGATTTTACGTTTTTTAAGTTTAATTTGTCTTAATTGCCGGTGCTTTTAGTGCCCCCCTTCCCTTTTATAGGGGGCACTGGGGAAAATTGTGATTTTAGTGCCCAAAAAAAAAAGAAAGAAAAAAACAAAAAAAAAGGGGGGGGGGGAAAAAAAAAAAGGGACTTGTAAATGTCTGGAGTGTCACCCAGGTCGGGTGGCACCGTTTAATGTTTTTATGTTTTGCAGGTAAACTCAAAAGAGTTTCATGCACAAGGAACCAATCGTGGAGCAGTGGAGGCATGTCCTGCTCAGTTGGAGCTGTGAGCAGTGAGGAGTGCAGCCATCAACCTGTGCTCCTGCCTGGAGAGCCCTGAGACCAGCCCAGGAAGAGAAGGAGGGAAGGGGCTTCACCACCAACTTTTACCCAGAGGGAGAGGAGGAGAACAGAAAACTTTTAACATCTTTACCATTTCTGCAAGGAGTTGGAGAGAGGGGGAAAAACCAACAACATACAGTGTGGAAGGAGGGAGACTCTACACTTTCTACAGGTGGGTGTGGGTGCATTTCCCAAACAGACTTTGTTGTATCGGTGGGGGGAGGAAAGAAGACCACTGAGGGCCGGAACATCGCGGGGGGTGTGTGTGTGTGTGGAAGTGTGTGTGGGGGCCTTGCTTACAACTAGGCCCCCCCCACAATTGGAACCCCCCCCCCCACCCCCCACATTTGCCTAGCCTGGGATAGCTGGAGCTACCAGGCTGAAGATTTTCATTAATCACCCTATTAAAGATCGTTAGGAGTGTGTGCCTGGTGGCTCTAGCTACCCCAGGTGAAGACATCTTCTCCCCCCACCTGAAGACCACCCCAAGGACTTTTTGTTTTGCCATCTGGGATTGCACCCACCCACAGCTGCGAGGGGAGACCTGCCCTCGCAGTTCCCCCCCCCCCCGTTCCCACCCCCCCTCTCTCTTTCTCTGTTACTCTGTTTCTCCCCTCTCTCTCTGAGGCCTCTTTCTTCCAAATTAATAAAAAAAAAACAATTAAGACAACTGAGCAGAGGGAGCAAGGCCCCTCCCCAATTGCCAACTAGGGGAGAGGTACCTCATTAAGGGCTCCTCTGCTCAGTCTAATCAAACGAGGCCAATTAAGACCTTTAAGGCCTGTGACTTTGGGGTGGGTGTAGCCCTTAAAGGGACCCCGTGATGGCGACCCCATCCACGCCGGTGGCAGGGCCAGCGAAGACGTATGCGCAGGTGGCAACCGCTTCCACGGCACCTCCTGCGCCACCCGCTGCCCTGCCACCTTTCAGATTAATCACCAAAAAACACGGGGTCAAGAGCTACACTCACCCCACAATGAGCATTGAGGAGTGCGTGCGGGCGATGGCTGGGGTAGTCGGCCCCTCGGCCATTGTCGCAGCCTCCAAGATGTCTGGGAAGGCCGTGTTCTTCCTGGGGTCGGAGCGGGCGGTGTCCCTGGCCCTCGAAAAGGGGCTCACGGTGGGCGGGACGTTCCTGCCGGTGGATCCTCTCGAGGCCACCGCGCAGAGGGTCATCGTGTCAAACGTCCCGCCCTTTGTTCCCGCTGAGCTCCTCCTCCCTCACCTACACCAACTGGGGGAGGTAAGGTCGGGGATCAACCCCATATCGCTCGGCCTCAGGGAGAACAGCCTGCGCCACGTGTTCTCCTTCCGCCGCCAGCTCTTTGTCCGGCTGGCGCGGGAGGACACGACGGAAGGGCACTTTAATGTGGTGCACGAGGGGACTGCCTACCGCGTCTTCTGGACGTCGGACGGCGTGCGGTGCCATGCCTGTAGGGAGGTGGGGCATGTTCATAAGAACTGCCCCGCCTCCAAGGCCGCCAAACCACCGAAGGCGGCCACGGCTGGCGCCGCCGCCAACCCTCCCCCTAGTTGCGTCCGCGTGCCGGGAGCCATAGGTGCGCGGGCATCGTCGGAGGCCTTTGTTTTCAGGGCCTCCGGCGGGGGGGAGGGAGAGCGTCCAAGCGGAAAGAAGGCGCGGAACAAGGAGAAACATCTAGAGGCGGGTCCCCTCGGTGCGCCAGACAATTTGTTTACCGCGCTCGGCCCAACCCAGTCACCGGCGAGCGCGGGGTGCCCCGAGCCCGTGCCCGGGCCGTTGAATAACACCACAGAGGGGCCCAGGCGCGGGCAAGAAAAGGAAAAGGGGGGGGCGGAGCAGGAGGCCTCGGCAGACATGGGGGTCTCCCTGCCTCCGCGCGCCCCCAGGAACAAAAGGAGGCGCGGCTCCGATGAGGCGGAGGGGGAACAACATCCCTCCGCGGAAGAGTCGGTGCCCGCCGCGTGTCCCGCGTCCCCCACCAGCGCTCCCAAATTGCGCTGCAGGCGCGAAGAGTCTGTCCCCGGGGAGGGTGAGGCAGTCGAGGCTGCCCAGCCGCTGCCTCCTGGGGATGGAGTGGAAGATCTGCCTGTCGTGGGGGGCGTGGGGCCAGCGGAAGAATGCATTGCCGCCGGGCCGGGCGTCCCGGGGACTGAGGCGGGCGGGGCCGAAAAGGCCGAACCTGAGCCCGCCCAGCCAATACCCAACTTCCCCCGGGAGTCGCTCGACCCGGCAGAAACACAATTTACTGATTTTAATGAAACTGTAGATGCTGGGCCGGGGGGTGGCAGCGGGGAGGGGGAGGAACACCCACCCTCGCCTCTTGCTGTGGAGCTGGAGCACTTGGAGAGCCTGGGGATTTCCTATGGCCGGGTCTCTCCTTGTTCCCCGGTTCCTGGGGCGGAGGGGGAACCCCTTCTGCTGTCATTTCCCGACCCAGCACCATTTTTAAAAGAGCCCAGTGGGGACTCCTCTGCCGACGATCCTGGGGGTGGGATCGGGGCAGAGCCAGGGCCGGTTGGAGCGGCCGGTTCATTTGCCGTACCTTGTGCGGTCGATGGGCCGGCTGCTGGCGGCCACCTCCCGGAGGAGGACGGGGACTCGGTGGGGGACGCGGGTGAAGACCTAGAGGCCACCGCCAGCGAGGCGGTGGATCTGCTCGCGGCCGCCGCCGAGACCATCCTCATTCCTGCAAAGGAACTCCGGGACTTTTTGGCCCAGAGCCGGGGTCGCTGCAACCAAGCCCGACTGGCCCTGGAAAAATGGTCCGAGCCAGAGCTGATCAAGGGGTCCGTCCGCGCCGCCGTCAAAACCTTGGCCGCGGGCGGGCCCTTGACAAAGGCGCAACACCTTGAGCTGCGTGAGCTCGAGGGACTCCTCGCTGGGCTGCGGAGGGAGCGGAGTTCAACAAAAGACTCCGCTCCCTCCCCCACAATAGGTTAAGGTAGAGGTTGCACTATGCTTTTGCCATGAAGATAACCATAGCCAGCCTCAACATCAACGGCGGCAGAGGGGCACGCCGTAGATTTGACAATTTTTCGCTCCTGCGGGAGGGGAAATATGCGGTGTGCTTCCTGCAAGAAACCCACACCGTTCCGGGAGACGAAGCCACGTGGCTCCTGGAATGGCAAGGAGAGGTCCGCATGAGCCACCTCACCGCCATTTCTAGTGGGGTGGCCATCTTGCTGGGCCCGCATTTTCAGCCGGAGATCTTGGGGGTCGAGGAGCCCGTGCCAGGCCGCTTGCTGCACGTAACGGTTCGCCTGGGGGACGTGCCGCTCCATCTCGTGAACGTGTCCGCCCCTCAGCCCGGCCCGCAGCAAACGCGCTTCTTTGAAGAGGTGTCCGCTCTTCTTGGCTCCGTCGACGTCGGCGACTGCATTGTCCTCGGGGGGGATTATAACTGCACCCTGGAGGCGAGGGACCGCTCCGGTGCCCCGCAGTGCATGACGGCGATGGAGAAGTTGAGGGACCTGGTCGGGTCCTTCGACTTGGTGGACGTCTGGCGAAATCTCCACCCCGACTCCAGCGCCTTTACTTGGGTGAGGCCTGGAGTTGGATGGTCTAGAGTCGACCGCCTTTACGTGTCTCGGGCGTACGTTTCCTGCGTCCCGGCGGCCTCCATGCGGCCGGTGCCGTGTTCGGACCACCACCTGGTGTGGGCGGAGCTCGCTTCGCTCCGCGCGAGGACGGGGTCCGCGTACTGGCACTTTAACAACCGGCTGCTGGAGGACGTGCGGTTCCAGGACTCGTTCCGTCGATTCTGGTCCGACTGGAGAAGGAAGCAGGGGGGCTTCCCCTCCTTGAGGCTATGGTGGGACGTGGGCAAGGCTCACGTCCGCGTCTTCTGTCAAGAGTACGCGAGGGGGTCGACCAAGAGGCGGGCGGCCAGAGTCGGGCGCCTAGAAAAAGAGGTGCTCGACCTGGAAGCCCGTCTCGGTCAAGTCGTCCAGGACCCGGCCCTGCGGACGGTGTACGAAGCGAAGAAGGCCGCGCTGAAGGACCTGCAGCTCGTCGGGTCCCGAGGCGCGTTCGTGAGGTCGCGGATCCGGTTCCTGCGGGATCTGGACCGCGGCTCCCCCTTCTTCTACTCGCTGGAAAAAAGGCAGAGTGTCCGTAAGCAGCTCTTGACGCTGCTGGCCGACGACGGCTCTCTCGTCTCGGATCCGGAGAGCGTCAACAACAGGGCCCGTAAGTATTACGGGGCTCTGTTCTCTCCGGATCCGTCCAGCGAGGAAGCGCGTAGAGTTTTGTGGGAGGACCTGCCGAAGGTCAGCCCGGAGGGCGCCGAAAATCTGGAAGCTCCGCTAAGCCTGGCGGAGCTGACCGGTGCCCTCGCCCGGCTCTCGAGGGGAAAATCCCCGGGGCTGGACGGGCTGACCGTGGAGTTCCACAGGGCGTTCTGGGACGTCCTGGGGAGCGACTACGCGCGGGTCCTGGGGGAAAGTCTGGCGACCGGGGAGATGCCCCTCTCTTGGCGCAGGGCAGTCATCGTCCTGCTGCCTAAGAAGGGCGATCTCCGCCTCCTTAAGAACTGGCGCCTGGTCTCCCTCCTCAGCACGGACTACAAAATCTTCGCCAGGGTGATGTCTGCTCGCCTTGGTGCCGTGCTGGACCACATGATCCACCCCGACCAGTCCTACACGGTCCCGGGCCGGACAATCCACGATAACATCCATCTGGTCCGGGACCTCATCCATTGTTCCCAGGAGGCTGGTCTGTCGGTCGCCTTCCTATCCCTCGACCAAGAGAAGGCGTTCGACAGGGTGGATCACGACTATCTGCTCGGAACTCTGCGCGCTTTCGGGTTCGGGACGCATTTCGTCGCCCGGATCCGACTTTTGTACGCCGCCGCGGAGTGTCTGATTAAGGTTAACGGGTCCTTGACGGCGCCCCTTCGCTTTAGGAGAGGGGTGCGCCAGGGATGCCCCATGTCCGGCCAGTTATACGCCGTTTGCGTGGAGCCTTTCCTGCGCCTCTTGCGGACGAGGTTGACGGGACTGGCTCTGCAAGGGCCGGGCGTGGAGGTCGTCCTCTCGGCTTACGCCGATGACGTGCTCCTCGCGGTAGAGGATCCCGCTGACCTGCGGAGGATGCGTGAGTGCCAAGAGATTTACTCGGCCGCGTCCTCCGCCAGGATCAACTGGGAGAAATGTTCCGGACTCCTGGTGGGTCAGTGGCGGGTGGACTCCCTGCCGGAGGAGCTCAGGCCTTTTGCCTGGAGCACGACCCATCTCCTCTATCTGGGAGTCTACCTTAGCCCCGACGAGGGAGCCTGGCCGGCGAACTGGCAGGAGCTGGAGGCCAAGGTCGCCGCTCGCCTAGGGCGCTGGACAGGACTGCTCCGAGTGCTGTCCTACAGGGGTCGAGTGCTAGTCATAAACCAGCTGGTGGCCGCAATGTTGTGGTACCGGCTGGTCACTTTGACCCCTCCCCCTGCGTTTGTCGCCAAGATACAGAAGAAGCTGGTGGACTTCTTCTGGAACAACAGGAAGCACTGGGTCTCTGCTGCGGTCTTGAGTCTCCCGCTTGAGGAGGGCGGTCAGTCGTTGGTGTGCGTCAGCGCCCAGCTCGCGACTTTCTGTCTTCAGACCCTGCAGAGATACCTTTACGTCGAGCCCCCTCCTAGGTGGTGCGCTCTGGCGAGGTATTTCTTCCGCCAGCAGCTCGACCTCAATTATGACACGCAGCTCCTGTTTGTGAACTTGGGGGGTGCCAGGACCGCCCTCCGGGAGCTGCCTGTCTTTTACAGGGAACTCATCAGGGTCTGGAACAAAGTCTCCACCAAGCGCAGCTCTCCGCCGGCTGGAGTGGCGGCCGTCCTGCAGGAACCGCTGCTCGGGAATCCGTACCTCCACGGCCGAGGTTTTATGTGGCGGTCGGAAGAGAGGGCTGTGGCTGGTGAGGTGACCAGGGTCAGGGACCTGCTCGATGGCGGAGGAGCGGGCTGGATGGCGCCAGACACGCTGGCACGGCGCCTAAATTCTGCCAACGTCCGCCACGCGGCCGATGCCATCGAGTCGCTAAAAACAGCTCTGGGCCCTGACTCCGTTAGGTGCATCGAGGAGGCTCAAGCACGTGGGGAGATCCCGTCTGAACTGACCCCCGTCCGGATGGAATTCCTCATCGGCGCCAAACCCCGGAACCTCCCTCGGGGGCCGGCGCCTCACAACTTGAGCCGCCTCGGGGAAATCCCCTCCGCGCCTTTCAGTTCCGCGCGGAGGGGTTTCCTGTACGGGCTGCTCCTGCACACCCTCAACTTTGCCATCCTCGCCGGCCGTCCGGACACGCCATGGCGTACCATCTTGCCGTCCGGAGGAGGCGGGGGTCCCCGATGGAGGGCACTCTACGCAGGGGTCCTCCCACTATTCATCGGGGACTTGGCCTGGAGGGTGGTGCACGGAGCAGTGCCGTGCAATAAATTTTTAAGCCGGTTCACGGACTCCCAGGCCGCCTGCAATTTCTGCGGTCTGGAGGAGTCCGTGTTCCATGTTTTTATTGAGTGCACGAGGTTGCAGCCCCTGTTCCATTATTTGAAGGGGCTGCTCCTGAAATTCTGGCTGCACTTCAGTCCCACTCTCCTGATCTTTGGGCACCCTGTGCGGAGGGGAGCGGGTAGGTCCGAAGGCCTCCTCGTAGGACTGCTCCTGGGCACGGCCAAGGGTGCCATCAGCCGGTCCAGGCAGCGGGCGGTCGAGGGGGTCGTTCAACCTGACTGCCTGCCTCTCTTCCGCTCTTACATCCGGTCCAGGGTGTCCTTGGAGATGGAGCACGCGGTGTCCACCGGTACGCTCGCGGCCTTCCGCGAGAGGTGGGCACCGGAGGGACTGGAGTGCATCATCACGCCTGGCAACCAAATTTTAATTTGATTTTACGTTTTAAAGTTTAATTTGTTTTCATTGCCGGTGCTTTTAGTGTCCCCCTCCCCTTTTATAGGGGGCACTGGAAAAATTTGATTTTAGCGCCCCAAAAAAAAAAACCAAAAAAAAGAAAAAAAAAAAAGGGGCCTTGAAAATGTCTGCTGTGTCACCCAGGCGGGTGGCATGGTTTTCATGTTTATGTTTTGCAGGTAAACTCCAAAAAAAAAGAGTTTCATGCACAAGGACCCCCAGGTCCCTCTGCACCTCAGCATGTTGTAATTTCTCCCCACTCAAATAATATTCCCTTTTACTGTTTTTTTTCCCAAGGTGGATGACCTCACACTTTCCGACATTGTATTCCATCTGCCAAACCTTAGCCCATTCGCTTAACCTATCCAAATCTCCTTGCACCCTCTCTGAGTCCTCTATACAACCCGCTTTCCCACTAATCTTCGTGTCATCTGCAAATTTTGTTGCACTACACTCTGTCCCCTCTTCCAGGTCATCTGTGTATATTGTAAACAGTTGTGGTCCCAGCACCGATCCCTGTGGCACACCACTAACCACCGATTTCCAACCCGAAAAGGACCCATTTATCCCGACTCTCTGCTTTCTGTTCGCCAACCAATTCTCTATCCATGCTAATACATTTCCTCTGACGCCGCATATCTCTATCTTCTGCAGTAACCTTTTGTGTGGCACCTTATCGAATGCCTTTTGGAAATCTATTATAGCTAATGAAAATGTACATGGAAATGTTTACTATGAACAAATAATAACATTTTACATTTTATGTGCTGGCCATGGCCATCAAATGTTAAATATCTACCTTTAAGCGTTCTTTGATGTGACCACATTCCTTATTGTGCCCATTTCTGATCAAAATCTCTCCCCCCACCCCCCACCATCTGTCCTTGTTATGATTTCTCTTTTTATATAACTTATTATTTTTTGCTCTGGAGTTTCTATTGCTCGCCATATTTCCTACTCCCTAAATTGGCCTCCTATTTTTCACTTCCTGTTCGCTTCTATTTGCCTGTTTCCAGCTCACTTCCTGACTTGCCCTGTCCATATCACTGGGGTTTAAATTAGGTAGCATCTGAAACGGGTGCGATTCCGGTGGCTACAGTGACGACATGCAGAGGCCAGAGGAACAAAATTCTTCCTTGGGCTTCAACATAATAATGCAGGCGAGCAATGGTCGCTCGTCTGGCGCCTGAACCTCGCTTACCTGTCGGAGTCTGACCAATATCGCCCGGCGTCGATGCCCACATTTAAGTCTGGAGGGGTGGGGTGGGCGAGGTCGGTAATCAGGAGGAAGGCAGGCTGACAGTGACCTGCAGTTGCTTTGTGGAGATAGATGAGGCAGTCCTGCTCTTTCTGAATCCGCAAATACCACATTCCTGTTAAGTTTCAGGCCCTTTTTCTTGAGCAGCCACTATTCGGAGCTTGCGCACTGCCAGGGACAGGGCCACCTAAAATATGGCCCCAATCAATTCAGCATCAGCCCAAACACCCATGCAGATTGGGCACAGGCCTCTGCCCTGATAAATTCGTTACAAGAACATAAAGACATCAGGAATAGGAGCAGGAATAGGTCATACGGCCCCTCGCGCCTGTTCTGCCATTTAATGCGATCGTGGCTGATCCGATCACGGACTCAGGTCCACTTATCGTTGCATCCGTTTTAAACATATAAAATGGGCGCAACAATGTTAAAGAAAAAAAAAGACTTGCATTTATAAAGTGCCTTTTACGACCACCGGACGTCTTAAAGTGCTCTACAGCCAATGACGTACTTTTGGAGTGTAGTCAAAGTTCTCCTTCATGCCCAGTTTCTTACTGCATGGACTATATATTAACCATTCCATCCTCTCCAAAGCAGCACATTGCAAAAATTCAACACCACCACCACCTAATGAAAATACAAAGCGCAGTCTGTGCATCTTTAAACAGCAGTACCACTGCAGATTATGGCGCAACTTAACAGTAATAAAATGTAACTGCAGGCAACTCTTGATTATCTGCACACAGATCCAACGGGAAACCATTGTAACGGGATTTTAAATTTCAGCCCGGGAAGGCATCGGGCCGGTGCGTTCGGAGTCCTTTCGGCCCAGGAAAGTATCGGGTTTTAACTTTATAATGTCAATCACTCTAACGGAGAAATCGTTTACCCGGCATAGCCCTTTCCCCGAGGGACCCGGATAATCGAGAGTTGCCTGTATGTGTTGGCTATAACTCAAATGAAGTAGTCGGATGCAGCAGTGTATGAAAAACCACTGAGTAATTACATAACTAATTTGGTCTTTGTTTACTGATTGATAAAAAAATATATATAATTCAAAAGGATATTTTATTTAAACCTAAATGTAAGCTTGTGAAACTGAAGAGGGTAACATGATTCTTCAATATCAACAAGTAGAAAAAGCCTTGTGAATCATGCAACGTGCAGTTCTAAATTGAGATCAGAATTATTTTAAACTTGGATTTGTGCAGATTTAAGATTAAAGTTATGAATTGCATGAGGAGCACAAATTAAAATTACCCTTATTTATGTAGTTCTAACATTTCCTCAGAATAAACCCTGAAGTGGAATCATATTTCGAGTGGAGTCACTTTCAATTTTCCAGCTCCAAGTGACAGTCAGTAGAATGAGACAGTGATAGACTTTCAGTTCAATAAGATGCTAATTTCATTAGAGACTTCAAAATAAACTTCTATGCACTAAAATAAATGTGTCACTTTTTGCTGTGATTGCTTCAAATATCTACTTCTATCTGAATACTTCATTGCCCTGCCATTCAGTGCCTAGAATAACACCGTTGTCTAATTAACAGGATTCAAATAGAATAGAAAATGTAAAAAGTTTGAAAAAAAATTATAGACACTTTCTGGTGCAGCAGTCTTTGATTCTGCTTCAGCCTTATCCCCTATACAGGCCAAATGGAATCACTGTTACTTGGAACTTTGTTTCTGGGTCTGGGTGTAGGGCTGGTGTTTATATCAATGTTGTTTCTGGTTGGCTTATGACTTTTAATTGATTCTACCTACAGACTCTGCAAGACTTGGGTGTGATGATAAACCGAAGCCCCATCTGTTCTCTCAGGTGGACGTAAAAGATTCTATGGCACTATTTCGAAGATGAGCAAAGGAGTTATCCCCGGTATCCCAGCCAATATTTAGCCCTCAATCAACATAACAAAAAACGTTTATCAGGCCATTATCCCATTGCTGTTTGTGGAAGCTTGCTGAGCGCAAATTGGCTGCCGCGTTTCCTACATTGCAATATTGACTACGTTGAAAAAGTACTTAATTGGTGCTATATAAACGCAAGTCTTTCTTTATATATTTTGGTGAAAGGGTGAACACAAATACTCAATGGGTGCTATGCTAATAAGACACGCTTGTTTGAAAGTTTGAATTTAGCAAACAATTTTGGTTCTATTTGCTGATCACCATAACTTGAACTTGCCTGGGTTAACACAAAAGTGATTAGATGCAATTTTCATGGAGCAGTATAAGTGGGCTCCTCACATCCACTTCCACTGAGGGTGTGGAGAGCGCTGCCTGGCACACAGCGGCACATTACAATATAGCTCAGGAACAGAGGGAGAGGCCATACAGGTTCTCGGATGCGGCACTGGAGGTCCTGGTGGAGGAGACCCAGTGGAGGAGGGATGCTCTGTACCTGTAGAGGGAAAGGATGCCACCTCGCCCTCCTGCACCAGCTGGTGCTATTCTGCCTGCCCTTCTGTCCTCCTCCCATTCCTCGTCCAGAACAAGGGGGAGACCTAGCAAGATGCCCTTGACCAAGCACTTCCTTTCTCCTGGTGACTCCTATAAAAGGTGGAGTAGCACAGTACTTACTCTTTTTAGGTGAAGTCCTCAGATAATTTTCAGAATAAAGTTTGTTAAAGTGCTGGTGAAATCTTGACAAAGTGTCCCAGAAAATCTCCCGATGTGTTTCAGAGGTCCTCTTCACAACACCAGTAAGTGAACATGAAATAGTGAGTATCTCTTTAAGTAGCGAATCCACATCAACGCCTTGTTTACCACCAAACAGCTGGTTGCTGTTAGGAGTGAGCATTAGAACAAGCGCTAGCCACCAAAATGCCGTGCAGCCGCTTCAATGAGCACTATAAGGCATTTTAAGTGGCAATCAGCCATTCCTAGCGCAGACTTCAACTCCTTTACCAAGATGGCATCTTGTGCTAAACATGGGCTTAACCAGCATTTCAGCTCAAGACCTCATCTTCACCACCTTTAGCAACTGAACGCGCTGCCGAAAATCGCTGCCCCCCCCCCCCCCCCCCCAGATGTAATGACCTTGTAAACAGATGTTTATGATTTCATTATATATAGTGACAGAGCAATTCTTCCCCTAGGTTATCATGGGGTACATCAATGCCTGATGTTTAGCAGTGGCCCAACGTTTAATTTATAACACAGAAGTACCTTTGTGGCTTCAACAGCTTACGTAGGCCTCTCCTGCTTGGGTCCATGTCTCTGGATTGCTAAACTTTAAATGAATAGTCCTTCCCCTGAGGGTGGTTTGTTCTCTCTTCATATAGATTTTTACCAGCGAGGCTCTAACTTAGCTTCCCCTTTTCAACACAGATCATCCTGCATAAGTCTCAACCTGTCTCCATGGAGATAAAAGAGAAGAGATGCTCAGTGTTCCTCTTCTGCGTCCTCACTTCAAGTCTCAGGAGATGAATTTTTTGTGTGAACCACTTAGCTTATAGAATGTTGATACATTCCAAAACTAGAAAAGAATCTACCTGAGATTTTATATACAATCAGTACATATATTTTAAACTCTATTTAAACATACCGACTAGTTATTTTTGTAAATTTAGAACTGACTTCTAGGGGTTGGGTAAGTTGTATGCCCTAGGATTGGGTGGCAGTGTATGTGCAGCATGCACCTCCTGCATTTGGGAATGTTTTCAGCAATAACAACCCTGATCCACCAATATGAAGGGTATCTTCTAAAGTATGGTGAGAGAAAAATTGGGAGGAAACAATTTGGGGGCAGAAACGAGGCTGATGCATGTAGAAGTTGGCGGAATCCTTTTAATTTGCTTAAGACAAAAAAACAATGTTGATAAAATGTTTATAGAAAGCACTGGTTATTGTAAAGTGACACGGCTACAAACAAATAGTGAATGAACCGGGATTTTATCATGTCAATGGCATACACATATCTACTGAATAAACTGCAACCCTGATGGTGAAGACCCACAGTTTTGCCTGAACCACTAAACAATTTCACAGCTTGCTGCTTTTGGTAAACAAAATATAACTCA
Source organism: Pristiophorus japonicus (assembly GCF_044704955.1). Classification (NCBI taxonomy): domain Eukaryota; kingdom Metazoa; phylum Chordata; class Chondrichthyes; family Pristiophoridae; genus Pristiophorus; species Pristiophorus japonicus. Next base: position 148,052,870 of record NC_091990.1, read on the forward strand.
ATGAAAGTTCTAGCAAAATAAAAAAGAATCTGATAATTATTTGATATAGCATCTTGCAGAGGTAATGTTAATTAGGGATAATGGGCTCAATTTTCCCCAGTGATTTGCGCCATTCTTTTGGAGCAGGCTGCTTTTTTGGCCCAAGTTTAAAATAACCACAGTTTCCCCAATCAATTTGCACCAGTGTAACTCAGTTACGATTTTTTTAGGTACATTTTTTTTCAGCCAAAGGGGGCATAACCTGCCACCTGCACCAATTCTGGCCATTTAGGCAAGTTTGACCAGCTGAGTTACTCCAGTTCTGTTTAGGCCAGTGTATGTGGCCTGCAGAAAAAACCTTCTGGAGAGTTAAAGAAATTGGCGCAGGTAAGGAAATCGGTGCAGGCAAATGCAGCAGATGCCCAGACAGCAGCAGCAGGAAAGGTAAGAGAGGTGGGTGGGGGGGAGAGAGAGGGGATGAGGTGGGGGGAGGCCTACCGGGTGTAGTTAGGTGCAGGGACCGGGAGGCAGGAGGCCATTCAGCCTGGGATAGGGGCGGTGAAGCAGACTGGGAGGCCACTCGGCCTGGGATAGTGGTGAGGGAGTGGACTGGGACGCCATTTGGCCTGGGCTAGGGGCGGGACTGGCAAAGCATTCGGGGCTGAGGGAGCTGGAGCTAGACCGGCATCGGCAAGGGGCTCAGGGTGGGCTAGGGAAGCAGACCGGCAAGCCCTTTGGCCAAGGCTAGGGGCAGGAGAGCTGGACCGGCATCGGCAAGGGGTTCGGGCCTGGGGTGGGGAGTGGGACCGGCAAAGCACTCGGGGGTGGGGAGGGAGCTGGACCAGCAAAGCACTCGGGGATGGTGGAGGGGGGGGGGGACTTTAATAATTGGAGGTTCGTTGCTGCAATATGTTTTAATGTATTTTAATGTGTTGCGAGCTGGCTGTACGTTTCACTTTCCAGCCTCAGCTCGCATTGTGTCCCTGGTTACCGTGGCAAACCGATCTTTTTGGCGCAGTTCAAGGCTCCACCTCCAAAACTAAAGGGCGGGTTGGACTGCGCCAAAATGAAGAAATCCAAAGGGGAAACATAGAACATTTTTTTTTGGCGTACTTGGGCCCCCAAAAAAACAGGCGTAATTCAAGTACGCCAAAAAAAAAGCTTTGGAAAAAATTGGGCCCAATATAACTACAAGAAACACTTACTGGCTTTCTGGGAGAATCTGTACATCCAGAGCATGCACAACAATAAGCAGGAAAGACATTACTGAGATGACAATATTATTCACTGATGCAGAACATCTGTTGAATATTGTATCTGGCACAGTTAAAAACTGCCACATAACTACTTCCTCTGTCACAGCACCAGTTGTAGACAGTGGGCTGATTAAGGATTACTGCAAATACTGGTTCTTATTCAGGCTCAGTTGAATTTGAGTAATTTGGTAGAACCAAACTAGAACTGAACTTGCTTGGTTTAGACTTGGAAGTTCTCTTTCAGTGTTGGAATGGAAATCTGGCAATGGAGAAAATGGTTGTTTACTATTAAGTTTGAAGAAAGAATAGCAAGTGTTGCAATTCAGAGGTGGCAGTGATTTACTGGGAGGCTGTTCACATATTAAGCCTAGGTAGTACACTTTGAAGGAGATCTCAATGATTTAAAGCATTACATTTAGGAAACCTTTTGAATCACATTCGGTGTTTGAGCATTATAGTATGATACAACACAAAACTAGCTTGCCTTTTCCCCCAGTGTGCAGCAAAGTCACCAACTTGGCTTTAAGTCAAGCAACATCGCTTTGATTCCCTTCAAAGATATTCAGCATGTTGCACTGAAACTTGAAAAAAAATAAACTATCAACATTCATTAATCATGAAGAAGCTTTGAACTTGGGAGAAGCCATGTTAACATTGCCTTGCGCTTTCTCTGGGATATTTCTGTTGATACTGTCAGAAGTCAAAGTTTACTCCGGCTACATTAAGAGTTACAGTTTTCATGTTTCTTCATAAAACATGTACAGATGTTACGTTGTCTCGCACAATTTCAGTCCTCAGGTGAATGATGAAGTGTGGCACATCTAGTCTTGCACTTGTTTGGCTTTGTGTAATTATTTGTAATTGTACTTCCTATTTCCAGTGTCTGCAAGAAATCACATTTCTGTCAATTGGAGATGTGGACACACCCAAAGCAGCTCAGAAGTTTTATAATGATTCAGTTTCAAACAGATTCGGCTCATAATTTGCACAGATTTGGAAACTAATCTGCAAGAGTTCTGCTTGGACACAAACAAACCAGTTCACCAGGAAGCAATCTATCTTAAATTGGCTCCATATTAAGTTTAAATATCTCAATTGTAATCATTTTATACTCTATATATACAGGGAAAAGGGAGCAGAATAAATTTACACTAGCTAATGTATAGAAATAAGCACTAATCACATTTAAATTAACACTAAACCCTTCAATAGCTATTGCAATAAAGAAACTTATTAAGTAGCAAGGCTCCTCTGAGCTGTTGAAAATAATCCATAATATCTTAAGTATATGTTGAATTATTTGTAAAGCTATTGGACTTTACTATTCCCCATAAGATTCCCACTGTGGCCACTTTCTATCACAGTACCGTTTCCTCTTTCAGCTGTAAGAATAACATTATCTAGTTATAGCCACCGTCAAAGTTCATTCAGAACCGGCTGACTTGAGTTCCATTTATGTGAGCTGTGAATAGCCTCACTAACTTTTATGGCTTATCAAGTATATTACTGTAAAATGCTCTATCCATCAACAACTTGACCAAGGTCTAGCAAAACACATTGATGGTATTGAATTAGAATGTCCTTCAAAGCTATGATTTGAACTCCCACCCCCTAATCCATAACTGGTACTTCCTCAGGGCTATTAATGTACAGTATCTTAAGGGCTATTGAAGTATCTTAATAGAAACTTTCCTGTTTGAGCTAGTGACTCACTCATCTTTTAGCTTTTTCTTTTAGGATTGAGCTTTGAATTCTACTGGTTAAGTTTATTCATATTTTTAATATTAATCTATAATCAGAAATCCAAAATCAACAGGAGTACCTCATAACAATACTCGCCATAAATAATTAGGCACAATATCCTGAAAATGTTTCTCAGACAGCAAAGACCAAAAGCGGAAGGAAGCAGGTCTCATGACTCATTTGGCTTCTTAGATGTGTTCAATAGAAACCACTGACGTTTAATTTAGACTTAAGAAGTGAAACAAATTCATCAACTGGATCAAAATTAATTCAACTTGCTTCTCAGTGTGTTCACCTATACATACAAATCTTGGGTCAGGAGGCTTCTTGTGTCTCTTCGGATTGTGCAGTGTCCACTATAACAATTTAGATTTGATGGCGGAGTACTTAAATTTGGTTTAGTTGTACGCCTGTCTGTGTTTTTTTTTTAAATGCGACCTATTATAGTGATGAATATGAATTCATATCTCCTTGTTCTACAGAAAAGCTTCCTTGCTATCCCGCAGTTATTGAAAACAGGCTCTAGTTTTAAAAACACCAGGATTTTTGGGCCTCTGAAATCAAAACCGGATAAACTTTGTTCAGGGACGTATGTTAGACTACTCCAAATTAGTAGAGAGTCACACAAGGTCAAGACATAATTATAGGAAAAATGTTTTACATTTTATGTGGGCCTTAGCTTTTTTTTTCCCCTTTTTGCTTAAAGGTTGTTTTGAGTTGAACTTATGATCTTATCGAGGATGTTAAAGCTGGGTAAGCAATTTTAGCCCCCAGTTTCAGTGTTAGTATTGGCACTCTTGGACTATAAACTATGTGACCAGATAGAGATTAAAACGTTCTTTACACCAACCCTAAAATATGCCTTCAATCCAATCTCAGGAGAGCACAGCTTACTTCACAGGTGTAACCTTTTCATTTCCCAAAACAGCCACACTTGGGGCCTCTTTGAGTGAGGCTGCCAGTTTAGTGCCTAATTATTTAAAGTTTGTGCAATGGACTGGTGCCACAAATAGCTTGGTTTCTTTTTTTGAGTGGAGTTAGAAGTAATGATGTCCCATTGGTAATATAAAAAGTACAATGCTTATGAGTTCACTTCTCTACAGCACAACAGAACTTCAGTATTTGGTATGTATAATGGGATTGTAAAAATAGTACATTTCACTTATGAACCAAAAATAGATTAAAAAGTTACCAGTGTTTTTCCTCACCATTTGCTGCAAAGTATACTACTTCCTCCATTTAATTTTACCAAATGGAAAAAGATATTTGGATTAAAAGATCATCATTCATTGAGATACAGTTCAAATCGGATCTGTAGAACAGTCCTAGTTTTGATGAGCCATTTCTAAGAATGGGGTCTTTTTATAGCCTTAAAACAATGTTAGAATTTAGACATGACCTTTCTAATTGAACACATTAGTTGACTTTCCTCCAATAGGCAATGAAATTAACACATAATAAATGCCCGTTATTGCTGCATAATCGCTATACTGGCAACTAGGTTGTTTCTGAAAGCCATTATCAGTTGCACATTTTGAATATCAAGTGGCACTTTTCAGTCAATCTGTAGTTGTTTCTGAGCCATCACTTACACCAGTCACAGGAAGTGCTTTTAACTATTAGAAATCAGGCCAGTTTAAAAAAAACATTGCTGGAGATTTTTGCAGAATACAAAATGTAAGACTATGTAAGGTAACTAACCGCTTATGCGTACTTAATCTCAGTAGAATCATACACACAATTAGTTATCAAGGAGAAAGAGATGACATTCATCCCTTTTATCAAGGCTGGATTCAAATGAGGACTGTAGCGATAACAAGAGTACTGTTTTGCTACAATGTTTTAATCTGTTGTGCTGTCTGGTCCCAAGGGTTTGGTATGTTAGTATGTGCATAGCCTTTGAAAACCAAGCTTAAAAGAGACAAGTTTTTTTTCTCCTTTCTTTATATACCATATGATTCTAATTGAGTCAAGAAATTTTTTTTGATTAAAGTAAGAAACAAGTACACACAAATGATGACCCCAAAAAAGTTCATTATAAAAAAAACTTCTCTATTGAGACTGATCCAGTTGAATATGCTATTTTTGTAAAAAAAAAGTCATGAGCTTTTTCTGCCCAGTGCCCTCTGCTTGTTAATTTGGCTGACCTTCAATGCATCTGTGTTTCTTCCTTCCACCAATCGGCGGCTGTGCTGCAGTAGCCTGGAGCACAAGCTTTCAACACCAAGTTGGTTGTATAACCCCAGGTCAAGAAAGGGGATTAGGGATCAGTCTTGGAATTTAACTCCCTGGACTAAGCTTCCTAAGAAGCTTCAAGATGAATACAGCAGTGGCTACTTTTGTATTTGTCCCAATTGGGAGTGTTGCCGAGTCTAAAAGCACAGTTTTCTGCGTGTTTGACGTTAGTGCTATTTTTTGAGGGGAGGGGCAGGGGTGAGCATATCGCACTGAGATGTACTGTTTACTTGAACCAATGGTGTTAAATGGGATAATCGGCGGGAACAGAGCAGAAAATGGAACTGCTCAATTTTAACTGCTGTCCCGCTCCTTTCCCACCGATCGGAGAGAATTAAAATTCACGAGTAAATTTAGAAATGTTATAATTTGAAATAAAATGTTATAATTTGATCTCTATTTCTGTCACAACAGCATGCTGCCATTTCACACAGGAGCCTTGCTGTAGTTAGATACCAGCACTATTTTATTTATAGCGACCATATTTATTAGTGAATCAGAGATTTAGGCAGGAACACCTCAGGATATGATTGAAATTGGAACAACAGAAACGCAGAAAGAGTATATACAAGTGTGTTCAAGGTGGTTGTGATTTACTTGAATTCATCCAAAAGCCCTGTTACATATTTCCAGATGTCTATTTTAATCCATGTAAATAATTAAGCGTATAAATTGATTACCGCTCTACAGGTTGCTATACAACATTTCCGAAAATGTTTGGCACTGTTTAGAAGGCATTATTTATAAGAAATAAAGGTTTTGATCTGGTTAGAAATTATTACATTTGGTGCAATGAATTCATTGTTAAATCACATCGCTGTATTTTATTATTCATGTGACAGAATGCGATTAATTCTTTTATACATTTTCTTCATATAAACTGTATTGAACTTCCTTAAAGCACTATATATCGGGCACATCAAAAACTGGATTGTATACTGAATACAATGTTACCCTTTATTTTGTATATACAATTTTTTCATACAGCGCATCTAAATTATCTATAATCTTGCATTGTTATCGAACAGCTGAATATCTGTATCTTATTTACATCTTGTATTTACTCACATCTGATGCATCGCACCTTTCAAAGCCATTATATGTTAGGCGACCACAGCAAAAATATCGCGACTGTCTCAAATAGCCACTTATCTGTTATCAATTAAATATTTCACGATTAAACATGAATGAATTGAAAATTGAAAGTAACTAGCAAGAAACTGTGCAAGCAAATCTCTCAATTATTTTGAAAGATATCATTCACTGACCCAGCAAGTACCGTAAAACCAATCAATCAAATTGGTCAATAAATCCTTCGTGATGTTTACCTGCCATTTCCCATCTTTAGTCAGGTGAGTGGATATAGCTAACAGTTAGAAGATAAAAAAACATTTTTAAAAATTACACAATGGAAAAGGTTACTATATATGTCCGTAAAATATATATTTTTTAATGTTAGGAATGCCTGCAAAATGTTTCCACCACATAGGTCCATTTTTCCCTTTGGAGCATGCGAGCCAGTTGAAAATTATACCCGAGTGTTGTGAATTCGCAGCTTCTGTTGGTGTGTCTGAGAAAGATGCATCCCGGGAGGTGTAACATTCCTCCTGCTCCTTTGGAACTACAGGTTGAAATGGGAATGCGGTGCGGCCGTTCTTTGGGGGCATAAAACAGACGCAAAGTATAACAATTTAGCAGTGGGATAGCCCGCACTACACCTGCATAGGAATTGGTCCCACTGTTAAATTCATGGGCCCTTTTTTAGGGGGTCCCAGGTGCCTGTTGAAAGACCTCATCTAGAAAATAGTCGGCGATGAGCAGGGCAGGAATTGGGCAACTTGCACAGAATGTGCTCACGAGGCCCAAGGACCAATTCCATCGAACTTTGGGCCTCTTGATACAGCCCAGACCAAAATCTGCTTCACAGTGTCTAGCAACAAAAGGACCTGACGTGTGTGTGTGTATGATGAAAATTGCACTGGTCACCGTGCTCCTGCAGAACTACAATACCCAGAATATGCTGTTACAAACTAGATAAAAATGTTATAGATTACTATGCAAGGGATGAATGGCATGAGAAAATGGAAAAAATATTTTGTTTTCTTTGGTCATTTGTGCAGTCTAAGTCATGAAATAAAAATTCTGAGCCATTTGGGATTAGAGTTTTTTTGCATTCCTGAGGGGAATCGATGTCTGTGCAAGATCCAGAGATGAGGACCTTATGGGCAGAGTTAGTTGGTCAATCAAGCCCAGGCCCTGATAAAGAACCACTTAATTAGCAGCTAGTCATTGGAACCTTGACAGCGGTATACTAACAACAACATCAGCAAGAACTAAAATCCACTGTGGTAAGTAAAGGGGAAGAGAATATATCTTTAGGGAGGGAGGAAAATAAAAAAAACAATATACTTGTACCTTAAATACTGCAAATGTACCATTGGAGTTGGAACAAACAAATATTTTTTTGGTAAACAACTTGGAATAAGAGGTTTTGTGAGTGAAGAACAAAGTTACTTGCATGTTAAGCAAGTGTTACGTAGTTATAGGTAAATGGTATTACAGGTTGGACCTTCCTTATCCTGGACTCCTTTATCTGGCACCACCCCTCGTCTGGAATGATTCTGGTGGCTGGATGCGCATGCGCAGAACGTGGCCGACCTCCATCCCAACTTTGGGGCCGCTCCGACACTCGGTCTGCTGGGGGCTCGCCGTCACTCAGCCCATCAGGGGCCCACCAACACTCGGCCCACTGGGGGCTGCGCCAACACTCGGCCTGCTGGGGGCCCGCCGGGGGTCTGACGACACTCGGCCCGCTGGCATCCGCACTGACACCTGCCCGAGGCACCGACCTCCTCTCCCCCCGCCCCCTCTCCCTCGGGCTGACCTCCCTTTACCCGGCAAAATCTCTTATTCCCTTATTCAGCAAAATCCCTTATTCGACACAGGCCAGGTCCCGAGGGTGCCGGTTAAGGGAGGTTCAATCTGCTACAAGCATATCTACAAAGTCCTATATATCTCTGCATTAGTAAAGTATATATTTTTTTACTTCAAGCCAGTTATATTATCATAGAATCGTACAGCTTTGCGGGAGGCCTTTTGGCCCATCGTGCCTGTATTGCTTTCGTAAATTTGCTATATTACAGCGATGGACAAATCATAGTCACATTTAGGCGGCACAGAACTATGGTCATTTTTCCAAACTATTCATGAGCAACCCCACAGGAGATCTGCTAGTTTAGATTATTTTTAAACAATAAGTACCAGCTTTGTTGATACTTTAAAATCTTGCCCTGTCATTGAGCAATCAATATAATTACTTAATTTAAATTCAGAATTCACTTTTTGATAACATTTCTTGCCATTACAATTCTGGATACGTTTCTCAGGACTGGCCTTTAGAATATCTAAACAAACTGCTTTTTCTCCCTCTTACTGCACCTATTTTAGGATGGAAGCAAGACACAGAAGCAGCTGAAAATTCTATTACTTTTTACCAGGCTTGTTCACCTATTACCTCCATTTGCATTTTTGTCAAAATTACAAACCCATGTCCTGACACTTCAAAGCACAAATGTACACCACCTTTTTACACAAGTAACAATTAAACCATATATTATTTTTTTAATTATTTTTTAAATTTTTAGGGCTATGTAGTAGGTGTTTAGATTTTTTCATAGCATCATAGAATAATACAGCATAATAGGAGGCCATTCAGCCCATTGTGCCTGTGTCGGCTCTTTGAAAGTGCAATCCAATTAGTCCCACTACCCTTGTTCTTTTCCTTTAGCCCAGCAAATTTTTCCACTTCAAATATTTATCCATTTTCCTTTTGAAAGTTATTATCCTCATGTCACTTCTGGTTCTTTTGTCAATTACTTTAAATCTGTGTCCTCTGGTTACCGACCCTTCTGCCACGGGAAACAGTTTCTCCTTATTCACTCTGTCAAAACCCTTCAAGATTTTAAGCACCTCAATCAAATCTCTCCTTAACCACCTTTGCTTGAAGGAGAACAACCCCAGCTCCTCCGGCCTCTCCACATAACTGAAATCCCTCATCTCTGGTACCATTCTAGTAAATCTCTTCTGCACCCTCTCCAAGTGTGGTGCCCAGAATTGGTCACAATACTCCAGTTGGGGCCAAACGAGTGTTTTATAAAGGTTTAGCATAACTTCCTTGCTTTTGTACTTTATGCCTCTATTTATAAAGCCAAGGATCCCATATCCTTTTCAGTGGCCATCTTACCTTGTCTTGTCACCTTCAAAGACTTGTGTACATATACCCCCAGGTCTATCTGTTCTTGCACCTTCTTTAAAATTGTACAATTTAGTTTATATTGTCTCTCCTCATTCTATCTACCAAAATGAATCAATTCACACTCCTCTGTGTTAAATTTTATCTGCCATCTGTCTGCCATTTTACCCGACTGTCTACATCCTCCTGAAGTCTCTTAGTATCCTCCTCACTGTTTACTACATTGGCAAGTTTCGTGTCATCTGCAAACTTTGAAATTATGCCCAAGTCCAGGTGGTTAATAACAAAAATAGCAGTGGTTCCAACACCGACCCCTGGGGGACACCACTGCACACATGGCTCCAGTCTGAAAAATAACTGTTCACCACTACGCTCTGCTTTCTGTCCATTAGCTAATTTTATATACTTCCAGCCACTACCCCTTTGATCCCATGAGCTTCAGTTTTGCTAGGATGTGTATTATGTGGTACTTTGTCAAATGCCTTTTGAAAGACCATAGACACAAACATCAACCGTACTGCCCTCATTCACCCTTTCCATTACTTCATCAAAGAACTCAATCAAGTTCGTCAAGCACGATTTGCCTTTAATAAATCTGTGCCAGATTTCATTTATTACCCCATATTTTTCCAAGTGCCATTTTTGTCCTGGATTAATGGATTTAAAAGTTTTCCCACCACCGGCATTAGGCTGCTTGGCTTATCCCCCTCTCCTTTTTTGAACAGGGGTGTAACATTTGCAACCCTCCAGTCCTCTGGTGCCACTCCCGTATCGAAGGAGGATTGGAAGATTGTGGGCAGAGGCAATGCAATTTCCACCCTTACTTCCCTCAGCAACTTAGGATGCATCACATCTGGCCCTGGTGACTTTTTAAATTCTGAGCGCTGCCAACCTTTTAAGTACCTCCTCTTTCACTACAATCTGCTCTTTTACCGTGACATTGCAGCATTCTCTTCTTTAGTGAAGGCAGATGCAAAATACTCTCTTGTACCTCAGCCATGCCCTCTGCCTCCATAAGACCTTTTTGATCTATAATCAGCGCCACCCTTCCTTTGATCACCCTTTCACTATTTATATAATTATAAACCTATTGGGGTAGATTTTTGTCTTCAGCGCTGAGGCAGTAATCTGGTGGAGCAAATTGCCCGCCCTCTATATGACTCTCCTGATTTTCACTCCATTCATTTTATTTAGTTCTACAAAGGGCAGTCGATATACTCTACTGATTTACCACCCAGGCAGTGAAGATGAAAATCTACCTCATTGTTTTACATTCAGTTTGGAGCCTCTTTACTGGGATGTCCTGAAGGAAATTGAATTATCTCGTTTGTTACCTCATCCCAATTAAGCAAAATATAAATGGTAATAAAGTGACCGTTGAACCAAAGAAATTTCTATGCAACGTTTCCAGTTTCTGGCAATGTCTTACGCTAATTACACTCATGATTGTACTGTCCAATTGAATGCCAAGTTCCCTTTTAAGCTCTGAAACCGATGCCTTCTTGTCTGTAGGCTGTTAATATATTTTGAGATATGGATGAGAGCAAATTGCACACTTCACAGCCATAAACCTACACTAAACATGTTATGTTCTTTAATGTGCTTATAGTGAGGAAATAATTTACATTTGACTGGTAGTTTGGGGCAAACTTTAGACAGGCAGGAAATTATCACAACTAATGCTTTTTAGAAATATCCGATTACCAAGGAAGAGACAAATTGGCTACTTAGATGGTGGGAAAGAAATGGCTGTACTGATCTGAACAGGAATTACATCTTTGGAGAAATTGTGAACTGCACCTACTGTATAACAGATATAAAATGAAGAATTTTCCATATGAGTGTGGAGGCATTGGGAACATTATAGTGCTGGTATTGCACCTGCCCAACCCTGATCTGGAATCAGACTTCATCACACATTCATAGCAAGCTTCTAGTACATAATCTGGGAGCCATTTAAAGGGGAGTGCTAAAGCGTTCTGCCACACTTGTTCAGATTTATAAGTATAAGAATGGAACAGAGTACCAAGGTTTCCTGATCTTCTTAGGCAGTCCCTCAGAGTCAAGGATGACTTGCTTCCACACTAAAAATGAGTTCTCAGATGAGTGTTGAATCCAATGCGGGACCTACAATCTCTGTCACAGGCAGACAGGAGTTGAAGGGACAGGTGGGTGGGGTGCTTGGGTTGCTGTGTGCTCCTTCTGCTGTTTACGCTTGGTTTCTGCGTGCTCTCAGCAAAGAGACTCGAGGTGCTCAGCGCCCTCCCGGATGCTCTTCCTCTACTTAGGGTGGTCTTGGGCCAGGGATTCCCAGGTGTCTGTGGGGATGTTGCACTTTTTCAAGGAGGCTTTGAGGGTGTCATTGAAGCGTTTCCTCGCCCACCTGGGGCTTGCTTGCTGTGTCGGAGCTCCGAGTAGAGTGCTTGTTTTGGGAGTCTCGTATTGGGTATGCGAACGATGTGGCCCACCTAACGGAGCTGATCAAGCGTGGTCAATGCTTTGATGCTGGTAAGTTGGCCTGAGTGAGAACACTGATATTAGTGCACCTATCCTGCCAATGGATTTGCAGGATCTTGCGGAGGCAGTGTTGGTGGTACTTCTCCAGCGCTTTGAGGTGCCTGCTGTGCATAATCCTTATCTCTGAAGCACCAGGGCTTCCTGCTGCAGCAGTTGAGACAGGAGAGTAACCCTTTTTGGCACCCCTGGGCATCCTCTGTGCATTTTCTGCAGGTTTTGACACAGTTGATCACACCATCATTTTCCAACGCCTTTCGTCCGGTGTCTAGCTGAGTGGGACTGCCCTTGCCTACTTCCACTCTTATCTATCCAATCGTAGCCAGAGCATCTCTGGCAATGGCTTCTCTTCTTGCTCCAACACACACTTCTGGAAGTCCCCATTGGAAACTAGCCCGTACATTTAAAAAAAATTCCAAATGCAAATTTGTAAAAATCACAGAAAATTTACTTTAATCTGTTTAAGCTTTTTAAGCTTTTCTTTTTAGTAACTCTTAAATGTACTGCATATTTTAAAGGTTGTTATTCTCCCATCTTTTAATGTTGACATCCCTCCCTCCAAAATGTAACGGCGCTCAAGTTGCCTGGTGAACAGTCAGCTGTTAAGTTACCTGCTGGGATGTGTCTGAGGACAAACTGTGGTGATGTGCTCTCCGTTTTCCCCTTCCTCTCTGTACTCAATGCCAGTTACAAGAAAACACTTCTTTATTGTGTTCCTAACACAGATGAGGCTGCACACAGGGAGGTTAAAGTAACAGTGACCTCAGTCTTTAATAAGACACTCCAGAGTGAGGAACAGACCTTAGGGGCCGGCTTATATATAGTGCTCCCAAGGGATGCTGGAATCCCTTGGGACTTTAGGGGATGAGCTCCCTGGTGGTGGAACATGGGAGTGCATGCTTTACAGATACACAACATCACTGCCCCCCGCCAAAGTCAAAGTGAAAACTATTTACAAGTCAGGAGCCTTTCTTTCCCTGGTGGACCGCCTCGGTACAAATGTCTGTTCTGGTTTGTTGGCTGTGCCCTCGCTGGGCTGGCGTGTTGTTGGCCCTGCAGGGCTGCTAGCTGAGCCTGGCCTTGCTGGGCTGTTGGGCGTGATGGGTTCGATTTCCTGGTCCAGGATGGTGTCGTTGATCCTTTGGGTGTGCGTTGTGGGCTCGAAAAAGGTGGTGTCTGCTGTGGGTTGTTCAGGGCAGTCTGTGAACCGCAGCCTCTTTTGGTCCAGGTGCTTTCTGCAAATTTGTCCATTGTCAAGTTTGACGACAAACAACCTACTCCCTTCTTTAGCTATCACCGTGCCCGCGATCCACTTGGGACCATGTCGATAGTTTAGCACATACACAGGGTCAATCAGATCAATTTCCCGTGACACAGTGGTGCGACCATCGTTTACATTTTGTTGCTGTCGCCTGCTCTCTACCTGATCATGCAGGTTGGGATGAACCAGCGAGAGTCTGGTTTTAAGTGTCCTTTTCATGAGAAGCTCAGCCGGGGGCACCCCTGTGAGCGAGTGGGGTCTCGTGCGGTAGCTGAGCAGTACTCGGGACAGGCGGGTTTGGAGTGAGCCTTCTGTGACTCGTTTGAGGCTCTGTTTGTTTGTACTGCCTGCTCTGCCTGCCCATTGGAGGCTGGTTTAAATGGGGCCGAGGTGACATGTTTGATCCCATTGCAGGTCATGAATTCTTTAAATTCGGCACTGGTGAAACATGGCCCGTTGTCACTAACCAGTGTGTCAGGCAGGCCGTGGGTGGCAAACATGGCCCTCAGACTTTCAATGGTGGCGGTGGCGGTGCTTCCCGACATTATTTCACATTCAATCCATTTTGAAAAAGCATCACCACCTCCAGGAACATTTTACCTAGAAACGGGCCCGCATAGTCGACATGGATCCTCGACCATGGTCTGGAGGGCCAGAACCACAAAGTTAGTGGTGCCTCTCTGGGCGCGTTGCTCAACTGAGCACATACGCTGCATTGCCGTACACAGGACTCTAAGTCAGAGTTGATACCAGGCCACCACACGTGGGATCTGGCTATCGCTTTCATTATTACTATACCCGGGTGTGTGCTGTGGAGATCCGAGATGAACGTCTCCCTGCCCTTTTTGGTTAGCACTACGCGGTTACCCCACAACAGGCAGTCTGCCTGAATGGACAGCTCATCCTTTCGCCGCTGGAATGGCTCGATTGGCTCTTGCATTTCAACGGGGATACTGGCACAGCTCCCATGCAGTACACAGTTTTTTTACTAGGGGCAGCAGAAGATTTTGGCTGGTCCAAGTCCTAATCTGGCGGGCCATGACAGGTGATTTATCATTTTCAAACGCTTCCATGACCATCAACAAGTCTGTGGGCTGCGCCACCATCAACAAGTTTGCAGGCTGCGCCATTTCCACCCCCGTGGTGGACAATGGTAGTCGACTAAGAGCATCCGCACAGTTCTCGGTGCCTGGCCTGTGGCGGATGGTATAGTTATACGCTGATAGCGCGAGTGCCCACCTTTGTATGTGGGCTGAGGCATTAGTATTTATCCCCTTGTTTTCAGCGAACAGGGATGTGAGGGTCTTGTGATTGGTTTCCAGCTCAAATTTGAGGCCAAACAGGTACTGATGCATTTTCTTTACCCTGAACACACAAGCTAATGCCTCCTTCTCAATCACACTGAAGGCCCTCTCGGCCTTAGAAAAGCTCCTGGAGCAAACATAGATCCCTTGCAGTCGGATTCAGGTGAATTTATAATGGGGAACAAAGAAATGGCAGACCAACTGAACAAATACTTCGGTTCTGTCTTCACGAAGGAAGACACAAATAACCTTCTGAATGTACTCGGGGACAGTAGGTCTAGTGAGAAGGAGGAACTGAAGGATATCCTTATCAGGCGGGAAATTGTGTTAGGGAAGTTGATGGGATTGAAGGCCGATAAATCCCCGGGGCCTGATAGTCTGCATCCCAGAGTACTTAAGGAAGTGGCCCTAGAAATAGTGAATGCATTGGTGATCATTTTCCAACAGTCTGTTGACTCTTGATCAGTTCCGATGGACAGGAGGGTAGCTAATGTAACACCACTATTTAAAAAAGGAGGGAGAGAGGAAACGGGTAATTATAGACCGGTTAGCCTGACATCAGTAGTGGGGAAAATGTTGGAATCAATCATTAAGGATGAAATAGCAGCGCATTTGGAAAGTAGTGACAGGATTGGACCAAGTCAGCATGGATTTATGAAAGGGAAATCATGCTTGACAAATCTTCTGGAATTTTTTGAGGATGTAACTAGCAGAGTGGACAAGGGAGAACCAGTGGATGTGGTGTATTTGGTCTTTCAAAAGGCTTTTGACAAGGTCGCACACAAGAGATTGGTGTGCAAAATTAAAGCGCATGGTATTGGGGGTAATGTACTGACGTGGATGGAGAACTGGTTGGCAGACAGGAAGCAGAGAGTTGGGATAAACGGGTCCTTTTCAGAATGACAGGCAGTGCCGCAGGGCTCAGTGCTGGGACCTCAGCTCTTTACAATATACATTAACGATTTAGATGAAGGAATTGAGTGTAATATCTCCAAGTTTGCGGATGACACTAAACTAGGTGGCGGTGTGAGCTGTGAGGAGGATGCTAAGAGGCTGCAGGGTGACTTGGACAGGTTAGGTGAGTGGCCAAATGCATGGCAGTTGCAGTATAATGTGGATAAATGTGAGGTTATCCATTTTGGGGGCAAAAACACAAAGGCAGAATATTATCTGGATGGTGGCAGATTAGGAAAAGGGGAGGTGCAACGAGACCTGGGTGTCATGGTTCATCAGTCACTGAAAGTGGGCATGCAGGTACAGCAGGCGGTGAAGAAGGAAAATGGTATGTTGGCCTTCATAGCTAGGGGATTTGAGTATAGGAGCAGGGAGGTCTTACTGCAGTTGTACAGGGCCTTAGTGAGGCTTCACCTGGAATATTGTGTTCAGTTTTGGTCTCCTAATCTGAGGAAGGATGTTCTTGCTATTGAGGGAGTGCAGTGAAGGTTCACCAGACTGATTCCCGGGATGGCAGGACTGACATATGAGGAAAGACTGGATCAACTGGGAATTTATTCACTGGAGTTTAGAAGGATGAGAGGGGATCTCATAGAAATGTCGAAGATTCTGACGGGACTGGACAGGTTAGATGCGGGAAGAATGTTCCCGATGTTGAGGAAGTCCAGAACCAGGGGACACAGTCTTAGGATAAGGGGTAGGCCATTTGGGACTGAGATGAGGAGAAACTTCTTCACTCAGAGAGTTTTTAACCTGTGGAATTCCCTGCAGCACAGAGTTGTTGATGCCAGTTCATTGAATATATTCAAGAGGGAGTTAGATATGGTCCCTCTTATGGTTAAGGGGATCAAGGGGTATGGAGAGAAAGCAGGAAAGGGGTACTGAAGGAATGATCAGCCATGATCTTATTGAATGGCGGTACAGGCTCGAAGGGCCGAATGGCCTACTCCTGCACCTATTTTCTATGTTTCTATATTACAACTTCCCCGCAACGTTAGTTTGTTGTAATACACACCCGACTCCGTACAAAGACGCATCACATGCTGGCACAAGTCTTTTACACGGGTTATACAATACAAGCAGCTTGTTGGAGCATAAAATGTTTCTGACTTTCTCAAAAGCAATTGCTTGTTTTTTTCCCCATACCCAGTTCTCACCTTTGTACGGGCTCTAAAAGGGTACTTAACCCCGGTAGGGAGTTACCAAAATAGTTGAGGAGTCCCAGGAACGACCGCAACTCCGTGACGTTCTGTGGCCTGGGCGTGTTCTTGATAGCCTCTGCCTTGGCGTCTGTGGGCCGAATGCCGTCTGCCGCGATCTTTCTCTCCAAAAACTCCACTTCTGTTGCCATGAAGACGCATTTCGACCTCTTCAGCTGCAGCCCTACGTGATCCAGTCACTGGAGGACCTCCTCCAGGTTTTGTAGGTGCTCGACGGTGTCCCGACCCATGACCAATATGTTGTCCTGAAAGACCACCATGTGTGGCACTGACTTGTGTAAGCTCTCCCATATTTCTCTGAAAGATCACTGAAGCTGACCGAATTCCAAACGGGCATTTGTTGTAGATGAACATGAGCCTGGCTGCGTGTTGATGCAGGTGAGGCCCTTCGAAGACTCCTCCAGCTCCTGCATCATGTAGGCTGAAGTCAGGTCGAGCTTGGTGAACGTCTTGCCTCCTGCCAGCGTCGCAAATAGGTCGTCTACTTTAGTTAGTGTGTATTGGTCCTGTAGCAAGTACCGATTAATAGTTACTTTATAATCACCGCAAATCCTGACCGTGCCATCACTTTTGAGTACTGGAACAATCGGGCTGGCCCACTCGCTGAATTCCACTGGGGAGATGATGCCCTCACGTTGCAGCCTGTCCAGCTCGATTTCCACTCTCTTCCTCATCATGTGAGGTACCGCTTGCACCTTGTGGTGAATGGGTTGTGCCTCTGGGACCAAGTGGATCCGCACCTTCACTCCGGAAAAGTTTCCAATGCCTGGCTCAAAAAGGGAAGGAAATTTGTTAAGAACCTGGGTATATGAGGCCTCATCAAAATGTGATAGCGTTCGGATATCATCTCAGTTCCAGCGGATTTTGCCCAGCCAGCTCCTTCCAAGCAGTGTGAGGCCATTGCCCAGGACAATCCAGAGTGGCAGTTCGTGCACCGTGCACTCGTAGGTGACCTTGACCATGGTGCTACCCAGGACAGTGATAAGCTCTTTGGTGAACATTCTCAGTTTCGTGTGGATGGGGCCAAGTCTCTCAAACATCTTTTTACTCATGATGGATTGGTTAGCGCCAGTGTTCAGTTCCATGGCTACGCCATTCAATTTTATGTTCAGCATTATAGGTGGACATTTTGTCGAAAATGTGTGCACCCCGTGTACTTCAGCATCGGCCTCCTCTCTCTGAGGCTCAAAATTGCTTTGATCCACCATGGACCGATCTCCCTCTGCCACGTGGTGGTTAGCAGGTTTTGCAGCTCGTTTGCAAGCTTGTTGGAGGTGCCCCATTGTTCCACAGCTCTTGCAAACATACCCTTTGAAGCAGCATGAATAGGCTGAATGGAAGCCTCCACAATGCCAACAAGGTGTGAATTGCCTTGCATTCATCCTTTGTTGGGGACTCTGAGTCACCTGAGGCCTGCTGGCAGTTGCAGACCCGTGGGTTCTGCCCTGTACATTTCTGCTCACAAACACAGTTCCAGTTAATTTATGAACATTGCTCGCACTTATGTGCTGAGAGATTTGTTTGGTGTTATCACTGGTGGACATAAACATCTGTGCTATTGCAATGGCCTTATTGAGCGTCGGTGTCTCTGCAGTCAAAAGTTTTCATAGGATGGTCTCGTAGCCAGTGCCCAGTACAAAAAAATCTCTGAGCATTTGCTCCAGTTAGCCATCAAACTCACATTGTCCTGCAAGTCGTCTTGGCTTGAAGATGTAGCTCACCACTTCCTGACCTTCAGATCGCTGGCACGTGTAGAACCGATACCTCGCCATCAGCACGCTCTCCCTTGGATTAAGATGCTCCTGAACCAGTGTACACAGCTCTTCATACGACTTATCTTTGGGTTTCACCGGAGTCACAAGATTCTTCATGAGGCTGTAGGTCGGTGCCCTGCAGACTGTGAAGAGGACCGCTCTCCTTTTTGCAGCGCTTCCTTCTCCGTCCAGCTTGTTGGCTACAAAGTACTGGTCTAGCCGTTCGACAGGCTTCCCAGTCCTCACCCTCCGAGAACTTCTCCAGGATGCCCACAGTTTGCTGCATCTTTGCGTTGGATTCGTATTCTCGTCACCAGTTATTGTATTCCTAACACAGATGAGGCTGCACGCAGGGAGGCTAAAGTAATAGTGACCTCAGTCTTTAATAAGACACTCCAGAGTGAGGAACAGGCCTTTGAGGCCGGCTTATATACAGTGCTCCCAAGGGATGCTGGGATCCTTTGGAACTTCAGGGGATGAGCTCCCTGGTGGTGGAACATGGGATTGCATGGTTTACAGATACACAACATTCTTTACTTCCTCAATAAGGTAATATTAAACATTTTAAGGAAGTGTTGTGCTTTTGGTGCAGTGGGAGAACAACTAAATCCTTTAAATTGCAGGCACTAAAATATGCCCTGTGTTTGTAAACATATATATTTTTTCTCTACAATTACCTCCACTCCTGTCCTCTTCTGGTAACACTGTCTTCTTTCTGGGGTATGCTTCCATAGCTTATACCTCAGGGAGGTATAAGGTAGCCTTCAGATACCTTATCCAGGTAGATGTTTTTGAACGTGCGAGCCTTGAGAATGTCAGCATACTATTTAACCATGAGGAGTTATCACAGTGGAATTTGATCCTGTCCTAATCTGACGCCCACACACACAAGTCAAACATGAGTTGCTGCATTGTGCTCAATTTAACCTACCTATACTGTAAGCATGGAGACCAATTGTAACACCTTTATTCTTGTTCTGGGTTAAATCAGCTAACAAAATACAGACCAGTGTTTGAACTAGGCACCTTCCTGGCTCAATTACTTCTTGGATAAATTCACTTCAGATATAAGAACATGAGAAATAAGAGCAGGATTACGCCATTTAGCCCCTCGAGCCTGCTCCGCCATTCAATACGATCAATAACCTCAACTCCACTTTCCCGCCTTATCCTCAAATCTCTCGATTCTCTTAGAGTCCAAAAATCTATATATCTATCTGAGCCGTGAATACACTTTTGAGCATCCACAGTCTTCTGGGGTATAGAATTCCAGAAATTCACAACCCTATGTCTCCTCATCTCAGTCCTAAATGACCGACCCCTTATCCTGAGACTATTCCCCCTAGTTCTAGACTCCCCAGCCAGGCGAAACAACCTCTTAACATCTACTCTGTCAATCCACCTCAGAATCTTATATGTTTCAATGAGTTCACCTCTCATTCTTCTAAATTTCAGAGAGTATAGGCCCAATCTACTCAATCTCTCCTTATAGGAAAACACTCTCATCCCAGGAATCAATCTAGAGAACTTTTGTTGCACCGCCTCTAAAGGCAAATATATCCTTTTCATAAGGAGACTCTCCAGCCAGGGGAAACAGCCTCTCAGCATCCACTCTGTCAAGCCCTCGCAGAATAAATTGTTCGGAAACCAACAGGCTACAAGCAGCCAGGAAAGATGGAGCCCAGTAACCCATCTACATCAAAGGGATATTGAGGCAGCTGTAACCATAATTTTCATTCTAATTACTCAATGTAGGAATTAACACTGATAATTTTGGTTGGGATTGTGTTCTCAAATTTATCATAGAATCATAGAAATTCACAACATGGAAGGAGGCGATTTCAGTCCATCGTGTCCGTGCCGGCTGACAGAGCTATCCAGCCTAATCCCACTTTCCAGCTCTTGGTCCATAGCCTTGTAGGTTATGGCACTTCAAGTACATATTCAGGTCATTTTTAAATATGGTGCAGGTTTCTGCCTCTACCACTCTTTCAGGCAGTGAGTTGCAGACCCTCATCACCCTTTGGGTGACAAAAGTTCCCCTCAAATCCCCTCTAAACCTCCTAACAATTACTTTAAATCTATGCCCTCTGGTCATTCCAATCCATCCTATCTAGGGCTCTCATAATTTTGCACACCTCAATAAGGTCTCCCCTCAGCCTCCTCAGTTCCAAGAAAAACAACCCCAGCCTAGCTAATCTTTCCTCATAGCTAAAATTCTCTAATCCAGGCACTATCTTCGTAAATCTCCTCTGTACCCTCTCTAATGCAATCACATCTTTCCTGTAATGTGGTGACCAGAACTGCACTCAGTACTCTAGCTGTGGCCTAACTAGTTTTATACAGTTCAAGCATATAACCTCTCTGATCATATAGTCTATGCCTTGGCTAATAAAGGCAAGTATTCCGTATACCTTCTTAACCACCTTATTTACCTGTCTTGCTACCTTCAGGGATCTGTGGACATGCACTCCAAGGTCACTTTGTTCTTCTGCACTTCTCAGTGTCCTACCATTTATTTCCTTGCCTTGTTAGCCCTCCCCAAATGCATTATCTCATACTTCTCCGGATTGAATTCCATTTGGCACTTTTCTGCTCACCTGACCAATTCATTGACATCTTCCTGCAATCTACAGCTTTCTTCTAGTACTGAGCCCTGTGGTACCCCACTGGAAACAGCCTTCCAGTCACAATCGACCCATCGACCAGGTGCACGTCAAATTGGACAATCCTTTTGTAGAGCTACTACACTTGAAAGTGAGAAGATACCTTTGCTTCCTGCCTCTGAGCCAATTTTGGATCCAACTTGCCACTTTGCCTTGGATCCAATGGGCTTTTACTTTCGTGATCAGTCTGCCATGTGGGACCTTATTAAAAGCCTTACTAAAATCTTTATAGACTACTTCAAATGCACTTTTTGGAGTTTAGCAAAGCTTTTGTTAAGGTCCTACATGACAATTTGTTCTTTGTGTAGTTTATCAGTTCACTCAGTGATAAAATGTACATTAATGACAAAAGTACCCTGTAGAAATAAATTGCATGGTTAGCTCAGCGGTGCCACAATGTGTTTAGGATTGCCCTTGATTTCTTTTTTTCATGCCCTTGATTTCTCATATGGTAAGTTCTTACCGCATTGTCAGGGTTGACACGGTGTGTATGGGTGGCACTTGTCCACAGTGAAAAATGCAAAATCGAATGATGCTGAGTTGCTCTTAGGTATCTACTCACAGCTAGTTACAAAATGTTACAGAAAGTGGCTTGGAAATCAAAGTTCCCTGTAGGCTGTACTATGGTCTGCACGGCCTGTTTGGAAACACCGCGCATGCGCAGAAATCTAATGTAAAAGCCGGTGAGCGGCCTGTGCAGGGCCTTGCAGATTGCCGGATGGCCGCGCGCGTGCTCAGCTTAGAGGGAACATTGTTGGAAGCTGGTCATCATGCATGTGTTTGGTGAGGGGAATAATACATGGTGCATGAAATAAGAGATTTACAGAAAATAAAGAAATTAAACATTTTCTGAAAAATCCAGTTGATTAGTATAAAGCATTGTGAAAATCCTCTGCAAGATAGCTACAAATGTTTTTGTGATCATCACTCATTGGCTTTTTTGAATCTTGTGTCAACTATAAGTTTTCCAAATAATCTATCAGCTATTTTCCTGTTAAAAAAAGGCTGGACAAAGTCACAGCTGGTGCCTGAGAAATCTCCCCAATTAACCAGAATAATCTTATTAACTGTGTCCTGACCAAACTATTACCACCTAAATATAGCATGCCACATTACATTGGATTGAAAAAGCACTAGACCTGGAACAAACAATGCAAGAAGGGCAAACAGCCACTTAAAATAAATGACTATGAACAGAGGGTTTGTTGTATATGCCTTAGCCATCATACTTTTAATTGACCTTGGGGAACATATTGTAGTCAGTGTCGAGAGACCACAGAGAGACAAGTAAGATGAGAAACTGCTTTACATTAAGCCACTGGAATTTCCTATATAGTTTTATGTTTAAGAAAAAACAGCAACACCCACACAATGAAATAAAATAAAAACAGAAACTGTTGGAAATACATAGGATATACGGCACAGAAACAGGCCATTCGGCCAAACCAGTCCATGCCGGCACTTCTGCTCCACTCGCGCCTCCTCCCGTCTTTCCTCTTCTAAATCTATCAGCATAACCCTCTATTCCCTTCTCCTTCATATGCTTGTCTAGCCTCCCCTTAAATGCATCTATATTATTCGTTTCAACCACTCCCTGTGGTAGCGAGTTCCACATTCTCAACACTCTTTGGATAAAGAAGTTTCTTCTGAATTCCCTATTGGATTTCTTGGTTACTATCTTATATTCATAGCCTCTTGTTATGCTCTTCCCCACAAGTTGAAACATCCTCTCTGTATCCACTCTATCAAAACCTTTCATAATTTTAAAGACCTCTACTAGGTCACCTCTCAGCCTTCTTTTTTAACAAGAGAAAAGATACCCAGCCTGTTCACCCTTTCCTGATACATATACCCACACATTTCTGGCATCATTCTTGTAAATCTTCTCTGCACCCTCTCCAGTGCCTTTATATCCTTTTTATAATTTGGCGACCAGAACTGTACGCAATACTCTGTGGTCTAGCCAAGCTTCGATACAGGTTTAGCATAACTTCCCTACTTTTCAATTCTATACCTCGAGAAATAAACCCTAGTGCTTGGTTTGCTTTTTTACGGCCTTGCTAACCTGTGTCACAACTTAGTGATTTGTGTATTTGTACACCAAGATGCCTTTGTTCCTCTACCCCACCTAGACTCACACTCTCCAAGTAATAAGTGACCTCCCTATTCTTCCTACCAAAATGTAATACCTCACATTTATCTGTGTTGAACTTCATTTGCCAATTATATGCCCAATCTGCAAATGTCCCCCTGTAATTTGCACAGTCCTCCTCAGGCAACAGATAAAATAAAAATAGCTAATTGATGTCAGGAGACAAATTCTTTCAACAGTGACCAAATAAATAAGGTCATTATTGTTCACCTCACACAACTACAATATTGAACCACTGCATGCAACCCTTCCTCAAAAATATAACATTAAAATGCACTCGGTGGCCTCACCGAGTGTGAAGGATACGTGCAGACATATTGCAGGAAACACAAATACACAGATAATGACTTCTGGTAAAATGTAAAGCATCTCTCCCTGTCCAATGTTTTCCCTCCCCTCCTCTTCTGAAGCGAGTGACTCCAGCTGCAGAGTATGGTTCCACAAAAAGGACTTATTTCCCGGCCTCAGGGCGTCCCAAAGTGCCCCAGAGCCAATGAAACACCCTTCAAGTGCAGCCACCGTTGTAATGTAGGAAACGCGGCAGCCACTTTGCACACAGCATGATCCCATGAACAGCAATGTGATCATCTGTTCTGTGATGCTGGTTGAGGGACAAATATTGATCAGAAACCAGGTAGAACTCCCCTGGTTTTCTTTGAAAAAATGCCGCGGGATCTTTTAAGTCCACTCGGAGCCTTGGTTTAACATCTCATTCGCAAGATGGTACCTCTGACAGTACAGCACTCCTCCAGCACCGCACCAATGTCAGTCTAGATCACACACTTTGGAGTGGGACTTGCACCCACAACCCTCTGACTCCGAGGTGAGAATCATACCATTGAGCCACGGCTGCTGCTAAAACAGGTGTTGTCGGCTCTGACTGGATCATATTCCAGGAGGTTTAATCACATGACCTACCACCTGCCCCCACGCTCCCGCTACTGGTCTTCCAATGTCCGATCTTTCAATAATGGTGGCTACAATACCCACAATCCTCCGTGCTCCAGAAATTGCTCTATCTATCGCGTGGTTTTGCTGAGCGTGCGGGCGCATTGCATTCTGGGTGGCTCAACAAACTCAATACAGACCAAGAATTGAACTCAAGTCCTTCCTGGACTGTATGGATCAATCACATGCCAAATGGTGCAGTTTCTCACTTACCCACTGGAGAAGCCTTACATGTGTGTCAGTGGGTAACACTCTTGCCTCTGAGTCAGACGGCTGCAGGTTCAAGCCCCACTCCAAAGACTTGAGCACATAATCCAGTCCGACACTCCAGTGCAGCGTTGAGGGAGCCACTGCATTTCCTACATTATAACAGTGACCACACTCCAAAAGTACATCATTGGCTGCAAAACGCCTTCGGACGTCCTGAGGTCGTGAAAGGCGCTATAGAAATGCAAGTCGTTCTTTTCTTTCCTTATGGTGGAATATTAAAAAAAAAGTCTAAACTCAATTTTCTTTTACCTCACTCACAAAAACTGTCAAATACCACGTTGTAAAAATCCTCAGCAAGATAACTGGGGTTGGAGGAAGAAAGGGGCAATGAAATAGTTATTCTAATAACTGCCCATTTAATTCTGCAATGACTCGGCCATAAAAATGGCACAAAAGCATGGTGGCAGAGAGCAAAAGTGATTACTTTAATTATTCATGCTTCTTAAATTATTAAACAAAAACTATGGAAATTGAACACTATTACACTGACTTTCCTATTGCCAACTTAATGATTAAACGTCATGGCCAAGAGAAAGACAGTCTAAACTATGTAATATGAATAGTTTAACTGATACAGTAATATTGGTGCACAGTCAGATGGAATAGTTCATTGTTATTGGTAGATCTTCCATGGCATTGCTCACAGGTATTCTGGGCCTGGAGCCTGGTTACTGATGGATACTGGGCACCACTCTCAGGTCCCTCACTGTTGACCCTCACTGACCAGCTCCTTCCAGCCCTTGAATTTGGTGCTCACTCCCTGTTCTGTAAATGTAGACAACTACTTATCATTGGTAGACCTCCCATGCCATTGCTCATAGGTAGTCAATGAGAATCAGCATGGATTTGTGAAGGGTCGGTTATGTTTGACTAATCTAATAACCTATCGGAGGAGGTCACTAACATGGACAAGGGCGTGTCTATGGATGTTATCGAAATGGACCTCCAGAGGGTTAAATTATGAGGACAGGTTGCATAGACCTAGCGTGTAATCCCTCGAGTATAGAATATTAAACGATAATATGATTGAGATATTTAAGATGATCAAAGAGTGGTAAGGTAGATTGATAAAAAACTATTTCCTCTGGCAGAGAAGTCCAGAACAAAGGGGCATGACCTTAAAATTAGAGGTAGCCTGGTCAGGGATGATGTCAGGAAGCATTTCTTCAACCAAAGGCTAGTGGCAATTTGCAACACTCTTCCCCCTAAATCTATTGAGGCTGGGAGTCAATCGAAAACTTCAAAAATGAGATTGGTAAATTTTTGTTAGGCAAGAGTATTAAGGAATGTGGTTAAATGGCGTTAACATACAGGTCAGCCATGGTCTAATTGAATAGCAGAACAGACTTGAGGGCCTGAATGGCCTGCTCTTGTTCCTAAGTTTATCAAGGGATATCAATCAAAGATGGGTAGATGGATTTGAGGTGCAGAACAGCCATGGTGTAATTGAATGCTGGAGCAGGCTTGAGGGGCTGAATGGGCCTACTCTTGTTGCTTTAAATGTATACAGTTATTTAATATAATTGGTAGAAGGCAAACAATCCCATTGCCTACGCACCCTGTGCTCTGGGTCGTAACCATGGAAACCTGTTATGATAGCGAAACAAGTCATTGTAACCTAAATGATGCTCAAAAGTTTTTACTAAATATGATTTCAAGGTGAGGCCCCTTTAACTGGACGGGTGTAAGTGTGACATCATAGGGCAAGCCTGACCCTCGTGTTGAGATCAGACATTACAACAGCTTTATAAACTGGGTCATTTTGAGGCAGGAGGCTGCACAACCAGTTTAACTAAAGGAAGGAGAGCTGCACTGACTGACTAACGAGTTAATCTGTCTCGAAATGAATGTGGTTGGCTTGAAGATCTGAACTGCTATGCTTTCTGAAGGGAACACAAACAATGAAAACATCATGAGCCAGCAGATTAGACAGAAGGTCATAAACTTTGAAAGGTTCCTTAACCTGTTTATCTTGTATTATCATTAGTGAAAGTCATAACAAGCAATATGAATAGTTTATCAGATACAGTAATATTGGTGCACAGTCGGGTGGAATAGTTAATTTTGTTATTGGTAGATCTTCCATGACGTCGTTCATAGATGACCTGTGGCCTGGTTACTGATGGTTACTGAGCTCCCTCACTGACCGGCCCCTCCCAGTCCTTGAGTTTAGTGCACACTCCCTGCTCTGTATATGTAGACAACTACTTGTCATTGGTAGATCTCTCATAGCTTTCTTTGGGATAGACTGGAGGGTGAGCAGTAGTTATAAATGTTTTTTGGGCCCCACTCTGAAGTCCCAGGCAGATATTTATCCCCTGCTACTTGCAGGTCTTTTTCTTAGGCAGTCCTTCGGAGTCGAGGATGACTTGCTTCCACACTAAAAATGAGTTCTTAGGTGACTGAAGAGTCCAATGCGGGACCTCCAGTCTCTGTCACAGGTGGACAGATGGTGGTTGAAGGATCAGGAAGTTGGGGCGCCTTATCCTTCCACTGTCGATGCTTGGCTTTAACTCGAGGTGTTCAGCGCCTTCCCAGATGCTTTTCCTCCACTTTGGGCAGTCTTGGGCCAGGGATTCCCAGGTGTTGGTGGGGATGTTGCACTTTTTCAAGGAGGCTTTGAGAGTGTCCTTGCAATGTTTCCTCTGCCCATCTGGGGCTCGCTTGTCGTATTGGAGCTCCGTGTAGAGCGCTTGTTTTAGGAGTCTCGTGTCAGGCATGCGGACGATGTGGCCCGTCCAGCGGAGCTGATCGAGCATGGTCAACGCTTTGATGCTGGGGATGTTGGCCTGAGCGAGAACACTGATGTTGGTGCGCTTATCCTGCCAATGGATTTGCAGGATCTTGCGGAGGCAGCGCTGTTGATACTTCTCCAGTGGTTTCAGGTGCCTGCTGTACATAGTCCATGTCTCTGAGCCATATTGGAGGGCAGGTATCACTACTGCTCTGTAGACCATGAACTTGGTGCCGGGCTTGTGGTCCTGGTCTTCAAACACTCTCTTCCTCAGGCGACCGAAGGCTGCATTGGCACAGTGAAGGCGGTGTTGGACCTCGCCGTCAATGTCTGCCCTTGTTGGCAGTAGGCTCCCGTAGTATGGAAATGTCCATGCTCTCGTCGTAGAGTTTGATAACTGGGGGGCAGTGCTGCAATGCTGTGTGGCAGGGCAGGTTGGTAGAGGATCTTTGTCTTACGGATGTTTAGTATAAGGCCCATGCTCTCGTACGGCCTCCGAGTGTGCGCAGACGCAAGCGTCGTCTGTGTACTGTAGTTCGATGACAGAGGATGGGACGCCCTTGGATCTGGCCTGGAGGCGGCGGAGGTTGAACAGATTCTCATTTGTCCTGTAATTTAGCTCCACTCCAGCGGGGAGCTTTCTGAGGGTGAGGTGTAGCATTGCAGCAAGGATGATTGAGAACAGCATTGGCACGATGACACAGCCTTGCTTGACCCCGGTCTGAACATGGAATGGGCCTGTGGTGGCTCCATTGGTCAGGATCACGGTTTGCATGTCATCGTGGAGCAGGCGGAGGATGGTGACAAACTTTTGAGGGCTGCTGAATCAGAGGAGGACGCTCCATAATCCCTCGCGGTTGACAGTGTCGAAGGCTTTTGTGAGGTCAAAGAAGGCCATGTATAAGGGTTAGTGCTGTTCCCTGCATTTCTCTTGTATCTGCCGCGCGGTGAAGATCATGTCCCCTTAGTGGGCGGAATTTGCCTTGTGACTCTGGGAGGAGCTCTTCAGCCACAGGGAGGACAGATGCACCACTGTCAGTGTTCTCGATCAGGGCAACATTCCCAGCATCGAAGCACTGACCTCATTCGACCAGCTCCGTTGGGCAGGCCACATTGTTTGCATGCCCGACACACAAGACTCCCAAAGCAAGCGCTCTACTCACAACTCCTACATGGCAATCGAGCCCCAGGTGGACAGAGGAAACGTTTCAAGGACACCCTCAAAGTCTCCTTGATTAAGTGCAACATCACCACCGACAGCTGGTAGTCACTAGCCAAAGACCGCCCTAAGTGGAGGAAGAGCATCTGGGAGGGTGCTGAGCACCTCGAGTCTCATCGCCGAGAGCATGCAGAAAATAAGCATAGGCAGTGGAAGGAGCGTGCGGCAAACTAGACTCCTCACCCACCCTTTCCTCCAAGGATTGTCTGTCCCACCTGTGACAGAGACTGTAGTTCCCATATTGGATTCTACAGTCATCTGAGAACTCACTTTTAGAGCGGAAGCAAGTCTTCCTTGATTTCGACGGACTGCCAATGATGATGACAGGGAGAAGACGGTTGAGGAGGATTCTTGCAATGACTTTCTCGGTGGTCAACAGCAGGGAGATTCCTCTGTAGTTACCGCAGTCGGACTTGTCACCTTTGTTGAAGATGGTCACAATTACAGTGTCTCTCAGATCTCCTGGCAATGATCTCCTCCTTCCAGATAAGAGAGATGAGGTCATGGATCCACGGCAGCAGTGTTTCTCCGCCATGTTTTAGTGCTTCGGTGGGGATGCCATCTGCTCCTGATGCAAGTTGTCGGATGACCTTTTCAACCTCGTGCCGGGCTGGGGTTGTGCTGAGATGGTGGCGGGTGGCATGCTGCGGGATGGAGTCGAGGACACTCACGTCGAAGACAGAGTCTTGGTTAAGGAGATCCTCTAAATGCTCCTTCCAGCATGCACTGACTGCCTCGCTGTCCTTGATGAGCACCTCTCCGTTCTTGGCCAGCAGTGGGATAGGGCTTTGGGTGCTTGGGCTGTAGGTCGTCTTGAATGCGTTAAAGAATCCTCGCCTGTCGTGGTTGTTCGCTAGCTGCTGGATTTCTTGTGCTTTCTCCACCCACCATCTGTTCTTTCGGTGGCGAGTTTTTTTCTTGGACCTCGGCCTTCAGCCACCTGTAGAGCTGCTTTCTTGCCCTCGAGTTGTGTTGCTGCTTGCAGTCCAAAAGTGCCTTGCGCTTGCGGCATATTAGCTCCTGGATCTCCTGGTCATTCTCATCGAACCAGCCTTGGTGTTTCCTGGTCAAGTGACTGAGCGCCTCTTTGCAGGTGCTAATTATGAAAGCCTTGAGGGCAGACCAGGCGCTGTGGACACTCTGCATCTCTGGGAGTCGTCAGGTTGGTTGCGAGGCACTGGCTAAATAAGGCTTTCTTAGCAGGATCTTCGAGTGATCCGGCGTTGATTTTCCTGCGGCATTATTTCTACTGCGTCACTGTTTTGGGGCATCATCATCATCATCATAGGCAATCCCTCGAATCGAGGAAGACTTGCTTCCACTCTAAAAGTGAGTTCTCAGGTGACTGTACAGTCCAATACAGGAACTACAGTCTCTGTCACAGGTGGGACAGGCAGTGGTTGGAGCGTCTGGTTTGCCGCACGCTCCTTCCGCTGCCTGCGCTTGTTTTCTGCATGCTCTCGCCGATGAGATGCGAGATGCTCAGCGCCCTCCCGGATGCTCTTCCTCCACTTAGGGCGATCTTTGGCCGGGGACTCCCAGGTGTCGGTGGGGATGTTGCACTTAATCAAGGCGGCTTTGAGGGTGTTCTTCAAATGTTTCCTCTGCCCACCTGGGGCTCGGTTGCCATGTAGGAGTTATGAGTAGAGCGCTTGCTTTGGGAGTCTTGTGTCGGGCTTGTGAACAATGTGGCCCACCCAACTGAATTGGTCGAGTGTGGGCAGTGCTTCGATGCTGGGGATGTTGGCCTGATCGAGGACACTGACGTTGGTGCGTCTGTCCTTCCAGGAGATTTGCAGGATGTTGGAATGTTGATGGTGATGACAGCGTGAATTCGGCAGTGGTCCTTCTAGCAGTCATCAGCTCCTGTCTTGGCATGGTTGATGCATACTTCTTTGCAGTCCCTCGCTCGGAGATGCCAGTGCTTGGAGCGAGGGTGTTGCCATGAGGCTTTATATTTGTCCTTCTGACAGAACGGGGTATTGGTTACGAGGAGGGTGTCATTGGAGCTGGCATTCCCTACCCCCTCTCTGCCGATCACACCTCCCCAGAGATCTGTGTTCTTTCCAACTCTGGCATTGAAGTCGCCAAGGAGGATCAGCTTGTCGCCCATTGGGACTCTGGACAGGGATTGTTCAAGGCTGGAGTAGAATTCCTCTTTGGTCTCATCTGCAGCTTCCAGTGTTGGGGCGTACATGCTGAAGACCATAGCGAACTGGTTCCGGGCTAGGATGAAGGGTCATGAGGCGTTCGTTTATCTCGCAAGGGGAGTCTCTGAGACGGCCCATTAGCTCGTTTTTTACTACGAAGCCTATCCCATGGAGGCAGTGTTCTACTTCTGGTTTGCCTTTCCAGAAGAAGGTGTAGCCACCACGATGTTCCTTGAGCTGGCCTTCCCCTGCCCGCCGTGTCTCACTTAGGGCGGCGATATCTATGTTGAAGTGCCTGAGTTCCCGGGCAATGATAGCGGTGTGGCATTCTGGTCTGTTGCTGTTGGGGTTGTCCATGAGGGTCCTGACATTCCAGGTCTCGAACTTCATCTTAAAGTGTGTGAATTCTTTTAACGTGGGGTGGCCGTTGCACACCAGCTGCTACATGGGCTTGACAGAGAAGGTCTTGGTCCAGTGGCAAGGGGATCCAAGACGACTGGAGACCAAGCTCTGCTGTATGAGCCTAGTTCATACACACACGCATACTCTTACTATCTTCCTCCCTCCTTTCCACAGGAACTCTCTCTTTGGGATTAATAGGGTACAGTATAGTCCTTGCGACACCTCGCTGTTGGCTCATGCTGTTCCTTTCCTGGGCCATTCCTTGGCCTCGACCTCGCCACTGCTGGGCTTCCGACCTCCGCTCTGGGTCCCGACCTTAGCTCTGGGTCCTGATCGACACTCCTGCTATGGGCCCCGAACTCTAACTCCTCCGGGGCACCGACCTCCTCTCCTGCTGCTCTGGGCCTCGACCTCCGACTCCTCCTTGGCCCCAACCTCTAAATCCCCTTGGGCCCGACCTCCGACTCCTCCTGGGCCCGACCTCCGACTCCTCCTGGGCCCAACCTCCGACCTCCGACTCCTCCTGGGCCTGACCTCCGACTCCTCCTGAGCCCGACCTCCGACCTGCGACTCCTCCTGGGCCTGACCTCTGACTCCTGCTGGGCTCAACCTGCGACTCCTCTGGGGCACCGACCTCCTCTCCTCCTGCTCTGGGCCTTGACCTCCGACTCCTCCTTGGCCCCGACCTACAAATCCTCCTGGACCCGACTTCCGACTCCTCCTGGGCCCTGACCTCCGACCTCCAACTCCTCCTGGGCCCAACTCTCTGATTCCTTCTACTTGCAGGTACATAATAGGTATTAACGGAACTGGTTCATCTCCTGTGGCCTTTCTCTCCTAACAAGAACATGTTGAAAAGCCACAACAAGTAGAGCCTAGCAGGATTTGGATTTAGCTCTATCTAAAGCTCTCCCACCACCACTGACCAGCTCCCCCATCTTCCTGGCATCAATCCAGCATCAGTGAGTCCTGATCAATGGTATCGGGCACCACCAATGATCTGAGCGTCAGCTCTACAGCGCTCCAAACCCAAGAAACACAAACGCCATTTCAGACGTGCATTGGACTGTTGAGATCATCCTCCGCCAATTGAAGGGTGCATAGTGAAGGCAAACCATCCCATCATTGGCCATTGCCCATTGCCCATTGCCCACGCATCCCATTCTCTGGGTTGTAGCCACATGGAAACCTGTTATTGCATTCTAGTGCATCAAGTCATTGTACCCTAAATAAACCCAAGGTGAGGCCCCTTTAACTGGACAGGTCAAACCATAACATCACAGGACACCTTCAGACGGCCCATCCCACTGAGATCAGACACAATAGGTTGGTAAACTGGTTCAATTTGAGACAGTTTAAGTGAAGGAAAGTGAGCTGCACTAACTGTGACTAACTGGCTGATCGTTCTAGGGGTGAATGTGGTCAACTAGAAGACCTAAACAGCTCTACTTTGTGAAGAGTGTGAAGAGTGGACATATCGCTAACCAGCTGACACTCGGAAGCTTTGTTACTGTAGAAGGTTTGTTTAGATCTCGAGTTCCAGCTTGTATCATTCCCTGTAAGAGTCAAAGTGAGTAACAGCAAAATCCACTGTAGTGACCGCGCAGATATAAAGGCTCAAATCCTGGAAACGGAAACCAGGTCAGTACACACTGGCTGTTCTGATCAGCTTGTGCTGGACCCTGGGAGAGTCGGTGGGACAGCTCAGCTGAACTGACCAATTAAACAGTCGCGAGCCTCCCTATTGAAACTGGTGATTGGTGTTGAGCAGTGCCCCACTCAGAGTGCAGTTTTGGGACTGAATGAACGGACTAAATAAGAAAGGAGGCTGACAGGGAGAGAGAACAATTAATGATCAACTACCCAAAGTGTTCATCAGTCCTGAGAGCTCAGGGTTAAGACTCGAATGTAGGGCAGGGGGAATTTTCTTCACATAAGGGGGTATTAGAACAAGTGGCTATTGAGACAGAAATTGTCAACTCATTTAATTAGGATATTTGAAAAGGAAGAGGGTAAGGGGAAATGGGGAATGGTAAGGATTAGGTGGGATCAGCTGAGGAGCTTGCACTGGGCACAAGTGGCCAATCCAAATGGTGCAGTTCTGTGCTGTGATGCAGTAGCAGCAGATGGGCAGTGGGCTGGAATGGCAGCGGCTACAGTCACCATTTGTTCCAGCGGGCAGATCGAGCGGATTCTACCGTATGAACATTTGAACAGATCCAGTAACACTGAGGCACAGCAGGGTCGAGTGCTTCACTTGCTGTCACTGCCAAATCTCCTGTGACTTTACCCACAGGTAGGCCGAGGCCTGAAGTGTGGTAACTGATATTTACTGGTTCCCCCAAGTGGACACTTAGGGCTTGGACAGACCTCCTGGGCAGTAATGTCACTGGAGTTGCGTTGACCGAGCTTGGTACTTGCCCACACAGCTCGACATTGGCCCAGGTGTTCACTTTCAAAAGGGAATTGGATCAATACTGTAACAGGTTATATGCGTTACTATAAGAGGGGAACTGTAAAAGACCTGTAGTTGCCCTTCTTGCAATCCAGTACATCTTTTTGTGTCATTTCTTCTTCTGCCACAGGTACATGGTTGGTGTCACGATGAGTGAGAGGAAATGGGTGGTTTTATCACACCACCCACAGACTAAAGTTGTGAGTAACAAAACCACAAAGACAAGTGGATCACACACAAGAGACCAAAATTCTGACCAAAATCAAAGCAATGCCAGCAGAAATACCACAAAAGAGGGAGCAACGACACTGAAGTACACATCATGCATTGTCTCTGTGTCCCATTCATTTCTCAGTGCCAACACTACATTTAATTTGTTTTTTATTTGACGGCTAATAACAGATCCATATAACACAGAGCCAATGACTGGAAATGATGTTAATCCAACTCTCTCACTTCTGGTGCCTTTCTTTCCCATTCCACCAGATCTGTCATCCCTACCAGATCTGCCTAGACTTATTCTGACATCTATTTGTAAAAATTTCCCACGCCCCTTTCCCTCCTCCCTTGATCTCCCCTGTGCTGGACCTTCATGTCCAGCCCTATTATCCCCGCATCAGCATCAAGCAGCAACCCTGCTCCAACCCCAGGCTCAGTTCTGCACTGCTTGTGGTTAACTGTACTGGCACTGGATAGGGCCCAGTCCATACAGTCATGCCCAACCGATGTCGGTTGGTGGTGCACCTTGGGACTGAACTTCAAAGTCTCAAGGCAGGACACTCTGGTTGTTGCTTTGATGGTTAGAATGGAACGGGTTGCTTAAGGCCACTCGCCAACCAGTCCCAGCCATCCCAGTCCACAATGTCGGGTGAAGCTCCGATACAAACCTGTAGCGAGGCCTCCCAGGATAAAGAGGAAGAGACCTCCTCTGGCACCAGCTGGTTCTGAGGTGTCTGTGCCTACTGCTGCCAGAATCGGGCTGGTTCCCCCAGGCGCCGCCAGCTACTGTTGGTGTGTCCTTCACCCGAGGCATGCATTGTCCCCTCTGGTGACACCAACCCAGCCCCGGGACATTGGTCTCCAGTTTGCTCCAGCTCATTTGGGGGCCCCCACCCTCGGGGGTCTCGACCCCACTCAGGGTCACCTATGCTGCGGGTGATGTCCACTTTGGTGTGTGCAGTTGTAGATCTCTGTTCACTTTTATTGATCTGTGACTGCCCCACCACCACTGTGGGCCCACCTTCAACACCCGAGGGCCACTCCCAGGGAGGATGCTTGAGCTTTGTAAGCCAAGTTGAGAGCCTGAGTCGGACCATGACTTCCATGTGTTGAGGCTTTTCCATATATTGAACACAAGGGTGACTTTGAGTCTGAAACTGTGAGTCTGGAAATCCCTTCACTTGGCGGGGGCGGCGGGACGGCAGGGGGTGTTGAGTCTTTACTTGGGGTCTTGCAAAAGCCTTAGGCATCAATCTTTGTTGGATATGTCCTACCAATTTCCAGGGCAGTTTGGGAGGACTTGATGAGCGTCCTCCAATTATGGCCAAGATAGACAGCATCCATCGTGCCTCCACCACCCTGCTTCACACCTTAAGATTCGCTGGTACAGCTGGCGAACTTCAGTCGTGAAAGCATCAGAAAGAAGGGAACCGCCCAGGAAACTAGTCCTGTTCCAGCCACCAGCATCAAAATGGTGGGGTCATGTGGGTTTGGCAGACCCTCCTGCAGGGTTTGGCACATATCTTGAATTCCCCGCTACCAAAACCTCTGGGGCCGGTTTTACTTACCAGCAGGCTAATGCTTGCAGATGAGTTGAGGGAGCAATGCCTGCCACAGAGGACCACCTTCAGAGAGCATCGACTGCAACAGCAGCCTGTGTGGGTGTCCTCACTGTAGGAGCAGGATCTATTATCCAGTGGATCTTGCATCGCCACTTAGCTTGGCCTCACATCTTGGGGATCGTTTAGGTACTGCAGATGCTCGTTGGTGCTGATGGCTTCTTTGGTGAGCAAGTGGAGGAGCTGCTGCAGCAGAACCTTCAGGCAGTCCCAAATAGGCACACAAGGTTGGGATGCACTGCTCACTTTGTAGCATAGCCCACCCCCTCTATAGACCCCTTTCACTCACCACAACCAATCAACTAACCATCACCAATCCACTCATCACCTATCCACGAACCATCACCAATGCACTCACCTCCACTAATTCATTCATCACCACCAATCCAATCCAATCCACTCACCACCACCAATCTATTCACCTTCACCAGCCTTTTCAAGGCTTCATCCGGAGCACACTTTGTACCATGTTAGCCCATCATTCCAGATTAGGACCTGGAATGCAGGTAGTTTGTAACAAGTAACCTTTGAGACCTGTCCAGCTCCAACTCTACAAGCAGTGATCATGCCTAGATAGCCCACCACAGAGTTGGGTGGGTGGGCCATTTCCAATACTTCCCTGTGGAAGTGGATTACTCTGCATGAGTCCAGGAGACCAGAAGTAATGAGTATCCTCTGCATTGGCATCTTGAGCCTCTGTTTATCACAACGTGGTTTTGGTTTGACCATCAAAGGAACCATCTACTACTGGGCATACTGGTAGGTGATATCATAGCCTTCTACCATCCACACTGAGAGTGAGTGGTAGTCATCCAGAAGGCTCAACTGTTGAGGATATTTCTTCCCAGTTGAGCCTTCTGGATGACTATCACTCTGCCAGTAATATTTCCACAGGTCTCCTTTATCACAGCATCTAGAGCTGCTGGTTCTAGAAGCACAGTATTCTCCAGGCATTGGTGCTACAGCCATCAGTCTCTTCAGGTAATGCTTCAACATATGGGTGGGAGCCACATACAGGATGTATGGTTTTCTAGGCAAGTGAGTTCACTTGACATTTCAACAGGCTCGGGGTGTGAATGATATAATAGAACATTTTCCACATTCAGGCTTGGTGCGGGGTAAGTCAATGGCCCAGAATTTCCGATGTCCCAGGAAGGCATCTGTTTTATATATATATATATACTTGTATTTACTCTGCACAGCCACCAGAGGGCTCAACCCCTGGAGTCCCAAGGAATCCCATAATCCCTTGGGAACACAGGTATTTAAGGAGGCTTCACAGGTTGGAGAGGCACTTTGGAGACCTGCAATAAAAGACTAAGGTCACACTTTACTTTGAGCTCACAATGTTCAGTCTGACTCTTTCTCCATACACAACCCCTGGCGATGATATACAGATAGCGAACCCAGAGAATAGTGGGCATCCTGGAGAAATTCTCGGAGGGAGATGATTGGGAAACTTTTGTGGAGCGACTCGACCAATACTTCGTAGCCAACAAGCTAGATGGGGAAGAGAGCGCTGCCAAACGAAGAGCAATCCTCCTCACCATCTGTGGGGCACCAACGTATGGCCTCATGAAGAATCTGCTCTCTCCAGCGAAACCCACGGAGAAATCATACGATGATTTATGCACACTGGTCTGAGAGCATTTGAACCCAAAGGAAAGCGTTCTGATGACGAGGTACCGGTTCTACATCTACAAAACGTCTGAAGGCCAGGAAGTGGCGAGTTATGCCGCCGAGCTAAGACGCCTTGCAGGACCTTGTGAATTTGAAGTACATTTGGAGCAGATGCTTAGAGACTTTTTCGTACTTGGCATTGGCCACGAAACCATACTTCACAAACTTTTGACTGTAGAGACCCCAACCTTGAGTAAGGCCATAGCAATAGCCCAGGCGTTCATTGCCACCAGTGACAATACGAAGCCAATCTCTCAGCACACAAGTGTTGCTACAAGTACTGTGAACAAAGTGATGTTGTTTTCGAATCGTAACGTACAGGGCAGGTCACACATACCTGCAACTACACGTCCACAGATGTCTCAGAGTCCACCATCAAGGGTGATGAATGCAAGGCCATTAACACCTTGTTGGCGCTGCGGGGGTGATCATCATTTCCATTCATGCTGATTCAAAGGATATGTTTGCAAGGGCTGTGGAACAATGGGACACCTCCAACGAATGTGCAGGCGAGCTGCAAAGCATGTTAAACCATGTTGCAGAGGAGGACAGATCCATGAAGGATC
Source organism: Pristiophorus japonicus (assembly GCF_044704955.1). Taxonomy (NCBI): domain Eukaryota; kingdom Metazoa; phylum Chordata; class Chondrichthyes; family Pristiophoridae; genus Pristiophorus; species Pristiophorus japonicus. The sequence continues at coordinate 148,090,422 of NC_091990.1, forward strand.
ACGATGAACCAGAGCCTCAGATCGAGGAGGCAGAGGTACATGGGGTGCACATATTCACCACGAATTGTGCCCCGATAATGCTGAATGTTGAACTAAATGGACTCCCGGTGTCAATGGAGATGGACACGGGCGCGAACCAGTCCATCATGGGCAAAAGGACTTTCAAAAGGTTGTGGTGTAACAAGGCCTCAAGGCCAGTCTTAACTCCAGTTCGCACGAAACTAAGAACTTACACGAAAGAACTGCTTCCTGTAATCTGCAGTGCTACCGTAAAGGTCTCCTACGATGGAGCGGTGCACAAGCTATCACTCTGGGTGGTACCGGGTGATGGTCCCACGCTGCTCGGCAGGAGCTGGCTTGGAAAGATACGCCGGAACTGGGACGATGTCCGAGTGCTATCACCCGCTGACGACTCTTCGTGTGCCCAGGTCTTAAACAAATTTCCTTTGCTGTTCGAACCAGGAATCAGGAAATTCCAAGGAGCAAAAGTGCAGATCCACCCAATTCCGGGAGCGCGACCCATTCATCACAAGCGAAAGCAGCACCGTACATGATGACAGAAAGGGTAGAGATTGAGCTAGACCGATTGCAAAGAGAGGGCATCATTTCACAGATCGAGTTCAACGAGTGGGCCAGTCCTATCGTCCCAGTCCTCAAGGGAGATGGCACCGTCAGAATCTGTGGCGATTACAAAGTAACTATCCCCACTACCCAGGACCAATACCCACTACCAAAGTCCGACGACCTCTTTGCAATGTTGGCGGGAGGAAAGACGTTCACGAAGCTGGTTCTGACTTCAGCCTACATGACGCAGGAACTGGAGGAATCATCGAATGCCCTCACCTGCATCAACACGCACAAAGGTCTTTTTGTTTTTAACAGGCGCCCGTTTGGAATCCGATCGGCGGCGGCAATATTCCAGAGAAACAGGGATAGTTTACTGAAGTCAGTCCCGCACACCGTGGTCTTCCAGGATGACATCTTGGTCACAGGTCGGAACACAGTCGAGCACCTGCAGAACCTGGAGGAGGTTCTTAGTCGACTCAACCGTTTGGGGCTCATGTTAAAACGCTCGAAGTGCGTTTTCCTGGCGCCTGAATTGGAGTTCCTGGGAAGGAGGATTGCGGCGGAAGGCATCAGGCCCACCAACGCAAAGACTGAGGCAATCGCGAACGCACTGAGGCCAAAGAACGTGACTGAGCTGCGGTCATTTCTGGGACTCCTGAACTACTTTGATAACTTCTTACAGGTTCTCAGCACACTGTTAGAACCACTACATGTCTTGCTACGAAAAGGGGACGAATGGGTTTGGGGCAAAAGCCAAGAAAATGCCTTTGTTAAAGTGAGAAAATTGTTATGCTCAAACAAATTGCTTATGTTGTATGATCCCTGTAAGCGTTTGGTACTAGCATTGTAATATGGCGTCAGGTGAATTGCAACAAGCTAATGATTTCGGGAAACTGCAACCGATTGCTTATGCATCCAGGAGTCTGTCTAAGGCTGAGAGAGCCTACAGCATGATTGCGAAAGAAGCGTTAGCGTGTGTCTATGGGGTAAAGGAAATGCCTGTTTGGGCTAAAATTCGAATTGGAAACTGACCATAAGCCACTTGTGTCCCTGTTCTCCGAAAGTAAAGGGATCAATACCAACGCATCGGCCCGCATCCAGAGATGGGCGCTCACATTGTCTGCATACAACTACCCCATCCGTCACAGGACAGGCACAGAAAACTGCGCCGATGCTCTCAGTAGGCTGCCATTGCCCACCACGGGGAGGGGGAAATGGCGCAGCCCGCAGATCTAGCCATGGTTATGGAAGCATTTGAGAGTGAGCAATCACCCGTCACTGCCCGGCAGATCAAGCCAGGACCCCTTATTATCTCTAGTCAAAAGCTGTGTGCTTCACGGAAGCTGGTCCAGTGTCCCAGTGGAAATGCAGGAAGAGATAAAGCCGTTCCAGTGGCGCAAAGGTGAAATGTCTGTACAGGCAGACTGCCTTCTATGGGGCAATCGAGTAGTGGTCCCCAAGAAGGGCAGAGACACCTTCATCAATGACCTCCACAGTACCCACCCAGACAGCGTAATGATGAAAGCGATACCCAGATCCCATGTGTGGTGGACCGGTATCGATGCGGACTTAGAGTCCTGCTTTCACAGATGTAATACATGCTCGCAGTTAAGCAATGTACCCAGAGAGGTGCCGCTAAGTTTATGGTCTTGGCCTTCCAAACTGTGGTCTAGGGTACACGTCGACTATGCAGGCCCGTTCTTGGGTAAAATGTTCCTTGTGGTTGTAGATGCATACTCCAAGTGGATTGAATGTGAGATAATGTCGGCTAGCACGTCCGCTGCCAGCACCGAAAGCCTGCAGGCCATGTTTGCCACACACGGCCTACCCGATGTCCTGGAGAGCGACAATGGGCCATGTTTTACCAGTGCTGAGTTCAAAGAATTCATGACCCATAACAGGATCAAACATGTCACATCTGCCCTGTGTAAACCGGCGTCCAATGGTCAGACAGAGAGAGCAGTGCAAACCATCAAGCAAGGCTTGAAGAGGGTAACTGAAGGCTCACTGCAGACTCGCCTATCCCGAGTCCTGCTTAGCCACCGCACGAGACCCCACTCACTCACTGGGATCCCACTTGCTGAACTGCTCATGAAAAGAGCACTTAAGACAAGGCTCTCGTTAGTTCAACCTGATCTACATGAAAAGGTAGAGAGCAGGTGGCTTCAACAAAGTCCATACCATGAAATTGCAAATATGTCTCGTGCAGTAGCTAAGCAGGACTTGGGATAGGCGAGTCTGCAATGAGCCTTCAGTTACCCTCTTCAAGCCTTGCTTGATAGTTTGCACTGCTCTCTCTGCCTGAGGATTGGATGCTGGTTTAAATGGGGCTGATGTGACATGTTTGATCCTGTTACGGGTCATTAATTCTTTGAACTCAGCACTGGTGAGATTGAAATCAATAATCCTGTATTTGTATTAAATTATGGACAAGGTCCCAAGTGGCTTCCCGGCACTGTTGTGGCCAAAGAGGGGAGCAGGGTGTTTTAGGTCAAACTTTCAAATGGACTGATTCACTGGAAACACTTGGACCAAATCAAACTCAGATTCATGGACTATCCTGAGCAACCCACCTTGGACATTACCTTTTTTGATCCCCCAACATACACACCAGTGGCAACCGGCACCATGGTTGACCACGAAGCAGAACCCATCATCCACAGCCTGCAGAGCCCAACATACCAGGCAAGTCCAGCTGCACAGCAGCCCAGCGAGGGCCCAACAAATGATTCAACAACTCCAGCTTTCACACCGAGACGATCAACCAGGGCAAGACTCACATTGTAAATAATTACACTATTGACTTTGGAGGGAGAGTGTTGTTATATATGTATACTTGTATTTACTCTGTACAGTCACCAGAGGGCTCATCCCCTGGAGTCCCAAGGAATCCCATAATCCCTTGGGAGCACAGGTATTTAAGGAGACTTCACAGGTTGGAGAGGCACTCTAGAGACCTGCAATAAAAGACTAAGGTCACACTTTACTTTGAGCTCACGGTGTTCAGTCTGACTCTTTCTCCATACACAACAGCATTGGAAAACCAGCTTTTCCGACCTGTTAAGCTGGAGCTTGACAGATGATCCACAGATCAGGAATGAGGACATTTGTATGTGGAAGTTTGGGCTATTTACCCATATCTTACACGACAAATGTCCTCAAAACTTTTGCATCTGAAAAAGCAGGCGCATAGCCTACTTTTACAGGCGTAAGAGTTTAAAAAACATGATTAAAATAAAAAAATTTTAAAAACACATTGTTAAAACCCTGCCCACTCAGATAATGTTATTTTAAACCCGAACCCTAACTTTTTTTTAAATCGGGAATTTTTTTTCTTTAAAATATATGCGTAACATGTTTAATTTCTATTAGTTTATTGTCTGAGGTGTTTTTTAAATGTTTTATGTAATGTTTGTGCATTTTGGGGCTTTTCTCATTCATAGTAATAGGAGATTTGTAACTTACGAATCTCCTAGTACTATGAATGAGAAAATACTTAGCTGTGATTGGGTGTCCAGGCCCATGTGACTCCTGCAGACATCGCAAGGAGAGGAGGCCTGTGGATCGAGAGTTCCAGCGGGCACAGCAGCTTCAGGTAAATGTGCATTTTATTTCTATTTTTTCTTGATTTGCCTGTGGGAAGCCCTCCTCGGAATTTCTGCCCCAATGTGTCTCCAGAGGGGTAATGTGACAGTAAGTTAACAAACAGGGTGAGATTCCCTCCTGGGTCCCTCTGTCAAGATGACGCGTTGCTTCCCATTGGTGCTTCAATGATGGGTGACACTTGTGGTGCCACACTTAGCTGGGGTGGACAACACAACAGTCGGCACATTTAGCCACAATGTCCAGCAATGTGTGGAGGATGTCAGAATGAAAGGTTCCCTAAATAAAAGTAGGTTTGTCTTTACTGTTCAAATGGCTCCTGAAGTCAAACTAAGTATTCAACACCTGGGTGTCTGAGTGGATGATCCACATTGACGTAGTCCAGAACATCTTCAGGACTTACGGGGGTTACCAGAGTGATTTACCTGCTCTCATCACCGGACAGTCACCAATCTGCTCGAGGACTTCAGACAGTCAGGGCGGAGGCTGGACAGTATTTTGTTCTTTTGTTTTGAGCTTTTTTTGATCAGGGAAGCCTGATCTACAGAAAATTGCAGCAGATGGTGGTTCTGGTTAACCCTTTAGTTGCCTCACAAACTGTGCCTCTCAGACACCCGGGTGTTGAATACTTACAGTTTGACTTCAGGAGCTATTTGAACAGTAAAGACGAACCTACTTTTTTTTAGGGAATCTTTCATTCTGACATCCCCCACACATTGCTGGACACTGTCCAACCAGCACTCCAGGTTGAGAAGTGTGGACCCTGCAAGGGAACAGACTGCAGGATAAATAGATCAAAGTGAGTGTTATTCATGGGTGCCAGCGCCAGATCCAAACAGTAAGCTGAACCGTCAGGATCTGGATTTGGATTCTGCCAGCTTCTAATTGATGGCCTGGCTGTTGAGATGGAATGCCCATCAGATTAGGGTATACCAGCAGTCTGGCATTCATGGGAAATGCTCACATTATTGTGTCTGTCCTGGTCACTTAAGCCTCTGTTCCCATACAAGTACCTCCACCCTCCTTGTCCTCAGTACTACTTGGTCAGTCACCAGCAGTGTGTGCAGAATGCCTGAATGAAGATCAGCTCCCTTGTAAACTGTTCACTTGTAAGCTCCTCTTCATTCTTCAAGTTACATGGCATTTTCCACCAATCTGGTTGTCTCTTGTGTCTTGTGGGGAGTGTTTGGTTTCTTTTCCTCATTCTGGGTTGTCTTTGAGTGTCAACAAACTGAGTTCTGGGGTGTGCTAAAAGTTAACACTGCATGGGAGCCAGGTTAACTTTTTGGGGCTTCCAAAGTTAGGATGTTTAACAAAATGTCTTAAAAGAGAGGTCACGCTGTCATGCATGTAACCTTCATGTAACTGTAACCTTCATAACAACACTGCATACTGTATACACCTAAGAAATGCACACCTTGACCACAGGCGGTGAACTTGTGGGAGACATTCCTCACCTGGTCATCCAGGTATATAAAGGGAGATCCCATGCAGGGTCATCACTTCTTGGTCCTGTGAATAAAGGTTCAGGTCACAGAGTGACCTTCTCTGCAGAATGTGCCTCATGTGAATTTATAGTAGTGTATAAGGACATTACATTTGGCAACGAGAAACGGGAATCAACGACTCACGAGAATGGCCACTGGTAGCACAGAGGAACGGTACTGTGTTGGCGCGGACTGGGACGATTTCGTTGAGAGGCTCTAGCAGAGCTTTGTCATGAAAGACTGGCTGGCTGACAAGCGAAAGGCGCATCTACTGACCAGCTGTGGACCTAAGACATACGCGCTGATGAAAGACCTGCTCGCACCCAAGAAGCCGGCGGACAAGACCTTTGAAGAGCTCAGCAAACTGATCGGTGAGCACCTCAAACTGGCAAGCAGTATACACATGGCCCGACACCAATTCTATACACACCGACGTCGGGAAGGACAGAGCATACTGGACTTCGTTGCAGACCTTCAGCGCTTGGCCAGCCTCTAAGTTCACAGACGCCTGCAGGGGGGAGATGTTAAGGGATTTCTTTATTGAGGGCATTGGTCATGCTGGGATTTTCAGAAAGCTAATTGAGACCAAGGACTTGACCTTGGAAGCGGCGGCGTTGATGGCTCAGACCTTCATGGCGGGGGAGGAGGAAACCAAGATAATATACGCGCGCAACTCTGCTTCCAATGTGGCGATGGATCAGGGAGTTAACATTGTAAACGCGACTCAGAACCCGGCGGGCAGGTAAGGGCAATTTGATACCTACCAGGCAGCAACAGACTCTAGAGTGGGTCCTCAACAGAGACAATGGCAGGTTGAACGGACATTTAAGCCATCACGGTGGACAATGTGTCCCAGGATGGGGCCATTGACACCCATTAACAGAGTGCTCAAGAGTAATCAAAGAGACAATCAGAGAGGAATGCCTGGTAACAGCCCTTTTGTTCACATCGACCTCAGCTCATGCTGGAGGTGCGGGAGCAGACATGCTGCAAAAACCTGTAGGTTTCAACAATTTATCTGTAGAAATTCTAACTTCAGTGGACGTTTAGCCAGAATGTGCAGGAAGCCCGCAGCGAGGCTAATTTATGAAGCAGATGAACCAGAAGAGGTGTCTGCAAGGCAGGTTGATGCTTGGGACAAAGCAATGGATGCTGAAGTTCAGCGGGTTCATGTGGCAAACATCCATAGCTCATATACCAAAACACCACCTATGATGATGAAAGTCCTATTAAGCAGCATCCCAGTATGCATGGAGCTGGACACAGGGGCCAGCCAGTCACTTATGAGTGTCCAACAATTCGAGAAACTATGGTCACTCAGAGCTAGCAGACCCAAACTAGAACGCATTGACACGCAACTACGGACGTACACCAAAGAGATCATCCCAGTGCTAGGCAGTGCAATGTTGGTGGTCACACATAATGGATCAGAGAACCGGCTGCCACTCTGGATTGTCCTGGGAAATGGTCCTGCGCTTTTGGGGAGGAGCTGGCTAGCCAAGATGAACTGGAAATGGGGGGGATGTGCACGCCATTTCATCTGTGGAGCGAAGTTCATGCTCACAGGTCCTATTGAAATTTGAGTCACTATTTCAAACTGGTGTCGGGACTTTCAAAGGCACCAAAGTAGTGATACGCATCACCCCGGACGCCAGACCAGTGCACCACAAAGCCAGAGCTGTGCCATATGTGATGCGGGAGAAAATTGAGAGTGAGTTGGACAGGTTGCAAAGAGAGGGCATAATTTCGCCCGTTGAATTCAGCGACTGGGCAAGCCCCACCGTCCCTGTCCTAAAAACGGATGGCTCGGTCAGGATCTGTGGCGACTACAAGGCCACTATCAACCGAGTGTCACTACAAGACCAATACCCGCTTCCGAGAACGGAGGATCTTTTTGCCACGCTGGCAGGCGGCAATCTGTTCACCAAGTTGGGCCTCACTTCAGCCTACATGACCCAGGAACTGGCCGAAGAATCCAAGCTACTGACCACCATCACCACGCACAAAGGGCTGTTTGTCTACAACAGGTGTCCATTTGGCATTCGATCAGCGGCCGCTATCTTTCAAAGGAACATGGAAAGCCTGCTCAAATCCATCCCTGGAACAATCGTATTTCAGGACGACATCCTTATCACGGGTCGAGACACCAAGGAACACCTCCACAACCTGGAGGAGGTGCTACGCCGACTGGACCGGGTAGGCCTGCGACTAAAGAAGTCCAAGTGTGTGCTTTTGGCCCTAGGGGCCGAGTTTTTTGGGCAGGAGGGTTGCCGCAGACGGGATCCGGCCTACCGAATCCAAAACAGAGGCGATTCATCGTGCGCCCAGGCCCGGCAACACATCGGAATTGTGTTCACTTCTGGGACTCTTGAACTATTTCGGGAATTTTCTGCTGAACTTAAGCACGTTGTTGGAGCCGCCTCACATGCTCCTGCGTAAGGGTTGCGATTGTTTTTGGGGGGACTGTCGGGAACGGGCTTTCAATCGGGCGTGGAACCTGCTTTGTTCTAATAAGCTGTTGACTCTGTACAACCCCTGTAAGAAATTGGTTTTGACATGTGATGCATCATCCTATGGGCTTGGGTGCGTGTTGCAGCAGAGTAATGCTGAGGGCCAACTCCAACCTGTGGCTTATGCCTCCAGGGCGCTCCCCCAAGCAGAACGGGGATATGAGATGGTTGAAAAGGAAGCACTCGCGTGTGTCTACGGGGTGAAAAAGATGCACCAGTACCTTTTTGGCAGAAGGTTCGAGTTAGAAACGGACCAGAAGCCGTTAATATCCCTGTTGTCAGACAGCAAAGCTGTCAATGCCAATGCGTCATCTCACATACAGCGATGGGCTCTCACGCTGGCTGTATATGATTACACCATACGGCACCGGCCAGGCACAGAAAATTGCGCTGACGCACTCAGCAGGCTTCCACTGGCCACCACTGAGGGGGCAACGGAGCAAAGCGCTGAGATGGTCATGGCCGTTGAAGCTTTTGACAGCGCAGGCTCCCCCATCACAGCCTGCCAGATCAAAATCTGGACCAACAGAGATTCCCTCCTATCCTTGATTAAGAAATGTGTCCTGACTGGGGATTGGGTGCCCGCAAACAGAGCATGCCCCGAGGAGGTCAGACCGTTTCACAGATGGATGGATGAGCTCTCCATCCAAGCCGACTGCCTACTATGGGGCAGCCGTGTAGTCATGCCCCATAAGGGAAGGGAAGCATTCATCAGGGAACTCCACAGCGAGCACCCAGGCATTGTGCTAATGAAGGCCATTGCCAGGTCACATGTATGGTGGCCGGGAATTGACTCAGACCTGGAACACTCTGCTCGCAGGTGCACGACGTGTGCCCAGCTGGGCAATGCCCTCAGGGACACCCCACTCAGTCCGTGGCCCTGGCCCACCAGGCCATGGTCACGTATTCACGTAGACTACCGCGGGCCCGTTCATGGGAAAAATGTTTCTCGTTGTTGATGCGTACTCGAAATGGATCGAGTGCATCATATTGAATTCGTGCACGACATCCATCACTGTGGAGAGTCTGCGTGCGATTTTTGCGACCCACGGCTTGCTGGACATCCTGGTTAGCGACAACGGCCCGTGTTTCACTAGCTATGAATTCCGTAAGTTCATGTCGGGTAATGCATCAAACATGTCAGAATGACACCGTTCAAGCCGGCTTCCAATGGCCAGGCGGAACGTGCGGTCCAAATCATAAAACAGGGCATGCTCCGGATTCAAAGACCCTCCCTTCAATGCCGCCTATCGCGCCTCCTGCTGGCCTATAGGTTCCGACCGCATTCGCTCACGGGAGTCCCGCCCGCTGAGCTACTCATGAAATGTACACTTAAAACTCGGCTGTCCCTCATTCATCCTGTCCTGTCTGACATTGTTGAGGACAAGCGCCAGTCCCAAAATTAGTGCCATGACCGTACCTCAAAGGGGAGATGTATAGAAATCGATGACCCTGTATTTGTTCTTAATCACGCTTTGGGGCCCAAGTGGCTCAAGGGTACTGTAATTGGCAAAGAGGGGAATAGGGTCATAGTGGTCAGACTTAACAATGGACAGATATGCCGCAAGCATCTGGACCAAGTAAAAAAAAAAGATTCAGCATGGACACTGAGGAACCTGAGGAAGATCATGAGATGTTGACCACACCACCGCCAGTGAACGAGCAACAAGAACATTCAGCAGCATGCACAGTCCCTGCGGCCAGCCCGGACAAGCCGGAATCACCACAGGTGACAGAGATGCATGCCAAGGCTCAACAACCAGAGCCCCAAATGTAGCGCTCCACAAGAGAGTGTCGACCGCCTGACAGACTTAATCTTTGACCCTCATAAGACGTTGTGGGGGGGGGGGGGGAGGAGGTGATGTCATGTATGTAACCTTCATGTAACTGTAACCTTCATAACAACACTGCATACTGTATACACCTAAGAAATGCACACCTTGACCACAGGGGATGAACTTGTGGGAGACACTCCTCACCTGGTCATCCAGGTATATAAAGGGAGGTCCCACGCAGGGTCATCACTTCTTGGTCCTGTGAATAAAGGTTAGGTCACAGAGTGACCTTGTCTGCAGAATGTGCCTCGTGTGAATTTATAGTAGTGTATAAGGACATTACACACGCCTTAAGAGATTTTCCCCAGGCAATTTGTTCCAATGCATCGCTAAATTTAGATGCGCATTCCTCACCCCATTCGGCCCATTAATGTTTAGGAGCTGATGTTTCATCCAATCATTGCTGGCTCAGTAACTGAATTCCAATCCACTGAGCATGCTACTGGCTAAAGGAATGGCATCAGTTCTCAGCAAATGAAAGGGCATGTGTCACAGTTAGCACTTTTAATAAAAAGATTAGGGACAGTTTGCGTTCAAGCTGGAATGACATAGAAGTGGAAACTCGAGACAACCCGCTGACCGGTTTCAAGTCATCGCTAAATGTTTGGGGACTTTCTGCTGGTACAGAGCTGGACTGGAGATCGTTGGAGACCAGACTCCGAGGCCTGTGTTCAGTTGATGTCAGCAGAGTAGAACTGGAAAAGCAATTGCCTTAGAATGCATGGACTTATCAGGGCAAGAATGGTCTCCTGGACTAGTTTCAATCGCCTAAGAGGATCGGAGAGGAATTTCCCAGATTCCTTTTTCCCAAATTGGCCTGAGTTTTTATGTCTAGTTTTTCCCCTTTCCCAGGAGATCACATGGTCTTGGGTGGGGTGCGGAGTCTCTATATTGCGATGGACAAGGCATCAAAGTTGTGTGGGACAAGCTGAAAGGGGCAGAGAGTCTTTTCCTGTTTGTCACGTTTCATATAATACATCTCACGATGTTACGACTGAAATATGAGAAGTTTCACATCTGGCAATAAACGTGGAATGAAAATGAACAAACTTACTGTGTGTTTCCTGATTTGTGCACAGATCATAGTAGGGAACAGAAAGGGGAAGAAATTAGTTTTCTAATGGGGGATTGCAGACTGGGGATTGTCCTTGGGCTCAGTTGCTAACTGGGTGAACTCTCTGAGCCACACACAAGGCAGGGCCCAGAATCAATCCCCAGTCTGCACATACAAGCATACAAAAAGACTATCAGGCTCATCAAGCTCACGCCATCCTATAGATATTATAACCTTGCGTTCCACCTCCCAGTAATACTATCTCTTGGAACAGACAAAGAAACATGGCCAATTCAGGAAAAACCTCTGGCAAATTGCTCTTCAAAAACCCTGAGGCTCCGGGAGATCACTGTTACTCCCATCACAGCACAATATAAACTAACCACTAACTCCCTGTAACTGGCAATGTTCTCTCAGGAACTGGTCAAGTTCCCCATTAAAGAACTGCAGTGACCCCACTTTCACCATGTTTGTTCCAGAGGGTGATGACTCTGTGACAAGTTATAGAATCATGCAGCACAGACGGAGGCCATTCTGCCCATCATCCCTGTGCCAGCTCTTTGAATGAGTTATCCAATTAGGCAATTAGTCCCACTCTACTGCACTTTCCCCACAGCCCTACAAATTATTCCATTTCAAGTATATACACAGTTCCCTTCTGAACGTTACAGTGGATGGAATTATAAGTGGTGGCATTCTGTTATGTGATCCCTTTAGTTCCAGTAATTAAATCCCCAAATCCCCCGTCAGTAAAAACTAGTATACACATGGCTTATTCAGTCACGAAAGAACCAGTGGCACTTTCAAAGTCCCAGGCCATGTCAATGAACTCATCCAAATACAATTAAACAACAAAGTTGTGAATTGTACAAAAAAATACTAGCGGGGAGGGGTATGGGGTGAAGAATTGAGTGAGGGAAACAAAATAAGATAAGACAAGTCTGGCATCCTTACCTAATCATGTACTGAGAGGCAGAGTTGTGTGTTGGGTTTAATCTCCTGGATGCTGTTGTGAGCAAACCCAGGAGAAAAATCAACAAGACATTAAAGAAAATGGTGTTTTTTTTCCCATTTTCTTTGACCACTCTTTGAAAGGTGGTTGGAGTCAGGAGGTCCGTGATGAAAGCTCCAGGAATGCATCCAACCACAGTTGGCAACCCGAGTTGTGCGACTCACGCCATTTATATATCACAACAAAATAAAATAAGAACAGTATGCATTGATAATTATGTATGGCACCAAAACACTCACGTGCAGAATGTGACCCCTGTTGAATAATCCCTGACTACTGAGGCACAAGTGAGTCTAAATAACAGTTTAACAAACAGAAAGGCTGCAAATGAATGGCACAGTATTTAACTTGGGATATAATAGGCTTTATTTTGGAAGTACTTCTCTCCCAAACTCTCATGACCACATGGGTTGCCAAGAAACAATTGGACTCCACTTTAGGGAGTAGAATGAGATGCCAAATAGTTCTTAGTCTATTAAATCGAGGCTTGCCAGGACAGCTCAGTCCCGTGGAATGCTCAGTCCCGTGGAATGCTCAGTCCCGTGGAGTGCTCAGTCCCGTGGAGTGCACATCCTGTGCCATGTGGGAAGTCCTGGACTCTTCTCGCGGTCTAGGTGACCACGTGTGCGGGAAGTGTCACCAGCTAAGGTGACTCAAGATCCGTGTTTCAGAGCTTGAGCGGCAGCTGGAGTCACTGCAGTGCATCCACGAGGCTGAGAACTCTGTGGTTAGCATGTTCCAGGAGATAGCCTTCCAGCAGTTTAAGAGTGTGAAGGCAGAGGGGGAATGGGTGACCACCAGACAGAAGAGGAGGAACAGGCAGCTAGTGCAGGAGTCCCCGAGTACATCTCGCTCTCCAACCAGTATTCCGTTCTGAGTACCGGTGCGAGCGATGGTTCCTTTGCCTTGTGTAGCCAGAGCCAAGTCCATAGCACCACGGGTGGCTCAGCTGCACGGGGGGGGGGGGGGTGAGGAGGAAGGAGAATGGAAGAGCTATAGTGGTAGGGGATTTGATAATTAGGGGAGCAGACGGGCATTTCTGCGGCCGCAGACATGACTCCAGGATGGTATGTTGCTTCCCTGGTGCCAAGGTCAAGGATGTCACTGAGCGGCTGTAGGATATTATGAGGTGGGAGGGTGAACAGCCAGAGATCGTGGTCCATATCGCTCCCCCTGCAGGCAGATTTTGGGGAGCTAAGAGAGAGATTAAAAAGCAGGACCTCCAAGGTAGTAATCTCTGGATTACCCCTGGTGCAACGTGCGAGTGAGTACAGAAATAGGAGGATAGAGCAGATGAATTCGTGGCTTGAGAAATGGTTCAGGGAGGGCTTTAGATTCCTGAGGCATTGGGACTATTTCTGAGGGAGGTGGGACCTGTACAAGCCAGAGGAGTTATACCTCAAGAAAGCCGGGACCAATATCCTCACGGGGGGTTTGCTAGAGTAATTTTGGGGAGGGTTTAAATTAGCTTGGCAAGGGGATGGGAACCTGAGAGTAGATTCAGTGGAGAGAGAAGCAAAGCTGGAATTGGAAAGCAGAAAATTAGAAAGTGAATTTGGAAGGCAGAGGAAACAGAGAGAAAATAGACAACAAGGAAGTGTGGCAGTGCTAAATGGTATATACTTCAATGTAAGGAGTCTGTGGAATAAGGCAGATGAGCTGAGAGCACAGATAGACACTTGGGAGTCTAATATTATAGCTATTACTGAGACATGGCTGAAAGAAGGGCAGGTATGGCAACTCAACATTCCTGGTTACAGGGTTTTCAGACGGGATAGACCGGGTAAAAATGGGAGGGGGTTGCAGTATTAATTAAAGAAACAATTACAGCTGTGAGGAGGGATGGTATGTTAGCAGGATCATCAAATGAGGCCATACGAGTTGAACTGAAGAACAAAAAAAGGGCAAGCACAGTACTGGGAGTGTACTATAGGCCCCCAAACAGTCAGAGGGAGATAGAAGAGCAAATATGTAGGCAAATTTCTGAGAAGTGCAAAAACTATAGGGCAGTAATAGTAGGGGATTTCAATTACCCTAATGTTAACTGGGATAGAAGTAGTGTGAAATGTATAGAAGGTGCAGAATTCCTAAAAGGGGAACTGTTTTAGCCAGTATGTAACAAGCCCAACAAGGGAGGGGACGGTTCTGGACTAGGTTTTAAGGAATGAAGCCATGCAGGTGGAAGGGATATCATTGGGAGAGCATTTTGATGCTAGTGATCATAATTTAGTTAGATTTAAGGTTGTTATGGAAAAGGACAAAGATAGACCAGGAGACAAAGTTCTCTGTTATATATGCAGACTATAGATATACTCTCTGTGTAGTCACTGTATAGTTGCATAAGATGGAGACTGGTTACCTGATGTACTATCAATAAGATTTACACTGTGCATATACTATGCTGGCACCACTAGAGGGTGCAACTGGTGGAGACCAGGGTTTCCTGCCCCTGTGGCAGAGGCTGTCCACCAGAGGGCACTGCAGAGGGAGACCTGAGGGTCACCTGCATAGGTGTGCAGGGCCCAGTATAAAAGGCTGCTCACCATGCTTGTGCCTCACTCTGGAGTTACGAATAAAGGACCAAAGTCACTACAGTTTGAGTACAACACATTGCCTCATGGAGTCATTCATAACAACTGGCGACGAGAATACGGACTTTCATGCGATTATGGCTACCTTTGGCACACTAAAAGACTTCGCAGAGGGTGATCATTGGGATGCCTTCATGGAAAGGCTCGAGCAATATTTTGTGGTAAATAACCTGGCAGGGGAGATGGACATATTGGCGGAGAAGCGCAAGGCTATACTGCTGACCAGTTGTTGGCCCAAGGTCTACCGCCTCATCAGGGGCTTGCTGGCACCCACAAAGGCCAAGGATAATACATACGATGAGCTGACTGAACTAATTCGCGACCAACTAAAACCAAAAGAGAGCGTCCTCATGGCCAGGTACAGATTCTACACTCACCGCAGACCTGAGGGCTAGGAGATTGCAAAATATGCTGCCGACCTCAGGAGACTTGCGGCACCGTGTGATTTTGGCATGCACCTCAACGAAACATTGCAAGACATCTTTGTTATAGGAATTGGCCACGAGGGCCTCCTTCACAAGCTATTATCTGCCGACACCACAGTCAACCTGCAGAAGGCCGTCAGCATCAGTCAGGCGTTCATAACCTCGACCTGCAGCACCAAGCAAATTATCCTGTGGACTCAAACCCAGCAAGTACTGTACACAGAATGGTGCCTTTCACAGGAAAGACTGTAGAACATGACTCTGCCCAGGGCAGAGAGCACAGACCTCAGGGTTCCAGAACTCAGAGTCTGCCGAGGGGTGCTAAACAAGTAGCACCATGCTGGCGTTGCGGAGGAAACCATAGGGCTCACCAGTGTCGGTTTGCTAAGTACATATGCAAAGCCTGTAACACGAACGGCTACCTCCAGCGCATGTGTAAAAGAAATATGACTCACTGCCTAGCAGAGGGGTTGGTAGATGATTTTGAATCCAGTGGGGCGTATGATGATTTGGCCAGAGAGGCAGCTCATCCCCAAGAAGTAGTGTATGGAGTATATACCTGCACCACCGATTGTCCTCCAGTGAAGATGGAAGTCAAGATAAACGTCGTTCCTGTCTTCATGGAAGTGGACACGGGAGCGAACCACTCAGTGATGAGTCAGAATGCCTTTGAGAGGCGATGGAGCGAAAAATGACCCGAGCTGGTTCCAGTACAGGAAAAGTTGTGCACCTACACCAAGGAGCTGATCCCAGTCCTTGGTAGTGTGGATGTAAGTGTAATCCATAATGGCGTGGTGCACAAGTTACCTCTGTGGATTGTTGTAGGTGATGGTCTAATGCTACTCGGAAGAAGATGGATGGGGAAGATCCAGTGGAAATGGGAAGACTTCTTTACTCCAGAAATCAATGTTCCCCATGCTCAGAGGCAGAGCAAAACCTCACCTTCGCTTGGGCCAGACACCAGAGCATCTGAGGCACAAACCTTCCATCACGACTGCGTGGCAATGATCCGACCGGAATGACCTAAAAATACCTTCCCGGCTCTAGTGGCAGGATTCCTGGGGAGGAAGATCGAATTCACAGGTACTCTTCCAGCTTTTGTGGCAGAATCGCGGGGGAGAAGGATCAAGGCAGTCGACCTCGAGGACAGAGGCAAGGTGGCTTCCCTGCTGCAGCGAGGTGCAGTGTGGCTGAAAAAAAAGATGGCCACGGCCATATCACAAGGTGCAATGCTGAGGGACCAACACGTGGTGTCTAACAAAGGATTTGATTGGGTTAAAACCAGTAGGGTACTCTTAAAGGAGACCTGCAACCAACTGAACTTAGAGACATTGTATACATGGCAATCAATGTAACGAACCGATTAAGATTGTGAACAAAATGTTGTTGCGAGATGTCGGTACTATTCCTAATGTAAAGAGCAAAATGTTGTTGCGAGATGTTGGTACTATTCCTAATGTAAAGAACAAAATGTTGTTGTGAGATGTCGGTACCAGTCCTAATGTAAAGAACAAAATGTTGTTGCGAGATGTCGGGAATAGAGTGTCCCCAAAGTAGCAAGCGAGCGAATTCCAGAGGGTAAAGGCGCTGATCCTGATGCCCTGCCCCAGGTGTCCCCACAAGTTACAGGCCAGCGACCTCAGGAGGGTGAAGGCACTGATCCTGATATCCTGCCCCAGGTATATCCCACCTGATGGTACTATTCGCCATGGACCTGGAAACGAAAATGGCGCCAATACACGCAGTCGGCCACCGTTGCCCACCGCCTGGGTGGAGTCGGCGCCACCCCCAGACCCCGTCGCTACCTCGGCCATGTCCGGGAGCGAAAGGTCAGAACCAACAAGTTGCCCAAACAGGACCTGGAAAAGCCAGTTTCCCAACACTGTTAGAGAGCGGGCAGAAGATTCTGCAGCCCTCAAAGGAGGACAGTGAGCCCACACATACATCTGTGGCTCTGCCCATCACTAGGCAATGGCAAAGGCCCTGAGTCCTGGCTAGATGAGCGAACCAAGCCCACCCCGCTAGCAGGGGGGGGGCGCAGCGCCGATGTCAGACAACTAGGACCCCATCCGGTTACTCTGGAACCTGCGTTCTCGCATAACTGTATTGCTACCTCAGTACTTACCATGACTGAACCATGAATGCAATCTACCCAATCCTGGTGCATGACCGCAAAATGTTACGAATGTAAATCACTGAACCAAGGTGTCACAATACAAACTGTAACTTCCTTTCTTTGGACTTGCACAGTGTCTAATCCTGTATGTTAATGTAACGGGCCTGCTGTATGATCTCGCTGTGGGGGCGGGGTGGAAAATGGGTGTATGTAGCCATGGACACACACATGGATCACACCCAGAACCCACTGGAACCTCCACTGCATCATCGAACCATCCAAACTGGTAACCACTACCCAACGTTGTGGCAAAAGGACTTGGGGGTTAACAGGAAGAGAGTCAAGCCAAAGCACAATCAAGGCGCAAGGGCTATTGGCACTTAAATCTGGGGAGAGCTAAGCCAGAGCAAATAGTGCAAAGGTAATCGGCACAAAGGACTTGGGGGAGAGTGATGTTACATATTCAGACCATAGATATATTCACTGTGTAGTCCCTGTATAGTTGCATAAGATGGAGACATGTTACCTGATGTACTATCAATAAGGTTTATACTGTGTCTGTTCTATGCTGGTACCACGAGGGTGCAACTGGTGGAGACGGGGATTTCCTGCCCCTGTTGCAGACGCTGTCCACCAGAGCGCATTGTGGTGGGAGACCTGAGGATCACCTGCATAGGTGTGCAGGGCCCAGTATAAAAGGCTGCCCACCATGCTTGAGCCTCACTCTGGAGTTACGAATAAAGGACCAAGGTCACAACAATTTGAGTACAACACATTGCCTCGCGGAGTCATTCATAAGTGCATTACAGACATAACATTCTCAATTGGGGGAAAGCCAATTTTACTAAACTGAGATTTGATTTAGCCAAGGGTGGACTGGAAATAGCTACTGGAAGGTAAATCAGTGACAGAGCAGTGGGCGGCATTCAAGGAGGAGATCCTAAGGGTTCAGAGCATGTATGTTCCCTTAAAGAAAAAGAGTGGGACTAACAAATCTACAGCCCCCTGGATGTCAAGGGGCATACAGGGTAGGACAAAGAAAAAAAGGGAGGCTCATGACAGACACCGAGGGCTTAATACTGCAGAAATTCTAGAGGAGTATAAAAGTGCAGGGGTGCAATTAAAAAGGAAATTCGGAAAGCAGAAAGAGATTTTGGCAAGTAAAATCAAGGCAAACACAAAGATGTTTTATAAATACATTAGGAGCAAGAGGATAACTAAAGAAAGAGTAGAGCCTATTGGAGACCTTAAAGGTAATCTGTGTGTGGAGGTGGAAGAAGTGGGTATGATTCTTAATGAATATTTTGCGTTTGTTTTCACAAAGGTGAGGGGCGATGCAGACATTGCAATCAGGGAGGAGGAATGGGAAATATTAGATGAAATAAACAGTGGGAGAGGAAGTGTTAAGATGTTTAGCAGCTTTGAAAGTGGATAAATGCCCAGGCCTGGATGAAATGTATCCCAGGCTGTTAAGAGAAACAAAAGAGGAAATGGCAGAGGCTCTGACCATTATTTTCTAATCCTCTCTGGCTACAGGTGTGGTGCCGGAGGACAGCAGGACTGCTACCATTTACCTTTGTTCAAAAAGGAAAAAAGGGAAAGACTGAGTAATTACAGGCCAGTTAACCTAACCTCAGTGATGGGAAAATTATTGGAGAAAATTCTGAGGGACAGAATAAATCTTCATTTAGAAAGACACAGATTAATCGGGCAGTCAGCATGGATTTGTTAAGGGAAAGTCACGTCTGACTAACTTGATTGAATTTTTTCAGCAGGTAACAAGAAGTGTCGATGAGGGTAGTACATTTTATATAGTGTACATGGATTTTAGCAAGGCTTATGATAGGGTTCCACATGGCAGACTTGTCACAAAAGTAAAATCCCATGGGATCCAGGGCAAAGTGGCTCAGAGGCAGAAAGCAAAGAGTAATGGTTGATGGGTGTTTTTGTGACTGGAAGGCTATTTGCAGTGGGGTTCCGCAGGTCTCAGTACTTTTTGTCCCTTGCTTTTTGTGGTATATATCAATGATTTAGACTTGAATGTAAGGGGTATGATTAAGAAGTTTGCAGATGATACAATAATTTGCTATGTGGTTGATAATGAAGAAAACTGTAGACTGCAGGAAGATATCAATGAATTGGTCAGGTGGGCAGAACAGTGGCAAATGGAATACAATCCAGAGAAGTGTGAGGTAATGCATTTGGGGAGGGCTAACAAGGCAAGGGATACGTTCTTATCTTATGATCCACATTAAATGGTAGGACACCGAGAAGTGTAAAGAGAGCTTGGAGTGTACACAGATCCTTGAAGGTAGCAGACTGTCATATATCTTACATTATTATATATAACTGTATCCTAACATGCTATACATGACTGTAATAAGATATGACCTGTAACCACCAACATACCTTACCACCAGGGGTGCACTTGCAAGAGTCAGGTATTTAAGGACAGGTCTCAGGCAAGTGCAGCATTCCAGAGCTGTGAAATAAAGGTGCAGGTCCAGAGTGACCTTGACTTCACTACATGCCTCATGTGAATCTGTACTGAGGGGACAGGACTTTACAGTGGCGACGGGTTACGGGATTACAGAATCCACAGAATGGTGAACGGATCAGATGAAAAGTACAATGCGGGAGACAATTGGGAGGACTTTATAGAAAGGCTCCAGCAAAGCTTTGTAACCAAAGACTGGTTAGGCGACGATAAGGCAGACAAGAGAAGAGCCCATCTCTTGACCAGCTGTGGCTCGAAAACATACGCTTTAATGAAGGATCTGTTGGCACCTGAGAAACCAGCAAGCAAGTCGTTTGAAGAATTGAGCACACTGGTAAGAGACCACCTGAAGCCAGCGAGCAGCCTACACATGGCCAGACACAGGTTCTACAACCACAGACGCTGTGTGGGCCAGAGCATACCCGACTTCGTGGCGGAACTTCGGAGGTTGGCTAGTTTATGTGAGTTCTCCGATAAACTGAGGAGAGAAATGCTGAGAGACTTTTTCATTGAAGGAATAGGCCACGCAGGCATATTTTGAAAGCTCATAGAGACCAAGAACCTGACCTTAGAGGCAGCAGCACTGGTTGCACAGACATTCTTGGTAGGGGAAGAAGAAACGAGGTTGATTTACAATGCAGGTATGACAACTAACGAAATATCGGAAGAAGAAATTCACAGCACTAAACAAGCTGCTACCCCCACACACAGACAAAACCGGGAGAACAGGCTCTCGACAGCAGGCAGAAGCCATCAAGCTGCTACCCCCACACACAGACAAAACTGGGAGAACAGGCTCTCGACAGCAGGCAGAAGCAATCAAGGGCCACAGGAACGGCCGTTCACACCTCATCAACCCACAATGCAAGCAATCAACTACAAACTGAGAGAAGCTCAAGAGAGATCAGCCAGACGTAGCTCATTCTTTGGGAACTCTTTGAACAATGGAACAGGTCTGTGCTGGAGGTGTGGGGGTGGGCACTCATCAAGGGGATGTCGATGTCAGCAGGCTGTTTGCAGAAATTGTGAATATACAGGGCATTTGGCCCGCATGTGCAAAAAAACGGCAGCTCGACTGGTATACGAATCGGATGGGTCGGAAAGCGGACCAGAAGATGGTGGGGACAGTACCCGGGACACCGGTGTACAGCGGGTCAACACGATCAATGGTCGCTGCTCCTACAACAGGACGCCTCCTATAATGATGAGGGTCCTACTCAATGGGATATCTGTCAACATGGAGCTGGATACGGGAGCGAGTCAATCTCTCATGGGTGCTCAACAATTTGAACAACTGTGGCCGCATAAAAGAGACAGACCAAACTCACAAGGGTCGACACCACACTAAGGACCTATACCAAAGAAATTGTACCAGTCCTCGGCAGCGCCATGCTCTCTGTCACACACAAAGGGACAGTGAACCGACTTCCCCTGTGGATTGTCCCTAGAGACCCCCCCCAGCACTGCTGGGGAGAAGCTGGCTGGCAAAACTAAACTGGAAATGGGATGATGTCCATGCCATGTCATTAGAGGAACGGACCTCCTGCTCAACAGTTATAAAGCGATTTGAACATCTCTTTCAGCCAGGTGTGGGCACTTTCAAAGGGGCCAAAATCAAAATCTACATCACACAGGATGCTAGACCGGTCCATCACAAGGCCAGAGCCTATGTGATGAGGGAAAAGATTGAACACGAACTAGACAGGCTTCTGCGGGAAGGCATTATATCACCTGTGGAATTTAGCGACTGGGCAAGTTCCATCGTCCCAGTCATGAAGCTGGATGGTCCGTACGAATCTGTGGGGACTACAAATCTATCATAAACAGAGTCTCCCTACAGGACCAGTACCTGCTGCCCAGAGCGGAGGACTTATTTGCCACATTGGCTGGAGGTAAACTTTTCTCAAAATTAGACCTCACATCTGCGTATATGACGCAAGAATTGACCGAGGAATCCAAGCTACTCATCACCATCAACACACATCGAGGCCTTTTCATGTACAATCGATGCCCATTCGGCATCAGGTCAGCAGCTGCCATATTCCAGCGCAACATGGAGAGTCTGCTCAAGTCCATCCCGGGAACGGTTGTATTTCAAGATGACATACTTATCACGGGCAGGGATACCGACTCCCATCTCCGTAATTTGGAGGAAGTACTAAAGCGGTTGGATCAGGTAGGCCTACGAGTCAAGAAATCCAAGTGCCTGTTTCTCGCACCCGAGGTTGAATTTTTGGGCAGAAGGATTGCCACTGATGGAATCCGCCCAACAGAGTCCAAAACAGAAGCAATTCACCTGGCATCCAGGCTCCGGAATGTCTCAGAACTGCACGCCTTTCTCGGGCTACTCAATTACTTTGGGACTTTTATGCAGAACTTAAGCACGCTGCTGGAGCCTCTCCACGTGCTACTCAGGAAGGGGTGCGATTGGTTTTGGGGGGACGCGCAGGAACGCGCCTTCAATAAGGCACGCAACCTTCTGTGTTCCAACAGTGTTTTGACTTTCTTTAACCCAGGTAAAAAGCTAGTTTTCACATGCGATGCGTCAGCGTTTGGGGTCGGGTGCGTTTTGCAACATGTCAATAGTGCGGGCAAATTACACCCATAGCTTATGCCTCCAGATCACTTTCGCGGGCGGAGCGCGGGTACGGAATGGTAGAGAAGGAGGCGCTCGCGTGCGTGTACGGTGTCAAAAAGATGCACCAATACCTTTTCAGGGCCAAGTTCGCGTTAGAAACCGACCACAAGCCCCTCACGTCCCTCCTATCCGAGAGCAAGGCAATAAACGCCAACGCCTCGGCACGAATTCAGCGGTGGGCACTCATGCTGGTGTCCTACGACTACACAATAAGGCACAGACCAGGCACAGACAACTGTGCCGACGCGCTCAGCAGGCTACCCCTGGAGACCACGGAAGGGTCTGACGAACAGGACTGTGAGATAGTCATGGCAATCAATGCCTTTGAGTCCACAGGTTCGCCAATGAAGGCTCGCCAAATCAGAGCCTGGACAGCCAGCGACCCCACGTTATCCTTAGGTCCTAACCGGTGACTGGGCAGAGGCTCGCGATGCCTGCCTCGAGGAATTAAAACCCTTTCACAGGGGCATGCATGAGCTATCACTACAAGCAGACTGCCTGATGTGGGGCAGCCGAGTAGTCATGCCTCTGTGAGGCAGAGCGTCATTTACCCGGGAGCTCCACCGCGAGCACCCGTCTGGTGGCCTGGTATTGATGTGGACTTGGAGCTCTGCGTCCGAAGGTGCACCATTTGTGCCCAACTCAGCAATGCCCCCAGGGAGGCTCCACTGAGCCCCTGGCCCTGGCCTACCAAACCGTGGTCGCGGGTGCACGTAGACTATACGTCCCATTCATGGGCAAAATGTTCCTCGTAGTTGTAGATGCATTTTCAAAGTGGATCGAATGCACCATTTTAAACTCGAGCACAACCTCCACCACTGTGGAGAGCCTCGTAACCATGTTTGCAATGCACGGAATCCCTGACATATTGGTCAGTGACAATGGTCCGTGCTTCACCAGCGCAGAATTCCAAGATTTTATAATTGACCACGGCATAAATCACTTCAAGACGGCACCGTTCAAGCCGGCCTCCAACGGCCAGGCGGAGAGAGCAGTGCAAATCATTAAACAAGGCATGCTTAAAGTCCAAGGTCCCACGCTGCAGGGTCGCCTGTCGCGACTGCTGCTGGCATACAGATCTCGTCCGCACTCACTGACTGGGATCCCCCTCCGCGCAACTGTTGATGAAAAGGACTTTAAAAACAAGGCTCTCATTAATCCTCCCAGACATGCATGAAATCGTTGAGGCAAAGCGCCGTAAGCTGACTGAGTACCATGACAGAAATTCGAGGGGGAGATGGAATGAGATAGGGGACAAAGTGTTTGTACTAAACTATGGCAGGGGTCCCAAATGGCTTGCAGGGACAGTAACGGGCAAGGAAGGAAACAGGCTAATGGTAGGACAAATGGACAATGGCAAAACCTGTCGGAGGCATGTAGACCAAGTCAAAAGCAGATTTACCAACAACACTGCAGAACCAGAGGCAGACTACAATGTGGAACTCACACCACACCTGGTGGACAGACAGAGGGAACAACCTGTGGAAAGGGCAATCCCAACAGACAGCCCAGGCGAGTCAACAACAATCACACCAATCTAAACAGACAGCCCAAGCGAGATACCAGCAACCACATCCAAAGAAAAACAGACACCAAGGCAAACAACTGAACCACAACTCAGACGCTCCACGCGAGAGCGTAGACCACCTGAGAGACTGAACCTATAAAGAAAATAAGACCTTGGGGGAGGGTGATGTCATGTATCTTACATTATTATATATAACTGTATCCTAACATGCTATACATGAATGTAATAAGATATGACCTGTAACCACCAGCATACCGTACCACCAGGGGTGCACTTGCAAGAGACAGGTATTTAAGGACAGGTCTCAGGCAAGTGCAGCATTCCAGAGCTGTGAAATAAAGGTGCACATCCAGAGTGACCTTGACTTCACTACATGCCTTGTGTGAATCTGTACTGAGGGGACAGGACTTTACACAGACCAACTAGATAATGTGGTTAGGAAGCCATACGGAATACTTGCCTTTATTAGCTGAGGCACAGAATTCAAGAGCAGAGAGATTATGCTTGAACTTTACAAAACACTAGTTAGGCTACAGCTAGAGTATTGCATGCAGTTCTGGTTACCACATTACAGGAAAGATGTGATTGCACTGGAGCGGGTACAGAGGAGATTTGCAAGGATGTCTCCTGGACTGGAGAATTTTATGAGATAAGATTGGATAGGCTGGGTTTGTTTTCTTTGGAACAGAAGAGGATAAGGGGACACCTTATTGAAGCATATAAAATTATGAGGGGTCTTGATAGAGTAGATAGGAAGGACCTATTTCCCTTAGCAAATGTGTCACGAACCAGGGGGCATAGATTTAAAGTAATTGGTAGGAGGTTGAGAGGGGATTTGAGACAAAATGTTTTCCCCCAGAGGGTGGTGGGGTCTGGAACTCATTATGTTAAAAAGTGGTAGAGGCAGAAACCCTCAAGTACATGGATGTGCACTTGAAGTGCCATAACGTACAGGGTTATGAACCAAGATCTGGAAAGTGGGATTAGGCTGGATAGCTCTTGATGGACATGATGGGACGAAATGACCTCCTTCATGCTGTAAATTTCTATGAAATAGTAATATTAAGAAGGAAACAATGGACACAAAACATCCCATCTTCACTGGACAGCTGCTGACTATAACCTTCAATTCGCCTTCTCCACAGATGTCAAGCCAGCTCCTTCTTCAAGGTGACAATTGACCCTGATTGACAGGAGTAGGCCATATGGCCACTCAAGCCTGCTCCGCTTTTTTCTCACTAAAAGGGCAAAGCCATGCAAAAGTGGTGCTTGATAGGCAAACATGCTCACACACATCGCCTATATACACACAAACAAATTGATATATATATATTTTTAAGTGAGGATATTGCATTGCGAGATCCAATCCCTGTGCTGCCATCAAAATGGGTGAATAGTTTATAGAGTCTGATCATTACAAGGGCAATGTTGAAGGATAAAGGACCAACTGCAATGTTGGTGCTAAATTTAGCAAAGGTCAACTTTTCAATGTCAATACAAGATAACTAATAACACAGCACATTGTGATTTATGCCCTCCATTTCTCAGTGGTGCATGAAGAATTTGCACAACGCCAGGACGTCCCAAAGCCTGTTAAAGCCAATGAAGCACTTTCTTAAAGTGTAATCGCTGCTGTAATTTAGGAAATGCAGCAGTTAATTTGCACACAGCAAGCTCCCACAAAACGCAATGTGATAATGACCAGATCATTTGTTTTAGTGATGTTGGTTGAAGGATAAATATTGGCCCCGGGACATCAGGGCTATCTCCCCTACTCTTCTTTGAAATAATCACATGGGATCTTTAACATCCACCTGAGAGTGCAGACACTGCACTGAAATGTCAGCCTAGATTACGTGCTACCACTAAGCCATGACAGGCACCTAAATCAAATGGCTAGATGATTTTAAAAAGTACGGATAATGAAACAAGAAACCTGAATGAGTTTCAAGAAGGAACTAGACAGGTTTTTATCAACAAATGGGATCCAGAGTTATTAGAAATGCACCAAAAGAATACACTGGTTAGGTGTACTAGATGGGCGAAGGTCCTCTCCTGTCTGCAACTGGTACTCTGTTACTCAACTGGTTCACTAATGTCCTTTAGGGAACAAAAGCTGCCGTCCTTACCCAAGCTGTCCAACATGTGATCCCAATCCCACACCAGCATGGTCGACTCTTGTGCATCAGTTCAGTCAATATCTATAGAAAGAGAAAGAAAGAACTTGGATTTAGATAGCACCTCTCACAACCTCAGGACATAAAAGTGCTTCGCAGCCAATGAAGTACTTTTTAAAATGTAGTACTGCTCTACTGTAGGAAATGCGGCAGCCAATCTGCTCACAGCAAGCTTCCACAAACAGTAATATGATAACGATTAGCTCATTTATTTCTAGATGTTGGTTGAGGGATAATTATTGGCCAGGTCACCTAAATGAAGTGAAAAGACGGGAATTACAAATTTGCTCATGTTATTACCAGTGCTGTGACCTCTGGTTTGCGGTTGCCAAAAGTGTAGTATAACACAACAACAACTTGCATTTATATAGTGCCTTAACATAGTAAAATGTCTCAAGGCGTTTCACAGGAGTATTATAAGACAAAAAAATTATGCCAATCAATACATTCAATACCAACCTAGTCTTAGGTACTGCATTATTATATAACAGCTCCCAGGAATGCATTGCTAACACCTGTATACTGAAGAAATAAATGTCACAAATCAGAATTATTTCAAAAGTTGGGCATTGACATTTTTTTAATTCTTTCTACGTCTCGCTTCTTTGAGCATCTGAGTTTCTCATTCATTTTTGAATGCTGTTTTTTTTCCCATTTTCACTTTCTATTTAAATCTCTGGCAAGTTCTTTCTCTTTTTCATGTTGCCCTCCACAAATACCCCTCCCCCTCCACCACCACCCCCTCATATTTTCTTTTGTTTGCTCTCTTTCTTTCTGGACCACAGACAGGAAATATGAGACAAAGAATGGCACTTGGCAGAGTTACAAAAACAGTCTGCCACTACGATGCAAACACTGAAGCTCACGTGGAGTTGGCTAAAAGGAAGCTGATGACAGGCTGGGGGAGTTAGACAGCCGGGGAAAGTTCCAAAGACATCTGGAGTAAGGATTGAGGGAGAGGCCCCAAAGGTTGATGGGATCTTTTCGACCCACGGCAGCACAGCTTGAAAGACTTGGGCTTAAGATAGAGCTTTGTGCTCTACTGGAACCTCTGCTGGATCTGAGTGCTTTCAGTTTTTGAACCTCTGACCTTTTCTGTTTACATTTGCCAATACTTTGTTCCCACCCAACTGTATTTGCCTTGAGGAGTTTAAATAAGCGATGCTGCATCGTACAGTGACACGATGATTTCATCTCAAAAGCATCTGCTGTAAACAATCTTTATCACGTCCCAATAGATTCCATAGTTACAACTGAAAAGTTGACAGCCAAACCGAATTCCGAAACTGAAGTGACCCAAATCGGGGGGCTGTCTCTGATTAATTGGTGCACAAATGTTGCCAAAATCATATAATGTCAGGTTTGAGTTTGTTGGTTTCTTTAATAAATAGTGACGAACATGTGCAGAGGTCCAAATGTGCAAGGGCTCAGCAGTTAGCATTCTGTTGATAATATGAACAGGCTGTGGCTCTTTTCTCTAGAAGAAAGAAGGCTGAAGGGTGACCTGATAGAGGTCTTTAAGATTATGAACGATAGATAGAGAGAAGACGTTTCCACTTGTGGGGGGGGGGGGGAGGGGGAGCAGGGAGGGGGGGAGAGACCAAAAGTAGGAGCCATAAATATAAGAAGGTCACTGATAAATCCAGTAGGGAATTCAGGATAAACTTCTTTACCCAGAGAATGGTTAGAATGTGAAACTCACTACCACAAGGAGTAGTTGAAGTGAGTAGCATTGATGTATTTAAGGGGAAGCTAAATAAATACATGAGAGAGAGAGAGGAATGGAGGGTTGTGCTGACTGGGTTAGCTGAAGAAGGATAGAAGACTTACTTGGAGCATAAATACCAGCATAGACCAGTTGGGCCAAATGGCCTGTTTCTGTGCTGTACATTCTATGTAATGTGTTCATTTTCTCCTTTTTTTTATCTATGTCATGATAAATGACATGTATTGTAATGTGTACAACTGATTTAAGATAGGGGACTGGAGTGATGAGGTAACTAAATGAGGAAAAAAAAAATTCCTTTCTAGAATTGCAACTTCATTTATGGTTTATAGGAAATAATTTCTGAAGTCGTCATTTCCTGAAATTAAAATTTTTGGTTGGAATGAGGACATCTGTTTATTCTTTTACCCATGTTAATAAAATGTAAACACTAGGGACTGGATTTTCAGCTTGGTGCCACCTCTGTTTTCACCCCAGAGGGGCGCCAATGGCAGTGGTAGGCTCTTCTGGGCCGGTGGCCAGCTGGGATTTTTGGGGCTAGTTTTGGTGGGGCGCGGAACATTATCGCCCAGAAGAGGCGAGCCGGTGTGCAACGCCCCTGGTTGTGACACCGGCTCGATTTTTGACTCCCACTCGATCGGTAGCGCTCCATAGAGCACCGTGCCTGTGAAAGTGGGTGCTCCGAGCTGTAGTGGCTGCAGTGAGGTGAGTAATGTCAACCTCAGGTAAGTGTGATTGTTTTTTATTTTATTTTTTGTGCGATTTATGTTGTGGTGGCTTGAGTTATTTATTGGGAATAATTTTGGTGTTTTACCCCACCAGCGCTCCTGGACCGGCTGTTTAGCTCGGGATATTCGCATGCTCACTCGGCCTAGCACCCTAAGAGAGGAGTGCAACGCCTCCCTTAGCGCTCTGCCCCACACTCAGGGCTGACCGAGGCACAAACTGTTCCCGGGCGCAAACTTTATCGCCCTGCCGCTATTACTGCCCCAAAATGAGCAAAGTTGAAAATCAAGCTCTAGCTTTTTATGGTAGCCAACTTGCTAAAGTGAGGTAAATTTTGTGCTTAAATAAATCATCACCTTTGTTGTGCATCCCATTTTTCGGATAGCAGTTGAAAAGACACTTTAGACAGTTAGATTGCATTAAGCTCGTACATTTACTGGCTAATCTTTAACACTATTCTTGTCTGCTCCATATTAATTTATTCCCAGTCATAAATTAGGACATGCAATCAGCCGCCAGTTGCATTCGTTCAAATATATTATTCCAACAAGCAAAAATGAGTCATTTAATCTGGATCCCATTATTGAAAAATTAAAGAATCCAAAATGTCAACATTTGCAAACAACTGTAGAAAAATAATTAATGACCACAAAAGGAGAGCACAAGCTAAGATACAGTGCCAAGGGAATCTTCTATCAATGACACAGAAAAGCCAAAAGGCATTTAGAAAGCATTATTCAACTCTTGAGCAGATAATGGATCAGTTGTTGAATTTTCAGGGCAAGCAAGGCAGTATCTCATCAGCAAAGCCTGCTGGTCAGATCAGCAAATGGTAAAACAGACCCTGAAAATGTACTGTCTGTGAACCCAGCATTAATGCTGGGATCATGCAGCTGCTGCCCTCCAGTATTGATGCAGGCAGAGTACGCAGGGTCAGTAGGAGGGTACATCATTTGCATGTGAATGATTGGTGCCCACATCAGTCCAGGTATATCTTCGATACCCATCTATCCCATGCTGCTGGTAACTCCAGTACCTGGTAGCAATGGAAAGAGGGTTGCCCATCTATCCCCAGCAGAGTTCCCTTCTGGGTCTCCTGAATAAGAAAGCAACGGGGAACCAGGATGCTTCCATAGTCTGAAACCATCCCCAGCCCCCTTGGTTAGACTCGCTTCCGTCCCTCTTGAGACAGGTATGCCCACCTCCAGATTTATGTCAGTGCCCTTATGGGCTGGGGCAACGTGAGCTCATAGCTTTTGGATGGGAAGAAAAGCAAACTAAAGGTGGCAGCACTGTGGGAAATTTAAACTTCACCAGTTTTACACTAATACCCCAGGTTTGACAGAATTAACATAATTATTGGCAAATAAATTATAAGAGCAAAGGACGCTTTAATAACAGATCAGACCTGTGAAGCCGACAAAACCTTATTCCACCCCTTTTTCCAATGTTTTTAGTTATTTGAATGATTACTGTTATATATGCAGTCTATAGATATACTCTCTGTGTAGTCACTGTATAGTTGCATAAGATGGAGATGAGTTACCTGATGTACTATCAATAAGGTTTACACTGTGTATCTACTATGCTGGCACCACCAGAGGGTGCAACTGGTGGAGACCGGGATTTCCTGCCCCTGTGGCAGAGGCTGTCCACCAGAGGGCACTGCAGTGGGAGACCTGAGGGTCACTTGCATAGGTGTGTAGAGCCCAGTATAAAAGGCTGCCCACCATGCTTGTGCCTCACTCTGGAGTTACGAATAAAGCACCAAGGTCACTACAGTTTGAGTACAACACTTTGCCTCGTGGGGTCATTCATAAGTGCATTACAGACATAACAATTACAATACTTTGAGAAGATCTGAGAAGATGTACAGCAGCTTAATAGTCAATAATGCTTCTAAACCCTAAGCAGATAACACTTTAACTCCAAAACATTGCTCACCACAGGGATGCGGTTAACAGATTTGCATTACATTGGCCTGGAAATTCCGGCCTCCCCGGATCTGTACGGAGTGTGTATGGACCCAGGAAGGCATCGCAAAAGCCAGTTTTCAGCACGCAATGCGCATGCACTGAAAACCGTCTTTTCCAATCTGTCATGCTCTGGCTTGACAAATCGCACACATCTCGGGAGCAAGGACATTTGCTTGGGCATGATTGCGGTATTTACCCATATCTTGCCCAGCAAATGTCCTCAAAACTCTTGTGCCTGATAAAAGCAGGCGCATAGCCTACTTTCACAGGGTAAGAGTTTTAAAACATACAAAAACACAATAAAATAAAATTATAAAAACACATTTTATTGTTAAAAACCCTGCCCACTATGGTAAGTTTATTTTAAACCATAATTAAAAAAATGTTTTAAAAAATTAGAGGTTTTTTTTTCGAAGACATTTATTAACTTGAATTTCAATTAATTTTAATTATGTGAGGTGTGTTTTTTTTTATTATGGTGTTTAGAGTGTTTATTTTTTCTCATTAATAGCAATGAGAACTTGTAGATACGGAGTTCCCATTGCTATTAATGAGAAAGCTGTGGAATACGGCACCTGATTGGTTGTGCAGTCACACGTGACTACACCTTCTGCGATTAAGAACCTGGAGGATGGGAGCGTGCTACACAGCGCGGGAAGAGAAGGCCTCCCCACCGGTATCCCAAGCTCCTCCGGGACCACCAGGTAAATTTGTAAAAATTCTCCTGTCGGAGGCTTTCGTCCGAAAGAAGCCTCCGACCGGAATTTCAAGGCCAATATGTTTGCAGATTCATTAGAAACAGCAAGCTCAATTTTTACGAAGGCCTGAGCACACTTTCTGCTGTAACTTGTTAATGATGAGCCTTGGGATGATTTTCCTCTTTTATACCATCCACTTCTGGGCAACACTGTGATCGAGTATAATAGAAAACGGGGCAAAATCCTTCTGCAAAATCCATGGTCACCAAGATTTCCCTCGGTATTAGATGACAGCCACTTTCCCCATTGCAGATAAATGCTGGTGAGCGGATGGGGCTCATTTCTCTGAGCCATTTCCTTGCAGGATTGTCCCTTTCCCAATTCCAGGAAATTGTCAATTTCAGGATGATCGCCCAGAGTTGAGAGGAGAGTGTGGGAGGAGAGTGTGGAAGAAGATGGCATTAATGGGTACGATGACAAAATAAGACAAGAGTACAAGAAAATAAGAAAAGAAGTTAAGAAAAGAATTAAGGAAAGCATGCAGTGTGAGGAGAGAATCTGAAAAATGATTACAAAGAACAGAACAGTAATCTACAAACATATCAGTAAAAATAGAATTGTTAAATGTTAGCTGAGACCCCATGAGGAGAAAATAGTGAGTTAGTAAAGGATCAATAGAAATTGGTGGCGATACTTAGATCAGTCATGATCTTATTAAATGATGGAGCAGGCTCGAGGGGCCAAATGGCCTACTCCTGCTCCTATTTCTTATGTTCTTATGTTCTTAGCAAGCATTCTATAAAAGAACAGGACACTGGGGAGGAGGTAAATCCTGAATTGGTTAAAAGCAAAATAAAAGATATTTAAAAAAAATGAAACTATTAGAGAAGATATTTAAGCTAAAAGAAGATAATTTGCTAGAACCAGATAAGATGCATCCAAGGATTCTGAGAGAGAGAGGGGAAGAATTAGTGGAGGCTCTAAAAATGATATTTCATTGTTCTATTGAGAGTAGATGTGTGCTAGAGGACTTGAGAATGGCCAATATAATGCCCATTTAAAAAACAGGTAATTAAGAGCCAGTTAGTTTAATATCTGCGGTACGGAATTTCAAAAAACATCTGTAATTAAAGAAAAAATTACTAACTATACAGATGAAGAGAAAATACTTGGAAGCAGTCAACAGGGATTTCAGAAAGTAAGATCATGCGTGACAAGTCTAACACAATTCTTTGAGGAGGTGACAGATGTGGCAGACGGGAGAAATACACTGGCTATGGATGATCAGAAAACCTTTGAAAAGGTACCACACAGGAGACAATCGGGGCCGGTTAAAGGGTATGGAATTCCAAGGAAATAAAGGAAAGTATCAAATTAAAAACCAATGCGTATAAGGTGGCCAAGGTTAGTGGGAAACTAGAAGATTGGGAAAATTTTAGACGACAGCAAAGAATGACTAAGAAAGCAAGACAGAAAGGAAAGGTAGATTACGAAAGTAAACTTGCGCAAAACATAAAAACAGATAGTAAAAGCTTTTACTGATATATAAAACGGAAAAGAGTGACTAAAGTAAATGTAGGTCCCTTAGAAGATGAAAAGGGGGATTTAATAATGGGAAATGTGGAAATGCTGAGACCTTAAACAATTATTTTGCTTCGGTCTTCAAAGTGGAAGACACAAAAACCATGCCAAAAATTGCTGGTCACGGGAATGTGGGAAGGGAGGACCTTGAGACAATCACTATCACTAGGGGGGTAGTGCTGGAGAGGCTAATGGGACTCAAGGTAGACAAGTCCCCTGGTCCTGATGATATGCACCCCAGGGTATTAAAAGAGATGGCAGAAGTTATAGCAGATGCATTCGTTATAATCTACCAAAATTCTCTGGACTCTGGGGAGGTACCATCAGATTGGAAAGCAGCTAATGTAATGCTTCTGTTTAAAAAAGGGGGCAGACAAAAGGCAGGTAACTGTAGGCCGGTTAGTTTAACATCTGTAGTGGGGAAAATGCTTGAAGCTATCATTAAGGAAGAAATAGCGGGACATCTAGATAGGAATAGTGCAATCAAGCAGACACAACATGGATTCATGAAGGGGAAATCATGTGTAACTAATTTACTGAAATTCTTTGAGGATATAATGAGCATGGTGGATAGAGGTGTACCGATGGATGTGGTGTATTTAGATTTTCAAAAGGTATTCGATAAGATGCCACACAAAAGGTTACTGCGGAAGATAAAGGTACGCGGAGTCAGAGGAAATGTATTAGCGTGGATAGGGAATTGGCTGGCTGGCAAAAAGCAGAGAGTCGGGATAAATGGGTCCTTTTCGGGTTGGAAATCGGTGGTTAGTGGTGTGCCGCAGGGATCGGTGCTGGGACCACAACTGTTTACAATATACATAGATGACCTGGAAGAGGGGACAGAGTGTAGTGTAACAAAATTTGCAGATGACACAAAGATTAGTGGGAAAGCGGGTTGTGTAGAGGACGCAGAGAGGCTGCAAAGAGATTTAGATAGGTTAAGCGAATGGGCTAAGGTTTGGCAGATGGAATACAATGTCGGAAAATGTGAGGTCATCCACCTTGGGGGGGAAAAAAAAACAGTAAAAGGGAATATTATTTGAATGGGGAGAAATTACAACATGCTGCGGTGCAGAGGGATCCTGGGGGTCCTTGTGAATCCCAAAAAGTTAGTTTGCAGGTGCAGCAGGTAATCAGGAAGGCGAATGGAATGTTGGCCTTCATTGCGAGAGGGATGGAGTACAAAAGCAAGGAGGTCCTGCTGCAACTGTACAGGGCATTGGTGAGGCCGCACCTGGAGTACTCCGTGCAGTTTTGGTCACCTTACTTAAGGAAGGATAGACTAGCTTTGGAGGGGGTACAGAGATGATTCACTAGGCTGATTCCGGAGATGAGGGGTTACCTTATGATGATAGATTGAGTAGACTGGGTCTTTACTCGTTGGAGTTCAGAAGGATGAGGGGTGATCTTATAGAAACATTTAAAATAATGAAAGGGACAGACAAGATAGAGGCAGAGAGGTTGTTTCCACTGGTCGGGGAGACTAGACCTAGGGGGCACAGCCTCAAAATACAGGGGAGCCAATTTAAAACCGAGTTGAGAAGGAATTTCTTCTCCCAGAGGGTTGTGAATCTGTGCAATTCTCTGCCCAAGGAAGCAGTTGAGGCTAGCTCATTGAATGTATTCAAATCACAGATAGATAGATTTTTAACCAATAATGGAATTAAGGGTTATGGGGAGCGGGCGGGTAAGTGGAGCTGAGTCCACGGCCAGATCAGCCATGATCTTGTTGAATGACAGAGCAGACTCGAGGGGCTAGATGGCCTACTCCTGTTCTTAATTCTTATGTTCTTATGTTCTTATGTTCTTATTAATGTTGGGGAAGTCCAGAACCAGGGGTCACAGTCTAAGGATAAGGGGTAAGCCATTTAGGACCGAGATGAGGAGAAACTTCTTCACCCAGAGAGTGGTGAACCTGTGGAATTCTCGACCACAGAAAGTTGTTGAGGCCAATTCACTAAATATATTCAAAAAGGAGTTAGATGTATTCCTTACTACTAGGGGGATCAAGGGGTATGGCGAGAAAGCAGGAATGGGGTACTGAAATTGCATGTTCAGCCATGAACTCATTGAATGGCGGTGCAGGCTCGAAGGCCGAATGGCCTACTCCTGCACCTATTTTCTATGTTTCTATGTTTCTATGAAGTTGGAAGTAGGAGTTCAGGGCAGTTTCTCAGTGGTTGGAAGTGGTTAGTGGTGTCTAATAGGTTCTGTGCCGGGAATGCTTCTGTTCACTGTTTTGGATACAAGGCGAGAGGGAGTGGTGTCCAAATTTGCAGATGATATTAAAATAGGAGACATAATAAATAATTCTGAGGACCAAGCGAAGATGCAAGGGGACATGGATAAGATGGTGCAACAGGCAAAAAAGTGACGTGAAATTCACGTGAAATATAACATTTTGTTAAAAAAGTAGAAGTGATAATTATACCTTGAATATGGTACTTGGAAGATTTGGAAGAGCAGAGGGATTTGGGGGTTCAGTTTCACAAAACATTAAAGTCAGCACATCAAGTGGATAAGGTAATCAAAAAAAAACTAATGGGTTTCTGGGTTTAATGGCAAGAGATATTGGGATCAAAATTCAACTCATGGCCGTCATTATTTTCTGGTGTTACGTTGGTGCAAGACCTCCGAACTTTGTGTCACAATCTGCTGTGTCTGAAATATGCTGGAATTGCATTGGGTGACATAGTGACTCAGCTGATTTTTAGGTGTTAGCCTTAAATATGCAAATGGGGGACCTACGTTGGTTGTAGAACCCCGAAATACAGGTATAAATGGATGGAGTGTGCGCATTGTATGCTCCACCTAACTGTATCAGTCGTTGAGCAGCTTAACCAGTGATTCTTAAAGGGACCACTGGAAGATGCTCAAAAAATGGCCAGGAATCTTCACTGCTTATCGTTAGAACATAAGAAATAGAAGCAGGAGTAGGTCATTTGGCCCCTCGAGCCTGCTCCACCATTTAATAACATCATGGCTGATCTGTTCATGGTCTCAGCTCCACTTCCCTGCCCGCTCCCTGATAACCCTTTATTCCCTTATCACTCAAAAATCTATCTATCCGCCTTAAATATATTCAATGACCCAGCCTCCACAGCTCTCTGGCTCCACAGCTCTCTGGGGCAGAGAATTCCATAGATTTACAACTTTCTGAGTTGAAATTCCTCCTCATCTCAGTTTTAAATGGGCAGCCCCTTATTCTGAGACTATGTGCTAGAACCTCCACTTTTGCGCTTATCACCCAAAAATGGGCGTTATTTCCGGCGTGGGCAGTAAAAAAGGGTTTTCAGAACATCGACTTCTCGCCCATTCTCAAAGCATCTAGTCTTCATTTTTGAAAATGGGTGTTACCGCGAGCGATATGAAATGGGTGGTAGCGTTAAATCTTTTTGACCTTCTTCCGTAAAATGTGGCCGTCCTTAGCAACAGCATGGCAATGCTCGATTCCCATGATTCAGGAGGTCAAGGGTCATCATGACATGCGTAGAAGAGGAGACAGAGTGAGAGGGAGCTCAGAGGGACTAAAGGCGTGTCTGGTTGTGGTGTGGCTGCTGTGGGAGGAAAGAGGGAAACGTTAGAGCTTCACAGCAAGTAGGCAAACAAAAATTAGCTGTTACCAGCCACATATTTGCCCGAATTTGGCCTATAATGGAGAGAGAGGAGGAGGCATCACAGCAAGCTGTGGAGACTGACTCTGGAGAGAGCAGTGAGGTCGGAGAGGAGCACATTGGAGGGCACAAAAGAGCCAGGAGGTACTCGGACGAGTCAAATGCCTCCCTCCTGCAGGAGGTCGAGTTACGCTGGGATGATTTAACACAGAGAGGGCGTGGGAAGCCCACTCCAAAGGCCTACCAGAGGATATGGACCGAGATAACAGAGATGGTCTCGTCGGCGACCAACGAGGTTCGTGAGGGCAACCAATGCCGCAAACGACGAAACGACTTTGTGGGATCCGCAAGAGTAAGTATTACAATGATTTATATGTACTTACGTATTTATATAATTTGATTTGTAACAGTCATGAGTGACTATCATCACATGTGAGGTCTTTCACTTTTACCGGGAATGTTTTACTCAAAGCCTGCGGTCACGGTGTACGTCTTTAGGTAAAGAATGATAATTTTCATAATCATCATGATTACATCTGTTGGTTATGTATTGTATCAGTCTCTGTGACAGTACCTAGCAATGATATCACGCAATGATCTCATGCCATGTTGTCCTGTCACCTTTTACAGAAGAAGCTATTGATGATGAGGTCCATGCAGAGGCGAACGGGTGGGGGGCCACCAGTCACCAGCAACATCACTGAGATGGAGGAGTGGGTGCTCGCACTCGTGGGGAAGCACCCCCGAAAGCCATGGACGCATCGGCAGGCCCTGAATTGATGCCATGTGAATAAATCTTACACCATTGCATGATGTGAAGTCAATAGATGCCACACCCACTCATATCCGAACAATCATATATGATCGATGATTTCTAAAATTGTCATAGAAATAATGATGGCCTATTGAAAATCATTGCAATGCAAATGTGTTGATGGTCATGAAGTGTGATGTCTGCAATGATTTTGAGCGGTGGTCCTTTTGTCGTGCATATGCTGTGTGTAGCGCTGGACTCACCTTGTGACCCTAGCACCCCCTTCTCCTCTAATAACCTCATTTGTGTTGTGCAGCTCAGCCAGCAGTGCGGCCCCAGGCAAGACCACAGAGGCCAGAAGCTGGGTCGCAAGGCCCGGCTCTGCAGACGATCCAACATCTGGTGCTGAGGAGCTCCGATTTTCGTCTGTCAATCCGCTGGGTCTGTCCTCCACAGATGAGAGCGTGGATTTTGAAGAACCTGCATCGCCACACTCCAGAAGCCATTCCACCCCAAAGCCATCTAGTGGTCCTCCGGTCATTCCCGCCTCCACTCCACTTGGGTACCGGCCCCAAGCACCTTGCCACAGGGCACCCCATTTTTCCCCAGGATGGCGCCAACCCCGCGGTGATCTTGTGGACGCAGCAGGTCTGTTCCACGAGCGCCGAGAGATGGTAAACTGTCCAGGAGTACTGTAGACATTGGTGACCAGCTCATCAAATCATTGGGGGGCATATCCCAACAGCTGGCCACCATGACCGAGTACATTCCGCGGATGGTGGAGGCCCTGGATGCAATAGCCTGGAACACTGCTGGCACAGGCCTCCCAGTGGTCCCCGAGCATGGCACTCCACGCCTAGCTTCCAAACCACCACTGCGAATGACAGATGAGCGCAAGGACCAAGATCCTGCTTCTGCATCAGAGAATGTTGCGCTCTCGGCACGCGCCGCTCCCGTATCCGTGCAACAACAACATCTGCCTTCATCCCCCCCAATGAGGCACTGCCTGAGGAGCTCCTCGGCCAGCTGCGTGGAGCAAGGAGGGGATGGGGTCGAGGTGGGGAGAAGAAGGGGAAGGGGGAAGGAAAGTGAGGTGCATGTCCGCAGGTGATGGCTGTGTTATATCTCCATCTGGGTGTATGCAATTTGTTGTAATGTATGGGGGCAGGGGACCACCCTCCTGCTTTACCTTTGTATTCTGTGTTGCTGGACATGTTGAACATTTGATTTTTGTCAATGGTGGAAGAAGTGGGGTCTGGGCAGGGGGGTCTGGGCAGGGGTTGGGTATTATTGCCTGTGATAGTTATGATTTCAGACCAATTTTGGTATAATTTTTTTTTAATTGAACATAACCTTGTTGCACATTGTCTCAGATAGCTGCACCGTTACACACTGGTGATTCCTTACCATGAAAGGGTTAAATACAACTTGACATCAATCAACGTAAACGTTAACTGGCACCAAGGTGATGGGCACCATTGATGTCTGAGCTGCACAAACACACAAGTGTGTCAGCGCAGTCACTCACATCAACGCTCTTTCAGGCAAATCGTTCAGATATCAGCTCCTCACGTTAGAGTCTTGCAGCTATGTAGCCACCACGGGCCCTTTCCTGCCGTCTGAAGGGGGTCGTGGGCATGGTTGCAAAGCCAGGCTGATTGTCTGGCCCTAGGTCAGCATGCAGCACCTTGTCATCCTCGTCCTCTCTCTCCTGAGGTGGAACATCAGTACCTTCTGGCAATTACTGGCCCCTCATGATAGCCAGGTTGTGCAGCATCGAGCACACGACCACGAATTTACCTACTTGCTCACGGTTGTATTGTAGCTCCCCGCCTGAGCGGCCAAGCCATCTGAAGCGCTGCTTAAGCACAATTATTGTTTGGTGGCCCCATTGCATTGAAAGTTTAATAGCGATTGATCAGAAGCAATGATTTCCTCACTAAAATCTCTTGGTAGTCTGTCGTATCCAACAAAGACGTTGATGTGCTAATCATCAATGGCATGTGTCTTCAAGTGGCTGTATAGGCCATTTCTGGATGCACATAGTCTCTTTCACATCAGACAAGGGAAGGTCGATGTGCCTGATGCTGACAGTACTGCCACCTGATGTCGTCTATCTCTAGTGTCCCGCAGGCGTTGACATCGGCTTTCTTCGAAGGTCTGGCAGGCAGTCCTCGTGAGGGTTCGCCACTGGATTTTATTAGCTGCTGTATTCTCGAGGTCCTTTGGTCGAATGCCACAGTACTGGAGGTTAGTCTTGATGAAATCTTTGTAGCGCTTGCGGGGGCGCCCCTGGTATCTTTGACCTTCACAGAGCTCGCCGTGAAGAAGCTGACGAGGGATCCTTGACTCATCCATGCGGATGACATGTCCAGCCCACCAGAACTGGGCTCACATGATCATCACCTCGATGCTAGTTGATTGTGCTCTCTCCAGAACCTCAAAGTTTGACACCTGGTCTTGCCAGCGTGTGTGGAGTATAGATCTGAGACTGCGCATATGGAAAGCTTCCAACTTTTTGATGTGACGCCTGTAGGGTGTCCAGGTCTCACATCCATAAAGGAGAGATGAGAGAACGACTGCTCTATACACCAACACTTTAGTTGACAGTCGGATGTGGTGCGCAAGCGACCAAGTGCCTGGCTGGCTTTACAGATCCTTGCATCAATCTCCTTGTCCAAAGACTCATCACTTGATATGGTGCTGCCAAGGTACTTGAAGCTGTCCACTGACTTTAGTTGTATACTGCCGATGAAGACTGTGAGAGCAGGTGCTGTGGTGCCAGGGGCAGGCTGATAGAGAACCTCGGTTTTACTAAGGCTGATGGTTAGGCCAAACAATTCTGTTGCCTCAGCAAATTTGCTGAGCATGAATTGTAGGCCACTCTCCTTGTGTGCCATAAGGGCGCAGTCGTCAGCAAAGAGAGCCTCTAGGATGAGTCTTTTCCGTACTTTGGTCTTTGCAGCAAGGCGGCGGAGGTCGAACAGTGAACCATCTAATCGATATTTCAGGTAGACCCCAAACTCCAAGTCTTTTATGGCATAGTTCAAGACGCAGGTAAAGAATAGGTTGAACAGAACTGGAGCGAGTACACAACCTTGTTTCACTCCATTTGAGATGGCAAATGGGGCCGTGGTTGTGCGGTCTGAGAGCACTTCACCTGTCATGTTGTCATGAAACAGCTCGATGATTTGGACAAACTTCCTTGGGCACCCAAGTTTCATCAAGATTGACCACAGTGCTGTTCTGTTGACAATATCAAAGGCCTTGGTGAGGTCAATAAATACAGCGTACAGGTCCATGTTCTGCTCAATGCACTTCTCCTGCACTTGTCTGAGTGCAAAGATCATGTCCGCTGTGCTCCGACCAGGTCGAAAGCCATATTGTGTTTCTGGAAGATTTACTTCTGAGACACTAGCTATGAGTCGGTTCAATACTATGCGGGCGATGATCTTCCCAGCAATGGACAGAAGCGATATTCCCCTGTAGTTGCCACAGTCTGCTTTGTTGCCCTTGTTCTTGTAGAGGGAAACTATCATATCATCACGGAAGTCCTGTGGCATGTCTTCATCTTCCCAGATGCTAGTTATTATGTCATGAAAGGCCTTGAGAGTTGCTGGGCCTACTGCCTTGTAGATTTCGGAAAGGATTCCATCCTTTCCTGGAGCCTTTCCAGTACTCATCTGGTTGATGGCTTTCTTTACTTCATCCATGCTGGGAGGAAGATCAAGATCTTCTTTGATAGGTTACTGGGGTATGGAGTCAAGTGCTTCTTCGTTCACTGTTGAAGGTCGATTAAGAACATTACTGAAGTGTTCTCTCCACCTCTCATTTATGCCAGACCTGTCTTTGATCAAAGTGCTGCCATCTGCTGAAAGGAGTGGAATAGTGCTGGGTTTTGATGGTCCATCGACTGACTTGATGGCGTTGAAGAACATCTTTGTATTGTGAGTTTCAGCATAATGTTCCACTTCCTCTGCTTTCGTCTGCCACCATTTATTTTGCATCTGGCGAAGGTCTCTTTGTGCTTTGCTCTGCATGTGTCTGTAGCGGTCCCTCTTGGAAATTGAGGAAGGGTCATTTTGCCATTCTAGGTATGCTTTTTTCTTTTCATCCAGCGTCTTGCAGATCTCAACGTTGTTTTCATCGAACCAGTCTTGGTGTACCTTCTTTTTAAGTCCAAGAGCTGTCTTTGCTGAGTCTGTCACCATCTGTTTGAGCTTTGTTCATTTCTGTGTGGTGTTGCCAGTGAGCGGTCCGTGAGACATCAGCCTGTTATCGAGGTCATCCTGGAACTGCTCACGGTAGCACTGATGTTTCAGCCTAGCTGTGTTAAAGGCAATTCTGCTCAGTATTGGACTCTTGCGCTGAAGTGGAGCAATGTCCAGCTGGAGAGTGGATCTGACTAGATGGTGATCTGTCCAGCATTCTGCTCCCCGCATGGCTCTTGTGATTTTTACATCCTTGATGTCTCGCCTTCTTACAATGACATGGTCTATCATGTGCCATTGCTTAGACCTGGGGTGCATCCAAGTTGTTTTGTACTTGTCAGCCTGCCTGAATAGAGTATTGTGATAGTCAAGTCATTCTCTGTGCACATACTCAAGAGGAGGAGCCCATTACTATTTAATTTTCCTGTGCCGTGCTGTCCAATGACTCCCTTCCAGTGCTTGCTGTCTTTTCCAACTCGTGCGTTGATATCACCCAGGATGATCAACTTGTCTCCAGCAGGTGTGGACCTGAGCAGTCTGTCGAGATCTTCATAGAACCTCTCTTTCATCTCATCGGGGCTTGGAAGGATGGGTGCATAAGCACTTATAATGGTGATGTGGTGCTTGGCATTCAAGGGGAAACGCAGTTTCATAAGTCTTTCGTTAATCCCTTCAGGCAGATTCGGAAACTGTTGCATAAGAGAAGTCTTCACTGCTATGCCAACTCCGTGGATCCTATTCTCATTCTCTGCCTTGTCTTTCCAATAGAAGGTGTAGCTGCTACCCAGTTCACTCACGCAGCCCTCCTCTGCAAATCTTGTCTCACTCAGAGCCGTTATATCGATTTTATAATGCTGCAGCTCTCTTCTTTCCGGTCTTGTAGTGTCAGCTCTGTCTAAGAGTGTGCGAACGTTCCATTGTCCGAGAAGAAGTTTTCTTGTGTTATGAGGTTTTCGACTGTTGCTGTATTTTCGACCACTAAAATACACCTGGAGTAAAGCCCCAATAGTCCAGAGTCTGAAAATACGTCTGTTGAGATGTTCACTTTACCTGAGAAGAACTCCAGAGTCAATGTAAACTCCCCCGAAGTTGAGTCATAGAAACATAGAAAATAGTTGCAGGAGTAGGCCATTCGGCCCTTCGAGCCTGCACCGCCATTCAATAAGATCATGGTTGACCATTCCCTCAGTACCCCTTTCCTGCTTTCTCTCCATACCCCTTGATCCCCTTAGCCGTAAAGGCCATATCTAACTGGCATCAACAACACTCTGCGGCAGGGAATTCCACAAGTTAACAACTCTCTGAGTGAAGAAGTTTCTCCTCATCTCAGTCCTAAATGGCCTACCCCTTATCCTAAGACTATGTCCCCTGGTTCTGGACTTCCCCAACATCGGGAACATTCTTCCCGCATCTAACCTGTCCAGTCCCGTCAAAATCTTATACGTTTATTGTGAGATCCCCTCTCATCCTTCTAAACTCCAATGAATAAAGGCCCAGTTGATCCAGTCTCTCCTCATATGACAGTCCAGCCATCCCTGGAATCAGTATGGTGAACCTTCACTGCACACCCTCAATAGCAAGAACTTCCTTCCTCAGATTAGGAGACCAAAACTGAACACAATATTCCAGGTGAGGCCTCACTAAGGCCCTGTACAACTGCAGTAAGACCTCTCTGCTCCTGTATTCAAATCCCCTAGCTATGAAGGCCAACATACCATTTGCCTTCTTCACCGCCTGCTGTACCTGCATGCCCACTTTCAGTGACTGATGAACCATGATCCCCAGGTCTCGTTGCACCTCCCCTTTTCCTAATCTGCCACCATTCAGATAATATTCTGCCTTCGTGTTTTTGCCCCCAAAGTGGATAACCTCACATTTATCCACATTATACTGTATCTGCCATGTATTTGCCCACTCGCCTAACCTGTCCAAGTCACCCTGCAGCCTCTTAGCATCCTCCTCACAGCTCACACCACCACCCAGTTTAGTGTCATCAGCAAATTTGGATATATTACACTCAATTCCATCATCTAAATCATTAATATATATTGTAAAGAGCTAGAGTCCCAGCACTGAGCCCTGCGGTACTCCACTAGTCACTACCTGCCATTCTGAAAAGGACCCATTTATCCCGACTCTCTGCTTCCTGTCTGCCAACCAGTTCTCTATCCACATCATTACATTATCCCCAATACCATGTGCTTTGATTTTGCACACCAATCAGCCTTTTGAATGAAACGACCTGTGATTTTAAAAATGCCAGCCACACCGCTCCACTTTTTATGGCCGTTTTTTTGGGCGAGCAATAGCGTGGGCGATATTTGTGCAAGGTGGTGAAAGTGACGTTGGGCAATCTCCTGGGCATTAGTTTCGCCAAATGTGCTCTTTACAACAAAAAAAAGTGGGTGGGCGGTATTATTGAATCTTGGCGTTAATTCTGTGCGGAAAGTAACATTATGGGCGTTGATTGCACCCATTCTGATGATTCCACCCAAATAAAATGGGCGGGGGGTAATATTGTTTTGCGGCGTTAAGCACATGGGGAAAGCAACACGCTGATAAGTTTCCTAAAAATGCCAGTCAGTTTCCATTTTGTGCCAAAATGGGCGATATAGGGGCGTTAAGTGGGCGTTAAGCATGAAAAAAAAGTGGAGGTTCTAGCCCTATGTTCCCCATGAGTGGAAATATCCTCTCTGCATCCACCTTGTCGAGCCCCCTCATTATTTTATATTTTTCGATAAGATCACCTCTCATTCTTCTGAACTCCAATGAGTATAGGCCCAACCTACTCAACCTATCTTCATAATTCAACCCCCTCATCTCCAGAATCATCCTGATGAACCTTCACTGAACAGCCTCCAATGCAAGTATATCTTTCCTTAATAGCAGAGACCAAAACTATATGCAGTACTCATGGTGTGGCCTCACGAATATTCTGTACGGTTGTCGAAAGACTTCTCTGCTTTTATACTCTATCCCCCTTGCAATAAAGTCCAACATTCCGGAACCAATGTCCTAGGGGGAGTGTTTGCTAGTGCTGTTGGGGAGGAGTTAAACTAATATGGCAGGGGAATGGGAACCTATGCAGGGAGACACAGGGAAGTA
This sequence comes from Pristiophorus japonicus, assembly GCF_044704955.1. Classification (NCBI taxonomy): domain Eukaryota; kingdom Metazoa; phylum Chordata; class Chondrichthyes; family Pristiophoridae; genus Pristiophorus; species Pristiophorus japonicus. The sequence goes on from NC_091990.1 coordinate 148,134,853, forward strand.
GAATGGGGGCAGAAGCAAAAGATAGAAAGAAGAAAAGTAAAAGTGGAGGGCAGAGAAACCTAAGGCAAAAAGCAAAATGGGCCACATTACACCAAAATTCTAAAAGGGCAAAGTGTGTTAGAAAGATAAGCCTGAAGGCTCTGTGCCTCAATGCGAGGAGTATTCGGAATAAGGTGGACGAATTAAATGCGCAGATAGCAGTTAACGGGTATGATGTAATTGGCATCACGGAGACATGGCTCCAGGGTGACCAAGGCTGGGAACTCAACATCCAGGGGTATTCAACATTTAGGAAGGATAGACAGAAAGGAAAAGGAGGCGGGGTGGCATTGCTGGTTAAAGAGGAAATTAATGCAATAGTAAGAAAGGACATTAACTTGGATGATCTGCAATCGGTATGGGTAGAGCTACGGAATACCAAGGGGCAGAAAACATTAGTGGGAGTTGTGTGCAGACCACCAAGCAGTAGTAGTAAGGTTGGGGACAGCATCAAACAAAAAATTAGGGATGCATGCAATAAAGGTACAGCAGTTATCATGGGTGACTTTTATCTACGTATTGATTGGGCTAACCAAACTGGTAGCAATGCGGTGGAGGAGAATTTCCTGGAGTGTATTCGGGATGGTTTTCTAGACCAATATGTCGAGGAACCAACTAGGCAGTTGGCCATCCTAGACTGGGTGATGTGTAATGAGAAGGGACTAATTAGCAATCTTGTTGTGCGAGGCCCCTTGGGGAACAGTGACCATAATATGGTAGAATTCTTTATTAAGATGGAGAGTGACACAGTTAATTCAGAAACTAGGGTCCTGAACTTAAGGAAAGGTAACTTCGATGGTTTGAGGCGTGAATTGGCTGGATTAGACTGGCAAATTATATTTAAAGGGCTGCCGGTGGATACGCAATGGTAAACATTTAAAGATCACATGGATGAACTTCAGCAATTATACATCCCTGTCTGGAGTCAAAATAAAATGGGGAAGGTGGCTCAACCGTGGCTAACAAGGGAAATTAAGGATAGTGTTAAATCCAAGGAAGAGGCATATAAATTGGCCAGAAAAAGCAGCAAACCTGAGGACTGGGAGAAATTTAGAATTCAGCAGAGGAGGATAAAGGGTTTAATTAAGAGGGGGAAAATAGAGTACGAGAAGAAGCTTGCCGGGAACATAAAAACTGACTGCAAAAGCTTCTATAGATATGTGAAGAGAAAAAGATTAGTAAAGACAAATGTAGATCCGTTGCAGTCTGATTCAGGTGAAATTATAATGGGGAACAAAAAAATGGCAGACCAATTGAACAAATACTTTGGTTCTGTCTTCAGAAGGAAGACACAAATAACCTTCCGGAAGTACTAGGGGATCGAGGGTCCAGTGAGAAGGAGGAACTGAAAGATATCCTTATTAGGCGGGAAATTGTGTTAGGGAAATTGATGGGATTGAAGGCCGATAAATCCACCGGGGCCTGATAGTCTGCATCCCAGAGTACTTAAGGAAGTGGCCCTAGAAATAGTGGATGCATTAGTGATCATTTTCTAACAGTCTATCGACTCTGGATCAGTTCCTATGGACTGGAGGGTAGCTAATGTAACACCACTTTTTAAAAAGGGAGGGAGAGAGAAAGTGGGTAATTATAGATCGGTTAGCCTAACATCAGTAGTGGGGAAAATATTTGCAATCAATTATTAAGGATGAAATAGCAATGCATTTGGAAAGCAGTGACAGGATCGGTCCAAGTCAGCATGGATTTATGAAGGGGAAATCATGCTTGACAAATCTTCTGGAATTTATTGAGGATGTAACTAGTAGAGTGGACAAGGGAGAAACAGTGGATGTGGTGTATTTGGACTTTCAAAAGGCCTTTGAAAAGGTCCCACACAAGAGATTGGTGTACAAAATCAAAGCACATGGTATTGGGGATAATATACTGACGTGGATAGGGAAGTGGTTGGCAGACAGGAAGCAGAGTCAGGATAAACAAGTCCTTTTCAGAATGGCAGGCAGTGACTAGTGGAGTGCCGCAGGGCTCAGTGCTGGGACCCCAGCTCTTTATAATATACATCACTGATTTGGATGAAGGAATTGAGTGTAATATCTCCAAGTTTGCAGATGACACTAAACTGGGTGGCGGTGTGAGCTGTGAGGGGGACGCTAGGAGGCTGCAGGGTGACTTCGACAGGTTAGGTGAGTAGGCAAATGCATGGCAGATGCAGTATAATTTGGATAAATGTGAGGTTATCCACTTTGGGGGCAAAAACGCGAAGACAGTATATTATCTGACTGGCGGCAGATTAGGAAAAGGTGAGGTGCAACGAGACCCGGGTGTCATGGTTCATCAGTCATTGAAAGTTGGCATACAGGTACAGCAGGCGGTGAAGAAGGCAAATGGTATGTTGGCCTTCATAGCTAGGGCATTTCTTTGTTCCCCGTTGTGAATTCCCCTGATTCTGACTGCAGGGGACCTACGTTTGTCTTTACTAACCTTTTTTGGTTATGTTGGCCTTCATAGCTATGTTGGCCTTCATAGCTAGGGGATTTGAGTATAGGAGCAGGGATGTCTTACTGCAGTTGTACAGGGCCTTGGTGAGGCCTCACCTGGAATATTGTGTTCAGTTTTGGTCTCCTAATCTGAGGAAGGACGTTCTTCCTATTGAGGGAGTGCAGCGAAGGTTCACCAGACTGATTCTCGGGATGGCAGGACTGACATATGAGGAGAGACTGGATCAACTGGGCCTTTATACATTGCAGTTTAGAAGAATGAGAGGGGATCTCATAGAAACATGTAAGATTCTGACGGGATGGGACAGGTTAGATGCGGGTAGAATGTTCCCAATGTTGGGGAAGTCCAGAACCAGGGGACCCAGTCTTAGGATAAGGGGTAGGCCATTTAGGACTGAGATGAGGAGAAACTTCTTCACTCAGAGAGTTGTTAACTTGTGGAATTCCCTGCCACAGAGAGTTGTTGATGCCAGTTCATTGGATATATTCAAGAGGGAGTTAGATATGGCCCTTACATCTAAGAGGATGAAGGAATATGGAGAGAAAGCAGGAAAGGGGTACTGAGGGAATGATCAGCCATGATCTTATTGAATGGTGGTGCAGGCTCGAAGGGCCGACTGGCCTACTCCTGCACCTATTTTCTATGTTTCTATTTGTCTGCCTGATTACTTGCTGTACCTGCATACTAACCCCCAGGTCCCTCTGTACTGCAGCACTTTGCAATTTTTCTCCTTTGAAATTATTATTTTCTTTTTTCTGCCAAGGTGGATACCTCACATTTTCCCACATTATACTCCATCTGCCCAATTTTTGCCCACTCACTTAGCCTGTCTATATCCCTTTGCAGATTTTTTTTGTCCTCACAATTTGCTTTCCCACCAATCTTTATATGATCAACAAACTTGGCTACATTACACTCGGTCCCTTCATCCAAGTCATTAATATAGATTGTAAATAGTTGAGGCCCCAGCACTGATCCCTGCGGCACCCCACTAGTTACTGTTTGCCAGCTATTAAATGTCCCATTTATTCTGACTCTCTGTTTTCTGTTAGTTAGCCAATGCTCTATCCATACAAATATATTACCCCCAACCGTGTGAACTTTTATCTTGTGCAGAAAGCTTTTGTGTGGTATCTTATCGAATGCCTTCTGGAAATCCAAATACACCACAGCCACTGGTTCCCCCTTATCCAACCTGCTCGTTACATCCTCAAAGAACTCCAGCAAATTTGTCAAAACATGATTTCCCTTTCATAAAACCATGCTGACTCTGCTTGATTGAATTATGCTTTTCCAAATGTCCTGCTACTGCTTCCTTAATAATGGACTCCAGCATTTTGCCAATGACAGATGTTAGACTAACCGATCTATAGTCTCATGATTTCTGTCTGCCTCCTTTTTTATATAGGGACGTTACATTTGCGATTTTCCAATCCGCTGGGACCTCCCCAGAATCCAGGGAATTTTGGTAGTTTACAATCAATGCATCCACTATCTCTGCAGCTACTTTTCTTAAGAACCTAGGATGTAAGCCATCAGGCCCAGAGGACTTGTCCGCCTTTAGTCCCATTATTTTACCGAGTAACATAAGAACATAAGAAATAGGAGCAGGAATAGGCCATGCGGCCCCTCGAGCCTACTCCGCCATTCAATACGATCATGGCTGATCTGATCATGGACTCAGGTCCACCTCCCTGCCCGCTCCCCATAACCCCTTATTCCCTTATCGTTTAAGAAACTGTCTATTTCTGTCTTAAATTTATTCAATGTCCCAGCTGCCACAGCTCTTTGAGGCAGTGAGTTCCACAGATCGACAATCCTCTGAGAGAAGAAATTTCTCCTCATCTCAGTTTTAAATGTGCAGCCCCTTATTGTAAGATTTTGCCCTCTAGTTCTAGTCTCCCCTATCAGTGGAAACATCCTCTCTGCATCCACCTTGTCAAGCCCCCTCATAATCTTATACGTTTCGATAAGATCACCTCTCATTCTTCTGAATTCCGATGAGTAGAGGCCCAACCTACTCAACCTTTCCTCATAAGATAACCCCCTCATCTCTGGAATCAACCTTGTGAACCTTCTCTGAACTGCCTCCAAAGCAAGTATATCCTTTCGTAAATATGGAAACTAAAATTGCACACAGTATTCCAAGTGTGGCCTCACCAATACCCTGTACAACTGTCGCAAGACTTCACTGCTTTTATACTCCATTCCTTTTGCGATAAAAGCCAAGATTCCATTGGCCTTCCTGATCACTTGCTGTACCTGCATACTAACCTTTTGTGTTTCATGCACAAGTACCCCCAGGCCCCGCTGTACTGCAGCACTTGATTTTTTTCTGCCAAAGTGCATGACCTCACACATTCCAACATTATACTCCATCTGCCAAATTTTTGCCCACTCACTTAGCCTGTTATGTCCTTTTGCATATTGTTTGTGTCCTCCTCACACATTGCTTTTCCTCCCATCTTTGTATTGTCAGCAAACTTGGTTACGTTACACTCGGTCCCTTCTTCCAAGTCGTTAATATAGATTGTAAATAGTTGGGGTCCCAGCACTGATCCCTGCGGCACCCCACTAGTTACTGATTGCCAACCCGAGAATGAACCATTTATCCCGACTCGCTGTTTTTGTTATGTCTGTAATGCACTTATGAATGACTCCATGAGGCAATGTGTTGTACTCAAACTGTAGTGACCTTGGTGCTTTATTCGTAACTCCAGAGTGAGGCACAAGCATGGTGAGCAGCCTTTTATACTGGGCCCTGCACACCTATGCAGGTGACCCTCAGGTCTCCCACCGCAGTGCACTCTGGTGGACAGCCTCTGCCACAGGGGCAGGAAACCCCGGACTCCACCAGTTGCACCCTCTAGTGGTGCCAGCATAGTATATACACAGTGTAAACCTTATTGATAGTACATCAGGTAACAAGTCTCCATCTTATGCAACTACACAGTGACTACACAGCACTGACACAGAGAGTATATCTATAGTGTGCATATATAACAGTTTTCCGTTAGTTAGCCAATCCTCTATCCATGCTAATATATTACCTCCCAACCCCATGAACTTTTATCTTGTGTAGTAACCTTTTATGTGGCACCTACTTCTTTAGTTCCTCCCTCTTGATAGCCCCTTGATTATCCACTATTGGGATGTTTTTAGTGTCTTCTGCCATGAAGACCGATACAAAATATTTGTTCAACATCTCTGCCATTTCCCTTCTCTCCATTATTAATTCCCCAGTCTCATCTTCTAGGGGAGCAACATTTACTTTAGCCACTCTTTTCCTTTTTATGCACCTGTCTAAACTCTTACTATCTGTTTTTATATTTCATGCTAGTTTACTTTCATAATCTATCTTCCCTCTCTTTATTATTGTTTTAGTCGTTCCTTGCTAGCTTTTAAAAGTTTCCCAATCCTCTGGCTTCCCACTAGTCTTGGCTACATTGTATGCCCTTGTTTTCAATTTGATACTATCCATTATTGATGGTTATTCCTTCTCTTACAGTCTTTCCTTCCCATTGGGATATATTTTTTTTGCGAGTTATGAAATATCGCCTTGTTTGTCTGCCAATGCTCATCAACCATCCCACACCTTAATCTATTTTCCCAGTCCACTTTAGCCAACTCTGCCTTCATACCACTGTAGTCTCCTTTATTTAAGTTTAGGACACTGGTTTGAGATCCAACTTTCTCACACTCCAACTGAATTTGAAATTCAAGCAAGTTATGGGGCTAAAACCTCCACTTTTGTGGTTCTGGCGTGGGTGGTAAAAAAGGGTTTTCAGATCGCCGGCTGCTCGCCCATTCTCAAACCACCTAGTCTCCACTTTTAAAAATGGGCGTTACCCCGAGCGATATAAAATGGGCGGTAGCGTTAAAGTTTTCTGACCTTCTGCCGAAAAGTGTGGCTGTCCTTGCAATGACATGGCAACGCTCGATTCCCGCGATTCTGGAGGTCAAAGGTCACCATGACAAGCGCAGAAGAGGAGACAGAGAGAGAGGGAGCTCAGAGGGACTGAAGGCGTGGCTGCTTTGGGAGGAAGGAGGGAGACTTTAGAGCTACACAGCACGAGGCAAACAAAAAGTAGGTGTTACCAGCCACATACTTGACCGAATTTGGAGAGAGAGGAGGAGACATCACAGGACACTGTGGAGATTGATGCTGGAGAGAGCAGTGAGCTGGGAGAGGAGCACATTGGAGGGCACAAAAGAGCCAGGAGGTACTCGGACGAGGAAAATGCCTCCCTCCTGCAGGAGGTCAAGTTACGCTGGGGTGATTTGACACAGGGAGGATGTGAGAAGCCCACCCCAAAGGCCTACCAGAAGATATGGGCCGAGATAGCAGAGATAGTCTCATCAGCGACCAACGAGGTACATGAGGGCAACCAATGCCGCAAACGATGGAACGACCTTGTGGGAAACGCAAGAGTAAGTATTACATTGATTTACATGTACTTATGTATTTATATAATTTGATTTGTAACATTCATGAGTGACTATCAGCAGATGTGAGGTCTTTCACTTTTACCGGGAATGTTTTACTCAAAGCCTGCGGTCACGGTGTACGTCTTTCGGTAAAGAATGATAATTATCATAATAATCATGATTACATCTGTCGGTTATGTGTTGTATCAGTCTCTGTGACAATACCTAGCAATGATATCATGCAATGATTTCATGCCATGTCGTCCTGTCACCTTTTACAGAAGAAGCTATAGACGATGAGGTCCGTGCAGAGGCGAATGGGTGGGGGGGTCACCAGTCCCCAGCGACATCACTGACATGGAGCAGCGTGTGTTCGCTCTCATGAGGAAGCACCTCCGGACAGCCACAGACGCATATTCAGACCCTGAAGTGATGCCTCGTGAGTGAAGCTTACACAATTGCGTGATGTAAAGTCAATAGATACCACACCCATTCATATCCGAACAATCATATATGATAGATGATTTCTAAAATTGTCATAGAAATAATGCTGGCCTAATGAAAATCATTGCAATGCACAATGTCATGAAATGTGATGTCTGTGTTGATTTTGATAGCAGTGGTGCTTTTGTCGTGCATATGCTGTGTGTAACGCTGGACTCACCTTGTCACCCTAGCACCCGCTTCTCCTCTAATAACTTCATTTGTGTTTTGCAGCTCAACCAGCAGCACCGCCCCAGGCAAGACCACAGAGGCCAGAAGGTGGGGGCGCGGGGCAGGAGTCGGCGGACGATCCTACTACATCTGGTGCTGAGGAGCTCCGATTCTCGCCAGTCAATCCGCTGGGTCTGTTCTCCACGGATGAGAGCGCGGACTTCGAAGAACCTGCATCGCCACGCTCCAGAACCCATTTCACCCCAAGGCCATCTAGTGGTCCTCTGGTCATTCCCGCCTCCACTTTGGAGGTGCCGGCCCTAAGCACCTCGCACAGGGCACCCCATTTGTCCCCAGGACGGTACCGACCCCACAGAGGTCTCGTGGATGCGGCAGGTCTGGTCCACGAGCGCCACATGAGAGCGGAGAGATGGTACAGTTGTCCAGGAGGACTGTAGACATTGGTGACCAGCTCATCAAAGCATTGGGGGCATATCCTGACAGTTGGCCACCATGACCGAGTATATTCCGCAGATGGCAGAGGCCCTGAATGCGATAGCCAGGAACACTGCTGGCACAGGCCTCCCAGTGGTCCCGAGTGCGGCACTTCACCCCTAGGCTCCACACCACCACTGCGAACAACAGATGAGAGCAAGGACCAAGATCCTGCTTCTGCATCAGAGAATGTTGTCCCCTTGGCACGCCCCCACTCCCATCCCTGTCCAAAGACCGCATATGCCTTCATCCCCCCAATGAGGCACCGCCTGAGGAGCTCCTCGGCCAGACGCATGGAGTGAGGAGGGGAAGGGGTAGAGGTGGCGAGAATAAGGGGAGGGGGGAAGGAAAGTGAGGTGCATGTGTGCAGGTGACGGCTGTGTTTTATCTCCATCTGGGTGATTGCAATTTGTTGCAATGTATGGGGGCCAGGGACCACGCTCCTGCTTTGCCTTTGTATTCTGTGTTGCTCATATGATTTATGTCAATGGTGGGAAAAGTAGAGAGTGGACGGGGGTTGGGTGTTATTGCCTGTGATACTTATGATTTCAGACCAATGTTGGTATAAAATTTTTGTTATTGAACATAACCTTGTTGCACATTGTCTCAGATAGCTGCACCGTTACACACTTGTGATTCCTTAGCATGAAAGGGTTAAATACAACTTAACATCAATCAATGTAAAATTTAACTGGCACCAAGGTGATGGGCACCATTGATGTTCAAGCTGCACACACACAGCAGTGTGTCAGCGTTGTCACTCACATCAGCGCTTTCAGGCAAATCTTTCCGATATCAGCTCTTCACCTAAGAGTAGGATAAAGCAAATGCCAGCCACACCGCTGGTATTCGTCGGTTAGTTCCATGTTTTGTGGGCGGCTTTTTGGGCGAGCGATATTGTTTGCGATGTGTGCGAGGTGGTGAAATTAACGCTGGATGATCTCATGACCGCTAGTTTGGGTAAATATGCTCTTTACGACAAAAAACAGTGGGCTGGCATTAATATTGAATCTCGGCATTAATTCCGTGCGGAAATTAACGCAGGGCTATATTATGGGCGTTGATTTCACCTATTCTGCTGATTCCGCCCCAAAAAAGTGGGCAGGCGGTAATATTTTTTCCCGGCGTTAAGCAAATGGGGAAAGTAATGCTCGGCAATAAGTTTCCTAAAAATGCCCGTCAGTTTCCAGTTTGTGCCAAAATGGGCGTTATACGTCATTTCAGTGGTAAAATGGGCGTTAAGCATGCAAAAAAACTGGAGGTTCTAGCCCATGGTCACTCACTCCTTTATTAGGAGATCGTTTATTAATCCTGTCTCTTTACACAGTACCAGATCTAAGATAGCCTTTTCCCTGATTGGTTCCGCAACGTACTGTTCAAGGAAACTATCCCGGATACACTCCATGAACTCTTCCTCAAGGCTACCCTAGCAATTTGCTTTGTCCAATCAATATGAAGGTTAAAATCATCCATGATTATTGCTGTTCCTTTTTTTTACAAGCCTCAATTATTTTTTGATTTATACTCCATCCAACAGTGTAGCTACGGTTAGGGGGACCTATAGACTACAGCAACCAGTGATTTTTTCCCTTTATTATTCCTTACCTCCACCTAATCTGACTCAACATCTTGATCTTCTGAGCCAGTAACGTTTCTCACTAATGCACTGATCTCATCCTTTATTAACAGAAGTACCCCACCTCCTTTTCTTTTCTGTCTGTTCTTCCAAATTGTCAAATACACCAGAATATTTAGTTCCCAGTCTTGGTCACCTTGCAACCACGTCTCTATAATGGCTATCAGATCATACCCATTTGGAGCTATTTGTGCCGTCAACTCATCTATTTTGTTACGAACGCATTCAGATAAAGAGATTTTAAATTTGTTTTACCACCATTTTTTCCTGCTTTGACCCCACTTTCTGATTCACCTTCATGTTTATACATTCTGTCCCTTCCTGGCATGCACTGGTTTTCATTTTCCCCAATGCTGCCCTGCTCTATTGCCTTCTCCTTCTCCTTATTGTTTTTAAATCTTCACTCACCTGAACCCTCCCCCCCTCCCCCCCCCACTAATTAGTTTAAAGCCCTCTCTACAGCCCTAGTTATTTGATTCACCAGGACCCCAGTCCCAGCACGGTCTAAGTGGAGTCTGTCCCAATGGAATAGCTCCCTCTAACCCCAGTACTGGTGCCAGTGTCCCACGAACCAAAACCCATTTCTCCCACACCAGTGTTTGAGCCACGTGTTTAATTCTCTGATCTTATTTACCATAATGTAAATTTGCTCCTGGCTCAGGAAGTAATCCAGAGATTAATACTTTTGTGGTTCTGCTTTTTTATTTGGCCCCTTGTTGCTCATAATTCCTCTGCAGAACCTCTTTGTTTGTCCTACCTATGTCGTTGGTACCTACATGGACCACGACAACTGGATCTCCCCCTCCCACTCCAAGTTCCTCTCTAGCCCACAGGAGATGTCCTTCACCCTGGCACCAGGCAGGCAACACAGCCTTCGGGGCTCACACTCTCGGTTGCAGAGAACAGTATCTATCCCTCTAATGCTACTGTCCCCTACCACTACAACGTTTATTTTTACTCCCCCCACTTGAATGGTCCCCTGTACCACGGCGCAGTGGTCAGTTTGCTCATCCTCCCTGCAGTCCCTGCTCTCGTCCACACAGGGAGTGAGAGCCTCGAACCTGTTGGACAAGAGCAAGGGCCGAGGCTCCTCCATCACTACTTCCTGGGTCCCCATACCTTCCTCACTTGAAGTCACACCCTCCTGTCCCAGACCACGAATCGAATTTGAATTAATCAATCTAATTGGTGTGACTAGCTCCTGGATCATGGCGTCCAGGTAACTCTCCCCCTTCCTGATGTGTCGTAGTGTCTGCAGTTCGGACTCCAGCTCATCAACGCGGAGCCGAAGTTCGTCGAGCTGCAGACACTTGCTGCAGATGTGGTCGCCGTGGACTTCAATGGTGTCCACCAGCTTCCACATGTTGCAGCAGTGACACATTGCCTGCCCTGTCATTTATAATGTATTTAATTAATTAGATTTAGTTTTTAGTTTTTAATCCTGGCCCCTAATTTAAGGCCCTTAATTTAAAGCAAGAAAAGAGAGAGAAAAACTCACCAACCAATCACTTCCCTGCCTTCTTGTGACGTTGAATGTAGTCGCCCTGTTCTCCTTTGTCGCCCTCTCTTACCTGCTCGCGCTGCTCCCTGTGATGGCTGGCTGCTCGCTTCTTTAACTGCCCGCTGCTCCTCTGGTGTTCCCACACAGGTCCGGAGGGGGGGGGTCGGCGCTGTTATTCTGAGCTCTTTCTGGCCTCACAAAATAAATTCCATCCCACGTCAGTACTTTTGCACCAAAGCCTGACTAGAGGGCATTAGCAGACCGTGAATTATGGAGAAAACCTGTAATCCTCTAGTTTCTTTGTTAAAAGAAGAATTTTCACCGGAAAAGTTTTTGACTCCAAAGTGGTGGCATGGTTAATCTTGGATTCAGCGTTAATACTCTCTCGGCTCCATCCATAATTCTAATTTCCCACCACAGTCAGGCAGATGGCCTTTTTGTATAAAACCACAAATACAAAGCGAGTTTTGTAACTGACAAGAAGTCTTTAATAACCGATTTAGGAGAGAAGCCTCTAACACAAATACTGCTCTGTTGTGAGTGGTTTGTGGCAGCTTTAATATTTCAATAGACTTCGAAAAGTCATAACTTCAATTTAAATTTTTTAAGAATCTTTGATCTTCAGCCATCTTGACCGAGGAGAGAGGCTCTACTATTCCTGCTACTGTTTTTCATGTATTTGTATTTTTTAATTTTAAGACATGTTTAAAAGTTCTTCACTGCAGTCAACCATAACAAAGTTATAAACCTGTAAATGACTGTGAGCAATATTATTGTACAAACACTTAATGCACATCAATTTCTCTATCCACTGTGGATAGTGGGAGAGCGATAGTGATAGGGGATTCGATTGTAAGGGGAATAGATAGGCGTTTCTGCGGCCGCAACCGAGTCCAGGATGGTATGTTGCCTCCCTAGTGCAAGGGTCAAGGATGTCTTGGAGCGGGTGCAGGACATTCTGAAAAGGGAGGGTGAACAGCCAGTTGTCGTGGTGCACATTGGTACCAACGATATAGGTAAAAAAAGGGATGAGGTCCTACGAGACGAATTTAAGGAGCTAGGAGCTAAATTAAAATGTAGGACCTCAAAAGTAGTAATCTCAGGATTGCTACCAGTGCCACGTGCTAGTCAGAGTAGGAAGCGCAGGATAGCTCAGATGAATACGTGGCTTGAGCAGTGGTGCAGCAGGGAGGGATTCAAATTCCTGGGGCATTGGAACCAGTTCTGGGGGAGGTGGGACCAGTACAAACCGGACGTTCTGCACCTAGGTAGGACCGGAACCAATGTCCTAGGGGGAGTGTTTGCTAGTGCTGTTGGGGAGGAGTTAAACTAATGTGGCAGGGGTATGGGAACCAATGCAGGGAGACAGAGGGCAATAAAAAGGAGACAAAAGCAAAAGACAGAAAGGAGATGAGTAAAAGTGGAGGGCAGAGAAACCCAAGGCAAAAAACAAAAAGGGCCACTGAATGTAAAAGGGCTGCAGGAGGGGTCAAAACTAAAAATCATGGTTTAAAAACGAGGATTAAAACACTCTACCTAAATGCACGCAGCATTCGAAATAAAATAAATGAGTTGATGGCACAAATCATTACAAATGGGTGTGATTTGGTGGCCATTACAGAAACATGGTTGCAGGGTGGCCAAGACTGGGAATTAAACATACAGGGGTATCTGACGATTCGGAAAGATAGACAAGAAGGGAAAGGAGGTGGGGTAGCTCTGTTAATAAATGATGATATCAGGGCAGTTGTGAGAGACGATATTGGCTCTAATGAACAAAATGTTGAATCATTGTGGGTGGAGATTAGAGATAGTAAGGGGAAAAAGTCACTGGTGGGCGTCGTTTATAGGCCCCCAAATAATAACTTCACGGTGGGGCGGGCAATAATCAAGGGAATAATGGAGGCATGTGAAAAAGGAACGGCAGTAATCATGGGGGATTTTAACCTACATATCGATTGGTCAACTCAAATCGCACGGGGTAGCCTGGAGGAGGAATTCATAGAATGCATACGGGATTGTTTCTTAGAACAGTATGTTACAGAACCTACAAGGGAGCAAGCTATCTTAGATCTGGTCCTCTGTAATAAGACAGGAATAATAAACGATCTCCTAGTAAAAGATCCTCTCGGAATGAGTAATCATAGTATGGTTGAATTTGTAATACAGATTGAGGGTGAGGAAGTAGTGTCTCAAACGAGCATACTATGCTTAAACAAAGGGGACAACAGTGGGATGAGGGCAGAGTTGGCTAAAGTAGACTGGAAACACAGACTAAACGGTGGCACAATTGAGGAACAGTGGAGAACTTTTAAGGATCTCTTTCATAGTGCTCAACAAAAATATATTCCAGTGAAAAAGAAGGGCGGTAAGAGAAGGGATAACCAGCCGTGGATAACCAAGGAAATTAAGGAGAGTATCAAATTAAAAACCAATGCGTATAAGGTGGCCAAGGTTAGTGGGAAAATAGAAGATTGGGAAAATTTTAAACGACAGCAAAGAATGACTAAGAAAGCAATAAAGAAAGGAAAGATAGATTACGAAGATAAACTTGTGCTAAACATAAAAACGGATAGTAAAAGCTTTTACCGATATATAAAACGGAAAAGAGTTGCTAAAGTAAATGTTGGTCCCTTAGAAGATGCGAAGGGGGATTTAATAATGGGAAATGTGGAAATGGCTGAGACCTTAAACAATTATTTTGCTTTGGTCTTCACAGTGGAAGACACAGAAACCATGCCAGAAATTGCTGGTCACAGGAATGTGAGAAGGGAGGACCTGGAGACAATCACTATCACTAGGGGGGTAGTGCTGGACAGGCTAATGGGACTCAAGGTCGACAAGTCCCCTGGTCCTGATGAAATGCATCCCAGGGTATTCAAAGAGATGCGGAGGTTATAGCAGATGCATTCGTTATAATCTACGAAAATTCTCTGGACTCTGGGGAGGTATCAACGGATTGGAAAGCAGCTAATGTAACGCCTCTGTTTAAAAAAGGGGGCAGACAAAAGGCAGGTAACTATAGGCCGGTTAGTTTAACATCTGTAGTGGGGAAAATGCTTGAAACTATCATTAAGGAAGAAATAGCGGGACATCTAGATAGGAATAGTGCAATCAAGCAGAAGGGGAAATCAATCATTCATGAAGGGGAAATCATGTTTAACTAATTTACTGGAATTCTTTGAGGATATAACGAGCATGGTGGATAGAGGTGTAGCGATGGATGTGGTGTATTTAGATTTTCAAAAGGCATTCGATAAGGTGCCACACAAAAGGTTACTGCAGAAGATAAAGGTACGCGGGGTCAGTGCAATGTATTAACATGGATAGAGAATTGGCTGGCTAACAGAAAGCAGAGAGTCGGGATAAATGATTCCTTTTCGGGTTGGAAATCGGTGGTTAGTGGTGTGCCACAGAGATCGGTGCTGGGACCACAACTGTTTACAATATACATAGATGACCTGGAAGAGGGGACAGAGTGTAGTGTAACAAAATTTGCAGATGACACAAAGATTAGTGGGAAAGCGGGTTGTGTAGAGGACACAGAGAGGCTGCAAAGAGATTTAGATAGGTTAAGTGAATGGGCTAAGGTTTGGCAGATGGAATACAATGTAGGAAAGTGTGAGGTCATCCACCTTGGGGAAAAAAACAAAAAAAGGGAATGCTATTTGAATGGGGAGAAATTACAACATGCTGCGGTGCAGAGGGACCTGGGGGTCCTTGTGCATGAATCCCAAAAAGTTAGTTTGCAGGTGCAGCAGGTAATCAGGAAGGCGAATGGAATGTTGGCCTTCATTGCGAGAGGGATGGAGTAGAAAAGCAGGGAGGTCCTTCTGCAACTGTATAGGATATTGGTGAGGCCGCACCTGGAGTACTGCGTGCAGTTTTGGAAGGATATACTGGCTTTGGAGGGGATACAGAGACGATTCACTCGGCTGATTCCGGAGATGAGGGGGTTACCTTATGATGATAGATTGAGTAGACTGGGTCTTTACTCATTGGAGTTCAGAAGGATGAGGGGTGATCTTATAGAAACATTTAAAATAATGAAAGGGATAGACAAGATAGAGGCAGAGAGGTTGTTTCCACTGGTCAGGGAGACTAGAACTAGGGGGCACAGCCTCAAAATATGGGGGAGCCAATTTAAAACTGAGTTGAGAAGGAATTTCTTCTCCCAGAGGGTTGTGAATCTGTGGAATTCTCTGCCCAAGGAAGCAGTTGAGGCTAGCTCATTGAATGTATTCAAGTCACAGATAGATAGATTTTTAACCAATAAGGGAATTAAGGGTTATGGGGAGCGGGCGGGTAAGTGGAGCTGAGTCCACGGCCAGATCAGCCATGATATTTTTGAATGGCGGAGCAGGCTCGAGGGGCTAGATGGCCTACTCCCGTTCCTAATTCTTATGTTCTTATGTTCACTATTTTAACTGGCTGATTGATTTGAGTACGTTAAACATTTGCACAGTAAGATCACTCACATACTCCCAAGGGGTGAATTTTCACATTTAGCGCGGGCAGAAAATGGGTGGTAGCTGATCGGATGCTCATTTTATAAGGCTAGATTTTCCATTATTTTTGCATGCATACCACCCACTTAACATCCATTTTAACGCCGTAATGAGGTATAACGCCGATATATCGTCCATTTAGCCACAAAATGGCAACTAGCACCCATTTCTCGGTCACTTATCGACGAGCGTTACTTTCGGCATGTCCGTAACGTCGATAAAAAAAGAATACCGCCTGCCCATTTTTTTTGACGTAAAAATCACATTTGCCGAAACTAACTCCCAGAAAATCGCCCAGCGTTACTTTCGGCACCTCGCACACATCTCGCCAACAAAATCGCTCGCTGAAAAAACCGCCGTGAAAAAGTTGCTCTCACCTGAACTAATCACAGCGGTATGGATGCCATTTTCTAAATCGCAGGTCGCTTCATTTAAAAGGCTGTTCTGCTTCAACTTCGGGGGAGTGTGGATGTACTCTGGAGGTCTTTTCAGGTGATTTGAACATCTGAACAAACATCTTATCATACTGTGGATGATTAGAATTTACTTTAGGTGTCTTAGTGGGGACATTTATTGTTTGTGAACAATCGGTGTAATACTGATAGTTATTGGAATGGGGCCTGATATTTCTCAGCCTGTCTTGATGACCATGCACATGCTGCAGACCCGAGATGGCAGAAGATATATTCAACAGCATTATGTGCCCAATCTAAGACGTGCCAGACTGGTGAGGAGGAACAGATCTTACACCTCCTGCACTTACAGGGAGAAGCGGTCTTACCTCAACTTGTCCGATAACACCTGCCTTAGGAGACTGTGCTTCCACAAGGAGGTTATCAGTGAGATATGTCAGCTCATCAGGGGAGATCTGCAGGTTTCAGCACCATCAGGACCGCACTGTCCGGCGAGGTCAAGGTCACCGCGGCACTTTCATTCTACGCGTCGGGTTCCTTTCAGGCCTCAGCTGGTGACATTTGTGGTATATCTCAGCATGCCACACATTGCTGCATTAGACAGGTCACTGAAGCCCTGTACGCACTCAGGATGGACTTTATCAGCTTCTCTATGACCAGGGAGGCTCAGACTGAGAGGGCTTTAGGATTCTACTGATTTTCTAATTTCCCCAAGGTGCAGGGAGCAAAAGACTGTATGCACATTGCGATGCGGGCATTTTTTCAGGATGCAGAGATTTTTAGGAACCGCAAGGGATTCCACTCCCTGAATGTGCAACTCATTGTTGACCACCAGCAAATAATTACGGCAGTGAATGCCAAATTTCCGGGCAGCATCCATGATGCTCACATCCTGCATGAGAGCACTGTATCTGACATGTTTACCAGTCAGCCACAAGGTCAATGCTGGATGCTTGGTGACAAAGGATATGGCCTCGCCACCTGGCTGATGACCTCCCTGCGTGACACCCACACCGAAGCCGAGAAGCGATACAATGGGAGCCACAGAGCCACTCGCAATATCATCGAGAAAACCATTGGAGTGCTTAAGCAGCGCTTTTAGATGCCTGGACCACTCAGGAGGAGAGCTCCAATACCACCTTGAACAGGTAGCTCAATTCGTGGTGGTGTGCTCAATGCTGCACAACTTGGCAATCAGGAAGGAACAAGAATTGCCAGAAGGGACTGATGATCCACCTCAGGAGAGAGAGGAAGAGGAGGACGAGGAGCTGGATGCTGACCTCGGGCTAGACAATCAGGCTGATGCTGAAACCATGCCCCCGCCCCCCCTCTAGACCACAGGAAAGGGCCCGTGGTGGCTACATAGCTACAAGCCTCTTACGTCAGCAGTTCATAAATGAGCGCTTTGCTTGAAAGAACATTGTTGTTATTTACAAAGCTACAACACTGCTGGGTGTGCAGGTCATACATCAATGGTGCGAATTACCTTGGTGACAGTTTAAGTTTAAGTTGATTCAAATTAAGTGTAATTATACCCTTTCATGTTAAGGAATTACCAGCGTGTAACGGTGCAGCTATCTGAGACAATGCGCAACAAGGTTATGTTAAATAAAAAACATTTAATCCGACCATTTGTGTGAAATCATAATTCTAACTGTAAAAAATCACCCCACCCCACCCCCACCCCATCCCATAACAAATTTATCACATTTACATCATTCGATTGGTCACCATTTCCAGCAACACAGAACACAAATGCAAACCAGCAAGGTAGCCCCCTCGCTCCTTACCCCGACCCTCCCACCAAAATAACACCAACAACATAAAAATATGCCAAGACAACACCTTCGGCCATGCACCTCACTTTCCTTTCCCCCCCCCCCACGTCTCCTCCTCACGTCTACCCCTTCCCCTTCCCCTCCGGACTCCAAGCCGCCTGGCCGAGGAGCTCCTCAGGCGCTGCTTCATTGGGGGGGATGACGGCAGAACCGCTGTTTGGATGGATATGGGAGAGGACGGTCCCGAGGTGGGAACGTCCTCCGGGCCAGAAGCAAGATCTTCCTCCTATCTCCCATGTGTCGTTGGTAATGGGAGTGCAGCACCTTGGGGTGCAGTGCCGAGCTCTGGGATCACTGGGAGGCCTCAGCCACCAGTGTTCCTGGCTGTCAGCTCCAGGGCCTCCACCATCTGTACTCCATCATGGTGGCGGACATGCTGGCCAGCTGGAGGGATATGCCCCCCATTGTCTGTTGGATCTGCTGACCTATGTCAACACTCTTCCTGGACCAGTGTACCATGTCCCCGCTCAGATCTGCCGCTTGTAGAGCAGACCAGCCGCGTCGAACCAACCTCCGCTTGGTCGGCGCTGTCCTGGAGACACCTAGGGTGCCCTGTGGCAAGGTGCTTGGGCCCGGTACCTCCACGGTTGATGTGAGAATGTCTGCGGAGCACTAGATGTCATAGGTGTCGAATAGATTATGGAGGTTGAGGATGCAGGCTCCTCAAAGGCGGCACTGTCATCCGTTGAGAAGGGACTCAGCCGATGCACGGGCGAGAATCAGTGCTCCTCAGCACCAGATGGAGGAGAGTCCGCCGAGTCAGTCCTCGTGCCCCCACCTTCCTGGCTTGATATTCTTGCATGGGGTCGCGCTGCTGGCTGAGCTGCAAGACATAAATGAGGTTATTAGAGGAGAAGTGGGTGCTAGGGTCATAAGGTGATTCCAGCGCTACACACAGCATGTGCACGACAAAAGCACCACCGCTATCAAAATCATCACAGACATCACATTTCATGACCATCACCAAATTCTGCACTGCAATGATTCTCATGAGGACATCATTATTTAGAGAAAAATTTTATGATTCATCTATCATATAATATTGGTCGGATATGAGTGGGTGTGGTATCTATTGACTTTACATCACACAATGGTGTATAATTTACTCACGCTGTTGCTTGCATGGCCGACCGGGTGTGGGTCCCCACTAGTGCCAGCACCTGCTCCTCGATGTCGGTGAGGTCGATGATGACTGGTGGCCCCCCACCCGTTCGCCTCTGCTCGGCCCTATTCCTCGAAAGCTTCTTCTGTAAAAGGTAACAACAGCACGACATGGCATGAGATCATTGCATGATATCATTGCTAGGTACTGTCACAGAGACTGATACAACACATAACCGACAGATGTAATCATGATTATATTTAAAATTATTATTCTTTGCCTGAAGACGTACACCGTAACCGCAGGCTTTGAGTACAACCTTCCCAGGATAAGTGCAAGACATCACATCTGATTTTAATCACTCATTACACTTACAATTCCAATTATATAAATATATAAGTACATGTAAATAAATCTAATACTTACTCTGGCACGACTGACAAGGTCGTTCTATCGTTTGTGGCAGTGGTTGCCCTCATGCACCTCGTTGGTCGCCGATGAGATCACCTCGACTATCTTGGCCCATATCTTCTGGTAGGCCTTTGGGGTGGGCTTCCCACACCCTCCCTGGGTCAATTGGCCCCAGCGTGACTCGATCTCCTACATGAGGGAGGCATTTGCCTCATCCGAGAACCTCCTTGCTCTTTTGCGTCCTCCCAATTGTTCCTCGCCCAGCTCACTGCTTTCACCAGCGTCCTCGGTCTCCACAGTGTGCTGGATCACCTCCTCCATCCCTTCCATGTTAAATATTACTTTTTCCACAAAAACTCAGTGTCAACTACCTTCTTTGTGCTTAGTAGGCTTTTTGCTGCTGGTGAATCTCCCTCGTGCCTATCAGAACAGCCAACGAAGCATAAACCACACCCACACACGTGTTCAGTCCCTCTCTGCTCCCCCTCTCTCTCTGTCTCCTCTTATGCGCATGTAATGATGACCCCTGACCGCCTGAAACACGGGAAACGAGCATTGCCATGCCGTTGCTATGGTCGGCGACACTTTATGGCAGAAGGCCAAAAAAATTTTATGCTAACGCCCATTTAAGATCGCTCGTGGTAACGCCCATTTTCAAAAATGGAAAGTTAGGGCTTTGAAAATGGGCGATAATCCGGCGACCTCAAAACCCATTTTTACCGCCCACGCTGGAAATAGTGCCCATTTTTGGCCAATCTGCACAAAAGTGGAACGTCTAGTCTATACCCTGTCCGTTTTTCATTTCATGGCCTTCAATGGAATTGAAAGATACTTAACTCCAGACAGTTAAGAACAGAATTAGCAGCTCAAAACTAGGCATCCATGAAGCGCTGTGGGCCTGCAGTAGCAGCAAAATTGTATTCCACCAGAATCTGTAACCTCATGGCCTGGCATATTCCTCACTCTACCATTCTTCTTCTTAGGCAGTTGCCCGCTAAAATGAGTTCTAAGGTGACTGATCAGACCAATGCGGGATCTACAGTCTCTGTCACAGGCGGGGCAGATGTGATTGGAGGGATGGGTGGATGGGGTGCGTGATTTGTCGTACACTCCTTCCGCTTTTTGTGTTTGACTTCCGTGTGCTCCCGGCGATGAGACTCAAGGTGTTCGGTGCCTTCTCGGATGCTCCTCCTCCTTGAGCGGTGCTAGGCCAGGGATTCCCAAGAGTCGGTGGGGATGTTGCATTTTTTCGAGGAGGCTTTGAAGGTGTCCTTGAAGCGTTTTCTCTGTCCTCCTGGGGCTCACCTGCCATGACGTAACTCGGATTAGAGTGCTTGTTTTTGGAGTCTAGTATCTGGCATGCGGACAATGTGGCCGGCCCATCGGAGCTGGTCGAGCGTGGTGAATGCATCGATGCTGGGGATGTTGGCCTGAGAGAATTTGCTGAATTTTGTGGGGGCAGCATTGGTGGTACTTCTCCATGCTTTGAGATGCCTACTGTACATAGTCCATGTCTCTGAAGCATATAGCAGGACGGGTATCACCACTGCTCTGTAGACCATGAGCTTGGTGTCGGGCTTGAGATTCTGGTCTTCGAACACTCTTTTCCTCAGGTGGCTGAAGGATGCTCTGGCACACTGAAGGCGGTGTTGGACTTCATCATCGATGTCTGCCCTTGCTGATAGTAGGCTCTCAAGGTATGGGAAGTGGTTCACATTGTCTATGGTCTCATCGTGGATCTTGATAACTGAGGAGCAATACTGGGGGCAGGTTAGTACAGGCCCTTTGACTTATCGATGTTTAATATGAGGCCCAGACTCTTGTATGCTTCAGTGAAGTTGTGAGTTTGGACTCCGAGTGTGCACAAATGCAAATAAGTTGGCTCCAAGATGGCAGCGGCCCAACGACCGGGCATCCCCAATCCGATGACATCGGGTTGCGAGGGATGAGGAAACTGGTAAAAAACGGTAAAAAATGCAGCACCGGGGGCCTTTACCATCACCGTCAAGCCAGGGGACTAACTCTGGTTCAATGAGGAGTGCAGTAGAACATGCCAGGAGCAGCACCAGGTGTACCTAAAAATGAGGTACCAACCTGAGGAAGCTGCAGCACAGAACTACATGCATGCTAAACAGTGGAAGCAGCAGGCTATAGACAGGTTTAAGCAAACCCACAATCAACCAATCGGATCAAAGCTCAGAAGCCCTGCCACATCCAGTTGTGAATGGTGGTGGACAATTAAACAACTAACGGGAAGAGGAGGCTCCATGAATATTCCCATCCTCAATGATGGCAAAGCCCAGCATGTAAGTGAAAAAGACAAGGCTGAAGTGTTTGCAACCACCTTTAGTCAGAAGTGCCGAGAGGATGATCTATATCGGCCTCTTCTTGAGGTCTCCACCATCACAGAAGCCAGCCAATTCTATTCACTTCACGTGATATCAAGAAACGGCTGAGCACAATGGATACAGCAAAGGTTATGGGCCCCAACAACATCTCAGATGTCGTGCTGAAGACTCCAGAACTAGCCGCGCCTCTAGCCAAGCTGTCCCAGTACAGCTACAACACTGGCATCAACCTGACAATGAGGAAAACTGCCCAGGTATGTCCTGTCCACAAAAAGCAAGACAAATCTAATTCGGCCAATTACCGCCCAATCAGTCTACTCTCAATCATCAGCAAAGTGATGGAAGGTGTCGTCAACAGTGCTATCAAGCGGCACTCATTACAGCCTTGGTTCAAACATAAGAACATAAGAAATAGGAGCAGGAGTAGGCCATTCGGCCCCTCGAGCCTGTTCCGCCATTTACTAATACCATGGCTGATCTGATCTTGGGCTCAGCTCCACTTCTCTGCCTGCTCCCCATAACCCTTCACTCGCTTATCATTCAAAAATCAGTCTATCTCCACCTTAAATATACTCAATGACCCGGCCTCCACCGAAGAATTCTATAGATATACGACCCTCTGAGAGAAGAAATTTCTCCTTATCGCAGTTCTAAATAGGTGACCCCTTATTCTTAAATTATGGAAACATCCTCTCTGCATCTAACCTGTCGAGCCCCCTCAGTATCTTATATGTCTCAATAAGATCACCTCTCATTCTTCTAAACTCCAATGAGTAGAGGCCCAACCATACTTCATAAGTCAACCCCTTCATCTCAGGAATCAACCGAGTGAACCTTCTCTGAACTGCCTCCAAAGCAAGTATATCCTTCCTTAAATAAGGAGACCAAAACAGTATGCTGTACTCTTGATGTGGCCTCGCCAATACCCTGTACAGTTGTAGCAGGACTTCCCTGCTTTTATACTCCACCCTCTTGCAAAAAAGGCCAACATTCCATTTGCCTTCCTGATTACTTGCTGTATCTGCATAATAACTTTTTGTGTTTCATGCACAAGGACCCTCAGGTCCCTCTGTACTACAGCATTTTGTAATCTCTCTCCATTTAAATAATAATTTGCTCTTTTATTTTTCCTGCCAAAGTGGATAACCTCACACTTTCCCACATTATACTCCATTTGCTAAATGAACAAAAGAGCTGAATTCCAGAGGTGAGGTGAGAGTGACTGCCCTTGACATCAAGACAGTACATTTGACCGAATGTGGTATCAAGGAGATTTAGCAAAATTGAAGTGTATGGGAATCGAGGGGAAAACTCTCCACTGGCTGAAGTCCTACCTAGCACAAAGGAAGATGGTTGTGCTTGTAGGAGATTAATCATCACAGCCCCAGGACGTCGCTGCAGGAGTTCCTCAGGGCAGTGTCCTAGGCTCAACCACCTTCAGCTGCTTCATCAATGATCTTCCCTCCATCATAAGATCAGAAGTGGGAATGTTCGCTGATGATTACACAGTATTCAGTTCCATTCGCAACTTCTCAGAAAATGAAGCAGTCCATGCCTGCATGCAACAAGTCCTGGACGACATTCCGTCTTGGGCTAATAAATGGTAAGTAACATTTGCGCCACACAAGTGCCAGTCAATGACCATCTCCAACAAGTGAGAGTCTAACCACCTTCCCTTGATATTCAGCAGCATTACCGTCGCCGAATCTACCACCATCTAGGGTCACCAGAACTTAACTGGACCCAGCCACAACAAGAGCGGGTCAGAAGCTGGTTATTCTACGATGAGTGTCTCACCTCCTGACTCCCCAAAGCCTTTCCACCATCTACAAGGCACAAGTCAGCAGTGTGATAGAATACTCTCCACTTGCCTGGATGAGTGCAGCTTCCACAACACTCAAGAAGCTCGACACCATCCAGGACAAAGCAGCCTGCTTGATCGGCATCCCATCCACCACCTTCAACATTCACTCCCTCTACCACCGGCGCACCATGGCTGCAGTGTGTACCATCTATAAGATGCACTGCAGCAATTTGCCATGGCTTCTTCACCAGCATCTTCCAAACCCACGACTCCAACCACCTAGAAGGATAAGGCAGCAAACGCATGGGAACACCATCACCTGCAATTTCCCCTCCAAGTTACACACCATCCTGACTTGGAAATATCTTGCCATTTCTTCATCGTCACTGGGTCAAAATCCTTGAACTTCATCCCTAACAGCCCTGTAGCAGTGCCTTCACCACAAGGACTGCAAGCGGTCAAGATGGCGACTCACCACCATCTTCTCAAGGGCAATTAGGGGTGGGCAATAAATGCTGGCCTTGCCAATGACACACACATCCTGGAACGAATAATAAAAAAGGTTAGTTGGTTGCTACATATCCATGTCGCAGAAGTACGAGGATGATGCAACAACTTGCTTTTATGGAGCACCTTTAGCATAGTAAAACGTTGCAAGGCACTTCACAGGATCATTATCAGGCTACATTTCACAGAGCCACATAAAGAGATGTTAGGGCAGGTGACCAAAAGATGGGTTAGGGTTAGAGCTAGTTTTAAGGAGCATCTTAAAGGAGGAAAGTGAGATGGAGAGACGGAGAGGTTTAGGGAGGGAATTCCAGAGCTTAGAGCCTATAGAGAGCTGAAGGCATGGCCGCCAATGGTGGAGTCAAAGAAATCAGGGATGCACAAGAGGCTACAATTGGAAATACGCGGAATTCTCGGAGAGTGGTACAGCTGGAGGAGGTTACAGAGATAGGGAGGGGCGAGACTATGGAGGGATTTGAACACAAGGATGCTAAGTTTAACATAGAAACATAGAAAATAGGTGCAGGAATAGGCCGTTTGGCCCTTCGAACCTACATCACCATTCAATATGATCATAGCTGATCATGCAACTTCAGTACACCATTCCTGTTTTCTCTCCATACTCCTTGATCCCTTTAACCGTAAGGGCCACATCTAACTCCCTTTTGAATATATCTAACGAACTGGCCTCAACAAATTTCTGTGGTAGAGAATTCCACAGGTTCACAATTCTCTGAGTGAAGAAGTTTCTCCTCATCTCGGTCCTAAATGGCTTACCTCTTATCCTTAGACTGTGACCCCTGGTTCTGGACCTCCCCAACATCGAGAACATTCTTCTGCATCTAACCTGTCCAATCTCATCAGAATTTTATATGTTTCTATGAGATCCCCTTTCATTCTTCTAAATTCCAGTGAATATAAGCCTAGTCGATCCAGTCTTTTTTCTTATGTCAGTCCTGCCATCCCGGGAATCAGTCTGATGAACCTTCGCTGCACTCCCTGAATAGCAAGAATGTCCTTCCTCAGATTAGGAGAACACAATTGTACACAATATTCAAGGTGTGGCCTCACCAAGGCCCTGTACAACTGTAGTAATACCTCCCTGCTCCTATACTCAAATCCTCTCGCTATGAAGGCCAACATGCCAGTTGCCTACTTCACCACCTGCTTTACCTGCATGCCAACTTTCAATGACTGATGAACCATGACAGCCAGGTCTCGTTGCAACTCCCCTTTTCCTAATCTGCTGCCATTCATATAATATTCTGCCTTCGTGTTTTTGCCACCAAAGTGGATAACCTCACATTTATCTACATTATACTGCATCTGCCATGCATTTGCCCACTCATCTAACCTGTCCAAGGCACCCTGCAGCCTCTTAACATCCTCCTCACAGCTCACACTGCCATCCAGCTTAGCATCTTCTGCAAACTTGGAGATATTACATTCAATTCCTTCGTCTAAATCATTAATGTATATTGTAAATAGCTGGGGTCCCAGCACTGAAACATGCTTCACCCCACTAGTCACTGCCTACCATTCTGAAAAGGACCTGTTTATTCCTACTCTTCTTCCTGTCTGCCAACCAGTTCTCTATCCATGTCAATACATTACCCCCAATACCATGTGCTTTAATTTTGCACACCAATCTCTTGTGTGGGACCTTGTCAAAAGCCTTTTGAAAGTCCAAATACACCACATCCACTGGTTCTCCCTTGTCCACTCCACTAGTTACATCCTCAAAAAATCTAGAAGATTTGTCAAGAATGATTTCCCTTTCATAAACCCATGCTGACTTGGACCGATCCGGTCCAAATGCGCTGCTATTGCATCTTTAATAACTGTTTCCAACATTTTCCCCACTACCGATGTCAGGCTAACCCGTCTATAATTCCCTGTTTTCTCACTCCCTCCTTTTTTAAAAATTGGGGCTACATTAGCTACCATCCAATCCATAGGAACTGATCCAGAGTCTATAGAATGTTGGAAAATGACCACCAATGCATCCACTATTTTTAGGGCTACTTCCTTCAGTAATCTGGGATACAGACTATCAGGCCCTTGAGATTTGCTGGACCTGGAGCCAATGTAGGTCAATGAGCACAGGGGTGATGTGTGAACGGGACTTGGTACAAGTTAGGATACGGGCAGCAGAGTTTTGGATGAGCTCAAGTTTATGCAGGGGGGAAGATGCGAGGCTGGCTGGAAGGCCATTGGAATAGTTGATTCTGGAGATAACAAAGGCAGGGATGAAGGTTTGAGCAGCAGTTGGGCTGAGGCTGGGGCTGAGACAGGTGATATTACGATACCGGAACCAATGTCCTAGGTGGAGTGTCGCAATCGAGACTTCAGGATGGTATGTTGCACCCGGGCAAGGGTCAAGGATGTCTCAGAGCAGCTGCAGGACATTTTGGAGGGGGAGGGTGAACAGGCAGTTGTTGTGGTGCATATAAGTACCAATGATATAGGTAAAAAACGGGATGAGGTCCTACAAGCTGAATTTAGGGAGTGAGAAGTTAAATTAAAAAGCAGGACATCAAATGTAGTAATCTCAGGATTGCTACCAGTGCCACGAGCTAGTCAGAGTAGGAACTGCAGGATAGCTAATATGAATACGTGGCTTGAGGAGTGGTGCAGGAGGGAGGGATTCAAATTCCTAGGATATTGGAACCAGTTCTGGGGGAGGTGGGACCAGTACAAACTGGATGGTCTGCACCTGGGCAGGACCGAAACCAATGTCCTAGGGCAAATGTTTGCTGGTGCTGTTGGGGAGGAGTTAAACTAATATGGCAGGGGGATGGGAACTTATGCAGGGAGACAGAGGGAAGTAAGATGGTTGCAGAAGCAAAAGATAGAAAGAACAAAAGTAAAAGTGGAGGGCAGAGGAACCCAAGGCAAAAATCAGAAAAGGCCACAGTACAGCAAAAGTCTAAAGGGAAAAAGTTGTTAAAAAGACAAGCCTGAAAGCTCTGTGCCTCAATGCGAGGAATATTCGTAATAAGATGGACAAATTAATTGCACAGGCAGTTATTAACGAATATGATATAATTGGGGTTACAGGGACATGACTCCAGGGTGACCAAGGCTGGGAACTCAACATCGAAGGGTATTCAACACTCAGGAAGGATAGACAGAAAGAAAAATTAGGTGGGGTAGCATTGATGGTTAGAGAGGAAATTAATGCAATAGTAAGGAAGGACATTAGTTTGGATGATGTGGAATCTGTATGGGTGGAGCTACGGAATACCAAAGGGCAGAAAACGCTAGTGGGAGTTGTGTACAGACCACCAAACAGTAGTAGTGAGGTTGGGGACAGCATCAAACAAGAAATTAGGGATGCGTGCAATATAGGTACAGCAGTTATCATGGGTGACTTTAATCTACATATAGATTGGGCTAACCAAACTGGTTGCGGTACGGTGGAGGAGGATTTCCTGGAGTGTATTAGAGATGGTTTTCTGGACGAATATTTAGAGGAACCAACTAGAGGGCTGGCCATCCTAGACTGGGTGATGTGTAATGAGAAAGGACTAATTAGCAATCTTGTTGTGCGAGAGCCCTTGGGGAAGAGTGACCATAACATGGTAGAATTCTTCATTAAGATGGAGAATGACATAGTTAATTCAGAGACTAGGGTCCTGAACTTAAGGAAAGGTAACTTTGATGATATGAAACGTGAATTGGCTAGAATAGACTGGCGAGTGATACTTAAAGGGTTGACAAAGGCTAGGCAATGGCAAACATTTAAAGGTCACATGGATGAACTTCAACAATTGTACATCTCTGTCTGGAGTAAAAGTAAAATGGGGTAGGTGGCTCAACCGTGGCTAACAAGGGAAATTAAGGATAGTGTTGAATCCAAGGAAGAGGCATATAAATTGGCCAAAAAAAGCAGAAAACTTGAGGACTGGGAGAAATTTAGAATTCAGCAGAGGAGGACAAAAGGTTTAATTAGGAGGGGGGAAATAGAGTATGAGAGGAAGCTTGCTGGGAACATAAAAACTGACTGCAAAAGCTTCTGTAGATATGTGAAGAGAAAAAGATGAGTGAAGACAAACATAGGTCCCTTGCAGTCAGAATCAGGTGAATTGATAATGGGAACAAAGAAATGGCAGACCAATTCAACAAATACTTTGGTTCTATCTTCACGAAGGAAGATACAAATAACCTTCCGGAAATATTAGGGGTCCGAGGGTTTAGAGAGAAGGAGGAACTGAAGGAAATCCTTATTAGTCAGGAAATTTTGTTAGGGAAATTGATGGGATTGAAGGCCAATAAATCCTCAGGGCCTGATAGTCTGCATCCCAGAGTACTTAAGGAAGTGGCCCTAGAAATATTGGATGCATTGGTGATCATTTTCCAGTAGTCTATCGACTCTGGATCAGTTCCTATGGACTGGAGGGTAGCTAATGTAACACCACTTTTTAAAAAAGGAGGGAGAGAGAAAACGGTGCATTATAGACCGGTTAGCCTGACATCAGTAGTGGGGAAAATGTTGCAATCAATTATTAAGGATGAAATAGCAGCGCATTTGGAAAGCAGTGACAGGATTGGTCCACGTCAGTATGGATTTATGAAAGGGAATTCATGCTTGACAAATCTTCTAGAATTTTTTTGAGGATGTAACTAATAGAGTGGACAAGGGAGAACCAGTGGATGTGGTGTATTTGGACTTTCAAAAGGCTTTTGTCCCACACAAGAGATTGGTGTGCAAAATCAAAGCACATGGTATTGGGGGTAATGTATAGACGTGGATAGAGAACTGGTTGGCAGACAGGAAGCAGAGAGTCGGGTTAAATGGGTCCTTTTCAGAATGACAGGCAGTGACTAGTGGGGTGCCGCAGGGCTCAGTGCTGGAACCCCAGCTATTTACAATATACATAAATGATTTAGATGAAGATATTGAGAGTAATATCTCCAAGTTTGCAGATGATACTAAGCTGGGTGGTGGTGTGAGCTGTGAGGAGGATGCTAAGAGGCTGCAGGGTGACTTGGACAGGTGAGGTGAGTGGGCAAATGCATGGCAGATGCAGTATAATGTGGATAAATGTGAGGTTATCCACTTTGGTGGCAAAAACATGAAGGCAGAATATTATCTGAATGGCAGCAGATTAGGAAAAGGGATGGTGCAACAAGACCTGGGTGTCATGGTACATCAGTCATTGAAGGTTGGCATGCAGGTGCAGCAGGCGGTGAAGAAGGCAAATGGTATGTTGGCCTTCATAGCTAGGGGATTTGAGTATCGGAGCAGGGAGGTCTTGCTGCAGCTGTACAGGGCCTTGGTGAGGCCTCACCTGGAATATTGTGTTCAGTTTTGGTCTCCTAATCTGAGGAAGGACGTTCTTGCTATTGAGGGGATGCAGTGAATGATCACCAGACTGATTCTCGGGATGGCAGGACTGACATATGAGGAGAGACTGGATCGACTGGTCCTGTATTCACTGGAGTTTAGAAGAATGAGAGGCGATCACATAGAAACATGTCAAATTTTGATGGGACTTGACAGGTTAGATGCAGGAAGAATGTTCCCGATGTTGGGAAAGTCCATAACCAGGGGTCACAGTCTAAGGATAAAGGGTATGCCATTTCGGACCGAGATGAGGAGAAACTTCTTCACTCAGAGAGTTGTTAACCTGTGGAATTCTCTTCGGCAGAGCATTGTTGATGCCAGTTCGTTAGATATATTCAAGAAGGGATTGGATATGGCCCTTACGGCTAAAGGGATCAAGGGATATGGAGAGAAAGCAGGAAAGGGGTACTGAGGTGAATGATCAGCCATGATCTTATTGAATAGTGGTGCAGGCTCGAAGGGCCGAGCGGCATATTCCTGCACCTATTTTCTATGTTTCTATGTTTCTACAAAGGTGGAAGCAGGTGGTCTAGAGGATATTGGGTCAGAAGCTCAGTTCAAGGTAAAATAAGAGGCTGAGGTTGTAAACAGTCTGGTTGGCCTCAGACTGTGACCAAGCAGGGGGATGCAATTGGTGGCTAGGGAATGGAGTTAGTGGCAGGTAATGAAGTCAGTGGCTTTGGTCTTTCTAATATTTAATTGGAAGAAATGTCTGCTGATCCAATAAGGGATGTCAGACAAACAGCATGCAAATCAGAGACAGAAGAGGGGTTGAGAGGGGGTGAGGTAGAGCTGGGATTTGGTAGGGTACATGTGGAATCCAACATTGTGCTTTCGGATGATGTCGCCAAGGAGCAGCATGTGGAATCATAAGAACATAAGAAATAGGCGTAGACCATATGACCCCTCAAGCCTGTTTCGCTATTCAATAAGATCGTGGTTGATCTTCTACATCAACTCCACTTTCCCACCCTATCCCTTGATTCACTTAGTGCCATTTGGGGTAGAGATTCACATCCCCCTGAATGAAGAAATTTCTCCTCATCTCTGTCCTAAATAGCTGACCCCTTATGCTGAGTCTATGACCCCAGAGTTTACACTCTCTAGCCAGGAGAAACATCCTCCCTGCATCAACCTGTCAGTTTCAATGAGATTACCTCTTAATCTTCAAAACTCCAGAGATTATAGGCCCATTCTACTCAATCTCTCCTCATAGGACAGACCTCTTATCCCAGGAATCAATCTAATGTACCTTCATTGCACCCACTCTAAGGCAATCCTTCCTTAGGTACGGAGACCAAAACTGTACTCAGTACTCCAGGTGTGGTCTCATCAAATCCCTATATAATTGCAGCAAGACTTCCTTACTCTTATACTCCAATCCCCTTGCAATAAAGGCTAACATACCATTTGCCTTCCTAATTGCTTGCTGTACCTACATGTTAACTTTCTGCGATTCAAGTATAAGAACACACAAATCCTTCTGAATACCAATCATAGGATCTTACAGCACAGAGGAAGGCCATTCAGCCCATCGACCCTTCATTCCATCGTCCGAGTGCTGGCTCTTTGAAAGTGTTGTCCAGTTTAGTCCCACAACCCAGCTTTTTCCCCATAATCTTGTAAATTAGTCTTCTTCATGTACATGTCCAATTGCCTTCTGAAATTTCCATTGAAAGCTGTTTCCACCACCCTTTCAGGTAGTGCATTCTAGACCTTAACAACCCCCGTGTAAAAAAAAAAATCTAATTTCCCCTCTAGTTTTTTTGACAATTTTTTTCTATCTATGACCTCTGGTTTTGATTTACTTTCCAGAGGGAACAGTTTCTCCCAATGCGTTAAATCAAAATCCCTCATAATTTGGAACACTTCAGTTCGGTCTCCCCTTAACCTTCTCTGCTCTAAAGAGAAAAAGCCCCTATTCTCCATTCTCGCCATATAACTCAAGACCCTCATCCCGGTATCATCCTGATAAACCTCCTCTGTACCCTCGCCAAGGCCTTGACATCCTTCCTAAAGGGTGGTGCCCAAAATTATACACAATACTCCAGCTGAGGCCTAAGCAATGATTTGTAAATGTTTAACATGATTTCCTTGATTTTGTATTCAATGCTCTACTTACAAAGCCAAGTACTCCATACCCTTTCTTAAACACCTTATCAACTTATCAACGAAGATTTGTGAATATGAATCCCCAGGTCCCTCTGCTCATGCACCTCCCTCAAAATAGTACCATTTAAATTATACTGCCTCTCCTACTTTTTC
Source organism: Pristiophorus japonicus (assembly GCF_044704955.1). Classification (NCBI taxonomy): domain Eukaryota; kingdom Metazoa; phylum Chordata; class Chondrichthyes; family Pristiophoridae; genus Pristiophorus; species Pristiophorus japonicus. The sequence continues at coordinate 148,166,609 of NC_091990.1, forward strand.
ACATTCAATTGCATCTGCCATGTTTCTGCCCATTTCACAAGTCTGTCCACATCCTTCTGAAGTCTGCTCCTATCCTCTTCATTATTTACTATGTTGGCAAGATTTGTATCATCTGCAAACTTTAAAATTGTACTCCCTATTATCCAAGTCCAGGTAATTTATATATTACAAGAAAAGCAATGGTCCTAATATCGACCCCTGGGGGACCCCACTCCATAGTTCACTCTAGTCAGAAAAACATACTTTTGAAAGTCTGTTTGAGTGCCAGGCTGATCGCGCGGGATTGTGGTTGCCATGGTGATACAGGTAAGTACTTTTTATTTTGCAGAGCCTGCAGCGATGGCTCTTCCCTTTAAGGGAGGGAAGGAGCCTTTGAATGCCACAACGTTGCACAGCCCAGTGTGCAGCGTTGCTGAAATCACTGCCCCGCTTTCTGCAGCTTGCGCTCCGAGACAGAGCGCGCTCTTCTTCCTTCTTGGAGCACAAACGTCAAATTTTTTTAAAGTTTGAAATCGTTGGCGCCTGGCACTAACTGTTAAAACTTTTTAACATTAACGCCACAAACGGGGCGATAGTGAATTTGTCGCCCAAGTTCTTTAATCTTTTTCCTAGCTCTTGAAACTCTGCTGGTAAGACCTTAACCCTTTCCTACCTATGTCATTGGTTCCAACAGCGACTTCTGGCTGTTCCTCTTCCCCTTGCAGAATATCCTGCACACGTTCAGTGATATCCTTTACCCTGGCACCAGGGTGGTGGCACAACATACAGGACTCATGTCTGCAATTGCAGAAAAGCCTGCCTATCCCCCAGACTATCAAATCCCCTCGAACATTTCTACATTTCTACACTTTTCTGTGCCCCCCTCCCGTGCATCCGAGTCTCCCACGGTGCTGTGGATTTGCTTCTGACTGCACTCCCACCAGGTGAATCACCCTCACTGGTATTCAACAATGAATATTGGTTTGTGAGTGCCACACTCCCAGTGGATTCCTGCACTGCCTGACTGTTCCTCCAAGTCTGCCTGGTGGTCACCCACTCCCTCTCCTCCTGAACTCGCTGTAGATGAGAAATAGGAGGGGGCCAAGGATAGATCCTTGGTGACTGCAGAAGTAATGATTTGGGAGCAGGAAGAGAAGCAATTGCGGAGACTCATAGATTTAAAGTAATTGGTAGGAGGTGTAGAGGGAATTTGAGGGGAGATTTCTTCACCCAGAGGGTGGTGGGGGTCTGGAACTCACTGCTTGAAAGGGTAGTAGAGGCAGCAACCCTCACCACATTTAAAAGGTACTTGGATGTGCACCTGAATTGCTGTAACCTACAGGGCTACGGACCAAAAGCTGGAAAGTGGGATTAAGCTCTTGGTCGGCTGGCGTGGACACGATGGGCCGAAATGGCCTCCTTCCGTGCTGTAAATTTCTATAATTCCATAGGGCCGAAATTGTCCACCGCTGGAATCGGGGAGCACCTACCCTGTTTCTCGCGTTTTTAACAGCATGGTGGATGCGGTGGCCTCTTGAGTCAAATTCCGCTCTTTGGCTTTTTTTTCTGGCGGACTGGAAGTCGGTAATAATGGGGGCGGAAGTATGGTGGTGAGCACACTAGAGGGGCGGAAGTTAGGGGCAGGCGGAGTGGCTGCTGCTTTCAGTCATCAGCGTAGTACTGATGACATGATCACGGTGCTGTGCCACCACAGTTCTCCCGTTCATTTAAAGGGGAGAGCCTGCGCGATTTTTAAACTTCGGTCCACTGGGCCACTAGGGAGGGTTTCGGCCGGGCCAGCGGCCCTGCACCCAAGAGGGGGTGCCAGGCTGCCGAACCCGGGGGCATAATTGTCAGTCGGCCGAGAAAAAAAAACAAGGCGGCAGTTGGTCCTCCCCTTTAATAGGAGCTGCACTGCCATTTTACAAGGAGTACAGCCTCACTGCACCGCCAGAAAAAAGTAGTTTTTGGCACCACATGGCGGAAGCAGGATTTTTTCGGCAGAAATTCGCCATCGGGGGAACATTGGCGGTGCGCGCTCTTATGACGCACTTAGGACAGGTCAGCAGCAGCGGAGCAGTAGTGGGTCAGGGAGCGGGTCACTGCCAGGATACCGCAGGAGCGGAATTTAAAAAATGGCGGCCATTATACGAAAAAACGGTGGCCGTTCCACTCCGCAGCGTGGTCGCCGATTTCTGGCTGTAACAGGCCTTAAGGGAAGGGGCAGCTTCGGCCCCCATGATTCTATAGTTATGACTGGATAGATAAGAATAGAACCAGGCAGAGACACTTCCCACTTATCCATCATCTCCACCATATGCATGGAAACCATCTCCATTCCCTCCACGTGAGATTAAGAACAGGACAGGCAAAAGGTTAAAATGGTGGTCAGGCACTTTCCAGTGCGTTCCCTTCCGTCGCCATTTTAACCAAGCTGTTTTTCATTGTGGGCGAGGTGCCCACCACAGCCAGGGGCCTCATTACAATGCAAAAGTCGCACTTTAATATAATCATTCGGATCTTATCAAGATTTTAACCCAAAATCTTGGATATCTCGCCCAGTGCCCAACCCAGTGGGATTGTTTCTGTGGGAGCCACTGAAGCTGCATAAGAGGGAGTGGGAGGCTCTCAGCTGCAGCTCAGTGAATCATAGGATCTCTTTGCTGCCTGGTTTTCCAGGAGAGTTTCCAACTTCCAGATGGCTTCTTCCACATTAAATTTGCCTCATCACCCTTGGAACGCTTTCTCTAAGTATCATTTTTAGTTCCTTCTGGATGGAGGATTACTTGGAGAAAGAGGAACAGCAGCAACAGCCTCAGCAAACAGCAGCAGCTGTGCCTATCAGGAGACCGATGAGGGGGGTTGTTCATAGCAGGCCATATCCACACAGGGTATGCAAGACCAAATCATTTTCTTGGGCCTACTTGATAATGCATTGCCCGAGACAGCTGAGCTCTTCACAGCAGGCTGTTGCAGGCCTCTACAGCCTCCTACAAAAGGACACATTGGACTGGCGGGGGTCGGGGGAGCTTTGCTGCCTGGTTTGCCAGTGGCTGTTAAAGTCACCACTGCCCTTAACGTCTTTGCCACTGGCTCCTTTCAGCTTTCCTTCAGGGGGACGTCAGCCGTATCTTCCAGTCTGCAGTCCACAGCTGCTGGACAACGCCCCATGTGCAGGGACTGGACTGCATAGCCGCCTACTCATTGACTTCAACAATCAACAGGAGAGGACTCTCGGATTTGCCGCAGTGGCTGGCTTCCCCCAAGGAGTCATTGGTTGCACACATGTTGCCATCAGGACAGCAGAGCACCAGCCAGCAATATTTGTCAATAGAAAAGGATAACCATGTTGAGGTGGTTATTTCCCAATTGTTCTTTTACTCTCACATCAGTTATTTGCCTTACTTCATTTACCAGAGTTAAATCAAGCAATGCTTCTCTCCTCATTGGACTAGAAACATACTGATCTAGGCAGCGGTCTTGGATCCATTCTATAAAGCACTTCCCACTTTAAACAAATGCCTGTCTATCTTACGATAAAATCACCCAATATTTATGCCCTGTTGTTCATACATATCTCTGTTAAGCTGCCTGAAGATGCCTGTAATGCACATCAAGAATTGTACCATTTTCTTTCCTAATTGTTAACTCTAACCATATTGATTCTCTCTTAATGCGACTCCCTTGAACAATCTTACATTCTAGTGCTCTGATAGAATCCTCCATTAACACTGCCACTCCACCTCACTTTGTTCTTTCCCGATCATGACCTTGTGTACTAAATAATCTGAGATAACATGTGCCCTAATGAACAATTAACCACTTTTATTTGCTACCAGAGGTGTAAGAAATTTATTATATCTCATGTCATATCTTATGGTGTGAATATCAGCCACACCAAATACTTTTCATAATAGACTAAACTTTAAACAACAAGAAAAACAACTTGTTTTTATAGAATGCCTTTAACGTAGTGAAATGTTCCAAGGCAGTTAGATGTGGCCCCTACAGCTAAAGGGATCAAGGGGTATGGAGAGAAAACAGGAATGGGGTACTGAAGTTGCATGATCAGCCATGATTATATTGAATGGTGGTGCAGGCTCGAAGGGCAGAATGGCCTACTCCTGCACCTATTTTCTATGTTTCTATGTTTCAATATTTCACAGGAGTGTTATAAAACAAAATTGGACACCGAGCCATGTAAGGAGAACCCAAAGATGTTTTATAATTACATAAAGAGCAAGAGGATAACTAAGGAAAGAGTAGCCCTTTTAGTGACCAAAATGGTAGCCTGTGTGTAGGTGGAGGATGTGGGTAAGATACTTAATGAATACTTTGCAGCTGTCTTCACAAAAGAGGGGACGATTTGAGAACTGCTAATGTTGTACCATTATTTAAAAAGGGAAGACGGGATAAACCAAGTAATTACAGGCCAGTTAGTTTAACCTCGGTGGTGGGCAAATTACTGGAATCTATTATGAGGGACATTAGCAAGGCATTTGACAAGGTCCCACATGGCAGGCTGATCAAAAAAGTAAAAGCCCCTAGGATCCAAGGGAGAATGGCAAATTGGATCCAAAATTGGCTCAGTGCCAGGAAGCAAAGTGTAATAGTTGACGGGTGTTTTTGCGACTGGAAGGCTGTTTCCAGTAGGGTTCCACAGGGCTCAGTGCTCGGGCCCTTGCTTTTTGTAGTATATATTAATGATTTAGAATTAAATGTAGGGGACATGATAAAGAAGTTTGTAGATGATACAAAAATTAGCCGTGTGGTTAACAGTGAGGAGGAAAGCTCTAGACTGCAGGAAGATAACGATGGACTGGTCAGTTGGGCAGGAAAGTGGAAAATAAAATTCAATCTGGAGAAGTGTGAGGTAATGCATTTGGGGAGGTGCAACACAGCAAGGGAGTACACAATAAATGGAAGGATACTGAGAGGTGTGGAGGAACAGAAGGACCTTGGAGTGCATGTCCACAGATCCTTGAAGGTAGCAGGGCAGGTCGATAAGATAGTTTAAAAGGCATATGGAATGCTTTCCTTTATTAGCCGAGGCATAGAATATAAGAACAGGGAAGCTGTGCTAGAATTATGTACAACACTAGTTAGGCCACCGCTTGTGTACTATGTACAGTTCTGGTCACCAAATTACAGGAGAGATGTGATTGCACTAGAGAGCGCAGAGGAGATTTACAAGGATGTTGTCAGGACTGGAAAACTTTAGTTATGATGTAAAATTGGATAGGCTGGGGTTGTTTTCTTTGGAACAAAGGAGGCTGAGGGAAGATTCAATTGAGGTATATAAAATTATGAGGGGCCTAGATAGAATGGATTGGATGGACCTATTTCCCTTAGCAGAGGAGTCAATAACCAGGGGGCATAGATTTAAAGTAATTGGTAGAAGGATTAGTGGGGAGATGAGTAAACATTTTTTTCACCCAGAGCATGGTGGGGGTCTGGAACTCACTGCCTGAAAAGGTGGTAAAGGCAGAAATCCTCATTACATTTAAAAAGTACTTGGATGTGCACTGAAAGAGTCATGACCGACAAGGCTATGGGCCTAGTGCTAGAAGGTGGGATTAGGCTGGCTAGCTCTTTTTGAACGGCAGGGACACGATGGGCTGAATAGCCTCCTGCTGTGTCATAATTTTTCTATGATTCTATGATCAAAGGGATAGGTTTTAAGAAGTGTCTTAAAGGAATAAAGAGAGATATGGAGGCAGAGAGTTTAGAGAGCGAATTCAGAGCTTAGGGCCGAACCAGCTGAAGACACGGCCAATGGTTGAGCAATTAAAATCAGGGATGCTCAAGAGGTCAGAATTAGAGGAGCACAAATATCTGGGTTGAAAAGGTAAAACCAGTCAGAAGAGGTCCGTTGAAAATTTCCTTGCAGAACTTGGGATAAAACAGTTATTTTGCAATAGAGAGATAATAGTGTGATTCCGTTAGTGAACCAACAGAATAAAGTTATCACAGCATTAACATAGGTGAATGCGACAGAGTCATTCTCCACCTCCATGCCTCATGACCAGACAAAACTAAGACAAATAATGGTTGGCTGTCCTGTGATATGGATGTCCAGCGTTCCCGTTTGATCTAACAACAGTAAATCCTGATGAGATTTACAAGCCAAAAGCAGTATTAAAAAAAATCCAACAGCACAATGCGGTACCAGATCTTCTAATATTAATCAGGAAGTGTTCTGGTGGGACATTGATATTTAAGAATTTGAAATTAAAATATGAGCGTATTAAAGATGTTTTTCCCATCAAAAGTTTACTGTATTGGCACTCTAGCCAAGATATCAGCTTTTAAATGAATACTTCACTTCTCCACTTTAAGTATTGCATTTTAAATTCCTATTTTAAACTTGGAAATACAGCAAACAAATAAAAACAATAAGAAACCATGAACAAAAGATTACATTTTTAATCACAGCTGCCTTATCAAAATATAAACAAAATTAGACTTCTGAAAAGTTAAGAGCTGAATGACCATCTCTATTTTATGTTGAAGAGTGGAACAGTGTTATCATTTTTTTATATTCTTTTTAAAATAGTTCTTTGTGATTTTTTTTATCTTGGCAAAGAACGTTGCTCTACTCCATCACATTGTACTAAGCAGGGGTTACAATAATGACTGATGTCTTGCACTGCTGTGTCTTATTTTGTATCTTATCCATTTGTAGTATTGTAGAAATGGTTCTATGAACATACAACATCCAAAAATAACAGGCATCAAAAGCTGAAGCATCATGACTAGACACTTCCTACCCCCTCCCCTCCCCTCCTCAGCTGCCATGTGATCTCCTGGGTGAGGCCAAAAAACCAGCGCCAACAAAATAAACAATACCCTGGGAAATTCCCCTCCAACCTCATCAGGTGATTGAATTAAGTCCAGGAGATTCCATGGACATGTGTCATCTGTAAAACCACTTACCTTCACGATGATGCAATGTCTGCCCCAGTCAAGAACTGGTTCATCTCCCTCTTGAAGGCGTACAGGGAGTCAGCACGCATCACACCAGCTGGCAATGTATTCCAGAGGTTCACAAAACCCTGGTCACCGTTTTGGAGTGTGGGCAGGAACATTGGCAGGGCCCAGGTACAGAGAAGTGGAAAGGCCGTGGCGGATGAGTGGCGAGGGATTCAAATTCCTGGGACATTGGAACCAGTTCTGGGGGAGGTGGGACCAGTACAAACCGGACGGTCTACACCTGGGCAGGACCGGAACCAATGTCCTAGGGGGAGTGTTTGCTAGTGCTGTTGGGGAGGGGTTAAACTAATATGGCAGGGGGATGAGAACCTATGCAGGGAGACAGAGGGAAGTAGAATGGGGGCAGAAGCAAAAGATAGAAAAAAGAAAAGTAAAAGTGGAGGGCAGAGAAACCCAAGGCAAAAAGCAAAAAAGGCCACATTACAGCAAAATTCTAAAGGGGCAAAACACAAACCTGAAGGCTCTTTGCCTCAATGCGGGGAGTATTCATAATAAGGTGCACGAATTAACTGCGCAGGCAGCTATTAACGAATAAGTATAATTGGCATTACGGAGATATGGCTCCAGGGTGACCAAGGTTGGGAACTCAACATCCAGGGGTATTCAACATTCAGGAAGGATAGACAGAAAGGAAAAGGAGGTGGGGTAGCATTGCTGGTGAAAGAAGAAACTAATGCAATAGTAAGGAAGGACATTAGCTTGGATGATGTGGAATCGGTATGGGTGGAGCTGCGGAATACCAAAGGGCAGAAAACGCTAGTGGGAGTTGTGTACAGACCACCAAATAGTAGCAGTGAGGTTGGGGACAGCATCAAACAAGAAATTAGAGATGCATGCAATAAGGGTACAGCAGTTATCATGGGCGACTTTAATCTACATATAGATTGGGCTAACCAAACTGGTAGCAATACGGTGGAGGAGGATTTCCTGGAGTGTATTAGGGATGGTTTTCTGGACCAATATGTCGAGGAACCAACTAGAGGGCTGGCCATCCTAGGTGATGTGTAATGAGAAAGGATTAATTAGCAACCTTCTTGTGCGAGGCTCCTTGGGAAAGAGTGACCATAATATGATAGAATTCTTTATTAAGATGGAGAATGACACAGTTAATTCAGAGACTAGGGTCCTGAACTTAGGGAAAGGTAACTCCGATGGTATGAGACGTGAATTGGCTAGAATAGACTGGCAAATGATACTTAAAGGGTTGATGGTGGATAGGCAATGGTAAACATTTAAAGATCACATGGATGAACTTCAGCAATTGTACATCCCTGTCTGGAGTAAAAATAAAATGGGGAAGGTGGCTCAACCGTGGCTAACAAGGGAATTGAAGGATAGTGTTAAAGCCAAGGAAGAGGCATATAAATTAGCCAGAAAAAGCAGCAAACCTGAGGAATGGGAGAAATTTAGAATTCAGCAGAGGAGGACAAAGGGTTTAATTAGGAGGGGGAAAATAGAGTATGAGAGGAAGCTTGATGCGAACAGAAAACATGACTGCAAAAGCTTCTATAGATATGTGAAGAGAAAAAGATTAGTGAAGACAAATATAGGTCCCTTGCAGTCAGAATCAGGTGAATTTATAATGGGGAGCAAAGAAATGGCAGACCAATTGAACAAATACTTTGGTTCTGTCTTCACGAAGGAAGACACAAATAACCTTCCGGAAATACTAGGGGACCGAGAGTCGAGTGGGAAGGAGGAACTGAAGAAAACCCTTATTAGTCAGGAAATTGTGTTAGGGAAATTGATGGGATTGAAAGCCGATAAATCCCTGGGGTCTGATAGTCTGCATCCCAGAGTACTTAAGGAAGTGGCCCTTGGTGATCATTTTCCAACAGTCTATCGACTCTGGATCAATTCCTATGGACTGGAGAGTAGCTAATGCAACACCACTTTTCAAGAAAGGAGGGAGAGAGAAAACAGGGAATTATAGACTGGTTAGCCTGACATCAGTAGTGGGGAAAATATTGGAATCAATTATTAAAGATGTAATAGCAGCGCATTTGGAAATCAGTGACAGGATTGATCCAAGTCAGCATGAATTTATGAAAGGGAAATCATGCTTGACAAATCTTCTACAGTTTTTTGAGGATGTAACTAGTAGAGTGGACAGGGGAGAACCAGTGGATGTGGTGTATTTGGACTTTCAAAAAGCTTTTGACAAAGTTCCACACAAGAGATTGGTGTGCAAAATTAAAGCACATGGTATTGGGGGTAATGTATTGACATGAATAGAGAACTGGTTGGCAGACAGGAAGCAGAGAGTCGTGATAAACAGGTCCTTTTCAGGATGGCAGGCAATGACTAGTGGGGTGTCGCAGGGCTCAGTACTGAGACCCCAGCTATTACAATATACATCAATGATTTAGATGAAGAAATTGAGTGTAATATCTCCAAGTTTGCAGATGACACTAAGCTGGGTGGCGGTGTGAGCTGTGAGGAGGATGCTAAGAGACTGCAGAGTGACTTGGACAGGTTAGGTGAGTGGGCAAATGCATGGCAGATGCAGTATAATGTGGATAAATGAGAGGTTATCCACTTTGGTGGCAAAAACAGAAAGACAGAATATTATCTGAATGGTGACAGATTAGGAAAAGGGGAGGTGCAATGAGACCTGGGTGTCATGGTACATCAGTCATTGAAGTTTGGCATGCAGGTACAGCAGTCGGTGAAGCAGGCAAATGGTTTGTTGGCCTTCATAGGTAGGGGATTTGAGTATAGGAGCAGGGAGGTCTTACTGCAATTGTACAGGGCCTTGGTGAGGCCTCACCTGGAATATTGTGTTCAGTTTTGGTCTCCTAATCTGAGGAAGTTCTTGCAATTGAGGGAGTGCAGCGAAGGTTCACCAGACGATTCCTGGGATGGCAGAACTAACATATGAGGAGAGACTGGATCGACTGGGCCTGTATTCACTGGAGTTTAGAAGGATGAGAGGGGATCTCATAGAAACATATAAAATTCTGACAGGTCTGGACAGTTTAGATGCAGGAAGAATGTTCCCGATGTTGGGGAAGTCCAGAACCAGGGCACACAGTCTGAGGATAAGGGGTAAGCCATTTAGGACCGAGATCAGGAGAAACCTCTTCACTCAGAGAGTTGTTAACCTGTGGAATTCTCTACCACAGAGAGTTGTTGATGCCAGTTCATTGGATATATTCAAGAGGGAGTTAGATATGGCCCTTACGGCTAAAGGGATCAAGGGGTATGGAGAGAAAGCAGGAAAGGGGTACTGAGGTGATGATCAGCCATGATCTTATTGAATAGTGGTGCAGGCTCGAAGTGCCGAATGGCCTACTCCTGCATCTATTTTCTATGTTTCTATGAGTGTTTGTGGTGAGATGCGGTGAATGTTTATGGCGGAGAAGCAGTGAGAGATCGTGGCGGAGGTGCGACAGATGAGGGAATGTGACCCAGTAGAGCCCAGGGCCCAGGGGCAGCACGGGCCAGCCCACACTACGATATGTGTGTGCACTAGGTCCATGCAGCAGAGCAGGTCTCCAGTCGTCTTGGTTAATCCTTGCCACTGAACCAAGACCTAGCTCAGTCAAGCTCGTGTGGTGGCTGGTGTGCAACAGTCACCACACATTAAAAAAATCCACGCACAGGCATCTTCCACCCCCTCAATTGGAGTTCAAAGACTGGAACATCGGGTCCTTCATCAAAACACCTGTGAATTCGTGGAAGCAAGTCATCCTTGTTTGAGGGACCGCCTATGATGATGACCCTATGTAAATATTTTCAAATAAAATATAAGTTGTATTTGACACTATCAGTCTGAGAGGCCAGAGGACCAAGACTGAACAAAGAAATTGCCCCACGATAGCAGTACACATTGACTGTTTGAAGTTAAATGTTGAGACACATTTTAAGGTCAAGGCAGGAAACCTCCCTATTGCTTCCTTCTTGCCTCATCTGGGAGTTCAGGCAGCTATTGGGTACAATATAAAAATGCTTTATTCTCCAGTCCTGTTATCTATCTATTGTGCAGGCATGCCTATCTGTGTAATAATTTTTCTTTGTGTATGCATAATTTTTTCAGGTTTCTGATTGGTTCAGTACAGGCTTATGTCTGAGCTTTCTGACTGATATAAAAAGTGCTTAAATAATCTATCGAGCGTTCATAAAATGTTTTCAATCTATTCCAGCTGTCATGAAAGTTCCCCATTTAAATTCCACAGCCAGCCTACAAAAATAAAAGGTGAAAGTCCTAACTTACCTCCATAATACCTGCCTGCAATTTTTTTTTGTCCACTCCTGTTAATCTTTAGCTAAATATAATTATCTGTGTTTTCACTTTAAGACCATAACAGCTGCTCACAGAAAGTACCAGACTGTCCCGTAGCACTTTAACTCCCTCTTCTTTACAACTATGAGTATAATGGCACCTGCATATTTCAGGTTATTAAACTATATTTCTTGTGTTCCTATTTGAAAATGAGGACTAACTTTATAATCATTTTGGAATGCACATTGAACAGGTAGAGAGAAATAATGCATTTTGTTGGATAGTGTCACGTTACACACTGCGATACGTGTGCACTAGGTCCGTGTACCAGAGCAGGTCTCCATTCGTCCTGGTTAACCTTGCCACCGGATCAAGGTCGAGCCCGTGTGGTGGCAGATGTGCAACGATCACCACACGTTAAAAAAATCCACGCACAGGCATCTTCCACTCCCTCAATTGGAGTTCAGGACTGGAACATCGGGTCCTTCATCGAAACACCTGTGAACTCGTGTGGAAGCAAGACCGCCTATGATGAAACAGTTGGCAAGCCAGTTCTTTCTCTCACAGCACTGCCTAAAGTCTATCTTATTCCCTGTGCTTCTCACTACCAGACTCAACCTCCCCTACCATTACATAGGATGATGTGTGTATGGTTCTTAATGAATACTTTGCATCTGTTTTCACAAAATAGAGGGACAATGCAGACACTGCTATTGAGGAGGAGGAGTGAGAAATATTAGATGAAATAAACAGTGAGAGATGAGGTATTAAGGGGTTTAGCAGCTTTGAAAGTGAATAAATCCCTAGGCCCAGATGAAATGTATCCCAGGCTGTTAAGCAAAGCAGAGGCTCTTACCATCATTTTCCAGTCCTCTCTAGCTTCAGGTGTGGTGCCAGAGGATGGGAAGACTGCTAATGTGGTACCTTTATTTAAGAAGGGAGAAAGGGATAGACCGAGTAATTACAGGCCAGTCAGCCTAACCTCAGTAGTGGGAAAAGAAGGGCAGGATAAATCTACATTTAGAATGATACGGGTTAATCTGGGACAGTCAGCCCGGATTTGTTAAGGGAAGGTCATGCTGACTAACTTGATTTAATTTTTCGAGGAGGTAACCAGTGTGAGTGATGTAGTATATAAGGATTTTAGCAAAGCTTTTGATAAGGTCCCACATGGCAGACTGGTCACCAAAGTAAAAGCGCAGGGAATCCAGGGCAAAGTGGCAAGTTCAATCCAAAATTGGCTCAGAGACAGGAAGCAGAGGGTAATGGTTGATGGGTGTTTTTGTGACTTGAAGGATGTTTCCAGTGGGGTTCCGTAGGGTTCAGTACTGGGTCCCTTGCTTTTTGTGGTATACATCAATGATCTAGACTTGAATATAGTGGGTATGATTAAGAAGTTTGCAGATGACACTAAAATCGGCTGTGTGGTTGATAATGAAGAAGAAAGCTGCGGACTGCAGGAAGATATCAATCAACTGGTCAGGTGGGCAGAACAGTGGCAAATGGAATTTAATCCAGAGAAATGTGCAGTAATGCTTTTGGGGAGGGCTGACAAGGAAAAGGAATACACATTAAATGGTAGGACACTGAGAAATGTAGAGGAACAAAGCGACTTGGGAGTGCATGTCCACAGATCTCTGAAGGTAGCAGGCCAGGTAGATAAGGTGGTTAAGAAAGCATACGGAATGCTTGCCGTTATTAGCGAGGTGTAGAATATAAGAGCAGGGGTGTTATGCTTGAACTGTATAAAATACTGGTTAGGCCACAGCTGGAGTACTGCATGCAGTTCTGGTCACCGCATTGCAAGAAGGATGTGATTGCACTGGAGAGGGTACAGAGGAGATTTACGAGGATGCTGCCGGGAGTGGAGAATCTTAGCTATGAGGACAGATTGGATAGGCTGGGTTTGTTTTCTTTGGAACAGAGAAGGCTGAGAGGAGACCTCATTGAGGCGCATAAAATTATGAGGGGCCTAGATATAATGGATACAAAGGGCCTGTTTCCCTTAGCAGAGGGGTCAACATCCAGGGGGCATAAATTTAAAGTAATTGGGAGGTTTAGAGGGGATTTGACGGGAAATTTCTTCACGCAGGGGGTTGGGGGGGTCTGGAACTCACTACCTGAAAGGGTGGTAGAGGCAGAAACCCTCACCACAGTTAAAAAGTACTTGGATGTGCACTTGACATGGCGTAACCTGCAGGGTTATGGACCTAGAGCTGGAAAGTAGGATTAGGCTGGATAGCCTCTTTTTGTCCAGCATGAACACGATGGGCTGAAATGGCCTCCTTCCGTGCTGTAAACTTCTATGATTCTATGATAGGATTACATTACATAGGATATAAGAACATAAGAATTACGTGGAGGAGTAGGCCATTCGGCCCCTCGAGGCTGCAAACTCAAACCCAACATCACATCCACATCTCACACACTCACTCCATTCAGCTGGGCCTGAATATCAGCCGTCTTTCAATGTGGAAGGACAAATGTTTGTCTCTTCTGTCTGTGGCAAAACATTTCAAACATCAATAAGATCATGGCTGATCTTCTATCTCAATTCCACTTTCCTGCACTGTTTCCATATCCCTTGATTCCCTTAATATTCAAAAATCTATCGATCTCTGTCTTGAATATGCTCAAAGAATGACCTCCACAAGCCTCTGGGGTAGAGAATTCCAAAGATTCACCACCCTCTGAGTGAAGAAGTTTCTCCTCATCGCAGTCCTAAATGACTGACCTCTATATACAACACAGAAACAGACCATTCAGCCCATCCAGTCCATACCAGCATTTATGCTCCACTTGAGCCTCCTCCTGTCTTTCCTCATCTAAAACTATCAGCATAACCCTCAATTCCCTTCTCCCTCATATGATTGTCTAGCCTCCCCTTAAATCCATCTATTCTATTCGCTTTAACCATTCCCTGTGGTAGCGAGTTCCATATTCTCACCACTCTTTGGGTAAAGAAGTTTCTTCTGAATTCCCTATTGGATTTCTTGGTGTATATCTTATATTGATGGCCTCTAGTTATGCTCTTCCCCGCAAGTGAAAACATTCTGTCTGTATCCACTCTATCAAAATCTTTCATAATTTTAAAGACCTCTGTTTGGTTAACCCTCAGCCTTCTTTTTTCAAGAGAAAAGAGACCCAGCCTGTTCATCCTTTCCTGATTATGTATACCCTCGCATTTCTGGTATCATCCTTATAAATCTTCTGCACCCTCTCCAATGCCTCTATATCCTTTTTATAATACGGCGACCAGAATTGTACGCAGTACTCCAGGTGTGTTCTAACCAAGGTTCATGGAGGCCCCGACCTGGGAGAAACCATCAGCGGCAGGTCGGGGTCATAAAAGGAGCGGTGTGCAGCCCAGGGAGCAGCATGGAGGCAGGCCACTACAAGGTGCAACGCGAGCTGGTGCAGGAGGGCAACGGCAGCGAAGAGTGACGTCAGCAAGTTCCAGGTCGGTGATTGGAGCCTGGGCAGATGCAGCAGGAGTGGCAAGAGGGGCAAAGGAGCTGTGAGAGACTGTGGAGGGATGTGATCAGGGCCCAGGGGAGGCGTGAGTTTGGGTCCACGGACCCAGGAGCAGCACGGGCCATCCCACACTGCGTTATGTGCGCACACTAGGTCATGCAGCAGAGCAGGTCTGCAGTTGTCTTGGGTAATCCTTGCCATTGGACCAAGACCTAGCTCTGTCAAGCCCGTGTGGTGGCTGGTGTGCAACGGCCAACACACGTTCAAAAAATCCACGCACAGGCATCTTCCACCCTTGAGGATGTAGTTTAGGTTCTTCATTTGAAACACCTGTGAACTCATCCTTTTTTTTGGCATAGAAGCAAGTCATCCTCGTTTCGAGGGACTGTCTATGAATAATGAAACAAGGCTTGATACAGGTTTAGCAGAACTGCCCTACTTTTGTATCTGTGTTCAACTTCATTTGCCAATTATATGCCCATTTTGCAAGTTTATTAATGTCCTTCTGTAATTTTTTGCAGTCCTCCTCAGCATTGACTACCCTCACCCTCAATTTGATGCCAGGAGCAAATTTAGAAATTGTATTTTTATTCCAAAGTCTAAATCGTTAATATAAATTGTGAATATGATGTATCTGTAAACATGCACTCCCATGTTCCGCCACCAGGAAGCGCATCCCCTGAAGTCCCAAGGGATCCCAGCATTCCTTGGGAGCAGAGCACTGTATATAAGCCGGCCCCTTAGGCTTGTTCCTCACTCTGCAGTGTCTTAATAAAGACTGAGGTCACTGTTACTTTAACCTCCCTGTGTGCAGTCTCATCTGTGTTAGGAACACAACAACTGGCGACGAGTATACGAATCCAACGCAAAGATGCAGAAAACTGTGGGCATCCTGGAGAAGTTCTCGGAGGGTGAGGACTGGGAAGCCTATGTTGAACAGCTAGACCAGTACTTTGTAGCCAACGAGTTGGATGGAGAAGGAAGTGCTGCAAAAAGGAGAGCGGTCCTCCTCACGGTCTGCGGGGCACCGACCTACAGTCTCATGAAGAATCTTCTGACTCCGGTGAAACCCACAGATAAGTCGTATGAGGAGCTGTGTACACTGATTCGGGAGCATCTCAACCCAAGGGAGAGCGTGCTGATGGCGAGGTATCGGTTCTACACATGCCAGCGATCTGAAGGTCAGGAAGTGGTGAGTTACGTCGCTGAGCTAAGGTGACTTGCAGGACAATGTGAGTTTGATGGCTACCTGGAGCAGATGCTCAGACACTTTTTTGTACTGGGCATTGGCCACGAGACCATCCTACGAAAACTTTTGACTGTAAAGACACTGACCCTCAGTAAGGCCATTGCGATAGCACAGGCGTGTATGTCCACCAGTGATAACACCAAACAAATCTCTCAGCACACAAGTGCTAGCAATGTTCATAAATTAACTGGAACTGTGTTTGCGAGTGGAAATGTACAGGACAGAAACCACGAGTCTGCAACTGCCAGCAGGCCTCAGGTGACCCAGATGACTCAGAGTCCACAACAAAGGATGAATGCAAGGCAATTCACACCTTGTTGGCGTTGTGGAGGCTTCCATTCAGCCTATTCATGCCACCTCAAAGGGTATGTTTGCAAGAGCTGTAGAACAATGGGGCACCTCCAACGAGCTTGCAGACGAGCTGCAAGCTCTGCAAAACCTGCTAACCACCATGTGGCAGAGGGAGATCGGTCCATGATGGATCAAAGCAATTTCGAGCCTCAGAGAGAGGAGGCAGATGCTGAAGTACATTGGGTGCACACATTTTCGACGAAATGTCCACCTATAATGCTAAATGTAAAATTGAATGGCTTACCCGTAGCTATGGAACTGGACACTGGTGGTAGCCAATCTATCATGTGTAAAAAGATGTTTGAGAGACTGTGGTACAACAAGGCATTCAGACCAGCCCTGAGCCCAATCCACACGAAACTGAGAACGTACACCAAAGAACTTATTACTGTCCTCGGCAGCGCCATGGTCAAGGTCACCTACGAGGGCACGGTGCACGAACTGCCACTCTGGATTGTCCCGGGTAATGGCCACACTGCTTGGAAGGAGCTGGCTGGGAAAAATCCGCTGGAACTGGGATGACATCCGAGCACTATCACATGTCGATGAGGCCTTATGTACCCAGGTTCTTAACAAATTTCCTTCCCTTTTTGAGCCAGGCATTGGAAACTTTTCCGGGGCGAAGGTGTGCATCCACTTGGTCCCAGAGGCACGACCCATTCACCACAAGGCGCGAGCGGTAGCTCACGTGATGAGGGAGAGAGTGGAAATCGAGCTGATCAGGCTGCAAAGCGAGGGCATCATCTCCCCAGTGGAATTCCGCGAGTGGGCCAGCCCAATTGTTCCAGTAGTCAAAAGTGATGGCACGGTCAGGATTTAATCGTTTCTCGCTACAGGACTAATACCTGCTACCTAAGGCAGATGACCTATTTGTGACGCTGGCAGGAGGCAAGACATTCACCAAGCTCGACCTGACTTCGGCCTACATGATGCAGGAGCTGGAGGAGTCTTCAAAGGGCCTCATCTGCATAAACATGCACAAGGGACTGTTCATCTACAACAGATGCCCGTTTAGAATTTGGTCAGCTGCAGCGATCTTCCAGAGAAACATGGAGAGCCTACTCAAGTCGGTACCACGCACGGTGGTTTTTCAGGACGACATATTGGTCACGGTTCAGGACACCGTCGAGCACCTACAAAACTTGGAGGAGGTCCTCCAGCGATTGGATCGCGTAGGGCTGCAGCTGAAGATGTCAAAATGTGTCTTCATGGCAACAGAAGTGGAATTTTTGGGGAGAAAGATCACACCGGACGGCATTCGGCCAACAGACGCCAAGACAGAGGCTATCAGGAACACGCCCAGGCCACAGAACGTCACGGAGCTGCGGTCGTTCCTCAACTATTTTGGTAACTTCCTACCAGGGTTAAGCAGCCTCTTAGAGCCCCTACATGTGTTATTGTGTAAAGGTGAGAACTGGGTATGGGGAAAAAAACAAGTATTTACTTTTGAGAAAGCCAGAAACATTTTATGCTCCAACAAGCTGCTTGTATTGTAAAACCCGTGTAAAAGACTTGTGCTAGCATGTGATGCGTCGTTGTACGGAGTCGGGTGTGTAGTACAACAAGCTAACATTGTGGGGAAGTTGCAACCTGTTGCCAATACCTCCAGGAGCTTGTCTAAGGCTGAGAAGGCCTACAGCATGATTGAGAAAGAGGCATTAGCGTGTGTGTTTGGGGTAAAGAACATGCATTGGCTCCTGTCTGGCCTCAAATTTGAGCTGGAAACCGATCACAAGCCCCTCATATCCCTGTTCGCTGAAAACAAGGGGGATAAATACTAATGCCTCAGCCCGCATACAAAGGTGGGCACTCGCGCTATCAGCATTTAACTATACCATCCGCCACAGGCCAGGCACCGAGAACTGTGCGGATGCGCTCAGTCAGCTACCATTGCCCACCACGGGGGTGGAAATGGCGCATCTCGGATCTCCACAGCACACACCCGGGTATAGTAATAATGAAAGCGATAGCCAGATCCCATGTGTGGTGGCCTGGTATCAACTCTGACTTAGAGTCCTGTGTACGACAATGCAGCGTGTGTGCTCAGTTGAGCAACGCACCCAGAGAGGCACCACTAAGTTTGTGGTCCTGGCCCTCCAGACCATGGTCAAAGATCCATGTCGATTATGCGGGCCCGTTTCTCGGTAAAATGTTCCTGGTGGTGGTGGATGCTTTTTCAAAATGGATTGAATGTGAAATAATATCGGGAAGCACCACCACCGCCACCATTGAAAGCCTGGGGGCCATGTTTGCCACCTACGGCCTGCCTGACATACTGATCAGTGACAACGGGCCATGTTTCACCAGTGCCGAATTGAAAGAATTTATGACCCGCAATGGGATCAAACATGTCACCTCGGCCCCGTTTAAACCAGCCTCCAATGGGCAGGCAGAGCGGGCAGTACAAACAATCAAACAGAGCCTTAAACGAGTCACAGAAAGCTCACTCCAAACCCGCCTGTCCCAAGTACTGCTCAGCTACCGCACGAGACCCCACTCGCTCACAGAGGTGGCACCGGCTGAGCTACTCATGAAAAGGACACTTAAAGCCAGACTCTCGCTGGTTCACCCCAACCTGCATGATCAGGTAGAGAGCAGGCGGCAGCAACAAAATGTAAACGATGGTCGCGCCACTGTGTCACGGGAAATTGATCTGAATGACCCTGTGTATGTGCTAAACTATGGACATGGTCCCAAGTGGATCGCGGGCATGGTGATAGCTAAAGAAGATAGTATGGTGTTTGTAGTCAAACTAGACAATGGACAAATTTGCAGAAAGCACCTGGACCAAACAAGGCTGCGGTTCACAGACTGCTCTGAAAACCCACAGCAGACACCACCTTTTTCGAGCCCACAACACACACCTAAAGGATCAACGACACCACCCCGGACCCGGAAATCGAACCCATCATGCCCAACAGCTCAGCAAGGCTAGGCTCACCCAGCAGCCCTGCAGAGCCAACAACACGCCACCCCAGCGAGGGCACAGCCAACACAACAGAACAGACATTTGTACCGAGGTGGTCCACCAGGGAAAGAAAGGCTCCTGACCGCCTCACCTTGTAAATAGTTTTCACTTTGACTTTGGGGCGGAGTGATGTGTGTCTGTAAAGCATGCACTCCCATGTTCCACCACCAGGGAGTGCATCCCCTGAAGTCCCAAGGGATCCCAGCATCCCTTGGGAGCACTGTATATAAACCGGCCCCTAAGGCCTGTTCCTCACTCTGGAGTGTCTTAATAAAAACTGAGGTCACTGTTACTTTAACCTCCCTGTGTGCAGCTTCATCTGTGTTAGGAACACAACAGTGAACAACAGTGATTCCAGCACTGATTCTTGTGGAACACCACTACCCACATTCTGCCACTGTGAATAGCTACCTTTTACCCCTACTCTCTGGTTTCTGTTTTAAAGGCAGCTAGCTATCCTGACTCCGCATTCTCTGACCTTGTTCATCAGTCCATTATGGGGTATCTTTAGCAAAGGCCTTTTGAAAATCTACATAAATTACATCTACTGCATTACCATTGCATTACCAAGACTTTCCCTTTTGAAATCCATGCTAACTATTCATTATTATATTTTTGGTTTCAAGATGTTCTTCTATTTTCTTCTTTACTACCATTGATATTAAGCTGACTGGTCTAGCATTCCCTGGACATGTTCTATCCCACTTCTTAAACATAGGTATTGTGTTAGCTATTTGCCAGTCCTCTGGTACTATACCTTTTTCCAATGAACTAATAAATATGTGTAGCCTCTGCTATCTCGTCCCTATATTCTTTTAAAATGCGTGAATGCAATCCATCGGGGCCAGGGGTTTTATCCTCTTTGAGTTTGATTAATTTATTTGATATATCCTCTATTTTTATTTTATATGTACTTATCTCATTACTAATCTCATCATCCAATGTCATGTCCACCTGTTCTATCTCCCTGGTAAATACTGAAGCAAAGTAATTATTTAATATTTCTGCTATCTCTCAATCATTACCTATGGTATTATCTTGTCTATCCTTTAATGGCCCTATTCCCATCCCAACCTTCCTTTTTTTATTGGCCCGAAAATTGCGGCCTCTCCGGGTGCATATGCACCCAAAGAGGCCTCAAAAATGCCGGTGTCGGTGCTCGTTGTGCATGCGCTGAGAACTGGCTTTTATGATCCATCAAATGACAGATCGCATGCATCCCCGGGCGAAGGACATTCGCTGGTGGAGATTTGGGCTATTTGCCCAACTATGCCCAGTGAATGTCCTTCAAACTCTTACGCCTGGTAAAAGCAGGCGCATAGTCTACTTTTACCAGTATAAGAGTTTTAATACATCGAAAAATGAAATGTCATTCATTATTTTTATATTAAAAACCCTGTCTATGAAGGTAAGTTTATTTTTAACATTATTAAAATATTTTTTTTGTTCAAAAAAAGACATTTTTCTCTAAAACATTTAATTTAATGCAATTTCTATTAATTAAAAAAAAGTGAAGTGTTTTTTTAAATTTATGTTGCTGTTTTATTTGATTTTAAAGGTATTCTCATTGAGAGTAACGGGAGCTCAGAGCTCCCATTGCTATGAATGAGAATACTACTCTGTGATTGGTGGTCCAGGCCCACATGATCCCAGGATAGGCCTACGCTCCTGGAAGACATGGGCCCGTATGCTGGACTGCGCAACTAGGCCTCATAGTGCAAGTCTACGTTCCTCCAGGAACACCAGGTATTTTCGTTATCTTTGTTTTCAGTCGGAGGCATCCGCCCACAGGAAGTTTCCGACCATTATTTTCGGGCCATTGATATGCTTGTAAAAAATTTTACTGTTTTGCTTTATGTTCCTTGATAATTTAATTTCATTGTTCCTTTTTGCTTTCCTAATTGTTTTTTTGACTTCTCTCCTAATCTTTTCATATTCTCCCTTTTCATGCCCTCTCCTGCTGTCTATATACTTAATATATACCTTTCCTTACCCTCAATTGTTCCCTTATGGCTTTATTCATCCATGGAGTCTCATTAGTGGGTAGTTTGTTCTTTCCTTTTAGCGAAATATATTGTTCCTGCACTCTGTTGAACACCGTTTTAAATGTTTCCCATTGCTGTTCTATTTAATATTGGGACTGCCGCTCTCTGAAAGGCCTTGGCCCTTGCTTGTTGATCACAGGAAAGAAAATGGAATCTGGTTACATACTACACGTCTGGGTGGACACAGCAAGGGCTTCACACTTCGTACAAACATCATATCAGAGTTTAAGTAAACTGGATGGTAATTTATAGGAAGCAGTGCCTTAACTCTGTTAATAATCCTTCTAACATTTACTCTGATATTGTTTGTGAGCTTAAATGTAATGGAAGTGCGAGAGAGCAATCAGTCTTGCGTTTTAATATGAAAACTGTCAGTCTAATTGCTGGAATGTAATATAATTTAAAGGGAAATGAGAACAAAGAGGCCACTTCAAGTACAGTAATGAATTAATCACAGTCATGTTTTTCTTATTGAATTTAAATTTGTATTTAAACTTGCTTTGCTGGAATTCCTTGTTTTGAGGACTTTCTTCAAAAAAGCTTGTGTTTGAGACACTAACTCTTTGAGCGTTATTTGCCTTGAGCTGAAATAATGAGGCCATTTCACCTCCAACAGCATGACATGACCCTAGGGCAACTTTCCAGTCTGTCAGAAAGACTGCAAATAGGGGAATCAGAATCACTAATCACGCTGCAAATCCCAGATGCAATTTCTGGCTCTGGAGACCATTTCAGCACTGCCAAATTCAATCTTTTAATGGGATGCTGTTCATATTACAATTGGATATTTTCACGAGATTCACATTATAGATTCCTACGCATGTGCCATTGTCACAGTTAATAGCTGTTGAGAAAGAAAATTTTATTTTTGGGAAATGTATTCAGATCAAAATCTCCTATGGACCCGTCAGCTGACTGATAATCTAAAAAGAAATTAACTAGGCATTTCCTATGTAATTTCATGTGCGTATGTTTGGGGGTGGGAGGAGGAGAGTGAGAAAGAAGAAGATAATTATGGCACATTACTGAAGTTGCTTTGTCTACCTATATTTTCTTAATGTTGCATTTTCGAGCAGAAAATAATCCAAAATATTATAATATAAGCAAATACCCTTATTACCTACCATGGGCTTCAGTTACTCTGATTGTACAAAAACAATACAATATAAGTAAAGAACATATTGGCCAGAATTTGCGGGCGGAGGCTTCCTGCGGGCGGATGCCTCTGACCTGAAACATTTCTACGAATCTACCTGGAGGTTCGGAGACTTGTGGTCCTGGGCCTCTACGTGAAGTCCTGCATAGAGTCCCACATATTGCAGGCACATAAGCTCTTCATACACGTCTCTGGGATCACATGGGCCAGCCCAACCAATCCAAGTAGAGATATTCCCATTCATACTTATGCTAATTCGAATTATCATAAGTATGGATGGGAATACCCCCCAAAATAAACAAACACTTAAAATATATTTTTTTAAATCACATATTTAACATTAATCAAAATGTAGAGGAACAAAAGGACCTTGGAGTGCATGTCCACAGATCTCTGAAAGCAGCAGGCCAGATAGATAAGGTGGTTAAGAAAGCATACGGAATGCTTGCCGTTATTAGCTGAGGCATAGAATACAAGAACAGGGGGGTTATGCTTGAACTGTATCAAACACTGGTTAGGCCACAGCTGGAGTACTGCGTGCAATTCCGGTCACCGCATTACAGGAAGGACTGGAGATGGTACAGAGGAGATTTACAAGGATGTTGCCGGGAGTGGAGAATCTAAGCTATGAGGACAGATTAGATAGGCTCGATTTGTTTTCACTGGAACAGAGGGGGCTAACGGGAGATCTCATTGAGGTGTATAAAATTATGAGAGACCTATTTCCCTTAGCAGAGGGGTCACCAACCAGGGAGCATACATTTAAGGTAATTGGTAGAGGTTTAGAAGGGATTTGAGGGGAAATTTCTTCACACAAAGTGTTGTGAGGGTCTGGAACTCACTGCCTGAAAGGGTGGTAGAGGCAGAAACCCTCACTACATTTAAAAAGTACTTGGATGTGCACCTGAAGTGCCGTAACCTGCAGGGTTACGGACCTAGAGCTGGAAAGTGGGATTAGGCTGAATAGCCTCTTGTTGGCTGGCATGGACACGATGGGCTGAAATAATCTCCTTCTATGCTGTAAACTTCTATGATTCTATGATTCTATGAACTGTCACGCGGTTTCTTGACAGATCGCAAGTTCCGGGATTAGGCGCATGTGCTTCGCATGCCTAAACCTGGAACTTGTTTGGCCCTTACGGGCCCGTGCGCACCTCGTACTTGCCCGTAGGGGCCTGAAATCAGGGCCATTAAAAACTGTGTGAAACTGAGCTATGGGGGGAGAGTGCAATAAACTAAGTGACAGAATCCAATGCTACCATTTACCTCGACAGACCTGAGTTCAAATCCCAACCAGACTAGGATGAAAATCCTCTCTTCATGCCAGTTGAAAGAATTATTTGTGAATTGAGTTCAGACAGCATAAACAAATCTCTCAGTGGACATAGGCTTACAACAGAAAACCAGCCAAAAACTGGCATTTAGCAGCAAGCTTACTCATAAGGATGGTTAGTGTGGGAAATGGGGGTGGGCTGGGGAAATCGCACTGTGCAGTGGCAGAGCTTCTGAGGCTGAGGTTTGAGCCATACTGTTCGGGGACAGTAGAGCAGGTTTCAGTCAGCATCACTCATGCTAGGAGTGCTTGTTAATGAAATCTGGTGTCCTAATTGGAAAAGTGTTCCATTCCCTGGAACTGACATCCTTCGCCTCAATGTGCACAAACATTCACAAAACGTAACAGAGAACAAATTGCTCGATTAAATCATGCTTTAATGCTGTAACCCTCACTAATCCAACTATTATTCAAATCTAATTATATATTTTTTTATTAATTCCTGTTACTCACGATCTCTTTATCTCCTTTGCTAGTGGAATAAGGTGGTCTGGGTCCTAGTCTTCTTTTCCATCGCCAACATTGCTCAGAGATTTACCGGCAAGTATTTCACTAATAGGGTTGAATAATATTGTTATAGATTTCTTCCCTGGAGAAGCTGAGAGTTAGAAAAACTTACCCACATAGGATATCTGTTAAAGTGACAGTTCAGACTGAGAATTTAATGAGGACTCTCTGAATGGTAATCCAGTATTTTATCTATATAACCACTACATACCACACACATCAGAAAAACAGATACAGAATCCCGCTATATCCTGCTACCGAAAAGACTCCTGCGACCCACTGATCTGAAGCACTGCCTGGATTCCACTCCAACATGGGTAACCTCTTGTCCTTTCCCTTCTCCTACTGCCTCCCACACCAGCTGCATGCCTTCCTGTCTGTCGCCCCATTTTCACCACCATAAAATATAGCCTGTCGTCTGGATCCCGCCCCACTCCCCCTTCCACATTGCCCCCGCCCCTCAAGTTTCAGCTCAAAAGACATCCATGACCTGATGGCCTGAGCCATTAGCTAGACAACTCCCCCACCTAGCACCCAGCATCCATCATGAGAAACTGCTGCCTTCGCCGCCATCACCTCCTAGCCAAAGGACATACGAGAAATGGGAAAACTGAAAATGACACAGAAAACAATAATAAAAGAGGAGAAAGAGAGAAAGAAGGAAAAAAGAATAACCAGAACAGAAAAATAAAGGAAGAGGTAATCAGCAGAGACGAAAGATACAATCATAAAAGGAGGGAAACAGAGAACCTGCAATAGAGAAAGAGGTATGAGTGAAAATCTGACTTACTGAGAGCAATGCCATGGGGGATCCAACAGATCTTATGATTTTTATACAAGATTTTCAACATTGGAGATGTGTTGGGAGCGACTTGTATGATTGGTAACAGTGACATTGATTGCTAACTCATATATATGGAGCAGGGTTTATTTTAAGTGTGACATTAATTGAAATTTGCAAGCTCCACATTTAAAGCAAAATGTCTGTCATGCCCACTGAATAGCAGTTTGCTGGTTTAAGGTCTTAGAATTCCTAGTTGAGCATCTTTAAAGGTGCTGTAGCTTTATATGACGGTCAACGGTCAAGTTATATGTTTGACAGCTGAAAAAATAATCCAATGAATTTCATAAAATGTGGAGTTGCAAATCCACATGTTTAGGTAAGTTATATTAATATACACAAAGCCGTACATTTCTCTAAGGATAGCACAATTTGTATATTTTGCTGAGGTTCTGGAAAATCCTTCCCATACCTAGTTGAGTCTCTGTGAGTTACTGTTGAATGGATGAAAGGTCTGCGTTCATCTGTATCGATGGTGTAATATGCACAATAGTTTGCTCATCTTTTAATTTCAGTTACTTTTAGATTGAAAGAAACCCAGTAACCTTTGGTTGTGCAGGACTGTGTCATCTGGTCTCTATGTTGTATGTATTCCCTTTGTAGCAGCACCAACAGCCATTAAATACATTAGCCCCTCGCTGCTATCGACCCATTTTTATGCAAACAAAATACACAGAAGACATCATATGCCTATGGGGTGAATTTCCCCAGCAGTTGTCCTGCTCGTCTTCTGTAATTTGGGCAGAAGAGCCATGGAAACCTTAGAAAAAATAGTGCACAAGTGGAAGAACCCCATGGAAATTCAACCCCAAGGTTTCTATTTGTACTGCTTTTTTTAAATTACAAAATGCCATATCTGTGTGGCATTCTGTGAATGAAACAGATTTAAATCAGAATCTCAACAGGGATCTAAATAAAGAAAATGCAGTAAATTTGTTGCAATGTTGCAAGCTTCTGTTTCGTTTCAGGACGATCCCATATTGAATTCCCAGTCTGTGCTGAGTTAGCACATCTCAGCCAGCAAGGTTGGCGTTTGTCTGAGTGCGAGAACCAGCTTCTAACTAATAAGTCGGGTTTTTTCAGTAATGTTTACAGCTACTCCCTCATTTCCTTAAAGTTTTGTTTGGCAAAGTGCATGTGGTTTTGGAGCACTGAATCCAGGTGAATCAATTTGGGATTATATTGTTCTTTGCTTATAAATTTTCTCTGCACTTTCTTCTTCTGCTCTCCTCATTGACTCATTGCTGGGCTATGGTTTTTGAGAAGACGGTCACCGTCCAGCTGGGTTCAAGTAACTATTATTCATGTATGAGCCTTGAAAGTGAATGCAAACAGGTTTCTCACTTGTGGAAAAAGATCACAGCTGAGCCCAATCCTGTCCTCAACCATACATGCACTTCCAGCATGGAGTGGATACCCTGTTCAGCTTTGCCCTTATCAGCAGAGGTGCTGAAGTCAATTGTAACACCACTTTGCCACCCTGGCTGATATCAACTAACTTTCACAATCCTTGAAAGTGGGACCCTCTGGATTTGTAATTAGAATGATACAGCACAGAAGGAGGCCATTCGTGCCTGTGCCAGCTCTTTGGTAGAGCTATCAAATTAATCCCAGTCCCCTGCTCCCTGCTTTCACCCCCCACCCCCCCTCCCCATAGCCCCATACATTTTTTCCCTTCAAGTATTTAAACAATTCTCTTTTGAATGTTATTACTGAATTTGCTTCCACCACCCTTTCAAGCAGTGCTTTCCAAATCACAACAACTCACTGTGTAAAAAAATTTTTCCTCATGTCGCCTCTGGTTCTTTTGTCAAATCACCTTAAATCTGTGTCCTTTGGTTACTGACCCTTCTGGCACTGGAAACAATTTCTCCTCATTTACTCTATCAAAACCCTTCATGATTTTGAACAGCTCCATCAAATCTCCTCTTAACCTTCTCTGCTGTAAGGAGAACAACCCCAGCTTCTCCAGTCTCGCCACATAACTGAAGTCCCTCATCATTTCTGTGATGTAAATTCTATGTAATTCTATATAATAAACACACTGAACCATTGGGGTAGCCGTGGGATCAATTTTATAATAGCAGAGAGGCAAATTGCTGATTGCAAGTCAGATTGTTCTTAGCAATTTAAATGCTTTCTTCACAGGGGTTAACTATAATTTCCAGATCCCAAATCTCTGGAGTAACCTCAGTTAGTAGCTCCCTCAGCTTGTGGATTTTATATATCACAGTTGTGCCAACAACTACACACATATTCAAAGGTCAGTTCTTTGAAGCATCTTGAGAATGTCTAAATCATACACCACAAAAAGGTTACTTACCCAGAGGACCACTCACCACTTACTCAAACCCATTCACTCATCACCACATGCAAACAACAAATGAGCAAAAACTCACTTTATATAACATTCAACATGCAAGTTAGTGCCAACTGATATGTAACAATTTACAAAGCAATTAAGCTCTCAAATCAACAGATAACTCAACTCACAAAGCTTTAGTAATATTTTCATAAAATGTTGTTAAGTGTTTTAATTCCAGTGTGTTAAGAATTGTATGGACCATTGAGGTGTAAAATGTTTCCTGGCTGCCTTAATAGCAAATTGTTGGGAGTCTAGTGAATGCCTTAGGATATTCGATACATAAAAATGTCACATATGTTTAATTTGTCTTTCTTCTCCGAATTGAGACAAATACAGGACTGCTTTGCTCTTTATCAATTTTTTAAAAAGTAACATACCTGGTAAAATATAATTAATTTAAACAAATTAAGTAAACTTTATTTAGCTGACAAGGAAACATAGGGGAACGATATGTGAAATAGCATATTGCCTTGATTTCTTGCTTTTATGAAATGGTTGTAATCAAATCCGGGGGGTACTGTAGCATAGTGGTTATGTTACTGAGCAAGTAATCCAGAGACCTGGACTAATGATCCAGAGATGTGAGTTCAAATCCCACCATGGGATTTGATTAATTAAATAAATCTGGAATAAAAAGCTAGTATCAAAAATGGTGATTATCAAACTACTGGATTGTCGTAAAAACCCATCTGATTTACTAATGTCATTTAGGGAAGGAAATCTTCTGTCCTTACCTGGTTTGGGGTACATGTGACTCCAGACCCACAGCAATGTGGTTGACTCTTACCTGCCCTCTGAAATGGCCTAGCAAGCCACCCAGTTGCATAAGGCAGCTCACCACCATCTTCTCAAGAGCAATTAGGGATGGGCAATAAATGCTGGTCTTGCCAGCGATGCCCACATCCCGTGAATGAATAAATAAAATTTAAAAATTCCAAATCATTGGTTGTGTAACTGCAATATACTGCTGTTTAATAGAGCAGACTATGTAACAAGAGTCATTGTGGACTTCAGCAGAAAAAAGGGTTTGTGAATAGTATAGAACCTTATTATTCAGAATATAGTAGTATGGAAATGGAAAAGGAAAGACATTTCTGTTTACTGTTAAGTAATAGTAAACATTATGGTAAGTATAGAAGTTATAACACAAAAACAGATCTTCTGGCCTGTCAAGTCTGTATCAGGTACTGATGGTGAATGATTTGAATGATGGGGGTATTATGACTAACATGATTAAGAAGGAGAAAGCTTGGGTGGTTACTCGGAGTCAGCATCGACTGTGGAGCCGAACCAGTCTAAAATAACGGTGGCCACAAAGGTAAACAGAGCTTACATGATACTAGAGTCAGGGCCCTATCCCAGAGTAAGAAAATTGCTGCCGCCACAGTGATGCTTGAGCAATATCTGGCAAGAGTCAAACAGTCAAAGGAATTTAGGTACTTTAGACCCCTGGGAAAAAGAAGAAAAAACAAACTTGAATTTATATTGCGACTTTTGCATCCTCAAGACGTACGAAATGCTTCACAGCCAAATGAGTTATTTTTAAAATGTAGTCGCTGTTGTTATGCAGGCAAACACAGGGGCCAATTTACACACAGCGAGATTTCATAAATAGCCATGAGATAAATGACCAGTTAATCTGATTTAGTGATGTGGATTAAGGTTGGCCAAGACATCTGGAGAATTATCCTGCTCATCTTCAAATAGTGTCATGAGAACCTTTACATCCACCTCAGGAGGCATCGGGGCCCCGGCTGTAACATCTTATCTGAAACATGCCACATTTGACAGTGCAGTACTCCCAGTCATGAAGTGGGGTTAAAACCAACAACTTTCTGACTCAGAGTTGAGAGTGCTAGCAATGAGCCACAGTTGACACTGGAGCTAACAGAGCATCAACAGACAGATCCTACAATGCTCCAGGCACCAAAAGTGTCAGAAATACAGAGACTAAAATTGCATTAAGATATAGTTACAAAGATGAGAGTTTTGATCCAATTTTACCAATCAAAATCAGTTCATGGACGGGATCTGGAAGAGTTCTGACAGAAAGTGGTAGGACCCATGCCTATCGGGAGTCAGTCAGCAAAACACTGTGGGCGATACACAAGGGGGCAAATGTATTATGATGCTGAGTGGTTAAGGGAAGTAAGTCATGTGATATATTTCCTGTCATTTGCGCCCAACCAACACTGGGTGCAGAGGATGTCTGTGCCTCCCTGGCATCAGGTGTTACAAAGAGCATCAAAGAGACCATTGGAAATTTAAACGGCTGGTCTCCTTACTTGAGATGGGGCATTCCTAAAAGCTTTTATGAAGATTGCTTGAATGGCATACCTTGTGGCAAGACACTGCAGGGAGTATTCATACCCCCAGCTGAAACTGATGCCCCAGTTGTACCATAAATGGTGCAGGTTCTCATCTGAAATAAGTAATGACCCTGGCCCCAGAAAGTGGGCCTGGCTAAGGGATGCAAATAATGGGTGGGCGTAAGTGCCAGCCATCGAGGATCTGCCATCATTGTGACATAGAGAAAATGGGGGCCACTATAGTTAGACATGTAAAAGTAATTTAAAAGCTTCCCACAATTTAACGGTAAACTACCCTCCTTAAAAAAAACACACAACTCATTTATTTATTCAGTGTATGAAATCCTGTTAAATATATTAAATAATTTACTGCTGTGTACGTTGATTACACTGCATTTATTTTTACATAAGCGAGATACAGGGGGCGATTTTCAACGGTTCCTTCGGGCAGTAAAGATCCTCCGAGGAAGACGAAGCTGGGGACTTGAAATGAAACATTGGTTTAGCCCACGTTTAATGCAAGACACCATTTGGTAAAGGAATTGAAGGCTGCCCTGAGGATCATTCAGGGCTGATTGCCACCTAAATTGCCTGCTAGCATTAATGAGACTGCACGGCATTTTGGTGGATAGCGTTTGACCCAAAGCCGGTTCCTAACAGCAACCAGCTGATTAAGAGTAAACAAGTCGTTGCAGAGGATTTCGAGTGCTACTTAAGGATATATCATCTTTTACTGTTCACTTGCTCCTGGAGGTTTGAAGAGGACTTTTGAAACACATTGGGAGATTTTCTGGGCCACTTTGTCAAGACTTCACCAACACTCCATCAAGATTTATTCCGGAAATTTTCTGAGGACTTCATCTAAAAAAGAATGAGTGCTGTGCTACTCTATCGTATTAGACACCTTACAGGAATCACCAGGAGACAGGGAGTGCTTGGTCATGGGCATCTTGCTAGGGGTCCCCCCTTGGTCTGCAGGAGGAATGGGAGGAGGACATGAGGCCTGGCAGAGCAGCAACAGCTGGGGCAGAAGAGTGGGACAGGAGGGCAAGGTGGAATCCTTCTCCGCTGCAAGCACAGGACACCCTCCTCCTCTGGATCTTCTCCACCAGGACCTCCAGTGCCATGACTGAGTACGTTTGCACCCTCTCAGTCGGTCTCTGTGTGTCAGCCAGCCCACTCCACACCTTCAGTGGAAGTGGGTGCATGGAGGCAACATATACTGCTCCACGAAAATTGTTTCTAATCAGTGCTATACCTGCAGGTGTCTGTTTAGCACCTACAGGCAATGTAAACTTATGGTAATCAGCAATTAGGATCAAAATTGCGTGCTAAAATCAGACTTTTAAACCATCGTGTCTTATTAGCGCAGCACCCATTTAGCGCCTGTTTTCTCCCATTCACCAAAATACCCATCACAGTTCCTTCTGGTTTCAGAATCGCATCCTAAGTAGGACACAGATTTTGCTGAGAAAATAATGGTGTTATAAATGTATAAATCGGCCAGTAACTTGCGGCAAGGAATAGATTTTCCGTGAATTGTGAATTGCCGCAAGCTGCTGGCCAATTTGCTTAGCTTCGCAAAAATGGCATCTTGCCCTTAACCTCATAGAGTTTTTTCATAGAGTTGCTATGTTTGCATATTATTTGCCCATTAAATGTGCCACAGAAAGTTAAATCTAGTAATTGACAGCGCAAATACCCTTTTAACGATGTGAAAATTGTTAATGACTGCCAATCAACCACTCTTGGCCAGAAAGTAAACAATTATAAGTCTGGAGTCTCATTCCTTCAGGTTGTGAATTGTTGTTGGGAGATTATACAAATCTAAAATTTTAAGGGGCTAAAATTACCCTTTCGTTAAGGCCTTCGGCCGCCGGAAAGCAGCAGCCAGGGCTCGTTTTTTGTGGAATGACCGCCGTTCACGCAATTGCCCGCAGGTGTTTTTCCGGCGGTGACCATACCTGCCCCACTCCCCCTACCTCCGCCCCGCTGCTGTCGAAATTTCCTAAGTGTGTCACCAGAGCGTGCACCGCCGAACTCCCACCCCAGAAGTGAAATTCAGCTGAGAAGGTTTTCCGACCACTGGCCGGTGCCCCCGTCTGCTTTTTCTGTTGGTGCACGGTGTTTGAAATGTGGTGTGGCTGCCATTAAAGGGAAGGGTGCACTGCCAGGTCGACCCGATAAATATGCCCTTGAATTGACCAGGCCACCATGCCAGGCTGCTGGCCCAGCCGAAACCCTCCCTGGTGGCCCAGTGGACTGAACTAAAATAAAAGCAGAGTTCGCAGCGGTTCTCCCCTTTAACTGAAGGGGAGAGACATGGTGACACTCCAGCGTGATGATCTCAGTAGCCCAGCGCTGATGACTGACAGCGGCGGAGACTCTGTCTCGTCCCCACTTCCGCCCCGCTTATGACCGACTTCTCCGCTCCGCCTGCACTTCCACCCCCATCATGACCAACTTCCGCCCCGTTCGAAAAAAATCGACAAAGAGCTGAATTTTGCAAGATGGGCCGCCGCATCCATCGTGGCGGTCAGAACACATCAAAAATGGTAGGTGGGCTCCGTTTCTGGTTGAGGTGAATTTTGGCTCTTAAATGTTTTAATGTGTTTCTAACTTTTACTTTCTGTCTCTTTCTCGTACAGGGTAATACAATCTTTCTTTCCCTTTCTTTATTTCACTTTCTGTACCTAATTTGACATTGAATTCACCCACTCTAATTCATCTTCCTTCTCAGTCCTTCCTCTGTTTATTTCTCAATCCTTAAATCTCATTGGTGAAGGAGATGTGCCGTTATCAGCTCGAAACTCCAGCAACTTTATGGGAAAAAAATTCTTAAAACCTAAGCATGGACGAACAAGTCTAACAAAGCATGTCTCGAGACGCCCCGCCCCAGCAAAATCTGTGCCCTTGTCGTCCTTGTGTTGTAAAGTTGTGTAAGAAAATTTAGTCATAATTTTGATTCATAAAAACATAAGCGTTTGTTTTATGCATGTGCCAAAAGAATGAAGGAAAGAGATGAAATCTTGACTGCTTTTGGGGCCAGCTCTGTCAATATGCTTATCCTGTTCTTGACTCTTTGTTGTTATGGCTACATCCTTAGGCTTAAAACGAACTATAACTGCAGTTCTCTGCATATTGAACACATGTGCCTATGGCAGTAGCTGTTCAGTCTGCAAAGTACATTATTATCATTCTAGCAGCAATCGGGCTTGAGTTAGCATGTGGTTTGAGAAGCCAAAGAAATTGCCATTCTCATGTGGTTGGAGCTCATCCACTTTTAACATTCATTGTACTGCTAAAAATATTTAAACATTTTCAAATAATAAAAACAATGTTGTACCTTCTACAACTTATGCTTCACTTTAGGTATGACCCTAAGAAGAACAAGATCCCCTCAAATGAGGCTGAAATGTTTGCGCGGTCCAATCAATGTCGCAAAAATCTCAGAGGTATGGTAAACATGTGCATGTAATTTGTTTCTTAGTTAAACGTCCATCATTGATTAAAAAAAAATCTTGTATAATGTGGTTGACTGCACCGTAATAACATACATTACTATCCTGTTCCTCATGTAGAGAACCGATTCTCGGAGTGCTTTACAGAAAGGTCGGCACTGAGCAAAAGAGAAAAAAGATTAGAGAGTGGGCACCATCGCCCAGAGAAGGTTTTAAAGGAGGCTTTGAAAAAGCTGGAAGAGAGGTGGCAAGGAGAAGGGAATTTGGGAGGAAATTCCAGAATCTTAAGTGACTAGAAGAATGGCTGCTAATGGAGGGAATGGGAAATGAGAAATGCCCTTGTGCCGGAGGAGTGAAGTGTATGCACAGGAGGAGATTTCAGAAGTAGTGTGGGTCATGGATTTTGATACAGATCTTATAAATCGATTCAGTGGGGTATGGAATGTCAGTTAAGCTTAGAAAGGACAGAGGTGCTGGTCTTTGTGCAAGAGAACACATGAGCATTTTGGATGTGTTGTAGTTTGTAGAAGCAGTAGGTTCAGTACTGCCAACCCCACTGCCTCATAAATCAGAAGACAAACTCTTAAAAATAATGGGAGTTTGGTATAGAAATCATAAGTTGCTATTTTTTCCCGATCCGACTCCTTGCTGATCTTTGTCGCCGAACAGGAAGCTCATTCCATGACCTTTGCTCCTGGACAGGAAGCGCATTCGGCGGTCACGAAGCAATTACTGAAATAAGAACATGCGAAATAGGAACAGGAGTAGGTGGATTGGTGGCCCCATTGTTGGGTCACTCACTACCCGGCCTTGCTCTGCTTTTGACCATTATTCTTTCTGGAACATAACCTCCTCCAGCCCTACAACATTCTGAGATCCCTGCACCCCCTCCAATTCTGGCCTCTTGCGCATTAATGATTTCAATCGCTCCACCCTTGGTAGCTGCCTAAACCCTAAACTCTGGAATTCCCTCCCTAAACTCTCTGCCTTTATACCTCTCTTTCCTCCTTTAAGACACTTCTTAAAACCAATCTTTTTGACCAAGCTTCTGCCCTAATATCTCCTAATGTGGTTCGGTATCAAATTTTGCTTGAGAACACTCCTGTGAAGCATCTTGAGACGTTTCA
Organism: Pristiophorus japonicus; assembly: GCF_044704955.1. Lineage (NCBI taxonomy): Eukaryota > Metazoa > Chordata > Chondrichthyes > Pristiophoridae > Pristiophorus > Pristiophorus japonicus. The sequence goes on from NC_091990.1 coordinate 148,200,992, forward strand.
CTATGTTAAAGGTGCTATCTACATACACATTCTTGTTGTAGTATGCTGCCCACTGATCGAAATGCATGGCTAAATTACTCTCAGATATCTCTAGCTACAAACTAGTTGCTACACTCCTGGTTCCTCTCACCCCCTGAAAATATCAGTCAATGATAAAGTTTCCAGCTGACAGGTTTAATGTGCAAGCATTAAGAATCTCAGTTACATTGTCTACTACTTTTAAAAATATCAATTGATTGTTTTTTTCACGCATGCGCAAATCGCATACTTTTCCCGCAAGAGCAAATTAACATAATTTTGAAATTTAGGTGTTCCATCGTGAGATTGCGAGTGATGCTTTATTTCACTCCATAATTCCGTCGCTTGCGATGGATTTGCGAGAGTTGACAATACTATAGTTTGTTGGGGTGGGGGTGCAGCAAGGGAATAATATACAATGCATGCAGAATATACACATATGGTTAATGACTGTAACAATGCACTACAGCACATACACCACTGATGTTCCATCCACTGTGTGATTACAGAATACTTGCATGCTGCGACATATGGAGAGGAGCATAGAAAAGGCCATTGGCTGGTTCCAAACGTCAGGAGAGCCATTTGTGTTACTGATCCTCATAACTCACTTATGCTTGCATAATTGGTGAATGAAGTGGTCCAGTTTCATTTGCTGCTAGATTCTATATAGACTATAAAGAAATGAAAAATGACAGAATGAACAGATAGATATATTTTGCGGGTCTCTCTCTGAGAGGTTAGGATTTAAAATGTTTTAAATACCAATCCATTGGTGTCCAATTCTTTCTGTCTTTCTGCCTCATTCTCCTCTTCAGCACCACTAGACTACCACTTGGTACCACTGAGGGGGCTCGACAAGGTAGATGCAGAGTGGATGTTTCCACTCATGGGGGAATCTAAAACTAGGGGGCATAGTTTACGAATAAGGGGTCGCCCATTTAGAACTGAGATGAGAAGAAATTTCTTCTCTCAGAGGGTTGTAAATCTGTAGAATTCTCTGCCCCAGAGAGCTGTGGAGGCTGAGTCATTGAATATATTTAAGGCGGAGATAAACAGATTTTTGAACGATAAGGGAGTGAAGGATTATGGGGAGCGGGCAGGGAAGTGGAGCTGAGCCCAAGATCAGATCAGCCATGATCTTATTAAATGGTGGAGCAGACTCGAGGGGCCAATGGCCTACTCCTGCTCCCATTTTTTATGGTAGTGGAAGCCTGCCTTTTATGCTCAAACAAGCTCTGACCCAGGAAAATGGATCAGGATCAGGATCAGGCTGCGATCGGATGGGGGTGAGCAGCAGTCCCATCTCCCTGCTAATCCACCCCAGAGGAGGAGAATCCCACCCGTACAATGTACTGAGGAGTTGCTGGAGGAATGCAAGAGTGAGCACAAGTGGAGCTATCACATTGGGTAAGATGGATGGCGGAAAAGAGAGAGAGAAACCCAGAAAACACCTCACTCAGTATCTTTGATAAAACAATATTTCAGCAGGTTACGTAATAAACATGTGCAATAGTTGCAACTGCCATTCAACAATATAAAGATATTCATTTAATTGTTCAGAATGCAGTGCCACCTTTTAAACGAGGGTGTGTTGACGACTAAACACATTGGCTGATAATCTACTGTCAGTGCACGTAGCACTGATGTGCAGCGAGCAATGCAAGCCATATTATTGGGTGTTAAGGGCTGTGCTTGTGCCAGTTCTGCAAAGTGCAAGTTAGATTTCTGGTGAGGTACATGTGATGTTGAAGGCCTGCGCGCCAGCTGTGTGTAAGGCTCATTAAGGCCTAAACAAAATATTAATGAGGTCCTTTCCTGCAATGTGGTCTCAGCATCGTAACAGTGTCTTCAGAGCTTAGCACCCACATAAAACAGATGGCGCGTGGATGGCTTATTCAGTCATGTTAGTTCTCATTCCTTAAAAGGGGAACCTGCTTGGTTATTGCAAAAAGTAGCCGAATACCGACCCAGCAATTTCATTGGTTATTTCATGGAATGCTTGGATTTTTGGCACTGTTGCTATTCACATCTTCTATGGTTTCGATATGTTTCATCTGCTTTTATGTCCTTATACCTAAAAACAGTTTGGAAAAATGTTCAGTAGCATTTCATATTTTAAAAATGCTACCAGTAGATAATTATTTTGCTGGAGACCCAGTACAAGTGAGTATTTAAGAAAATGTATGTTCAAGAGCGTTTAAAATCTAATTTTAAAAACAATAACAAAATATACTTTAAAATGCTACTTCTGCAATTCATTGTGTTCGAATAATGAAATCCCAGATTTTATTTGGAGTAATTATAAGGCACAGTCTGCACTGCAATCAGCCATTGAGTATGTGACACTACCAGCTACATCTGTGGTGAAGACCACAGTTCGCCAGACCAAAGGCACAATAGGAGCATCTACTGTGTATATTCCTTGTCACTATAGAGGTTTTACAGTCATAACCTTTCAACCATATATCCACAGCATAACTAAGACCGCCTATTTCCATTTCCATAACATCGCCCGTCTCCGCCCCTGCCTCAGCTCATCCGCTGCTGAAACGCTCATCCATGCTTTTGTTACATCTAGACTTGACTATTCCAACGCACTCCTGGCTGGCCTCCCACATTCTACCCTGCATAAACTTGAGGTGATCCAAAACTTGGCAGTCCGTGTCCTAACTCGCACCAAGTCCCGCTCGCCCATCACCCCTGTGCTCTCTGACCTACATTGGCTCCCGGTTAAGCAACATCTCAATTTCAAAATTCTCATCCCTGTTTTCAAATCCCTCCATGGCCTTGCCCCTCCCTATCTCTGTAATCTCCAGCCCCACAACCCGCACCCCCCCGGAGATATCTGCGCTCCTCTAATTCTGCCCTCTTGAGCATCCCTGATTATAATCGCTCAACCATTGGTGGCCATGCTTAGGCACTAAGCTCTGGAACTCCCTCCCTAATCCTCTCCGCCTCTCTACTTCACTTTCCTCCTTTAAGACGCTCTTGAAAACCTACCTCTTTGATCAAGCATTTGGTCACCTGCCCTAATTTCTCCTTATGTGGCTCGATGTCAAACTTTTATCTTAAAATACTCCTGTGAAGCACCTTGGGACATTTTACTACATTAAAGGCGCTATATAAATACAAGTTGTTGTTGTAACCAGGTTCAACTTGCTTGGAGAACAGTTAGAGGCAACCAGGAGCAAAGGCTTCTGAGACATCATAGATGTTCAGTGTCCTATGCTCAGACACACAGATCATTAGGCCTTGTGAAAAGATGCATTTTAACAATGGTATCTATGGAGTAGCACAGGAGCATTTGCCTTGCAGTCATGTCAATCACAGTTCTGTGTCATCATATAATTCTGCACAAGTGATCATAGGTGCCATCTCTAAAAGCAACAGGAATTTCATTCAGATGAGCCCCCTGGCACTGATCCACGTGTCTCAAGAATTACTTGCAGTTATGCAGTTATTGGGCCTTCTGTATCCCTACTGTTCAGCAGTTGGATATGGAACAATAGGGGACCATTTAACAGTAAGACAAATGTATAACCACAACAGAGAAGCTCATGGCACACAAGAAGGCAAGCGCACCAGTAAAATACATTAAATATACACCACAACTCAATAAAGTGAATTAACTTTTAATATACCTACCAGCCTGTTGTATTTTTGTGCAAAAAATGAAGTGTCAGAGCTCAGCAAATAAAAAAAATAGTTCTCTGATTGCAAATTCATCCAATAGAAAGTAACGGTAGTCAATTGCACAGCTCACTGGAAGAAAAGAGCAGTATAACTCTTACACGTATCTCTCCCTGCCTGCAGTAGCTGCTCTGCTGCTGGTTTCTGCTTGGCACCATCAGGGTCCCACTCTTCCAAGGATGGCAGCTGCTACTTACCCAAGTTCATTGGGATGTTGGCAATATTGTGCAGTATGCAGCATACCGCACTTTGCAGACCTACTTTGGGGCATATTGTAAGGCCCACCAACTACTACAAAGATTTAATATGTTGCTTTAGAAATCCAAGTATCTGCTCTATTATAGCCAATGTTTGCCCATATGGCTTGTTGAATCACACAGCCAATACTGAGAAGCCAGCAGTTTCTCCTTCCAAGTGCCATCACATCAATTGTCTCAGAATTAAAAGGAACTGTGTTTTGAGATGAAGCATTTTCTTGTGAAGATTACCCATCATTTGCGCATTCATGAAATAAAAGCTTTCCTACTGAAGTGTGCTGTATGATTGCTGGTGAGTGCAGACAGTTCAGTACAGTCATTGATGGCCAGTCCCCAGGGAAGGCAGTCATTTGGGCAAACCTTTCCTGACTCTTCTGCTGCTGTTCAGTGCTGCAGTACATTTAGCTGGATGCAAGGCAATACAGGACTTTGCTTACCTCTTTAGTGGGGCACATAAAAGTAGACGAGTCCGTAGACTACCCCGGTGGGTGTCTGGGAAGCCCCTGTGGCATAAAAGTTGAGTTGAACTTCATTGGTACTGATAGTGCAGGTGGTTGGCTGTCTCTACATGTGTTCTTGGGCTAGATGGCACATTCATTCAAATAACCCTTGCTACTGCGCCTATTTAAGCACTGTTTCCTTGTTGCTGTCTATTATGGAATCAAGGTGAGTAGATGGAGTTAGGATATAGAGTAGTCATGATCTAATTGAATGGCAGAATAGGCTCAAGGAACTGAATGGCCTCCTCCTGTTCCTATATGGTGGATTTGTTGTCTAGGCTAGCACCTGCTGTAAGTAGTACAACTCCTGTAAGCAGGCCACCCTCTCTTCCTCTGCCTGCTGACAGAAGTAGCGAGTGGTAAAATACTCAAGAATGCCTGCTGCATCCACACTCACTGGAAGAAAACTCCTGGGTACTAATTAGTTCCTGTCACTGCTGCAGTGATACTTCAACAATGTTGTCCATTGCTCAGCTCACGAACAGCAGCTCTGCCCAGGAGCAAAATAGTTTTCAGTTATCCACCACAGCTGTGTAATTCTGCATGAGCTGTTCCTGATTGGCCTTAACAAGGTGCTAACAAGCAAAATCAGCTATTTTCCCAAACGTTTTGCTAATGTTTGTTCATCTATTTTTGCACAAGTGAGACCACTCATAGCAACACTAAATGCAGACAATGAATGAGTTAGGGCTTGCTACCAATATTACAACCCTGTTCCTCAAGGCCACATTTCTCAACAAAAATATTGAACAGAGGAATATATAGCCCTGTAAGATCTGGGAGTCTTGATCATTTTTTTAAATTCATAAGCTATAATTTTTCTTATATCACCGAGAAAGAAGAGTAGTTTTTAAATTTAAATGTTTAATGATATTTTACATAATCTGCTACTTTAATTCCTAGTTGCAGCCCAAAAAGTAATTTAAAAGCCCTCGCGGGATCTCACAATCTTAGTTGTTGGTATTCCCCCTGAAAAAAGTTATAATGGTAATAATATTTCAATTTGGAATAAAAGAGTAACAATTTATAATTTCCACAACATAACCTATGCACAAGATCATTGAGTCTCTCCAACAAAGGTCATTTACAAGTGGCTAAGTTGAATCGACTGTGTAAGAAAGTGGCCATAATGATATAATTTGCTTGCAGGCTAATATGTTTCATGACATAAATTTAGAATTTATCTTCAAATCTCTTACATAAGGGTAAGATCAAATATGTAAAGTCTGAAATAGTCAGATAATTGAAGTTTTTAATACAGTTGTTGGGCTCCTCTTATACGGTTCTTTGAAGAATTAAGTCTCATTGACAGCAGATTCACTCTCTCACAGAACAAGCACGCTTATATTGAACTTGTATCTTTTTTTAAACTTGTTTAAAATGTTATTGGTGTTAAGTTCATTCTGACATGAATTAGACTTGGATTCTATTCTGGTGCAAACTTGGCAGTGTAAATCTGAATAAAATCAGTCTTATGTATTCTGCCTACTGTCCCCCAGACCCATATCAACACAATCATGCTTTAGTGCAGTGTAAATAGGCATTGACACTTAAATCTTGAAGTGAAAGTTGCGTAGGCTTAAAGACACTCCACTGGCATCCCAACTCAGCATCTGTATCATTTAATTTTGAGGTTTGGCGCAGTCTAAACATTGCTGACTGAGAACTCACAGCCAGGAATCGGCCTACCACAACGAGCAAGCAATTCTCCCAGGGAGAATTCTAGGTAGGTCCTGCTCCAAGTCTATACTTTTCCTGTGTTCTCTTTCTGTAAATTCTCTCAAGAGGTTTGGGAGGATAAGATTCAGAAATTAAAGTTACATTCTTAAACGAGTGCATTTCCAAAAATATAAAGTAAAAAAAGAGTAAGAGAAAGGAGAGTTGGACTTGGTGGGGGTGGACACAGAAAATGAAACAACCAAATCATAATGAAACACAAGAAAATGGGAGGAAGTAGATAAGGGGAATTAAAACTGAAGTAACAAGGGAACATATAACATTTTAAATAAAACATCTGGCATGTGTTGTGAAACTTGTTTGCATCATGAGTTTAAAATTCCACTTCAAGCATGCCAACACTCTACCATTGTAAGAAGTAGAGAAGCCTATCTGTTGCACAGCAGACATTGGCTGATTTATTTGTTTTACATGAAGTTCCCTTTTGTTCACTGTGAAGTTTGAGTAAGTTTGTGTCAAAGTACCCAAAGACACAGAAAGCCTGATGTTAGTGTCACAAGGGCATTAAAACTCTTTGAGAACAATGTCACGCATCCAGGACATGGGGTCCACTAATAGCTGACAGCAGCACGAAAGTGCTAAACAAAATCTGCAAACAAGTGAAACAGTGTATTTTACGACAACCAATAGATTATTCAGCTCAAAGGTGACTACTAATATCATCTTTCAGTTTTGTCCAGTTAAAATAGCCTCCCCAACTAATTAATTAAATTGAAGTCTATTGTTTTCTAATAGGAGATATTTATATAAGGGTTTACTTGAAAATAAAGCATTGAGTGACACCAGGCGCTCAAACCCTTCAGGTCATATTACTTGGTGGGTTATTTTGAAATAAAACACCGTTGCTCTTCAAGCTTAGAAATGATTGCTGCTGGTATGAGCAAATGAACAGTTTATGCATTCATATGTTATTCCTCTGACCTCTATTTTAACATAGGCATCAACAGCTTTTTTAATGCTTTATTAACTCTGCTAACATAATAGACAGAGAAAGAAAAAGAAAGACTTGCATTTATATAGTGCCTTTCACGACCACCAGACATCTCAAAGCACTTTACAGCCAATGAAGTACTTTTGAAGTGTAGTCACTATTGTAATGTGGGAAATGTGGCATCCAACTTGCGCTCTGCAAACTCCCACACGCAGCCATGTGATAATGACCAGATAATTTTTTTTGTTAAATTGGTTGAGGGATAAATATTAGCCAGGACACAAGGGATAACTCCCCTGTTCTTCTTCGAAATAGTGCCATGGGATTTTTTACGTCCACCTGAGAGGGCAGATGGGACCACGGTTTAACGTCTCATCCAAAAGACGGCACCTCCTGCAGTGCAGCACTCCCTCAGCATTGCACTGGAGCATCAGCCTAGATGTTTTTTTATGTGCTCAAGTTCATGGAGTCAGACTTGAACCCACAACCTTCGGACTCAGAGGCAAGTGTACTACCTACTGAGCCATGGCTGAGGAATGTCATATAAGTACATTATGTTTTTGCTTGCAATATTGGAAATGTAATTTCTAGGCTGTCGCTATTTTAACAGTGTTATTGTTAAGGATGTCAGTAAAATATTGAAAAAACCTCTTGCAAGTGCTGGTAGCATGAGGTTTTAGTAGCTTGAGCCAAATTTAGAATATGCTCACAATTGATACACAGCAGCGTGTGAATTTGTTTTCAAACTGGTCAACATAGGTTTCATTCATTTTATTTTTGGCCTCCCTATGAGATGTTAACATTTAAATATGTACTAATTGATTAGGGAACTATATAACAGAAACTTTACTGTCATAAGAATAATGAAGCATTGTTGAGACAAATAACTGATCAATGTAGCATAAATGTAACTGAAAGGAATAATGATTAACTTGTTTATGTGTACTTTAACATACTTAACAAACAGCAGCAATTTGCATTTTTATAACACCTTTAATGCTGAAAAACATCCCAATATTGCTTCACAGAGGTGCAATCAAAAAAACAATGGACACCAAGCCAAAGAAGGAGATATTTGGAGGGGTGACCCCAGAGATTTGTTCCAAGATGGATTTTAAGATGAGTCTGAAAAGAGGAGCGGGAGGTCGAGAGAGAGGCAGAAGGGTTTAAGAGAAGGAATTCCAGAATATAGGGATGGATATACAGCTGAAGGCAAGGCAGCCAATGTTGGAGCAAAGTGATGGTGGTGGGGTAAGTGGTGTCATGTACAATAGTCAGATGAATGGAGAGTTTCAGGGGGTTGTAGACTTGGAGGACGTTACAGAGATAGGGAGGGATGAGGCCATGAATGAATTTAAACACAAGGATGAGAACTTTCAATTTGGTGTCCAGGGCACAATTTCAAAATTTGCAGATGACACAAAACTTGGAAGTATAGTGAACAGTGAGGAGGATAGTGATAGACTTCAAGAGTACATAAGACAGGCTGGTGGAATGGATGGACACGTGGCAGATGTAATTTAATGCAGAAAAATGCAAAGTGATACATTTCAGTAGGAAGAATGAGGAGAGGCAATATAAACTAAAGGGTAAAATTCTAAAGGGGGTGGAGGAACAGAAAGACCTGGGGGTATACATGCACAAATCGTTCAAGATGGCAGGGTAGTTTGAGAAAGCAGTTAAAAAAGCATACGAGATCATGGGCTTTATAAATAAAAGCATAGGATCCGAGTTTGGTCGACTTACCGCCAGTTGCCGTCGAGTTTTCTTGGTGGTTTCCATGTTTTCTGGGCTCTCTCCCCTCCGAATGAGTTTGGTCAGGTCTTCACGCCGGCAGGGAGAAAAGACTGTTGGGGAGAGTCCACTGACATCTGCTGGCATGCAACACCGACAAAAGTCCTCCCGCCTGTTGAGTTTCCAGATTGGTCCGGGCGGTCCTCCGCTCCAGCAGCAGGAAAGATCGCTGTGTAGAGACAGCTCTTACCTGAACGGTAAGTATGAAATCCTGCAAAAAAAGGTTAGTGCACTTCTTTTCTTTATTTTTTTTTGCAGGGATTTTGGTCGATGGGGTCCTCTGAAGGATTTCTGGTAGTTTTTTTTATTGTTTTGCAAATTTTTTTTTTGCCTTTCTCCCCACCCTGGGCCCAACTCTATCCTTGGCGGTACTTTGCCGAGGATCGCATTTGCCACCCAGAATGGGACCTACCGCCCGCTGCCGCCCAGAATTGGCGTGTAAGGCCCATCTTTTCCACCGGGAGGTTTTTCCCACATTTTTTCATGAAATTTACACCCAAAGTGCCGTCAGGATCTCAGTGGTCCTTTCGACGGTACTTGGGCAGAACTTAGCTTTCATTAAACTCGGGCCCATAGAGTACAAAAGCATGGAAATTCTGATAAAACTTTATAAATCACTGGTTCAGCTTCGAGTATTGTGTCCAATTCTGGGCACCGCACTTTAGGAAGGATGTGAAGGACTTAGAGAGGGTGCAGTAAAAATTTACAAGAATGATTCCAAGAATAAGGGACTTCAGTTACGTGGATAGACTGGAGAAACTGGGGTTGTTGTCTGTAGGGTCTCTTATATTCTTAGCAGTTGACGAGACTCAAGTCCGGTGGTAGTATCCAGGCAAACTTTATTAGCTCAGTTACATTCAGTTACATCTTGCAGTTACTAAGACACTCTACCGCGTGTTACTGCTTCAGTTATAGTCGCGACCATGGGGTCTTCCCATTCCCTGATTGGCCCCCCTGCTGTTACTGGGGTCAGTTTGTCGCCTCCGGACTGGCCACTGGTTATGACCCAGCTGCCCATTGCAGATAGCAATTGCCTTGGTCATGATGTGATTACCACATCATGCCCCTTCCTCCTGCTGTTCACTGTTTCGCAGTATGTTCCTGTTATCTGGTCGGAACAGCGCTTAACCCGGTGACTGTGCTTTGGCCCCAACCACGCTGCAACCTTTTCCATTGTTAGTGAGCATGTACACAGCACGCAGCTACTCTATAATTATAAATTAATCAGGTCCCAGTTAATCAGGTCCCACAATAGTTATAGTCAGGTCCCACAATAGTTAATCAGGTCCCACATTGTCCTTAGAGCAGAGAAGGTTTGGAGAAGATTTGATAGAGGTGTTCAACATCATGAGGGGTATAGACAGAGTAGATACAGAAACTGTTCCCATTGGCAGAAGGGTTGAGAACCAGAGGACACTGATTTAAGGTGATTGGCAAATGAACCAAATGCAACATGAGGGAAAACGTTTTTACGTAGTGAGTGGTTAGTATCTAAAAGGTTGGTAGAGGCAGACTCAATCACAGCTTTCAAGAGGGAATTGGATAAATAATGAAGGGAAAAAAAATTGCAGGGCTACGGGAAAAGGCGGGGGAGTGGGACTAGCTGAAATGCACTTGCAGAGAGCCGGCACGGGCTCATCACGTCAAATGGCCTCCTTCTGTACTGTAACCATTCCATGATTCTAGGATTGAAATGTTGGGGGTCCGGGAACCAATGTAACTCATTAAGGACAGCAGTGTTGGCCAAGTGGGACTAAGTGTGGGTTGCGATGCAGGCATCAGATAGATGAGCTGAAGTTCACAGAGAATGGAGGCTAAGAGAATGGCCAGGTGTGCATTGGAATAGTTGAGTCTGGAGATGACAAAATCATGGAAGTGGGCCCTGAAACTTAGAAGGCAAATAATATTTGTGTTATATTGATGTCCCTGTCTGCTAACAGTAAAAGTAGTGTTAGTTCTTTGACAGAAACAATCGCTAATTGCGCGAACCTGCCCAAATATAAACTCTTCATTTGTGTCTTTGCGAACAGTTAATAATAGCTGGCAGCCAGGGTGAGTAGCAGCAGGAGGACAGGTGAAGTTCTCACCAACAGTGGCTGGTCGAAGAGGATCAGGGCATAGAAGTTGTTAGTAATGACTTAGATCTACAGACGTGCAATCAACTCAATATATTTTCTGATCTGCTGTTACCCAGAATTTGGAGATGCCTCTCAAGCTACTGTTCGGGTGAGGAGAGAAGTCTGTTTTTTGAAGGAGGCACATCATCTCAAATAGGATTATAAGCTGAAGTTTCAGGTTCACTCTGACCTCTTCTTGCAGCAGTTAAGGAAATTCAAGAAAATATTTGCTGAGTTGATGCTGAGATATATGGGCCCAAACCTATTTGGGGTTAATGGTCAATGCAGTCAGGTTAAAACTACTTGTGCTACCGCAGCTGCTTCTTTGCTCTATCGGTGGGAATAAATAGTCCATTATAACCAACTTGGCTGAAAATGAACCTGTCAACCCTGACAATGCTTCAGGGCAAAAAGAACAAGTGAATCATCTGTGCCCTTAAAGATTTGACTGAATCAAAATGTCATCTAAAAAAACTGAAATAAATTCAGTTTTGGAATAAATAGAAATCATATTTTCTTATTGGAATGCATATTGTTTTCCTAAATGAGTATGAAAGTAGACAAGTAACATTATAAAGGGCAGGAACAGTTGGTAGACCAGATTTAAAGCAAGTCAAAGGAAATCTATTTTTATTATTACTGCAAGGCTTGTAAAGTTTTAGAAAAATAAATAAAAATAGTCCCAATTGTTTTCGTATTAGTTATAGGAGTGTGAATCTTTAGATAAAGTAAAGGTATAACATATATTGTCTACTTCTTTCACCTTTTCGCTGGTCTTTGAGAGAACTAGTGAATTGTGTCTCTGGCATTCTGCGTGATCTCCATCTATCCTGGCCAAAAGATTTGCTGCCTGCAGATACTGTACAGCGCAACACATGTGGCTACCACATGGAGAACAAATGTGTGTTTGATCTTGAGGCATCTCAAAAGGATTTGCCACTGGGGCTCCAGTTGACCAAAGGTGACCTCTTTCACCATCTTTGCACCGTGCAAGCATCTACTTAATATCTCTTGTTGAGGGCATAGGGATTCCTTAGGGAAGAGCTTCAACAGCCATGGCAATAAAGAATATGCTGTGTCCCCAGTTAGTAAAATTACTTGAAGCTTATAAATAAATGATAAAATATAATTAATCTGTCCCTTTTGTAAGCAGGTTAATCTTTGTGCTGTATAATGCTGTAAAAATGCACATTTTCATTTATATGTAAAGTATGCAGTAGACCTGTATGTCCAAACATTTCTGGGCCTGACCATTGAAGGAATGGATAGATGATTATATCACCAATATTTGCCAATTGGCTTCACTCTCAAAAATGGTTACTCTTGCTTTCAGGACTACAATCTAAAGAGAATAGAAGTTAATTGTGAGCAAAACCATTTTACTTTATTTTGCACCTTTACAAGAATGGACCAGCACAACAAAGGGCACATTCAGGTCTTTACCGCCTGGACATTAAGCATGGCCTGCGAGGGTCGCAGCCCCTTTACAGAACCTTCTAGATTTCTCTCCCATTAATTTAAGTGGAAAGAAAATCAGGCAGTTCCAGTACTGCCATGTGATCCCCTGCAAGATTTTTCTTTCTGCATTCTGCCCTGGCAATGTTTTATTCCCAGCTAGTAAAGATGATCATTTATACCACAGACTTTACCTGCACCTTAATAGCCAACTGAAATGGAGAAATAGCCTGATTTGGTGCTGGGTGAAGCATTTTGGACCAACTTCCAGCAGCCCACCCCACTCCTTGCCATAAGCTCTCTGGAGTCTACTGCATTTACAGCAGTTTGATAATATTTGCAGAGATAATAATTGCAATTTTATTTTCTGATTATTTTAACAATGATTTTACTGCTATGAATAAGATTGGGTCATTAGGTGAGTAAAGAAATATTTAATTACTGGCTTAAGCAGTTGACTTAACTGGGAAACAGATCATTGATCACCTTAAAGCTTTTATGTGGCAACAGCATCAACAAAATGGCATTCTTACCAAAGAGAATCAGAAAGCCAAGATTTATGAAGCAAAAGGTGAATACGTTATGGAGTAAGTGAGCATCCCATCTTGCAAGCATCATGAATCCATCAAACCCCAGAGCTCCATAAATGAGTGTTTGAATGGAATACCTTGTGATAAAAAGAACCTGATAGGACATCAAAGAGAAGTTCAGTGATATCAAGAAAATCTTCCCCCAGCAGGCTCTCAGAAGTACCTGGAAAAGACCCCCTACTTTAAACTTAATAACTACAAAGGACAAAGTGGTAGAATTTTATTTCCTGAAGTCCTTGAAGGGGTTGTAGCAATGAGATTGTTGGTAGTAGCACTGATTCAGGCAAGTTCTTTTTTAGATTTTATGGGGCCAAAATTCATCACCTCACCGCCCGTTGCCGCTGACTGCCGCCCACTGCTGCTGACATTCCTTGTCAAGATCCGCCCAGTGCCACTTTGGAGGTGGCCTGGAGTGGGCAGGAGGGGAGAGCCGCCGGGAACCGCCCGCTGACGTCGGCAGACGGCCAAGTGGCGCAACTGACCTTCCACCCACCGAGCACCCAGATTCCTGTGGGCGGGAGTCGGTGGCAGAACGGGGGTGGACCGTTGGCTGGAGGCTGGTCTGTCCCCAATGGCAAGTATGAAGAACCTGAAAAAAAGTAAGTGAACATTTAAAAAAAAATTCTTCGGATAGTTTTTTTATTTTTTATTGGTGGTTTTTTTTTCAGGTCTTCAACCCTCTGTGGACCTGACTCCATCCTCGGCGGCACTTGGACGGCAAGCGTCTGTGCTGCCGAGAATGAGACCTCCCGCCCGCTGCCACCCAGATTGGCGACGTACGTCATCCATTTGCTGCCCGCCGACCTTCGAGGGACCTCGGCCATGAATATCCCGCCCAAAGTACCGTCCGCTACCTTGGCGACCATCGGCAGCACTTTGGGTGGCACTTGGGCGGGCGGAAGCCTTGATGAAAATCAGCCCCTATATATTTGTTGGCTCATTCGATTGAAGGATGCTAGGGTTAGGGAATGGAACACATCTTCATCTTGGGTCAGATATAGCACCTCTAGTTGTAGAATATAGCTAGATGTGTACCTCCCTAACAATTTGCCATAACTCCAAAAAAGCACCTAGCACATTACTGTGAATTGTTCTATTTCCTATACTAGATATCCTTATGGCCTCATATGTCCTTACAAATTGTGGGGAGGGAAGACATTCATTTGCTTATCATTGAAGAAGAATGCCAGGGCTAATAAGGCTTCTTCCTCCTAAAGTCCAGTAGTTTCACACAGCCGAAGAATATTGGTTGTCTTGGGGTGAGATACGTGCCTACTTTACCTAATTTGCTGATAGGCATCAAAATTATTTAAATTCTCAATAGTTCAGCCATTAGTCATAATTCTAATATTTATTTGCTGCCCATTTAGAAAAGAATGCAGCATTTGCGTCAGTTTTACTAAAAAAAACACAGCCTCATAACTGAATTGAAATGAAGACGTTTACACATAGACAACAAGCATGAAATGTTTAATCAATCAGAAGTACTATCAAATATTTTTAAAGAACAACAACTTGTATTTATATAGTGCTTTAAAACATCCCAAGGCGCTTCACTGGAGCGTTATAAAATAAAATTTGACACCGAGCCACATAAAAAGAAATTAGTGCAGGTTACCAAAAGCTTGGTCAAAGAGGTAGTTTTTAAGGAACGTCAATAAGGAGGAAAGAGAGGTAGAAAGGTGTAGAGGTTTAGGAAGGGAATTCCAGAGTTTAGGGCCTTGGCAGCTGAAGGCATGGCCATTAATACTTGAGCAATTAAAATTAGGGATGCTCAAGAGATCAGAATTAGAGGAGTGCAGATATCTTGGAAGGTTATGGAGCTGGAGGAGATTACAGAGATAGAGTAGTAAACATTTTCAGCATTACAAGGCAAAACAGGATTTGGGTTCAATGATCCAGTTGTTAGGATAACCTGAGCACCATCATAAAAGGCAAAAATGTAATTGTGTACAAAGTAATTTTCTAATAAACACTACATTTGTGCTAACACTTTCACTTCCCATATAATACGTCATCCTGTTAAGCAGCAATGCAAAAACTAGGATCACTGTATTTTAAATGCAACCTTGAATAATATGAGCGTGGTACTAGCCACCTGGGGAGCAAAGATTTCCTCTGTGCACTATGCACAGAAAAATCACAAACACATTCATTAGAAATTGGCACTCAATATGTCCGTTGCATGCCCGTAAAATGGATGGAACAAGATCCAATTTCTACCCTGTTATATTTTACTATCCAAAATTGTAGCACTGTCAGGAGCATAAAAAACTCTGAGCTCCACCGACCAGCGACAGTAAGAGGTGTTGATTCTTCCTCTTGCTGTACAGCTGTGTATAATAAACTACTGTTGGTTCACTGCCTTCTTTTTGTTTATTATTTCCTTCCTATGGCTTGTTCATTGCTCTCTTACCTTGATTTATGACACCTTTCCTATAGTTCTTTTCCTACTTCCTTTTTGTGGTTTATTCATTGCTTTCTTTTTGCATTTAGTTTATTTCATGATTTTTGAAATGTATTTATTTTTTACACTTTGTTTTATTTTCCTTGTCCATTATTATTACTTCCCTCTGGTCCATTATTATTATTTCCCTCTGGTCCATTATTATTACTTCCCTCTGCTCCATTATTATTACTTCCATCTTGTCCATTATCATTACTTTCCTCTGGTCCATTATTATTGCTTTCCTCTTGTCCACTATTATTACTTCCATCTTGTCCATTATTATCACTTCCATCTTGTCCATTATTATTACTTCCCTCTTGTCCATTAGTATTACTTTCCTCTTGTAAAGTCCTTACTCTACTGCATGAAACCACACGAGGCACATATGGGGACAAGGTAATTCTGTGACCTGCTCTCTTTATTTACAGGACTCCAAAAGACAGTGACCCTGCATGGGACCTCCCTTTTTATACCTGTGTGATTAGGTAAGGAGTGTCTCCCACAAGTTTACCCCTTGTGGTCAAGGTGTGCATCAAGGTTGAGTGTATACAGTGGTGTTACATTGTGGTTACATACATGACATTACCTTCCCCCCAAAGTCTTATTGGGATCATAGGTTTAGTCTTTCAGGTGGTCTATGCTCCCTCGTGGAGTGCCGCAGTTGGGGCTCTGGTTGTTGGACACTGACGTGAGTGTCTGTCACCTGTGGTGATTCCGGCTTGTCCGGGCTGACCACAGGGGCTGTGAATTCTTCTGATTGCTCTTGTTGCTCGTTCACTGGCGATGTTGTGAAATCCATCTCATGGTCTTGTTCAGGTTCCTCCGTGTCGGTACAGAACTTTTTTTTTATTTGGTCCAGATGCTTACGGCATATCTGACCATTGTTGAGTTTTACCTCGATGACCCTATTCCCCTCTTTGTCAATTATAGTGCCCTCAAGCCATTTGGGCCCCATGGCGTTATTCAGGACGAATACAGGATCATTTATTTCTATACATCTCCCTCTCGAATTACAGTCATGGTACTCGTTTTGTGACTTGCGCTTGCCCTCAACTATGTCGGTCAGGACTGGGTGAATGAGGGACAACCGAGTTTTGAGTGTCCCTTTCATTAGTAGATCTGCGGGCGGGACCCCCGTGAGCGAGTGCAGTCGGGATCTATAGGCCAGCAGGAGGCGCGCCAGGCGGCATTGTAGGGAGGGTCCTTGGATCCTGAGCAACCCTTGCTTAATGATTTGGCTCACACGTTCCGCCTGGCCATTGGAGGCCGGCTTGAACGGCGCAGTCCTGACGTGGTTGATGCCATTGCCCGACATAAACTCTTGGAATTCGTAGCTTGTGAAACATGGGCCGTTATCACTAACCAGGATGTCCGGCAAGCCATGGGTTGCAAAGATCACACGTAGGTTTTCCACAGTGGTGGATGACATGCATGAATTCAGAATGATGCACTCGATCCATTTCGAGTACGCATCTACCACAATAAGGAACATCTTACCCATGAACGGGCCCGCATAGTCAACATGAATGCGTGACCATAGCCTGGTGGGCCAGGGCCACGGGCTCAGCGGGGCCTCCCTGGGGGCATTGCCCACCTGGGCACACGCCGTGCACCTGCGAACACAGTGTTCCAGGTCTGTGTCAATTCCAGGCCACCAAACATGTGACCGGGCAATGGCCTTCATCAGCACAATGCCTGGGTGCTCGCTGTGGAGTTCCCTGATGAATGCCTCCCTGCCCTTCTGGGGCATAACTACCTGGCTGCCCCATAGTAGGCAGTCGGCTTGCATGGAGAGCTCATCCATCCATCTGTGGAACGGTCTGACCTCCTCAGAGCATGCTCCGTGTGCGGACGCCCAATCTCCAGTCAGGACACATTTCTTAATCAGGGATAGGAGGGGATCTCTGTTTGTCCAGATTTTGATCTGGCGGGCTGTGATGGGGGAGCCTGTGCTGTCAAAGGCATCTACATCGACAGCCATGACCATCTCGGCGCTTTGCTCTGCTGCCCCCTCAGTGGTGGCCAGTGAAAGCCTGCTGAGCGCGTCAATGCAATATTCAGTGCCGGGCCGGTGCCGGATGGAGTAGTCATAAGCAGCCAACGTGAGAGCCCATCGCTGTATGCGAGCTGATGCGTTGGCATTGATAGCCTTGCTGTCTGACAACAGGGATGTTAATGGCTTGTGGTCCATTTCTAATTCAAACTTCCTACCAAAGAGGTACTAATGCATTTTTTTTACACCTTAGACACATGCAAGCGCTTCTTTCTCGACCATCCCATATCCCCGTTCTGTTTGAGAGAGCGATCTGGAGGCATAAGCCACAGATTGTAGTTGACCCTCTGCGTTACCCTGCTGGAACACGTACCCAACCCCATAGGACGATGCATCAGAACCAAATTTTTACAGGGGTCGTACAGGGTCAACAATTTGTTTGAACAAAGTAGGTTTCGCGCCCGATCAAAAGCCCATTCCTGACAGTCCCCCCAAGACCAATCACAACCCTTATGCAGGAGTACGTGTAGTGGCTCCAACAACGTGCTCAAGTTCGGCAGAATGTTCCCGAAATAGTTCAACAGTCCGAGGAATGAATGCAACTCCGATGTGTTGCAGGGCCTGGGTGCTCGTCGAATCGCTTCTGTTTTGGATTCGGTGGGCTGAATCCCATCTGCAGCAACCCTCCTGCCCAGAAACTCTACCTCAGGAGCTAAGAATACACATTTAGACTTCTTGAGTTGCAGGCCTACCTGGTCCAGTCGGCGTAGCACCTCCTCCAGGTTGTGGAGGTGTTCCTCGGTGTCTCAACCTGTGATGAGGATGTCGTCCTGGAATACGATCATTCCAGGAATGGATATAAACAGGCTTTCCATGTTTCGTTGAAAAATTGCGGCCGCTGATCGAATGCCAAATGGGCAACTGTTATAAATGAACAGTCCCTTGTGCGTGGTGATGGTGGTCAGTAGCTTAGATTCGTCGGCCAGTTCCTGGGTCGTATAGGCTGAAGTGAGGTCCAACTTGGTGAACAGCTTGCCGCCTGCCAGCGTGGCAAAGAGGTCCTCCACTCTTAGGAGCGGGTATTGATCTTGTAGGGACACCCGATTGATGGTGGCCTTGTAGTCGCCACAGATCCTGACAGAGCCATCCTCTTTTAGGATGGGAACGATGGGACTCGCCCAGTCGCTGAATTCAACCGGCGAGATGGTGCCCTCTCTCAATAGTCGGTCCAATTCACTCTCGATCTTTTCCCGCATCACATACGGCACCGCTCTGGCTTTGTGGTGCACTGGCCTGGCACCCGGGGTGATGAGTATCACTACCTTAGTGCCTTTGAAAGTCCTGATGCCTGGTTGGAATAGTGAATCGAATTGTTGTAGGACTTGTGAGCTTGAACTTCGCTCCACAGATGACATTGCGTGAACATCCCCCCATTTCCAGTTCATCTCAGCTCACCAGCTCCTCCCCAACAGTGCAGGACCATTGCTCGGGACAATCCAGAGCGTCAGCCAATTCACTATCCCATTGTGTGTGACAGCCAACATTGTACTGCCTAGCACTGGAATGATTTCTTTGGTGTAAGTCCGTAATTGTGTCTTGATACGTGCTAATTTGGGTCTACTGGCTTTAAGTGGCCATAGCTTCTCAAATTGCTGAACTCCCATGAGTGACTGGCTGGCCCCAGTGTCCAGCTCCATGCGTACAGGAATGCTGTTTAATAAAACTCTCATCATCACTGGTGGCGTTCTGGTGTATGAACCATGAATATTCGTCACACGGACCCGCTGAACCTCGACATCCATCGATTTGCCCTAAAAGTCATCCTGCCTCAAAGAACCCTCTTCTGGTCCATCCGTCTCATATATTAGTCTGCTAGCAGGCTTCCTGCACGTTGGAGCTAAATGGCCACTGAGATTGCAGTTCCTGCAGACAAACTGTTGAAATCTGCAAGATCTAGCTGAGTGTCTTCCCCCACACCTCCAACATGAGTTAAAGTTTCCATTGTTGGGAAGAAAGGGACTATGGCCAGGCATTCCGCGCTGGCTGTCCCTTTGACTGCTCCTGAGTACCCTATTAGTGGGTGTCAATGGCCCCATCCCGGGCCGCATTGTCCACTGTGATGGCTTGAATGTCCGTTCAGCCTACCATTGCCTCTGTTGAAGTCCTACTCTGGGATCTATTGCTGCCTGGGGATTGTCGGACTGCCCCTGCCTGCCTGCGGGGCTCTGAGTCGCATTGATAATGTTGACTTCCTGATCCATCGCCACGTTAGAGGCAGAATTGCGCGCGTATATTATTTTCGTCTCTTCCTCCCCCGCCATGAAAGTTTGAGTCATCAACGCCGCCGCTTCCAAGGTCAAATCCTTGGTCTCAATTAATTTGCGGAAAATTCCCGCATGACCGATGCCCTCGATAAAGAAGTCCCTTAGCATCTCCCCCCTGCAGGCATCTGTGAACTTACAGGGGCTGGCCAAATGCCAGAGGTCCGCTATGGAGTCCGGTATGCTCTATCCTTCATGACGTCGGTGGGTGTAGAATCTGTGTCAGGCCATATGTATGCTACTCACCAGTTTGAGGTGCTCCCTGATCAATTTGGTAAGTTCTTCAAAGGTTTTGTTCGCCGACTTTTCGGGTGCTAGTCAGTCCTTCATGAACGCGTAAGTCTTTGGTCCGCAGCTGGTCAAAAGATGAGCCCTTCGCTTGTCGGCCGCTGCATCCCCCAGCCATTCTTTCGTAACAAAGCTTTGATGAAGCCTCTCAACAAAATCGTCCCAGTCTTCCCCAACACAGAACCGTTCCTCTGTGCTACCGGTGACCATTCTTGTGGGCCGTGAATTCCCGTTTCTCGTCGCCAATGTAAAGTCCTTACTCTACAGCATGAAACCACACGAGGCACATCTGGGGACAAGGTCACTCTGTGACCTGCTCTCTTTATTTACAGGACTCCAAAAGACAATGACCCTGCATGGGACCTCCCTTTTTATACCTGTGTGATCAGATAAGGAGTGTCTCCCACAAGTTCACCCCTTGTGGTCAAGGTGTGCATCAAGGTTGAATGTATACAGTAATACAGTGGTGTTACATTGTGGTTACATACATGACACCTCTTGTCCATTATTATTACTTCCCTCATGTTCATCATTACTACTTTCCTCTGGTCCATTATTATTACTTTCCTCGCCCATTATTATTACTTCTATCTGGTCCACTATTATTACCTTCTTCTGGTCCATTATTATTACTTCCCTCTTGTCCATTATTATTTTATTTTTGTGATTTGTATCCGCCTCTCCACCTCTCTCCCCATCTTTAAGACTCTCCTGAAAATCTAATTGTTTGGCCAAGCTTTTAGTCACCTGTCCCAATGTCTTCCTCTTTGACTTTGACGCAATTTTTGTCTGATTAAACTCCTGTGAAGGGCCTTGCACTGCTTTACTACATCAAAGACGCTATATAAATGCAAGTTGTTATTATTACTGCCTGCTTGCTACTTACTCCCACCTGTATATCATTTATTATTGCATTGTTTTGGTTTCTTTATTATTGCTTTCTTGGCAGAGAACAAAGACGTTCAATTGTAATGATCTGTGTGTTCTCTGTCGGTGTAGAAATAGATTAAAAAATGAATGGAGATACAGAGAAAACTACAAATGCTGACAAAAGGGCCTTGAATTTACTCAGCATTTTCAATGAGTTTGTATCTAAAAATCGATATTGTTGACGGTGGATTTTGGGGCGGGATCTATTTCTGCTGGCTTTTTGCCCATAATGACAGCACTATAGTGTCTATCATGATCTGAGGCCTACCATGTGAGTGCTCACCATAGCTGCAGGCAGCTCACTACCATTAAGTCAAATGAGGAGCAATGAACATTGGAGTGTCTATTGATACCAGTGTATCTGCCAACGTGTTGTAGGCAGGGCAGGACTTAGAGCATCAAGTGTATTTTACAGCAAACAAAGCAAACAACAAAAAAAACCTAAGTTGACTAACTCAACAAACAACAAAGCAAACTAAGGCTATTTACAGAGTCTATTTAAAAAGAGTCTCTACAAACTGCAGCAAACTCAACTTGTGCGTGACTGAAACTGTAGCAACTGCTCCTGATAAAAGCAGGCTGCTTTCTCCAGCAAAATGTAGTGAGTGGAGGAGTTACATGCAAATTATGGGCTCGAACCTCAACTTCTGTTGCATGTTTAACGCCCACTTAACGCCAATTTTAATGCTGAAATGACGTACAATGCCCACATATCGCCCATTCTGGCACAAAATTCTTCCCGCATCTAACCTGTCCCATCCCGTCAGAATTTTATACGTTTCAGGAGATCCCCTCTCATCCTTCTAAACTCCAGTGTATAAAGGCCCAGTTGATACAGTCTCTCCTCATATGTCAGTCCAGCCATCCCTGGAATCAGTCTAGTGAACCTTCGCTGTACTCCCTCAATAGCAAGAACGTCCTTCCTCAGATTAGGAGTTTAGAAGGATGAGAGGGGATCTCATAGAAACGTATAAGATTCTGACGGGACAGGACAGGTTAGATGCGGGAAGAATGTTCCCGATGTTGGGGAAGTCCAGAACCAGGGGACACAGTCTTAGGATGAGGGGTAGGCCATTTAGGACTGAGATGAGGAGAAACTTCTTCACTCAGAGAGTTGTTAACCTGTGGAATTCCCTGCCGCATAGAGTCGTTGATGTCAGTTCATTGGATATATTCAAGAGGGAGTTAGATATGGCCCTTACGGCTAAAGGGATCAAGGGGTATGGAGAGAAAGCAGGAAAGGGGTACTGAGGTGAATGATCAGCCATGATCATATTGAATGGTGATGCAGGTTCGAAGGGCTGAATGGCCTACTCCTGCTCCTATTTTCCATGTTTCTATGTTGAACATGTGATTGATGTCAATGGTGGAAAAAGTGGGATGTGGCCGGGGGTTTGGTGTTATTGGCTGTGAACACAATATTCCAGGTGAGGCCTCACCAAGGCCCTGTACAATTGCAGTAAGACCTCCCTGCTCCTATACTCAAATCCCCTAGCTATGAAGGCCAACATGCCATTTGCCTTCTTCACCACCTGCTGTACCTGCATGCCAACTTTCAATGACTGATGAACCATAACACCCAGGTCTCATTGCACCTCCCCTTTTCCTAATCTGCCGCCATTCAGATAATATTCTGCCTTCGTGTTTTTACCACCAAAGTGGATAACCTCACATTTATCCACATTATACTGCATCTGCCATGCATTTTCCCAATCACCTAACCTGTCCAAGTCACCCTGCAGCCTCTTAACATCCTCCTCACAGCTCACACCACCACCCAGTTAAGTGTCACCTGCAAACTTGGAAATATTTCACTCAATTCTTGCATCCAACTCATTAATATATATTGTAAAGAGCTGGGGTCCCAGCAATGAGCCCTGCGGCACTCCACTAGTCACTGCCTCCCATTCCGAAAAGGACCCATTTATCCCGACTCTCTGCTTCCTGTCTGCCAACCAGTTCTCTATCCATGCCAGTACATTACCCCCAATACCATGTGCTTTGATTTTGCACACTAATCTTTTGTGTGGGACCTTGTCAAAGGCCTTTTGAAAGTTCAAATACACCACATCCACTGGTTCTCCCTTGTCCACTCTACTAGTTACATTCTCAAAAAATTCCAGAAGATTTGGCAAGCATGATTTCCCTTTCACAAATCCATGCTGTCTTGGACCGATCCGGTCACTGCTTTCCAAATGCGCTGCTATTTCATCCTTAATAATTGATTCCAACATTTTCCCCATTACTGATGTCAGGCTAACCAGTCTATAATTTCCCGTTTTCTCTCTCCCTCTTTTTTAAAAAGTGGTGTTACATTAGTTACCCTCCAGTCCATAGGAACTGATCCAGAGTCGATAGACTGTTGGAAAATGATCACCAATGCATCCACTATTTCTAGGGCCACCTCCTTATGTACTCTTGGATGCAGACAATCAGGCCCCGGGGATTTGTCGGCATTCAATCCCATCAATTTCCCCAACACAATTTTCCGCCTAATAAGGATATCCTTCAGTTCCTCGTTCCCCTAGTACATCCGGAAGGTCATTTGTGTCTTCTTTCGTGAAGACAGAACCAAAGTATTTGTTCAATTGGTCTGCCATTTCTTTGTTCCCCATTATTAATTCACCTGAGTCTGATTGCAAGGGATCTACGTTTGTCTTCACTAATCTTTTTCTCTTCATATATCTATAGAAGCTTTTGCAGTCAGTTTTTATGTTCCCGGCAACACAGAATACAAAGGCAAAGCATGAGCGTGGTCCCCAACCCCCATACATTGCAACAAATTGCATACACCCAGATGGACATGTAACATAGCCATCACCTGTGCAAATGCACCTCACTTTCCTTCCCCTCTCTCCTTCTCCCACCTCTACTCCATTCCCTCCTTGTTCCACGGTGCCTGGCCGAGGAGCTCCTCAGGCAGTGCCTTATTGGGGGGGATGAAGGCAGATGCGTTGGTTGGTCAGATATGGAAGTGCGGGGTGCTGAGGGGGAAACATTCTCTCATGCAGAAGCAGGATCTTGATTCTTGCTCTCATTTGTCGTTTGCAGTGGTGGTGCGGAACCTAGGGGTGGAGTGCCGCGCTCTGGGACCACTGGGAGGGCTGTGGCAACAGTGTTCCTGGCTATCGCATCCGGGGACTCTGTCATGGTGACCAGGTGTCAGGATATGCCCCCCAAAGCTTCAATGAGCTGGTCACCAATGTCTACAGTCCTCTTGGACAACTGTACCACCTCTCCACTCGTGGAACAGACCTGCCGCATCCACGAGACCTCCGTGGGGTTGGCGCCGTCCTGGGGACAAATGGGGTGCCCTGTGGAGAGGTGCTTGGGGCCGGCACCTCCAGAGGGAGGCGGGAATAACCGGAGGACAAATAGATTGCCTTGGGGTGGAATGGGTTCTGGAGTGTGGCAATGCAGGTTCTTCGAAGTCCACGCTCTCATCCATCGAGAACAGACCCAGCAGATTGTCGGGTGACAATTGGAGCTCCGCAGCACCAGATGCAGTAAGATCGTCCGCCGACTCCTGCCCCACGCCCCCACCATCTGGCCTTTGTGGCCTTGCCTGGGGCCGCATTGCTGGATGAGCTGCAAGTCACAAATGAGGTTGTTAGAGGAGAAGGGGGTGCAAGGGTGACAAGTTGAGTCCAGCACTACACAGAGCGTATGCACGACAAAAGCACCACCGTTCTCAAAATCATCGCAGACATCTCATTTCATGACTATCAACACATTGTGCATTGCAATGATTTTCATTAGGCCAGCATTATTTCTATGACACTATTAGAAATCATCTATCATATATGAGTTGGTGTGGCATCTATTGACTTTACATCACACAATGGTGTAAGCTTTACTTATGTGGCATCACTTCAGGGTCTGTAGCTGCATCCGTGGCTGTACAGGGGTGCTTCCCCACGACTGCTAGCACGCGCTCCTCCATGTCATTGATGTCGCTGGGGACTGGTGGCTCCTCACCCGTTTGCCTCTGCATGGACCTCATCATCGCTAGCTTCTTCTGTAAAAGGTGACAGGACGACATGGCATGAGATCATTGCGTGATTTCTTTGCTAGGTACTGTCACAGAGACTGATACAACACATAACCGACAGATGTAATCATGATTATTATCATTCTTTACCTCAAGACATACACTGTGACCGCAGGCTTTGAGTAAAACATTCCCGGTAAAAGTGCAAGACCTCACATCTGTTGATAGTCACTCATGACTGTTACAAATCAAATTATATAAATACATAAATACATGTAACTCAATGTAATACTTACTCTTGAGGATCCCACAAGGTCGTTCCATTGTTTGCGGCAATGGTTGGTCGCCAATGAGACCACCTCTGCTATCTCGGTCCATATCCTCTGGTAGGCCTTTGGGCTGGGCTTCCCACGCCCTCCCTGTGTCAAATCACCCCAGCATAACTCGACCTCCTGCAGGAGGGAGGCATTTGCCTCGTCCGAGAACCTCCTGGCTCTTTTGCGGCCTCCAATGTACTCCTCTCCCACCTCACTGCTCTCTGCAGCGTCAGTCTCCACAGTGTGCTGTGATGCCTCCTCCTCTCCCTCCATTATAGGCCAAATTTGGTCAAATATGTGACTGGTAAAAGCTACTTTTCGTTTACCTACTTGCTGTGAAGCTCTAAAGTCTCCCTCCTTCCTCCCAAAGCAGCTACAGCACACCCAGCCATGTCTTCAGTCCCTCTGTGTTCCCTTTCTCTGTCTCCTCTTCTGCGCATGTCATGGTGACCTTGACCTCCAGAATTGCTAAGGACGGCCACACTTTATGGCAGAAGGTCAAAAAAATTTAACGCTATCTCCCATTTAATATCGCTCACGATAACGCCCATTATCAAAAATGTAAACTAGTTGTTCTGAGAATAGGCGAGAAGCCGGCGATCTGAAAACCCTTTTTTACCGCCCACACCGGAAATAACGCCCATTTTTGGGTGATAAGCTCAAAAGTGGAAGTTCTAACCCCATGTGTTTAAAATCAATCCCAGCCACTTCCAGCAGTGTGGTCTCCAGGTGTGATTGACAGGGAAATTATCCAATCATCTCCATGCTGGCCGGGAACAGTGGTGCCCCTATATGCAGCCATTGGAGTCACCAAACCCTGTGACCCCAAGGGTAACTTTGAATGAAATAGAAATGGGGTACCAGTTGCCACCATCAGCTGATACTGGTAGAAGTGATTTACTTTAGCGCCTGCAGCCTGAAGAAACTTTCAAAGCAGATTGCTGAAGTTACAAAAGAGCTTGTAAAGCATTTTTGTTTGCCTTGCAACTGGACAGAGCTATTCTTGCCTCCGACTGCCTGAGGGCCTGTGAGATCATTGGTAAGGAATTCTGAATATCAGGTACGTAATTCCCAATGGTTGTTCCTTGTAATAAATTACCTCCCAAAGAATCTGCAGGCTGCGTCGATCCTATGGACCTCAGTGACAAACTCTGCGTGAGAAAAGTGCGCTTAATCAATGCAGCAAATTAAGAGCTGTGCCAGTTATTAGATGAAAATCTGCAGCCACGATCATCTGCCTGGCTGTGGAAGTGATGACCACACTCCATTTTTATGCCACAGTGTAATTTCTAGTACATGCCTTTACACAACTGGTCATCAAGAAGACCATTGGGGTCTTAAAGGGGTGCCATCGTTGCCTTAAGAGATGAGGAGGGACTCTGCAATATGTTACACATAGCTTCAGCTTGCTATGACCTGGAGGCAGATGAGGACAAAGTGGATCATTGCCAGGACCATTGCCAGGACCATTGCCAGGACCATTGCCAGAACTCGTCAGTGTCAGCTCTTGCAAGGGACATCAGAACTCAACATATTAATGAACTGCTTTCACCTACTCGATCTTTGTCACCACTGCCATAACTCCTTGGGACTGAAATTTACCTTCACCTGAAACTGGTAGCACATTCCGCTCCTGAAGTGTTTTTTCCGCCGCGTGGGATGAGGTTGCCTCTTTCGGTAAGTTCAGCTCTTCGGCATTTTTTTTTCCGGCAGACCGGAGGTCAGTCACAATAGGGGCAGAAGTAAGTACAGTAAGTACTGTAGAGGGGCGGAGTCTCTGCCGCTGTCAGTCAGCAGCGGAGCGGAGATGAGGTCATGACGCGTGTTTGTCACCACGTTCGCCCCTTCACTTAAAGGGGAGAGCCTTCGGCATTGTGAAACGTTGGCCCACTGGCCCACTGTTGGCGGCCTGGCCAAACCCACGGCCATAATTGTCGGCCCGACCTGGCAGTCGGCCGACAAAAAAAAACATGGTGGCCATGGAAGTGCGCCCTCCCCTTGAAGGGCCACCCCGCTGCCATGGCTCACAGAGTGAAAGTAAGGTGCACCAACTGAAAAAGCTGTCGGGAGCAGATTTAAGATTTTTGGACCTAAATTTCGCAGGAGGTGCGGGAGATTGGCGGTGCGCCCTTTGATGATGCACTTAGGACGGTCGGCAGCAGCGGGGCAGAAGTGGGGACTGCCAGAAAAATCCCCAAGGTGAATTTCGCTGAATTGGACTGGAAGTCAGCGGCCGCTCGATTCCGCTGCCTGGCCGCCACTTTCTGCCGTTACGTGGCTTTTTGGGGAGCTGAATTTCTGCCCCCTCATCCAAATAAAAGACAAATTCTTCAAACTAGAACATCACATCAAACCAACAGTTCTGAATTGAATAAGTAATCAAAAGTAATCACAAATTCTGGTGGGCAAGAAACGAGAGGCATTCAGGCAGTATAGCGAGCTGGGGGCTGTCAGTGGGAGGAAGGCGTAGACTCTTCAACCAAGAAAGAGGGCACCTGACATCACCTGAGGTATACAGCACAGTTAAAGGAATGGAAATTACTTTCCTTTAATACTACAAATCCTGAGTCGGGCAAGGGGTTGTCATCTGGAATTGTGAAGTGCAGCATTTCCTCTTTAAGCTGAGTTTTTGGAAACAAACAGGTATCAAGCAAACGGAGCTGCACCTGGCAGGTTTAACTCGGATGCAATGAACTTTTTGATCCAGCATTTGTTGTTCCAATTGCACCTTCCTCAAGGGAAGGTAGTACAAGTATTTGCAATTTATTGTCTGTCAGTTCATTTGATATATTCAAGAGGGAGTTAGATATGGCCCTTACGGCTAAGGGGATCAAGGGGTATGGAGAGAAAGCAGGAAAGGGCTACTGAGGGAATGATCAGCCATGATCTTATTGAATGGTGGTGCAGGCTCGAAGGGCCGAATGGCCTACTCCTGCACCTATTTTCTATGTCTATGTTTAAAGTATGTAAACACAAAATAAGTGCACTCTTTCTTGTATGGGTATAGTTTTTATGAATTACATCACAAAAATACATTCTTCTTCAGTGCAAGGAACTCAAAAAACAATAACATAAAATATCCTACAGTAGTATACAGTCAGGAGGGAGTGGCCCTGGGAGTCCTCAACATTGACTTTGGACCCCATGAAGTCTCATGGCTTCGGCAAGGAAACCTCCTGCTGATTACCACCTACTGCCCTCCCTCAGCTGATGAATCAGTACTCCTCCTCCATGTTGAACACCACTTGAAAGAAGCACTGAGGGTAGCAAGGGCACAGAATGTAATCTGGGTGGGGGACTTCAATGTCCATCACCAAGATTGCTCGGTAGCACCATACTGACCAAGCTGGCCAAGTCCTGAAGGTCACAGCTGTGAGACTGGGCCTGCAGCAGGTGGTAAGAGAACCAACACGAGGGAAAAACCTACTTGACCTCATCCTCACCAATCTACCTGTCGCATATGCATCTGTCCATGACAGCATTGGTGCAGTGACCACTGCACAGTTATTGTGGAGACGAAGTCCCGTCTTCACAATGAGGACACCCTCCATCATGTTGTGGCACTACCACCATACTAAATGGGATAGATGCAGAACAGATCTAGCAGCTGAAAACTGGACATCCATGAGGCGCTGTGGGCCATCAGCAGCAGCAGAATTGTATTCCACCATTATCTGTAACCTCATGGCCAGGCATATGTTTTCAGTTTTGGTCTGCTAATCTGAGGAAGGACGTTCTTGCTATTGAGGGAGTGCAGCGAAGGTTCACCAGACTGATTCCCGGGATGGCAGGACTGACATATGACGAGAGATTGGATCGACTGGGCCTGTAATCACTGGAGTTTAGAAGAGTGAGAGGGGATCTCATAGAAATATATAAAATTCTGACGGGATTGGACAGGTTAGAGGCAGGAAGAATGTTCCCAATACTGGGGAAGGCCAGAACCAGGGGTCACAGTCTAAGAATAAGGGGTAAGCCACTTAGGACTGAGATGAGGAGAAACTTCTTTACTCAGAGAGTTGTTAACCTGTGGAATTCTCTACTGCAGAAAGTTGTTGAGGCCAGTTCATTAGATATATTCAAGAGGGAGTTATATATGGCCCTTACGGCTAAAGGGATCAAGGGGTATGGAGATAAACCAGGAAAGGGGTACTGAAGTGAATGATCAGCCATGAGCTTATTGAATGGTGGTGCAGGCTCGAAGGGCCGAATGGCCCACTCCTGCTCCTATTTTCTATGTTTCTATGTTTCTATATCCCTCATTCTACCATTACCATCAAGCCAGGCGACCAACCCTGGTTCTGTGAAGAGTGTAGAAGAGCATGTCAGGAGCAGAACCAGGCGCATCTAAAAATGAGGTGCAAACCTGGGGAAGGTCTTCAACACAGGACTACATGCATGCTAAGCAGCAGAAGCAGCATGCTATAGACAGAGCTAAGTCATCCCACAATCAACGGATCAGATCAAAGCTCTGCAGTTCTGCCACATCAAGTCATGAATAGTGATGGACAATTAAACAACTAACAGGAGGAGGATAGTCCATGAATAGCCGATTCCTCAATGATGGCAGAGCCCAGCACATGAGTGCAAAAGACAAGGCTGAAGCGTTTGCAACCTTCTTCAGCCAGAGTGCGAGTGGATGATCCATCTCGGCCTCCTCCCAAGTTCCCCACCATCACAGAAGCCAGTCTTCAGCCAATTCGATTCACTCCACGTGATATCAAGAAACAGCTGAGTGCCCTGGATACAGAAAAGGCTATGGGCTCTAACAATATCCTGGCTATCGTGCTGAAGACTTGTGCTCCAGAACTAGCCATGCCTCTAGCCAAGCTGTTACTGTACAGCTTCAACACTGGCATCTACCTGACAATGTGCAAAACTGCTCAAGTATATCCTTTCCACAAAAAGCAGGACAAATCCAATTTGGCCACATACCGCCCCATCAGTCTACACTCAATCATCAGCAAAGTGATGGAAGGTGTCGGCGACAGTGCTATCAAGCAACATTTACTTACCAATAACCTGCTCATCAATGCCCAGTTTGGGTTCCACCAGGGCCACTTGACAACAGACCTCATTACAGCTTTGGTCCAAACATGGACAAAAGTGCTAAATTCCAGAGGTAAGGCGAGTGTGGTTGCCCTTGACATCAAGGCAATATTTGATCGAGTGTGGCATCAACGAGCTCTAGTAAAAGTGAAGTAAATGGAAATTGTGGTGTCCCTGCACCGTACTACAAACTCACACGAGGCATGTACTGCAGACACAGTCACTACGTGACCTTAACCTATATTCCCAGGACCAAGGAGTGCTGACCCTGGGTGGGACCTCCCCTTTTATACCTGGAAACCCAGGTGAGGAGTGTCTCCCACAAGTTCACCCCCTGTGGTCAGGGTGTGCATTTATAGGGTATAACTACAGTGTACAGGAGTTGCATGAAGGTTACAGTTACATGACGATTACCATTGCATGATGGTTACATGCATGACATCACCTCCCCCCTTACGTCTTTTTGTGTCAAAGGTTAAGTCTTTCAGGTGGTCGACACTCTCTCGTGGAGTGCCGCAGTTGTGGCTCTGGTGGCTGAGCCTCGGCATGCGTCTCTGTCACCTGAGGTGATTCCGGACTGTCCGGGCTGGCCGCAGGGACTGTGCATACTGTGGATTGTCCTCATTGCTCATTCACTGGCAGTGGTGTGGGTGACATCTCATGATCTTCTTCAGGTTCCTCCGTGTCTATGCTGAACCTTTTCTTTACTTGGTCCAAATATTTGCAGCCTTTCTGCCGATTGTTTAGTCTGACCACTATGACCCTATTCCCTTCTTTGCCAATTACTGTGCCCTCAAGCCACTTGGGTCCCACAGCATGGTTGAGAACAAATACCGGGTCATCCATTTCTATATACCTCCCCCTTGAGTTTCGATCATGGAACTCGGTTTGGGACTGGCGCTTGCCCTCAACAATGTCTGCCAGGACTGGGCGAATGAAGGACAGCCATGTTTTAAGCGTGCGTTTCATGAGGAGTTCCGCTAGCGGGACTCTCGTGAGCGAGTGCGGGCGGGACCTGTAGGCCAGCAGGAGGCCCGATAAGCGGTACTGAAGGGAGGGTCCTTGGATGAGTAACATGCCCTGTTTTATGATTTGGACTGCACGTTCCGCACATTGGAAGCCAGCTTGAACGGCGCTGTCCGGATGTGTTTGATACCATTGCCCGACATAAACTCCTGGAATTCATGGCTGGTGAAACACGGGCCATTGTCGCGAAAACCATACGCAGACTCTCCATGGTGATGGATGTCATGCATGAGTTTAATATGATGCACTCGATCCATTTCGAGTATGCATCGACAACGATCAGGAACATTTTCCCCATGAACGGGCCCGCATAGTCTACGTGAATATGTGACCATGGCCTGGTGGGCCACGGCCACGGGCTGAGTGGGGCGTCCCTGGGGGCTTTGCCCAGCTGGGGGCTTTGCCCACACGTTGTGCACCTGCGAACCCAGTGTTCCAGGTCTGAGTCAATCCCCAGCCACCATACATGTGACCGGGCAATGGCCTTCATTAACACGATGCCAGGGTGCTCGCTGTGGTGTTCCCTGATGAACGCTTCCCTGCCTTTCTGGGGCATGACTACCCGGCTGCCCCATAGCAGGCAGTCGGCTTGGATGGAGAGCTCATCTATCCATCTCTGAAATGGTCTGACCTCCTCGGGGCATGCCCTGTGTGCGGGAGCCCAATCCCAAGTCAGGACACATTTCTTTATCATGGACAGGAGAGGGTCTCTGTTGGTCCAGAGTTTGATCTGGCGGGCTGTGATGGGGGGCCCTGCGGTGTCAAAAGCCTCAACGGCTATGACCATCTCAGCGCTTTGCTCCGTTGCCCCCTCGGTGGTGGCCAGTGGAAGCCTGCTGAGTGCATCAGCGCAATTTTCTGTGCCTGGCTGGTGCCGTATGGTGTAGTCATACACAGCCAGCATGAGAGCGCATCGCTGTATGCGAGCTGACGCATTGGCATTGACAGCCTTGCTGTTGGACAACAGGGATGTTAACAGCTTGTGGTTCGTCGCTAGCTCGAACCGTCTACCGAAAAGATACTGGTGCATCTTTTTCACACCGTAAACACAAGCGAGTGCTTCCTTTTCGACCATGCCATATCCACGTTCTACCTGGGAGAGTGACCTGGAGGCATAAGCCACTGGTTGAAGTCGGCCGTCGTCATTACCCTGCTGCAACACACACCCAACCCATAGGACAATGCATCGCACATTAAAACCAGTTTTTTACAGGGGTCATACAAAGCAACAGTTTGTTAGAACACAGCAGGTTCCTCGCCCTATTGAAAGCCCGTTCTTGACAGTCCCCCCAAAGCCATTCACAACCTTTATGCAGGAGTATGTGGAACAGCTCCAACAATGTGCTTAAGTTCGGTAGAAAGTTCCCAAAATAGTTCAAAAGTTCCAGGAATGATCGCAACTCCGACGTGTTACCGGGCCTGGGCGCCCGGCGGATCGCTTCCGTTTTTGATTCAGTGGGCCGGATCCCGTCTGTGGCAACCCTCCTGCCCAAAAACTCGACCTCTGGGGCCAAAAACACACACCTGGCCTTTTTCAGCCGCAAGCCTACCCGGTCCAGTCGGCGTAGCACCTCCTCCAGGTTGCGGAGGTGTTCCTCGGTGTCTCGACCCATTATAAGGATGTCGTCTTGGAATACGATTGTTCCAGGAATGGATTTGAGCAAGCTTTTCATGTTTCTCTGAAAGATAGCTGCCGCCGAACGAATGCCAAATGGACACCTGTTGTAGATAAATAATCCCTTGTGTGTCGTGATGGTGGTCAGAAGCTTGGATTCTTCAGTCAGTTCCTGAGTCATGTAGGTCAAAGTGAGGTCCAGCTTCGTGAACAGCTTGCCACCTGCCAGCGTGGCAAAAAGGTCCCTCCGCTCTCGGGAGCGGGTATTGGTCTTGTGACACTCGGTTGATGGTGGCTTTGTAGTCGCCACAAATTCTGACCGAGCCATCCACTTTAAGGACAGGAACGATGGGACTTGCCCAGTCGCTGAATTCAACGGCCGAAATTATGCCCTCTCTGAGCAGCCTGTCCAATTCACTTTCAATTTTCTCACGCATCACATACGGCACCGATCTGGCTTTGTGGTGCACTGGTCTGGTGTCCGGAGTGATGCGCATCACTTTAGTGCCCTTGAATGTTTCGACACCGGGTTGAAACAGTGACCCAAATTTTTGTAGGATCTGTGAGCATGCACTTCGCTCCACCGATGAAATGGCGTGCACATCGCCCCATTGCTAACTCCTCTTCAAGAGCGCGGGGCCATTTTCCGGGACGATCCAGAGTGGCAGCCGGTTCTGTGATCCATTATGTGTTACCACCAAGTTTGCACTGCCTAGCACTGGGATGATCTCTTTGGTGTATATCCGTAGCTGCGTGTCAATGTGTTCCAGTTTGGGCCTGCTAGCTCTTTGTGGCCATAGTCTCTCAAATTGTTGGGTGCTCATAAGTGACTGGCTAGCTCCCATATTCAGCTCCATGCGCACCGGGATGCCATTCAATAAAACTTTCATCACCATGGGTGGCGTTTTAGTGTATGAGCTGTGGACGTCAGCCACATGAACCCGCTGAACTTCAGCATCCATGGCTTTTCCCCAGACATCATCCTGCATTGCAGACCCCTCATCTGGTTCCTCTGTCTCACAGGTTAGCCTCACCACAGCCTTTTTGCACATCCTGGCCAAGTGTCCACTGACGTTACAAATCCTACAGGTATATTGCTGGAACCTGCAGCTTCTCGCAGTATGTCTACCCCTGTATCTCCAGCATGAGCTGAGATTGTTGTTAACAAAGGGACTGTTACCAGGCATTCCTCTCTGATTGCCCATTTGGTTGTTTCGAAGCACTCTGATGGTGGGTGTTAATGGTCCCATCGCGGGACGCATTGTTCCTCGTGATGGCGTGAATTGCCGATCCCCTTTCCATTGTCCCTGTTGCGGGCCCACCCTCGAGTCTATTGCTGCCTGGGTGGTTTCGAAATGCCCTTGCCTGCCTGCGGGGTCCTTAGCCGCGTTCACAATGTTAACTCCCTGGTCCATCGCCACGTTGGGACCAGGCTGCGTGCGTAAATTAGCTTGGTCTCCTCTTCCCCTGCCATGAAGGTCTGAGCTATCAACGCCGCCCCTTCTAAAGTCACATCCTTGGCATCTATGAGCTTCCTGAAAATCCCGGCATGATTAATGCCCTCAATGAAAAAGTCCCTTAACATCTCCCCCCTGCAGGCGTCTGTGAACTTACAGAGACTGGCCAAGCACCGCAGGTCTGCAACGTAGTCCGAGATGTATTGTCCCTCCCGACGCTGGTGTGTGTAAAACCGGTGCCGGGCCATGTGTACGCTACTCGCCAGCTTGAGATGCTCACTGATCAACTGGCTGAGCTCTTCAAAGGACTTGTCCACTGGCTTTTGGGGTGCGAGCAGGTTTATCATTAGCGCATACGTCTGTGGTCCGCAGCTGGTCAGTAGATGCGCCCTCCGCTTGTCAGCCGCTGTCGCTCTCAGCCAATCCTTCGTGACAAAGCTCTGCTGGAGTCTTTCCACGAAGTCGTCCCAGTCCTCACCCACACAGTAACATTCCCCTGTGCTAACGGTGGCCATCCTCGTGGTTCGGTGATTCCCGTTTCTCGTCGCCAAATGTGGTGTCCCTGCACCGTATTACAAACTCACACGAGGCATGTACTGCAGACACAGTCACTACATGACCTTAACCTTTATTCCCAGGACCAAGGAGTGCTGACCCTGGGTGGGATCTCCCCTTTTATACCTGGAAACCCAGGTAAGGAGTGTCTCCCACAAGTTCAACTCCAGTGTACAGGAGTTGCATGAAGGTTACAGTTACATGAAGATTGCCGTTGCATGATGGTTATATGCATGACAGAAATCATGGGGAAAACTCTCCACTGGCTGGAGTCACAAAGGAAGATGGTTGTGGTTGTTGGAGGTCAATCATCGCAGTCCCAGGACATTGCTGCAGGAGTTCCTCAGGGCAGAGTCATAGGTCCAACCATCTTCAGTTGCTTCATCAATAACCTTCCCTCCATCACAAGGCCAGAAGTGGGGATATTCACTGATGATTGCACAGTGTTTAGTTCCATTCGCAACTCCTCAGTTAATGGAGCATTCCATGTCCACGTGCAGCAAGACCTTGACGACATTCAGGCTTGGGCTGATAAGTGGCAAGTAACTTTCGTGCCACACAAGTGCCAGGCAGTGACTATCTCCAACACATGAGAATCTAATTACCACCCCTTGATATTCAATGACATTACCATCGCCAAATTCCTCACCATCAACATCCTTGGGGGTCACCGTTGACCAGAAACTTAACTGGACCAGGCACATAAATACTATGGCAACAAGAGTGGGTCAGATGCTGGGTATTCTGCGGCGAGTGTCCATCCACAAGGCATCATCTACAAGGCACAAATCAGGAGTGTGATGGAATTATCACCACTTGCCTGGATGATGCAGCTCCAACAACACTCAAGAAGCTTGATACCATCCAGGACAAAGCAGCCCACTTGATTGGCACCCCATCCATCACCTTAAACATTCACTCACTCCACCACCGGCGCATCGTGCCTGCAGTGTCTACCTTCTACAAGATGCACTGCAGCAACTCGCCAAGGCTTCTCCGACAGCACCTTCCAAACCCGCAACCTCTAACGCCTAGAAGGACAAGTGCAGCAGGTGCATGGGAACACTATCACCTCAAGTCCCCCTCCAAGTTACACATCATTCTGACTGGGAAATATATTGGCCTTCCTTTATTGTCGCTGGGTCAAAATCCTGGAACTCCCTCCCTAACAGCACTGTGAGAGTACCTATGCCACAAGGACTGCCGCGGTTCAAGAAGGTGGCTCACCACCACCTTCTCAAGGGAAATAAGGGATGGGTAATAAATGCTGGCCTTGCCAGCAACGCCCACATCCCAGGAACGAATTAAAAAAAAACTTTTCTCACACCATGCTTCTCTGGTTGTCTAACTCTGCCTTTTTTTCTCCCCTCTAGTGCTTCTCTGAGGAACACCCTGAGACCCAGTATCATGAGACGGGCCTGGCTGCTCGCATGGTACAAAAGCTCATGGGGCAAGTTGTGCCTTCCCTCATGATAGCTTTCTCTGTGAGGGAGTCACTGGTAGCTGCATCTCTAGAGTTTGTGCCTGGGCACACTGGTGTCATCTCCTTGATGTTATTTGCAGGGTGCTGAGGGAAAGGCTGAATGTTTGACATGTGCTGCCGTCCTCAGAAATGGCAAATTCTTGCAGAGCACTCCTAGCTGTTGAAATTCTACAAAGGCCTGGATCTGTGTGTCACTGATGAATGGGAGACAGCCCTTGTGTCTGAAAGCCGGTATGAGGAGTACTGTATAATGTGCCCATTACAGCCACCAGGGTTGTAGTCTGTGCCTCCATGGAGGAGAAGGCAACAAGTGGTCCTGGGCCACTTCTGAAGTGGGTGGCTGCTGAGATTCCAGTGAACAGCCAAATGCTGTATTGATGCCTGCAGCAAAGAAAAAGCTTCCATTACATTACCACAAATGAATGCTGTGGACTACAGTCACAGCTGTTAGTTGCCACTCATCTCAGAGACTACATTTTGGAGCCTGCATGTGTGATGTTGTTTGAACATTCTTCCTTTCAGGCAAGTAGCGATGAATATCTAGGTCCCACAACTCAAGTTTTGGGCAGTCCACTCCTCTGCTTCTGATGGGACTGTGGTACCTCCACAACCAGTCCCTCATATTGTATGAGTCATTTGGTATCACCCTCATATTAATACTATCTAATTCCCCCCATGTGGAAGTATCTGAGCCGGTGCATGGGAGTGGTATAACAGGTGACACAGTGGTGCTATGGAGTGTTTTGTGGCAGCAAAACATGGGGCAAGATCTTGTTCCAGGGACTCCTGTGCAACCTTGTCCTCGTCATCCGTATCAACAACATCATAGTCCACCAGAAAGAATTTTCTATCCTTCTGCTCTTCATCATCGTTACCCTTCTTTTCATCATCCTCTGGCCTCTGCTGTTGTGATTGGTCTGCAGGAAAGGAGGGCATAAGTTAAGGATGGGTGAGCATAGTGCCTTTGGATTAAGGAGCCAGAGATGGGTGTCGAAGGTTTTGGCTATCTACTGCTCCACAGGGATGCCAGGGTGACTTTTAGGTGTGTACTGACTAATCTGCTGCTTGAACTGCCCTACTAATTTTGCCATCTTCCCTTGGCTACAGCAAAGTGGCTCCCATTGGTCTGTTCCTCATAGATGGTCAGTTTTTTGGTATCTAACATTTCTCCCTTCAGTCTCCTGCATTTCCCAGGCATTGTGCACAAGTTTGTCCTGTAACAAGATTATAGTAATTAGGTTTAGGCATTTGAGGGATACTTCCCAAATGATATCAGACAGCTGATGTAATAGATCTGCTGTGATCGTCCTGTTGAAGTGGAGGAAGGGGTTTTTCATGCAAGTAATTGCTGCTAAGGAAGATGGTGACACATATTATAAGATCTCAAGTTAATGCCCCCCCCCCCTTAACCACAGCATAGCTGGAAGGGTGACTTGTGCAGTTACTGATTTGAGAGGATGAACAGTGTATTGGTGCAAAAGCAAAACACTGCGGATGCTGGAATCTGGAATAAAAACAGATAATACTGGAAATCTCAGCGGGTCAGGCAGCATCTGTGGAGAGTTAACGTTTTGGGTCGATGACCCTTTGTCAGAACTGGAGAGTGTTCTGAAAGAACAGATTCTTAACAAACCCTGAAAGGGGGAGGGGAAGAAAGAACAAAAGGGAAGGTCTGTGATAGGTTGGAAGACAGGAGAGATTTGAGACACAAAAGGGATGATGGCCAAATTCAAATGGTAATGCCAGGAGTTAGAAAAACATTAGTCAAGATAATGACCAGCTGCCATTAGAGACAAGGAGAAAAAAAGAAAGAAACAGGCTCTGAGGGAGGGACAGAGGGAGCCAAAGATTGGCAGCGGTTACACTCTGAAATTGTTGAACTCGATGTTGAGTCCAGAAGGCTGTAAAGTGCCTAAACAAAAGATGAGATGCTGTTCCTTGAGCTTTGTTGGAACAGTGTAGGAGACCGAGGACAGAGAGGTCAGAGTGGGAATGGAGTGGAGAATTAAAGTGACAGGCGAGCGGAAAATCAGGGTCATACTTGCGGACTGAACAGAGGTGCTCCGCAAAGTGGTCACCCAATCTACGTTTGGTCTCCCCAATGTAGAAGAGACCGCATTGTGAGCAGCGAATACAGTATACTAAATAAGTGTGTTGGTGCCCAAGGAGGAACAGGGACAAAGGCCAGTACATTACCTTGTCTGCTCTCGTCAACTCATTGAATGTTTCAGGCACTGCTCTGTAGTCCTGGGGTGAGCGAGGTGGCACTGTTTCCTTCCTCCACATGGCGTGCAGGACACATTGTCTTTCTGTCCTTTGCTGCGTTTCCTTCAGGAATGTCAGAAGTTTAGTCTCATTAAAATTATGTGCTTTACTTTACTGCCTCCTTGCAATGATGTGCTCCCTTACTTGGGTGCCTCTACCAGTTCCTCTACTTGAAAACGTGCTTTATAAGTGCCACACAATATCACATGAGCCATCCATTACAATTATCTGATGGTCAATTCACTGTGCCAAAAATCTTCCTACGTGACTGCAGTTCCCCCATCCTACTCCTGCAATCTTCAGCCATTCTCGGCTTTTTAAAGGCTGGGATCCCAATTTCCAAGTCCACCCCTCCCAGCACACTACCCTTGTGTTACAAGAGCTGTGCTACTGAAACATTAATTGATGTTTAAATGAGCGGACCCCACATTGGCGGGTGGAAGTCATGGCTCAGCAGTGCAACATCGGGACAAATTACCCCATGGAATTTGAGGGCCAGGGACTTCACCCAAAATGTAAATGTATAATTTCTATTTTCAGATTCTGATACATCTGGTGCTTATTTTCAAAATTTTTTGGTTTTTATTTTGGGAACATTTAGGGATGCGATTATTTGTACTAACTGAATTACAGCCGTTTCTCTGATTGGCTCTCTATTATCACATGACCTATTGCTGATTGGTCTCCTTGGAGGATAAGCCACACCCTGAAGTTTCTCTGGAATGTGGAAATGGAACCCCCCAACCAGACTCTCTCTCCCCCCCCCACCAGACTCTCCCCCCCACCCCCCAACCAGGCTCAAACTCTCCCCTCCCCCCACCCAGACTCTCTCCCCACCCCCAACAACCAGGCTCTCTCCCCTTCCAAACAGGCTCTCTCTCCCCCCACCCCCAAAACAGGCTCTCTCTCCTTTCCCCTAAACAGGCTCTCCCCCCCCCCCCAAACAGGCTCTCTCCCCATCCCCCCAACCAGGCTCAAACTCTCCCCACCCAGGCTCTCTCCCCACCCCCAACATCCGGACTCTCTCCCCTCCCAAACAGGCTCTCTCTCCTTTCCCCCCAACCAGGCTCTCTCTCCTTTCCCCGCAAACAGGCTCTCTCTCTCCTCCCCCACCCAGGCTCTCTCCCCACCCCCAACAACCAGGCTCTCTCCCCACCCTCAACAGGCTCTCTCTTCCCCCACCCCCAAACCAGGCTCTCTCTCCCCTTCCCCACCCAGGTTCTCTCCCCATCTCCAAACAAGCTCTCTCTCTCCACTCCCCCCCCCACACCCCCGCAAACAGGCTCGCTCCCAGCGGGGAGCTCTGGGTTCGGCGCGGCCCAGTGAGGAGCTCAGGTCTCGGCGGCCGGTGGCTCAGCAGGCAACGTGGTGTTCGGGGCCGGTTCCGATGCATGCGCAGAAAAAGGTTAGTGTAAATTACGCTAGGGGGCGGGGACGGAGTCGGGAGACTATTTGTCTTAACTCGTTTCTGCGCATGCGTCTAAATAACACAGCTAGTAAAAAAAAGTCAGCATCATGCGTGGCAACTGGGGGGTGACCACTGAGCTAGGCAAGGCCAACATATAGAGGGACCGAAATTGCATCTTTCCATAAGGCCTCTGGCCGCCTGAAAGCGGCAGGCTTGGGTCGGTGCTGAATGGCTGCCGAGTCTCCGTGGAGGTTCTGCCATTTTGAAAACTGCGTTTCCTCCCGTTTTCCCGCTGCGACGTGCACATGCCGACCCCTTACCAACTGGCGGGGACCCCTTCCCGAAATTGCCCCTTGGGAAATTGCCCCTTTCCCGCAATTACCCCACAGGAGCTACCCCACCGCCGGTCGGTGCCACTGATAGCTTTTGCTGTTGGTGCACTCTCTGTGGCTTGGCGGGTGTGGCTGAACTTAAAGGGGAAGTGGTGCTGCTGGTGACTCCATTTTACTTTTTTTTGTCAGCCGACTGCCAGGTTGGACTGATAATTATGGCTGCGGGTTCTGCCGGGCCACCAACAGGCTGCCGAGTACCCCTTCTTGGGTACCAGGATGCTGGCCCGGCTGAAACCCTACCTGATGGCCCAGTGGACCAACTTAAACAATTGCGCAGGCTCGCCCCTTTAAGTGAAGGGGAGAGCCATGGTGGCGCGGCACCATGATGATGTCATCAGCGCTACGTTGATGACTGACAGCGACAGCCACTCCGCCTACTCCCCAATCTCCGCCCCTCTAGTGTGCTCACCTCCGTACTTCTGCCCCCATTATTACCGACTTCCCAAACAGATGTCATGCGCCTGGCCGAAACCCTTCCTGGTGTCCCAGTGTTTGTCACTAAAGTGGCTACAGAGTTCGCAGCGGTCCTCTCCCCTTTAACTGAGGGAGAAACGTTACGACGCGCCAGCGCGATGACGTCATCAGCGCGGCACTGGTGCCTTGCAGCATCGGTCATTCCACGTTGGTCACTTTCATCCCGCTTGTGACGGCTATTCTTCCCCGCTCCCAATTCCGCCCCGATGATTAGGCCACTACCACCCCGCTCCAAAAAAAACCCTGAAATGCTCAAATGGTATTCTCTGAGCAATTCGCCGTCCCTCCAGAAAGAAATAGAAAGGTTTGACACTCAAAAAATTTACATTCGTTTTTCAGGGCCATAACATTTGTTTAGCAGTCAATGTGCTGTTAAAACCCCAGTTATATCCAACAAGGCCTTAGCATTTAATGGGGTATTCAACAACGATATTACCGCGGAAAAGCAAGAGTTTGTGCCGGTTTCACTGATTTCACTGATTGTTGACTATGGGGGCGAGGTGGGGGGGGTAGGGGGGCGATAATGGAGTCCACAGCTGAGCCAGTGGCGGAGCAGTGAATGACCGCAACTTCAGGATTTCCACGTTTAGATGCGCATGTGTTACATCCTGATGTTGCAGTCAGTTTTAAAGGGGTATTAACAATGAACGCTGCTAATTCACCATTATTACCCACTGCAAATTCCGGCCCAATTAATTGAACTTGGAATCTTCCGGTCTGTTTCGCTTAGAACTACACCCAGCAGTACCTTTAACCACTAGATTATCCTCAGATTTCTAATGACAATTTTTAATGACCCTAAAGGCAATATAAGATTTATGTGAAGGCACCTGGTAATTTTAAAACATCGTCAAATTAAAATTCAAATGTGATTATTGTGGTTTTACTCAACTATTCCCATTCAATTATATTCTGTTTATTTACATTGTCACCTCTTCATATGCGTACATAGCTCAGGATTACGCTGAACTTTGCCTGCAGTCTTAAAGTTATCCTTGCAGAATGAAAAAAAAGTTAATTCGCTTTCAAAGAAAATTGCAAATGAGCAAGACGAGAAGAGGTTAACGTTTTAGTGCCACAGAACATCTTTCACCATAAATTAATTTTTGATTTGTGCAGCAGCTAGGTGCTCCGTAATAAATTTGTTCACACTGCTTATGGAATAATTTTCGACAAAGGAATTTCATTTAGCCTGCATGTCAGTTTCGTGTCAGTTGCCAGATGTCAGCCGTGCTGCGCCAACTTTAAAGGGAAGGCTTCTCCAATCCCCTGCCTGCTGTGTAAGCCTCTCCATTTGGTGCTCTTGCCTCCACAGCATGGGGCTTCCAAATGCTCCAGGATCAGTTACATTAAATTCCTGAGGATGCATTTTCAATTTTCTCAAGGCATTCACAAGGTTCGGGGCAAGAAATAAAGTTAAAACTGTTGTATTCCCATT
Source organism: Pristiophorus japonicus (assembly GCF_044704955.1). Lineage (NCBI taxonomy): Eukaryota > Metazoa > Chordata > Chondrichthyes > Pristiophoridae > Pristiophorus > Pristiophorus japonicus. The sequence goes on from NC_091990.1 coordinate 148,243,535, forward strand.
TTTCCTGGCCTAAGTAGACAAGTTTAGAACCTTAAAGAGACAACTTTCCTTCGCCTGTGCCCCACCCCCGCCCAAAAGCATCACCATTAAAACAAAACCATATGCCCTTTAACATATCCTAGCCTATTAAAAAACCCATTAAGGTTCTATAGAAAATGCATTTATATTTTACAAGGTAATAAAAATAAAAACTACATAAAAGAAAAAAGTTTAATTGGATGGATTATTGTTCCCTTCTTTTATGAATTATGCAATTATCATAAAGCAGCTGAGATCAGAAAGATAGTCGTTAGTTGTTTTCAAATCGAACACTAAACTTAGTTGAAATTCTTCAACCTTTTTGTGCCAAATTCACATGGTATTTTGAACAGTTGTATATTTTTTTCAATGTGTTTAGCATCCTTTCATCCACAGTCTATTTTCTTTATCTACAAGGCACGTAATGACACTGATAAACCAAACAACTTCATATGCACAGATGGAGCAGCTGCTAACATCAGCTGTTTGGTATTCCCAAAAGGATTTCATTTTTTTGTTTCACAGCCTGTGTTTAATGCTTTTAAAAAACCGTATTTTTTTTCTTCTCGCTTTTATCTACTCCAGAGGGACCTCGTCAATGATATGCAGTCTTGTAGTCAGACCAGTCTAACCCATGGGATTCTCCATGCTCACCTTCAAAGCTACTTACTGTATAGTCAGTAGACGGCGAGCTTACATTAGAAGAAAGGAGATCTTGTCAGTTTCGTCTCCCCTTGATTTATGATTTAGCAGTCCAGCTGAGAACTCTGGGGATTTGGCCCGTGCAGTAATGGGTGCAACGTGGTGACAGACAGAAGTGCTGGGTCTTGAGCACATGACATCTGTTTGGGAACCAGACGTTTTACTACCTGAACTGTGGGACCCCTGACGTTCAGTGTTGTTAAACGTTAGGGGCTTTAAGGCAGCATCTTGCTTGTTGACAAAATGCTTTGGTGCGCATCGAAAGACCTATAGTAGCAGCACTGCTTCAATCGCACCATTAACACGCACTATTGCAGCAAGTTGATTGCAGAGGCCATGCTAACCGGGTCAATTAAAACCTGCAGTTGTATTGCATAGATTGAGTAGAGATTGATTATTTCTGATATTCCGGTGGAATTTGGTTATGCTTCACTTTAACACATAATAAAAAGCAATTGGATTTACCGATAGGATTCTATGCCCAATTATAGAATGCATTTTTAAAATAGCCATCAGCAACGCCTCTTAAAGGAATTCCAACCACATCATTCAATATGGTATGTCTGTACAATTTAGGGGGGGGGGGGGTAATCTAACATCTGCTCAGCATTCACATTGCTTCAATGTGTTATAGCCTCTGATGATGTCATTCCACTATTCTGATTGATCTACCCCTCACTCTATTGGATACCAACGAAAATTTGAATTGCTACCTTTCTGGGTCAAGAAAGAATCAACATAAAGTGTTTCAATTTGTTGCCTGACACTTAATTAAAGTGCCCCAAGTGTCTTATTATCACAACTGTTGTTAATTGAAAATGTATGTTTTTGGAGCTTTTAATTGATAGGAGCAGAATGTGGCTTGTGAACTTACCGCAGATTTCTTTAAAAATTCACTACCAAATCGGAAAAGCTTTCTATAGATTTATATGATCCTGCATATCATGCAATTGAAACCTAGACACCAACATGTAATGTCTCCTTTACTAATATTCGCGAATGGCTGCCGGCTTAGTATGAACTTTCTGTACACCATGGGGAAGATATCTGCATTTCAAAATCCAGCATCCGCTAGCCTGTAACAAGAGGTTCCGCCCTGGAGCACTGAAAAAATGATTCAAATAGATCAAACATAGAAATTCTTCAGCATATGAATTTGTGCCATTTAATAACAACAGTAATACTACTTGTACTTCAAAAATCTGCAGTAAGGACAATCAGATGATAGGTTTGTTGAAAAGCCTAGGCATTCAGTCCCATGGAATCAGATTTAACAGGGCTTTTTGTCATAATTTACCCCTTTCACGAGCAGACAGCTTGCTCTTCCTTCGAAACTATTCTTCTGGGATGGTATAGACCTCGGCTTTTATTTTCATTACTTTTTTCCGAGAAGGCTATTAAGTGCCAATCTGTCCAAAAAAAAAAGTACATTTAAAATAAGCGCAGTTAGAGGCTAGTATCATCCCACATCTTTTTTGTGCAAAACAGAAATATGAAGTTTGCAAAGCTGCTGGTATCACATATCACATCATTAGGGTGTGCCACATTATTTGTCAGCTCTCTTGCATGTTCAAATGGGCAGCTTGAAGGAGAGGGCTAAGCTGCTGACTGTGCCCTTTCATAATAGTGCCGTTGCGGGTGATGTCATAAAAAACAAGTTGCTATTGGAAGCAGCCTGGGTTGTTTCAGATGTTGCTCGAATGCCTCAAGTAGCTGGCAGGATGACACAAGGCCCGAACACAAGGAAACTTGGCAAAATTATGTTTTAAGATGTCAATCAAACATAGAAACAATAGTTGACTTCTTAAATTAGCTACTGTAAGCAGAGTGTTTCAATAAACACACTCTACTGCTGAGAGGCTAAACCATTTTGATCAACCAGCTGACAGTTCTGAAGCAATATAATTTGTGAATGAACCCAAATATTCAACAGTGTCTTAAACAATATTTAAGTTTCCTTGCCTGGCTAAATAAGAAAGGATTCTGCTGCTTTAAAATGCTACCGAGATATTACCAGAATCCCAATTTACAGCCGGGTTCTCCCTACATTTTCACAAACTTTCATTGCACCATCTCCCTTTGATAAATGTCTGGCTAACATTCAAACAACCTGAAGGTAAAACTAAAGTTATTGCTCATAACTTAAATGGCCAAATCCCTATCACATCCCTTGTTTTGATAGGTGATTGAGATCTGAGGGAGCTCCACAAGTGTTCTGCACCTGCTTACACACTGCAGTGGGCCAGCTGTTTTCTCCAAAGAGCAGGCTTTTCTATTGAATTAAACTGACAGTGCTGGAAAGATGATAGACCCGCTCTTGTTCTTCAGGAATGTTGCTAGTATTAATACATTTGTTCACAAGGAAAGATGGGAACATTGTCTTTAAATATCCTTTTTAATTATGATCATGTGCTGTTGAAGAAATCTGCTCAATTGGGCTACTGGCCCAATGACCGACCATTTCAGACTTATACAAAGCTTTGATTAATAAAATCTCGTCAAGAAGCTTATTAATCTTTTCCAACCTCAGATTCTTTCCCAGAATAAAGCCCGCTCAGAGCAGAATGTCTCTCCAGTATGCTGAGACATAAGGCAGCGTGATCACTGACTGGTAAATACAAGTTAATGGCCTGCTAATCATAGAATGATACAGCACAGAAGGAGGCCAATTGGCCCATCGTACCTGTGCTATGTTGTGCCTAATGCAACACACGCAAAAAAAAATCCTCTGCCTTATAAGTTAACCCGATGGCAACTCACAATGAATGAGGTGCCCGAATGATAAATCTATTTGTGGCAGCTCCATCAGTGAAATACATGAATGCGATTAAAATGTGGCAGTGATAATGGAAGAACCAAAATGACAACACCAAAATGTTGCACACATTATAAAAACAGCAAGTATGATACAACCTTGCCATTTAATCCAAACTAATTGTCACAGTATTTGTCGTTAGAAATATACTTTGCTGTTGGTCTGAATGTTCTGATAAACTAAGAAATGCTTGAAAATCATCCATTTCAAATATGTTCTGGATTGTATTGCCTGAAAGGATAGCGGAAGCAGATTGAATAGTAACTTTCAAAAGGGAATTCGATATATACTTAAAAAGGCAAAATTTGCAGGGAAAGAGCAGGGGAGTGGGACTAATTAGTAGCTCTTTCAGAGAGCCAGCACCAGCACAATGGACAGAATAGCCTCCTCTCTGCTGTATGATTCTATGTAGATTCAATAATGTAATACACTCTGGTAATAGCACATGCATATCAGGAAAAAAATGGGAAATTCCCACACACTGGATAAGTCTCTGGGATAACTAATGCCAAAACTTCATTGAACCCATTTCTTCAGTGCAGAATCATTGTTTTTAATCATAAACCAGGTTAGAATAGTTTTAAAAGAATGACTGCCATCTTGTACTATCTGTAATAAATTTTGCAGTGCAGTTCCTGCTGACATAAACAAAGCTTTAACATTTAGATGGATAGGCTGATGGAAAGATCTGTTCCACATTTTCCACACTGAGGAGCAGACTGAAACAAAACGTGAAATGAAACGCTGAAATCTCGCCTTGGGTTTCAGTGAAGTTGAGGGTTTTTTTCTATGAGAGAGAGAGGGAGAGAGAGAGAGAAACTGGTTTAATATGTCTCCACTTTAGTAGCGGATGAATGAGAGTGGCATTAGTAACCAAATATAGAACTTATGTTGGCCAAGATCTGAAATCTGTGGCTTGGCCCAAAGTCAAATCCTTGCCTCAGAATTTAAATCTTAGTATTTAAAATCTGTAAGTACTTTGTAGGTTTGATGCGATTCAATGCAAGATCAGGCCTGGTATATATGGAGACTAGCAAGGATAAGGGAGAAACAAAATTAGTTAAAAATTTGGTCAAAAAATATAATAAAAGGGAGAAGTTATTTTGGTTGTTAGCTATAGTAAAGCTGGTAACGGAGGGCAAATTAATATATCACTTATTCAGAGACAAACAATGAGAACATCAGCCAAGGTCTCATTGAATGGTGGAACAGACTCGAGGGGCTGATTGGCCTATTCCTGTTCCTACGTTCTTAATTGATAGAATATTTTCTCTCCCCCCCTCCTCTCCTCAATATATTTGCTGGGGTGCACCTACAACAGTATTGGGCACCCTCTGGTATCTTGCCCACAGAGAAGAACTGTAGAATCATAGAAATTTACAGCACGGAAGGAGGCCATTTTGGCCCATCGTGACCATGCCAGCCGACCATGAACTATCCAGCCTAATCCCACTTTACAGCCCTGTAGGTTACGGCACTTTAGTGCACATCCAAATATTTTTTAAATGTGGTGGGGGTGTCTGCCTCTACCACTCTTTCAGGCAGTGAGTTTTAGATCACCACTACCCTTCATATCTCCTCCAAACTCCCCACCCCCCAATGACTTTAAATCTATGTCCCCTGGTTGTTGACCGCTCTGACAAGGGAAACAGGTCCTTCCTATCCACTCTATCCAGGCCCCTCATAATTTTATACATCTCAATCAGGTCTCCCCTCAGCCTTTTTTGTTCCAAAGAAAACAGACTCAGTATTTCCAATCTTTCCTCATAGCCAAAATTCTCCAGTCCAGGCAACATTCTTGTAAATGTCCTCTGCACCCTTTCCGGTGACGTGGTGACCAGAACTGCACACAGTACTCCAGTGTTTTATACAGTTCAAGCATAACCTCCTTTCTCTGTATTCCATGCCTTGACTAATGAAGGCAAGTATTCCATATGCCTTCTTAACCACCTTATCTACCTGGCCTGCTACCTTCAGGGATCTGTGGACCTGCACTCCAAGGTCCCTTTGTTCCTCTAAACTTTTCAGTGTCGTACCATTTAATGTGTATTCCCTTGCCTTGTTAGACTTCCCCAAATGCATTACCTCACACTTATCCAGATTGAATTCCATTTGCCACTGTTCCGTCCATCTGACCAGTACATTGATATCTTCCTGCAATCCGCAGCTTTCTTTTTCATTATCAACCACACAGCCTACTTTAGTGTCATCTGCAAACTTCTTAATCATAATCATTATTCACCTTTGTGTTTATATTAGCAGACTATCAACAATAGGACCATCACAACTAAACCCAATTCTAGAAACATAGAAACATAGACATAGAAACATAGAAAATAGGTGCAGGAGCAGGCCATTTGGCCCTTGGAGCCTGCACCGCCATTCAATATGATCATGGTTGATCATGCAACTTCAGTACCCCACTCCCGCCTTCTCTCCATACCCCCTGATCCCCTTAGCCGTAAGGGCCACATCTAACTCCCTTTTGAATATATCCAACAAACTGGACTCAACAACTTTCTGTGGTAGAGAATTCCACAGGTTCACTACTCTCTGGGTGAAAAAGTTTCTCCTCATCTCGGTCCTATATGGCTTACCCCTTATCCTTAGAGACTGTGACCCCTGGTTCTGGACTTCCCCAACATCAGGAACATTCTTCCTGCAACTAACCTTTCCAGTCCCATCATCATTTTAAATGTTTCTATAAGATCCCCTCTCATCCTTCTAAATTCCAGTGAGTATAAGCCTAGCCGATCCAGTCTTTCTTCATATGTCAGTCCTGCCATCCCGGGAATTAGTCTGGTGAACCTTCGCTGCACTCCCTCAATAGCAAGCACGTCCTTCCTCAGATTAGGAGACCAAAACTGCACACAATACTCAAAGTGTGGTCTCACCAAGGCCCTGTACAACTGCAGTAAGACCTCCCTGCTCCTATACTCAAATCCTCTCGCTATGAAGGTCAACATGCCATTTGCTTTCTTTACTGCCTGCTGTACCTGCATGCCTACCTTCAGTGACTGATGTACCATGAACCCAGGTCTTGTTGCGCCTCCCCTTTTACTAATCTGTCAACATTCAGATAATAAGCTGCCTTCCTGTTTTTGCCACAAAGTGGATACCCTCACATTTATCCACATTATATTGCATCTGCCATACATTTGCCCATTCACCAAGCCTGTCCAAGTCACCCTGCAGCCTCTTGGCATCCTCCTCACAGCTCACACTGCCAGCCAGCTTAGTGTCATCTGCAAACTTGGAGATATTACATTCAATTCCTTCATCCACACACTCTCTTTCAGTTAGGACCACTGAATAGATATCAGGGTGGGAACCTTGGACAATTTCCATTCTTAACCCGTGAGTATAGAGATATCGCTAATGGCCAGCTTGATTCAGAGGAACAGCTTAGGTAATGCTCTCTCAGACACTCTAAAAGATGCTGAGAACAGATGAAGGAAGCTTTGTTTTTTCTTAGCTTTCTCCAATAATAGCCGTGTCACAACAGAGGTTACGTTTATGGCATAAAAGACATCTGTCCAAACAGTTCTCCTACATGGTTCAGAGCAACTAGGCATGTAGCAGACAGGCTGCCTTTTTTATGTGTGAGATCCAAGACCTAATTGTGAAGTGGATTTGTGGCAGCAGAGGAAATGGCTTGCCGAGAGGGCTTTGGTCTACACCATTCTGTTGCTGTGCAGGAAGGGGGAGTCAGCCACTCAACAGCCACATTTTGGTATTGCCAAAGCCCCAGATGAGGACCTGGTTAAGCAGTTAGTGACATGTAAGTGTGATTTGTGACATTGGATTTGGACATCTAGAACATCAAAGTGGCTGCTCTGTTGTAAGCTGTCCTGCAAAGGTTTTTCACTACACTGAAGGCAAATGTCCATTGTTTGCCTGGTGAGGGAACTCTGAAATCTAGAACAACACCAGCAGTAAGGTGATGGAGGCCAAGTATATGAACAAGTGCTCATACGTACAGGGACTGGCTGATGAAGTTCCATATTTTGAACTGGTGGAACAAGCATTTGATGTGGTATTGTGTGCGTGTCCATTTTGTGGCTGGGTGGATGGTAGCAACATATTCACACATTTTATGGTGAGTTGTGTTTCTCACCATTCTGTTCATGATGACTTCCTCATTTTTGGTGTACACCTAGCAAGGACTAAAACCAATATTTTAGGCACTATATAGATGCAAGTTGTTTTTGTTGTTAACCAACTAGTGATGCTTCTGCTTGGAGGAGAGATAAGTAGGGTTTCTTTGACGTTGATTTGGCACCAAGGTGGCATATCTGTTGATGAAAGATTGGAACTGAATGAACTCTCTGTGATAGACTTGATAATGAAATATTGGGGCCAAGCAGGTGCACAGTACACCAGGGCACTGTTGATGATGGAACCTGCAGAGACCTGGTACTGACCAGGACAAGGATTCGTCACACCAGTATCCAGATAACCCTGAGTGCCAATGCCCTAATTGGCAGGGTGATCCTTGCTGAGCAAGCAGCAGCAAGCTTACTAGTGTTCTGTGCCAGTACACAGTCTGCTTTTCCACTGGTTAAACTTGATCGCAGGCGGAAAATTGGAGATTGTGGATCAGCCGCCTGTTATACAACCTGCCTGATTTTCCTTTCCAGGCGGGGTGTGTAGCGGGCGGCCCATTTGCTACCGCCTACTTTCCACCACAGCTGAAAATGTGTGCTCGGTCATCCCAATTCTGCAGTGCACTTTGTACTTTTTATAAACAGGACATAGACATGATCCCACATGGACCTCATAGCAACAATACAATGGAAGTTACAACTTCTAAGAACATAATAAGAGAATAAACACAAAACAAAAAAATGCCATTTATCTCACTGACCCCACTGTAACAAAAACACCTATATAAACCACACAATAATGGATTGCACCTGGTTATTTGACCATCTGATGGAAGATTCTACAAATTCTCTCAAGAGAGTCGTGATAAACGGGTCCTTTTCAGAATGGCAGGCAGTGACTAGTGGAGTGCCGCAAGGCTCAGTGCTGGGACCCCCAGCTCTTTACAATATACATTAACGATTTAGATGAAGGAATTGAGTGTAATATCTCCAAGTTTGCAGATGACACTAAACTGGGTGGCGGTGTGAGCTGTGAGGAGGATGCTAAGAGGCTGCAGGGTGACTTGGACAGGTTAGGTAAGTGTGCAAATGCATGGCAGATGCAGTATAATGTGGATAAGTATGAAGTTATCCATTTTGGGGGCAAAAACATGAAGGCAGAATATTATCTGAATGGCGGCAGATTAGGAAAAGGGGAGGTGCAATGAGACCTGGGTGTCATGGTTCATCAGTCATTAAAAGTTGGCATACAGGTACAGCAGGCGGTGAAGAAGGCAAATGGTATGTTGACCTTCATAGCTAGGGGTTTTGAGTATAGGAGCAGGGAGGTCTTACTGCAGTTGTACAGGGCCTTAGTGAGGCCTCACCTGGAATATTGTGTTCAGTTTTGGTCTCCTAATCTGAGGAAGGACGTTCTTGCTATTGAGGGAGTGCAGCGAAGGTTCACCAGACTGATTCCAGGGATGGCTGGATTATCATATGAGGAGAGACTGGATCAACTGGGCCTTTATTCACTGGAATTTAGAAGGATAAGAGGGGATCTCATAGAAACATATAAGATTCTGACAGGACTGGACAGGTTAGATGCAGGAAGAATATTCCCAATGTTGGGGAAGTCCAGAATCAGGGGACATAGTCTTAGGATAAGGGGTAGGTCATTTAGGACTGAGATGAGGAGAAACTTCTTCATTCAGAGAGTTGTTAACCTGTGGAATTCCCTGCCGCAGAGAGTTGTTGATGCCAGTTCATTTGATATATTCAAGAAGGAGTTAGATATGGCCCTTAAGGCTAAGGGGATCAAGGGGTATGGAGAGAAAGCAGGAAAGAGCTCCTGAGGGAATGATCAGCCATGATCTTATTGAATGGCGGTGCAGGCTCGAAGGGCCGAATGGCCTACTCCTGCACCTATTTTCTATGTTTCTATGTTTTTAAAAGACAGTCACCAAACTCCAAACTATCCATTATTCAAATCTAACCAATTGCTATCCATAATTGGCATTTCCACACACCACTGGAAACAGCATATTCTCTGGAGTATTTGTTCATGCCTGCCTCCACTTGTGTCTGCAGACTCCAATCTCATTCTTAGCTAGACATTTATCTGACTTTCTTCTCCATTTTTCACAACTGGCCCAGACAACGTTTTTACAGCTGTGACATATTTTAAAATGGATGCATTGTGGTTCTACAAAGACTGAGTGTAATTAGTCAGGAAAGGGGACAGAAAAGTAGGATTCAACACAGTGGGGCATATCTTACAAATGTACATGCTGCACAGCTCCTACTTTGTGGCAGCTTTGTTTTCCTTTATGAACTGCCACAGAATTTTGTGATGCTTTAGTTGTAGTTTTCCTGGTAACAAATTACCTTAGTAAATTCCTTTTGGATTACTGGCCTGTCTCAGGTCACAAAAGCCAATTTTTTAAAGTTCCAAGTGGGGGCCTGTCATGTTATGGAAAAATAAATGTTATTGAGTCTGACTATGAACAGTGACACATACAAATAATTATTTAATCTACTGCCCATAAAATTATTTGTTCAAGTTGTTATGTCATAACAGGTGCTGTTGAAGAGTGAAAGATAGAGTAATGTTATGTCATGAACAGAGTCAGATGTCTTCTGTTCATGACAACATAAGAGTTCTTCAACTTTGATCCTCAGAGGCTCATAGAAATAACAGAATTACTTGTCATCACAGAATAACAGAGACAGTGCTGTTGATAGCAGATAATCTTGTCTTGCTCCATAATTATACCTTCACTCAATCCAGGGAGAATAAATATAAATCTTTAGCAATACTGTTCCATCATCCCAGCATGTGCTGCTGCTAGGGGTGGTGCTTGCTTTGCAAGGGGCCCTGTGCAAATGTGCAATTTAGGGCCCCTACATTTTACTAGGCAATGACACTAAATACTGCCTACTTAATCTGGTGTCAGATCTACTGGGGGCCCCTTGACTGGCTGGGAGGCTCTGTGCAATTGCACGGGTTGCAATCCTAATGCTGTCCCTGACTGCTGCTTCACTTGTGGCAGGTCTAGTCTTGGATTCTCGACACATTTCTCGAGATCAAAGCACTCACATTATCGATAAGGTGAGAATGGAGTCAAAGAACTATTAACAATTTATTCTTGCTTTTTGATTTGCAAATTTCAATACTAGTATTACAGATGTTATTTAGTTATTTTTTTTAAAACTCCTTGATTTACTCCTCTAAGTTTTGTTTCAATAAACTGCCCAATTCACTTCTCTGGAACTTTGTAACTGCTTGAATCCGGTTTATTTCTGTTGTATTGTGTGGGGTGAAGGCTGACGTTTCCTTTTGTTTTCTTTCTATATTTGCGTGTGTTCATTTTAGTCCTGTGTTATTGTTCTTTTTATTTTCCCAATATACCACAAAGGCACATCTGCAGTTTAACACTGCTCCCTAATTTGTCATCCTGTAAAATATGAACCTAAGAATGACTGAGTACAATAGGATTGTAAAGAATGAGGATGAAAAACACATTGTTATGTTCTGTCGATTTAGCAGTTTTGCAGGGTGTAGTTATGCGAAGTTTTTACATGTGAAGAAGCATTCATGTCTAGAAAGAGATGGTTCTGCTATTCTTTGCACATTGCACTTCTTTGCACATTGCACGTTGCATAAAACATTGCACTTCTACAACGGTATAACTGTTTTCATAACACTTCTTTACACTTTTCAGGACTGTATACGTTAAAGAAACTGGCATAAAATATGCTGTCAACAACTTGCATTTATATAGTGCCTTTAACATAGTAAAACATCCCAAGCCACTTTGCAGAAGCGTTATCAAACAAAATTTAACACCAAGCCACATGAGGTGATATTAGGGCAGATGAAGTAGGTTTTAAGGATCATCTTAAAGGAGGAAAGAGAGGTAGAGAGGCGGAATGGTCTCAGGAGGGAATTCCAGAGCTTATAGCCTTGGCAGCTGAAGGCATGGCCGGCAATTAAAATCGGAAATGTGCAAGAGGCCAGAATTGGAGGAGCGTAAATATCTGCGAGGGTTGTAGGGCTGAAGGAGATTACAGAGATAGGGAGGGGCGAGACCATGGAGGGATTTGAAAACAAGGATAAGAATTTTAAAAATCGAGCCGTTGCTTAACAGGGAGCCAATGTCGGTCAGCGAGCACAGGAGTGATGAGTGAACGGGACTTGGTGCAAATCAGGAAACGGGCAGCAGAGTTTTGGATGAGCTTAAGTTTATGGAGGGTAAAACTAGGGGGGCCAGCCAGGAATGCATTAGAATAATCAAGTTTAGAGGTAACAGAGACATGGATGAGGGTTTCAGCAGTAGATGAGCTGAGGCAGAGTCTGGCAATGTTACGGAGGTGGCAATAGGCGGTCTTAGTGATGGCACGCTTATGTGCTCAGAAGCTCAGCTCGGGATCAAATATGACACCAAGGTTACGATCGGCCTGTTTCAGGCTCAGACAGTTGCCAGTGAGAGGGATGGAGTCAGTGGCTAGCGAACGGAGTTTGTGGCGGGGACCGTAGACAATGGATTCAGTCTACTCAATAATTAGTTGGAGGAAATTTCTGCTCAGAGACAGTGGAGGGGTCAAGAAAGATGGTGGTAAAGCCTGGAAATTCTTGGGGCCTTGCTCTACTAGCAGTAGCGTAGAACTTCCACCTGCACTCACTCAATGCAAGAGACCTCATCCTAAATACCGGGAATGGGATAATTTATATAGCAAGAGTACATCAGCAGTGATTCACCCTTTTAAAGTTAAGTGGAGTCTTCCAGAGGTCCAAATGGGCCCCCAGAGTTTCAGGGCCATAGCCTTTGGAATAGCAACCAAGTGAATTTTTTATACTTTTAATGTTTTTTTTACAAATATGAAAACCTTAAGAACATAAGAACATAAGAAGTAGGAGCAGGAGTAGGCCATACGACCTCTCGAGCCTGCTCCACAATTTAATACGATCATGGTTGATCTGATCATGGACTCAGCTCCACTTCCCTGCCCGCTCCCCATAATCCCTTATTCCCTTTTCGGCTAAGAAACTGTCTATCACGGTCTTAAATTTATTCAATGATCCAGCTTCCACAGCTCTCTGAGGCAACGCCTTCCACAGATTTACAACCCTCTGAGAAGAAATTCCTCTTCATCAACCTAAATATTTCTATCATCAAACATTCTTTTAATTAGGCAGCATAGTTGTGATGTGTTGTGATTTTCCACTGGTAGATATTTCTACACTTTTATCAATGTTGCACATTCTAAAGCAAAGAGGTAAACTCCAAAATCTTTTTTCAGACGTGGTTTTTTCAAAACAAACTTGTGCCTTGTTAAGAGCTTGACAGAAATTAACTAACTAAAGTGAAAATTGCTGTATTTTTGCACAGCAGACCTCAAAGTGGATGTGGTGCCTTTGGTAGTTTATTAAATGGATAGATTCTGGGAATTTTGATAGATTTTTTATAAAGAGGCACTCAAACTCTGAATAAAACACCTGAGTGTTACGTCTGCTGATAGTACTGGCAGGAAGCAATGATGTCACTTTGCATGAAAATATATCCAATGAATTGACTGCAGGCCTACCTTTGCTTAGTTTTAACATTTAAACAAAACATGCACGCAATTATATAGAATTTCAATTTAAAAATCAAAGGAAAAATGCCATAGAATTCATTGAGGCAACTTTTTTTTAACCAAAGGAACTGTACCATTTTTGTAAAATCCTGAAAGATAAAACAAACAATTCACATGTTGATAAACTGCAGGCATCTAATATGGGATGAAAATTTCCTCTGTGCATTAACCACAGAAAATCATAAACTTTTTCTTTATTAACATATTTATGATTTGCTATACAGAGTCATAAAGAAAATCTTCACCCACGGTGGTGCTCACAAGTCTGCCTTCATTATTACAATATTGGTTTATGAATAAATGTGACTTAGTCTGTGTCTGTTCCACTTATTGATGAATGTTTTGTGCTTGTCGAGCTGTGGGATGCTAGCACGAGGGAAATGTAACATTTGCAAATTTAAATTTAACAAATTTAACTCAAGGTAGATCTTGACTTGAGTGCTTTGTGTAAAATGGGTGATACCGATTGGCAGCCATTTTACATCTCTCCCAATTGAAGTCCATGGAAATAATAATCGAGAGGGATGTTAAACAGGATGCTGGCTCACTGTCACTCATTTTACATTACTGCACAAAGCCAAAATCTACCCTTCAGCGTTAGCACTAAGCATACTCAGATCAGGTATAGCTCAAGCTGAGTTACTTTTATATAGATTTAGAAGGATACCATGGTCCCTGGCTCCCAATGCACATGTCTCATTCAGCTGGTGACAATCTCAATGTAAACATGGCAGATTCATTCGGCCACATCTTCCCATGTCTTAGTGAACCCCAGCAAGTTTACTGCAGCTGACTGCATGAGAACCTCACATCAGGAACTGGCAACCCTATCACCCACTTAAACCTAAAATAAAAACAGCTTCAGAGGCAGTGTAAAGCACCCTCTACACTGCTTGCCACCCTCAGTAGAGCACCCTATACTGCTGCAGCGGTGCATTTTCATTTCCCACAACAGCTATCCTTTTGCTCTCCTGAGTGAGATTTCCAATTGAGCACCAAATTCAGAGCAGTCTTGTGTTTTTGATGATAACCATTAAGAAATCAGTTGAAAGTCTCCAAACACATTTCAAGGAGATACTGGCAAAATAGGAGACTTTCATCTCATCAGTGAAGTCTAGATACAAATCAAGATGAAACCGATATTTTCCAATCCACTGACTCGTCTATTTCTCCAAAGTGGAATGTTTCTCAAATGTTTACACTTGATTGAAAAAGAAAGTCCAAATATTTGACTGCTTATCTTGTAATTTTCTTGACTTAGTTTTAAGTTAATTTCTTTCTTTGCTTGGTAGATCTTCCTTCCCTGTGTACCATCCCGTGATTCAGAAGCAGATTTATTTCAAGGCCTCTGTTAGAGGTTACTCTTGAGAGGTGTGTGGTATATATCTGGAGTGAATCATTTCCCGATTTCCTCTCTCTTGTGGGGAAGATGCCCAGGCTCTGCTTTCTGCCTTCTTGGGAACTCATTTTGTGAAGGATCATATACATTCCCATGCCAGCTCAAATTCAAGTACTTTCTAAGTATAATTCTACTGTCACCAGTCCATTACTTTCTCTGATATGCTTTGTAATGTAGCAATGCTGATGAGCTGGGAGCAGGTCACCTGCCCATGCCCCTCAGCTGTTAACGAAGCACCAATTGTGGGGACCAAGATGATTGGGAAGAGAATAGAAGAAAGACTTACATTTATATAGCATCTTTTACGTCCACCAGACATCTCAAAGCACTTTACAGCCAATGAAGTACTTTTTTTGGAGTGTAGTCACTGTTGTAATGTGGGAAACATATAGATAAAAGTTATACATAAATAAAACAATAAAAAGAGAGGCAACATCATAATCACTGAACATTCATAGGAAGTACAAAAGGTGTGCTATGCTCATGAAACCGTATCATCTACAATAAGAGCTATAAAATAACAAAGTAATATTCTTTGCAAGGTATGTGCTGGCCTATTCAAAAATATGTCGAAATAGCAAATGTGAAAATGTGCCTTCGAAATCACCCAAGTTTCCTATCAGAGTAAAACTCCCAGCTTTAAGTCAGCAGCTTAATTAAAATGCCAAGACACTCCAGAATCAGTCTCATGTCGAATGCCGCTAACTTGGGCCCCTGGAGTTTTCATCTGCATGGTTCTTAAAAAGAACAAAGTAGAAAAAAAAGAGTGCTTTTTATATCTAACTTTTTTATTCTCAATTTGTGAACACTTTCATGTCATGTAAAAGTTAAATGACAACAAATCATACTCCATTTATGAATCATTTACAGATCCTGCCAGAGTGAGAAGCAGCAATTTTAAAGCAACCTTACTTGTCAAGAGTGAGAGCTTTCAGCTATAAAATAAAACTTGAAAATGGGTTCAATGCTTTGATGTCAAATAATATTGTTGTACGCTCAGCCTTTACAGTAATTTAATAATACTGTTTATCAGCAGTTGCAGCTGAATGTGACATTGAGGGCCATACTTTCAAAAGCCATTAAAGTCACATGTGACTTTATGCATTTCAAAAACGTATGGTGCGTGATCATGCATGACATTTCAAATATTTTAGCTCTCGAATTTTTTATAATCACTTCCTTTGCACTTTCTCTATATTGTTTGGACGTGTTCCCACATAAGTACTGCTCCATGTGTTATTTTCAAAACTGTATTTCCCCTTTAGTGATTTACTTGCCGGGAAATTACTCACACCTGTTTCACCTTGCAGTAAATTATCCTGCAAGTATATAAAAGACAGTCTGAGCACATTTAGACGCATTACTCAAAATCAGCCTTTCATTGCAGCTCTGCTCGAGAAGAAGGAGAAGAAGGAGAAGAAGGAGAATGAGAAGGAGGAAGAAGAGAAGGAGGAGACGAGAAGGAGAAATGGGAGAAGGATGGGAAGGAGAAGGAGGATGTAATATACGTGGAAGGAACAATTGAAGGACAGAAACACGATTAGTTGCGAGTCCATGTGCTTTCTTTATTAGGCCAGAGCAAACCCTGTGATAATACATTACACTGATTTCCACCTTAAATAAAAGTATACGTATTCCCCTCTCAAATACAACAAAACTATGGTCCCACTTTTCCCAGCATTACATGTACCACATAAAAGAAACTCATGTTTTTTTTTCTTTTAAGTGAACTACAAAACCCAGTTTAATAACAGGTTTGCTGAGCCTTCCTGATCTCCTTGCAGAAGGTTTTGCCGTTGAACCAATTTCTGGGCTGTTTTGTTTTGGTTCTGAACTCAAAGATGATCTTGTTTCTATTGTGTTCCTAACACAGATGAGACTGCACGCAGGGAGGTTAAAGTAACAGTGACCTCAGTCTTTATTAAGACACTCCAGAGTGAGGAACAGACCTTAGGGGCCGGCTTATATACAGTGCTCCCAAGGAATGCTGGGATCCCTTGGGACTTCAGGGTATGCGCTCCCTGGTGGCGGAACATGGGAGTGCATGCTTTACAGATTCGCAACATCACTCCCCCCGCAAAGTCAAAGTGAAAACTATTTACAAGGTGAGGCGGTCGGGAGCCTTTCTTTCCCTGGTGGACCGCCTCAGTACAAATGTCTGTTCTGGTGTGTTGGCTGTGCCCTTGCTGGGCTAGCGTGTTGTTGGCCCTGCAGGTCTGCTGGGTGAGCCTGGCCTTGCTGGGCTGTTGTTGTGTGATGGGTTCGATTTCCTGGTCTGGGGTGGTGTCGTTGATCCTTTGGGTGTGTGTTGTGGGCTCAAAAAAGGTGGTGTCTGCTATGGGTTGTTCAGGGCAGTCTGTGAACCGCAGCCTCATTTGGTCCAGGTGCTTTCTGCAAATTTGTCCATTGTCTAGTTTGACTACAAGCAACTTACTCACTTCTTTAGCTATCACTGTGCCCTCAATCCACTTGGGACCCTGTCCATAGTTTAGCACATACACAGGGTCATTCAGATCAATTTCCCGTGACACAGTGACGCGACCATCGTTTACATTTTGCTGCTGCCGCCTGCTCTCTATCTGATAATGCAGGTTGGGGTGAACCAGCAAGAGTCTGGTTTTAAGTGTCCTTTTCATGAGTAGCTCAGCCGGGGGCACCCCTGTGAGCGAGTGGGGTCTCGTGCGGTAGCTGAGCAGTACTCGGGATAGGCGGGTTTGGAGTGAGCCTTCTGTGACTCGTTTAAGGCTCTGTTTGATTGTTTGTACTGCCCGCTCTGCCTGCCCATTGGAGGCTGGTTTAAACGGGGCCGAGGTGACATGTTAGATCCCATTGCAGGTCATGAATTCCTTAAATTCGGCACTGGTGAAACATGGCCCGTTGTCACTGACCAGTATGTCAGGCAGGCCGTGGGTGGCAAACATGGCCATCAGGCTTTCAATGGTGGCGGTGGCGGT
Organism: Pristiophorus japonicus; assembly: GCF_044704955.1. Lineage (NCBI taxonomy): Eukaryota > Metazoa > Chordata > Chondrichthyes > Pristiophoridae > Pristiophorus > Pristiophorus japonicus. The sequence continues at coordinate 148,261,148 of NC_091990.1, forward strand.
GCTTCCCGACATTATTTCACATCCAATCCATTTTGAAAAGCATCCACCACCACCAGGAACATTTTACCGAGAAACGGGCCCGCATAGTCAATGTGGATCCTTGACCATGGTCTGGAGGGCCAGGACCACAAACTTAGTGGTGCCTCTCTGGGTACGTTGCTCAACTGAGCATACACGCTGCATTGCCGTACACAGGACTCTAAGTCAGAGTCGATACTGGGCCACCACACGTTGGATCTGGCTATCGCTTTCATCATTACTGTACCAGGGTGTGTGTTGTGGAGATCCGAGATGAACGTCTCCCTGCCCTTTTTGGGTAGCACTACGCGGTTACCCCACAACAGGCAGTCTGCCTGAATGGACAGCTCATCCTTTCGCCGCTGGAACGGCTTGATTAGCTCTTGCATTTCAATGGGGATGCTGGCCCAGCTCCCATGCACTACGCAGTTTTTTACTAGTGACAGCAGAGGATCTTGGCTGGTCCAAGTCCTAATCTGGTGGGCCGTGACAGGTGATTTATCATTTTCAAATGCTTCCATGACCATCAACAAGTCTGCGGGCTGCGCCACCATCAACAAGTTTGCAGGCTGCGCCATTTCCACCCCCGTGGTGGGCAATGGTAGCCGACTGAGAGCATCCGCACAGTTCTCGGTGCCTGGCCTGTGGCGGATGGTATAGTTATACGCTGATAGTGCAAGTGCCCACCTTTGTATGCGGGCTGAGGCATTAGTATTTATCCCCTTGTTTTCAGCGAACAGGGATATGAGGGGCTTGTGATCGGTTTCCAGCTCAAATTTGAGGCCAAATAGGTACTGATGCATTTTCCTTACCCTGAACACACATGCTAATGCCTCTTTCTCAATCATGCTGTAGGCCCTCTCGGCCTTAGACAAGCTCCTGGAAGCATAGGCGACAGGTTGCAACTTCCCCGCAATGTTAGCTTGTTGTAATACACACCCGACTCCATACGACGATGCATCACATGCTAGCACAAGTCTTTTACATGGGTTATACAATACAAGCAGCTTGTTGGAGCACAAAATGTTTCTGGCTTTCTCAAAAGCAATTACTTGATTTTTTCCCCATACCCAGTTCTCACCTTTATGCAATAACACATGTAGGGGCTCTAAAAGGGTGCTTAACCCCGGTAGGAAGTTACCAAAATAGTTGAGGAGTCCCAGGAACGATTCAGCTCTGTGACGTTCTGTGGCCTGGGCGCATTCCTGATAGCCTCTGTCTTGGTGTTTGTGGGCCAAATGCCGTCCGGTGTGATCTTTCTCCCCAAAAACTCAATTTCTGTTGCAATGAAGACGCATTTTGACTTCTTCAGCCGCAGCCCTATGTGATCCAGTCACTGGAGGACCTCCTCCAGGTTTTGTAGGTGCTCGACAGTGTCCCGACCCGTGACCAATATGTCGTCCTGAAAAACCACCATGCGTGCTATCGACTTGAGTAGGCTCTCCATGTTTCTCTGGACGATCGCTGCAGCTGACCGAATTCCAAACGGGCATCTGTTGTAGATGAACAGTCCCTTGTGCATGTTGATGCAGGTGAGGCCCTTCGAAGACTCCTCCAGCTCCTGCCTCATGTAGGCCAAAGTCAGGTCGAGCTTGGTGAGCATCTTGCCTCCTGCCAGCGTCGCAAATAGGTTGTCTGCCTTAGGTCGCGGGCATTGGTCCTGTAGCGAGAAATAATTAATAGTTACTTTATAATCGCCTCAAATCCTGATCGTGCCATCACTTTTGAGTACTGGAACAATCGGGCTGGCCCACTTGCTGAATTCCACTGGGGAGATGATGCCTTTGTGTTGCAGCCTGTCCAGCTCGATTTCCAATCTCTCCCTCATCATGTGAGGTACTGCTCGTGCATTATGGTGAATGGGTCGTGCCTCTGGGACCTAGTGGATCCGCACCTTCACCCTGGAAAAGTTTCCAATGCCTGGCTCAAAAAGGGAAGGAAATTTGTTAAGAACCTGCGTACGTGAGGCCTCATTGACATGTGATAGCGCTCGGATGTCATCCCAGTTCCAGTGGATTTTGCCCAGCCAGCTCCTTCCAAGCAGTGTGGGGCCATCGCCTGGGACAATCCAGAGTGGCAGTTCGTGCACCGTGCCCTCGTAGGTGACCTTGACCACCGTGCTGCCCAGGACAGTGATGAGCTCTTTGGTGTACGTTCTCAGTTTCGTGTGGATAGGGCTCAGGGCTGGTCTGAGTGCCTTGTTGCACCACAGTCTCTCAAACATCTTTTTATTCATGATGGATTGGCTAGCGCCAGTGTCCAGTTCCATGGCTTCGGGTAAGCTATTCAATTTTACATTTAGCATTATAGGTGGACATTTCGTTAAAAATGTGTGCACCCAGTGTACTTCAGCATCTGCCTCCTCTCTCTGAGGCTCGAAATTGCTTTGATCCACCATGGACTGATCTTCCTCTGCCACGTGGTGGTTAGCAGGTTTCGCAGAGCTTGCAGCTCATCTGCAAGCTCATTGGAGGTGCCCCATTTTTCCACAGCTCTTGCAAACATACCCTTTGAAGCGGCATGAATAGGCTGAATGGAAGCCTCCACAATGCCAACAAGGTGTGAATTGCCTTGCATTCATCCTTTGTTGCGGACTCTGAGTCATCTGGGTCACCTGAGGCCTGCCGGCAGTTGCAGACTCGTGGTTTCTGCCCTGTACATTTCTGCTCGCAAACACAGTTCCAGTTAATTTATGAACATTGCTAGCACTTGTGTGCTGAGAGATTTGTTTGGTGTTCTCACTGGTGGACATAAACGCCTGTGCTATCGCAATGGCCTTATTGAGGGTCGGTGTCTCTGCAGTCAAAAGTTTTCGTAGGATGGTCTCGTGGCCAATGCCCAGTACAAAAAAGTCTCTGAACATTTGCTCCAGGTAGCCATCAAACTCACATTGTCCTGCAAGTCGCCTTAGCTCGCCACTTCCTGACCTTCAGATCGCTGGCACGTGTAGAATCGATACCTCGCCATCAGCACACTCTCCCTCGGATTAAGATGCTCCCGAACCAGTATACACAGCTCCTCATATGACTTATCTGTGGGTTTCACTGGAGCCAGAAGATTCTTCATGAGGCTGTAGGTCGGTGCCCCGCAGACCGTGAGAAGGACCGCTCTCCTTTTTGCAGCACTTCCTTATCCGTCCAGCTCGTTGGCTACAAAGTAGCCGTTTGACATTGGCTTCCCAGTCTTCACCCTCTGAGAACAGGATGCCCGCAGTTTGCTGCATCTTTGCGTTGGATTCGTATACTCGTCGACAGTTATTGTGTTCCTAATGCAGATGAGACTGCACACAGGGAGGTTAAAGTAACAGTGACCTCAGTCTTTATTAAGACACTCCAGAGTGAGGAACAGGCCTTAGGGGCCGGCTTATATACAATTCTCCCAAGGGATGCTGGGATCCCTTGGGACTTCAGGGGATGCGCTCCCTGGTGGCGGAACATAGGAGTGCATGCTTTACAGATACACAACAGTTTCTATCTCAGGCTTGTTTGAACCAGGTACTTCAGTTTCTGAAGTCTGAACTGAGTCAATCTCATGTATGTGTTCATGATCAAGTGGTTCATGATCATGTCTTCGTTTATCCCTGGAAGAGATCATTTGATCTACATAAACACTTCAGATTTTGCCAGCAATTTCAACCAAATATCTCTTGTTATCACCAACCTCTACTATGGTTCCTACACCGCACTTGTGTGAACTCAACTTGCTAGGGGCACTGAGAACACAAACAAACTGCATTCTTTCTGATTGGTGTCCTAATAACGTTTTTGACTCAACGTTTCTGTTCAATTCTTGAGGTCATATTCGGTTGAACAAGACTCAGTTGTGTTCTCAACCTCCCCTTTATCAGGAGTTCTGCTGGGGTATATCCAGTTATAGTGTGCGGAGTAGTTCTGTACTTCAGCAAGAGATTTGCCAAATGTTGCTTCATGCCAAGTCCCGAACAACCCGGCAACACTTGCTTTTTAAGAGCTTCTTTAACTATTCTGACTGACCATTCGGCTGCTTCATTTGAAGTTGGATGATATAGTGAAACAAGTGTGTGTTTGACACCATTCTGTTCCATGAATTCTTAGAATAGAGCAAAACGGAACTGAGGGCCATTGCCAGAAACAAGCTATTCAGGTAAGCCAGGACATGCAAAGATCGACCTCAACTCATCTATGGAATGTTCGGTTGTAATATTTGAACACATGTTTCACTTCAATCCACTTTGAGTGACTAGCTACAAGGCCCAGGAAATATAGATTTGCTTTCTCACAAAAGTCTACGTGTACTTTCTGAAAAGGTCTACTTGGCCAATGACCAGGGCTGTGGTGAAGTTTTGGGTGGTTTGTTTCTGCAATTTTGGCAAACGCTGCATTTGCTGACAATTGATTCAAGAGTACTGTAAAATCCAGGTCAGTAAACAAAACTTCTTGCAATTGATTTCATACTGACAATCCCTGGATGTTCAGTATGAAGCTTGGCCAGAATTTTAGCTCTCAAAGGAATAGGTACTACCACTCTGTTTCCCCACTTTGCTCACAAAATAATTCAGAAATGGAATGGTTTCAATTATGTGTCCATACACTGATCAGTCCATCCATTCAAGGTGTTGTCATACACTCTTTTCAGTACGGAGTCCTTTTGAGTCTCATCTGCAATCTCAATTGCATTCATGGTAAAGTCTTTGTCAACTGCACCTAGCGTGAAAATAGCATCTTCACTCCCAGTACATGAGTCCTCATGTAACAATCTGGACAAGGCATCTGCAATTGTGTTTTGCTTTGAAGTGCGATATTCAATCATATCGTCATGTTGTTACAACAACACTGCCCAACATTGCATTCTTGATGCGGCCATTGCAGGGATGGCAGATTTGGGCCCCAATATTGCTAGGAGCGGCTTGAGATTGGTTATCAGGGTAAACTTTCTGCCAATCAGGAACTGTTGCAATTTCTTGATTCCAAACACTATGGGGAGTGATTCCGTTTCAATTTGCACGTAATTTTTTTCGCTCTTTGTGAGGGTTCGTGATGCGAATGCGGTTGGTTTCTCTTGGCTGTCATTCATTATGTGGCTTATGACAGCTCCCTCACCATAGCTGGAAGCATCACATGCTAAATTAAGCTCAAGTTCTGTGTTATAGTGCACAAGTGGAGCATCATTAGAGAGACTTCTCTTACAAGCGTTGTAAGTTTCCTGTTGCGCTTTCATCCACTTACACTGGATATTCTTCTTGAGGAGCTCGTGCAACGGAGCTAACATGGTTGCTAACTCAGGTCAGAAATGTGCGTAGTACTAGACCATTCCAAGGAAAGATGTTAACTCAGACACATTCTGTGGCTTTGGAGCATTGATGACAGCATCAACCTTTTCCTGCTTTGGTTGCAAGCCATTTGCATCAACTTTCAGACCAAGGTACACAACCTCGGGCTGCACAAAAGCACATTTGCTCCTTTTCAAGTTAGCACTAGGGCCATTCAACCTTTGAAGCATTATATCTAACACTTCTTCCTCGCTGCTTGTTGCAATCAGCACATCATCTTGATTGCATAAGCAATTTGGAATTCCTTGCACAATTATATCAATCGTAGCCTGGAAGATTTTGGGGGAAGACTTTACACCATACGACAGCTTGGTGTACGAGTACTGTCCCTTATGTATGTTGATGGTGAGATACTGTTGACTCTCTCGTCAACATTCAGCTGAGCACAAGCGTGTAACAGGTCAAGCTTGGAGAAAACCAGAGAGTGCTGCATACAAATCTTGCGATGTAGGTAATGGGTACTACTCATCATCGACTGCTTGGTTGATAGTAAATTTGTCATCACCGCACCACCGTACAGTTTAGTCTGCTTTGGGCATTACCACAATTGGGGTAGCCCATTCACTTTTGTCAGTTTTTACTAGCATTCCATCTCTCTGAGCTTCGTTACCTCTTCCTCCACCTGACATTTCAACGCATAGGGATCCAGCTTTGCCTTACAATAGACAGGCTTCATGTTGGACTTGATGCGGATATATGCATAATACCCAGTGATGCCCTCATGGGGCACATGCTTTCGTACTTGTTCAGCATTGTGTCGAGTTGTTTCTTTGAAGCTTCTACACTGAAGACATTTTTCCAATATAGTTTTAACTTTCTCAACTAGTCTTTGCCTGTGAGGGTTGGCCTGTTGTTGTAGCTCGCTACAATAATGGGCAGTTTTACTGACTGGCCATTGTGTTGAACTGTACATTCCATTCGTCCACATGTCTCTAGGATTTCTCCAGAGTAGATTTTTAACTCTACGATGCTCTTTGTAAGTAGTACGTGATTAAACTTACTCTCACATGTGTCCTTCCTCATGATGGAGCAGTCCACCACTGTGTCGATACACATATCAATATATTGCTCATTGATCAAAAGTTTTGTATGGAAGTCTTTCTCATAACTGCTAACATTGGCCGCTAGTGGCACAGATACTGTAGATGCATAGTTCTTCCACATCAGGTGTGTTCAATTCAATATTGTGAACTCCTCCCTTTTGTTGTTGCTACTTTGCATTGCCTCGAGAATGATTCTTATTTCCTGCTTTAGATCTAACTCTGCAAGCTGTTGAAATATGGCCTTGCTTCTGGCAATGAAAACTGGCATTTCTGTATTGGCAGAACTGTGGTGAGTGATTTCTATTGCAGCGCTAGCATTTCACTGAACTGCTCTCACCGACAGGCTTTTGACTTGGTCTCACAGCTTTAGGTTTAGCGGTAGCTTTGTTGTGACTGTAGACCTCAGCTGCACTAGTCACTTGAGTTGGACGGAGCTCCTTAGCATTCTTAGACGCAATTTCCATAGATAGGACAACTTTGCAAACATTCGGTTCAGAGTGTTCAGTAACTTGGACTGTGAGCGTTCGTCCACCATTCCACACACAAACTTATCTCGCAACACACAATCCAAAAATGTGCCAAAGTTACAATGCAAAGACAGGTTCTTAAGAGCTACAATGTACTCACTAATGGTTTCACTTTCTTTTTTGTTTCTGGTACCAAACTTATAGCTCTCTGCTAGTTCTAACAAAATGGTCCTCAAGTTTCTCGACAATGTCTTCAAATGACGCATCCTTTGCTTTCCCCGGTGCGAGTAGGTTTGGCAATGTTCCATAGACATCTGGCCTCATCTCCTTTAGAAAAATTGCTTTCTTCAGTTCACAAATTACCTTATTTTGAGCTTGAACATTCTCATCTGCATCTTCGGTCTCAATAATGTTATTGACCCGAAAAAACATTTCCATCCGCTCAATGTAAGAACTGAATGATTCGCGAGCTTGGTCATACATGCTGAAGCTTTCAATGAATCCTGTAGGCACAGCCATGATTGTCCCGATCCCATCGAACAATGACTCAGCGCACTACCTGTGCACATGTGAGAATCAATGCCGCTGTTGTTGTGTATATATACATGCGAAAGGGAAGTATAGATGATTCTGCATGAGCAGTAATGGTAAAAAAATCGCAAAAATTCAGTTTAGGTGTCACAATTCACCTTAAACTTGTCCACTCGAAGGTTGAACACTGTCCTTCCATGATCCCTAAAAATTGCTTTGGGAGCCCATCCTTGTCGCCACAATGTAATATGTGTGGGTGGAACAACTGAAGGACAGAGACAAGATGAGTTGCTAGTCCATGTGCTTGCTTTATTAGGCCAGAGCGAACTGAGCATGCTCATACCAAACCATGTGATAATATATTACAGAGGAGAAGGAGGAGGGAAAGAACATAAGAATATAAGAATTAGGAGCAGGAGTAGGCCATAGGCCCCTCAAGCTTGTTCTGCCATTCAGTAAGATCATGACTGATCTTCAACCTCAATCCACTTTCCCACCCTATCCCCATATCGCTTGATTCCCTTAGAATCCAAAAATTTATCGATCTCAGCCTTGAAAATACTCATCGATTCAGCTTCCACAGCCCTCTGGCATAGTGAATTACAAAGATTCACACCCCTCTAAGTGAAGAAATTTCTCCTCAGTCCTAAATGGTCGGCCCCTTATCCTGAGACTATGCCCCGTAGTTCTTAGACTCTCTAGCCAGCGGAAACAGCCTCTCAGCATCTACCCTCCCATAATCTTATATGTTTTAATGAGATCGCCTCTCATTCCTCTAAACGCCAGAGAGTATAGGCCATTCTATGCAATCGTTCCTCGTAGGACAACCCTCTCATCCCAGGAATCAATCTAGTGAACCTTCGTTGCAACATCTGTAAGGCAAGTATACCTTTTAGGTATGGAGACCAGAAGTGTACACAGTACTCCAGGTGTGGTCTCACCAAAGCTCTGTACAATTGCAGCAAGACTTCCTTACAGTTGTACTCCAACCCCCTTTCTGTGTTGTGTGTACAAGGACACCCAAATCCCTCTGAACACCAACATTTATTGGATTCTCACTATTTAAAAATGTTCTGTTTTTCTATCCTTCTTACCAAAGTGAATAAACTCACGTTTCCCCACATCGTTCCATATCTGCCACCTTCTTGCTCACTCACTTACCCTGTCTATATCTCTTTGCAGACTCTTTCTGTCCTCCTCACAGCTTACTTTCCCACCTAGGGTTTATTATCAGCAAACTTGGATACATTGCACTCAATCCCTTCATTTAAGTTATTAATATAGATTGTAAATAGCTAAGGCACCAGCACTGATCCTTGCGGCACCTTACAAGCAACAGCCTGCCAACCTGAAAAATGACCTGTTTATTCCGACACCCTATTTTCTGTCTGTTAACTAATACGCTATTCATGCTAATATATTACCCCAACCCCTTGAGCCCTTATCTTGTGTAACACCCGTTCGTGTGGTACTTTATCAAATACCTTCTGAAAATCCTACATACTACATCCTCTGGCTCCCTTTTATCTATCCTGCTGGTTACATCTTCATAAAACTCAAATAGATTTGTGAAACATGATTTCCCTTTCATAAAACCATGTTGACTCTGCCTTATCAGATTATGATTTTCTAAGTGTCCTATTATCACTTCCTTAATTATGGATTCTAGCATTTTCCCGATAACTGATGTCAGGCTAATTGGCTTGTAGTTCCCTGTTTTCTCTTTCCCTCCTTTCTTGAATAGCGGTGTTACATTTCCTCCTACCTTCCAATAGGAATGGGAGGTTGGAGATGGGGTGGTAGTTTGCAAGGAAGGAGGGGTCAAGGTTGGTGTTTTGAGGAGAGGGGTGATGACGGCAGAATTGAGGGAGAGAGGGGCAGTACCTGAGGAGAGAGGACCAGAGAAGGAAGTTGGGTGGTCAGCAGTTTGGTGGGAATAGGTTCGAGAGAGCAGGAAGTGGGTCTCACAGATAAGATGAGTGCGGCGAGGTCATAAGAACATAAGAATGTAAGAAATAGGAGTAGGAGTAGGCCATACAGTCCCTCGAGCCTGCTCCGCCATTTTATACGATCTTGGCTGATCTGATCATGGACTCAGGTTCACTTCCCTGCCCGTTCCCCATAACTCCTTATTCCCTCATCGGTTAAGAAACTGTATATCTCTGTCGTAAATTTATTCAATGTCCCAGCTTCCACACCTCTCTGAAGCAGCGAATTCCACTGATTTACAATCCTCTGAGAAAATAAATTTCTCCTCATCTCAGTTTTAAATGGACGGCCCCTTATTCTAAGATTATGCCCCCTAGTTCTAGTCTCCCCCATCAGTGGAATCATTTTCTCTGCATCCACCCTCATAATCTTAACGTTTCAATAAGATCACTGTCATGTATGTACTTTTGGGATCACTAGCCACTAGATGGCGTCACTGTTGGAGGCCATTGGACTGCACGCACGTGTGTGCAGCCCAAGTATAAAAGGCCAGGAATTTTGTATATTAGTCACTTTGGGCCTTAATAAAGCAGAGCCAAGGTCACACCTCTTGGAGTTAAACAGTACTCAGTCTAACAGTTATTGCATACACAACAATTGGCGATGAGGCAACAAGAACCTTTGCATGCAAAAATGAACACAATTGGATTGTTGGAGCGATTTGTGGAAGGAGAAGATTGGGCAGACTTTGTGAGCCGTTTGAGCCAGTTCTTTGTGGCCAACAAAATGGAGGAGTCGACGGCGCAGATCGGCGCCGGGCGGTGTTCCTCACAGTTTGCGGTCCAAAAATTTATGGTCTGATAAAGAATTTATTCCTGCCTGTGAGTCCAGCAGAGAAGACATATGAAGAATTGTGTACACTGGTACTGGAGCACCTTAAGCCAGATGAAGGCATCATCATCTTGCGATACAGATTTTTCACACACTTTCGCTCGGAGGGCCAGAATGCGGCAGAATTCGTTACCGACCTGAGACGTCTAGCGGTATCGTATAAGTTTGGGGCTGTGTTGGCAGACATGCTGCGGGACTTCTTTGTAACCAGCATCAACCACGAGGTGATCCTGCGTAAACTACTGGCGGTGGAGACGTTGGACTCGAACACTGCCACCACGATCGCTCAGTCATGCATGATGACGGATAGAAGTCTAAAGCAGATATCAGTGAAAAATCGAATCGAAACGTGGCAAGTACTGTAAATATGATTGATTCGGCGTTTGGCAGAGCGGCACATGGCAGGGCCTACCCGACTGCGTATGCGAAACCTGTGGCTGCCCGAAGTCCGCCAGCGGTAATGCATTCGATTTCTCAGTGTTGGCGTTGTGGGGGAAATCACTGGCACCAGCAGTGCCGATTTAAGCAATATAGTTGCAAAGGCTGTCTGAGAGTGGGGCATCTCCAGCGCAAGTGTCCGCAGATGAGCAAACGTGCTGCGATGCACCATGTGGAGGATGATGGTCAGACTAGCGCAGATCCAGATACGCAATCCGAGATACCAGAGGAGGAAGTGTATGGACTGTACTCGTTCCTAACTAAGAGTAAACCGATAACGATCAACGTGAAATTTAATGGGGTGTCGGTATTGATGGAACTGGACATAAGGGCGAGTCAATCGATAATGAGCCAGAGGGCATTCGACAAGCTGTGGGCTAAGGCTGTGAGGCCCAGACTGAGTCCAGTCAATGCCAAGGTGTGCACTTACACCAAAGATCTCATAACGGTGTTTGGCAGTGCCACAATTAAAGTGTCGTATGAGAGTGTGGTTCACGAGTTACTGCTATGGATTGTCCCAGGCAATGGCCCAATGCTGTTCGCCAGGAACTGGCTTGAAAAAAATCAGATGCGATTGGAACGACATCAAGGCATTGTTTTCGGAGAAAGATACATGTGCCCAAGTACTGAGCAAGTTCCCCTCACTGTTCAAACCAGGCATCGGCAACTTCACGGGAGCCAAGGTGCAGATCCACGTGGACTCAGATGCAAGACCCGTCATCATAAAGCTCGGGCAGTTCCGTATAGGATGAGGGAGAAGGTCGAAATCAAACTGGACAGACTCCAGCATAAAGGGATCATATCACCGGTTGAATTTAATGAATGGGCCAGCCCCATTGTTCCTGTGCTGAAAAGTGATGGCGCAATCAGAATCTGTGGAGACTACAAGGCTACGATCAACAGGGTTTCAAAACAGGATCAGTACCCGTTACTGAAGGCTGATGACTTGTTTGCAACGCTAGCCGGGGGGAAGTCATTCACCAAACTAGACTTAATGTCGGCCTACATGACACAGGAGCTGGTCAAGATGTCGAAGAGACTTACGTGCATTAACACGCATAACGGACTGTTTATTTATCACAGGTGCCCTTTTGGAATTCGCTCGGCTGCAGCAATATTTCAGAGGAACATGGAGAGCCTACTGAAGTCGTGTTCCAAGATGGCATCCTGATCACAGGTCGTGACTCCGAGGAACATCTGAACAAACTGGAAGAGGTTCTATATCATCTCGACAAAGTGGGACTCAGACTGAAATGCTCGAAGTGCGTCTTCATGGCACCAGAGATAGAATTTCTGGGGAGGAAAATTGCTGCTGATGGCATCAGGCCCACAGACGCGAAAATCAAGGCCATCAAGAATGCACCCAAGCCGCAGAATGTGACGGAGCTGCATTCGTTCCTGGGTCTACTCAACTACTTCGGTAACTTCCTACCTAAATTGAGCACCTTATTAAAACCACTGCACATGCTGCTAAGAAAAGGATGTAGGGTGCGTCTCAAGACAGAGCTTTTGAGAAAGCCACTAATCTGCTTTGTTCTAACAAGGGGCTGGTACATTATCACCCATGTAAACGTTTAGTATTGGCCTGTGATGCTTCGTCATATGGAACTGGTTGTGTACTCCAACAAGCTAATGAGTCGAGTAAACTTCAACCAGTCGCGTATGCTTCAAAAAGTTTGTCTAAAGTGGAAAGAGCCTACAGCATGGTAGAGAAAGAAGCACTAGCCTGTGCGTATGGGGTTAAAAAGATGCATCAGTGTTGTTTGATCTTCGGTTTGAACTGGAGACAGATCACAAGCCGCTCATTTCTCTGAAAACAAAGGTATCAACACCAATGTTTCATCCCGCATCCAGAGGTGGGCACTGACATTATCAGCTTATGATCATGTCATTCGCCATAGACCTGGCACTGAGAATTGTGCCAATGCTTTGAGCCATCTGCCGTTGTCCACACCGGAGGTGGAAACACCACAACCGGCGGACCTATTGTTAGTTATGGATGCTTTTGAGAGTGAAGGAACCCCTGTCACGGCTCAACAAGTTAAGACCTGGACCAGCCAGGACCCCGATTTTATTGGTGGTGAAGAGTTGCATCCTCAAAGGCGATTGGTCTGCCCTGTGGTCATCCCACTGCAAAACAGATACACTGCTTTGAGTGCTGTTGAGGGGGATGACTCATCAGGAGCGGGCAGCAGCAGCCAAGTTCATGGCACCGTGGCTGGCTCTGTTGCACAGGAGGGCAGGAAAAAGAGTGGGCGAGCGATAGTGATAGGGGATTCAATTGTAAGGGGAATAGATAGGCGTTTCTGCGGCCGCAACCGAGACTCCAGGATGGTTTGTTGCCTCCCTGGTGCAAGGGTCAAGGATATCTCGGAGCGGGTGCAGGACATTCTAAAAAGGGAGGGAGAACAGCCAGTTGTCGTGGTGCACATTGGTACCAATGACATAGGTAAAAAAAGGGATGAGTTCCTACGAAATGAATTTAAGGAGCTAGGAGCTAAATTAAAAAGTAGGACCTCAAAAGTAGTAATCTCGGGATTGCTACCAGTGCCACGTGCTAGTCAGAGTAGGAATCGCAGGATAGCTCAGATGAATACGTGGCTTGAGCAATGGTGCAGCAGGGAGGGATTCAAATTCCTGGGGCATTGGAACCGGTTCTGGGGGAGGTGGGACCAGTACAATCCGGACGGTCTGCACCTGGGCAGAATCGGAACCAATGTCCTCGGGGGAGTGTTTGCTAGTGCTGTTGGGGAGGAGTTAAACTAATATGGCAGGGGGATGGGAACCAATGCAGGGAGATAGAGGGAAACAAAAAGGAGGCAAAAACAAAAGACAGAAAGGAGATGAGGAAAAGTGGAGGGCAGAGAAACCCAAGGCAAAGAACAAAAAGGGCCATTGTACAGCAAAATTCTAAAAGGACAGAGGGTGTTAAAAAAACAAGCCTAAAGGCTTTGTGTCTTAATGCAAGGAGTATCCGCAATAAGGTGAATTAACTGTGCAAATGGATGTTAACAAATATGATGTGATTGGGATTACGGAGACGTGGCTCCAGGATGATCAGGGCTGGGAACTCAACATCCAGGGGTATTCAACATTCAGGAAGGATAGAATAAAAGGAAAAGGAGGTGGGGTAGCATTGCTGGTTAAGGAGGAGATTAAGGCAATAGTTCGGAAGGACATTAGCTTGGATGATGTGGAATCTATATGGGTAGAGCTGCAGAACACCAAAGGGCAAAAAACGTTAGTGGGAGTTGTGTACAGACCTCCAAACAGTAGTAGTGATGTTGGGGCGGGCATCAAACATGAAATTAGGGGTGCGTGCAATAAAGGTGCAGCAGTTATAATGGGTGACTTTAATATGCACATAGATTGGGCTAACCAAACTGGAAGCAATACGGTGGAGGAGGATTTTCTGGAGTGCATAAGGGATGGTTTTTTAGACCAATATGTCGAGGAACCAACTAGGGGGGAGGCCATCTTAGACTGGGTGTTATGTAATGAGAGAGGATTAATTAACAATCTCGGGGAAGAGTGACCATAATATGGTGGAATTCTGCATTGGGATGGAGAATGAAACAGTTAATTCAGAGACCATGGTCCAGAACTTAAAAAAGGCTAACTTTGAAGGTATGAGGCGTGAATTGGCTGGGATGGATTGGCAAATGATACTTAAGGGGTTGACTGTGGATGGGCAATGGCAGACATTTAGAGACCGCATGGATGAACTACAACAATTGTACATTCCTGTCTGGCATAAAAATAAAAAAGGGAAGGTGGCTCAACCGTGGCTATCAAGGGAAATCAGGGATAGTATTAAAGCCAAGGAAGTGGCATACAAATTGGCCAGAAATAGCAGCGAACCTGGGGACTGGGAGAAATTTAGAACTCAGCAGAGGAGGACAAAGGGTTTGATTAGGGCAGGGAAAATGGAGTATGAGAAGAAGCTTGCAGGGAACATTAAGACGGATTGCAAAAGTTTCTATAGATATGTAAAGAGAAAAAGGTTAGTAAAGACAAACGTAGGTCCCCTGCAGTCAGAATCAGGGGAAGTCATACCGGGGAACAAAGAAATGGCGGACCAATTGAACAAGTACTTTGGTTCGGTATTCACGAAGGAGGACACGAACAACCTTCCGGTTATAAAAGGGGTCGGGGGGTCTAGTAAGGAGGAGGAACTGAGGGAAATCCTTATTAGCCGGGAAATTGTGTTGGGGAAATTGATGGGATTGAAGGCCGATAAATCCCCAGGGCCTGATGGACTGCATCCCAGAGTACTTAAGGAGGTGGCCTTGGAAATAGTGGATGCATTGACAGTCATTTTCCAACATTCCATTGACTCTGGATCAGTTCCTATGGAGTGGAGGGTAGCCAATGTAACCCCACTTTTTAAAAAAGGAGGGAGAGAGAAAACAGGGAATTATAGACCGGTCAGCCTGACATCGGTAGTGGGTAAAATGATGGAATCAATTATTAAGGATGTCATAGCAGTGCATTTGGAAAGAGGTGACATGATAGGTCCAAGTCAGCATGGATTTGTGAAAGGGAAATCATGCTTGACAAATCTTCTGGAATTTTTTGAGGATGTTTCCAGTAGAGTGGATAAGGGAGAACCAGTTGATGTGGTATATTTGTACTTTCAGAAGGCGTTCGACAAGGTCCCACACAAGAGATTGATGTGCAAAGTTAGAGCACATGGGATTGGGGGTAGTGTACTGACATGGATTGAGAACTGGTTGTCAGACAGGAAGCAAAGAGTAGGAGTAAATGGGTACTTTTCAGAATGGCAGGCAGTGACTAGTGGGGTACCGCAAGGTTCTGTGCTGGGGCCCCAGCTGTTTACACTGTACATTAATGATTTAGATGAGGGGATTAAATGTAGTATCTCCAAATTTGCGGATGACACTAAGTTGGGTGGCAGTGTGAGCTGCGAGGAGGATGCTGTGAGGCTGCAGAGCTTCTTGGATAGGTTAGGTGAGTGGGCAAATGCATGGCAGATGAAGTATAATGTGGATAAATGTGAGGTTATCCACTTTGGTGGTAAAAACAGAGAGACAGACTATTATCTGAATGGTGACAGATTAGGAAAAGGGGAGGTGCAAAGAGACCTGGGTGTCATGGTACATCAGTCATTGAAGGTTGGTATGCAGGTGCAGCAGGCGGTTAAGAAAGCAAATGGCATGTTGGCCTTCATAGCAAGAGGATTTGAGTACAGGGGCAGGGAGGTGTTGCTACAGTTGTACAGGGCATTGGTGAGGCCACACCTGGAGTATTGTGTACAGTTTTGGTCTCCTAACCTGAGGAAGGACATTCTTGCTATTGAGGGAGTGCAGCGAAGGTTCACCAGACTGATTCCCGGGATGGCGGGACTGACCTATCAAGAAAGACTGGATCAACTGGGCTTGTATTCACTGGAGTTCAGAAGAATGAGAGGGGACCTCATAGAAATGTTTAAAATTCTGACGGGGTTAGACAGGTTAGATGCAGGAAGAATGTTCCCAATGTTGGGGAAGTCCAGAACCAGAGGTCACAGTCTAAGGATAAGGGGTAAGCCATTTAGGACCGAGATGCGGAGGAACTTCTTCACCCAGAGAGTGGTGAACCTGTGGAATTCTCTACCACAGAAAGTTGTTGAGGCCAATTCACTAAATATATTCAAAAAGGAGTTAGATGAGGTCCTTACTACTAGGGGGATCAAGGGGTATGGCGAGAAAGCAGGAATGGGGTACTGAAGTTGAATGTTCAGCCATGAACTCATTGAATGGCGGTGCAGGCTAGAAGGGCCGAATGGCCTACTCCTGCACCTATTTTCTATGTTTCTATGTTTCTATACCCAAGCAAATGTGCGAGGAGACCAAACCTTACATTCGTCGCAAAGACAAACTGTTTATTCAGTCGGATTGTATACTGTGGGCCCCCCAACCTGCGAGAGAACAGCTCTGCAGGTCGGGCTATAAAAGAGCTGGAGCAACATACCACTTCAACCTCCAGCGCGAGCTGCTCCAAGGATTTTGAGATGGGCAACTGGGTGACGTCATCAAAACCCTGGTCACCATTTTGGAGCGTGGGCAGGAACATCGGCAGGGCCTAGGTACAGAAGAGTGGGAAGGTCGGGGCGGAGGAGCGGCGAGTGTTTGTGGCGGAGGTGCGACAGATGAGGATACGGGGCCCAGAAGAGTCGGGAGCCCAGGGGCAACACGGGCCAGCCCACACTGTGATATGTGTGCGCGCTAGGTCCGTGCAGCAGAGCAGGTCTTCAGTCGTCTTGGTTAACCTTTGCCACTGGACCAAGACCTAGCTTTGTCATGCCCGTGTGGTGGCTGGTGTGCAATGGTCACCACACGGTAAAAAAATCCATGCACAGGCATCTTCCACCCCCTCAATTGGAGTTCAGGACTGAAACGTCGGGTCCTTCATCGAAACACCTGTGAACTCATGGAAGCAAGTCATCCTCGTTCAAGGGACCACCTATTATGATGATGATACTGTGGGGCAATCGTGTTATTATACCCAAGAAAGGGAGAGAGAAATTTGTACGTGAGCTACATAGCATACATCCCGGCATTGTAATGATGAAAGCCATCACCAGGTCTCATGTATGGTGGCCGGGAATTGACTCTGAGCTGGAATCATGAGTGTGTCAGTGCAACCAACACATGCAAGCCGCTCAGCAAAGCACCAGCGGAATTGCTGCTGAGTCTGTGGTCGTGGCCGTCCAAACCATGGTCCAGGATCCACATAGACTTTGCAGGTCCCTTCCTGGGGAAGATGTTTTTAGTTGTGCTGGATGCATATTCGAAGTGGATAGAGTGTATAATCATGTCATCCAGCACATCCACAGCTACCATTGAGAACCTCAGTGTCATGTTCCTGACACATGGTCTGCCTGACATCGTTGTTAGCGACAACGGATCATGCTTCATCAGTCAGGAGTTTCAAGAATTCATGAAACTCAATGGTATCAAACATGTAAGGTCAGCACCGTTCGAACCTGCATCCAATGGTCAATCAGAACATGCTGTCCAAATCACAAAGCAGAGTATGAAGCGAGTAACCCAAGAGTCACTGCAGACCCGCCTGTCATGCATACTGCTTAGTTACAGGACAAGGCCGCACACAATTACCAGGGTCTCGCCTGCTGAACTAATGATGAAGAGACACCCTGACTTGAATAATCATGTTGAATATAGAAGACAAAGTCAGCAAGGGTATCACGATCGTGCAGCTGTGTCGCGCGATATTTCTGTAAATTATCCTGTATATGTTCTGAGTTATGGTCAGGGTCCCAAGTGAATCACTGGTACTGTCATAACCAAGGAGAGCAACAAAGTATTTATTGTCAAGCTTAAAAATGGGCAAACATGCAGGAAATATATTGATCAGACAAAACTGCAGCACACAGATGAACCCGAACAGTCGGAGGAAGAGACAATCGATGACCAACCAACCTACCCCCAGTCATCAGAGGAGTAGTGGTCATCAGTGAATCGGTACTTTCAATCACTGACATGTTCAGTGAAAATGGCCTTTCAATTCCTGACATGGCCGTTTCCACTCCCACCTGGTCAGCCACCCAGCCACAACAGACTCTGAACACTCACCCAAGGCTGGAGTTGAACTGAGACGGTTAACCCGGGAGCGTAAAACACCGGACCGTCTCAATTTGTAAAATACTGCGTTAATATCTCAAAGGCATGTATTGTCATGTATGTACTTTTGGGATCACTAGCCACTAGATGGCATCATTGTTGGAGGCCATTGGGCTACACGTGTGTGTGTGCAGTCCAAGTATAAAAGGCCAGCCATTTTGTATATTAGTCACTTTGGGCCTTAATAAAGCAGAGCCAAGGTCATACCTCTTGGAGTTAAACAATACTCAGTCTAACAGTCATTGCATATACAATAATCACCTCTCAATCTTCTGAATTCCAATGAGTAGAGGCCCAAGCTATTCAACCTTTCCTCATAATTCAACCCCTT
The DNA here is from genome assembly GCF_044704955.1 of Pristiophorus japonicus. Classification (NCBI taxonomy): domain Eukaryota; kingdom Metazoa; phylum Chordata; class Chondrichthyes; family Pristiophoridae; genus Pristiophorus; species Pristiophorus japonicus. The sequence continues at coordinate 148,279,750 of NC_091990.1, forward strand.
CATCTCTGGAATCAACCTAGTGAACCTTCTCTGAACTGCCTCCAAAGCAAATATATCCTTTCGTAAATATGGAAACCAAAACTGCACACAGTATTCCAGGTGTGACCTCACCAATACTCTGTATAACTGTAACAAGACTTCCCTGCTTTTATACTCCATCCACTTGCAATAAATGCCAAGATTCCATTTGCCTTCCTGATCACTTGCTGTACCTGCATATTATCCTGTTGTGTTTCATGCACAAGTACCTCCAGGTCCCGCTGTACTGCAGCACTTTGCAATCTTTCTCCATTTAAATAATAACTTGCTCTTTGATTTTTTTCTGCCAAAGTGCATGACCTAACACTTTCCAACATTATACTCCATCTGGCAAATTTTTGCCCACTCACTTAGCCTATCTATGTTCTTTTGCAGATTTTTTGTGTCCTCCTCACACAATGTTTTTCCTCCCATCTTTGTATCGTCAGCAAACTTGGCTACGTTACACTCAGTCCCTTCTTCCAAGTCGTTAATACAGATTTTAAATAGTTCAGGTCCCAGCACTGATCCCTGCGGCACCCCATTAGTTACTGGTTACCAACCAGAGAATGAACCATTTATCCTGACTCTCTGTTTTCTGTTCGTTAGCCGATCCTCCATCCATGCTAATATATTACCCCAACCCCGTGAACTTTTATCTTGTGCAGTAACCGTTTATGTGGCACCTTGTCAAATGCCTTCTGGAAGATGACGGGAGATTGGAGAGAAACTAGAGAAAGATGCGAGTTCAGGGCTAGGGCGGGGCGGAGCTTAGAGGAGGTTTGGCCCGGGTGCCTAGGGGAAGGAAGGGAAGGGAGGCAGCTAAATGGATGGTCTCAATCTAGAGACAAAGAAGTCCATGAGCTCCTCACACTTGTTGTCGGAGGTGAGGGTGGAGAAGACAGAGAAGAGGGGTTTAAGAAGACGATTAGCAGTGGAGAATAGAAGTCGGGGTTTATTTTTGCATTCCAGAATGATTCTGGAATAGTGAGCAGTTTTGGCAGACAAGAGCAGGACCTGATAATGCTTTATGTGGTCCAGTCAGATCTAGCGGTGAATGGTTAAACCAGTTGTCCACCATATCCATTCAAGTCTGCGCCCCTTGGACTTAAGGGAGCGAAGATGAGGGCTGTACCAGGGGGAATGGCCAGGGTGAGAGAGAGTAATCGTTTTAATAGGGACTAGGGCATCAAAAGTGGTGGTGAGGAAGTGGCTGAGCAAATCGTTAACTGCAAAAATGTCATGGTGAATGGAGGGCCAAAGACTGGACAGTAAGAGAGTTGGGAGAGAGTTTTTTCCAGGGGCGAACACGGGAGGAATTAGGGTTGGGTGGGGGTGGGGCGGCGAAGGGGATGTGGGTGGCGAGCGATACGAGGAAGTGGTCAGAGATGGCTTTAAATGCGATTGAACGATGCAAGAATCAGTAGAAATAAATATCAGGAGATGTATATTGGGCGGCTGCTCTAGGATGCTAACTCTGGTTTGACGCATTCCTGGAGAGTTGAAGATGTGACATTTGATCACGTGACATTTGCCCACTGTTTGCAAATGTTATTGCACTAAGCTTAGTTTAATGTTATACTATCACTTTGCCCTGAATTAAATATTTGTCTGTTTGACAGTGAGATAAATAACATAATTTATAATTCAAAGAAAGAACACAAAATAATAGAAAGATTTAAGGATAAGTTGTGTTTAAATAATAACTACTTTTGTGATGTTTCTACAGTATTGACTGCAATGTGAAACACCAAATAAATACCTCTGATTCAACAAAACTTAATCAATATAAATAACTTCTAACTAAAGTTTTGTGAAACTTTATTGCTTTTTACAATACACAGCAAGTTATAAAAATAATAAATAAAACTTAACCTAATTCAATATACTGACTCTCACATCCCACCGCTGAAGCCCAGCTTCACAGAGATGAGACTCAGTCCTCATTGGAGAAGCAGCCAAGCCCCCCATTATAAAACACATTATACAACAGTTCACATCACAGGCCGAAGTGAACTCTCCCTCCTTACAGTTTGTGTTTCTCTCTCTCTCCCTACAGTTTGTGTCTGAGATATTCTGACAAATACTGACATATAAATCCAACTCAAATTTCCCTTCCGTAAAACTGTATATCAGACTCTAGTGATGTTGACACATTGGTCAAAGAACAATGTTAGTATATTCTTGAATTATTGATTTCCTGCTTGGAATAGTTTCTTTGACATACTCCACTGTTACCTTAATATGCACTGCCACAGCGTAAAGATTGCTGAGGAAAACATATAAGTAATCTGAGCGTGCCAAGTTACAAAGAATGCCACAGGCCAAGTTTTGCTATGGAAGCAATATTTCAGTGAACAAGGGGTCAAACTATGGAACAGACTCCCGAGGGAGATGCTGGCAACAGTTAGTATTGATTCATTCAAATGTAAATTAGATAGTTGCTTTCAGAAAATAACATTTGGGGATACAGTACTTGAGTAATGTGAGTGGGTATCTAAATGCAAATTATTATTTTTGTTAAAAACCATTTCAAAATCTGCCTTTCAAACCAAGCTTTTGATCATCTATATTAATTCTCACATCCTGGTTTAGTATTTGTTCCTTCTTTTATCTATTTGATTTTATTTATCTTATTCATTTTTTATTCTACCCTCTATCAAGGCACTATATAAATGCAAGTTAGGCTGATAAAGGAGGCCCAGTGACCATGCAACCTTGTGGTATCCCACCACAAATCAATCCCTTCATGAGAAGAACAAATAAAAAGTCAGCAAAGATCACTTATTAAAATATTAGGGCTAGAAATTCCATTGCGCACCATTTGGGGCGATAGCTTTTGAAAAATGAGAAAAGTATCGCCAGACGATAATGCTATTTTCATTCCGGGAACTTCAGACCCCTGGCGATGCAGTACGAGGCGGGAGCGAATATCACATCCAGGGTGGTAACGGGGCTCTGCGCCCTTGATGATATCATGATCGATGGGAAGAATTAGCGCCAGCGCAAAACCGCCAGGAAAGTTCGCGGGCGTCGCTGAATTCACTGCACCCGGTCGGTAACCCCTTAGCACCTCGTTACCACCCACCACAGGCGCCAACGGAAGGCACAATGCAGCCCAATTTATCCTTCTTAATGTTTACCTTCTATTTTATAACGTTCAAAACCATAGAATGCATTTTCCTCTTTTGCACTTGGGTGTTAAATAACAGCCTGGGCAGACCATTGAAATAATGGTTGGAACATTGGGTGAGCTCTGTAATGGGCATGGAATCCTCCCTGCCTGATATTTCTTGATGTGGCCCACCCAGGTGATTATTTAATGTTTACGTGCAAAGTAGGAATTTTCCCAATAGAACATAGAACGTTATAGCAAAACAATAAATATTTATCAATGATTTCTGTCATAGCAAGTGAGGAGATTTCGCAACTGCTCATCCAGATATTCAGAACTCAGAGCTTGTCCCATTATGGGCAGTATAATACACGTTCTTACTGATATTAAATGGGGTGAAATGCCAACTTGCGAACGGTGTTGTAAATATTTGTCCAGCTATCTCTCCACATCTCCAATTTAACAGTTTGGCCTTAGCATGAGGTTTGTCCTCAGTCTTTCCAAATTTTTACAATTTGGGTCCCATACAAAGGAAGAGCAGTCTGACACAAAATGCTAATGGACCAGTTATATCGACATAAAGGCTAAAAGAACAGGGCAGAGGTTGTGTACCTGTGACGAGATGCTCACCTTCTATTCCCTCAAAGTCTCTCCGAGGCTCAAGTCAAGAGTGTGATAGAATGCATAGGTGCAGCTGCAACTACACTCAAGAAGCTAAAAAAAGGCAGTAAACCACTTCTATTTTAATTAAGTCCTGTTATAAGCAATGTTCGGGTTCTCCTAAATTATTGGATTCAGCAGCATTGCATTCTTCATTAAATAAGATTACTACAATTTGAAGGAAACAGAGCCAGCTTGATCATCCAGGGTAAAATATGGATTATCAGCAACATGGGGCATTCAAAGCTGTTAGTTATCCTGGGGCCGAAATTCAGGGTCCAGATGAGGCCCATTTCCATGGTTTTGCAGCGGCCATGCGGCGGAATCAAGTGGACGCCAAGTTGCAGTCCAGTGGCCACCCCAACCCAAATTCAGGTTGGGGATTTTTTGGCCTGATCTCACTTCCGCCCCACTGCTGATGACCACCACGAGCATCATCAAAACACGCACTGTCCCTCTCCCTCACCTGCAGAAGACTCCGACACATATCTAGGGAAAAAAATCATTGCCCCGCCGCACGGTGCCCCCAACAGATAAGGTGCACCTTATCCTGAGTGTGTCACCCAGCACCGCGGCGGCCCATCAAGGGGAGGGCCCACTGCCGTGGCTTGCCATGTTGTTATTTTTGCCGGCCGACTTCACGATCGGTCGGCAAAATATTGCCCCTGGGTTTGGCCAGGCCACCAACAGGCAGCCTGGCAGCCCCTCTTGGGTGCCAAGCCACTGGCCCGGCCGAAGCCCTCCCTTGTCGCCCAGTAGTCGAAGATAAAAAATGCCTGAGTCTCTCCCCTTTAATGGAGAGGAGAGAGCGTGATGATGCACATATGCTATGATGTCACCACCGCTTCGCCGCTGAGTGACAGCGCGGAGTCTCGATCCAGCCCCAATTTCCGCCCCCCAGCCTGACTTACCGCCGCACTTCTGCCCCCAGTATGACCGACTTCCGGTTCAAAGTTCAAAAAATTACTAAGTGCCGAAAATCAATTGAAAGGCCGCCTCCACGCTCCCGGCGGAAAAAACTCCAAAAAAAAGATAGTTCCAGCAGCTTTCTGGTGGCCCTGAATATTCGGCCCCCCTATCTTTAATCCTTTCACGAGCACAAACCTAAATATAGATTTGAACAAACTTCTTCCAGGATAAGCGTTTAATAAAAGACTTCCCAAGGGACAGTGAAGTTTGCCTTCTCCCATACATCACCAGAAGATATTGATGAACAGATCAAAACTTTTGCCTAAGCCTTCTTGTAGGCACGGAAGGTCAAGCTCACTCTTTGCCTAAGTTTTCGAACTTTGACCTCTATTCACCAACATCACACCTTGATTGCTCTTAGTAGGAGCATTATGGAGGGTTGGTATAAATCATTTCCAGGGGGAAAAAACTTCCGAGGTCAGTACGTGGGAAGCACGTTGAAAGAGTTTTCTTACTGTTGCCTTTATTTGTGCATTTGCTAGGAAGTGTAAGAGGGAAAGCCCTAATCTATCTTTAAGATCTCCGAAGGTGGCAAATTTCCCACTAATGAATGGGCCATTGATAGTGTGGGTTCTTGAAGGGAAAACCTAGGTCTGCAAGTGCAGAATTGTTTCCTATTTCTGACTTGAGGGAAAAAATTCCTACAGAAGCCAATTAATTTGTCCAAGGACTAAAAAACCACGATGCAGCCGCAAATATACATCTGGCTCCAAGTTGCCTCCAGTGCTATAATTGAGGCTCAGTGTATCATGGGATTCTAGCCTGCTCTCAAAAGTACGCCACAGTAGAGCCTTTTCAAGCATTTCAAGATGATTTTTGTCATCTGATGTCACATGCAATCTTGGGAACGTTTCAGCCATGGCCATTCTTGTCACTCTAAGCTTGGCTTATTTTCTGTCTTGATTTTTCTTCAAAAAAATGTCATTTGAGACATGAGCGTTAATGCCTCTGTTAAAATGGCCAACTAAGGAATTTGATATGAATGAATAAAGCATTCATAAAATGCCACATCGAATCATTTTCAGGCTCGTGATCCTGTCAATGAAGATATGGCAAAAGTCTAAATCTGGTATACTTTCTGGTCATAATCCAGTAATCCCTGCTGGAAGAATGCACGTGTCAAGATCAGGTGAGGATAGTTCTAGGCTTGGCTGTCGTGCCCCAGTGGTTCAATATCCTGTCTCTACTCATTATCTAGGTTCACACATATGAAGAATGCCCACTTGGGCAAGGTAGCAGAGGCCACCCAGTGCCCATTAAACTGTCTTGGAAGAAGAGAAGTGCAGGAGAGAAAATTGGTGCAGGAAATGGGGGAAAAACTGGATACATCCTAAACTGGACTTAATACACCAAAAATAAATATTCACTAGAGAAGAGACTACAGCAAAAAGATTGATGAATAACAGTCGTTATAGCAGATTAAGAAGGCAATATTGCTGGTTTAGTACTTATAAGAAAATACATTCGTTGCATTTCCTCTCTTTCCCTCCTCACATGCAATTACTCACTTTGATATAGCATTGTGGATAATGGCGTGGCTAAACCTCAAAATTATCTGACAGAGGTAAGTACATTTAAGTTACAGCCAGCTTTGATATGGTAACACATGAACTGTTACGATCAACACTTTTGAGATGTAGGTCTGCTCAAATAGTATGTATTTCTGATGTGGCACCTTATATTACAATTACTAGTATATCTGTGGTAACTTACTTCATTTTTTAAATTTCTCTACATACAACTAATTGTTCAGTCAGGTTTTTTATAGAGCTATTCTTGTTTATTTAACTACATCGTTGTTTAGCTTTATTATTGTTTCTGACAGAGGAAAGGCATTAGCTTAATTTGTTCAATAACATTGAGCTTGCAGAAGTAATAAAAGACTTCCCAAGGGACGGTGAAGTTTGCCTTCTCCCATACATCACCAGAAGATATTGATGAACAGATCAAAACTTTTGCCTAAGCCTTCTTGTAGGCACGAAAGGTCAAGCTCACTCTTTGCCTATGTTTTCGAACTTTGACCTCTATTCACCAACATCACACCTTCATTGCTCTTAGTAGAAGCATTATGGAGGGTTGATATAAATCAGGTCAGTACTTTTTCTTCACAGACCTGACCCTGTATTTTCCCTGTCCTGTCTCACGGAATGGGCAACAGGAAATGCTGAGGCAGTGGCTGCTGTGCTCTTTGCCCCGTGTCTGGGCCCTGCTGTGTATCTAACTTTGTGACTGACGTAAACAAATAAACAACACGTTTGAAGTCTTTGCTTTATGGTTTACCATAGAACCCCATGGCTCTAATTTCAAAGTCTTTTGAGATACAAATAAAAAAAAAGACCAAGTCTAGTGTCTCCTTAATAGATTTTAACTATTTCCACTGGTTTACTGTTTACTGAATGATTCTTCCTAAGATGTTTAACTTTTTCCTGATAGTCTATTGACTGGGTTCTGTTTCATGCGTAGTTCATTGGTACACAGCTGTGAAATATAATTGACTGCACAGACATTAAAATTGAGATTGCAAACCTAAATATAGGCTAACGCTTATCCTGGAAGAAGCTTGTTCAAATCTTTATTTAGGTTTGTGCTAGTGAAAGGATTAAAGATAGGGGGGCCGAATATTCAGGGCCGCCAGAAAGCTACTGGAACTATCTTTTTTTTTAAGAGTTTTTTCCGCCAGGAGCGTGGAGGCGGCCTTTCAATTGATTTTCGGCACTTAGTAATTTTTTGAACTTTGAACCGGAAGTCGGTCATACTGGGGGCAGAAGTGCGGCAGTAAGTCAGGCTGAGGGGCGGAAATTGGGGCTGGATCGAGATTCCGCGCTGTCACTCAGCGGCAAAGCGTGGTGACATCATAGCATATGTGCATCATCACGCTCTCTCCCCTCCATTAAAGGGGAGAGACTCAGGCATTTTTTTTTATCTTCGACTACTGGGCGACAAGGGAGGGCTTCGGCTGGGCCAGTGGCCTGGCACCCAAGAGGGGGTGCCAGGCTGCCTGTTGGTGGCCTGGCCAACCCCAGGGGCAATATTTTGCCCACCGATCGTGGAGTTGGCAGGCAAAAATAAGAACATGGCGGCCGCAGCAGTGGGCCCTCCCCTTGATGGGCCGCCGCGCTTCCAGACCACACACACTCAGGATAAGGTGCACCGACAGAGAAAGCTGTTGGAGGCACCGTGCGGCAGGGCAATGAATTTTTTCCCTAGGTATGTGTCGGAGTTTTCTGCAGGTGAGGGAGAGGGGCAATGGGTGTTTTGATGATGCACATGGCGGTCATCAGCAGTGGGGCGGAAGTGAGGACAGGCTGAAAAATCCCCAACCTGAATTTGGGTTGGGGTGGCCATTGGACTGCAACGTGGCGTCCACTCGATTCCGCCGCATGGCCGCTGCAAAATCACGGAAACAGGCTTCATCTGGACCCTGAATTTCAGCCCCAGGATATCTAACAGCTTTGAATGCCCCATGTTGCTGATAATCCATATTTTACCCTGGATGATCAAGCTGGCTCTGTTTCTTTCAAATTGTAGTAATCTTCCTTCAGGAGATTTTCTTATTTATTTAATGAAGAATGCAATGCTGCTGAATCCAATAATTTCGGAGAAACAGAATATTGCTTAGAGCAGGAAATTAAAATAGCAGTGGTTTAATGCCTTTTTTTAGCTTCTAGAGTGCAGTTGCAGCTGCACCTCTGCATTCTATCACACTCTTGACTTGAGCCTTGGAGAGACTTTGAGCGAATAGAAGGTGAGCATCTTGTCACAGGGTACACAATCTCTGCCCTGTTCTTTTAGCCTTTATGTCGATATGACTGGTCCAGTTGAGCTTCTGGTCACTGGTGCCCCCACAATGTTGACGGGGGTGGGGGTGGGAACTCAGTGATGCCATTAAAGATTAGGGGAATATGGTTGGGTATTTTCTTGTTGGAGATGATCATTATATGACCGTTATGTAGCACAAATGTTCCCTGTCATTTGTCAGCCCATGTCTGGATATTGTCCAGGTGCTGCTGTAGGCTGGCAATGGACTGCTTCATTATCAGAAGAATTGTGAATCGAGCTGCACACTGTAGAATTGTCAATAAATAGCCCCACTTCTTAACTTAAGACAACAACAACTTGTGTTTATATAGCGCCTTTAACGTAGTGAAATATCTCAAGGCGCTTCACAGGAGTATTATGAGGTAAAAAAAATGACATTGAGTCACATAAGGAGAAATTAGGGCAGGGTCAAAGAGGTAGGTTTTAAGGAGCATCTTGAAGGAGAAAAGTGAGGTAGAGACACAGAGAGGTTTAGGCAAGGAATTCCAGAGCTTAGAACCTAAGCAACAGAAGGCACGGCGACCACTGGTTGAGCTATTATAATCAGGGATGCTCAAGAGGGCAGAATTAGAGGAGCACAGACATCTCTGGGGTGCTGTGGGGTTGGAGGAGATCACAGAGATAGTGAGGGATGAAGCTATGAGGGGATTTGAAGACAAGGATAAGAATTTGGAAATCGAGGCGCTGCCTAACCAGGAGCCAATGCAGGTCAGCAAGCACAGGGGTGATGGGTGAGCAGGACTTGGTGCAAGTTAGGACACGGGCAGCCGAGTTTTGGATCACCTCTAGTCTATGTCAGGTAGAATGTTGTCGGCCAGCCAGGAGTGCATTGGAATAACCAAATCTAGAGTTAACAAAGGAAAGGACACTGATGAAACAGCTGAAGGAGGTTCGGCAAAAGATGCTGCTTTGAGGAATTCCGACAGCAATGTTCTGGTACCACAATGAATAGCCTCTGAAAACCACAACCATCTTCCTGTGTGTTTGGTATTATTCCAGCCACAGGGGCTAACTACAAAGGGAATTAGCCCAAATAAAGCGTGAAAGAAAAGAGTGGCAAATAACACAGTGCACAAGCAATTCAAATCGGAAACAATTAGAATACAGACTAGACATATTGCAATAAAATGTAAAGGTGGTGCAACAAAAGCTTCCTTGGAAGAAGAGAGAAATTCAAATTTAAAATAGACTTAGAAACAGGCAAATAACATATTTACAACAACAACAACAACTTGTATTTATATAAAATTTAGGGCCAATAATACAAAAAAAAATCAATCCAAATAACGAAAATAAAGAGAAGCAAAAAAGGAGACTGGACAGGCTAAATGCACAGCTGTTTTCCGAAATCCAGCATAGGCATGATGGGCTGAATGGATTCCTTCTTTGCTGTACACTTCTAGGATTTAATTTTTTTAAATCAGATATGTATTTAGAGAGCAGCATCATGCAGAGAATAACCTGACGAATCAGGCGAGAAATTCATGATCAGATTTTTGCTTACATTACAAAAAGTGACAAAATGGCACTTTTCATTAGTGAGCCCATATTTTGTGTCGGTGGAGTGATGTGTCACAGGTCTTGCCCAATGATTCCCCACATAAAAAGCGCTTGATCTCAGCAAGGTCGGTCAGGGAAGGGAGAAAAAATGAGCAGGAGGAGGAATGTCCATCTATGCTTGTACACCTCCTAGCAGTAGGTCAAAAGTTAGCAATGCTAAAGGCCTGGACAGATTACCTAACTCCCCCCTCAGATAGAGAATGATTTGTGTTTTTTTTTTAAGAATGTGGTATTCAGAGGAAAAATGTTTTCAGAGCACATTGGTTGATGGGCCTAGCAGCTTTTGCACATGGGAACGAATATGGAAGACCCATATACGAGATGCTAATGCATGGTATTGAAAACATGCTGACATCCACGGTCATCAGATGCGTAGCCCCTCAGAGCTGAGGTCTTGTTTAGGTTCTGTCATGAATGCTCAGACTAATGCAGTACAAACCCTTGGCCTTCCAGGATGGGCTTGCAGAAGTTGTAGCTCAAACAAGGAAGAAAATAATGCCTGCTATGTCTGTCATGTAGTCTAACCACCTTCAGATCTGTGGGCAGAATGGCAGCGAGACTAGGAGAAAGGGTAGGTTGAACCAGGCATTGAATGGTGGTGCTCTCTCTCCGGACCACTCCACCTCCACAGCTATCAATCTCCCCCGCTGCCCCCCCCACCCCCCCCATCCCCCACCACAACTGCACAGGAGCCTGAAAGCAGGCAAGGCCAGGCTCTATTCCCAGCATCGGAATTGCTGCAGATGGAAGCCAGCAGAGTGCGAGTCATAGCGACTGAATGCCTGATAGTGATCGACAGCTGCCATCCTTCTGACCTCGTCCTGCCCCACACTTGTTAGCCAAACACAAGAACCAGCCACTGCTAGAAATGGAAAGCACCATGGTAGACGAAGGTTGAAAGTGAAACATTGGAATTCTGTGAAATAAATATTTTGGGTCTAGATGATGCTTTGCCCAAAGTATTTTTAAAGATCCAGAAGATCAGGTTTCTGGACTATGTGTAATGGTGGTAAGAGGGCCAATAGATGGATAATGGCTTGACTTCTTATAGATGTTTTTTTATTGTACAAGGAGGTTAGAAGGGAGGAATGGAAAGGTTGTGTCACAATGGCTGAAATGATCAGGAGAGTTTCTCCATAATAAGGCTTATCCAGATGGTTCCATCAATAGTAGGTTTTTTGGGTGTTGCTCTGCTTATATTCTCATCCTCCTCAACTGGCAAATCAGCCTGCTCCTCCTCAGCATGCTCCACTTCTGACTCCTCCAGATAGAGGCCCCTGTCAATAATCTGATTATGGAGCACACAGCAGGCCACGATGAGACTGGACAGCACTGAGGGATAGTATTGCAGGACTCCCTTTGAACAGTCCAGACAGCAGAACCTCTGCTTCAGTATGCCGATTGTGTTTCCCACGATGACACTGGTGAAAGCATGAGCATTGCTGTACTACTGCTCCATTGCTGATCATGAATGCAGGAGAGTCAAGAGTCACAGGAACAGTGAGTCGTCAAAGTCCCCTAACAGCCAGCTCTTGGATTTTTACCCTTCCTCAAACAGTGATGGAATGCTGGATTGGTGAAGGATAAACGCATTGGGTGAATGTAGGTTCCCTAGCAGCTCACCTGCATTATATGTGCGATCGCTCGCACACTATGACCTGAATCTTATCGGCGCTGCGAGTGTGAGTTTGGAGGCGGGTCCACTGTCAAACTGGCAGTGATTGACAGCGGGGCAGAATTCCACTCTGATCTCGCCTCCTTGTTAATTTCCCAAGTGCCGGCCTGCCTGCGGTTTGCAGACCAGGCACTAAGCAGCAGGTCAGACAATTGAGATACTTAAGAAGTTGCTTAAAGGTATTTAAGCAGCATTTTAACCAGACCGTAACACTTATCCAAGTTTTTTACAAGTTTCCCGGCACTGAGGGATCACATTAGGTAAGTGTGTCGGGTTCTCAATGACTCTCGATTGCAGTTGTTCAATTTCCAATCTTAGAAGCTGGAGCCTTCAGGATTTGGAATAAACTTTTTAGCTTTATGGATGTTTGAAATGTTTGCAGTCAACTCTCAATCCAGTGTCACCTCTTTGGAGCAACCTCTCTCATCATTGACAGATCGCTTCTGTCATCTCAACTTCAGCTGCCATCTATTCCAGCAGCATCGGTGCCCTTGAAAAAATCTCACCTTGGTCCTCAGAATCCCACCACGATCATCGCCAATATCAACATCACAAGGCACAGCAGCAGAACCAACCTTCTCCACAATCACCTGGTGCTGCACAGGACACGGGGCATCAGGGATGGCCTCGTCATGGCCACATTTACTTCACATGATGATGTGCACCCTGGCTGCCACATGATACACCAGGTTAGCACCACACCAACACCATAAATCATCCCTACATGCCCCAAGCCATTCCTTTCATATAAATATTGCGGTGGGTACTGTTATGTCTCACCATTCACAGCAACTCACTAAGCCACTTCCAAAAGTGCACACACATCTATCCAAGAAGGCAAAGTGCTGAAAATAAAGATTTCAATGTTTGACATTAGCATAAACTTTGCATGAACATTGGCCATGACACCCAAGTGCCTACCCTTGCATGTTGTTTGTTGGTATGCTTGCACTAGGATGAGGGTGAGTGTGAGGGGTGGCTAGTGCGATGGGGATGTGATAATGTAAATAGAGAGAGAGGGATGGGTGGAGGTGCAAGGTAAGTTGGAGTGAATAAAGATGCGAGGAGTAGAGTAGGGAAGGCAGAGTGATGAGGATATGATGAGAGGCATAACAGGATGAGGTTGAGTGTGGCTTTACAGTAATGTTTTGTTATCTACTGAGATCATTGAACGGTTTGCGCCACTGCAGCCTGATCCTCCTGTGCAATGTGCAACCAGGCTGCGTTGGTGTCCTGGGGAGGTTTCTTCCGCCAAATGGAAGGGAAGAGGACCTACTTGCATGTTGTGACTCCCTCCATAAGCATCTGGAGGGAGTCATGAGAGAGCCTGGGTGCAACTGCGCACTTTTGTGAAGTGCCTGTCAGTGTTTGCAGCACCTTAGTGCTGCAGAACACTAACAGCACAACTGTCACAACGAATGTGGCCATGGCCATGGCTGATGACAGACACGCTTCCTTTGAATTGGACGGCAACTTCGCAGGGCAGGCTTAACAAGCCTCAATGTTGTAAAATGACTTGCACAGAGGCAGATGAAGAAGGAAGCAGAATTCCAGTGTGCACCCAAAGTTACTCGCCTCGCTCTCGACCCAGTAGGAAAAATTGCAGCCTACATGTGCATTGACTAATTTAATTAAGGGGCCCTTCTATCTGTTGCAGCTCCCAAATTAAACCTTACACCCTGGGCAAATCAGCGAGCTGGCAAAAGCCAAGGGCACATCCTGGCTGCTCCCTGGCTTCTATTTAAAAACCTGTGGCCCCTGAAACCTTCCAGTAGCAAAAAGGTTGAGTGGTTGTTACTTATGCTGGCACTAAAGTGCTGTACAGGCTCAAGACCATGACTTCAGGCTTCCATCCAGCAGCTGACAGAGCTCTCATACTAGGCCAGAGCCTCCTTAAGCATTATTCTGCTGAGGGGTCCAAGAGTGTTTGCTCTATTGAGTACCTTCGAATTAGCAGCCTCCTCCTCTGATGTTGCCACCGTCTCCTCACATCCAGCAGTGTTTCCTGATCATGGTCCCCCTCTGTCATATAACGCATGTAAAGGGGGAATCCCAAAGTGTACCCCATCCTGCAACGTGCACTTGTATCATCCCAGCAGTCAGAAACAGCTGCCGAAAAAGGACAATGGAGCTGGGTCAAGTAGAGCAAGTGTCAGTAGGGGAGCATTTCAGGAACAGTGATCACAGTATAATAAGGTTTAGACTAGCTATGGAAATGGACAGGGAACAATCTAGAGTAAAAATACTTAATTGGAGGAAGGCCAATTTCAGTGGGTTGAGAATGGATCTGGCCCAGGTAAACTGGAATCAAAGATTGACAGGCAAAACTGTAATTGAACAATGGGCTGCCTTTAAAGAGGAGGTGGTTCGAGTAGTGTCAAGGTACATTCTCACAAGGGGGAAAGGTAGAGCAAACAAAGCCAGAGCTCGCTGGATGATGAAAGAGATAGAGAGTAAGATGAAGCAGAAAAAGGGAGCATATAACAGATGTCAGGTTGAGAATATATGTGAGAACCAGGCTGAATATAGAAAGTTTGGAGGGGAAGTGAAAAAGGAACTAAGAGAGCAAAGAGAGAATATGAAGATAAATTGGCAGCTAACATAAAAGGGAATCCAAAGGTCTTCTGTAGGCATATATATAGTCATTCATTCATTCATAGACAGTCCCTCGAAATAAGGATGACTTGCTTCCACGCCAAAAAAAGGACGAGTTCACAGGTGTTTCAATGAAGGACCCGAACTACATCCTGAAGGGTGGAAGATGCCTGTGCGTGAATTTTTTTAACATGGGGTGACCGTTGCAGACCAGCCATCACACGGGCTTGACAGAGCTAGGTCTTGGTCCAGTGGCAAGGATTACCCAAGATAACTGGAGACCAGCTCTGCTGCATAGGCCTAGTGTGCACACATATCGCAGTGTGGGCTGACCTGTGCTGCCCCTGGGCCCCTGGTCCCGAATTCGCGCCTCCCCTGGGCCCCGATTTAAGTCCCTCTACAGTCTCTCGCTGCTCCTGCTGTATCTGCCCATGCTCCAATCACTGACTTGGATCTTGATGATGTCACTCTTCATAGCTGTCACCCTCCTGCACCAGCTCGCGCTGTACCCTGAAGTGGCATGGCCGCCACGCTGCCCATGGCCACCGCTCGCCGCTCCTTTTATGGCCCCGACCTGCCGCTGATGGTCTCTCGCATATCAGGGCTGCCACACTGCCCATGGCCGCTGCTCGCCACTCCTTTTATGGCCCGATAAATAGTAAAGGAGTAATAAGAGGAGAGGTGGGGCTGATTAAGGTTTGGTATAGTGCCAATCAAGTGGGCTGCTTTGTCCTCGATGGTGTCATGTTCTTGAGTATAGATGGAGCTGCACTCATCCAGGCAAGTGGAGAATATTCCATCACACTCCAGACTTGTGCCTTGTAGATGGTGGAAAGGCTTTGGCGGAGTCAGGAGGTGAGACATTTGCTGCAGAATACCCAGCTTCTAACCTACTCTTGTAGCCACAGTATTTATGTAGCTGGTCCAGTTAAGTTTCTGTTCAATGGTGACCCCCAGGATGTTGATCCTGGGCGATTCGGCGATGGTAATGCTGTTGAATGTCATGGGACAGTGGTTAGACTCTCACTTGATGGAGATAGTCATTGCCAGGCATTTGTGTGGTGCGAATGTTACTTGCTACTTATCAGTCCAAGTCTGAATGTCATCCAGTCTTGCTGCATGCGGGCATGGACTGCTTCATTATCTGAGGAGTTGCGAATGTAACTGAACACTATGCAGTCATCAGCAAACATCCCCACTTCTGAGCTTATGATGGAGTGAAGGTCATTGATGAAGCAGGTGAAGATGGTTGGGCCTAGGACACTGCCCTGAGGAACTCCTGCAGTGATGTCTTGGGGCTGTCCTCCAACAACCACAACCATCTTCCTTTGTGCTAGGTATGATTCCAGTCAGTAGAGAGGTTTCCCCGATTCCCATTGACTTCAGTTTTACTGCGGTTCCTTAAGGCCACACTCGGTCAAATGCTGCCTTGATTTTGATGGCAGTCACTCTCACCTCACCTCTGGAATTCAGCTCTTTTGTCCATGTTTGGAACAAGGCTGAATGAGGTCTGGAGCTGAGTCGTCCTGGCAGATCCCAAACTGAGCATCATTGAGCAGGTTATTGATCAGTAACTGCTGCTTGATAGCACTGTCGACGACACTTTCCATCACTTTGTTGATGATTGAGAGCAGACTGATTGGATTTGTCCTGCTTTTTGTGGATAGGACATACCTGGGCAATGTTCCACATTATTGGGTAGATGCCAGTCTTGTAGCTGTACTGGAACAGCTTGGCTAGAGGTGCGGCTAGTTCTGGAGCACAAGTCTTCAGCACGACAGCTGGGATGTTGTCAGGGCCTTTGTTGTATCCAGTATGTTCAGCCGCTTCTTGATATCAAATGGAGTGAATCGAATTGGCTGAAGACTAGCTTCTATGATGGTGGGGAACTCAGGAGGAGGCCGATATGGATCATCCACTTGGCACTTCTGGCTGAAGATGGTTGCAAACACTTCAATCTTGTCTTTTGCACTCACATGCTGGGCTTCGCCATCATTGAGGATGGGGATGTTCATGGAGCCTCCTCCTTCTGTTCGATGTTTAATGGTCCACCACTATTCACGATGTGGCAGGACTGCAGAACTTTGATCTGATCCATTGATTGTAGGATTGCTTAGCCCTATTTATAATATGCTGCTTATATTGTTTAGCATGTATGTAGTCCTGTGTTGGAGCTTCCCCAGGTTGGCATTTCATTTTTAGGTACACCTGGTGCTGCTCCTGGCATGCTCTTCTACACTCCTTATTGAATCATGGTTGGTCTCCTGGCTTGATGTTAATGATAGAGTGAGGGATATACTGGGCCATGAGGTTACAAATTGTGGTGGAATACAATTCTGCTGCTGCTGATGGTCCACAGCACCTCATGGATTCCCAGTTTTGAGCTGCTAGGTCTGTTCTGCATCTATCCCATTTTGCATGGTGGTAGTGCCACACAACACGATGGAGGCTGTCCTCAGTGTGAAGACGGGACTTCATTTCCACAAGGACTGTGCGGTGGTCACTGCTACCAATAGTGTCATGGACAGATGCATCTGTGACAGGTAGATTGGTGAGGACAAGATTAAGTAGGTTTTTCCCTTGTGTTGGTTCTCTCACCGCCTGCTACAGACACAGTCTGGCAGCTATGTCCTTCAGGATTCGGCCAGCTCGGTCACTAGTGACCCACTCTTGGTGATAGACATTGAAGTCCCTCACACAAAGTACATTCTGTGCCCTTGCTACTTTCAGTGCTTCTTCCAAATGTTTTTCAACATGGAGGAGTACTGATTCATCAGCTGAGGGAGAGTGGTAGATGGTAATCAGCAGGAGGTTTCCTTGCCCATGCTTGACCTGAAGCCATGAGACTTCATGGGATCTGGAGTCAATGTTGAAGAATCCCAGTACACTCCCTCAAACTACTGTGCCACTAACTCTGATAGGTCTGTCCTGCTGGTGGGATAGGACATACCCAGGGATGGTGATGGAGGAGTCTGGGATGTTGGCTGAAAGGCATGATTCTGTGAGTATGACTATGTCAGATTGTTGCTTGATTAGTCTGTGGGACAGCTCTCCTAATTTTGGCACGTCACCAGATGTTCATGAGGAGGACTTTGCAGGGTCATCTGGGCTGGGTGTGCCATTGTCATGTCTGTAGCCGGTGCCGAGGTCGATGCCGGGTGGTCCATCTGATTTTTTAATTCTTATTGTTTTTCGTTGTGATTTGTTACAACTGTTTGGCTTGCTAGGCCATTTCAGAGGGCATTTAAGAGTTAACCATATTGCTGTGGGTCTAGAGTCACATATAGGCCAGACCAGGTAAGGATGGCAGATTTCCTTCCCTCGAGGAATAGAAAGTCTCATGGTCACCATTACTGACACTAACTTTTTAATTCCAGATTTATGTAATTAACTGAATTTAAATTCCCCAGCTGTGGTGGGATTTGAACTCATATCTCGGGATAATTAATCCAGGCTTTTGGATTTCTAGTCCAGTAAAATAACCACTATTATAGATAGTCCCATTATAGCTAGACTTCAAGAAGACATTGATAGGCTGGTGGAATGGGCAGCTCACGTGGCAGATGAAATTAAACGCAGAAAAGTGTAGTGATGCATTTTGGTAGGAATAACGAGGAGAGGCAGATAAACTAAAGGGTACAATTCTAAAGCGGGTGCATGAACAGAGAGACCTGGGGATATATGTGCACAAATTGTTGAAGGTGGCAGGGCTGCTTGAGAAAGCGGTGAAAAAGCATAGAGGATAGTGGGCTTCATAAATAGAGGCATAAAGTACAAAAGCAAGGAAACTATGATGAGCCTTTATAAAACACTGATTCGGCTTCAACTGGATTACTGTGTCCAATTCTAGGCACCGCACTTTATGAAGGATGTGAAGGCCTTAGAGAGGATGCAGAAAAGATTTACAAGACTGGTTCCAGGGATGAGGGTCTTCAGTTACATTGATAGACTGGAGAAGCTGGGAGCAGAGAAGGTTGAGAGGAGATTTAATAGAAGTGTTCAAAATCAAGAGGGGTTTGCACAGAGTAGATAGAGAGAAATTGTTCCCATTGGCAGAAGGGTCGAGAACCAGAGGACACAGGTTTAAGGTGATTGGTTGAAGAACCAAAGGCAACAGGAGAAAAAACGTTTTTACACAGCGAGTGGTTAAGATCTGGAATGCACTGCCTGAAAGGGCGGTGGAGGCAGCCTCAATCGCGGCTTTTAAAGGGGAATGGATAGGTACCTGAAGGAAAAAAATTTGCAGGGCTATAGGGAAAGGGCAGGGGAGTGGGACTAGCTGAAGTGCTCTTGCAGAGAGCTGGTATGGGCTCGATGGGCTGAATAGCCTCCTTCTCTGCTGTAACTATTCTATGATTTGATGACTCTACAACTAGGAAAATTGGCCCCTTAAGGACTTAAGATAATTCAGAGTATTAAAACGCCAATTAGTCATTCAAACCTGCTCTATCCAGAACCGATATATAAATATCCGATCATGGGATACTCTTCCACATCACATTCTTTCCCAGCTCCTCTGATATTAATATTTCTATTACCCTGGCCAATATTTATCCCTCAATCAACATCATAAAAACAGATTATCTGGTCATTATCACTTTGCTGTTTGTGGGAGCTTGCTATTCGCAAATTTGCTGCCGCGTTTGCTACATTACAACAGTGACTACACTTCAAAAAAGTATTTCATTGACTGTAAAGTGCTTTAGGAAGTCCGGTGGTCATGAAAGTCCTTATAAAAATGCAAGTCTTTCTAACATTCTTTACCCTCCATCTCTTTATTCAACCTAATAGATTTGGCCTTATTAATTCTGCGTCAATTGGCAGTTTTTTTTACCATTTCTGCCAGCTGTTCCACATGTTCACATAAAAATATAAGAGGGGGGAAAACAAAATTAAGCATGCATCAGCATAATACCACAGAGTTTTATCATAAATCTTCACAGTGCCGTCATTCAAAAATAATTAAGAGAAGCTGACAACAGGAATAAAAATACATTAGCATCTGCAATAGTCATTTTCAGGCTGAAATGCTCTGCTGTACTGTGACTTTTGAGTTCTGAATTACCTCTTGCATAAGCCACTCAAATGGGATATTGTCTCTCTAATAAACATATTTTGACTGACTACAGCTGTACTGGAGTATTGGTCAGAAAACTGACTCCCAATTGTACAGCTGCTGCTTTCTTTCCAGGAGCCGTTAAAATTAATTAGATATACAACAGCACTCGAAACTAATGATGGTTTGAAGTCCATTAGTCTTTACAGGCATACACGAGCTCCTAATTAAAAAAAAATGATGGGAACAAATCAGTCCATAAAACTGATTTATAGTAAGCACAGACTGTTTGGCTGACCTGGTCCTGTTGTAGTCTAATGTTCAGGTCCTAAAGCTACATCAGTTTCAAATTAAAGGTAATCTCAAGTCAAGCCACTTTAAATAACAAAAAAAAATCAAATTGGAAACTTTATTCTTCTGCTTTTATTAAAGGAGACAAAACACTGTCCACTGCATTATTTGATACTATAGCATGCAGCTGCTAATGATTTTATTTTTGTCATGAATGAAAATTCCCCTGCTGTACTTCTCCTTGAAGCATGGTGTCCATTATTCTAACTGAGGCCCCGAGTACATTAAAACATCAATTATCCATAACTGATTATGTGAAACTGCAAGGTACACTTGTCTTCCTTTTGATCCTGCAAATTACATACAGGAATGTCAGGGTGTTGTTTGATCGCACATTTATCCAATGGACATTCAATCAGTGCTTGCATGGCAAAGTCCTGAGGGTACAGCTGTGCCTGTATAGTATCATGTCCAGCGGAAATCAAAGGTGTTTTCTGCTTATTTTTATTTGTTATCAGCATTTTGGCGACAATGCCAAGGCCATATTATTGCCAAGCACTCGAGAAGTTGATATTGGGCCTATTTTCTGAACTGCTCTAATCCTTGGTGATGGTATAGCTACAGTGGTGTTAGTCGGACATTTTAAGATGTTGGTCCAGCAATCATGAAGGAACAGTGATATATGTTGATGTCAGGATGGTTTGTAATTAGACGGGAACTCTTGAGGTATTTCCATGACATTGCCATTCCTGCCCTTTTTGGCAGGGGTCACAGGGGCTGGAAGGCCTTGTTGAAATAATCTTGATGAGTTTTTGCAGATAGTACATACTGCAGCTGCAGTGCGCCTGGTAATGGAGGAGGTTGACATTGGATTTCTCGAGAGGGACGGCAATCAAGTGAACTGCTCTATCCTGGATGGTGTTGAGCATCTTGAATGTTGTTACAGCTGCACCCTTCCAGGCAAGTGGTGATTATTCCATCACACTGTTAACTTGAGCCTTATAAGTGGCAGAGAGGCTTTGAGGGGTCCGGAGGTGAGCCGTCCATCACCGAGTATCCAATCTCTGCCCTGCTCTTGTACATGTTATAGATATGGCTGGTCCAGTTAAGCTTCTGGTAAACGATGTTCCCAAGGATGTTGACTGTGGGAGACTTGGTGCTGTTATTTTTATTTGTTCTCGGGATGTGAATAACATTAGCAAAGCCGCATTTGCTGACAATCTTTAGATGCCCTGAGAAAGTGATGGTGGCCCTCATTCCTTCTGGGTATGGTGGTTGGACTTTTTCTTCTTGGAGTTAGTTATTACCAGGTCTTATGTGGCACAAACTTGACTAGATACTGGTCAGCCCATGCTGGATGTTGTCCAGGTCCTGCTGAAATGGGTTTCTTCATTATTGGAGGAATTGTGAATGGAGGTCAACACTGTGGAATCGACAGCGAGCAACACCACTCCTGAGCTTGTAACAGAGGGAAGGTCATTGATAAAGCAGATGAAGATGGTTGGACCAACAACTAACTCCCACCAAATCCCGCTCACCCATCAACCCTGTGCTAGCTGACCTACATTGGTTCCCGGTTAAGCAACGCCTCGATTTCAAAATTCTCATCCTTGCTTTCAAATCCCTCTATGGCCTCGCCGCTCCCTATCTCTGTAATCTCCTTCAGCCCCACAACATCCTCTGTCCCCTCCAACCCTGAGATATTTGTGCAGCTCTAATTCTGCCGTCTTGAGCATCCCTGATTATAATTATAATCGCTCAACCATTGGTGGCCATGCCTTCTGTTGCCTAGGCCCTAAGATCTGAAATTCCCTGCCTAAACCTCTCTGCCTTTTTCCTCCTTCAAGAAGCTCCTTAAAACCTACCTCTTTGACCAAGCTTTTGTTCACCTGCCCTAATTTCTCCTTATGTGGCTCAGTGTCAAATTTTTTGTCTTATAACACTCCTGTGAAGTGCCTTGGAATGTTTTGCTATGTTAAAGATTCTATATAAATTCAAGTTGTTGTTGATGGTTGCTTACCTGATAAACTCCTGCAACAATGTCCTAGGGCTGTGATGACAGCCTTTAAGTCAAGTATGACTCAAACAACTGAAGTATTTTCCCTTTAAACACCAATAATCTTAGTTTTGCTGGAGCTCCTTGGTGCCATACTTGGTCAAATGCTGCCTTGATGTTGAGGGCAGCTACTCTCACCACTCCTCTGGCTTTCAGTTCGTGTCCATGTCTGGATCAAGGCTGTGACAAGTTCTGGGACTGAGTGATTCTGGCAAGAGCTGAACTGAGCAGGTTATCATTGAGTAGATGTTGTTTGATGCTGCTATTAATGACTATGCCCATCATTTTACTGACTATTAAGAAGAGTTCGATAGGTTGATAATTGACCAGATTAGATTTGTCCTATATTTTTGTAGGAAATCTTCAACAATGTTGTCAATGTTATCGCTGTACTGGGACAGCTTGGCCAGGGGAGTGGCTGGCTCTGGTGCACAGGATTTTAGCACAACAGCCAGGATGTTGTCAGCCCATGGCCTTTGCTATGTTCAGAGTGCATCAGTGCTTCTTACTGTCATATTTCCTCTTTGATCCATATGAAAATTTAATTTGCACTTTTTTTTGAGGATCTCAAACACTCTATATTCTCCCAGTGTAACCCTACCCCCACACCCCCAATCTCACCCCCCATTGCCACAGCCATGCATCATCTACTCCTGAGAGAATGGTTGGGTGACCACTCTCAAGTTGTTGTTTTTGTATCTTAGCACACTTTCCTTAGAAAATAGTATAAAATAGTGAAAGGATTCGAAGGCTGATTAACAGTCTGACAATCCATGACATGAATGCTCCTTCCATGGCTGAGTCATCTGAAATGTTGTTTTAAGCTTGCAGCTGGGAGGCATGGGACAGTGGCCTATGGACAACTTCCCCTCTCATCTTCTACCTTCGGATTCTGTTTGATGTCCCTGCAGCAAGAAGGCTGAGATCTGTCCAGAGTAATCATTGAACTTTGACTAATGCACGCTGAATGGAAATCGCTTCAGTGTAACAGCGACAAACATCATAATGTGGGTGTGTTTTTCCAGGAAAGATTGAGAGGGTTGTGCTCTGTCTGTGTATTGTATAATAATAGATGCTAGGGGATACTGAGGAAAAGTGCTTTGGGTGGTATTCTATCCTTTTGTGTCTCAAAGAACCATAACAACATATAAAATAAAAGTAATGCTAGCAAAAATTGTATCCAACATGTGTTATCCAACAGGTCCACAAACTTGGACAATTGCTATAAAATGTCGCGTTAGTCAAATTCCCATCATATTGTGCAATGGCCTTCTTTGTAAGGAAAATCTACTCTGGCCAGTTTATTTTCTAGCATCAGCAGCGACATTGAGTGGCATAATGGGATTATTTGTTGACTAGGTAACATTCTCTAAAAATCAGTCAAAATAATTGACCTTGTATAAAAACTGGGAAAATAATTTGTTTGCGCAGAATAGTCATTGCAGTGTATCTCACGTTGCCTAATCTTGATGGTATGCTTTTCTACATCCTGTACTATCTAGATCAATAACTGTGACTGATGTACATTTGACTTGTCACAACAGTGCTTCTTTTGTTTTATGCCACTTTCTCTGCTATCCCCAGCGCTTGTGAAGAAA
Source organism: Pristiophorus japonicus (assembly GCF_044704955.1). Classification (NCBI taxonomy): domain Eukaryota; kingdom Metazoa; phylum Chordata; class Chondrichthyes; family Pristiophoridae; genus Pristiophorus; species Pristiophorus japonicus. The sequence goes on from NC_091990.1 coordinate 148,303,162, forward strand.
ATCCATGAAAAATCAATCATATTATTTTCCAGAATTCCATACAGAATGAAAACTTGCAGAACAGATTTACATTTATATTCCTTCAGTATATGCAGCATAAACTTTTGGCAACATTAAATGTGGCATCAGGTGTCTGTTATATAATTGTCACTTGATTAAGGATCGAATAAAGCCTTAGCTTCCTGCCATTGTTCATTGTTGATGCCATTTCTGTAATTTGTTTACACTCTAAAATGAATTTAAAGTTTACAGTAAAAAAAAATAATTTACATGAGATTGGTTAGAAGGCTTGGAAGGTGTCATAAATCAGTAAATAGTTTCTTATATAACTGGAGGTGAAGGCCTTTAGATATAGTGGACACAATTTGTGCACCCCCTTCCCATGTCTACCAGTTCACAGTGTGTGATGGACCGGACAAAGGAGCAGAGTCCCATTATGCTCCAAGATAAGTAACAAAACAAAACTTACAATGGGGCCAAGGTGAACAGGAGTGCTCCTCCTGACCCCACAAATAGCTTTGGATGCGGCCACCCTGGGCTCACCTCCTCTCAATGTTCCTGAAACCCTCCCAAACCCCACTCCGCGGTGGCTCATGTTACTGCTGGCCATGTGGCCTCCAGGCTGGTGCAATATCGCATGTCTGTTTGGGCCTGACAGCTCGCTGTATCCATTTAAATGAGGTCCGGTCATTAAAATGGACCAGGCCTCCTGGTCTACCTCCCGACCGGTTTGTCCACGCGTTTTACCGGAGAACTTTTGGAAGGTAGAATTTCTCCGAACCTTTATATCTTGAATATTTTATCAACAAATTTCAAAAGCAATAGTATCAAGAATTAGAATGCGAGAAGGTGGTGTCATTTAAACATATTTATGGCACAACATTCACCACCTTAAACATTCACTCCCTCCAGCACTAGCACACCGTGGCTGCAGTGTGTACCATCTACAAGATGCACTGCAGCAACTCGCCAAGGCTTCTTCAACAGCACCTCCCAAGCCCACGACTTCTACCACCTAGAAGGACAAGGGCAGCAGGCGCATGGGAACAAGATCACCTCCAAGGTCCCCTCCAAATCACACACCACCTTGACTTGGAAACATAATGCCTTCATTCATAGTCACCGGCTCAAAATCCTAGAACTCCACTATGGGATTACCTTCACCATACGGACTTCAGCAGTTCAAGAAGGTGGCTCACCACCTTCTCAAGGGCAATTAGGGATGGGCAATAAATGCTGGCCATGAACAAATTTTTAAAAAGCTGACTAAACTTCAACAGCTATTTTGTTGTGTCAAAAAATCCAAGTCCTAGAGCTAAAAAATTTTAATAGGATATTGGTGGGACTCACTGATGAAGAAAGTTTGACACATAAGGCAGAAATAGCCCAACTATTATTGGTGCAAGAAAGCAGGAATGGAGGTGGAGGGGAGGGTGGGGGGGCTGGGTGGTGTAGAAAGGCACTGGGCTTTAGTTGCAGGTATTGAAGATGGCAAAGCAAGTTAATCCAGCCATCAAAGTTTTTGTACAGTTCGCGCGAATAAAAAAAAATTCACATTTGCTGACTACAGCAACTGAAAGTATAGATCCCATTGTCAGTATCATAACAGAAAAACCTGGTTGTATGTGTTTTCTTTAATGATCAGTACTTGGATTATCCAAAAACAATCAATTATTAGAACATGCGCTGGCCCAGTTAGTGCAGATAAATGAAGATCCACTCCATCAAACAATTTTAATGTTCAATATCAAAGTTTGAGACAATAGTACCTAGCCACAACCACCCCCACCTCCAAAATATAAAATTTGTGTTAGTCAAAGCAATGGAGAGTGATTGAGAACCCGACACACTTACCTGATGTGTTCCCCGAGAGGCGTGAAGCTTGTTAGAAACTTGGTAAAAATCTTTTGGAGCTGGTAAATTGCTGTTTAAATTGGTTTCAGCAGCTTATTAACTATCACAATTGCCTGACCCAACGCTTAGTGCCAGGTCTACAATCCGCAGCAGGACCCGACACTTTGGAAACTGACAAGGAAAGGAAGCAGGTTCAGAGCGGACTTCCGCCCCGTTGTCAATCATGGCTATTTTGACAGCCTCCAAACCCGCACTCGCAGGGCTGGTAAGATTCAGGCCAGTGAGTGGGCAAAACTATGGCAGATGGAGTTGAATATCTAATAGTGCAAGACTAGGGCCTGTAGAGATGCAAAGAGTTCGAGGTATCCATGAGCACAAATCACTAAAAGCTATTGTGCAGATACAAAATGGAATCAAAAAAACTATTGGAACGATTCTTTATTTCGAGGGGGTTGGAATACAAAAGTGAGGAGGTGATGCTTCCATTGTACAGAGCCTTAATCAAACCCCATCTGGAGTACTACATTCAATTGTGGGCACCAAACTTCAGGAAAGATATAGTGGCCTTGGAAGATTCTGAGTTATTTTATGAGGACATGATGCATAAACTTGGCTTCTCTCTTCATTTTAGAAGGTTGAAGGGTGATTAAAATTATAAAGGTATTTGATAGGGTAAATACAGGTAAACTGTTTCCTCTGGTATGGAACCAAAACAAGAGGGCAAATTCTTAGAGCTAAACTATTTAAGAGTGAAATTAGGAAGCACTTTTTTACACCAGTTAGTAGAAATAGGAAACTCTCCACCCCCAAAAAAAATGCTTTAGATGCTATGTCAATTGAAATTTTCCAGATTGAATTCGATAGATTTTTGTTAGGGAAGGGTATCAAGGGATATGGAACAAAGGCCTGTAAATGGAGTTGAGGTGCAGATCAGCTATGATCTACTTCAATGGCGGAACAGGGGTTAAATGGGGTTATGCCTCTTCCTAGCTTCCTAAGTAGTTATCACATAGAGGAGTCCATTATGGGAGAATATTATTGCATGTTTATGTGGGCTCATTCAGACAGTGATTTTTGGTTGATTGGGTTCAGGAGTTTGTTTGGGGGAAATTAAAATTCCAGAGTAAAGTAATGGACTTCTCCATGGGAATCCCTCTTTCTGTGTTATGAAAATGGAATAGACTATATTGGAGGAACTTAGAATGATACTAACAGAAAAAGCTTGTTACGTTAATACCTACTCCAGAGTTTGTAGACCTTAGAGGTGAATGTTTATTTTTCATGAGTCAATTAAATGGCTGTGCTCATCACCCCCCCCCAACCCACCCCACTCCACCTTTTGGAGGCTACGCATGGTAACTTAGAGGAAACAGCTTGTAAGCAGCCTGGCATTACCATTCCGATTGCTGTATGCACGCAGCTTAGACAGGACATTAGTGGCCGCTGCACTAAACTTTTATGCCAGGCATCCTCAAGCGATCTCAGTCACAGACGCCATTGCATCAAGAAGGTGATCGGTGCTCTATTCAGGTGGCCCTCACAATTGATATCTTGCCCTATTGGACCCTGCTAAGCATTGAAAACAAGCAGTGAGCTTTTATCAATTAATCAATCCCACCATCTACGGTGTGTGATTGATGGAACTTATGCTGCTGTGAAAGCCCCAAAAGTGATCCTCCCTGAACACAAAGGATCATCATTCTACCAATGTGAAGCTTGTATGTGAAAGCTTGTTGCCAAGAAAGCTGGCATGATGCATTTCTACTTTGACAATCAATTATGCCTCCAGAGATATGCCCTTCCACTCCTAGCTGATTGCATCTTTCTGGCATCCAACCTTTTCAGTGGAGAACAGGTATAATGAGGCCCTAAAATCCATCTGAAAATCTATAGAGCAAGGAATTGCCATGTTGAAATCCTGTTTCTTGATAAGCTGGAGGATCCTTGGAGTACAGCAAGGGTTTGAACAATAATCGTTGCCGGCTGCATGTTGCACAATTATGCAACTCACAGGGTTAGTCCTGCCTGCTGATGATGAAAAGGTGGGAAAAGGAAAAGATCCTTCCTCACCAATTAACCAGACATTGGCCAGGAAGGAGAGGAGGAGATTCTGATAAATCCAGTTACTCAATAAAAATGGCAGGAAATAATCCACAACTGTTTCCAATAAAGATCAATCATGGCTTTCATATAAGACCATGAGACACTGCCCACCATAAGCAGCATTCCCCAAGGCAATAAATCTTTCGCCCTTTCAGGGATAATTTGCTCTCTCACCATACTACCATAAAGAACAAGGAGTCACATGCTACAGCATAATAATGCACAGTCACACTTTTTCTCCCCACTTTTTAAAAAAGTAGGGAGAGAAAACAGGGAATTATAGACCGGTTAGCCTGACATCGGTAGCGGGGAAAATGTTGGAATCAATTATTAAAGATGTAACAACAGCGCATTTGGAAAGCAGTGACAGGATCGGTCCAAGTCAGCATAGATTTATGAAAGGGAAATCATGCTTGACAAATCTTCCAGAATTTTTTGAGGATGCAACTAGTAGAGTGGACAATGGACTTTCAGAAGGCTTTTGACAAGGTCCCACACAAGAGATTAGTGTGCAAAATTAAAGCATATGGTATTAGGGGTAATGTATTGATGTGCATAGAGAACTGGTTGGCAGACAGGAAGCAAAGAGTAGGAATAAATGGGTCCTTTGCAGAATGGCAGGCAGTGACTAGTGGGGTACCGCAAGGTTCAGTGCTGGGACCCCAGATATTTACAATATACATTAATGATTTAGACGAAGGAATTGAATGTAATATCTCCAAGTTTGCAGATGACACTAAGCTGGGTGGCGTTGTGAGCTGTGAGGAGGATGTTAAGAGGCTGCAGGGTGACTTGGACAGGTTAGATGAGTGGGCAGATGCAGTATAAGATAGATAAATGTGAGGTTATCCACTTTGGTGGCAAAAACAGGAAGGCAGAATATTATCTGAATGGTGACAGATTAGGAAAAGGGGAGGTGCAACGAAACCTGGGTGTCATGGTACATCAGTCATTGAAAGTTGGCAATGCAGGTACAGCATGCGGTGAAGAAGGCAAATGGCATGTTCGCCTTCATAGATTTGAGTATAGGTGCAGGGAGGTCTTAATGTAGTTGTACAGGGCCTTGGTGATGCCACACCTTGAATATTGTGTACAATCTGAGGAAGGACATGCTTGCTATTGAGGGAGTGCAGTGAAGGTTCACCAGATTGATTCCCGGTATGGCAGGACTGACATATGAAAAAAGACTGGATTGACTAGGCTTATATTCACTGAAATTTAGAAGGATGAGAGGGGATCTCATAGAAACATATAAAATTCTGACGGGATTTGACAGGTTAGATGCCGGAAGAATGTTCCCACTATTGGGGTAGTCCAGAACTAGGCGTCACAGTCCAAGGATAAGGGGGAAACCATTTAGGACTGAGATGAGGAGAAACTTCTTCACTCAGAGAATTGTGAACCTGTGGAATTCTCTACCATAGAAAGTTGTTGAGGCCAGTTCGTTAGATATATTCAAAAGGGTGTTAGATGTGGCCCTTACAGCTAAAGTGATCAGGGGGTATGGAGAGGAATGGGTTACTGAAGTTGCATGATCAGCCATGATCATATTGAATGGTGGTGCAGGCTCGAAGGGCCGAATGGCCTACTCCTCCATCTATTTTCTATGTTTCTATGTTTCTATTCTGAATAGCAATTTTCAGGTTTACTTATTACAATAAGTCATATAACATCATGACTACCCCTAGTGCCTACTTTATTATTCATTTGTGCTCTTAACCTCATACCCCTACTTAATGCTTCTTCAGTGGCATAAGGTTGACAGGAGGATGGCTGGGACACTTTCACTCGCCCCAGTGATGTTGCTGTCCCTGAAGGACCAGCTTCTGCTGCACTTCTTTGAGCGTGCAAGGATTGTTGGTTTCTGGCATAAAGCCTCCTTGTGCTGGCGTCAGAATGGGCTGGAAGGAAAATGCAGCAGTGTTGTTATCCTGAGGGACAGAGACATCTGTTACCACTCCTTGCAGCCCATGGTACCAGACACAGGCTCATTTCAAGTACAAGTTGTCGGGAGAACAAATCGAATAATCGTAAATTAAGTTCAACTCCTACTTACAGGGAACTATATTGTCTGCAATGATATTGTGCTTGAATGTATGCCTGTGCATGAGGTAGTGCGTGAGCGAGTGCGTAAGTGAGTGCATGGGTGAGTGAGTGCGTGAGTGAGTGAGTGAGTGAGTGGTAGAAGAAGGAAGAACATGAAAAGCCCAGGGTTTGGGAAGGCCTCTAGCTTCTCCCTGTCCACTCCAGTATAATTTCAAGTGCTAAGATTTCCAGGTAGGCCTCCTCAAATGCATTTAATTCCAGGGCCCATCCCCCATGAGGGTTTACTCTCTTATGTAGTCTGCTGCTTAGTTCTGCAAGAAATGATATCGTTTTGAGATGTTGGGACTTTGAAGAGCATGTACATTGACAGCCAAGTTCATATGTTGCATCTCAGCATATATCTGAGTAATTCAATATACATCATGCAGCTAGGTTTTGTTGGAGACTTGCTTTATGCATAGGGTATTGCCGGGTTGTCTTATCTTGACCAATTTTCTGAAGGTTGGTGAACTTCTCTCTCATCTGCTTCCAGGTCCTCTGAATGTGGAATTGGAGAAATCCTCAGAGCAATGTGAACCGCAGATACATAAAGGCCAATAATCTGGCCCTTGCATACCACGCCAGCACTGTTTCAGCAATATTACATCCACACGTCCGAATTTTGATTATAAATACTACATAGTGAACTAAGGAAAATATAGACCATAATGCACTATGATTTAGGTATTTCTCAGCAGAACTGAGAAATAATGAGTTTTTCGATGTAGAACATATCCAATTTATACAACCTTCCAAATTATATAGTTGTTAAAATGCATAAGTATCTTAAACATCATGCAGCAATGATCTAAAGACGAGCAAAGGGTTCTAATTATCAAATTCACACCTGCTGATTTATGTGCACATTTATGTTTAGCCATCTGTTGACTATTAAAATGGGCTGTGTAAAGTTCGAAAATCCACAGCCGCATTTTATTGGAACACCCTAAGGACAAGAAAACTACCATGGGATCGTCCTATACATTTTAAATGAACATTTTTTGGCCAAGTCAAATCCTCAGACCAGGCAGGCTGGGAAACGTGTGGGCGGATACAGACATTGTGGAATCTGGCTCACAAGCGAGACAGAGGCACTGGCCAATGGGGGAAAAGTGCATTCTGGCAGGCCAATCAGGGGTCGAGTCGGGCCTGAAGCGGGGAAATCCTCAACCAATGGGGACTACCCGGCCCAGTTTGAAAATATGACTCCCCCCTAATGAATGTGGACCATCATCTACCTAATGGCCCATGAAAGGGGAGGCCCAAACCAATTGACTCCCCGGACTGTTACAATGGACCAGCAGATGTTGAGGCACCAATGTGCACTGAAACAATAACCCTGTCCTCACACCTACCTGTACCTGTGACATCTTCTGATTAAATATTCAAAGCTATCTCCCCACCCAAACTTACACAATGGACCACCAACTGAGTTTGAGCACGAAAAGGCCAGAACTAAATTGGTTATAGGGCCCACAGAACCACCGGGGGTGTAGAAGCAGCAGGGTGTGGAAGCAGCTGGAGAGGAGGGAGCAATTGGAGTCAGCTTTTGAAGCAGTTCGAGTGAGCTTTTGGAAGCAGTTGGAGTGAGCTTTTGGTGGTTGGAGTCAGCTTTTGCTTAGGAGCCGACCGAAAGGCAAAGAGAAGAAACTGATGCAACATCGGGAGGGACCCCGAGCTGAAATAAGTGCCCCCCAGAATTGATAGGATTATGAATATAGCCCAAACCCCCTCACAGACTCAATTTAGGATAGGAATTGGTAAGAAGGGTGGAAGTGGCAGGTGTGGTTGTGTGTGAGTGGAATATTGTAACCTCTTATTTTCCCCTTCCCTGTTGCGAGATTTTTCATGTTGTTGAGTGAGATTGTGCCATTACTACTATTTATGACCTCTTCCTAGGAACTCTATCTTGGTGTTTAATATTCTAAATAAACAACATTAACCATTTTGTACTCTTACCCACTGTGTCTGGTGCCTCATTACTCACCCATCCTCATAAATCGCACGTACAGAACCTCAGGGGAGTGTGGATTCAAACCCATACCGCAAGCTCCCCTTACAATGGAAACCACGAAGAAGGGACGTGCATTGAGTGAGGGTGAAGAGACAGTCAGTCTTGGTGGAGAGGAGTATAAAATGGAGGGTAGGATTGCTAGGTATGTAACAGCAAGGATAAACTGCTCAAGGAAGTGGGTGCAGGCGCTACTGAGGGCTGAACGGCCTGAGGACGCAGCAGCCAGGTGGACCCAGAGTAAAGATCATAAAAGATCAGTGGAAAGGCAGTGTGGCTGATTTGCTTTCAGAAGCAAATACAAGACTTGGACATGCAGGTAGACGTCCTGCAGGCAGGCTGAAGCCAAAGCAGCCCTTGTTCTAGCCGGAGCAAAAGCTCTGGAAGTACCTGAGACTCAAATCCCCACCCGGGACCGACACCAAAGCTCTGGCCCTAGCTAAGGCAAAAGCCCTTGGCTGGGCTGAAAGCAAGGCACCCAGTAAAGGAGTGGTGTGCCTTATCAGCCCAGCCGAGGTGCGGAAGGGGGAGCATAGTAGAAACAGGCTGTGGGGAGGAGGATAGGGAGGAAGAATCCTACAGGCCCTCTCCCACAGCCCCATTGGGGATCCCGGAGGAGAGGCAGGGTGAAATGTTGGAATCTAAACCTCCGGGACCAGCCCCAATGTGCCCCATCAGGCAGAGTAGATTCGGACCACCCGCAGTGGGTCAGGCTGAGGGTTCCCTACAGGACCAATACGTGCTTCCCCACAGTGTGACCCAGCTGCGGCAGATGGTGGCCCATGTAAATAAACTTACCTGAAAAGGAGACCCCTCTGTCCACTTTATGGAAGTAGAGCAGGTAGGAGACATAAATGACTGCAATGAGGCCGAACGGAGCAAACTGCTCCTGTTTTCACTGGACCCAGCCCTGTGTCAGGCTCTCTGCTGAGGATATCCTGGAGGCCATGGGGTTGAACGACGGCTGTCCGTTCGACCGGGTACAGGCCACTGTCCAGAGACCCGGGGAGACCCCCCAGGCGTTCGCTGATCGACTGTGGCCAGTGTATGAGGAAGCCAGTGGGGTGAATTTGGACTGAACCCAGTTGGATGCACACCGACGTGGTTGCTGGCTGCGTGCACTGGTGGCAAACAGCCTACCAGAGTTGCGCACCCAGGCCAACCTGTGGTTCGATTTCAGAGACCCCCAAGCCACAGAGGAGACAGTGCTGAGGCAGCTGGCCCTCTCTTTTCACAATGGCAGAATTGGGGGGAAGAAACCCACCAAGGGGAAGGTGTGTGAGATCCGCCCCGGCTCTGATAAGAGAGAATGGAGGCAAGAAGGGAATTGCCAGGCAAGCAGAGAGGTGGTTTGCTGCGAGTGCGGGGAGACAGGGCACATGAGGAGGGAATTCTGGGCTCCGAGGCAGGAAAAGAGAGGTTCATAGGCCCCAACCTCAGTCCCAGTCCCCACGACCGCAAGCCCTCCCAAGTCAGCTGTGCCCAGCCCTGCCGCCCCACTCGAGGGTCTCCTCGCGGCTCTGCAGGCACTCTTTACCCAAACTGTGAAGGTCGCAGCCGTGACCGGGGGAGAAGTCCCTCAGGACCAGACCAACACCCCCCCATGACTAGACCCCAAGGAACCCGTGTACCTCTGCCCGGTCACCTATGATGCATGGAGCGGACCACGTGTCATGATGGGGGTTGAGGGGGTCCGGGGGGAGTATCTGCTGACGCAGGGGCCTCGTGCACCCTGGTTCATGTAGATGACCCGACCACCTCACTCCTATCCAGTGGGATCCCCTACTGCCTAACCAGCTTCACTGGAGAAGAACGCGAGGGCTTCTTCTCCAAACCACTGCAGATACACATAGGCACCCTCCACACCATGTGGAAGTGTGTCCTTCTGCCGTGGGAGGGAGTGGGTAAAGGCATCCTAGGGGCAGATTTCCTCAGCGGCCAGAAAATTCTGGTCGATCTGAGGAACCACTGTCTGTGGGGCACAGCTGATACCGGGGAGGGGGAAGGTACAGCAGTCATCCAGGGGAAGCAGGGGAAGGGTTCCCTCTGCACTGTAAAGCCGAAGGAGGGATATGACCTCGGTAGACGGCACCCCGATGATCTATCAGGCTTTTGTGCTGGCCAACCTGGCGGCATTTGCCAGGCATAAGCACGACTGTGGACGGGTAAATGGGGTCGAGGTCAGAGTGGATGGGGACCCCATGTCTAAGCCCCAGAAGCAGTATGATTTTTCCAGGGAGGCTGAGGCAGACCTAGAGGTCGCATTGGGATCTCTAGTCAGACAGGGAGTGTTGAGACGAATAGCCACACATGTGAACTCTCAATTTTGGCCGGTTAGGAAAACGGACAATTCTTAGAGGGCCACGGTGGACTTCCGAGTCCTCAATAAAAATATCCCTGCCTGTGCGCCCACAGTGGCAGCTGTAGCCGACCTAGTCGCAGCCATCCCCGCGTCCGCAGCCGTCTTTACGGTGCTGGACATCTCGAATGGGTTCTGGTCCATCCCGCTGTGACGGGAGGACCAGTACGAATTTGCCTTTACATTCAAAGGACAGCAGTATACCTGTCTTCCCCAGGGCTTCCACAACAGTCCGAGCATTTTACATCAGTGTATGGCCAGCTGCTTGAAAGAGTTCAACAGACCCAGACAGCTAGTCCAGTACGTGGACGACCTGCTGCTATTCCCCGATTCGGAGGAAGAGCACGGTCCCCTGCTGGCAGAGCTGTTGAGACTGCTGCACGAGGAGGGTTTTAAAGTAAACCCTAAGAAAGCACAGATCGGCCAGACAGAGGTAAAATTCCTGGGGCTGACTGTGCAGGCAGGGGAGAGAGCCATTGATGAGGCTAAGAGGAGGGCAGTTCAGGAGTTACTGGCTCCGACCACAGTTACAGGGGTGAGGTCATTCCTGGGTCTGACCGGTTACTGCAGGGACTTCATTGAGGATTACGCAGCCATTGCAGCCCCCTTACTCCGGCTCCTGTGCAAAGGCGTGGAGTGGGAGTGGGATGAGGACTGTGATGCAGCAGTTACCAGCCTCAAGGGAGACCTGCAGAAAGCTCCGGCCCTGGGAGCGGTAGATGAGGGCAAGGAATTTTTCCTGGACGTAGCAGCCAGCGGGGATAGCTTAAGGGTGTCATGGTACATCAGTCATTGAAGGTTGGCATGCAGGTACAGCAGGCGGTTAAGAAAGCAAATGGCATGTTGGCCTTCATAGCGAGGGGATTTGAGTACAGGGGCAGGGAGGTGTTGCTACAGTTGTACAGGGCCTTGGTGAGGCCACACCTGGGGTATTGTGCACAGTTTTGGTCTCCTAACTTGAGGAAGGATATTCTTGCTATTGAGGGAGTGCAGCGAAGGTTCACCAGACTGATTCCTGGGATGGCGGGATTGACATATCAAGAAAGACTGGATCAACTGGGCTTGTATTCACTGGAGTTCAGAAGAATGAGAGGGGATCTCATAGAAACTTTTAAAATTCTGACGGGTTTAGACAGGTTAGATGCAGGAAGAATGTTCCCAATGTTGGGGAAGTCCAGAACCAGGGGTCACAGTCTAAGGATAAGGGGTAAGCCATTTAGGACCGAGATGAGGAGAAACTTCTTCACCCAGAGAGTGGTGAACCTGTGGAATTCTCTACCACAGAAAGGTGTTGAGGCCAATTCACTAAATATATTCAAAAAGGAGTTAGATGTAGTCCTTACTACTAGGGGGATCAAGGGGTATGGCGAGAAAGCAGGAATGGGGTACTGAAGTTGCATGTTCAGCCATGAACTCATTGAATGGCGGTGCAGGCTCGAAGGGCCGAATGGCCTACTCCTGCACCTATTTTCTATGTCTATGTTTCTAAGTGCTGTGCTGATGTAACAGTGGCATGGCCAGCTGAGGCCGGTGGTCTACTCCTCCAGGGTCCTCACTGAGGGTGAGAGGGGTTGCTCAAACTGTGAAAGGCATCTGCTGGCCACCCACTGGGCTGTGAAGCGGTCGCAGGTGTTTACAGGAGTGTCTCCAATCACCCTCCTCACTCATCACACCCCCACTCAGATGCTGCTGGATGGGAGAATTAAGGATGGGACAGTGAGCAGCGTACGCATTGCTCGCTGGACCCTCCTGCTCTCACAGATGGATTTGAGAGTAAAAGGGATCTGTGAACCCCGACTGGCAGCCAACATGCTGTACCCCGGGAAAGCCCACAGTTGCTCCGTTGAGGGGGTCTGGGATGTGGACATAGGGGTCCGGGCGGGGATCCATCCCCACGGCCAGGAGATCTATGTTGACGGGTCCAGCACGGTGGTGGCGGGGGAAAGGCTTACAGGGTGCGGGATTTATGATCCCCAGGCAGGCATTGCCAGGGTCATAAAGCTCCCAACCACCATGAACGCCCAGCATACTGAACTGTTGGCAGTCATGTATGTAGTCACCCACTCCGACGAATTCCCATGACCATATACTATCTTTTCAGATAGTATGTTCACCTGCAATGCCTGCATGGAGTACCTAGCCATCTGGTCCCGTTGCGGGTATACATCTGCAGACGGTAAGCCCCTGGCCATAAAACCCTTACTGCAGCACATCATGCAGGCAGTAGGGACCGGGGCAGACATTTGCATTCACAAAGTAAAGGCCCATAACAAACATGAGCCCAGGGCTGCAGGGAACCGAAAGGCAGATCAACTGGCCAAAGAGTGAGCCCGAACGGGAACCAAGTGGAACCCGCTCGAGGCAGGCCCCATAGCAGCTATCCGGGGTGGACAGGGGACACAAGGGAGCGCAGGGGTGGCTTTGGTCCCGGAACTCCAGCAGGTACAGGCGCGAGATCCCATCCTCAAGTCCGTCATGGACAAGCTGACTGCGGGAGAAAAGGTCGAAGGACCGTACGGAGGCACAGGCATCCATGTTAGAGAGAAGATGATGTTTAAAGGAGAGCAGTGGATAGTGCCCCAGCAGCACCAGAGGGAGTTCCTTCAGCTGACCCACGCAGGCCCTGGAGCTGGACACCCCGGACCTGAGGTCACCTGGCCATGGGTGGAACAGGTCGGGTGGTGGTCCCAGCTCCGGGAAGACACTCATGAATTTTGCGCGAACTGTCTTGTCTGTGCAACCAATAATCCAGATCCCCAGAAAAGAAAGGTGTCTCTACGACACGCAAGGAGGTAGAGGGACCATGGCAATCGATACAAATCGATTACATAAGGCCCCTACCTGTGGCTAAGGGAGGGTACCAGTACTGCCTGGTTTTGGTGGACACTTTCACAAAGTAGGTTGAAGCCTTCCCTTGCTGAACAGCCACAGCAGCGGGGACCGCCAGGATATTGGTTAGGGAGGTGTTCTCCAAGTGGGGACTTCCGCAGTACGTGGAGTCTGACCGGGGGAGCCACTTTACGGGACAGGTCATCCAGGCAACCCTTAAGGTGCTGGGGATTGAGGGGAAGTGACACATCGCCTACAACCCCCAGTCCTCGGGGCTAGTGAAGCGTATGAATAGGACCTTGAAAGAACTCAGGAAGGAGACTGGGGATTCCCCACAGAGATGGGTGGAGAGGTTGCCCCTAGTTTTGATGGGGATCCGGGCCAGCCAGTCGAAAAGCACGGGATATTCCCCATACGAGCTCATGACTGGAAGAGCCATGCGAACCCCCACCCATGTACTTGCCCTGGTCCTGACGGAAGCTCAGGTAATCGAGGTGAATAGGGACCGTTTTACCAAGAGTCTGTTGGAGCACCTCAAGCAGATTCACTGGCAGGCGGCCACTAACATGGGGAAGCAGCATCAGACCAATCGATTGCTGCTGGAACCGAGCAAACACCACGAGTGGCAGGTGGGGAACCAGGTTATGGTCCGCAACTTTGCCAGGATGGGAGTCTTTGAGCCACTATACATGGGGCCTTACAGCATTGTCGACAAGGCAAGCCCCATGGTATACGTGGTCGAGATATCCCGCCGGGTTAAATGGTTTCACATTAATCAATGTAAACTGTTTAACCCCAACAAGGCAAAATCACGTGGGAAAGGACAGCCTGGAGGGATAATCCTGACGGGAAGCCCAGGCCCCCAGCCCACCACTGTAGCCCCAACGATCCCACCACAAGGAGCAGTGAGTTGCTTCACAGGTACAAACTACCCACCGATTTGGGACCGACAGGAAGGGGGATTCCCACCTTACATATGGGACGAGGACTCACCTCCACCCGTTAGGAGATCCGCTCGGACTCCACAGCCAAGGGTGCCACTGTCCCTAGCAGCCTGTTTTACTTTCCCGAGAGGTACCAGGGGAAAAGGGCCGTGCAGGACAGGCAGCCAGTCACTGGACGTGACCCCGCAGCCAAGGTCTCCTGAAGGGGAAGGGGTTGTACCGGAGACAGGGGCTGCCGACAGTGAGGAACCTGTCGGGGATAGCCGAGCTTTTGGTGCAGACAGCCCAGAGCCTGCAGGAGAGAGGGTGGCGGCGGGTCCCAGTAGTGAGTGGTCCCTAGAAGAACAGAGGAAACGCTGTGAGAGTATCAGCTGCGAGTGGTTTCGGGTGGAACCCTTGTACAACCCAAAGCCCCCAGAGGATACGGGAGTCCCCGGCAGTGAGGAGCCTGCCAGGGTAATTTTCGTTGCTCCCGAGGGCAGTGAGCCATCCCTGGAGGGGGTGAGGGGCTGTATCAACCCAGAAGCTCAGGGGACACCTTGGCATGGGAGACAGAGGGGCTGCGGAGGTCGGTCCGGTCCAAGAGGCCAAAGGAGAGGTGGTCTCCCCCCTACATTCCCCCGCATAAAAGGAAAACTAAGGAGCATCCCAGGGATTAGCACAGCCACCCGGGAAGGGTGGCAAGCAGGTTACAAAGGAGAGCAGTAGGTGTGTACAGACATATATCAAGTTTTCTCTAATGGAGTGGGGCTCAGGTGGCCTCTGCAATAAAGGGAGGACAACAGTGAGGCTTTTGAGCCAATAGGATAGGGAGCCTGGACTTATTTTTTTTTTCTCTCACTTCCTTTTTTGTGTAAGGTTTGTTTGTTGTTTCAAGTGTTTATTAGTTGAAACCCCTTGACTTCCACAGTAAAATTGCAGTTTGCGGTCAGACCGATAGGCACACACAGTTTAAACCCGTGCAGGGGTACTGTGAGGTGTAGACAGAGTGGAAAATGGGGGAGGGATGAGCCAGGGGGCTCAGGGTTTTTGAACCAAATGAGATTTTGTCTTTCAGAAGAGGAACCAGAGATGAGGAAAATCCTGCTCCTGTGCACCTACATCAGAATGTGCATCGGCTACTGGAGAGAGACTGAAGAAGCCATTATTTTTGGATGCTCAGGGGGGGCAGGCACCGATTGTCACCACCGGAGAAGGGACACCAGGGGTAGAGGGGACCGCAATATATACCCACAGGGGAAGGTGGCCAGGGTGGTTGGGGTCCAATTCCACTAGATACTCCAGCCACCCCGGGGTCACGTATGGGGAAGCATCAGTCTCCTGCCCCAGCATTGTGGTGACTGCATCCCGGGTTAGGGTAGTGGTTGGGAAGAGGGTTCGCCTGACCTGTAAGGGGCACATCCCGGTGGGAAGGTGGTGGTGGCTCAGGAAGCTGAGCAAGGACATGGAAAACTCGACAGCAGATTGGGAGAGACTGGACAACAGCACCGACCTGACCATCACGGGCACCCAGGGGGGAGTGAGTGTGTGTTGGGATAAATGGTGAGAGGCGGAGTTAGGAGTGTATGTGTGCATGTGGGGATCAGAGAAGGTTATGCCCATAGGCATCTCCATAGCGTTCTCCTGACAGTGGCGGGATGAAGGGGAGGGGATGGGATGGGACCGGAGCATGATCGCATGCATAGTAAGCCACCCCAGCTCCATCCACGCCACCGAGTTAAGCACACACCCCAGACAGCCCCTGCCCACAGCCCCGACCGAACCAATTGACACGGACAGATGCCCTACCATCATCCAGGGACCAGAGAATGGTTTGGTTTTGGTTCCCACGGACAAGCTGCTATATCAGGGGGTCCACTAAGCCGTGGCCTCCATCATCCTAAACCTTACTGAGGTGCACCTACCTGAGTGGTGCCCAAAAGAGCCTCTACAAGGCTCTCCTTCGAGAAATGTTCAGGACATTCCACGAGCTCGATTTTGGCAATTTGAATAAGACTTTACTGTACTATCTACAACCCAAAGACAATGTCAAACCAAAAAGACACAGAAGAGGGATCTGGAATTATGTTTTTACCGGTTTCACCACCGGGGCATCAATGATTAATAGCATGGACAATTATGTAGCACATTTCGGATACCACATTCCATTTTTACCAGAGCACCTGACAGATCTGTTCAAAGCAGCACAAAAATATCAGAAACTTTATTTCACCCAACAAAAATAAAACAGTAAAATTGGGAGCCCAGATAACTAACTTAAACTCAAGGCCCTGGTGGGATTGGGGGTTGGATGTAGAGGTCCCGGCCTGGGACCGCATCCTCTCTCACGCCCTGGTAGTGGCACAGCTGATCATTTTAGCCGATTTGCTGGCGATCTGCTACCAGCTTAGGAGAAAGGGCCATCGTTTAAAAATTGAGAAAGCTATGTGGGAGGCCGAGTCAAAGGCCAAACGAAAAGGAAGAGCTAGCAAAGTCTATGCAGTATGACGGGACTGATTGTACGAGCCAAATGTATTGCACTGTAAAGAAAAGTCTGTACCTTGGAAAAGGTCCATACCTCCCTATCTGTAATACTATGATGTGTGATACTATGTACTATTATGATTTTGGTGAAGGGTATTGGTTGAGATGCATTTTTACATTTTCAGTATTGTATTGATTCCAAATGTATGAATACCATTGGTGTATTTTAATGTTTTATCGTGGGTTTAGGTAAGATTTGGGGAGGATTGGCTCTGTGAGATTGAAAAGGTTTTGCTTCACATTTTGAAAACACCCTGAGACAGAGTGTTTTAATGGGGGAGTGTAAGGTTCGAAAATCCACGGCCGCATTTTATTGGAACACCCTAAGGACAAAGATTTTTCCATGGGATCGTCCTATACATTTTAAATAAACATTTTTTGGCCAAGTAAAATCCTCAGACCAGGCAGGCTGGGAAACGTGTGGGCGGATACAGACATTGTGGAGTCTGGCTCACAAGTGAGACAGAGGCACTGGCCAATGGAGGAAAAGTGCATTCTGGCAGGCCAATCAGGGTTCGAGTCGGGCCTGAAGCGGGGAAATCCTCAACCAATGGGGACTACCCGGCCCAGTTTGAAAATATGACTCACCCCTAATGAATGTGGATCATCATCTACCTAATGGCCCATCAAAGGGGAGGCCCAAACCGATTGACTCCCCGGACTGTTACAATGGACCAGCAGATGTTGAGGCACCAATGTGCACTGAAACAATAACCCTGTCCTCACACCTACCTGTACCTGTGACATCTTCTGATTAAATATTCAAAGCTATCTCCCTGCCCAAACTTACACAATGGACCACCAATTGAGTTTGAGCGCGAAAAGGCCAGAACTAAATTGGTTATAGGGCCCACAGAACCACCGGGGGTGTAGAAGCAGCTGGAGAGAGGAGGAAGCAGTTGGAGTCAGCTTTTGAAGCAGTTGGAGTGAGCTTTTGGAAGCAGTTGGAGTCAGCTTTTGGAAGCAGTTGGAGTGAGCTTTTGGAAGCAGTTGGAGTCAGCTTTTGGAAGCAGTTGGAATCAGCTTTTGGAGGTTGGAGTCAGCTTTTGGGAGTTGAGTCAGCTTTTCACAGGGCCTTCGCTCTGGGGAAGGTGTGCTTAACTCCAGCAACTTTTTGCTTAGGAGCCAACCGAAAGGCAAAGAGAAGAAACCGACACAACATCGAGGAGGAAAACCGAACCGACCAACAACGTAAAACCCACCCCAGAGTGACCCTGAGCTGAAATAAGTGCCCCCCAGAACCCCGGAGTTGATAGGATTGTGAATATAGCCCAAACCCCCTCACAGACTCAGTTTAGGATAGGAATTGGTAAGAAGGGTGGGAGTCGGAGGTGGGGTTGTGTGTGAGTGAAATGTTTTAACCTCTTATTTTCCCCTTCCCTGTTGCGAGATTTTTCGTGTTGTTGAGTGAGATTGTGCCATTACTGCTATTTATGACCTCTTCCTGTGCCCTCTATCTTGGTGTTTACTATTCTAAATAAACAACATTATCCATTTTGTACTCTTACCCACTGTGTCTGGTGCCTCATTACTCACCCATCCTCATAAATCGCACGTACAGAACCCCAGGGGGAGTGTGGATTCGAACCCACACCCCAAGCTCCCCTTACAGCTGGGCTATACATCTTATTCTATTAGAAACGCTACTAATCTTTTTTGCAATTCTCATGTCAATAATTTACCCAGATCATTCTGTTTAAAATAGATACTGTATCCAAGCTATTTTATTGAGTATGAAATCTAACTTCCTTTCTTTATATACTCTATATATAAATTACATTATCCATTTTTAGGTAAGACATTAAACCAAAGTGCCTGTTCAGGTGGACATAAAAGATCACATAGTATTATTTGAAGAAGTGCAGGGAGCTCTCCTGTTGTCCAGCCCAACATTTATCCCTCAACCAACACCACCAAAACAGATTGTTTTGTCATTTATCTCAATACAGTTTGTGGGACTTTGCTGTGTGAAAACTGGCTGCCGTATTTGCTTACACAAAAACAGCAACTATATTTCAAAATAATTAATTGGCTGAGAAGCAATTTGGGACATCTGGAGTATGTGACACCTCCTGAATCTATCTGCAGCTTTTGACACAGTTGACCACACCATCCTCCTCCAACGCCTCTCCTCCATCGTCCAGCTGGGTGGGACTGCCCTCACCTGGTTCCATTCCGATCTGTCAAATCATAGCCAAAGAATCACTTGCAATGGCTTCTCATCCCACTCCTGCACCGTTACCTCTGGAGTCCCTCAATGATCTATCCTTGGTCCCCTTCTATTACTCATCTACATCCTGCCCATCGGCGATAATCATATGAAAACAAAACATCAGGATCCACATGTACGCTGACGACAATCAGCTCTATGCCACCACCTCCTCTCTGGACCCTTCCACAGTCTCTGATTTGTCACACTGCTTGTCCAACATCCAATATTGGATGATCAGAAATTTCCTCCCAACTAAATATTGGGGAGACGGAAGCCATTGGCCTGGAAATTCGTGACCACCATTGCGGCCGGGTGTTAAAGGGCCATTAAAAATGATGGTGCTTGCAGGACTGAAAAATTGATACCGGGGACTAATTAACATTAGCGCTGTCATGTATCTTACATGGCCACTGTTGATACTATATCAAGGTGTGCCACCAGAGGACACAGCAGTGGGAGACTCGTAGGTTACCTGTACAGGTGTGCCTGGCCTAGTATAAAAGGCAGGCCACTAGGTTTGATCCTCACTCTTGAGTTAATTAATAAAGGACTAAGGTCACTACAGTTCAAATACAACACACTGCCTCGTGGAGTCATTGTTAGAGCATGTAAGGATACAACAACTGGCGACGAGAATACAAACCTTCACGCGGAAATGGCTACCCTTGGTACGTTGCAGCAGTTCGCCGATGGTGATGATTGGGACACCTTTGTGGAGGCTAGAACACTTTTTCACAGCAAACGACCTGGCAGGAGATGACCCAGCCACACTGGCTGATAAGCGCCGTGTTATCCTGCTAACCAGTTATGGGTCCAATATCTATAGCCTCGTCAGGGACTTGCTGGCACCAGCAAAGACAATGACCAAGTCATACAAGGAGCTCATAACCCTGATCCAGGAGCAACTCAAGCTCAAGGAGAGCACCCTCACAGCCAGTCACCGGTTCTATACACACCAACGGCTCGAAGGCCAGGCAGTCGCGAAGTACGCCGCAGACCTCAGGTGGCTGGCGGCACCGTGTGATTTCGGCAACCACTGCATAGAAGCGCTGCAGGACATTTTTGTCATTGGAATTGGCCATGAGGGCCTTCTTCACAAGCTACTGTCGGTGGATACCACAGTTACACTGCAGAAGGCCATCTCTGTGAGTCAGTCATTCATGACTTAGACCTGCGGCTCTCACCCTCAGTACTCAAACCCGGCAGGTACTGTGCACAGAGTGGCGCCGTTCAGGAGCTGGACTGTAGAGCGTGAATCCTCTCAGGGGAGAGAGAACAGGCCCCCGAGTGCCTTAACTCAGAGTCTGCCGAGGGGGGGGCTAATCAACTAGCACCATGCTGGCGTTGCAGAGGGAATCACAGGGCTCACCGGTGCCATTTTAAAGATTATGTTTGCAAAGGCTGCGGCACAAAGAGCCATCTCCAGTGAATGTGTAAGAGAAATAGGACTCACTGTGTCGAAGAGGAGTCTGCAGATGGCCATGAATCTAGCGTGGATTATGAATTGTTAGACAGAGAGGCAGCCCAGACCCACAGGGAGGTACATAGCATGTTTACCTGCACCACCGAGTGCTCCCCGCTGAAGATGGAAGTCGAGATAGAGGGAAGTCCAGTCCTCATGGAAGTGGACACGGGGGAAAGCCAGTCAGTGATGAATCAAGGAGTCTTTGAGAGGCTATGGGACAATCCGGCTGAACGACCCGTGTTGGCAAAACTGCGCACCTACACCAATGAAATCATCCCAGTCGTTCGTAGTGTGAATGTAAAGTTACTCCATGATGGCATGGTGCACAAGTTACCTCTGTGGATTGTTGCAGGTGATAGACCAACGCTGCTCGGCAGAAGGTGGATGGAGAAGATCCACTGGAAGTGGGAAGATTTCACCCCTCCAGCGATCGAAGCCCTCTGTGCTCAGAGGCAAACCAAGCCCTCACCTGAGGGTGGACCCGGCACCGATGAGCTGACCAGCACAGCAGCCGAGATACAGACGATGATCCAGCTGAGACGACCTGACCGCACCTTCCAGGCTCCAGTGGCAGGACTCAGGAGCGAGAAAATCGGATCCAGCAGCGACTTCTGAACTGCGGAGGCAGAACCCGGGGAGAAGAAGATCACCGCAGTCGACATCGTTGACGGAGAAAAGATGGTGCCCGAACCACGAGGCGATGCGCTGAAGACAAAGATGGCCACGACCAGACCACAAGGTGCAGCGCTGATGGAGCAACACGTGGCACCAAACGGAGAAGCGGATTGGGGTAAAGCAAGCAAGGCTCTCTTAAAGGAGGCCTGCAGCCCACTGCAATTAAGACAGTTGCACACAATTAAGCAATGTAACAAGAATTGTAAGTTAGAGACTAAAAGTGTAACGGACTATGTAGAGTGTGTAACTGACCATGTAAAATGTGTAACTGATAATCGGAATTGTATACATGCAACCAGCGAGGAAAAGTCGCGCAATTATGTACAATGTGTAATTGATGATTTGAACTGTGCATATGTAACCAGCGAGGAAAAGTCGCGCGATCGTGATCGGACCCCTAGAGTGTCCATCATAAGTAAGGA
Organism: Pristiophorus japonicus; assembly: GCF_044704955.1. Classification (NCBI taxonomy): domain Eukaryota; kingdom Metazoa; phylum Chordata; class Chondrichthyes; family Pristiophoridae; genus Pristiophorus; species Pristiophorus japonicus. Next base: position 148,324,644 of record NC_091990.1, read on the forward strand.
AAAGCTGTGCGATGCAGGATTCCCACTGCACGCAGCCAATGCATCCCATTGGGTGCACTTGGTCCAGCAAGCTACTTGCGTCCCAGGGACCAGCGTCATGCACCACGAAGTGTGGCCACAAGCAGCCAACACACACGAGCTGCAAAGCAAGCAACCTCAGCAGGGAAAAGACACCGGTGGTGATACCATGGGTCAGCTCCATCTCTCAGGCAACTGAAGCCACCACCTGCCACGAGCCTGAAGGAGCAGACTGCACTAAGGTCATACCCCTAGATGTAGGGTCATCCGCCACTGTTCCCCCAGAGGAAGCAAGCACCAGCCAGGATCTCAAACCAAGCGACGCTCAGGCCAGCGAGTCAGCGGTCTCCTGTGCACTGTTAGACGACAGCTCCTCAGGGAGCAGCTGGGACCCAGGGCGTAAAGCAAGGACGGGGGTGGGGTCACAGACATCTGTGAACCTGCCTGCTTCTAGGGACCACGGCAACAGCCCCGAGAGCAGGCTACGCGAGCCAACCTGCTTCCCACTGCCAGCACTGGGCACTGAACCTCCACCAGACCTCAAGGACACCACCCAGCAGCTCCGGAACGAGCTTGTCCTTACGCACTGGTCACTGCATCACAAGGCATCTAACGCTCTTGTCGCATCACGGAACCACACAAAAAAAAAAATGCGAAACCCACTTACCTGAACTTGTATGTACATGAATGCCAGGAGCCCCCGCCACACCAACGTGGGAGGGGATGAGAATGGAATGGTCAGGAACACACACACACACAAACAGCAACCACCAGCATGCTACTGCACCAACTATCCACCCAAGGTTGAGCCGGCCCGGCAGAGGTCTACTAGACAGAACCCATATAGAGCTAAGCCCAGAGCATAGTTAATGCAGAGGTGATCTGCACTGAGGGCTCAGGGGGGAGTGATGTCATGTATCTTACATGGCCACTGTTGGTACTATATCAAGGTGTGCCACCAGAGGGCACAGCAGTGGGAGACTCGTAGGTTACCTGTACAGGTGTGCCTGGCCTAGTATAAAAGGCAGGCCACCAGGTGTGATCCTCACTCTGGAGTTAACTAATAAAGGAATACGGTCACTATAGTTCAAGTACAACACACTGTCTCGTGGAGTCATTGTTAGAGCATCTAAGGACACAACAAGCGCAACGCTAAACTCACTGTGCAACACCGTCCTGGTGGCATTGGTCCCGGCAGGAGGCCCAAAGTAGCGTGGCCAAATCATCACTGCAGCTAGAACAGCCTCTCTGAAAGTGAGACTGGCATTTCAGAAAGCATTGTCGGTTTCTTAAAGGGGCAATGTCTTCTGAAATGAAAAAAATTAAAATGATGTAAAAATATGCAGTAGTTAGCCCTTACAGCTAATGTGTTTGTTGAACAGATGAACGCACTAATCAAATGGTTCAAAACCCAAGGCTAAATTTTATCATGCCAATGCTGTATAACAGTAACAAGAAACTGCAGATGTTGAAAATCTAAAACAAAAGTAGAAAATGATGGAAAGTCTCCAGGTTCAGTCAGCATCTGAGGAGACAGCAGATGAGTTAATGTTTCAGGTGTAGACCTTTCCATAATGTTAGCATTGGCAACTAATCCATTGAACATATGTTAATAACTAATGATGGTATAAGGGAAGGAGGGAAGGAGCAGAGGAAGGAGGAAAGGAAGGTGTAGAGAGAGGGAAGGAAGGAAGGTTAGAGGAGAGAAGGAAGGAAGGTGTAGGGGAGGGAGGGAAGGTGTAGGGGAGGGCAGGAAGGTGTAGAGGAGGGAGAAAAGGTGTAGGGGAGGGAGGGAAGGTTTAGGGGAGGGAGGGAAGGTGTAGGGGAGGGAAGGAAGGTGTTGGGGAGGGAAGGAAGGTGTAGGGGAGGGAGGGAAAGTATAGGAAAGGAAAGGAAAGGAATGGAAGGAAGGTGTAGAGGAGGGAGGGAGGAAGGGAAGGAAGGAAGGTGTAGTGGGGAGGGAAGGTGTAGGGGAGAGAGGGAAGGTGTAGGGGAGGGAGGGAAGGTGTAGGGGAGGAAAGGAAGGTGTAGGGGAGGGAGGGAAGGTGTAGGGGAGGGAGGAAAGGTGTAGGGGAGGGAGGGAAAGTATAGGAAAGGAAAGGAAAGGAATGGAAGGAAGGTATAGAGGAGGGAGGGAGGGAGGGAAGGAAGGAAGGTGTAGTGGGGAGGGAAGGAAGGAAGGTGTAGCGGAGAGAAGGAGGTGTAGGGGAAAGAAGGTGTAGAAAGGAAAGGGAACAGTTTAGGGGAGAGAAGGAAGGAGGGACGGAGGGAAGTAAATAAATAAAAAAATTAATAAATGAATACATTGTGTTTTATAGCTCCTTTCATGACCTCAAGATGTCCCAAATGCTTTATAGCCAATTGATGCGTAGTCACTGTTGTAATGTAAGAAAATCCAGCAGCCAATTTGTACAGTAAGGTTCCCAAAGAGTAATGAAATAAATTACGATATAGTCTATTTTTTGGCGATGTTGGAAGAATAAATGTTAGCCAGGATATCAGGAGAACTGCCCTGCTCTTCCACAGAAAGTGCCATGGGATCTTTTGCGTTCACGTGAGGGGGTATATGGTGCCTCAGTTTAACATTTTATCTGAAAGTTGATCTATTGAAATAATAATCTTGTAGTTTTAGATAATGCTATTGGTAAATTTTTGATTTGGTCAGTCAACTATCTGACCCACGCAGAAACCCAGCTCTACGTTTAAGAGACTTCAAATCTAACATCGGAGAAATCTACAAATGCAGAATTTCTCTTTGTCTGATATGGAGTCCATACTCACTTCTCACTTCCCACAGGGTCTTTCCTCAACTGACTAAGGCATGAAGAATTAGACAGAGGTTGTGTCTAGGGACCCCCAAATGTGTGCAAGGGCACTGCTGGCATTTTAACCAGCTAAAAGTCCACAATCTACCAGCACAAAGCACTGGAAGTGAAGTATTATAGCCACGGTTAATAACACTTGTTAAAATTCTTTACATTTCACTGTGGGTCTATTGTGAGGATGTCACAAATACCTAGATTGTGGTTATATTTGACATAATAATCATGCAAGAATATAGGGTAACTTTTATCGTTCTGTTGGCTCATACATCTATTATAGCTACGGGATTCCTGTTGAGTAACTAAATTACTGACCAGCGGCCAAATCTGAGTGAATTTGCATGTAGTGTCTTATATCAGCACAGTTATACTGAATCTGGTTTCAATTTAGAAAAAGCCTCAATTAAATAATTACTTTGAGAAGGTAGTTGGTTTCTTTTCACTCCTTAACATAATTCTTCTCCATATTCAACCAACCATTATTCCAATGCATGACTGGCATTTGTGTGCTCAGGCTGCTTAAAGCCCCGAGGTAAATTAAATACAGGCTGAAATTTGACTGGCTACCTTGGGCCAAGGTTTTTCAGTACAGAACTATTATATAACAGCTAATTGGTTGGTGTGTCAATTCTAATCAGATTAGAATGGTTCAAACTGCAAGTCCTCGGTAAATGTTGTTTTAATTTGAAATATGGCATCATAAACTTCTACTACAAAGACCATTCAGTTTAATATTCCCAAAGAAAGGCTAGACAGTCAACTCCTCTTAAGAATACAAACTATTTGCCATAAAAGTTTATATACGCACCATTAGAAATATACACTAAACATTTAAGTTGAATTCAGCGTTTAGAACCAAATGGCCACAACATTGTGACTGAAAATATGTTGAAGACAGTTTAAATGCAAGACTTACTTGACTCTCTAATTAATGGGCTTATTATTAGGGTTAATAACTGATTTATCTTGGTGCAAGAGTTGGCATATATCTGTTTTATTATTTTTGGTGGCAAAGAGGTTTTGTATCAGGAAAGTTAACTACTTAGTTCACTGTTAAATGTTATTGGATTGCTGGGGCCAGCAACAAGTTCACTCATTCAGCAGCATCTCTCCCTGCTTTATGGGTTATGTGTCAAGATTGACCAGGTCACTTCTGTGGCATGACCAGGTCAATTCTTAACATTTGGAGGCTTTTGATTGGCTGAAAATTGATTTTTGCCAGTTTTTAGCCTATCAAAATATAATTTCCTGAAAACTGCTGCTACCTCCAAAATGGGTGATAGTTGAATCTGCATGGGTTGCCATAGTATGATAGTTTACTGAATACCATCCTGTATTCGGGCAAAGTTAACAATGTCCTATTAAGTTTCCAAGACACCTTTGTTCTATCAATTCATTTGCTTAGAACGTGATTGAGATTATGGGACGTTATTTCCCTTGTTACACACAAAAATTATCAGGAGTAAAGAAAGAAGTTGCATTTATATAGGGCCTCAAGATGCCTCAAAGCACTTCACAGCCAATTAAGTACTTTGAAGTGTAGTAACTTCTGTTTTGTAGGCAAATACAGCAGCCATTTTGCACACAGCAAGGGCCAACAAACAGCAATGAAATGAATGATCGGTTGCTCAGTTTTTGGTAGTATTGGTTGAGGGATAAATGTTGATCAGGATACCAGAAGAACCCTCTAGTACCACAGGATATTTTACATCCACTTATCAAGGCAAACAGGGATTCAATTTAACATCTCATCTAAAAGATGGCACCTTTGACAATGCAACGCTTCCTTCACATGCACTGAAGTGTCAGCCTACTATATATGCTCAGACTGCCCATGCCCCATGACCTTCTGACTCAGGGTAGGGTGCTACTAGTGAGGCAAGGCTGGCAGTGCTGAGGAGAACTATTCTGATGAAGAGTATCAACCCAAATGGTTGATGGACCATCTGTGTAGGTCAACATTTTCTTTTTTTATTATTTCAAATTCTCAGCATTGCTAGCTTTTTTTTTTTAATTAAAGAAAATTAATTTTACCCTTCCCAAAGCTGGAGGCCAACTCCTTTAAATTCCCATATTGTAGTTCTCATTTTTTTAAATTGTACCCTTCATAACTATAGGTTGAACCAAGATCAGAATAATATAACAATAATTTTAAAATCGCCCCAAATCCCATCTCTTAAAGAGCTCAGCTATGTAGCTGATGCGATATGACCCACACTTTTCCAAAGTGCGAAAGAACTGTCCCAAATACTCATCGCTTGACAAAAATCTGCTTTAAATTCCCTTCAGTTACTGAAATATAGCAACATTAAATGTGTTGCTTATCTTCATTGTCGCCATGTTGTTGAGACTTGGCCCACAGGCTGGAGTTAGCCTGGAGTCTATATGATCCTAGTTATATCCACATCCAGTTGATTGACAGCCTGAATGGTAAACAAAAACCGAAAGCTTTCCATTACTGTATCAAAGCAGTCAAACAGAATTGGAGACGGAATTATTTTCAAATTACCGAAAAATAATGGGTTGTGCACTTTTAAATTCCAGAGGAAAGTTTTTTCCCTACTTGCTCTACAAAACCCTTCATAATTTGGAATACCTTTATTAGGTCTCCTATTAACCTTCTCTGATCTAAGGAGAACAATCCCAGATTCTCCAATTTCTCCGCAGAACTGAAGCTCTTCTTCCCTGATATCATCCTGGTAAACCTATTCTGTACCATTTCCAAGGCCTTGACATCCTTTCTAAAGTGTAGTGCCCCAAATTGTACACAATACCCCAGCTGAGGCCTAACCAGTGATTTGTAAAGGTTTAGCATAATTTCCTTGTTTTTGTATTCAATGCCCCATTTACAAAGCCATGTATCCCATACGTTTTCTTAACCACCTTATAATAAATATATACCTCCATGTTCCACTGCTGTTGCACCCCCCTCAAAACAGTAGCATTTAGATTATACTACCTCTCCATGTTCTTCCCAAAGTGCATTACTTCACATTCATTTGCATTAAATTGCATCTGCTTTGTGTCTGCCCATTTCACTAGTCTGTCTATGTCCTTCTGAAGTCTCCACTATCCTGCTCACTAATTACTACATTATCAAGTTTTGCATCATCCCCAAACTTCAAAATTGTACTCCATATCATAGAATCATAGAATGGTTACAGCACAGAAGGAGGCCATTCGGCCTGCCGAGCCCGTACTGGCACTCTGCAAAAGCACTTCAGCTAGTCCCACTCGCCTGCCCTTTCCCCGTAGCCCTGCAATTTGTTTTCTTCAGGTTCAATTTCCTTTTCAAAGCCACAATTGAATCTGCCTCTTCCACCCTTTCAGGCAGTGAATTCCAGATCCTAACCACATGCTGCATAAAAAAGTTTCTCCTCATGTCGCCTTTGGTTCTTTTGCCAATCACCTTAAACCTGTGTCCTCTGGTACCTGACCCTTCTGCCAATGGGAACAGTTTCTCTCTATCTGCTCTGTCCAGACCCCTCATGATTTTGAACACCTCTATCAAATCTCCTCTCAACCTTCTCTGCTCCAAGGAGAAAATCCCCAGCTTCTCCAGTCTATCCAGGTAACTGAAGTCCCTCATCTCTGGAACCATTCTTGTAAATCTTTTCTGCACCCTCTCGGAGGCCTTTACACCCTTTCTAAAGTGCCGTGCCCAGAATTGGTCTCAATACTCCAGTTGAGGCCGAATCGGTGTATTATAAAGGTTCATCATAACTTCCTTGCTTTTGTACTCCATGGTACCTGCAAATTCCGCAACCTTACTCCGGGTTTTTCAGCGGTATTTCGCCGTTTTGGGCAGAAAATGGTGCAGTGGGAAATTCCCTGAAGTCTTGCACCGGCAATATTGAAATACCGCTGGGGAGCAGACCATTAGTGTACAAGACTGGAACAAGCAATTTCGCTCGCTATTTGGTACAGCGGTCACCCATAGATGGGACCAAAAAACACACAGAGGAAAAACCAGTCAGTGCAGCTCTTGGAAAGGTGGTAGATATGAAATCCTGCAAAAAAGGTAAGTTAAAGTTTTCATTTTTAAATTATTTTGTAGTGATTTGCTAGAAAAGGGTCTTGTGAATGTTTTGTCATTTTTTATTTTTTGTTTTTTTGGAAAAAAAAATGTTTTCCCCCCTCACTAGGCCCAACTTGCAGTGGTATCAGCCTCGGTGAAAAGTTGCAGAAAATTTGCGGTTTGCACCGTAAATCTTCGCGCAACGTCGATTTTTCCCATGGGGCACTATTTTTCCCCTTTTTCCAGAATGTTCAACTCAAAATCATAGCGGAGTATGAGTCAAAACTGCGAATTTTCTGCAACTTTTCTCCGAGGCCGATACCGCTGTGAGTTGGGCCTAGGGAGGGGAGGAAAATTCTCTGCCCAAGGAAGCAGTTGAGGCTAGCTCATTGAATGTATTCAAATCACAGATAGATAGATTTTTAACCAACAAGGGAATTAAGGGTTATGGGGAGTGGGCAGGTAAGTGGAGCTGAGTCCACGGCCAGATCAGCCATGATCTTGTTGAATGGCGGAGCAGGCTCGAGGGGCTAGATGGCCTACTCCTGTTCCTAATGCTTATGTTCTTATGTTCTTATAACACAATTCTTTTTCCAAAAAACAAAAAATAAAAAATCACAAAACATTCACAAGACCCTTTTCTAGCAAATCGCTGCAAAAGAATTTAAAAATAACAACTTTAACTTGCCTTATTTGCAGGGTTTTATACCTACTGCCTTTCCAGAGCCCTATGCCTCTGTTTATGAAGCTCAGGATCCTGTATGCTTTTTTAACCACTTTCTCAATCTACTCTGCCAACTTCACTGATTTGTGCACATATACCCAAGTCCAGGTCATTTATGCATAACAATAAAAGCAATGGTCTTTATACTGACCCCTGGGGAACCCCACTGCATTCTTCTCTCCAGTCAGAAAAACATTTGCTCATCACTACTCTCTGCCTCCTATGCCTTAACCAATTATGGACCCAAGTTACCACTGTCCCTTTAATAACATGTGCTTCTATTTTCCAAATATGTCTGTTGTGTGGTACTTTATCAAAAGCCATTTGAAAGTCCATATATACAACATCTACTGCACCAGCTTCATCAACCCTCTCTGTTACTTATTCAAAGAACTCAGTCAGGTTAGTCAGACACAATTTGCCTGTAACAAATATATGATGGTTGTCCCTTATTAACCCATGCTTTTCCAAGTGAGAACTCATTTTATCCTTGAAAACGGTCTCTAGTAGTTTTCCCACTATTAAACTGATTAGCCTGTAGTTACTAGATTTATCCCCCTCTCAATTTTTGAACAGGGTTATAACATTTGCCATCCAAAAGTCCTCCGGCACCACTCCCATACCCAAGGAGGATTGAAAGATTGTGGTCAGAGCTTCTGCTATTTCCACCCTTGCTTCCCTCAGCCACCTCGGATACATCCCATCTGGACTGAGTGACTTGTTAACTTTCAGTGATGCCAACCTATTTCGCACCTTCTTTCTTTCTATTTTTATTCTATCCAATATCCCTAATCCCCCTCCTCTATTGCAGCATTAACTTCATCCTCTTCCTTTGTGAAGACAGATGCAAAGTACTCATTCAGCACCTCAGTCACGCCCTCTGCCTCCACAAGAAGATTTTCTTCTTTTGTCCCGAATTGGTCCCATAATTTCTCTAACTACCCTTTTACTTTGTATATGTTTATAAATGATTTTTGGGTTCACTTTTATGTTACCCACTAATGTTTTCCTGTATTCTCTCTTTGCCCTTCTTGAATCCTTTTTCACTTTCCACCTGCACATTCTGTATTTTGCCTGGTTTTCTACGGTATTCTGTACCTGACATTTCTCATAAGTTTCCTTGTTCTGTTTTATTTTAACCTCTATTTTCTTTGTCATCCAGGGAGCCCCATATTTCCTCCTTATGGAAATATGCTTGCTTGGTTTCTACCCGAAGCATCTCCGCTTTGAAGGCCTGCCATTACTAATTTGCAGTTTTCCTAGGTAATCTGTTTCCAATGCAGCTATGCTAGATCTCTTCTAAAATCACAAATTGGCTCTCTTCCCATTGAGTATTTTCACTTTTGATTTTTCTTTGTCCCTTTCCATAGCTACTTTAAGCCTAATTGTATTATGATCGATTACCCAGCTGTCCCCCCACTACAACACATACTCCACTTGCCCTACTTCATTCCCCAGAACTAGATCCAACACTGCTTCCTTTCTTGTTGGGCTAGAAACATACAGATTAAGAATGTTCTCCTGTACATATTTAGGAATTCTTCACCCGGTATAGAAAAATCATAAGCAGGTTTCTAAAGAATGCATTCGCAATTTCACTACAGATTGCTATCCAGCTACCACTGGTAGAAGTGCATGGACATTGAAGTTGGGGAAGTTGTATCAGGACAGGATCTGGCTTCGCTGTGATGCCCCCATGGCCAAATAACATACCACTGTTACTGTCTAGCCTCACCCATGAAAAATGAGTTGGGTGCCAACATCTTGGAAACTATATCCCAGCAAGAAATCAACACCTTCAGGAGAAGAGGACAGGGCTTCAAGGATACCTTCAAAGCCTCTTTGAAAAAATGCAATGTCCCCACTGACTCTTGGGAATCCTTGGCCCAAGAGAGCTCAAAGTGGAGGAGGAGCATCCGAGAACACTTCGAGTCTCTTCGCCGGGAGCACGCGGAAGCCAAGCACAAAAAGTGGAAGGAGTGTATGACAAATCAAGCAGTCCATCCACCTATCCCTCCAACCTCCATCTGCACCACCAGTGACAGAGACTGTAGATCCCACATTGGTCTCATCAGTCACCTTAGAACTCATTTTAGTGTGGAAGCAAGTCATCCTCGACTCTGGGGCACTGCGTAAGAAGAAGGAGTAGTAGTTACCTTCACCACGTGGACTGCAGCAGTCCAAGAAAGTGGCTCACAACCACCTTCTCAAGGGCAATTAGGGATGGGCAATAAAAGCTGGCCTTGCCAGCGACGCCCACATGGCATTAACAAATACAAAAAGGTTAGTAACTAGCACGTTAGGAACAGTACAAAAAGCATGTTATAATAAATGTGTTTTAGTGTATTCTGTTGTTTATCAGAAAGCCTTATAAAAAAAACTAATATATTGTCCTATATTTTAATTAGTGGGTACTACTTATTAAAAACTGAATTACACAATATTACTACAATATAACTTACCAGCTGTATACAAAAGGGATGATTAAGAGTAAACAACAAGTCTGATTCACCTAGTATAACCCACAATACTTTTTGGCAAAGTTGTAAAATAGATCAAATTACAAAGCAAAATGTTGAAAATGTAAGGATGATATGGTTTTTATGACACTGGAAATAAAACTTTACTCTGTGATCTTTAACCTTTGCAGCCATAAATCACTGCATTGGTTCATACTGGTGAGAGGATTAACAGACACAGAGTAAGTGCCTCCAGTACATAATTAATCTGTATTTGAGATATTTTATGTCTTGTGCAATCAATAAATCTTCACATCTGTGCGACTTTCTCTGAATGAAAACACATGAAACAGGTGCAGTTCACTTTATAAAAGTTGCCAGTCTCTAAAAACAAATAGTTAAAAATAACACAGCTTGAACAGCAGAGTACAATATAAAATATAATTTAATCATAAGTTCAATGTACGTCACCATGTGGTGCAGGAAAGATTGCAATTTCATTCATTTACAAAAATGATGTATCTGAGGTTCAGTTTTCCTCTTTTGACGTGATGCTCCCGTAAGAACTGATTTTGAAATGATGACTAAATAGTTAGCATGGCTCAATTGCCTAAAAGTTGTAGCTCCAATGTCCCAATGAGATGGATTGAGTTGTCACTCCAATCTGCCTGCTCCAGTTGGGACTGTTTCATTGATTTATTCAAGTTACTGAACAGAGTGCCAGAGAAAAGAGAACATGATTTGATGGGTGAGTAAGGAGGGAAATAATGGGCCCAAGTTTCGAGCCGCGCCTAGAACGGCGCAGTCCCGACCTGGACGCCCGTTTTTCGCGCCACAAAGTGTGCCTAAAAAAACCCTCCAGATTCTCCACCTCCCTGCAGGTCCTCTGACCCTCGGCACAGCGCAGCAGGAGCTGTAGGGGGCGGAGCCAGGTCCCTGCGCTGAAAACAGTGCCGGGACCTCTGCACATGCGCGCTACAGTGGGCGCGCAAGTGCAGTAGCTTCAGGCGCCCGAAACTGTGTGGGAGGGGCCCAAAGCACGCAGCCCCTAGCCCTGGCCGAATGGCCTCACTGGGGCTGCGTGAATAAGGCTCCTCCCACGGCCAGCTCCTGCTTCCTCCCGACCCGACTTGACTCCCACTTCCCCCCGCCCGGACCAGACCCGACACCGACCCGACTCCCGCTTACCCCCCCCCACCCCCCACCTCCAGACCCGACCCGACTCCCGCTTACCCCCCCCGCCCCCCGCCTCCGGACCCGACCCGACTCCCGCTTCCCCCCCCCGTCCCCGGACCCGACCCGACCCGACTCCCGCTTCCCCGCCCCCCCCGCCCCGGAACGGACCCAACCCGACTCCCGCTTCCCCGGACCCGACCCGACCTGACTCCCGCTTCCCCTCCCCCGGACTGGATCCGACCTGACCTCCCTCCCCCCGACCTGACCTCCCTCTCCCTCCCTCCCCCCGACCCGAACCGAACCGACCTCCCTCCCACCACCCCCCCGACCCGACCCAACGCCACCTACCTGTAAATCTGGTGCTGGGGACGGGCCCTGCCCGAAGTCTCGGGCCCGGCCCGTTCAGCCTCCCTCCCCCTTCTCCTTCCCCCCCCATCTCCTTCCTCCTATCTCCTTCCCCCATCTCCTTTTCCCCCCCATCTCCTTTCCCCCATCTCCTTTCCCCCCATCTCCTTCCCCCCATCTCCTTTCCCCCCCATCTCCTTTCCCCCCCATCTCCTTTCCCCCATCTCCTTTCCCCCCATCTCCTTTCCCCCCATCTCCTTTCTCCCCCTTCTCCCCTTTATCCCCTTCTCCCCCCCCTTCTCCCCCTTCTCCCCCTTCTCCCCCCTCCTTCTCCCCCTCCCCCTTCTCCCCCATCCCTCCCCCTTCTCCCCCTTCCCTCCCTCTGTTCCCCCTCTCTCCCTCTACCCCCCTCCTCCCCCTCCCCTCGCTGTCAGAAATACAGACACTGACAGACAGAGAATGAGAGACACACACAGACAGACAGAGAGATAGAGACACTGACAGAGACACACTGCGGGGGGGGGGGGGGGCATCCCAGCACGCTGTTGGAGGGCTCCCAGTGCTGCAGTCGGTAAGTAGAAAATGTTTTATTATTGATTTTTTTTAAAATTATTTCTTATTAATTTTTTTTGATTGATTTATTGGTTGATTTATTGATGTATTTATCATTTATTATTGATGATGGCTCTTTATTTGTAAAACTGAAGTGTTTAATGTTTGTAAACTTCCCTTTAAACCCCCCCCCCCCCCCACCATTCCCTACACCTGATTTGTAACCTACACCTGATTTTCTAAAGTGTAGACAAGGTTTTTTTCGAGTGTACAAAAATCTTCACTTACTCCATTCTAAGTTAGTTTGGAGTAAGTTTTCACTGACGAAACTTTGAAAACAGGCGTAAGTGGCCGGACACGCCCCCTTTTGAAAAAAAAATTCTGTTCCAAAGTGAAACTGTTCTAACTGACTAGAACTGGAGCAAACTAAATGAGGAGAATTCCAATTTCTAAGATACTCCGTTCTACACCAGTTGCTCCTAAAAATCAGGAGCAAATCATGTGGAAACTTGGGGCCATTGACACTGCCTGTCTGGTGATACAACAGCCAAAGGAGTGATGTTTGGTCATTAGGTGCAACAGTTGAAAAGACTGGATCTTGACTGTGCTACAAACACACACACACACAAACACACACACAATGAGAAAGCAGAAAAAGATGGAGAGAAAATGGATTGAAAGTATCAAGCACACCCGAGAGCTCACTGCATTGTTAGTTTTGTTCATGCTTTAAATGAAATCAAGCATCCATGGTACTAATTATAATTTTTCTTTTAAAAAGTCTGGGTTGTTTAAATGAATGAACACAGCAAAGTATTTCTACCGAATGAACTTCAGTACTGCAGAGGTTTGATCTGTGCTACCTTACTCAGTCTTCAGCAGTCTGAGCTGTAAACAATTTGCAGACTGTCAAAAATATTTATTTTCATTAACATATGTATCACTGCCATCAGAAAGATTCTTTGTTCAGTGAGTTCTCGATGTAATTTCAATGTTTTTTTTTGCCCTTAGTGTGTTATAGTAGTGTAATTACTTCAGGGTGCTTTGGTTGGCAGCCTTATCATAGCTGATGGAAGGCCAAGATAGTAAACTGGAATCTCCTGAAATAATTACATTTCTCGAACACACTGAAAACATGAAGTTCATGCATTTTCAATGCATCTCTCTGCAAGCTACACTTTATCATATTTTTACTGTAAGCAAGAGAAATTCTAGCAGTGATTTTATAATAACAACTATTAATGCAGATTTCTGGTAAGATTTCCAAAGGTTAAATAATTTTTGAGTAATTTGGTATGTTTTATGATAGTTTTGAATTATTGACTACAGTTTGTGACAAAACCCCAGAGCATGTGTTTTGAACTTAACTTTAATTTCCATTGTCTATCTAATTTAATGTTTCCTTATGATCATATTAACATCACAAATCTGATAGGCTTCCACTCTTCTTCCTTTATTATTTATTTAGAAATGACTTTCATTAATATTTTGCCTGCGGGATCTGGCATTTGGATATTGTTGATGTTTTCTGTACAGATTTATCCTTTGAACAAAGCCTGAAATTTCAAAGGGAGCTTACTAATGGAGGATTGCTGCATGTAGGTTGAGCAGTCCAGGCCAGTAGCAAAGAATTAAAGAGTTCAATGGAAATTGCAAGCTGATCCCGTAGAGCCTCTGGCTCTACAATGACCTAGGTCACAGTGTCTTCCTGCAAAAAAGGTACATTCAAAGTTCAGGGCTTAGAGACCAAACCAAATTTAGGACCACGGCATCCCCTCTCATTGACCTCTGAGGTACAGTTGTGGAATTTTAGAATCCTTAAAAGTAAAAGCAAAATACCCAGAATCAATGATATATTTCAGTTGTTATCTATCATCTCTCCCTGTCGACTCACACACACACATAATGGCTAGTCTTTATTCATCAAGTTCCTGCTGTTTTTAAATCTCTGATCAATACTGATTTTAACGTATTTTATTTCTGTAATTTTATACCAAAAATCAAACTGTTAAAATGCTAACGGACTTTAATGGACAGAAAATTGTGGGCTGTGCGTGTGCAATTTTTGAATATGTGCTCCTGGCACACCAAGGAGCACTGGAATTTTTAGCCCCTAACTTTATTTCTTTGCGAGCTGGAGTGATGAAAATTCGATGCTATGAATTCCAATAATATATTCATATATTTGATGTAAGAAATAGCTTTTCAGAAATCAAATTTAGAATTAAATTCTCTCTATTTTGAGCAATATAATGAGCTATATTAGTACAGGCCCGTTGTCAAGTTTGTATAATCTCCATCGGGTAGACAATTCAGTCCCACGGTTCAGAGTGTAGGACTGATGACCTGTAAGCTTTGGTGGAATGGGCGATCATGGCGGATCTTCTGGGGTCAGCCTAATTATACTTTTGGCACAAAGCTTTCTCCCCTGGATTGGACCTTCCACTGTAAGCTCGCTCAACGGAATAGGGCAGGGGTGGGAAATGTGTTCGCTGCTGCAACTCCTAAAGATTGAGCTGAGTTCCTTCCGCAGGAAGCAGATAGGAGGCAGGATTCCAGTCGCTGCAGATGGCACAGTGCCCACAAACAATACATCCATTCAAGGGATGCCGCTGTGGAGTTTTCCATTTTAAGAAATGGTTCAATAAAAGGTTGCCTTAGTTGGCTACAAAGGGCGACCTTGCCACCCAGACAACGTGAAGAAGATGGCACAAAAGGTTAGTGCGGTGTTCCAAATTCAAAGGACTTGTGAGCAGATGAGGAAAATGCTCACCAGCATCGCAAAACCTGCTGAGGTGAGGCGACTCAGCATTTCCTTATACAAAATTAATTGGCAAAGTAAGCGTGCCACAAATAGTTTCCTCTCAGCCTGTTCATTATACCTTGACTGAGGCTAGATGCAAACAGAGTCAGATAATCTTACAGCTCTTTTCCAGTTCCACTTGCACGCCAATACTGCAGCAGGACACATTTTCTAATTGTAACTTAAAGCTGGAACTATTATTGCATTGGAATCTATAAAGGTGAGCTGACAAAGCAAGCTTCCAATAAAACTTAGCTGCATGATGTATGTTCATTGACTCACAAATGTACTGGCGAGCAGCTTTAAAAAAATGACAACTCAACAACAACTTACGTTTATATAGCGCCTTTAGTAAAACATCCCAAGGTGCTTCACAAGAACGTAATCACTCAGAACAGGCCCTCAAATAGACCCAATAGCAGGCATGACTGAATAAGTTATATTCCATTTAGATGGCATGAATAAATTAAATTCTCATTTTAATGCATGGGGTTATCGAACTTTTTTTTGGGGGGCAGGATTTTGCAATTTAGTAATGCGTTTAGAAATTTCTGGAAGTGGAGATGAGCATTGAATTCTTTCAGCAATGTTCCGAACAGACACTTTCCCAATCTGCATAATTAAAGCAAAACCTTGCTAATTTACAGTGGGCGATATTCCCACCTGCTCAGAAGTGCAGATTAAAATGGAAGACTACGGGAAGAGAGCATGACCTTGATGGTGTAAGTACCCCGGGTGATTTTAACTTCCTCCTTGCCCGGTTTCTGCTGGACGGACAAGGTTAACCTCACTCCATAAAGGATGCAGTTAGTCTTCCATCTAACCTTGCATTGATTTTTGAGCTAGAGTAGCTAAACTAGATAAAATCCAAGATCTTCTGTGTCTTGCAGCATCTTTGCAAGGGTTGCATTAGGTTGATGGCTTTGCAAAAATCATTAAAAGCAAATAGGTGGGTTGTCCTTTTAAAATGGACATAAGGAAAGCTCCCTGGGTGCAGGAACTAATGGAGGAATTTTTGTAATGTTTTTAGTATTGTTTTAATGCTTTATTCTTAATATTTTAATCACATTTTTGAAACGGTTGTGAAAATATTCATTTTTGAGAAAAATGTTGCTGGTTACTTTTGCTCACACCTTAAGGTCGGCTTTATTTTAGAGCACCTCAATTTGATGGTAGGGGTGGTACAAGATGAAAGAAGGAATGCCAGAGAGACCAGCAGGCCCCAACTCTTTCAGCAACACTTGGGGCATCAACTTTCCAATTAGGCAGGACAACAGTCTTCATTTGCTTCAGGTTAGTTGGATAGAACGTGTTCAGCTGGAGTAAGGACACCTGCAGCAAATTTGAAAAGTAGGAACAGCACAATTCGTGGTTGGCGAGATCACCCCAATCTTCAATTGTTATGCTGCCTGTAGCTCAGTCCAACCTAACACTGTAATATCGACTGCTATACTGGTCTCATAATCAAAAATGTGATTGATTTATTTGTTAACATGTCTGGCACTTTTGTCTCTGCCTATTGAACACCAGAACATACACACCCAAGTCGCTACACATTGGTGCAATTTACAAAGTGCAGGGGGACACCAATTGCTTCCAAACTGAAGGCTTTGAACGGTGAAAGTGCAGAAAGGCTTTTATTGTACATTTGCATTTCGACTGTGGTATGAGATACAGTAAAAGAGCTGTACAGTTACATAAAGGCAATCAGTGAGCGTGGAACCAGTTGACAGGCCACATTTTGTGCTATGCACCATCTATCTAGTATATAGTACTGTTACAAAATACTGCGGATGCTGGAAATCTGAAATAAAAACAGAAAATGTTCGAAATATTCAGCGGGTCAGGCAGCATCTGGGGTCGTGTTCTGCAAGCGTGACCTTGAGCATCTGATTACCTGGCACTTTAATTCTCCACTCCACTCCCATTGTGACCTCTTTGTCCTCGGCCTCCTACACTGTCCCAATGAAGCTCAATGGAACCTGGAGGAACAGCACCTCATCTTTTGATTAGATACTTTACAGCCTTCCGGACTCAACATTGAGTTCTACAATATCAGATAATAACCTTTGCCCCTATTTTTTCCAGACAGCAGCTGTTGCTGATATTCCCACTTACACCTCCTCTAGACCCATCTTTTGTTTCTTTACTTGTCCCATTACCATCTCCTTTTGCCTTGCATCATCATCCCTTTTGTCATTTAATCTCTCCTCCCTTCCACCGTATCACAGACCACCCCTTTTGTTCTTTCTCCCCCTCCCCCTGCCTCTGCACTTGCTTAAATCCTATTATAACTAACAAAAGGCTGTCAACCTGAAATGTTAACATGATAGGTACTTAGTTCATTTTACCATGCCAGATTCCTTAAAATTTCCCAATTTCTCCTGTATCTGTTTCCAAGTACTGCAGACAGTGTTCAGTCTTGTCACCATCTCCATGATACACTATTAGGACACACCTCCTCAGACCCACCTCATGCCGTACAATGCTCACGTTGCAATCCATCAAATAAGGATTTGGGTGGGCAAATCCTTAGGCAAGCCCTTTCAGAGCGGTACCTTTTCTTCCTCAGTAGGTCGAGCGCCTATGTTGCATCACTACAGGCGCAGTTGCCTGACCTGAATATTTAAATGAAATTGGGATGGCAGGCCAAAGTAGTGAGCAGAGATTGCAACCACTGCACTTAGGAACCCCTCAAAAGAATCTGTAAAATTCTTACGTTACAATATTTTAAGTAAATTTAGTACAAATTATAAAAATAATAATATAAGTTATAATTCCTTTCAAAAATATTTCTTAGATACACTACCAAATATGCAGACAGTCTTGTGTGTTTCGAGTACATCCAATGGGAAGGGATTTGGGATGGAGTCACTTTTTCAAGCAAAGGAAAAGGGTTATTTGCATATTTTCTGATGACCAAGTTCTGATTGAAAGCTGATTGTTAACTTTCATTTCTGCTTGCTATTATTGATTGGTGCATTCGTAAGCCATTCAGCTGTGAATTGCTGTGCTTTCAGAATTTATAATTTGCAAGTGTGACTCAGAAATTGCAGGGGTCACACAACATGATACCAAAGTGTAACGCAGGACTGTGATGGACAAAATGCATTTGAGATGTAACATATATGTATTAGTCTGCTTCAACAGTGAGAATTGATGACAGCATTGGAGGTACTAATTTGACGTCACTGATAAGCCTGAGAGTTTGAGAAAGCAGATTTGATGTACACAGTTAAAATGATAAGTTTTTAGAAGTTTTCTTGATTAATGATTATGTCTGCCAATATTAATTTAGCTCCTTCAGCTTCTTAGCCTAAGTATATGCTCCAAGCCAGGGTTCCTGATTATTCCATTAGCACCAATTGTTAATCGACACCCTTTGTTTATTGGTGTATGTTGGACCTTTTTTTCATGAGCCACGTCCGTTAACTGTGGGCCTATCTCTTTCAATGCGCAGACTATCCTCCATAATAATAGTGTAAAATGCATTACATTTAGTGTTCCCTCTACTTATATTATTTGACCACGTGCACCAGCATCCCTCATGGCTCCTAATATATTGAAACAATATTTTTTTCATATATTAATGATATGAAATGCTGATGGCAAGTATTAACAGCTATTGTACTTTCTTAATCCTCTGGATAGTTTGCAAGAACTTGAGTATCTGCATAGGCACAGATAGACTTGCATTCTCTTTGTATTTGGTATTTTGAATCTGCCTGCCACCCATGTTGAGAGGAATTGTGCCTTAATCATTTTGCTAACTGTTCCTGTAAATGCAATGCCTAAATAATAAGAGGCCGTGTGTAATGGTTACCTTTTATGACTGGGGAAAAAAATGCTGATTTTAAGCAATTTGTAATGCTATCCTCCATGTTGCATTCTTCCCAATGCTCTTAATCAGACTTTCTGTCTTTAGAGCTTAATGTAATTGCCTCTGTGCTAGCCCTGGTGTCTTTCAAATATAAATGTACTAGCAGCTCAATTTTTAAATGATTGTTCACTGTATTTTTTTTTCCAAAAGCAAGAGAATACCAATTATTCTCTATTGAGCAAACTAGTTAGTTGTCCACCTGTCATCTTAGCCCTTTGAGTAACAGAGTTGTTGAAAATATTAAGGTTACTATTACTGCGATGCTGACAAGGCTTTGTACAAAAAACACAAGTCTTTTTAATAAACTCATGTAATACAGATCTGATGTTATCCTTACCAAAAGCATTTATGAAACAATTTCTTAGAATCATTGAAGTGGATTTACGTTTTTGAAAAAAAAAGACATTAGAATTTTTTTTTTTAAATATGAATTTCCCATTGCTTTTGTTTGCCTTTTCAGTTGAATGAACTACTGTACAGCTGGATCACGCACAGGAAGTGCAGGCAGCCAACCTCCAAAAATAAGGAAAATTAATGAAAAACAAGTGCCACATTCAAACGTACTAGCCATAATTCCCACTGTCACACTTCATCTTCCTTAGCACACGGAGCCCTCACACGATGATGGAGTTGACTGCAAGGAAGCGAATAACTGAACTGAGGCCCCAGGCTGTGGACCATTGCAGCAGCACAGCCTCTGTAACATCCACACACCACAACATCTAACCCCAAAATACCAACCAAATCACCACACACAGCTGTGGTACTTCTCGATGGATCTGTGCACAAGTATAAAGTAGGTGGTCAATTTATTCATCATTGTTTAAATGTTAACAATTTATCGTTTGCGTAAATAGAACATCAGATGATCCTGCTGTGATACTGTTTTGAGTGGACACAACATATATAGCACACACCAGTGGTGGCTGGTGTGCAACGGCCACCCCATGTTAAAAAAATCCACTCACAGGCATCTTCCACCCTTCAACATGTAGTTCAGGATCTGGAATATTAGGTCCTTCATTGAAACACCTGTGAACTCATCCCTTTTTGGCGTGGAAGCAATTCATCCTTGCTTTGAAGGACTGCCTATGATGATGAGCACACTCAAAATGTACATTATACCTCAAGCGCACCCATATACAAGTGTCTCATGCATCCATATACTATGATCCTTGTAATAACATACACAACAAAGGAATCTTCCCATAACCCATCATTTCTGCTTCAAATATTCATTACATTTTGGTGTGTGGTCACATGGATAGAGAGATGGTTGGAGGGAAAGTTCCACAGGTGGTATTCCACAGGTGTCCAAGTTAGGCCCACTCTTTCTTACTAGACGCATAAATGATATGGACTCAGTAACTGAGGGAAAAATGTAGAAGTTTTCTGATGATACCAAATTGTGGCATGGCAATTTATGATAAAGACTGTAAAAAAGATTGCAGGAGGATATAGATGAGGATGAGCTGGTAAGTGTTTGAAATAATACTTTTTGGAAATAAGGATAGAGAAAGGAAATATATCTTAAATAGTGAAATTTTAAATGTAGAGGATAAGAGGGACTTTGGTGTGCAGATACAAAGGTCGTAAAGATTGCAGCAGAAGTAGACAAGGTCATAAAAAGACAAACAGAAATCTTGGTTTCTTATCTATAGACATAGAATAAAAAAGAAAGTTAATGTTGTACAATACTATGGTTAGGCCAACAATATCTTTGGAATTTTCTACCTCAAAAGCTGAGTTGTTGAGCATATTCAAGGCTGAGATAGATAGATTTTTGGACTCTAGGGGAATCAAGGGATATGGAAATTGGGTGGGAAAATGCAGTTGAGACCGAAGATCAACCATGATCTTACTGAATGACGGAGCAGACTCGAAGGGATATATGGCCTACTCCTGCTTCTAATTCTTATGCTCTTAATTGGAGTATTGTGTACAGTTTTGGGTACCCCATTATGGGAAGGATATAAAAGCAATAGAAAAGGTGTAGTGTAGTTTCACTTCGATGGTACGCAGGGTGGGCGATTACAGTTATGAAGAAAGACTTGAGAAGTTAGAGCTCTTTCCCTGAAGCGGAGGAGATTCAAAAATGACCTGACAGAGAGCTGAAGATTATGAAGGGTTATGATGAGGTAAATAGTGACAGGTTGTTTTCACTGATTAAAGTGTTGGTAATGTGAGGGCACACATTTAAGATAATCACAAAAAGAAATAAAGGCAATATTAGAAAATAAATCTTTGCACAGAGAATGAGCCACAAACTATTGTTGGAGCAGTATCCATAAACTTGTTTAGGAAGGAATTTGAAAAGAGGAACATTAAAGGATATGGCAAGTAAGCAGGAGACTAGGTGGCACATGTGCAGAAAAATACTGGCCCAGACTTGATGGGCTGATTGGCCTATTTTATGCTGTAACATTTTATGGTTGTATGATAATGGCCAGATGTCCAAAAAAAAATCACAACTGAAATAGGTTCAAATGCCACCACCGCACACCCACGTCAGCAAATCGTGACATCAGTATGTGTGCCACGCCTCGCTAGCGCCGCTGACTCGAATTTCGGGATTTCCGCCTCACTTACCAGTTGCCGGTGAACTCGCCATAGAAAGCTGGTGTTCACAACTCACAGTTGCAATGACAGGGTGGTTAATAAAGGGAGTAGCAACCGGAGCAGAGGTCGTGGTGAGTGCTATGTATTCTCCGAGCAGAGTGCGTAGGTGTTGACATTCTGCAGCTGCTGAGTACTGACCTTGACGACTACCATTATGGCTCCATTGACGAGTACCATCTTGCTCTTACCTTCGGCAACCTGATGGGGGCAGCACTGATGCACTGTGTTGTGTTGCGGCGACCACTTCAACGGCGCTGGCTATATAGACGGGATATGGCCAATGTGGATCCACGCCTGAGGAGAGGCAGCAGACATTGGGGCAGGAGGCAGGATGATCCTTGCTGTGAATGCCCGTTATCCCAGCAGCAGCCACGATTCCTACATCCTGCGGGAGAGCAGCCTGTCACGACTGTTCCAGCCACTGCATGCAGGGCGCGGCTGACTGCTCAGCGACAAAGGATATGGTCTAGCCACCTGGCTGCTGACTTCCCCCCACCCTCCCCGCAACCCCACCACCCCTGCCGAGCAGCGCTACAACCACAGCCAGGCCGCCACCAGGTCCATAATAGAACAAATTATCGGAGTTCTAAAGCAGCATTTTCGCTGCCTTGACTGCTCTGGAGGGACCTGTCAGTACTCCCCTGATTAGAGTGTCCTTGTTCACCGTTGTGTGCTGCATGCTGCACAATCTGGCCATCATGAGGGGCCAGCCATTGCCACCAGGGATGGCAGCTGCACCTCACGAGGACGAGGACGAATAGGAAGAAGTCGAGGTTCATCAGCCATGGAGGAGGCCGCTGCAAGGGCTGCTCGTCAGAGACTCCCGGTGTAGCAATTCCAGTAAATGACGCAACACAGGTCGAGTGGCCAGCCTAGTCACCTGGCAATGTGCTGGAAACATCGTGCCCCACCCTGCAAACCTCCGAGTATATAAATCACACCACAATAATGTAAAGTCGCAAATTAAACTTTATTAACATCAACAAGAGTGTGCTGCTAGGCGGCGGTAATTACCGGCAAGCGGTAAAATTACCAACCAGTCGGTGTTACCAGCACTAAATGGGTGTTACCGAATTTCAACCCCCTTAATGTTTTATTTTTCAGAAGGCAGTTGAGCTTTAAGGGCTAGAGACTGCTTTCCAAAATAACAGCCTTACTTTAAGAAAATGCAACCTCACTCCATTAGGCCTCCTGCTGAGCGCACAGCCTGAAGCAGCATGTTCATCCCTGGGCTTTGCACTGAAATCATTCAGATCAACAGGCAGCACCAAAATAATGTGCTGCCTGGAATTTTTAAACGGACGCGAGCGAATCTTGCCCCGCTGTGCCACCTCCCTTTTTTGGGCATAATCGAATTTCTAGGCGATAGAATCACAGAATGATACAGCACAAAAGTAGGCCATTTGGTTCATCGTGCCTGAAAGAGCTGTCCAATTTGTCTCACTCCCCTGGTCTTTCCCATAGCCCTGCAAATTTTCCCTTCCACTATTTATAATTTGAAAGTTACTATTGAATCTGCTTTCACCACTCTTTGAGGCAATGCATTCCAGATCACAACAAGTGGCTGCGTTAAAAAAAAAACCCTCATGTCACTTCTGGTTCTTTCACCTATCACCTTAAATCTACGTCCTCTGGAACCGACCCATCTGCCACTGGAAACAATTTCTCCTTATTTATTCTATCAAAACTGTTCCTAATTCTGACCACCTCTGTCAAAACTCCTCTTAACCTTCTCTACTCTAAGGAGAACAGTCCCAGCTTCTCCAGTTCCTCCATGTAACAAGTCCCTCATCCCTGGTACCATTCAGGTAAATTTCTTCTGCACCCTAAGGTCTTGACATAATTCCTAAAGTGTGATGCCCAGAATAGAACACAATACTCCAGCTGAGGCCTACTCAGTATTTTATAAAGTTTTAGAGTAACTTGCTTTTGTACTCTATGCCTCTATTAATAAAGCTAAGGATCCCATATACTTTAACAGCCTTCTCAACTTGTCCTGCCACCTTCAAAGATTTGTGTACATACAACCCCATGTCTCTCTGTCCTGCACCCTGATTAAAATTGTACCATTTAGTTCATATTGCCTCTCTTCATTATTCCTATCAAAATGCGTCACTTCACACGTCTCTGCGTTGAATTTATCTGCCATGTGTCTTTTTTTTATTTGTTCATGCATTTATTGCCTATGAGAAAGTGGTGGTGAGCTGCCTTCTTGAACCACTGCAGTCCATGTGGGGCAGGTACTTCCACAGCGATTTTGTCATAGCAGTTTGGTACAACTGAGTGGCTTGCTCGGCCATTTCAGAGGGCAGTTAAGAGTCAATCACATTGCTGTGGGTCTGGAGTCACATGTAGGCCAGATCGGGTAAGGGTGGAAGATTTCCTTCCCTAAAGGCCATTTGAACTCCTGTCTCTGGATTATTAATCCAGGCCTCTGGATGACTATTGCAGTAACATAACCACTATGCTACCGTACCCCTACTGCCCATTTCACCAGCCTGTCTATGTCCTCCTGAAGTCTGTTACTATCCTCCTCATTGTTTACTACATTTCCCAATTTTGTGTCATCTGCAAACTTTGAAATTATGCCCTGTCTACCCAAGTCGAGGCTATTAATAGATATCAAAAAGAGCATTAAATGCAGGAGCATTTGGTGTAAAAACTTCAAAGCAAAAAATGACCAAACGTCGAAGGCTGATCATTGCCTAAAATCTGAAGGAAGAAAACCAGCTGATTAAATGGATGCACTGCAACAACAGCTGTCTGATTTATTAAGAAATTGCATCCTTATTCAACTCTGCACAGACTTGAAAAAGGTAATGCGGCCAAAGTGATTTTGGACAAGCTGCCTTATAATTTTGTACTGTGTGCAAACACAAATGATAAAAGAAAGACTTGGATTTATACAGCGCCTTTCGTGGCCACCTGACATCTCAAAGCACTTTACAGCCAATGAAGTACTTTTGGAGTATAGTCACGGTTGTAATGTGATGAATGATGAATAATTCAACACTTCCAAACAATAATTAAATACACAAACTAATGATAACAAATCATAATCATATTTAGTGTAAATGTCACCATATTTGATGGTTTCCATTTGGTGCATTAAGTGTTTTAATCCTGTGAGACTAGTGTGGGAATAGTTTATTGTGTTTGTGTCCTTTGTACATTATTGTTAGGGAAGGAGACGACAAATCGGGACTATTTTCATCTCCATTTTACTCCATGTGTGCCAGTTTATAGTAAGTCATGGAGCAGGATTAAGAGCGGAAATCGATCTGCCGGATCTTCACTGAGTTTGCGTTGTGAGTGCATATCATGTGTAGAAAAGAAATGGAGCAGAAAGCTACCGTCTAAACGAGTATGACTAATATTATATTCAAGGGACTGTCTTCATTTTATCCTGCATGTATTTTCCAGTGTTAGGTGCAGGTTGCCAAATGCACACCCACATTAACGGGTGTAGAGAATTGTTGGGAGATTCAGCTGTACATGGAAGTTCTTTTAAAGGGCATAGAGAAATGATTCAGTAACAACTTGCATTCATATAGCACCTTTAACATAGTAAAACATCCCAAGACGCTTCACAGGAGTGATATTAGACAAAATTTAACACAAAGTCACATCAGAAGATTTGGGGACAGATGGTCAAAGAAGTAAGTTTTATGAAACATCTTAAAGAAGGAGAGAAAGCTAGAGAGGCGAAGAGGTTCAGGGAGAAACTTCAGAACTGAAGGCAAGGCTGCCAATGGTGGAGCGATTAAAATTGGGCTGCACAAGAGGCCAGAATTGGAGGAGTGCAGAGATCTGAGAGGGTAGTAGGATTGGAGGAGGTTAAAAAGATAGGCAGGGCCGAGGCCATGGAGGGATTTGAAAACAAGAATGAGAATTTTAAAATAGAGGCGTTGCTGGACCAGGAGCCAATGTAGCTGAGTGAGCACAGGGCTGATGGGTGAATGGGACTAGATGTAAGTTAAGATATGGGTAGCCGAGTTTTGGATGAGCTCAAGTTTATGTAGGGTGGAAGGTGGAAGGTCGGCCAGGAGAACATAGTCAAGTCTAGCGGTAAGAAAGGCATTGATGAGGGTTTCAGCAGTGGATGAGCTGATGCAGGGGGAAGTCAGGTGATATTATGGAGGTGGAAGCAGGCGATCTTGGTCATCGAGCAGATGTGTGGTCGGAAGCTAATCTCTGGGTCAAATACGACACCAAGGTTGCGAACGATCTGGTTCAGCCCCAGACAGTTGCCAGGGAGAGGGATAGAGTTGGTGGCTAGGGAACGGAGTTTGTGGCAGGTACTGAAGACAATGGCTTCAGTCTTTCCAATATTTGGTTGGAGGAAATTTCTGCTTATCTATTACTAGATGTCGGACAAGCAGTGTGGCAAATCAGTGACAGTGGAGGATCGAGAGAAGTGGTGGTGAGGTAGAGCCTGAGCGTACATGTAGAACCTGACATCGTGTTTTTGGATTAAGTCACTGCAGGGAAATAGCAGGGGCCAAGGATAGGTTCTTGGCGGACACCAGAGGTTAACAGTGCAGGAGCGGGAAGAGAAGCCGTTGCAGGTGATTCTCTGGCTATGACTGGATAGGTAAATATGGAACCAGGTGAAGGAAGTCCCACCGAGCTGGACAACAGAGGAGAGGTGTTGGAGGAAGATAGTGTGGCTAACCATGTCAAATGCTGAAGACAGATTGAGCAGGATAAGGAGGAATAGTTTACCATGGTCACACAGAGGATGCCATTTGTGACTTTGACTATGGCCATTTCAGTATTGTGGCAGGGGTAGTAACAGGTTTGAAGGGATTCAAACATGGAGTTGTGGGAAGGATAGACATAGATTTGGGAGGTAGCAACACATTCAAAGACTTTGGAGAGGAAAGGTGACAGGGCAGCAATTTACAAGGACAGAGGGGGTCAAGGGTGGATTTTTTTGATGCGAGGGGTGATGAAGACAGATTTGATGGGAAGGGAACAGTACCTGAGGCGAACGGTTAACAAAGTCAGCTAACATGAGGACCAGGAAGGGAAGTTGGGTGGTTAGTAGTTTGATAGGGTCGAGGGAGCAGGATGTGGGTCTCATGAACAAGATGAGTTCGGAGAGGGCATGAGGAGTGGCTAGGACAAGGGGGAGCCTTAGGAGAAGTTTGGTCCAGTGGAATAAGGGAAGGGAGGGAAATGGCAGAGGCAGCTGAAGAGATGGTCTCAATCTTAGTGACAAAGAAGTCCATGAGCGTCTCGCATTTGTTGTTGGAGGCGAGGGTGAAAGAGGCAGGGCAGAGACGATTAAGAAGATGGTTTGTAGTGGAGAAGAGAGGCCGGGGATTATCTTTGCATTCCAGGATGAACCTAAAAAAGTGAACAGTTTTGGCAGAGGTGACCAGGACTGTCAGGTATTCAACTATCATTGTAACCCATGTAAAAGCTGACCTAAGTTGTACACCTTGAGAACATTGACTACAAGGGGTGAACTTGTGGGAGACACTCCTAACCTGGACTTTTAGGTATAAAAGGGGAAGCTCCACCCACCTTCATCACTTGAGGTCTTGGTAATAAATGTAACTGGTCACAGAGTGACCTTCTCTCAAGTATGGGCCTCGTGTGCATTTATACTGTATAGTAAGGACCTTTCATTGGCGACGAGAAACTGGGATTTAAACCACGCGAGCATGGCCACTAGCAGCACAGAAGAGAGGTACTGTGTTGGTGATGATTGGGACAACTTTATTGAGAGACTACAGCAAAGTTTTGTCACTAAGGAATGGTTGGGACAGGATTCGGCCGACAAACGCAGGGCTCATCTCCTGATAGTTTGTGAATCCAGAATGTACTCCCTGATGAAGGACCTTCTAGCGCCAGAGAAGCCGGTGGACAAGACGTTCGAAGAGCTCAGTAAGTTGATTGGGGAACATAGAAACATAGAAACATAGAAAATAGGTGCAGGAGTAGGCCATTCGGCCCTTCCAGCCTGCACCGCCATTCAATGAGTTCATGGCTGAACATGCAACTTCAGTACCCCATTCCTGCTTTCTCACCATACCCTTTGATCCCCCCAGTAGTAAGGACTTCATCTAACTCCCTTTTGAATATATTTAGTGAATTGGCCTCAATAACTTTCTGTGGTAGAGAATTCCACAGGTTCACCACTCTCTGGGTGAAGAAGTTTCTCCTCATCTCGGTCCTAAATGGCTTACCCCTTATCCTTAGACTGTGACCCCTGGTTCTGGACTTCCCCAACATTGGGAACATTCTTCCTGCATCTAACCTGTCTAAATCCGTCAGAATTTTCAACGTTTCTATGAGGTCCCCTCTCATTCTTCTGAACTCCAGTGAATACAAGCCCAGTTGATCCAGTCTTTCTTGATAGGTCAGTCCCACCATCCTGGGAATCAGTCTGGTGAACCTTCGCTGCACTCCCTCAATAGCAAGAATGTCCTTCCTCAAGTTAGGAGACCAAAACTGTACACAATACTCCAGGTGTGGCCTCACCAAGGCCCTGTACAACTGTAGCAACACCTCCCTGCCCCTGTACTCAAATCCCCTCGCTATGAAGGCCAACATGCCATTTGCTTTCATAACCGCCTGCTGTACCTGCATGCCAACCTTCAATTACTGATGTACCATGACACCCAGGTCTCGTTGCACCTCCCCTTTTCCTAATCTGTCACCATTCAGATAATAGTCTGTCTCTCTGTTTTTACCACCAAAGTGGATAACCTCACATTTATCCACATTATACTTCATCTGCCATGCATTTGCCCACTCACCTAACCTATCCAAGTCACTCTGCAAACTCATAGCATCCTCCTCGCAGCTCACACTGCCACCCAACTTAGTGTCATCCACAAATTTGGAGATACCACATTTAATCCCCTCCTCTAAATCATTAATGTACAGTGTAAACAGCTGGGGCCCCAGCACAGAACCTTGCGGTACCCCACTAGTCACTGCCTGCCATTCTGAAAAGTACCCATTTACTCCTACTCTTTGCTTCCTGTCTGACAACCAGTTCTCAATCCACGTCAGCACACTACCCCCAATCCCATGTGCTTTAACTTTGCACATTAATCTCTTGTGTGGGACCTTGTCGAAAGCCTTCTGAAAGTCCAAATGTACCACATCAACTGGTTCTCCCTTGTCCACTCTACTGGAAACATCCTCAAAAAATTACCTTAAACCGGCAAACAGCATGCACATGGCGAGACACCGGTTTTATACGCACCGGCGGTAAGAAGGGCAAAGCGTTCCAGACTTCGTGGCAGATCTCCGGCGACTGGCGAGCCTATGTAAGTTCCCAGATGCATGCAAAGTGGAGATGCTGCGAAACTTTTTTATTGAGGGCATCGGGCACGCTGGGGTTTTCAGGAAACTGATTGAGTCCAAAGACTTGACCTTGGAAGCAGCGGCTCTGATAGCCCAGACATTTATCTCAGGGGAGGAAGAGACCAGAATGATGTATGACAAAAATCTTGGCTCAAATGCGGCAAACGACCAGGGAGTCAACATTGTTAACGCGGCACACAGTTCTCTAGGCAGACAAGGGCAATCAGACATGCCCCAGCATGTAGTCGAACCCAAAGGGGGAATTCAACACAATGGCTAGCTGAACAGTGATTCATGCCATCGCAATGGACAATGCGGCCGGTAATGGGGCCATCAACACCTGTTAATGGTGTGCTTAAGGACAGTCACAGAGACAGTCAGAGATGATCGACTGGTAATGGACCTTTTGTTTCCAACAATGGGGCCTCCAGCTCAGGCTGGAGGTGTGGAGGCAAACACCCAGCCACAGCTTGCAGGTATCAGCAATATACCTGCAGAAACTGCAACGTCAGCGGTCACTTGCCGCGCATGTGCAGGAAGCCTGCAGCCAGGTTGATGTACGAGGAGGACAGGCCCGATGTAAGCCCTACGAGGCCAAATGAATACTGGGGGAAATCGCTGGAAGCTGAAGTTCAGCGAGTTCATGTGGAACACATATACAGTTCATATACCAGAACGCCACCGATAATGATGAAAGTGCTCCTCAATGGCATCCCAGTATTAATGAAGCTAGACACGGGGCCAGCCAGTCCCTGATGAGTATCAAACAGTTCAAAAGGTTGTGGGTGTCCAAGACCAGGAGGCCAAAATTAGTGCCGATTGACGCACAGTTACGGACATACACAAAGGAGATCATTCCGGTGCGAGGCAGCGCCACGGTAGTCGTGACCCACAAAGATTCGGAGAACAGGTTGCCACTCTGGATTGTCCCGGGGGATGGTCCCGCACTACTGGGGAGGAGTTGGCTTGCTGTCATGAACTGGAAATGGGGCGATGTCAATGCAATTTCTTCTGTGGAGCGAGTATCATGCTCACAGATCCTGGACAAATTTGACTCATTATTTCAACCCGGCATCGGCACTTTCATGGGGGCCAAGGTAGTGATCCACATAAACCCGGACGCCAGGCCAGTAGACTACAAGGCCAGAGCGGTGCCGTACGTGATGCGGGAAAAGATAGAATGCGAATTGGACCGCCTGTTGAGAGAAGGCATCATTTCGCCAGTCGAATTCAGTGACTGGGCGAGCCCGATCGTGCCGGTGCTCAAGGCGGATGGGTCAGTCAGGATATGTGGTGATTACAAGGCCACCATCAATCGGGTGTCACTCCAAGACCAGTATCCGCTACCGAGAGCGCAGGACCTCTTTGTGACACTGTCCGGTGGCAAACTTTTTTCAAAATTGGACCTGACCTCAGCTTACATGACCCAGGAGCTGGCGAGTGAGTCAAAGAAGCTGACCACCATCACAACACACAAGGGGTTGTTTGAGTATAACAGATGTCCGTTCGGGATTCGTTCGGCCGCCGTGATCTTTCAGCAAAATATGGAAAGCCTCCTCAAGTCGATTCCAAGGATGGTGGTTTTTCAAGACGACATCCTCATCATGGCTCGCGATACTGAAGAACACCTCCACAACCTGGAAGAGGTGCTACGCAGACTGGACCGGGTAGGGCTGTGACTGAAAAAGGCGAAGTGCGTCTTCTTAGCTCCAGAGGTAGAATTCCTGGGGAGGAGGGTAGCAGCAGACGGGATCAGACCTACTGCGTCCAAAACGGAAGCGATCCAGAGAGCACCCAGACCCCGCAACACAACGGAGCTGCGTTCATTCCTGGGGCTCCTGAACTATTTTGGTAACTTTCTTCCCAAATTGAGCACGCTGTTAGAGCCACTACACATGCTCCTAAGCAAAGGTCGCAATTGGGTCTGGGGGGACAGCCAGGAAAGGGCTTTTGATAGAGCACGCAATTTGTTATGCTCCAACAAATTGTTAACGTTATATGACCCGTGTAAGAAACTTGTGTTAACGTGCGATGCGTCGTCCTATGGGGTCGGGTGTGTGTTGCAGCATGTGAATGCCAATGGCCAGTTACAGCCGGTAGCTTATGCCTCCAGAAGTCTGTCCCAGGCAGAAAGGGGTTACGGGATGGTAGGAAAGGAAGCGCTAACATGTGTATATGCAGTAAAAAAAATGTACCTGTACCTGTTTGGCAGGAAATTTGAGCTGGAGAGAGATCACAAACCCCTAATGTCCCTTTTGGCCGACAACAAGGCCATAAATACGAATGCATCGGCCCGCATACAGAGGTGGGCACTTAAGTTAGCCACCTATGACTACGCAATTCGGCACAGACTGGGCACTGAAAACTGCGCCGATGCACTCAGCAGGCTCCCACTAGCCACCACTGAAGGGGCAACTGAGCATGATGCTGAGATGGTCATGGCTGTTGAAGCTTTCGAAAGCGAAGGCTCACCTGTGACAGCCCATCAGATTAAAGTCTGGACAAATAAAGACCCGCTACTGTCTTTAGTTAAGAAATGTGTCCTGAATGGGGACTGAGCAGCCACGTACGGGGCATGCCCTGAGGAATTTAAACTGTTTCATAGGCGCAAGGATGAACTCTCTATTCAGGCCGATTGCCTACTGTGGGGAAACCGAGTAGTCATGCCCCAGATGGGCAGAGAGGTGTTTATCAGAGAACTTCACAATGAGCACCCGGGCATTGTCATGATGAAGGCAATTGCCAGGTTACACGTTTGGTGGCCAGGGATAGATGCAGACCTGGAACTTTGTGTTCACAGGTGCAACACGTGTGCTCAGCTAGGCAACGCACCCAGGGAAGTCTCCCTTAGC
This sequence comes from Pristiophorus japonicus, assembly GCF_044704955.1. NCBI lineage: Eukaryota > Metazoa > Chordata > Chondrichthyes > Pristiophoridae > Pristiophorus > Pristiophorus japonicus. Next base: position 148,356,238 of record NC_091990.1, read on the forward strand.
CTCTGGTCCTGGTCCGCCAAGCCATGGTCACACATCCATGTGGATTACGCAGGTCCTTTCATGGGAAAAATGTTTTTGGTTGTAGTAGACGCCTACTCCAAATGGATTGAGTGTACCATTTTAAATTCAAGCATATCCTCTGCCACGGTAGAAAGTCTATGGGCAATGTTCGCCGCCCATGGTCTACCGGATGTCTTGGTCAGCGACAATGGCCCATGCTTCACAAGCACTGAATTCCAGGACTTCATTGCAGGCAATGGAATCAACCATGTCAGAACAGCACCGTCCAAGCCGGCCTCAAACGGCTAGGCGGAATGAGCAGTGCAGATAATCAAACAGGGGATGCTCAGAATCCAAGGGGGTTCCCTACAAAGCCACTTATCACGCCTCCTGTTGGCCAATAGATCCCGACCACACTTGCTCACAGGGGTTCCACCCTCAGAGCTGCTAATGAAAAGGACGCTCAAAACTAGGTTATCCCTTATACACCCTACTATGAAAGAAATCGTTGAGAGCAGGCGTCAGTCACAATGTGACTACTATAACAGGAATGCGAGGGCACGATGTAGTGATGTCAATGACCCTGTTTTTGTCCTTAATTACGCTGCAAATGGCTTGCAGACACTGTGATTGCCAAAGAGGGGAATAGGGTTTTGGTAGTTAAACTTACCAATGAACAAATCTGCCGCAAACATGTGGATCAAACTAAAAGGAGGTTCAGCAACCCCATAGAAGAAGCAGAGGAAGAACACGATGTAGAGTTCACTCCTCCACAGATGACCAAACACCGGAACCAAGTGGAGGAGAGCCCAGTCACTATGGGCAGTCTGGACAAGCCTGAGGCACCGCAAACAGCAGACACTCAGGCCAGCGCCCAACAACCGGAGCCCCAACTCAGGCGCTCTACAAGGGAGCGTAAACCACCAGAGAGACTTAACCTGTGATCCCAATAAGACTTTGGCGGGAGGTGATGTCATGTATTCAACTATCATTGTAACCCATGTAAAAGCTGACTTAAGTTGTACACCTTGAGAACATTGACCACAAGGGGTGAACTTGTGGGAGACACTCCTAACCTGGACTTTCAGTTATAAAAGGGGAAGCTCCACCCACCTTCATCACTTGAGGTCTTGGTAATAAAGGTAACTGGTCACAGAGTGACCTTCTCTCAAGTATGGGCCTTGTGTGCATTTATCCTGTATAGTAAGGACATATCAAGGACCCTATAGTGTTTTGTGTGGTCCAGCCTGTAACCTGATGGTCCGGCAGTATCAGCCATTGCAAGAGTCATCAGAACTCAACATACTAATGAAGATTTTTCACTTACTCTACCTTTGTCACCACTGTCATAATTTCTCATCTTCCACCTCCAAATAAATGACAAATCCTTTAAGCTAGAACATCACATCAGACCATCAAGTCACAATTGAATAAGTACACACAAAATAAGTGAGCACAAATTCAGTGCATTCTTTCTGAATAACATCACAAAATAAGTATATGTTCTTCTTTAGTGCAACAAACTCAAAAAACATCAACATAAAACATCCTACCTATGGCACAGTGGGGGAGATGTGGCCCTGGGCATCCTCAACATTGACTCCGGACCCCATGAAGTCTCATGGCTTCAGGTCAAGCATGGGAAGAAAACCTCCTGCTGATTATCACCTACTGCCCCCATCAGCTGATGAATCAGTCCTCCTCCATGTTGAACACCACTTAGAAGAAGCAATGAGGGTAGCAAGGGCGCAGAATGTACTCTGGGTGGGAGACTTCAATGTCCATCTCCAAGAGTGGATCGGTAACACCACTACTGGCTGAGTCCTGAAGGATATAGCTGTCAGACTGGGCCTGCAGAAAGTGGTAAGAGAACCAACACGAGGAAAAAACCTACTTGACTTCATCCTCACCAACCTACCTGCCACAGATGCACCTAACCAGGACAGCATTGGGAGAAGTAATACCCACACTTGTGTAAATTAAATCCCATCTTCACACTGAAGATACCCTCCATCGTGTTGTGTGGCACTACCACCATGCTAAATGGGATAGATTCAGAACAGATCTAGCAGCTCAAAACTGGACATCCATGAGGCGCTGTGGGCCATCAGCAGCAGCAGAATTGTATTCCACCACAGTCTGTAACATCTTGGCCGACATATCCCTCACTCTACCATTACCATCAAGCCAGGCGACCAACCCTGGTTCAATGAGGAGTGCAGAAAAGCATGCCAGGAGCCGCACCAAGCATACCTAAAAATGAGGTGCCAAACTCAGAAGCTGCAACACATGCATGATAAACAGCAGAAGCAGCATGCCATAGACAAAGCTAAGCGATCCCTCAATCAACGGATCAGATCAAAGTTCTGCTATCCTGCCACATACAGTCGTGAATGATGGTGGACAATTAAACAACCAGTGGGAGGAGAAGACCCTATGAATATCTCCATCCTCAATGATAGCAGAGCCCAGCACGCGAATGCAAAAGACAGGGCAGAAGCATTTGCAACTACCTTCAGCCAGAAGTGTCGAGTGGATGATCCATCTTGGCCTCCTCCTGAGGTCCCCACCATCACAGAAGTCAATCTTCAGCCATTTCAATTTACTCCACATGATATCAAGAAACGGCTGAGCACACTGGATATAGCAAAGGCTATGGACCCCGACAACATCCCGGCTGTTGTGCTGAAAACGTGTGCTCCAGAACTAGCTGCGCCTCTAGCTAAGCTGTTCCAGTACAGCTACAGCACTGGCATCTATCTGCCAATGTGGAAAACTGCCCAGGTATATCCTGTTCACAAAAAGCAGGATAAATCCAATCCGGCCAATTACCACCCCATCAGTCTACTCTCAATCATCAGCAAAGTGATGGAAGGTGTGGCCAACAGTGCTATCAAGCAGCACTTACTCACCAATAACCTGCTCAACGATATTCAGTTTGGGTTCCACCAGGACCACTTGGCTACAGACCTCATTACAGCCTTGGTCCAAACATGGACAAAATCGCTGAATTCCAGAGGTGAGGCTAGAGTGACTGCCTTTGACATCAGGGAAGCATTTGATCAAATGTGGCATCAAGGAGCCCTATTAAAATTGAAGACAATGAGAATTAGGGGGAAAACTCTCCACTGGCTGGAGTCATACCTAGTACAAAGTAAGATAGTTCTGGATGTTGGGAGGCCAAGCATCTCAGCCTCAGGACATCGTTGCAGGAGTTCCTCAGGGCAGTGCCCTAGGCCCAACCATCTTCAGCTGCTTCATCAATGACCATCTCTCCATCATAAGGTCAAAAGTGGGAATGTTCGCTGATGATTGCACAGTGTTCAGTTCCATTCATAACTCCTCAGATAATGAAGCAGTCCATGCCAGAATGCAACAAGACCTGGACAACATTCAGGCTTGAACTAATAACTGGCATGTAAGATTCACGCCACGCAAGTGCCAGGCAATGACTATCTCCAACCAACGAGAGTCTAACCACCGCCCCTTGACATTCAACGCTATACAATCAAATCCCCCACCATCAATATCCTGGGGGTCATCATTGACCAGAAATTTAACTGGACCATCCACATAAATACTTTAGCCACAAGAGCAGGTCAGAGGCTGGGTATTCTGCGGTAAGTGTCTCACCTCCTGATTCCCCAAAGCCTTTCCACATCTACAAGGCACAAGTCAGGAGTGTGATGGAATACTCCCCACTTGCCTGGATGAGTGCAGCTCCAACAACAGTCAAGAAGCTCAACACCATCCAGGACAAAGCAGCCTGCTTGATTGGCTCCCCATCCACCACCTTAAACATTCATTGTGGGTGCAGTGTCTACCATCTACAAGATGGACTGCAGCAACTCTTTAAGGTTTCTTTGAAAGCACCTCCCAAACCTGTGACCTCTATCACCGAGAAGGACAAGGGCAGCAGGTGCAAGTTTTCCTCCAAGTTACACACCGTTCCTTCATTATTGCTGGGTCAAAATCCTGGAATGCCCCCCCTTCTCCCCCGCCTAACAGTACTATGGGTGTACCTTTATCACACAGATAGCAGCAGTTCAAACAGGTGGCTCACCACCACCTTCTCAAGGGCAATTAGAGTTGGGAAATAAATGCCGGTCTTGCCACCTACGTTCACATCACAGGAACGGAAAAAAAATAACTCAGATCTGGCAATGAATGGTTAAACCAGTTGTCTGCCATAAACATCAAGGGCTGGTAATTGCCCTCCGCCCCATTTGGGGCAGATAATTCGAATTAAATGATGAATTACCGCCAGGACAGATGGGACGGAGATTGGAGGGAACTTCGGCCCTTTTGTGTATAAAAATTAACAGGGCAGTGTTGGGGGTGGCAAAGGGGTGGATGAGAGTCGGGAGTGGAGCAGAAGGCAGGCAGTGTCATTTGGCACTGTGCTGAGCATGTACGCGCAACTCTGATGTGTCACAACGTCCTTCCCCTTCACTTAAGGGGGAGGGCTGCTGTGAGGCCAGGTGAGACATCCATTGCGCCACCAGAACCTGCAGCCGACAATTAAAAGTGGCAGCCACGACAGTGCGCCCTCCCCTTTAAAGGCGGCCGCACCGGCCAGCCACTTGCATCTTCCCACCTTGTGAAGCTGTCAGTGGCACCGACCAGCAGTTGCTGCACGCCCATGGAGCAATTTGCCCCGCGGGGCAGAAAAGCGGTCAGCGCCGGTCGATAAGGGGTCGGTGCGCGGACAACAAGGAGTCATAGTGTCAGGCAGGGCGGAAAGTTGGGGCGTGGTTTCCGCCGCCCCCGGCCCAGGATCAATTACAGATGTGTCGTGCCCTCCGCGTGTTCCCTGTCAGAAAGGCCTTAGCGCCCCATTACCACGCTCTTAAAAAAAGGGAAATTTTGGCCCCCAAGTCTGCATTCCTACATTGGCTCCCAGTTACTGCACAAGATAAAAGCTTACGGGGTGAGGAGTAATATATTAGCATGGATAGAGGATTGGCTAACTAACAGAAAACAGAGAGTCGGGATAAATGGGTCATTTTCCGGTTGGCAATCAGCGACTAGTGGGGTACTGCAGGGATTGATGTTGGGGCCTCAACTATTTACAATTTATATTAATGACTTGGACGAAGGCACCAAGTGTAATGTAGCCAAGTTTGCTGATGATACAAAAATGGGTAGGAAAGCAAATTGTGAGGGGGACACAAAAAATCTACAAAGGGATATAGACAGGTTAAGTGAGCAAAAATTTGGCAGATGGAGTATAATGTGGGAAAATGTGAGGTATCCACTTTGGTAAGAAAAATAAAAAAGCTAATTATTATTTAAATGGAGAGAGATTACAAAATGCTGAGGTACACAGGGATCTGGGGGTCCTTGTACATAAAACACAAAAAGTTAGTATGCAGGTACATCAAGTAATCAGGAAAGCAAATGGAATGTTGGCCTTTATTGCAAGGGTGGGTGGAGTATAAAACCAGAGACGTCCTGCTACAACTGTGAAGGGTATTGGTGAGGCCACACCTGGAGTACTGCATACAGTTTTAGTCTCCGTATTTAAGGAAGGATATATTTGATTTGGAGGCTGTTCTGAGAAGGTTCACTAGGTTGATTCTGGAGATGAGGGGTTGACTTATGATGATTGGTTGAGTAGGTTGGGCCTGCACACATTGGAGTTCAGAAGAATGAGAGGTGATCTTATTGAAACTTGTAAGATAATGAGGGGGCTCGACAAGGTGGATGCAGAGAGGATATTTCCACTCATAGGGGAAACTAAAACTAGTCTTAGAATAAGGGGACGCCCATTTAAAACTGAGATGAGGAGAAATTTCTTCTCTCAGAGGGTTGTAAATCTGTGGAATTCTCCGCCCCAGAGAGCTGTGGAAATTGGGTTATTGAATAAGGCAGAGATAGACAGATTTTTGAGAGATAAGGGAGTAAAGAGTTATGGGGAGCAGGCAGGGAAGTGGAGCTGAGTCCATGATCAGATCAACCATGATCTTACTGAATGGCCGAGCAGGCTTGAGGGGCCAAATGACCTACTCCTGCTCTTATTTCTTATGTTCTTATGTTCTTATGACTTAAGGGAGTGAAGATGAGAGCCGTACCAGGGGGAACGATCAGAGTGAAAGAGAGTAATGGTTTTAATGGGGACAAGGGTATCAAAGGTGGAAGGGGAGTGTGTGATTGAGCACATCGGTAGCTGCTGAAGTGTTGTGGTGAATGGAGGGCCAATGGCTAGACAGTTGAGAATTTCAAAGTGTATTTGTAAGTGTCTGGAGGGGAGAGGTTTTTCCAGAGACGGACATAGAAAGAAGTTGCGATGGGAGGAGGAAGGGAGATGTGGTTGGAGAGATACAATGAAGTGAACAGCGATGGCCTCATCTGTGATTGACATGATGCAAACAGTTCTGCACCTTTTTCTTTATTTGTCTTTTTTCTGTTGCCTTTGAGGTTTTGAGGAACCTTTGTGGTTATTGTTCTGGTGCTAATTTTTTTCTGTACAGTGCCAGTAGAGCGACCATTGAGTTCCCAGCAGAAATCCCCACATATCTCAATTTTTGCAGGAAGTAGATTGGATCCAGGCAGGTGAAATGCTGATTTATTTTTTGGACACACTCAGTCACAGTATGCCATGCCTTAAATTATACTGCGTAAAAGAAGGGATGCTGGGATAATCAACAGCCAATATATAATAAGTCATAGATATTATCGCATTATAACTAATCTAGATCAAGGGCCTGATTTTAGGTTAGCTAAACTGTTTAATCAAATTATTGAAAACATGTTTTAATTTGGTGGCAGTAAATCACTTCAAAGAGAATCCACAAAAATATTCTTACAGTTCTGCAGTAGTAGTGCAATTATCAGAAAAGAGCTTTTGTGGCTACAGATCAGACAATTGAGTCCAGAACCATTTGTTTGCATATAAGATTCTATACAAATATAGTGGTCCATTGTACTGTATTAATTACATGTTTCTCCCTCTGGACGTTTGGTGGCTTCATTATTTAAATAAATGAACTATTTTAACGGGTAGAATAAGCTTAGTTGTATTTTTATATCTTTCTGGACATATTTTGTGATGAGATCACCTCAATTAAATTGTAATTTTTGCCCTCAGTTTTGTGTATTGTTATTGCAACCAAGTCCAACCCCAACTTTTCCATCCAACTGCTTTGGCAGAATTTCCAAGCCTGCGGGGAGACCTGATTGAGGTGTATAAAATTATGAAGGGCCTGGAGAAAGTGGATAGGACGGACCTATTACCCTTGGCAGAGGGGTCAACAACCAGGGGTCTTAGATTTAAAGTAATTGGAGGGAGGTTTAGAGGAGATATGAGGGGAAATTTCTTCACCCAGAGGGTGATGGGTGTCTGGAACTCACTGCCTAAAAGCCTCACCACATTTTAAAAATACTTGGATGTGCACTTAAAGTGCTGTAACCTACAGGGCTACGGACCAAGGGCTGGAAAGTGGGATTAGGCTGGATAGTTTTTGGTCGGCCGGCGCGGACACAATGGGCTGAAATGGCCTCCTTCTGTGCTGTAGATTTCTTTGATTCTATGATTCCTCCCTGTAGGGGAAAAATCCAAAGATGGCTTGACTGAGAACTCATGAACGTCATCATGCTCCTGACACGCAAGGATAATTTTCAACTTTCTGCTGCTGATGGAGATCCTCATTCTCTTAAAGCACATACTGGAACTCTGGCATGCGCTGTGCACAATTTTACAAACATTTAAATAATGTACAGTGCGTAGCAAAATTTACAGTGTCCCAACTCGGTGCTCGATGCTTCTCACCAGGGGCGCTAATTGAGAAAATGACCCATTCAGTGGTTAATACAAGGGCGAAAACCCTGGGAAGTGGTTATGTAGCAAACAAACTTAACTGTTAACTTAGTTTGATTATTACGAGGGCTTCTATTCCAGTTTGGAATTTGATAAAGTTCAGGCAACGACTACAGGTACATGAAAGATACTCATCTGGGTTCAGTTACACAGTGGGCCTGCTTGGTATCACCTTTCCAAATTATTAAGATCAAAGATTACACTATGGAACCCTTATTAACGGATTTCGTAGCATCACAGCACAGAGAAACTGCCTTGAGATCTTTATTGGCGGTAGTTATTCACTGCCAGCAGACTGAACAGAGACAGAGATTTTCAATAGGAGCATCCTGGATCTAACTTTAAGCCAAAGCAGGTCTGGACAGGTCATCTAAACACAGTGCATGTTAACCACTGCCCACTTCTAAAAGTAAATGATTTAAAGACTGCTCTTCAAATGTTCATGTAAACAAAGTGAAGTAGAAGATGAAGTTTCTGCTTTAACATCATACTAAATTTCAGGTTCAATTGCCAGATGATTACCCTGTCACGATACTTCTGCTTGTTTGCTATTCTCTGAATTATATTTTGTATTTTTGCAAAGCCAGGAATCTTTGATCTGGAAGTGAGGGGGTCACAGGTCACAGCCATGACAACATGTTTTAGACTGTCCGTCTAATGTAGAAAAGTCAAACCATGCAAAGTAACTCTAGACCTGCCTGGTGGATTTTAAAACAAACTTGGTTAGATCATATCGTGAACTGGAAACCCATTCCAGGGTTCAAAGATCAGATGGTATTTATCCCAAAAGTTCACTGTAAGGGAATATAGTCCACTTGGTCCTCAGGGAAAATCTATCTTATTCTTTCATTGCACAATTCTTAGGATAGTCAGATAGTTTTCTTTTTTTAATCATTAAATTGTATTGGTTCAGAAGCATTCACCAATATAAAAAGTTAGTCCAAGAGACAGATTGATTTTCCCTGGCATTTCAGTAACTATGAATTTTAAACCATAGAAGATTGGAAACAAATTATTTTCTTTAAGAGTTGAATGTGTTCCTTTCTTTCTAATTTGGTATTATACTAACTAACGATCTATCAAAAAACAATCAGGCTTACACAAATCCTGGGGTAGCTTTGAAAAACAGGAGCTATGATTTATTCCCCTGAACTTTCTCCCCTCCTAACCAGAAGGGGCTGACTCCTGTTGAGGTAAGATTTCACAGGCAGTGGTCACGCTCCAGTACCTTGCTAAGTAGCTATTCTGCATTTGTAAGCCTGGGAATTAGCTGACTATTACAGCTGTGGGGACCATCGTAGCCCAATTCTGTCTATACCAAACGTCCTCTCTTGTAAATCTAAACTGCTTAATTTGCCAAATATATAAATTTATTCAAATTCAAACTCCTTCTGGTTTAAAAAAAAATTCATTCTCAGGATATGGGTGTCACTAGAAAAGTCAACATTTATTGCGCATCCGTAGGATTTACAGGGACAGAGTTACAGGGCTCTGTCCCTGAAACAAAATGGCAAAGCGCATAGACTGAAGAAAATAACACAGATATCCTGTATGACCTGCCATGCAAAATATGTGTTGCATTAGACAGTTACTCCCTAATTAGAACCACGGTGCTACGTTTTTAGGTCTTATTCTAGATATTCAACTGAAGGATGCCTTTATCTGCCCAGTGTCTACATTAATGAGCCCGTGGATCATGTACAAAAAACCCTTGCCTCTGTACACTGCCTTACTAGAATGCATCACATTTGGCCACATTTCTCCCCGGATTGGTAGGTGGCCAGAAGTCAGGCCTGGGTGTTTTAATTCCCGGGATTTATTTAAATCCTGTCAGCTGGCATCCCACCCATTGCCGCTGGCTGTGGCTCAGTGGCTAAACTATCCATCCAGAAGCCAGAGTGAAAATCACAGATTCTGGGGGGCTTTCCGGTGAGTAAGTAAGCCATGCGATTTTAACTGCTTAACCCCCAAGTTTCTGCTGGGCAGGCAGGGTTAAAATCGCCCCCTTATGTCCAACTGATGGGGCAGTCGGGGCCTTGGTTTAACATCTTATCTGAAAGATGGTACCTCCGACAGTGCAGCACTCCCTCAATGCTGCACTGGTGTGTCAGCCTAGGCTATGTGCTCAAGTCTCTGGACTGGGGCTTGAACCCACAAGCTTCTGACTCAGAAGTGAGGGTGCTACCACTGAGTCAAGGCTGATACCTTAACGTTGATTCAATCAATTGCCTTACTCAAATTGTATTTTTCTTGCAAAGGAAAATGTTAGCAACAATCAGCAGTAAAGAAGTGCCGCAGGGGTGGCAACCATCAAGCACTTGAGCGCACAAATAAAGGAAGCTCTTCAACTCTTCAGTGGTGAGAGACGGGCAAGTTGAAGGAGATTTGCCAGGAGCAGGTTGGTAATGGTTTAGATTGCCTACAATACAGTGAAAGATTAATTTCAAGTTCAAGCAATAGAGACAATGGTGGCTGGAAGTAGAAGTACTGTTCATGTTAAGTAAACATGAAAGTGTTCAGTCAGAAAGTGTAACTGTGCATTACTATGCTGTAGTACATGACTTCTTGTTCTTTAATATAGCGAGGGAGTGACTTATTCCCGAAAGGGCCAAAGATTTATTGCATTGGGGAATAGTGCCTATCATAGGACTAATGTGAGAGTTCCCACAGTGTCTTATGGTCTAATACAAAAGCCACGATTGATCTTTCACTGCTAAGCAATTTGGGACATCCTGAGGTCGCGAAAGGTGCTATATAAATGCAAGTTCTCTCTTTCTTTCTTTATTGGAAACAGTTGGGGATCATTTCCTGGCAGTTTTCTCCAGTTACAGGCAGTGAGCTTTCCCCTCCTCGCCTTTTTGGCCAACCCCTACATGATCTGGGTTTCTTAATTTCCCCATCTTGTCAACGTCACCAGGCAGGACTAACCCTTCAGAGTTGCACAGTTGCGCAACGTTCAGCAGACAAAGATTAGTTTTGAAAACTTTGCTGGGCTGCACTGGAAGGATACTCTATCAAGGTACCTGAAACAGGATTTCAACCTGCTGATTGCTTGCTCTGTAACAATTCAGGTGGATCCTAGACCTAGTCATACCTGTTCTATGCTGTGGAGGTTGGATCCCAGAGAGGTATCATCAGGTATTACCCTTGGTTTCTAATCAACCAACTTTGAAACTGTTTTGACTCATCAATGTAGGTATAGTTGAGTATCGAAGTACAAAAGCATCAATAGAAATCAAATAGGGAATTCAAAAGAAACTTCTTCACTCAGAGAGCGGTGAGAACAACAACAACTTGTATTTATATAGCGACTTTAACATAATAAAACGTCTCAAAGCGCTTCACAAGAGTATTATGAGATTTAAAAAATTGACACTGAGCCGCACAAGGAGAAATTAGGGCAGATGACCAAAAGCTTGATCAAAGAGGAAGGTTTTAAGGAGCATCTTGAAGGAGGAAAGAGAGGTAGAGAGGCAGAGATGTTTAAGCAGGGAGTTCCAAAGGTTAGGATCTAGGCAACTGAAGGCATGGCCACCAAGTTGAATGATTATAATCAGGGATGCTCAAGAGGGCAGAATTAGAGGAACATAGACATCTCGGGAGGTTGTGGGGCTGGAGGAGATTACTGAGATAGGAAAGGATAGGGCCATGGAGGTATTTGAAAACAAGGATGAGAATTTTCAAATCGAGGCGTTGTTTAACCGGGAGCCAATGTAGATCAGTGAGAATGTGGAACTCATTACCACAGGGAGTGGTTGAATCAAATAGTATGGATGCATTTAAGGGGCAGTTAGATAAGCATATATGAGGGAGAAGGGAATAGAGGGTTATGCTGATCAATTTAGATGAGGAAAGTCTGGAGGAGGCTAGAGTGGAGCATAAACGCTGGCAAGAACTGGTTGGGCCGAATGGCCTATTTCTTTGCTGTATATCCTATGCAATCCTATGCAATGGGAGCTTCCTGGGTAACAAGCTTTCACAAGCAACATCTTGTGTTGGTATCACACACTAGCTTCACGTTGGTAGAATGATGTCCCTTTCTGTTCAGGAGGAATCACATATGCACCTTCAATGCAACATGAGTTCCACCGATCACACTCTGTACTTACTAGAATCCTTCTATTTGATGAAACCTCACTGTTCTGCTTGCTTGTTAAGATCCATATGGGATGATATGATTTGGAGATCCACCTGAGTAGAGCATCGGTCACCTTCTTGATGCAGTGGTGCACTGCAGATTGACTTTATGTGATTGAGGTCACCCAAGAATGCCTGGAATGACTCAGTGCCATAAACCTTTATCACTGTTTTCACTTTACCAGCTACTGATCAGGTCATGCTCCTTGAGGAAATGGACGGCAAGTCTATGACCAGCACCTCTCTGATAGCCTTAGGAGGGGGGCGGAGCACATCCTTCCGATATGTCGCCTCATAGAAAAATCTTAGTAGGATCTCAAATTTCTAGACTCATCTTTTGTTTCTTAACTTGTCCCATTACCATCTCCTTTTGTCTTGCACCATCATCCATTTTGCCACTTAATCTCTTCTGCCTTCCACCCTATCACAGACATTCCCTTTTGTTCTTTCCTCCCCTCCACCCTTTCCCTGCCCCTACACTTGCTTAAAAACCTGTTACATCTCTAACTTTTTCCAGTTCTGACGAAGGGTCATCGACCTGAAACACTAACTCTGTTTCTCTCTCCACAGATGCTGCCTGACCTGCTGAGTATTTCCAGCATTTTCTTATAGTTTTTATTATAGTGTAGCACTCCCTCAGTACCACTCTGGAGTGTCAGCCTAGATTTTGTGCTCAGGTCACTGGAATCATAGATTCTTACAGCACAGAAGGAGGCCATTTGGCCCATCGTGCCTGGCCCAGCTCTTTGAAAGAGCTGCCCAATTTAGTCCCAGACCCCAACTTTTTCCCCCTTTCCCTGCAAATGAGTCCTCTTCCAGAACATGTATAAATGCTTTTTGAAAGTTACTGCGGAATCTGATTCCACTACACTTTCAGGTAGCATATTCCAGATCTTAACAACCCTCTGTGTGAAGACATTACTCTTCATTTCCTCTAATTGTTTTGCCATTTATTTTAAATCTATGACCTCTGCTTACTGAGCCACTTGTATACAATACTCTAGCTGACTAGCCAGTGATCTGTAAAGGATACTGCAGCTGAGGCCTAATAAGTGATTTGGACTGGGATTTAAACCCACAACCTTCTAACTCAGAGGCGCGAATGCTACCAACTGAACCACGGCTGACACCTAGGGAATTCTTCACTGTAGTTTCTGAACCCAAATACCCAAAATTTGTTCTGGGAAGAAATCCCCAGAAACAATGGCCTCTTCTGTGCAGTACCCACTTCAGGGCTAGCAATCTGATGTTCCTGCAATCACTTTTATCATGGCATTGGTTTCCCAACATTAGGTTTGGGGGACTAATTGGCAGAAATTACAGGAATAGCATGACTCCATCACGCCATTTACATGTGGCAGGGCAGGCTCAGGTGGCTGTCTGTTGGGACATGATTGTAGTGTAATAAGCCTTATTTTTTTTCCTTTTTCAACATCTCATAGTAGGCGGTTGGAGAAAGAAAATCCAGACCCATGCTGAGAAATTGTGCACAATGCAAATACTCAGACAGCATTATCCTAGAAACTGCAGGCACGTGTGTCATTGGTAACTTCCTCCTATTGCAAGCCCAGGCCGAGACCTCCAAGCTAAAGTTTTAGCGGATTCCCAAAGTAATAAAATAAAGTGTTATAGGCAAGTTTAATAGTGTAATATTGAAATATGTAATTTTTATGTTTTATTCTGTCACAGACCTTATTTTAAACCTTGGATATTTGAGTTCGTGGGGAAATAAAATTGGCAGATGTAGGATTTTTGAAAAAATACTTTGAATGAATTGATTGGTTCCGTTTCTATTGTGCTTAGATTGGTAGATAATCATCACTTCTCAGCGCTGATAACTTCTTGATTTGTTGCAGCTCAGCGAATTTGAGGCTCGGGCATGTGCTGCAACAGCTAACACAGCTCTGTGACCACATCCCTTGTATAGTGGAGGTACCACATCCTCTGCTCCTCAGGGAGGTTGAAGTATGACAGTCGGTTCTTGATGACCCGTGTGCTTGGGGCCTCCTGTGGCCTCCCTTCCTTCTCCTTGCAGTAACTCCGGTTGTGTGGATTCTCCTTGGCTCCTCCTGCGGCCCCAATCGCAGACCCAGCAGAACACCAGTGACAGCAGCAAATGAGCAGAATTGTAAAGATAATATAGCCGCTGACCTCCAAAAAGTAGATTAAAAGATATTTTAAAGCACTGCATATCCCAAATGGGTGCAATTTAAGCCAGAATTGGTCCAACAAGCATCCTAGCAGCCTTAAATTCTTAACCAGAGACTTCCCTTAATGGAGGTGAGGATCCCTTTAAATAATGTTTGTGAAGGCTGCTTCCCAACTGATCTCGCTATGATTTATTAAGCGGGCTTAAGAACCTATGAATCAGGCACTGAAACAATCCAATTTCCCAAATGGTGCTAAATCAATCAGTGCAAGGATCCTCATTATTATATTCTAATTGGCCTTGTGCTTAATTTAGGCAGGCACCTGGGACATAAGAACATAAAAATTATGAGCAGGTGTAGGGCATTCAGTCCCTCGAGCCTGCTCTGCCATTCAATACGATTATGGCTGATCTTCTACCTCAACTCCACTTTCTTGCAGTATCGCCATAATATTCAAAAATCTATCGATCTCCGTATTAAATATACTCAGCGACTGAGCCTCCACAGCCCTCTGGGGTAGAGAATTCCAAAGATTCACCACTCAGAGTGAAGAAATATCTCCTCATCTCAGTCTTAAATGGCCGACCCCTCATTCTGAGACTGTGACCCCTGGTTCTAGATTCCTCAGTCAGGGGACACATCCTCCCGGCATCTACCCTGTCAAGTCCTGTAAGAATTTTGTATGTTTCAAAGAGATCATCTCTCATTCTTCTAAACTTTGGAGAATATAGGCCTAGTCTACTTAATCTCACCTCATAGGACAATAACCCTCATCCCAGGAATCAGTCTGGTGAACCTTTGTTGCACTCCGTCAATGGCAAGTATATCCTTCCTTAGATAAGGAGACCAAAACTGTACACCATACTACAGGTGTGGTCTCACCAGGGCCCTATATAATTGCAGTAAGACATCATGGGGCCGAAATTGCCCACCACTGGAAACGGGGCGCACCTACCCTGTTCCTGTTGTTTTTACTGGCGCGGAGGATGCAGTGGCCTCTTGAACAAAATTCCGCTCTTTGGCTTTTTTTCTCAGTGGACGGGAAGTCTGTCATAATGGGGGCGGATGTGCGGTGGTGAGCAGAAGTTCGCACATGAGAGGGGAGAGGCTGCGCGATTCTGTAAGTTCAGTCCACTGGGCCACCAAGGAGGGTTATGGCTGGGCTAGCGGCCTGGCACCCAAGGGGGTGTCAGGCTGCCTGTTCGCGACCCAACCGAACCCGGAGGCATAATTGTCGGCACAATATGGCAGTGGGCCGACAAAAAAAAAACATAGCGACAGCAGCAGTAGGTCCTCCCATTTAAGGGCATTGTAGAAGGACTCCCAAGCTCAGTGCACCGGATGAAAAAACTGCCAGTGGCACCGAGCGGCGGGAGCAAGATTTTTTCAGCGGAATTTCGTCATCGTGAGGGTGGGGGGGGGTAACATTGGCAGTGCGCACTCATATGACACACTTAGGATGGATCGGCAGCAGTGGAGCGGTAGTGTGGGGAGCGGGTCACCGCCGGAATACCGCAAATTTTCAAAATGGCGGCCATTACATGAAAAATCGGTGGCCATTGCACTCCGCAATGTTGCCGCCAATTTTTGGCAGTAACAGGCCTTAAGGGAAGAGGCAATCTCGGTCCCTTTTATTCTTATACTCAAATCCTCTTGTAATAAAGGCCAACATACCATTTGCTTTCTTAATTGCTTGCTGTACCTGCATATTAACTTTCAGTGATTCATGTACAAGGACAGCCCTAATTTTGTTTAATAACCTCTTGTGTGGCACCTTATCGACTGCCTTCAGAAAATCCAAATACACATCCATTGGTTCTCACTTAGCTATTCTGCTAGTTACAACCTCAAAAAACAGATTTGTCAAATATGATTTTCCTTTCATAAATCCATGTTGACTGCCCAATACTATTATTTTCTAAGTGTTATCACATCCTTAATAATAGATTCTAGCATTTTCCCTACTACTGATGTCAGGCTAACTGGTCTGTAGTTCCCCGTTTTCTCTCTCCCTCCTTTCTTAAAGAGCAGGATTACATTTGCTATCTTCCAATCTGTGGGAACCATTCTAGAATCTATGGAATTTTGGAAGATGACAACCAATGCATCCACTATCTCTATAGCCACCACTTTCAAAGCCCCAATGTATAGGCCATCAGGTCCAGGAGATTTATCGGCTTTCAGTCCCATTATATTCTCCAGGACTATTTTTTTTTACTAATGCTCATTTTTTTCAGTTCCTCATTCTCGCTAGACCCTTGGTTCCCCACTATTTCCGGGAGGTTTTTTGTATCTTTTTCCATGAATGCAGGCACAATGTATTTGTTTAATTTATCTGCCATTTCCTTATTCCCTGTTATAATTTTTCCTGTCTCAGCTTCTAAGGAACCCACATTTACTTTCACTAATCTTTTCGTTTTTGCATACTTATAGAAGCCTTTACAGCTTTTTTTATGTCTCTCACTAGTTTACACTCATATTCTATTTTCCCTTTCTTTATCAACTTCTTGGTCCTTCTTTGCTGAATTCTAAAATTCCTTCCAATCCTCAGGCTTACTATTCTTTTTGGCAACATTACAAGCCTCTTCCTTTGATCTAATAATATCTTTAACTTCTATTGTTAGCCACAGTTGGACCACATTTCCTGTGGAGTTTTTGTGCCGTAAAAGGAATGTACATTTGTTGTAAATTATGTATTAATTCTTTAAATTGCTCATCTACCGTCATATCTTTTAATCCACCTTAGCCAAATCGCCCCTCATACCTACATAGTTTGCTTTGTTTAGATTTAAGACCCTAGTTTTGGATTTAACTAAAATCACTTTTAAACTTAATATAAAATTCTATCATATTATGGTCAGTCTTCCCTAAGGGCCCCTTTACTACAAGGTTATTAATTAATCCTTTCACATTGCACAATTGCTAAAATAGCGTACACATTCCATGAATTCGTCCTCCATATTATTATTGCAAATTTGATTTGGTCAATCTATATGTAGATTAAAATCCCCCGTGATTACCAAATTACCCTTGTTACATGCGCCTCTAATTTCCTGATTTTTACTCTGCCCTACATTACAACTATCGTTTGGAGGCCTATAAACAACTCCCACCAATGTTCTCTGGCCCTTGCTGTTTCTTAACTCCCCCCAAACTGATTCTACTTCTTGATTTTCAGAGCTAAGATCCTCTCTCTCTAGTGTCTTTATCCCATTCTTTATTATCAGAGCGACCTCTCCTCTTTTTCCAATTTGCTTATCTCTTCTAAAAGTAAGTATCCTGGAATATTTAGTTCCCAACCTTGGTTACTTTGCAACCATGTCTCCGTAATGGCTATTAGATCACACCTATTAATTTCTATCTGTACTATTGATTCATCTATTTTATGGCGAGTGCTTCATGCATTCAGATATCGTGGCTTTAGCTTTGACTTTTTTTCTATTTTTCCCTGATGTCACCTTAGTCACTGATGCCCTATGACCTTTTGTTACTCTCTCTGTCCCTTCCTGACCCACTATTTATTTTTACCCAAAACTCTGCTCTACTCTAGAGCCTTGACAGTTATCATGCTGCTTTTAAATTTACTCTTTTCTGAATCCTCCCAGCCCGCCCCCACCGCCCCGCCCCCATAAGTTTAAAGCCCCGTCTACTGCCCTAGTTGTTCGATTTGCCAGGACACTGGTTCCAGCCCGGTTTAAGTGGAGCCCATCCCAGAAGTCACAGGACGGGAGAGTAGAGAGCACCAGTTCCAACTAATGAGTGTCCACAATAAGATGGCGACCGGCGCACTTTTGGGGCGTTTTGGTTGCATGTGATCTATGTTACAAATTGGTATGATGTGGACCCATTTCACGCCCGAAAAACAAGCAAAGCGAGGTCCAATTTTGCCCCCTTTTGCTTAATGTCAATATTTCAAATTGTTTTGTGCATTATATTAACGCAGTCATCAACCTGCGCATTAGCCAATATGTTGCCAAAGACATTAGACCCCATAAACATTAATTCGTTATCAAGCAACAAAGGCTTTAAGCATCCCTTGCACTAAACCTCCAACTGGCCAGATAAATGCACAGAGCTATTGCTGGTTTGTGGATGTGATGCAAGTCCTATTTTTGTGAGCTTTAATGTCAATGAAACAAACAGCAAACCTGAATGCTAGTCCCAAATAGTTCCAAGCCCTAGCCTGATGAAGTCTCAACTGAGCAAAATCCTGGGCTTTATAGGAATTGTGGTAAGTCAATGCCGCCAACATTCATTTTGGATCATACAAACTTATTGTTAAGATTGACTTTCTATGTTGTGTGGCATGTGTGATAAGCAGCTTCAGACTGTCTGTTGTCTCCACGCATTGAGTGGGATTCCCTTGGCCAGGCCTGGAGTTTAGAAACTTGAAACGCATTAAAACGCAGCCAACAGAGGAAATCTCTCGGCTCCAGAATTATCTTTTACTCATACGCTCCAAAGAAAAATCACCCAGAACATTTCAAACTATGGTCTATCAGAATGAACTATTATCTCTGCAGGGTTTCTGTCACACTGTGGCTGAGCTATTTAATGTACTGTATAAATACAGTTAGTATAAGTACTGGACAACTCTCAAGAAATATCTTGGGGTGGTTCTCATGTATTCATCATTTTCTTTACAAGTGGTTTTACTTTCTAAAATGCCTGCTGTGCACTTTTTAACATTAGAATCAGACATTTCTAGTTACATGGCCAAAAAATAGATTCATTTTAGTAAAATGATTTTTTTTTAACTTATTTTTCTATCTAAACATATAAATAAAGTATGTCGTGTTTTCCTGAGTAGAACCAGATGGCTCTACACTTAGCAGATAATTTATTTGCCTTGGATCAGTTTAGTGCATGGAGCCCTTTGTGACCACAATGGACCTGGTGCTGGCCCAGTTTCCACCGGTGGAGTGCACACTTCATGCTTCAGGCAGGAACATGACTGACTTTTTGCAATCATACCAGCAGAAATGGAATGCTCGTTATTGCCAAAAGCTATGGCATTAGTGGTGGTGAATAGGTTATTGGCATTTCATAGTAGCGCGGCAGTAATTGCAGCTGGGAAAATCTTTTTATCAGGCAGTTGTCATCAAATGAACTTTGTACACCTCCAATAACGAGCACGAGCAGTCACTAGCGTAGCAACGATTTTGGAAATAGATTTTTATGCTTGATGGGACACAAGTCCTATAGCAAGTCCACAATAAGAATAAAGGAAAACATGTTTTCAAATGATCAGATTTGAACGGTAAGAGTACTTGTATTTGCCAAGTCTACAGCAACCATTCCTCTCTGGTTCAATTAAGGCATGAAGACAGATATAGTTCAGAGTGGCACAAGCTAAATCTCCAACTCTCAGTTGCTTTTAGCTTCGCTGTATTCCACATATCACAAGCAGGAATAAAATTATTTATTTGTGCATCTCACCTCTAACTGTACCTGAATCTATATGTTAAAATCATGACTTTGGCCTGTTTTAAGTAATATTTTCTGCACAATTTTAATCCTCTATCTGGCATATGATTTTTAAATTAATAACTTCAGCAACTTAACATTTGGGTGAATTGTTCCAGAACAGGCCAAAACACAGAATATTTCTTCTATGAACTCTGCCAGCAGCACTCCCATATGTGCAAAATAAATGGAAATCACTTCATCATAATATTGGACCTTTCCCGAGCTCTATCTTATACTTCAGAATTTCAAAAAAATAAACCCGCCATAAACTGTTTTATGGGTAGAAAATGCGACTAGAGCTGCTGGGTATATGGTCTATCCAATAGATAAATGCAGTGCCATATGCAGAAACCAGCAAATGTACTCACTGGATTATTATATCCTAGTTGAAGTTGCAAAATTCTTCTTTTCTGCTTTAAAAACAAGGGTGCCAAAATTGCCCCTTTCTGAAAGGCCCGTTAGCGCCTCCCGGGCGATAAGTATGTTTTGCCCAAGGGCAGAAGGTGGAAACCACCCACCCAGAAATGCCCCCGGGATGGCGGGTAGCGAAAATGGGTTTGCGCTGTGCCCCTTACTTTTTACCACGGGCGGCGGTGCACATGGCGATGACATCATCGCCGTGCGCGCTGACTCTTTTACGTCCCATGGGGGAGATTACTCACCTCTTGGGTGCCGGGCTGCTGGCCTGGCCAAAACTCTCCCTGGTGGCTCAGTGAGCACCACGGAATTGGCTGCAGAGTTCCCAGCGGCTCTTCTCTTTAAGAGAAGGGGAGGGGCATTATGGCGCGTCAGCATGACACTGCACGTCCGGGTCGCGCTGACATTATCAGCGCAGTGCTGAGTGACAACACCACGCTTCCGCCACTCTCTTGTCCCACTACCGCCCCTTGAAGGCACAGAGCCCAACACCGCCCCGACAATTTTTCTCAGTTAAAGACCCAAATTCCGGGTCAGTAAACTTTTATTTAATTCAAATTATACACTCCAAGCCGGGCGCAGGGCAATTTCGTCCCCAAGATATTTTCCAACAGGTTCTTTTCTGAAACAAATAATAGTGTTAAACACTTACTCCTCCTTCAGCTGAAAGCACTGGAGATCTGCTCTGGTCATTATAGACTGGATTATCCCAGATCAGTGTAACTAGTAAATCATGTTGTAAGGCTGGCTGCGTTGAGGAAAATGTGGTCGACATGCAGCCTACCCAGCAGTCCTTAAAGGGACTCATGGAGGCCACCTCCAAAATGGTAAGAAATGCTTACTTAAATATGGAACTGGGAGTGTTCCTCCTGGGTCCACTGCAGTGTCAAAGACCATTGCTGACTCCCGCTCGGCTCCCTCCCAATCGCTTACCCCCTCTCCCAAGTCGCCTCTCTCCTTTCCGATCATGCGCTCACTCCCAATGACCTTATACCTCCCGATTGCACTACCAATCCAGATCCCCCCGCTTCCAACCCCTCCCCGCCACCGCTACCCCCCCACCCACCCCCGATCCCCCTTTCTCCCAGGACCTACCTGAGAGGCACTGCTGCCGAAATTCAAATCCTCTTCGCAAACTGTCTGAGGACGCCAGCAGGCGTCAACAGCTCGACGGTCTCAGGTAAATGAGGCCCGTGGCTGAATATCGGGTGTTCCTCGGGCCTACCCATTCCGGTGCGGGGATCGCTCCTGGTGTCCAATTCACACTGGCCTGCAGTTTTACACGGTTTTCTGAGCAACAGCTGCCAAAAAGGTGAAAGGCTTTCAGGAGAGCCTCCAGCTGAGCTATAGCTACAGAGATAGGCGACAGGTATTTCAAATGTGGAACGGGCAGTCGTGCTCCACAGATTGCAAACAATGGGCAGAATGTGTTGGCTATATCTGTTTACTCTGGAAGACACCTAGCACTTTGGTGTTGACAAGCCCCTTCAATCTCTGTTGGTTAGGGAGACAGGTTTTTAACATTAGACACAAACACCATAAAGTCAGTCAAGCAGCAGCAGCCTGCAAGGGAAAAGCCCAGCACAAAGGCACATCTGTCACTCGGTCCTGTGGTTTTTATTTCTGCGATGCTCCATAACACAGTAACTCAGCAGCAGAACCCTCTCACTCGCTGGCACTCTGAAACCTAGACCATTCGCACACCAAGACAACGAACTGTAGGCCTCGTCTACATTCTCTATTGTCTTTGCACAGCAAGTTGGCACACAATTATTACCAATAGTTCCCAACTAGTCAAAGAACATTCTTGCAGAATTTGAGGAGGAGTGCCCCACCGACTATCATGGAATGTACCAGTCTATAATTGAGAATGCTGCACAAGAGAGAATTGGTGTCAGCATCAAAGGCATCCGGGCTCTTTATGAAGACATGTTTCTTGCTCTGAGACTGAGAAAACTGGAGAAAATTTATAGGTACTAATACATAAGTGAAGTGCGTGAGATTGATGGATTATTAACATCTGACCTGGTGTCCTGGACTAATAACTCTCCAGGGATCTATTATCCAACAGATGTAGGACCTGGATTCTCCAGTCTGGATGAAACGTTACTTTGCGACTACTACTGCAGATGGGAAGACTAAATGCAAGCCAAAATGTAAAATACTATTTTATAATTGTATGTACATGAATGTATGTTTCCTTGAAAAAAGAAATAGAAACCTAAATAAAAATACATTTTAAACATGATTCTGAAATTGTTGCCATTATTTTCCATGGCCAATAAACAAGTTTTGGGGTAGCCTGGTCTTGTTCATTGTTCTTACTCTCAGTAGCTTTTTCTCCTTGGCATGTGCACAGCAACTGCAGATGTTTTGCATTTACATGTAAATTTTATGTGGTGTAATCACCACATTTTATAAACTATGTTGAAAATAATTGGTTTGCCCTCAATGGTCCTTGAATTGTGTCCATTTTACACTTGCTCTGGTATACACAAAAACTTAGTACAAACTATCCAGAAAAATGTATTTTGACCTAAATTACCTCACTTCTATTCAAAGTAACAGTACCTTGTTGTACCATAGAATGGGAGCACTTGATTCACGGAGCAGCGAGCAGCTACTCTCAGCTGGACAGTGTGGGGAGGGAAATGTCAAGCAGAAATATGATGAAGAAGTGAAGAAAAATCAGATGAAAAATCTAAGGGAGGAGGAGGAGGAGTTATTGCAGGGTTCCTATACAGAGGATGCAGAACAGCCACACAGCAGATCTCAATTAGAAAATGGTGCTTAGAATGGGGAACTTCAAGAAGGATAGAAAATAACTTTCAATTTTTTTTTAGGAACTCTATAATGATATTTTCAAAACGCTTAAGCTGCTGCTTTACAAACACAAGTAAATTGAGTCAAAGTTGTACTCCCAACCGACATAATCCATTTATTTAGTCACCAGTGGCTTCCCAGCTTATTTATAGATCAAGTTTTCACTAAGGCCATGTGCAAACTATCATGAAAAATTATAACTGTCATGTATGTACTTTTGGGATCACTAGCCACTAGATGGCATCACTGTTGATGGCCACACATGTGTGTGCAGCCCAAGTATACAAGGCCAGCCATTTTGTATATTAGTCACTTTGGGCCGTAATAAAGCAGAGCCCAGGTCATACCTCTTGGACTTAGTCGAACAGTTATTGCATACACAACATTTGGCGATGAGGCAACAAGAACCTTTGCATGCAAAAATGAGCACAATTGGATTGCTGGAGCGATTTGTGGAAGGAAAAGATTGGGCAGACTTTGTGAGCCGTTTGAGCCAGTTCTTCATGGCCAACAAAATGGAGGAGGTCAGCGACACAGATCGGCGCTGGGCGGTGTTCCTCACGGTTTGTGATCCAAAAATTTATGGTCTGATAAAGAATCTACTACTGTGAGTCCAACAGAGAAGACGTATGAAAAATTGTGTACACTGGTACAGGACAACCTTAAGCCAGGCGAAGGTATCATCTTCTCAAGATATAGATTTTACACGCACGCTCGCTCAGAGGGCCAGAATGCGGCAGAATTCGTTGCCGACCTGAGACATTTAGCGGGACCGTGTAAATTCGGGGTTGTGTTGGCAGACATGTGCGGGACTTATTTGTAATTGACATCAACCACGAGGTGATCCTGTGTAAACTACTGGCGGTGGAGACGTTGGACTTGAACAGTGCCACCACGATCGCTCAGTCATGCATGATGACGGATAGAAGTCTAAAGCAGATATCAGTGAAAAATCGAAACTCAGCAAGTACTGTAAATGTTGATTCGGCGTTCGGCAGAGCGGCACATGGCAGGGCCTACCCGACTGCGTACGCGATACCTGTGGCTGCCCAAAGTCTGTTAGCAGGAATGCATCCGATTTCTCCGGGTTGGCGTTGTGAGGGAAATCACTGGCACCAGCAGTGCCGATTTAAGCAATATAGTTACAAAGTCTGTCTGAGAGTGAAGCATCTCCAGTGCAAGTGTCCGCAGATGAGCAAGCGTGCTGTGACACACCATGTGGAGGATGATGGTCAGACTAGCGTGGATCCGGATACGCAATCCGAGATACCAGAGGAGGAAGTGTATGAACTGTACTCGTTCCTAACTAAGAGCAAACCGATAATGATCAAAGTGAAATTTAATGGGGTGCCAGTATCGATGGATGGGGGACGAGTCAATCGATAATGAGCCAGAGGGCATTCGACAAGCTGTAGGATACTAAGGCTGTGAGGCCCAGGCTGAGTCCAGTCAAGTTGCGCATGTATACCAAAGAACTCATAACGGTGATTGGCAGTGCTACAATTAAAGTGTTATATGATGGTGCGGTTCACGAGTTACCACTATGGATTGTCCCAGGCAATGGCCCCACGCTGTTTGGCAGGAATAATTGGAACGATATCAAAGCATTGTCATCGGAGAAAGATGCATGTACACAAGTACTGAGCAAGTTCTCCTCACTGTTCGAAACAGGCATCGGAAACTTCACGGGAGCCAAGGTGCAGATCCACGTGGACTTGGGTGCAAGACCCATCCATCATAAAGCTTGGGCAGTTCTGTATACGATGAGGGAGAAGGTCGAAATTGAGCTGGACAGACTCCAGCGTGAAGTGATCATATCACCGGTTGAATTTAATGAATGGGCCAGCCCCATTGTTCCTGTGATGGCAAAGTCAGAATCTGTGGAGACCACAAGGCTACGATCAACAGGGTTTTGAAACAGGATCATTACCCGTTACTGAAGGCTGATGACTTGTTTGCAACGCTATCCGGGGGGAAGTTGGTCACCAAACTGGACTTGACGTTGGCCTACATGACACAGGAGCTGGTCAAGATGTCGAAGAGACTAACGTGCATTAACACACATAAAGGACTGTTTATTTATCACAGGTGCCCTTTTGGAATTTGCTCGGCTGCAGCAATATTTCAGAGGAACATGGAGAGTCTACTGAAGTCCGTTCCCAGAACCGTTGTGTTCCAAGATGACATCCTGATCACTGGTTGTGACTCCGAGGAATAGCTGAACAATCTGGAAGAGGTTCTACATCGTCTGGACAAAGTAGGACTTAGACTGAAATGCTCGAAGTGTGTCTTCATGCACCAGAGGTCGAATTCCTGGGGAGGAAAATTGCTGCTGACGGCATCAGACCCACGTACGCGAAAACCAAGGCCATCAAGAATGCACCCAAGCCGCAGAATGTGACGGAGCTGCATTCATTCCTGGTTCAACTCAACTAATTCGGTAACTTCTCACATAATTTGAGCACCTTATTAGAACCATTGCACATGCTGCTAAGAAAAGGCGACAACTGGGTTTGGGGTGCGTCTCAAGCAGAGCTTTTGAGAAAGCCACTAATCTGCTTTGCTCTAACAAGCTGCTGGGACATTATGACCCATGTAAACGTTTAGTATTGGCCTGTGATGCTTCGTCATATGGAATTGGTTGCGTACTCCAACAAGCTCCGATAGAGGTGTACCGATGGATGTGGTGTATTTAGATTTCCAAAAGGCATTCGATAAGGTGCCACACAAAAGGTTACTGCAGAAGATAGAGGTACGCAGAGTCAGAGGAAATGTATTAGCATGGATAGAGAATTGGCTGGTGAACAGAAAGCAGAGAGTCGGGATAAATGGGTCCTTTTCGGGTTGGAAATCGGTGGTTAGTGGTGTGCCACAGGGATCGGTGCTGGGACCACAATGGTTTACAATATACATAGATGACCTGGAAGAGGGGACAGAGTGTAGTGTAACAAAATTTGCAGATGACACAAAGATTAGTGGGAAAGCGGGTTGTGTGGAGGACACAGAGAGGCTGCAAGGAGATTTGGATAGGTTAAGCGAATGGGCGAAGGTTTGGCAGATGGAATGCAATGTCGGAAAATGTGAGGTCATCCACTTTGGGAAAAAAACAGTAAAAGGGAATATTATTTGAATGGGGAGAAATTACAACATGCTGAGATGCAGAGGGACCTGGGGGTCCTTGTGCATGAATCCCAAAAAGTTAGTTTGCAGGTGCAGCAGGTAATCAGGAAGGCGAATGGAATGTTGGCCTTCATTGCGAGAGGAATGGAGTACAAAAGCAGGGAGGTCCTGCTGCAACTGTATAGGGTATTGGTAAGGCCGCACCTGGAGTACTGCGTGCAGTTCTGGTCACCTTACTTAAGGAAGGATACACTGGCTTTGGAGGGGGTACAGAGATGATTCACTAGGCTAATTCCGGAGATGAGGGGGTTACCTTATGATGATAGATTGAGTAGACTGGGTCTTTACTCGTTGGAGTTCAGAAGGATGAGGGGTGATCGTATAGAAACATTTAAAATAATGAAAGGGATAGACAAGATAGAGGCAGAGAGGTTGTTTCCACTGGTAGGGGAGACTAGAACTAGGGGGCACAGCCTCAAAATATGGGGGAGCCAATTTAAAACCGAGTTGAGAAGGAATTTCTTCTCCCAGAGGGTTGCGAATCTGTGGAATTCTCTGCCCAAGGAAGCAGTTAAGGCTACCTTATTGAATGTATTCAAGTCACAGATAGATAGATTTTTAACCAATAAGGGAATTAAGGGTTACGGGGAGAGGGCTGGTAAGTGGAGCTGAGTCCACGGCCAGATCAGCCATGATCTTATTGAATGGAGGAGCAGGCTCGAGGGGCTAGATGGCCTACCCCTGTTCCTAATTCTTATGTTCTTATGTTCTTATGTAAGCTAATGAGTCGGGTAAACTTCAACCAGTCGCATATGCTTCAAAAAGTTTGTCTAAAGCGGAAAGAGCCTACAGCATGGTAGAGAAAGAAGCACTAGCCTGTGTGTATGGGGTTAAAAAGATGCATCAGTACTTGTTTGGTCTTTGGTTTGAACTGGAGACAGATCACAAGCCGGTCATTTCACTGTTCTCTGAAAACAAAGGTATCAATACCCAAGGCTTCATCCTGCATCCAGAGGTGGCCGCTGACATTATCCGCTTATGATTATTCGCCATAAGACCTGGCACCGAGAATTGTGCCGATGCTTGGGTATGGCAGACCAATCACCTTTGAGGATGCAACTCTTCACCACCGATAAAATCGGGTCCTGACTGGTCCAGGCCTACACCAGAGGTGGAAACACCACAACCGGCGGACCTATTGTTAGTTATGGATGCTTTTGAGAGTGAAGAAACTCCTGTCACGGCTCAACAAATTAAGACCTGGACCAGCCAGGACCCGATTTTATCGGTCGTGAAGAGTTGCATTCTCAAAGGTGATTGGTCTGCCATACCCAAGCAAATGTGCGAAGAGACCAAATCTTACATTCGTCGCAAAGACGAACTGTCTATTCAGTCGGATTGTATACTGTGGGACAATCGTGTTGTTATGCCCAAGAAAGGGAGAGAGAAATTTGTATGTGAGCTACATAGCACATAGCCCGTCATTGTAATGATGAAAGCCATCGCCAGGTCTCATGTATGGTGGCCGGGAATTGACTCTGAGCTGGAATCAAAACATAGAAACATAGAAAATAGGTGCAGGAGTAGGCCATTCGGCCCTTCGAGCCTGCACTACCATTCAATAAGATCATGGCTGATCATTCCCTCAGTAGCCCTTTCCTGCTTTCTCTCCATACCTCTTAATCCCCTTAGGCGTAAGGGCTATATCTAACTCCTTCTTGAATATATCCAATGAACTGGCATCAACAACTCTCTGCCGCAGGGAATTCCACAGGTTAACAACTCTCTGAGTGAAGAAGTTTCTCCTCATCTCAGTCCTAGATGACCTACCGCTTATCCTAAGACTGTGTCCCCTGGTTCTGGAATTCCCCAACATCGGGAACATTCTACCCGCATCTAACCTGTCCCTTCCCATCAGAACCTTATATGTTTCTATCAGATCCCCTCTCATTCTTCTAAACTTCAATGTATAATGGCCCAGTTGATCCAGTCTCTCCTCATATGTCAGTCCAGCCATCCCGGGAATCAGTCTGGTGAACCTCTGCTGCACTCTCTCCTTCCTCAGATTAGGAGACCAAAACTGAACACAATATTCCAGGTGAGGCCTGTATAACTGTATAACTGCAATAAGACCTCCCTGCTCCTCTTCTCAAAACCCCTAGCTATGAAGGCTAACATACCATTTGCCTTCTTCACCCGCCTGCTGTACCTGTATGCCAACTTTCAATGACTGATGAACCATGACACCCAAGTCTCGTTGCACCTGCACTTTTCCTAATCTGCTGCCATTCAGATAATATTCTGTCATCGCGTTTTCGCCCCAAAGTGGATAACCTCACATTTATCCACATTATACTGCATCTGCCATGCATTTGCCCACTCAACTAACCTGTCCAAGTCACCATGCAGCCTCTTAGTGTCCCCCTCACAGCTCACACCGCCACCCAGTTTAGTGTCATCTGCAAACTTGGAGATATTACACTCAATTCCTTCATCTAAATCATTGATGTATATTGTAAAGAGCTGGGGTCACAGCACTGAGCCCTGCAGCACTCCACTAGTCACTGCCTGCCATTCTGAAAAGGACCCGTTTATCCCGACTCTCTGCTGCCTGTCTGCCAACCAGTTCTCTATCCACATCAGTATATTACCCCCAATACGATGTGCTTTGATTTTGCACACCAATCTCTTGTGTGGAACCTTGCCAAAAGCCTTTTGAAAGTCCAAATATACCACATCCACTGGTTCTCCCTTGTCCACTCTACTCGTTACATCCTCAAAAAATTACAAAAGATTGGTCAAGCATGATTTCCCCTTCATAAATCCATGCTGACTTGGACCAATCCTGTCACTGCTTTACAAATGTGCTGCTATTTCATCCTTAATAATTGATTCCAACATTTTCCCCATTACTAATGTCAGGCTAACCGGTCTATAATTACTCGCTTTCTCTCTCCCTCCCTTTTTAAAAAGTGGTGTTACATTAGCTACCCTCCAGTCCATAGGAACTGACCCAGAGTCGATAGACTGTTGGAAAATGATCACCAATGCATCCATTATTTCTAGGGCCACTTCCTTAAGTACTCTGGGATGCAGACTATCAGGCCTCGGGGATTTATCGGCCTTTAATCACATCAATTTCCCTAAAACAATTTCCCGCCTAATAAGGATATCCTTCAGTTCCTCCTTCTCATTGGACCCTCAGTCCTCTAGTACTTCCGGAAGGTTATTTGTGTCTTTCTTCGTGAAGACAGAACCAAAGTATTTGTTCAATTGGTCTGCCATTTCTTTGTTCCCCATTATTAATTCACCTGACTCCGACGGCAAGGGACCTACATTTGTCTTCACTAATCTTTTTCTCTTTACATATCTATAGAAGCTTTTGCAGTCAGTTGTTATGTTCCCGGCAAGCTTCTTCTCGTACTCTATTTTCCCCCTCTTAATTAAACTCTTTGTCCTCCTCTGCTGAATTCTAAATTTCTCCCAGTCCTCAGGTTTGCTGCTTTTTCTGGCCAATTTATATGCTTCTTCCTTGGATTTCATACTATCCTTAATTTCCCTTGTTAGCCACGGTTGAGCCACCTTCCCCATTTTAATTTTACTCCAGACAGGGATGTACAATTGCTGAAGTTCATCCATGTGATCTTTAAACGTTTGCCATTGCCTATCCACCGTCAACCCTTTAAGTATAATTTGCCAGTCTATTCTAGCCAATTCACACCTTAAACCATCGAAGTTACCTTTCCTTATGTTCAGGACCTTAGTTTCTGAATTAACTGTGTCACTCTCCATCTTAATAAAGAATTCTACCATATTATGGTCACTCTTCCCCAAGGGGCCTCGCACAACAAGATTGCTAATTAGTCCTTTCTCATTACACATCACCCAGTCTAGGATGGCCAATTGCCTCGTTGGTTCCTCGACATATTGTTCTAGAAAACCATCCCTAATACACTCCAGGAAATCCTCCTCCACCGCATTGCTACCAGTTTGGTTAGCCCAATCAATATGTAGATTAAAGTCACCCATGATAACTGCTGTACCTTTATTGCATGCATCCCTAATTTCTTGTTTGATGCTGTCCCCAACCTCACTACTACTGTTTGGTGGTCTGTACACAATCCCACTAGCGTTTTCTGCCCTTTGGTATTCCGTAGCTCCACCCATACCGATTGCAGATCATCCAAGCTAATGTCCTTTCTTACTATTGCATTAATTTCCTCTTTAACCAGCAATGCCACCCCACCTCCTTTTCCTTTCTGACTATCCTTCCTAAATGTTGAAGACCCCTGGATGTTGAGTTCCCAGCCTTGGTCACCCTGGAGCCATGTCTCCGTGATGCCAATTACATCATACCCATTAACTGCTATCTGTACAGTTAATTTGTCCACCTTATTCTGAATACTCCTCGCATTGAGGCACAGAGCCTTCAGGCTTGTCTTTCTAACACACTTTGCCCCCTTAGAATTTTGATGTAATGTGGCCCTTTTTGTTTTTTGCCTTAGGTTTCTCTGCCCTCCACTTTTACTTTTCTTCTTTCTATCTTTTGCTCCTGCCCCCATTCTACTTCTCTCTGTCTCCCTGCCTAGGTTCCCATCCCCCTGCCATATTAGTTTAACTCCTCCCCATCAGCACTAGCAAACACTCCCCCTAGGACATTGGTTGCAATCCTGTCCAGGTGCAGACCATCTGGTTTGTACTGGTCCCATCTCCCCCAGAACCAGTTCCAATATCCCAGAAATTTGAAACCCTCCCTTTTGTACCACTCCTCAAGCCACGTATTCATCTGAGCTATCCTGCGATTCCTACTCTGACTAGCACGTGGCACTGGTAGCAATCCTGAGATTACTACTTTTGAGGTGTGCATCAGTGCAACACTTGCATGTAGCTCAGCAAAGCACCAGCGGAATCGCCGCTGAGTCTGTGGTCGTGGCCGTCCAAACAATGGTCCAGGATCCACATAGACTTTGCAGGTCTTTTCCTGGGGAAGATGTTTTTAGTTGTGGTGGATGCATATTCGAAGTGGATAGAGTGTATAATTATGTCATCCAGCACATCCACAGCTACCATTGAGAATCTCAGTGTCATGTTCACGACACACGGTCTGCCTGACATCGTTGTTAGTGACCAACGGATCGTGCTTCACCAGTCAGGAATTTCAAGAGTTCATGAAACTCAATGGTATCAAACATGTAAAGTCAGCACCATTCGAACCTGCATCCAATGGGCAAGCAGAACATGCTGTCCAAATCATAAAGTAGAATATGAAGCGAGTAACCCAAGGGTCACTACAGACTCGCCTGTCATGCATGCTGCTTACTTACAGGACAAGACCACACCCGCTTACCGGGGTCTCCCCTGCTGAACTAATGAAGAAGAGAGGTCTTAAGACCAAGCTATCTCTTGTACACCCTGACTTGAATAATCACATTGAATATAGAAGACAAAGTCAGCAAGAGTATCAGGATCGCGCAGCTGTGTCACGTGATATTTCTGTAAATGATCCTGTATATGTTCTGAATTATGATCAGGGTCCCAAGTGGATCGTTGGTACTGTCATGGCCAAGGAGGGCCACAGAGTATTTATTGTCAAGCTCAAAAATTGGCAAACATGCAGGAAACATATGGATCAGACAAAGCTGCAGCACATAGACGAATCGGAACAGTCGGAGGAAGAGACAATCGACGACCAACCAACCTTCCCCCAGTCATCAGAGGACTCAGTGGTCATCAGTGAATCGGGACTTTCAATCACTGACATGTTCAATGAAAATGGCCTTTCAATCCCTGACATGGCCATTGCCACTCCCACCAGGTCAGCCACCCAGCCACCAGTCACAGCAGACTCTGAACACTCACCCAAGGCTGGAGTTGAGCTGAGATGGTCAACCCGGGAGTGTAAAACACCAGACCGTCTCAATTTGTAAAAGACTGTGTTAATATCTCAGAGGGGGTTATTGTCATGTATGTACTTTTGGGATCACTAGCCACTAGATGGCTTCACTGTTGGAGGCCATTGGGCTGTACTCACGTGTGTGCAGCTCAAGTATAAAAGGCCAGCCATTTTGTACATTAGTCATTTTGGGCTGTAATAAAGCAGAGCCAAGTTCATACTTCATGGAGTTAAACATTACACAATCTAACAGTTATTGCATACAGAACAATAACATAGGCATGTCACTTAACTGGACCAGCCACAAAAATACTGTGGCTACAAGAATAGGTCAGAGGCTGGGTATTCTGCGGCGAGTGTCTCACATTTTGACTTCCCAAAACCATACTGCTTTCCACAAGGCACAAGTCAGGAGTGTGGTGGAATACTCCCCACTTGCCTGGATGAATGCAGCTCCAACAACACTCAAGAAGCTCGACACCATCCATGACAAAATTTCCCGGCAGAGCATCACGCGAGCGGCCTGAGGAGGTTTAAACAGCGGCAGCAGAATCGGAGGAGCGCAGAGCAGACCCAAGCACCAGCGACTTAACAGAGACAGTTTTTGAAAAAGTGACATCAGAGCAACAAAAAGTGATGTCGACACAAGAGAAGGAGCTGGTTGGTGAATAGCAGGCGAGTGTCTATTTTAAGGTTTAAGTTTATTTCTGCTAAATTAGTTCATAGGGTTAGACTTTCCCTAAAGTCCCAATCTCCGGCTTACGTCCGGTGTCACATGCTAGTGATACAGAAATAGACGGATAGAGCAGATGAATGTGTGGCTGAAGAGATGGTGCAGATGGGAGGGCTTTAGATTCCAGAGGCATTGGGGCTGTTTCTGGGAGAGGTGGGACTTGTACAAGCCGGAAGGGTTTCACTTCAACAGAACCGGGACTAATATCCTCACGGGGCGGGTTTTCTAGTGCTGTTGGCGATGGTTTACATTAGCTTGGCAGGGAGATGGGAACCAGAGAATAGATTCAGTGGGGAGAGAAGCAAAGCTGAAATTTGAAAGCAAAAAATAAAGTGAATTTGAAGACAGAGAAAACAAGGGCTAGAAAATAGACAACAAGGGAGGTTGGCAGTGCTTAATGGTATATACTTCAATGCAAGAAGTATAGGGAAGAAGGCAAATGAGCTGAGAGCACAGATAAACACTTGGGAGTATGATATTATAGCTATTACTGACACATGGTTGAAAGAAGGGCAGGTATGGCAGCTCAACATTCCTGGTTACAGGATTTTCAGACAGGATAGAGAGGGTGTAAAAAAAAAGGAGGGGGCAAAGTATTGATTAAAGAAACAATTACAGCTGTGAGGTGGGATGATATGTTAGAAGGATCATCAAATAACGCCATATGGGTTGAATTGAAGAACACAAAAGTTGCGATCACATGCTGGGAGTGTACTATAGACCTCCAAACAGTCAGAGGGAGATAGAAGAGCAAATTTGTAAGCACATTTCTGAGAAATGCAAAAACTATAGGGCAGTAATAGTAGGGGATTTCAACTACCCTAATATTAAGGTCCTGCCAGTAATATTTTTATTTATGCACTGCAATTACATTTGTAAGTGTGTGTATGTGTGTGTGTGTGTGTGGGGTGGGGGGGGCATCTCAGCAGAAGGACCCTCTCTTAAAAAAATATATTTTCATCTTTGCTGAGGAAGGTGTCACAGATCAACCGAGAAAGATCAAAAACTGGAAGAGGTGCGCCAAATAGGCTGCAACTAACAGCCGTGGAACGGAGGATCACTGATATGATTAAATCTTGCAAGAAAAGATCAACTACCAATGTGGATGCTAGGCCCAGGTTACTAAGAGAGGGTAAGCCCTGCAAATTGCACAGTCTGGGTTGGCACCGTGATCTTTGAAAAGAGCCTGCGCTGTGTGACTCATGTATTCATGTCACCCTGCCCCCTCTGCCCCCTCCCCTGCTGCTAACCAAACATCTGCTCTGTTATGTTTTGCAGATGTTGTGCATCGGAAAGAGATAGAAGCTGAAGCAGAGCATGATCAGGAAGCCGTTAGTCCAGATATTCTTCATCAACATCAGGACGAGGATGAGCTGGAAAATGAAGGGCAGCAGGAAGACCCCAATGATGAGATGGTTACATTACAACTGGAGCCGGTGAACTCCGAGGGTGCCATGTCCTTTGTTGAGCGATACAACCGACACAACATTTCATGGGGTACAGTCTGAGGCTGCGGGTCCCAGTGGGTTGCAGCAAGCCACACCTGGGAGACGGCCGAGGAGGGTGGGAAGGAGACCTCAACTTGAAATGCAGGATGCAGGGGACATAGGGCAGCTCAGGGGAATGAGTGGGGAGAGCATTGAGCTAACAAGATCACTCCTGGACACCTTGGGTGGGGTGAGGGTAGAATTAGCGGTACTGTCAGTAGAAGTAGCAACACTGTCTGGAGGAATGGGAGCAGTGTCGGGACAGATGAGGGAGGGGATGTCGGAGATTAGGAAGGGAATGTTGGAGGCAGCTGAGGCAGTGTTGGGACAGATGAGGGAGGGGATGTCGGAGATTAGGGAGGGAATGTCGGAGATAGCTGCTGCAATATGTGGACATATCCAGGCTGTCATTGCCCAACAGCAATTGGCAGCATCAACTGCTGACACTCATTTTCCAATCCCCAGACCAACCTCAGGTAGTGTGCTGTGGGTTGATCCACACGCTGAAGAAGAGTCCAACGATGAACCTGGGCCTTCCACAATGCTGTCTGCTAGGTCTGTCCCTGTCCAACCCCACCGACAACAAATGCACCTTCGCACAAAAAACAGAAAAAACCTTAGGGTCATGGGAAGGAAGCAGAAGTCTGCAACAACGGGCACAGGTAGGGGTAGAGGCAATAACAGGGGCAAGAGGGGCGCACAGCGCGAAGGTCTTTGAATAAGGGGGAGGAGAGATGGTTGCAGCTAGAGTTTGTTTGTTTGTTTGTTGCTGATACTTGTTGTTTTCTTCGTTGAAAAGTTTACAGTTTGATACAAAATCTTTTATTTAAGTTAAGTACAACTGTACAAATGTTTAATAAACCTAATTATTTTAAAAAATTTAACCAGAATCCTGCACATTATTTTTTGAATTAAAGCAACATAATCCAACATAACATTACGTGCATTATTTTTTCACACTAACCGGTGCAAAGAGTCAATACTGTCGGGCCGTTTAGTCTTCAGGCAGCAAAGCGATCACGGATTAGCCGCTGTCGCAAATCTCTAGCTATGGCTATAGGTGCACAAGGCCGCCTCCTCTGTCATTGTCATGTGGGTTGAGATGGTGGCATGGGTTCGTCCTCCTCCTCCTCCTGTTGATGCTCCTCCTCCTTCTCCTCTTCCTCCTCCTCCTGCTGCTCCTCCTCCTTGTTGTCGGCCTCCTCCTCCTCCCCGCATCCTTCTCCCCTCAGGATGATCTTCAATGTCCAGTGCCTGGCCCTCATGATAGCCAAGTTGTGCAGCATGCAACACATAACAGTGAAATTGACCGATGTGGTGAGAGGCATATTGCAGGTAGCCTCCAGTGTGGTCCAGGCATCATAAACATTGCTTCAGTATGCCAATTGTCTGCTACCTGAGTATTTGGCATCCACTGTTATGATCCGATGCATATCGTCGCAGACGAGCTGGATATTTAGGGAGTGGATCCCTTTCCTGTTGCAATAAACCTCGGAGTCATCCAAAGGTGCTCTCAAGGCGATGTGGGTACAGTCAATCGCACCTGGTACCTTTGGGAAGCCAGCAATTCCGGGGAATCCCAAAGCCCTGTCTCACATTGCCTGCATAGTCATAGGGAAATTGATGAACTGGTCTCTTTTGGCATTCAGTGCAGCAGTCACCTGTCAAATGCAGCAATGTGTGGCATGCTGCGAGATGCAGCCTATGTCCCCAGTTGCTGCTTGAAATAAGCCAGAAACATAGAAGGCAATTGCTGCAGTGACCTTCACTTCCACAGGTAGGGCAGTTCTCATGCCACTCCTTGGCTGTATGTCTGCCCTGATTTGCTGGCAGATCTCGGTGATGACCTTCTTTCTAAATCGCAGCCTGCGAATGCAGTCTGTCTCACTCAGGTGTAGGTATGAGCGCCTGTCCCTGTAGATTCGATCAGGGTATGGCTTCCTCCTCATCAATCACCGAGCGATCAGGTTTCTGTGATGGTGGCGTCGTATTATCAGTCGCCTCTGCATGGCATGCATGTAAACCAACCTTACTACATGAGGCATAGTAATATTTTCACCCATAATTATTATTCTTGATTTTGTTATTCTTGTTATTGTAAGACAGTCATCATAGGCAGTCCCTCGAACAAGGATGACTTGCTTCCACGAGTTCACAGATGTTTCAATGAAGGACCCGATGTTCCAGTCCTGAACTCCAGTTGAGGGGGTGGAAGATGCCTGTGCATGGATTTTTTTTTAGTGTGTGGCCACCACACGGGCTTGACAGAGCGAGACCTTTATCCAGTGGCAAGGATTAACCAGGACGACTGGAGACCTGCTCTGCTGCATGGACCTAGTGTGCACACATATCGCAGTGTGGGCTGGCCCGTGCTGCCCCTGAACCCACGACTCTTCTGGGCCCCATACCGTTATTCGCCACACCTCCGCCACGATTTCTCGCCGCTCCTCCGCCACAAAAACACTCGTCGCAGCTCCGCCAGAATTTCCCGCCACACCTTGAATGCAAGACTCTGATGTAGATCCAGAGGCTTTGTTTTCCAGCTGCAGATCTGGTTCTTCGCGGGTTCCTGGCCGAGATCGTTCAGCCCGGCACTCTGCTTCAGTGTTGGGCTGATCGCATGGCACCCCCGCTCCCTGGTGGCAGAGTCGGCAGTGTGGGTCCCTCCCTTTAAGTGAAGCTGAGGCGTCCGCCCCGTTAGCGCCCAAGGAAGGAAGTGTCACAGGAGATCGTCACTCAGCTTGGAAAGAAGCCTGGGAGGGGTTGGGGGGTCGGGGGGTGGAATTCAAGTGCTGAGCTCCTGTGCTTGTGTCCGGCCAAGGGAACGATCCTGCCGCGGCCCGGCCAGCACTCTTCCAGCCTGTGCCTGGAGCCCTGTGAGCAGAGATTCTGTGGTGGGGTGGGGTCACAAATTGCCCATTCTCAAAAACATTCTGTGGGAAAAATTAACTTTCCGACTTATTTTCTGAGTGCCCTCTGCAAAAATCATCATGATTTTGTGTTCTAAATTGTCTTCTTCCTTTGCTCCAAAAACTGAAAAATATTCTCAACACCGATTTCCTTAAGTTAACGTAGGGTTTTTCTGATTGGTGCTTAATGCCACTGTGCGCTGTCCTGAAAAAAAATCGGTGTTGCCGAAAATCGGTTAAAAAGCCAAAAAGGGCCAAAAACGACACAGAAATCAATTTACACCCAGACCTGCCGAAAAAATTCGGCGTATAAAAATTCCAGCGCTGACAGTCACCGCCAGCATACAAAATTTGAGGAAAGTTGCAAAATCAAGATTGCTCTAAAAAAATCAGCACGCACCAAAAAAATGGCACCCAATGATGGCGAAAATCAAACCCAATGGTTGATGGGTGTTTTTGTGATTGGAAAGCCGTTTCCAATGGGATTCCGCAGGGCTCAATATTACATCCCTTGCTTTTTGTGGTATATATCAATGATTTAGACTTGAATGCAGGGGGAATGATTTAAGAAGGTTGCAGATGATACTAAAATTGGCCGTGTGGTTGAAAATGAAGAAGAAAGCTGTAGACTGCAGGAAGATATCAATGAATTGGTCAGGTGGGCAGAACAGTGGCAAATGGAATTCAATCCAGAGAAGGGTGAGATAATGCATTTGGGGAGGGCTAACAGGACAAGGGAACACACATTAAATGGTACCATACTGAGAAGTGTAGAGGAACAAAGGGACCTTGAAGTGCAGGTCTACAGATGCCTGAAGGTAGCAGGCCAGGTAGATAAGGTGGTTAAGTAAGCATACGGAATACTTGCCTGTATTAGCTGAGGCATAGAATATAAGCGCAGGGAGTTTATACTTGAACTGTATAAAACACTAGTTAGACCAGAGCTAGAATACTGTGTGCAGTTCTGGTCACCACATTACAGGAAGGATGTGATTGCACTAGAGAGGGTACAGAGGAGATTTACGAGGATATTGTCTGGACTGGAGAATTTTAGCTATGAGGAAAGATTGGAAAGGCTGGGTTTGTTTTCTTTGGAACAGAGGTGGCTGAGGAGAGACCTTATTTAGGTGTATAAAATGTATGAAGGGTCTAGATAGAGTTGATAGTAAGGATTTATTTCCCTTAGCAGAGGGGCATAGATTTAAAGTAATTGGTAGGAAGTTTAAAGGAGGTTGGAGGGGAAATTTCTTCACCAAAGGGGTCTGGAACACACTGCCTGAAAAGGGTGGTAGAGACAGAAATCCTCATCACATTAAAAAATAACTTGGATGTGCTCTGAAAGAGCCATAATCTACTGGGCTATGGAGTAGTAATCTCGGGATTGCTACCAGTGCCACGTGCTAGTCAGAGTAGGAATCGCAGGATAGCACAGATGAATACGTGGCTTGAGCAGTGGTGCAGCAGGGAGGGATTCAAATTCCTGGGGCATTGAAACAGGTTCTGGGGGAGGTGGGACCAGTACAAACTGGACGGTCTGCACCTGAGCAGGACCGGAACCAATGTCCTAGGGGGAGTGTTTGCGAGTGCTGTTCACGAGGAGTTAAACTAATATGGCAGGGGGATGGGAACCAATGCAATGGGATAGAGGGAAACAAAAAGGAGACAAAAGCAAAAGACAGAAAGGAGATGAGTAAAAGTGGAGGGCAGAGAAACCCAAAGCAAAAAACAAAAAGGGCCACTGAATATAAAGGGGCTGCAGGAGGGGTCAAAACTAAAAATCATGGTTTAAAAACTAGGATTAAAACACTCGACCTAAACGCACGCAGCATTCGAAATAAAGTAAATGAGTTGACGGCACAAATCATTACAAATGGGTATGATTTGGTGGCCATTACAGAAACATGGTTGCAGGGTGGCCAAGACTGGGAATTAAACATACAGGGGTATCTGACGATTCGGAAAGATAGACAAGAAGGGAAAGGAGGTGGGGTAGCTCTATTAATAAAGGATGATATCAGGGCAGTTGTGAGAGACGATATTGGCTCTAATGAACAAAATGTTGAATCATTGTGGGTGGAGATTAGAGATAGTAAGGGGAAAAAGTCACTGGTGGGCGTAATTTATAGGCCCCCAAATAATAACATCACAGTGGGGCGGGCAATAATCAAGGGAATAATGGAGGCATGTGAAAAAGGAACGGCAGTAGTCATGGGGGATTTTAACCTACATATCGATTGGTCAACTCAAATCGCACGGGGAGGAGGAATTCATAGAATGCATACGGGATTGTTTCTTAGAACAGTATGTAACAGAACCTACAAGGGAGCAAGCTATCTTAGATCTGGTCCTGTGTAATGAGACAGGAAAAATAAACGACTGCCTAGTAAAAGATCCTCTCGGAATGAGTGATCACAGTATGGTTGAATTTGTAATACAGATTGAGGGTGAGGAAGTTGTGTCAGAAACGAGCGTACTATGCTTAAACAAAGGGGACTACAGTGGGATGAGGGCAGAGTTGGCTAAAGTAGACTGGAAACACAGACTAAACGGTGGCACAATTGAGGAACAGTGGAGGACTTTTAAGGAGCTCTTTCATAGTGAGCAACAAAAATATATTCCAGTGAAAAAGAAAGGCGGTAAGAGAAGGGATAACCAGCCGTGGATAACCTAGGAAATAAAGGAGAGTATCAAATCAAAGACCAATGCGTATAAGGTGGCCAAGGTTAGTGGGAAAATAGAAGATTGGGAAAATTTTAAACAACAGCAAAGAATGACTAAAAAAGCAATAAAGAAAGGAAAGATAGATTTCGAAGGTAAACTTGCGCAAAACATAAAAACAGATAGTAAAAGCTTTTACAGATATATAAAATGGAAAAGAGTGACTAAAGTAAATGTTGGTCCCTTAGAAGATGAGAAGGGGGATTTAATAATGGGAAATGTGGAAATGGCTGAGACCTTAAACAATTATTTTGCTTCCGTCTTCACAGTGGAAGACACAAAAACTATGCCAAAAATTGCTGGTCACGCGAATGTGGGAAGGGAGGACCTTGAGATAATCATTATCACTAGGGGGGTAGTGCTGGACAGGCTAATGGGACTCAAGGTAGACAAGTCCCCTGGTCCTGATGAAATGCATCCCAGGGTATTAAAAGAGATGGCGGAAGTTAAAGCAGGTGCATTCGTTATAATCTACCAAAATTCTCTGGACTCTGGGGAGGTACCAGTGGATTGGAAAGCAGCTAATGTAATGCCTCTGTTTAAAAAAGGGGGCAGACAAAAGGCAGGTAACGATAGGCCGGTTAGTTTAACATCTGTAGTGGGGAAAATGCTTGAAACTATCATTAAGGAAGAAATAGTGGGACATCTAGATAGGAATATTGCAATCAGGCAGACGCAGCATGGATTCATGAAGGGGAAATAATGTTTAACTAATTTACTGGAATTCTTTGAGGATATAACGAGCATGGTGGATAGAGGTGTACCGATGGATGTGGTGTATTTAGATTTCCAAAAGGCATTCGATAAGGTGCCACACAAAAGGTTACTGCAGAAGATAGAGGTACGCAGAGTCAGAGGAAATGTATTAGCATGGATAGAGAATTGGCTGGCGAACAGAAAGCAGAGAGTCAGGATAAATGAGTCCTTTTCGGGTTGGAAATCGGTGGTTAGTGGTGTGCCACAGGGATCGGTGCTGGGACCACAACTGTTTACAATATACATAGATGACCTGGAAGAGGGGACAGAGTGTAGTGTAACAAAATTTGCAGATGACACTAAGATTAGTGGGAAAGCGGGTTGTGTAGAGGACACAGAGAGGCTGCAAAGAGATTTGGATAGGTTAAGCGAATGGGCTAAGGTTTAGCAGATGGAATACAATGTCGGAAAGTGTGAGGTCATCCACCTTGGGGAAAAAAAACAGTAAAAGGGAATATTATTTGAATGGGGAGAAATTACAACATGCTGAGGTGCAGAGGGACCTGGGGGTCCTTGTGCATGAATCCCAAAAAGTTAGTTTGCAGGTGCAGCAGGTAATCAGGAAGGCGAATGGAATGTTGGCCTTCATTGCGAGAGGGATGGAGTACAAAAGCAGGGAGGTCCTGCTGCAACTGTATAGGGTATTGGTAAGGCCGCACCTGGAGTACTGCGTGCAGTTTTGGTCACCTTACTTAAGGAAGGATATACTGGCTTTGGAGGGGGTACAGAGATGATTCACTAGGCTGATTCTGGAGATGAGGGGGTTACCTTATGATGATAGATTGAGTAGACTGGGTCTTTACTCATTGGAGTTCAGAAGGATGAGGGGTGATCTTATAGAAACATTTAAAATCATGAAAGGGATAGACAAGATAGAGGCAGAGAGGTTGTTTCCACTGGTAGGGGAGACTAGAACTAGGGGGCACAGCCTCAAAATACGGGGGAGCCAATTTAAAACCAAGTTGAGAAGGAATTTTTTCTCCCAGAGGGTTGTGAATCTGTGGAATTCTCTGCCCAAAGAAGCAGTTGAGGCTAGCTCATTGAATGTATTCAAGTCACAGATAGATAGATTTTTAACCAATAAGGGAATTAAGGGTTACGGGGAGAGGGCGGGTAAGTGGAGCTGAGTCCACGGCCAGATCAGCCATGATCTTATTGAATGGCGGAGCAGGCTCGAGGGGCTAGAGAGCCTACTCCTGTTCCTAGTTCTTATGTTCTTATGTTCTTATGGACCTAGTGCTGGAAGGTGTGGTTTAGGCTGGATGACACAAAGTGCTTTATAACCAATTAAGTACTTTTGAAGTGTAGCCACTGTTGTATTGTCGGAAAATAGATTAATGCTCCAAGCTGCAGCATCCCTTTTCCAGAAATCTAGTTGTAAATAAGAACGTAAATAGGAGTAGGCCATTTGGCCCCTCGAGCATTCTTCACCATTCAGTAAGATCATGGCTGATCTTTGACCTCAACTCCACTTAATCGCACTATCCCCATATCCCTTGATTACCTTAGAGTTCAAAAATCTATCAATCTCTTCCTTGAATATTCTCAATGACTGAGCAACCATAGCCCTCTGAGGTAAACAATTCCAAAGTTTCACAACCCGCTGACTAAAGAAATTTCTCCTCATCTCTATCTTAAATGGCCGACCACTTATCCGGAGACTATGCCTCCTAGGTCTGTACTCTCCAGCCAGGGGAAACAGCCTCTCAGCATACACTCTATCAAGCCCTCTCACAATCTTAACATCACATCATAGAATGGTTACAGCATGGAAGAAGGCCATTCAGCCAGTCAAGCCCATGCTGACTCTCAGCTAGTCCCACTTCCCTGCACTTTCCCAGTAGCCCTGCAAAAAAATTTTCTTCAGATACTTATCCAACTCCCTTTTGAAAGAGAAGATTGAGTCTGCCTCCACCACTCTTTCAGGCAACCACGCAACCCAACATCTCGCTGCGTAAAAAAGTATTTTCTTACATCGCCTTTGGTTCTTTTGCCAATCACCTTTAATCTGTGTCCTTTGTTACTCAACCCTTCTGCCAGTGGGAACAGTTTCTCTCTATCCACTCTATCCAGACCCCTCATGATTTTGAACACCTATCAAATCTCCTCTCAATCTTCTCTGCTCCAAGGAGAACAACCCCAGCTTCCTCAGTCTATTTCATAACGCACATCAAAAACATATCCCAATGAGAAGGAAAGACTGTAAGAGAAGGGATAACCATCCGTGGCTAAGGAAATAAGGGATGGTATCAAATTGAAAACAAGGGCATACAATGTGGCCAAGATTAGTGGGAGGCCAGAGGATTGGGAAACTTTTAAAAGCCAGCAAAGAACAACAAAAAAATGATAAAGAGAGGGAAGATAGATTATGAAAGTAAACTAGCACAGAATATAAAAACAGATCATAAGAGTTTCTATAGGTACATAAAAAGGAAAAGTGTGGATAAAGTAAATGTTGGTCCCCTAGAGGATGAGACTGGGGAATTAATAATGGACAACAGAGAAATGGCAGAGACTTTGAACAAATATTTTGTATCGATCTTCATGGTAGAAGACACTAAAAACAGCCCAATAGTGGTTAATCAAGGGGCTATAGGAAGGGAGGAACTTAATACGATCACTATCACTAAAGAAGTAGTACTCGGTAAAATAATGGGACTAAAGATGGACAAGTCCCCTGGACCTGATGGCTTACTTCCGAGGGTCTTAAAAGAAGTGGCTGCAGAGATAGTGGATGCATTGGTTGTAATCTATCAAAATTCCCTGGATTCTGGGGCGGAAAACCGCAAACGTAACGCCCCTATTTAAAAAAGGCAGACAAAAAGCAGGAAACTATTCGCCTAACAGTCAGCCTAACATCTGTCGTTGGGAAAATGCTGGAGTCCATTACTAAGGAAGCAGTAGCGGGACATTTGGAAAAGCATAATTCAATTAAGCAGAGTCAGCATGGTTTTATGAAAGGCAAATCATGTTTGACAAATTTGCTGGAGATCTTTGAGGATGTAACGAGCAAGATGGATCAGGGGATATTTGGATTTTCAGAAGGCTTTCGATAAGATGCCACATAAAAGGTTACTGCACAAGATAAAAGTTCACAGGGTTGGGGGTAATATATTAGCATGGATAGAGGATTGGCTAACTAACAGAAAACGGAGAGTCGGGATAAATGGGACATTTTCCAGTTGTTAAACAGCAACTTGTGGGGTGCCGCAGGGATCG
Source organism: Pristiophorus japonicus (assembly GCF_044704955.1). Lineage (NCBI taxonomy): Eukaryota > Metazoa > Chordata > Chondrichthyes > Pristiophoridae > Pristiophorus > Pristiophorus japonicus. The sequence continues at coordinate 148,399,888 of NC_091990.1, forward strand.
GTGCTGGGGCCTCAACTATTTACAATCTATATTAATGATTGGATGAAGGGACTGAGTGTAATATAGCCAAGTTTGCTGATGATACAAAGATGGGTGGGAAAGCAAATTGTGAGGAGGACACAAAAAGTACCTCAGCCACATCTACTGCCTTCATGCATTGGTCTCCTTTTTGGTCCCTAAAGGCCCCATCCCTCTTCTTACTACCCATTAATGTTTCAATGAGATAACCTCTCATTCTTCTAAACTCTAGAGAGTATAGGCCCAATTTACTCAATTTCTCTTCATAGGCCAACCCAGGAATTAATCTAGTGAACCTTTGTTGCACCGTCCCTAAGGCAAGTACATCCTTCCTTAGGTAGAGACCAAAACTATACACCATACTCCAGGTGTAGTCTCAGCAAAGCCCTGTACAATTGTGACAAGACTTCCTTACTCTTGTACTCCAACACCCTTGCAATAAAGGCCAAAATTCCTTTTGCCTTCCTAATTGCTTGCTGTACCTGCATGTTAACTTTCTCTGTTTTGTGTACAAGGACATCCAAATCCCTCTGAACACCAACATTTAATAGTTCTCACCATTTAAAAAATATTCTGGATTTCTATTTGTCCTACCAATGTGAATCACCTCACATTTCCGCACACGAGACTCCATCTCCCACCTTCTTCAACTAATGATCTGAGTACCCATTAGAAAGGTGGACCATTACCCCCTTTTGTTATATTTTCAAAGCACTGTGTAAACAACAAGCTGGATTAGCATTGCTGTGAAGTTGGCCAAGGCAGAGCATGCACTTAATAGTCCAAAACATACACAGAGCAGAAACAGAAGACTCTCAAAACACAGAGCAGATCCACTGTGAGAATCCAGTGTTTTCTCTTTCTATTTCAAATTTCATCCATTGGTAGTCTTTCTTTTCTCTTTGTCACACACGGATTGCTGCTCACCTGCCTTTAGTAGTCAGTGGGATTTTTCTTGATTGGCAAGATAGCACTTGATGTCTTTGAAGTGTGAATAGTGGCACAGAGAGCCACCAAAGTGAGATTTTACTTCAGAAAATGCACTTCTTTCAGTGAGGTTTTAAAATAGCTGCTTTTGAGCTGAGTTACTATGCATTATTACCACTGCAAGATGGCTTCATCCAAGTGGTTTTGCTACTCAGTATCCAAAGCGGAATTTTTTTAATTCTGTGCTACATTTTTGCGGTCGTGGTGGGCCCAAGACATACCAATGCCAAAAGTATCCACAAACCTTTTCAGTATAGGCCCATTGGGTTTAAGAGGTTAATGGAAAAGAGAAAGGGATTTCAACAAGGCAAAGCTCACCATCTTCGAATGAGCTTCTTGATCACATATAAATTGGAAAGAAAAACCTTATGGGGGATAAATTCAGTCCCTTAGCACCTCCCATTAGCGCTAATGGGGCACTAGAGCATTATCACCGGGCGAGGTGAATCCAGCGCCGGACGCCAAATCTAACCCTGAAACCTCCACAGCATCGCCGCTAACAGTTATCGCTGGGAGCAGTGAACACAAATTTTACATGCAGTCTAAAGCATCAGCGCCTGCCACTAATTCTCCAACTTTTCTAATTATACCGCCCACTCCTGGGCTATAATGAATTTCTAGCCCTATGTCTCAGAGCACTTCACATAGATTGAATTACTTTGAAAGGCTATGACTATTCTTATGAACGCAATTTTGTACATCCCTATCTGGAGTAAAAGTAAAATGGGGAAGGTGGCTCAACCATGGCTAACAAGGGAAATTAAGGATACTGTTAAATCCATAGAAAGAGGCATATAAATTTGCCAGAAAAAGCAGCAAACCTGAGGACTGGGAGAAATTTAGAATTCAGCAGAGGAGGACAAAGGGTTTAATTAAGAGGGGGAAAATAGAGTACGAGTGGCAGCTTGCCGGGAACATAAAAATTGACTGCAAATGCTTCTATAGATATGTGAAGAGAAAAAGATTAGTGAAGACAAACATAAGTCCCTTGCAGTCGAATTCAGGTGAATTCATAATGGGGAACAAAGAAATGGCAGGCCAATTGAACAAATAGTTTGGTTCTGTCTTCACGAAGGAAGACACGAATAACCTTCTGGATGTACTAAGGGATCAAGGGTCTAGTGAGAAGGAGAACTGAAGGATATCCTTATTAGGTGGGAAATTGTGTTAGGGAAATTGATGGGATTGAAGGCCGATAAATCCCCAGGCCCTGATAGTCTGCATCCCAAAGTACTTAAGGAAGTGGCCCTAGAAATAGTGGATGCATTGGTGATCATTTTCCAACAGTCTATCGACTCTGGATCAGTTCCTATGGACTGGAGGGTAGCTAATGTAACACCACTTTTTAAAAATGGGTAATTATAGGCTGGTTAGCCTGACATCAGTAGTGGGGAAAATGTTGGAATCAATCATTAAGGATGAAATAGCAGTGGATTTGGAAAGCAGTGACAGGATCGGTCCAAGTCAGCATGGATTTATGAAAGGGAAATCATGCTTGACAAATCTTCTGGAATTTTTTGAGGATGTAACTAGCAGAGTGGACAAGGGACAGCCAGTGGATGTGGTATATTTGGACCTTCAAAAGGCTTTTGACAAGGTCCCACACAAGAGATTGGTGTGCAAAATCAAAGCACATGATATTGGGGGTAATGTACTGACGTGGATAGAGAACTGGTTGGCAGACAGGCAGCAGAGAGTCGGGATCAACGGGTCCTTTTCAGAATGGCAGGCAGTGACTAGTGGAGTGCCGCAGGGCTCAATGCTGGGACCCCAGCTCTTTACCATATACATTAATGATTTAGATGAAGGAATTGAGTGTAATATCTCCAAGTTTGCAGATGACACTAAACTGGGTGGCGGTGTGAGCTGTGAGGCGGATGCTCGGAGGCTGCAGGGTGACTTGGACAGGTTAGGTGAATGGGCAAATGCATGGCAGATGCAGTATAATGTGGATAAATGTGAGGTTATCCACTTTGGGGACAAAAACACGAAGGCAGAATATTATCTGAATGGTGGCAGATTAGGAAAAGGGGAGGTGCAATGAGACCTGGGTGTCATGGTTCATCAGTCATTGAAAGTTGGCATGCAGGTACAGCAAGCGGTGAAGAAGGCAAATGGTATGTTGGCCTTCATAGCTAGGGGATTTGAATATAGGAGCAGGGAGGTCTTACTGCAGTTGTACAGGGCCTTGGTGAGACCTCACCTAGAATATTGTGTTTAGTTTTGATCTCCTAATCTGAGGAAGGACATTCTTGCCATTGAGGGAGTGCAGCGAAGGTTCACCAGACTGATTCCAGGGATGGTTGGACTGACATATGAGGAAAGACTGGATCAACTGGGCCTTTATACACTGGAGTTTAGAAGGATGAGAGGGGATCTCATAGAAACGTATAAGATTCTGACGGGACTGGACAGATTCGATGTGGGAAGAATGTTCCCGATGTTGGGGAAGTCCAGAACCAGGGGTCACAGTCTAAGGATAAGGGGTAAGCCATTTAGGACTGAGATGAGGAGAAACTTCTTCACTCAGAGAGTTGTTAACCTGTGGAATTCCCTGCTGCAGAGAGTTGTTGATGCCAGTTCATTGGATATATTCAAGAGGGAGTTAGATATGGCCCTTACGGCTAAAGGGATCAAGAGGTATGGAGAGAAAGCAGGAAAGGAGTACTGAGGGAATGATCAACCATGATCTTATTGAATGGTGGTGCAGGCTCGAAGGGCCAAATGGCCTACTCCTGCACCTATTTTCTGTGTTTCTATGTTTCTATGAGTTGAATGACCAATTAATTTGTTTTAGGTGGTATTGATTAAGGGAAGAACAACTCCCAACTATTCTTCGAATAGTGCTATGGGATCCTTAATGTCTGCCTGAAGCACAGGAACAGTCAAGTTAGACAAGGTCTTGGTTTGACATACCATCTGAATAATGGCAGGTCTGATAGTGCCAAATTCCCTCAGTATTGCACAAGCGTGTTAGACTAGATTATGCAGTACTACTTGGAACCCAGCGGCAGTGATGACCACCACACCAGAACCGATGCACAAGTGAACCACGTAAAGTTGGTCGCCTTGCATCTTCAGGACACGTTTCAGCGTGCTGGGTCACCATCTGTGCCCCAAGAGGCAGTGCACTGGTCCTGAAGAGAATGAAAGGTGCCCAGCAAATTTACAACCTTCTCACCCGGAGGAGAGTGCTGCCAAGTAAGCCAAGCTGACACACAATACATGTGCAATAAATCAACAAAAGGTACGGTGAAATAGAAAGACTTCTGTAGACGTCGAGTGCCCCTGCAAAAAGTGCTGTGAAGGTGGCAGTTTGGTATTAGCAGTAGCCCAACTTCAGGATGTCAATGTTTCATTACAACTGGAAACTCTAGTCTTTCTCACAATGACATGTGCCATCTGGTGCCTGTTCTATGCAGCAGAAAGGAATCATGGTCTTTAAAAAGTAAATGAATTTGCTATTTGCTCACAGGACTTTAGCCAAAGGATTTTGAGCCTGAGTATGAATTCTGTTCTTGCATAACTGTACATCTTCTGTAATTCTTATCAAGCTAATTTGGTTAAAAGGCAGCTGACACTGATTAATCTGTTCATGCGAAAACAATTTCCGTTTTATAATGCCAGCATTGTCCCTCTCGACAGCCCATCATTACTAATCTCTTCGCAAGACTCTTGGCATTTTCCACATTTCGTAACATTTTGAAAATAGTCCACAAACACAGTGTTTCGAGACTATAGGGCTGAAATTGCCCTCATTGGGAAATTAGGGAGATCACTTTAAATTAACCTGAGATTTACTGCCCGGCGGGGTTCAGAGGGAAGAGCCGGAAAATTGGGCTCTTTAACTCTGACACTGCCTCCCGGTGCTTTGGGGCACTGTTTGAGGCGGTGTAGGGGCAGGTTTGTGAGGGAGCGGGGTGGTGATGATATCAGCGTGACACGGACGTGCCACGTCGCGCTGATGCATCGTAATGTTCCTCCACTTCACTTAAAGGGGAGGGACGTGGAGCCCACTGGGCCACCATGGAGGGCTTCAGCCTGACCAGCGGCCCAGCCCCCAAGAGGGGGCGCCGGGCTACCTGTTGGCAGCCTGGCCGAACCAGCGGCCGCTATTGTTGGGCCAACTCGGGAGTCGGTCGACAATTAAAATAAAATGGCGGCCGTGGCAGTACGCCTTCCCCTTTAAGGATGGCCACACCGCCCAGCCACTGACCACTTCCCGCCTTGCAAAGCTGTCGGGAGCACCCACCAGTGGCAGACATGCTCCCTTGGAGACAATTTCCCCCGTGGGGCGGTAAGGGGTCGTCACGGGGCGGTAAGTGATTGCCACTGGGCGGAGGGGATTGCCACTGGGCGGTAAGGGGTCGGCATGCCGGGCGAGGCAGAAACACGTTCCGCTGCCCCCAGCTCGGGGGCAATTGCGGATGGGTCATCCCCGCCACCTGCCCTCGGGCAGAAAGGCCTTACCGCCCCATTAGAGCAACTGGCAACTGTTAGGATAGATACATGGAGTCCTTTCCTCGGATCAGCACACTGGTATGTTCAGAAGATGGAATCATACAGCACAGAGGAAAGCCATTTTGCCCATCGTTGAAAGAGCTGTCTAATTAGTCCCACTACCCAGCTTTTTCCCCATAATCCTGCAAATGAGTCCTCTTCAAGTACATTTCCAATTGCCTTTTGAAGGTTCCTATAGAATCTGATTCCACTGCCATGTCATGTAGTACATTCCAGATCTTAACAGTCCTCCGTGTGAAAAAAGTTTCTCCTCATTTCCCCTCTAGTTCTTTGTCCAACGATTTTAAATCTATGACCTCTGGTTACCTGGCTACAACAGCCGGTCAGAGGCTGGATATTCTGTGGCAAGTGACTCACCTCCCGACTCCCCCAAGCCTTTCCACCATCTACAAGGCACAAGTTAGGAGTGTAATGGAATATTCTCCACTTGCCTCGATGAGTGCAGTTCCAACCACACTCAAGAAGCTCGACTCCATTCCAGACAAAGCAGCCCACTTGATTGCCACTCCATCCACCACAAACATTAACCCCCTCCACCACCAGCACACCGTGTCTGCAGTGTGTACCATCTACAGGATGTGTACCATCCATCGCCAAGGCTTCTTCGACAGCACCTCCAAGGCGCATGACCAGGACAAGTGCAGCAGCGCATGGGAACACCACCAGCTCCAAGTTCCCCTCCAAGTCACACACCATCCTGACTTGGAAATATTTTGGCCATTGCTTCACAGTCGCTGGGTCTGAATCCTGGTACTCTCCCCCTAACAGCACTGTGGGAGTACCTTCACCACACGGATTGCAGCAGTTCTAGAAGGTAGCTCGAGAAGATGGTCACTGCCAGTGCCGTTCACATCCCATGAATGCATTAAAAAAATTATACTGGCTATCCATGCTGTTCCTCCCAAACTGCATCACTTCACACTTATCTACACTAAATTACCTCTGCCATGTGTCTGCCCATTTCACCAGTCTGTTTATGCCCTCCTAAAGTCTGTTACGAGCCTGCTCACTATTTACTATGTTGCCAAGTTTTGTATCGTCCACAACCTTCGAAATTGTACTCCCTATATCCAAGTCAGCAGGCTCACCGGCTTTTAAATAGGAAAACTGCACGTGCGGAATTTTGAAGTGGACCACGCAGCACGTTAAAGGGGACCCGCAGCCCTATAAAAAATTAAAGATAACATTGTATTGACCCCTGTGGGGACCCACAGCATAGTTCTCTCATAAAGCGTAGGTGGAACTCTCCAACCTTGGATGCAGTCCACCTTGGAGGCAAAGGTAGATTGAAGATATAGGCTCGTTACAATGGATGGCATTTTCCTAGTTCTCTGCATTTCATATTAAACAGCTCATACCAGTCTATTAGATGAAATAAATAATGATGCAATACCTGATATGGGAAGAATATGTTTGACTTAGTGGTAACACTCCTGCCTCTCAGTCAGATGACAAAAGGCTTGAGCCCCATACCAGACGGCCGCTGTGAGTGGAGACTAGAATATGGTCTCTAAATACTGGGCTGACATCCAGTGGGGTAGTCACATCTGGGCAGAGTGACCAATGGCTCAATGATAGTATTCCCGCCTCGGAGTCAGAATAGTTGGTTTGGGTTCCACTCCAGACAGCTTTGTTGAATACCTGCAGTTGGGGCACTTGATCTGATGGGCATGGGTGGCCTTCCCTCCATTGTAAAGGATAGGTGGAGCTCTTTAGTTTTTGTAGCCCACGTAGGAGAAGGTGCTTGAAGATAAAAACCGTGAGAAAGGCAACAGGAATGCACCTCAGGTACACCTCATTAGTAAGTGGTTCAAGAATCTTGCATGAGAGGCTTGAATTGGACCCTTCCCCCAGGGGCAGAACACAATGCACCAATAAACCTGAGACAGCTTTAAAATACCAAATTTAGAAATTTTCAGCTAGAGGAACAATAAACTGCCTTGCACAACTTTCTTCTTGTTAACCAGACTGGAGAGAACAATTTTATATTTGGAGGCAAACATTCTGTATGTCATTGAGTCATGTTGCATTGTTCAATTTGCAGCATATTCTAGACTGGTTGGTTGTGTGAGCCATATGCACTTTTTCGCATCAGTTTGAATGCATAGAAAAATGAAACCGAATGGAATATTTTACAAAGTATATTCACACATCTGCTACTCATTTCATTTTGATCTTTTTGTTCTCTTCTGTATTTTTCTGTTACTTTCTCTTTCCTTTCACTATGCTGCCTCTTCTATCTCTTAATTTTTCATTTGAGTCTTCAGCCGCGGCTCAGTGGGTAGCACTCATCACCTCCGAGGCAAAAGGTTGTGGGTTCAAGTCCCACTCCAGAAACTTGAGCACTAAAATCTAGGCTGACACTCCAGTGCAGTACTGAGGGAGTGCTGCACTGTCGGAGGTGCCGTCTGTCAGATGAAATGTTAAACTGAGATCCCCATCTGCTCATTTAGGTGGACATAAAAGATCCCATGGCACTATTTCAAAGAAGAGCAGGGGAGTTATCCCCGGTGTGCTGCCCAATATTTCTCCTCAATCAACTTAAAAAAACAGAGATCTGGTCATTATCACAATGCTTTTGTGGAAGCATGCTGGGAGCATAAGAAATAGGAGCAGGAGTAGGCCATACGGCCCCTCGAGCCTGCTCCGCCATTTAATACGATCATGGCTGATCTGATCATGGACTCAGGTCCACTTCCCTGCCTGCTCCCCATAACCGCTTATTCCCTTATCAGTAAAGAAACTGTCTATCTCTGTCTTAAATCCATTCAATGTCCCAGCTTCCACAGCACTCTGAGGCAGCGAATTCCACAGATTTACAACCCTCTGAGAGAAGAAATTCCTCCTCATCCCAAATGGACAGCCCCTTATTTTAAGATTATGCCCCATAGTTTTAGTCTCCCCTATCAGCGGAAACATCCTCTCTGCATCCACCTTGGCAAGCTCCCTCATAATCTTATATGTCTCGATAAGATTCTTCTGAATTCCAATGGGTAGAGGCCCAACCTACTCAACCTTTCCTCATAAGTCAACCCCCTTATCTCCAGAATCAACCTAGTGAACCTTCTCTGAACTGCCTCCAAAGCAACTATATCCTTTCTTAAATATAAAAACCAAAACTGTTGTATCGTGTGGACTAACAATATCGAAAGCCTGTTGTCAACAAAAATCATAATTTCTTCAAAGAAATCCATTAGGTTAGATAGAGAAGACTCCCTTTCCTGTAAATCTATGTTGCCATCCTCTTTGCACACCACACCTATGCCCTCATTTATGCCCTCTTTCAGGATACCATCTAATACTTACCGACAATAGATATTAGAGTCACTGTTGAAGCACGAATAGCATCTGCTTGATTAGTGCTGCCCCTTCCTGGAACTTCAAGGACCAGCCTAATTTTAATAAAGGTTGTGAACTATATTGGGCCAGATGGTGGGCATTCTCCAGGGAAGCAGACTGGAAAATTATCTTTAAAAGGCTGCTGACAAGTATTGATGGAAATTTTTAAAGGGATGTGACTATAGATCCAGATTCGAGGGTGACCGTGTATGTTTGCTGTTATATCTGGTGTAACCTCACTTGCCTGGAAACTCTGCTTTTCTCTTTTTCCTTGTAATATCATACCTATAACTGGCTTGCTAAAGTTAAATGCATGGCGCCAATACATATTGCACCAATCATAATAGCAGCACCAACACTTTTGATTCAGGCAATCACAAAAATGAACACTGAAGTAACTACACTTCAAACGTAATCATTTCCTGTAAAATTATTTGGGCCGAGAACGTGACATGAAAGGCACTATATAAATGCAAGTCTTTCTTTTTTTTATTTGTTGTATCTGAAGATGTCTGTAAAAATCATTACCTAACCCAGAAATTGGGAGAAGAGGTTTGAGATCAGGAGGGGTGAAATTCAGTATTGGCCCATTTAGCGGTGGTAACATTCGGGAGGCACGAGACTTAGTGCCAGGCGCAGATGCCCCACCCCTCTCGAGAAATTCGGGTTACTGCCCCCGGAAGGAAGTGGAACACTAGATCAAGCGCTCCACTTCCTTCTTGGAGCGCTAATGGGGCGGACACCTCAGCAGCGCTGCACACTGGGCCATGCAGCAATGCCACATCCGAGGGATCCTTCCCTCACTTTAATGGAAGGGCCCATGCTGCATACTCTGAAAGGAGAAAAGGCACCTACCTGGACCACCAGGGAGTGGGGGTGCCGCACGGTCAGCAATCACGGCCAGGACCCAAGTGAAGAAACCAAATCAGGAGCGGGAAAACAAAGGTAAGGTTTTTTTTGACTCGCCCCAGCAGTGGCCAGCCAGTGAGGCGCATCACCTGCAGCTGTCAGTGTTATCACCCTGCTGCAGGGAACGAAAGTCAATTTTGGGGCCTGGGTGCTAAAGGGGCGATGCACATGGCAATTACATCACGATCTCCGGGCACAGGAGATCGGGGCGTAAAACCGTAGAGCTGCCGCGAAACTCCCTCCCAATATGGCGGGAGTCGCTAACAATGCCGCATCCACAAATCCATTTGCGGGTGCTAACAGGAGCTGCAAATGCACCGAATTTCTAGCCCGGGCAGGACTCTTAACATAGAAACATAGAAAATAGGTGCAGGAGTAGGCCATTCAGCCCTTCTAGCCTGCACCACCATTCAATGAGTTCATGGCTGAACAAACATAGTGATGTTAAAGATCAAAGCTAATAAAATGACTGCACCATAAACCCATTATAACTGCTTTAGAAACATTGAAAAAAGCATTTTAAATTTTAAGGACTAAATTATTTAAAGTTTATTTTGTTGGATCTCAGTTAGTAAATGGATATAGAAGTTATGTGAATCAAAGGATCTCGGGCCAAAACTTTGCTTTAAATCATACTGACAATTTCACAACAAAAGTGTGCCCTACTCACTAATAGGGTGGTCAGATGACTTGTCACCAGAATTCTATTAATGCCACTCTAAAGCTGACCTTTGGCAGATACATGTCGCTTTTAATGTTTAGATTTTATATCCCGGAGTTTTGCTCAATTAATTTCAACCTCAGGGCAAAGTTTCATAAAGCATTATTTTCTTGGAAGTTGCTATTCGCTTCATTTAAGTAGGGTAGAGTCCATGAAAATACAAATTGTACATGGTCTGTTGGAAGGAACAAGCTGAATGGACCCTTTCCTTATTCCATACTTTATCATTCTCATGCATTTCCTTGAATAAAAAGTTCATTGATGTGAAAAAATACATGATCAATTGAGAACGTGCCATATTTCAAATAATGGAAGATGGTCTGTCCTACACTGAAATCAATTTTGTATTTGGAACCAGAATTTAGCATATTAGCCTGATTATATATCTTATATGAGCATTTTAAAATTGCAAAGGTTATCCAGTACTCAAAGCTTACGCTAGAATCATAAAATTGTTTAGCACAGGAGGTTAATCAACCTATTGTGCCCATGCCCTCTGTAAGAGCTATCCATTTAGTCCCATTCCCCTGCCCTTTCCCATTTTAAATTTGTCTTTTTAAAATATCTATCCACTTCTCATTTAAAAGCTATTATAGATTCTGATAGGTCATTCCATACCCTAACAAGTCTCCTAACCTCTCCCTTTATTATTTTGGCAATAATCTTAAACATATGGAGGCGGAATTGCTGTCAAGATCAATAACGTAAAACGGGCTGATAGTAAATCGGCAACCTGTTTTACACCGCGCCCAATTTTTTGTTCCGTTTAAGCTTTTTGATTCATTTTTGGAAATTATTGCTTGTAATGTATTTCCTTATTTTTCTCATCATCATTTCTTTGTGCATCCCACTATCTCTGCCCTAGTGAATGAATGAGAAGCTTGCTTCTAGAGCTGGTAATTAGATGTACAAGATTGGTCTGGTCTGAATGGCTCTCGCTTCCTTCCTCATTTACGATGTACTTGGTCTTCATTCTGCACCTGACTGTAATAACACTGATATGTATGGATAATTGGGAGTCTGAATCCACATCCTCTTGTTCTACCAGGCTCCCCATAGGCAGTTCAATTTTTAATGTTATGTTGGAGCACATGAAGTGCATGAATTGAGTGACCAGTTAACATGTTATCATTTATCATAATGCACAAATTTGCAGCATACCTTAGGAGATAAGAAAGTAAAACTTTAAACAAGGAGCTTATATAAATAGTTACCTCTATGGTTAAGTTACTGATCCTAGCATAATTCGGATCACTGTATAAAATTCTAGTGAATCAAACCACTTCCTAGATAGAAGTTCTAAAGAAGTTATTTTCCAAGCATAATATTTGAATGTTAAATCCTTATAAAAATATAAAATGGTGCCCTATTATCCAGTTTCTAATGTTCAACATATGAAATGTAATAAATCCAAGTTTGACCTCGACACAGCAGCATGTTTAACAAATAAAATCCATTGATGTAAAAAGCTTCATTGGTTTAATATTTTATGTTATTGTTGGATTAGATGGACTGAGGAGCAAAGATTTTTACATTAGCTCTTTTAGTTTAACTTACAGACATCCCAATTCAACCATTTTTTGGCAACATAGTTATGTAATTTCACAGTGCACTTCCACACTGTCATACAAAACATTTTGAGTTACTTTAAGATAGGCATAAATTGCAAGCAAAGGCCCATGGACAGTGTAATGCCCTGAAGACATTTCACAACTGGCACAATTTTCACTGTAGATCTCACCACATTGTCCCTTATGCATTAATAGTCTTTGACTGAGGTTATTGTCAGTTGGACTTGAAGTGCTTCAAAGAAACAAATAATTGCTGAAGAATGAAAATGATATTGCTTTGATAGACTGTACTGAAGATATCAGTGATAATTCTATCCTACATTATACTGGAGAATTCTAGTAAGCTGCCTTTTAGTTCAATTGGTATGGCTGTATAAGAACCATAGTAAATTCTTTGGCTCCAAGGCTAGAACTGAGGCTTGTCGATTTTCATGCATATTTTATTATTTCATGCACACATTCATGCATGCCACTTATGTCTGTTATAACTGGAAATATATTAAAATCAATGAAAAATGATCTCTTTGTGCACCAATCGAAGCTAAGAATTTGGATCAACTGTTTCAGATGTAATAGAAACTCAACAGAAATGTGTCATATAATGGGGCTTATGTGTGCTTCATTTTGGGAATTAGTTCTGAACAGTTTTTGTGTTGAAATTGATTTTTGGCTCAGATATATCAAATAGAGAACTCTATTTTCTGGTGATGTACCAGTTTCACACTAGTCACTGTGAAGGGAGTGAGACCATTACAATTTTACAGATTGTGGTAAGGCAATTCTTTCAACTGCTTTTATATACGATAGAGCAAGAGAGCTGTGAGAGGAGCTTCACCGACTTTGAATGTCAGATGCTGCTTTTAGTGGGGTAATGGGGCTTTGTGACCAAACGGGTTTTGAAAAAAATATATATATCTAAATAAATAAAAAGAAATAAACATAATATATGTGTATATAAATAAATATAAATAAATATAAAAGAGAATAATCTTGATGGAAAGTTTAGCCTGCATTTTACCAAGATAAACCAAGACCACTTATTCCAGACTTATCCTCCCTTCTCGGAGTCAGAAGATGGTGGGTTCACGTACCACTCCAGAGACTGGAGTACAAAATCTAGGTTGATACTAGATTGTATGTGCAATATTTGCTGATCATGCAAAATAGTTTTACGCATGATTAAAAAGTTTAAATTTACAGGGCTGGCCAATCGCCAATTTAACTTATACTGAATTTGATATTCAAGCAACTCAAAAACAATGCCATTTTGATTCAAAAAAGTACTACAGTTGGATGATAAACATACACAAATTTGAAAGTATGCCATGACACTGTAAATATTATTTTCAACACAGCCTCCTTTATAACTGTATAGATGTAACCTGCAAAATAAGTTATTTTTTGGGTTCATTTACATTTTTATCCAAATTGGGGTCATCGCTGTTTTGACAAATTTATCTTATTTATTATGGTATTAAAGACCACAAGGAAAATTTTCACTACCACTTATGGTAACGTGGCAGAAAATGACCCCACCCCCACTTACATCTATAATTGGCCTTCATTTGAAGGTAAGAATATTTAATGCAGTCACATGAAATTCCTAGGTCAGCATTACTCCCTTTAGTTTAAATGGGTGGGGGTAAACTACGATTGCGTTAAAATAGCACCAAGAAATTTGATATGAACATATCAAGTGTATATTGCTCTTCATGCAGCATAATTTCAAGACCTTTGAGATTAAAAACATTGCCAATGACCTACAGCACTGGAAATTTTTATTAAGTTGAGGAGAATATTACATTTTACATTCAAGAAATTATCATTTAAAAATTACCATGGTATTCTACAGATAATAAAGAAAATGTAGAATAGAAATCAAAATGTTGTTTGGAGAGAGCAATTCTATAATGCAGTTGTAACTTTTACAATGAAACCATAGGGCCAAATACGCCAGAAAAATAACAGCAAGTTAACCACCCACATCGTTATTAATGTGCAAATCGGCCAGCAAGTTCAGGGGGAGATGAGATACATTAATGCCAAAAGTTGCGCATCTCCAGAACTTGCTGGTCGATTTACGTCACTCCTGTAAGTGGTTTCCCTTTGGTGTTTTCGAAGCACCCCCACTTTACAATAGTTCTAGCGCTGGGAGTGATTACTGTACTGAACAGATGAATGAGTCAGGGACGGGTACCTTGGTCTGAGTACCAGCAATACTTTTATTAAAGTTAAAACACACACCTGCACCCAGTAAAACCACACACACCCTGGTGTATAAAACAAACAAATGCAGTACAATACACAGTCTGGCCCATCTAAATAGGCCCCTAACGCAAAGTACCCACGTCTAAAACGCCCCTGCTCAGATTCAAAATTGCACCACTAAATCTGTCCAACAGAAATATGCATACACTTATGATCCTTGCAAAAACCTCCCCACTAAAACCTCTAAAGCTTGGTTGGGGCACGCGACATCCTTTCACGTTATGTGGTGGTCTTAAAGATCCGTGGGCTAGGATAAATGCTCACCAATTACCCTTCTGACTTCATCACTGCTTCTCCTGTTCTCCTGATGGGGCATATCTTCTGGGTCCGTACCAAACTGTGGTATTCAATTCCAGTCTCAAGATCAGCCTCCCAGTCGAATCAGGAAGGCTCTCTTGGCTCGTTGATGGTGGTTTCTTCTCCCCGTCCCATACAGAGTGCTTGGTCCTTGTGCGTTGCATGCAGGCGGAGAAGAGGGGAGAGAGAGAGATGGCTTCCAACTGCGGTTCTGTTATACCTGCCAGACTGCTTAAAGTCCAACTATCCTTGCCGCCTGAGGTTGTCCAACTGAAAAGCAAATCACATCTCCAGCCTGTCTCTTTGTTACTGGGGCTCTTCCTGTGGATCTGGTTCCGAAAAGTCTGGGTGGCCACATCATTTCCTTTGTCTTTCGATGGCCTGAAACACCGGCCACTTTACTTAATGTCTTACTGATGGGTTCCCATTCCATTACAAAAGGCACCCAATTAACCATGATGTTCCTGCTTTCAACTATTTTTGTAGGCACCTATTAAATCAAATGTCCCCTGATTAAAGGGGAAGGGGGCACTCCAAAAACTTTTCAAGTGCCCCTTTGTTTTTTTTGAGTGGGGGGAGGTTTTAGGGCACTAAAAACAAAAATTATACAAGTGCCCCCTGGCTAAAAGGGGGGGAAGCACTAAAACCAGCACAATAAACAAATTAAACTTTAGACAATTAAAATCAAATTAAAATTTGGTTGCCGGGGGTGATGATGCACTCCAGTCCCTCTGGTGCCTGTTCCTGCTTTCAGCCATTCTCATTCCCACCCAGCTGATGTGTATTCAAGTTAAAACATGTTTGGACTTGCCCAGGTTAGCTCTTCTGCTGTACAGTGAATGTGTCCCAGCAAAGTTCAAAACCTATAAGTCCAAAAGTTTACGCCGATGTTTTCACCGAATCTTATATTCCGCTGTTGGCCACACTTCTCGCCCTTAGCATTCCCGTTATTTTCAAGAACTTAGTGGATTTGCACATTAATTGGTCATTAAACTCGCCACAGAAAATCAGTGCCCATCATCATAGGCAGTCCCTTGGAATCGAGGAAGACTTGCTTCCACTCTTAACAGGTGGCTGTACAGTCCAATACGAGAACCACAGACTCTGTCACAGGTGAGACAGGTAGTCGTTGAGGGATGGGGTGGGTGGGACTGGTTTGCCGCACGCTCTTTCCGCTGCCTGCGCTTGATTTCTGCATGCTCTCGGCGACGAGACTCAAGGTGCTCAGCACTCTCCCGGATGCTCTTCATCCACTTAGGGCAGTCTTTGGCCAGGGACTCCCAGGTGTCAGTGGGGATGTTGCACTTTATCAGGGAGGCTTTGAGGGTGTCCTTGTAACGTTTCCGCTGGCCACCTTTGGCTCGTTTGCCATGAAGGAGTACCGAGTAGAGCGCTTGCTTTGGGAGTTTCGTGCCTGGCATGTGAACTATGTGGCCTGCTCAATGGAGCGGATCGAGTGTGGTCAGAGCTTCAATGCTGGGATGTTGGCCTGGTTGAGGATGCTAACGTTGGTGCGTCTGTCCTCCCAGGGATTTGTATGATCTTGCGGAGACATCCTTGGTGGTATTTCTCCAGCGACTTGAGGTGTCTACTGTACATGGTCCATGTTTCTGAGCCAGACAGGAGGGCAGGAATTACTACAGCCCTGTAGACCATGAGCTTGGTGGCAGATTTGAGGGCCTGGTCTTCAAACACTCTTTTACTCAGGCGGCTGAAGGCTGCACTGGCGCACTGGAGGCGGTGTTGGATTTTGTCGTCAATTGTTGATAGGAGGCTCCCGAGATAAGGGAAGTGGTCTACGTTGTCCAGGGCCGTTCCATGGATCTTGATGACGGGGGCAGTGTTGTGCGGCGAGGGCAGGCTGGTGGAGGACCTTTGTCTTACTGATATTTAGCATAAGGCCCATGCTTTCGTACGCCTCAGTAAATATGTCAACTATATCCTGGAGTTCAGCCTCTGTATGTGCGCAGATTCAACCGCCGTCTGCGTACTGTAGCTCGACGACAAAGGTTGGGGTGGTCTTGGACCTGCCTGGAGACGGCGAAGGTTGAACAGGTTCCCACTAGTTCTGTAGTTTAGTTCCACTCCAGTGGGGAACTTGTTGACTGTGAGGTGGAGCATGGCAGCGAGGAAGATTGAGAAGAGAGTTGGGGCAATGACGCAGCCCTGCTTGACCCCGGTCCGGACGTGGATTGGGTCTGTAATGGATCCGTTGGTAAGGATCATGGCTTGCATGTCGTCGTGAAGCAGGCGCAGGATGGTGATGTACTTTTGGGGGCATCCGAAACGGAGGAGGACGCTCCATAGACCCTCGCGGTTGACAGTGTCAAAGGCCTTTGTAACAGCACAAGCACGCTTTTAACGACATGATAATTATTAATGCAATGACAATCTCTCTGGCCCAGAAAGGGAACAACTTAAATTGTTGAGTCTCATTCCTGCATGTAGTAAATTCTTCAGAGATTTTTTTAAAATCTAAGTTGACATTTTTCAATTTTTTCTTAAACTTCCAGTCTCTTTTTTCTCTCTTAATCCAATCTTTCTTACCCTCTTTTTATTTCTCTTGCTGAATCCGATTTGACTCTAATTCACCCTCCTTCTCAGTCATTCCTCTCTTTCTTTCTCAACCCTTTAATCTCATTGATTAAGGAGATACACTATCGGTCCCGTCGTTCACTCAGGTCCCAGATGCCCTATTGCCCTTACAACATTATCAGCTCGTTCTTCCAACAAGTTATAGCATGAATTATAGTTGAGTTGAAGATGCAAGAAGATCTGGCCCAGACTTATTTGAAAATGTTTTATTCCAGTTCATGTCATGTAATCAATAGGATATCACAAAACTAGATTTGAAGCCTCATTGGAGCACGCAAAATAAAATGCTCTATTTTCCCCATCAATTTCATGTTTCTACTTATTCTGTTGGATCAAGCTGCAGGTGGTATAAATGTGGAATCTGCAAGTTTAAAAATATGCGGCTAGAAGCTGCACTTTTGTGGTTATCAATGGGCGATATTTCTGGCGTGGTTACTAAAAAAGGGTTTTCAGATCGCCGGCTTCTCATCCATTCTCAAAGCACCTAGTTTCCACTTTTGAATATGGGCGTTACTGCGAGCGATATAAAATGGGCGGTAGCATAAAAAAATTTTGACCTTCTGCCATAAAGTGTGGCCGTCCTTAGCAACGGCATGGCAACGCTCGATTCCCGCGATTCTGGCGGTCAAGGGTCATCATGACATGCGCAGAAGAGGAGACAGAGAGAGAGGGAGCTCAGAGGGACTGAAGGCATGTCTGGGTGTGGTGTGGCTGATTTGGGAGGAAGGAGGGAGACTTTAGAGCTTCACAGCAAGTAGGCAAACAAAAGGTAGCTGTTACCAGCCACATATTTCATGGAATTTGGGCTATAATGGAGAGAAAGGAAGAGGCACCACAGCACGCTGTGAAGACTGACGCTGGAGAGAGCAGTGAGGTGGGAGAGGAGCACATTGGAGGGCGCAAAAGAGCCAGGAGGTTCTTGGACGAGGCAAATGCCTCCCTCTTGCAGGAGGTCGAGTTATGCTAGGGTGATTTGACACAGGGAGGGCGTGGGAAGCCCAGCCCAAAGGCATACCAGAGGATATGCATCGGGATAGCAGAGGTGGTCTCGTCGGTGACCAACGAGGTGCGTGAGGGCAACCAATGCCGCAAATGATAGAATGACCTTGTGGAATCTGCAAGAGTAAGTATTACATTGATTTACATGTACTTATGTACTTATATAATTTGATTTGTAACAGTCATGAGTGACTATCAGCAGATGAGAGGTATTTCACTTTTACCGGGAATGTTTTACTCAAAGCCTGCAGTCACGATGTACATCTTTAGGTAAACAATGATAATTATCATAATAATCATGATTACATCTGTCGGTTATGTGTTGTGTCACTGTCTGTGATAGTACCTAGCAATGATAGCATGCAATGATCTCATGCCATGTCATCCTGTCACCTTTTACAGAAGAAGCTATCGATGATGAGGTCCATGCAGAGGCGAACGAGTGGGGGGCCACCAGTCCCCAGCGACATCACTGACATGGAGGAGCGTGTGCTAGCACTCATGGGGAAGCAACCCCAGAGAGCCACGGATGCACCTGCAGAACCTGAAGTGATGCCACGTGAATAAAGCTTATACCAATACCTGATGTAAATTCAATAGATGCCACACCCACTCATATCCGAACAATCATATATGTAGATGATTTCTAAAATTGTCATATAAATAATGATGGCCTAATGAAAATCATTGCAATGCAAATGTGTTGATGTTCATGAAATGTGATGTCTGTGAAGATTTTGATAGTGGTGGTGCTTTTGTCATGCATATGCTGTGTGTAACACTGGACTCACCTCGTCACCCACGCACCCCCTTCTCCTCTAATAACCTAATTTTGTTTTGCAGCTCAGCCAGCAGCGCATCGCAAGACAAGGCCAAAGAGGCCAGAAGGTGGGGGCAGGGCAGGAGTCGGCAGACGATCCTACTACATCTGGTGCTAAGGAGCTCCGATTGTTGCCCGTCAATCTGCTGGATTTGTTCTCTACGGAGGAGAGCGCGAACTTCAAGGAACCTCCATCGCCACGCTCCAGAAGCCATTCCACCCCAAGTCCATCTAGTGGTCCTCCGGTCATCCCTGCCTCCACTTTGGAGGTACCGGGCCCCCCATTTGTCCTCAGGACGGCGCCGACCCTGCGGTGGCCTCATGGACGCGGCAGGTCTGTGCCACGAGAGCCACATGACAGCGGAGAGATGGTACAGCTGTCCAGGAGGACTGTAGACATTGGTGACCTGCTCATCGAAGCAACCCGACAGTTGGCCACCATCTTCGGCACCATGACCGAGTACATTCCGCGGATGGCGGAGTCCCTGGATGCGATAGCCAGGAACACTGATGCCACAGGCCTACCAGTGGTCCCCGAGTGCAGTACTCCAACCCTAGCTTCCGCACCACCACTGCGAATGACAGATGAGAGCAAGGACCAAGATCCTGCTACTACATGACAGAATGTTGCCCCCTCGGCACTCCCCGCTCCCATAACCGTCCAACGACCACATTTGCCTTCATCCCCCCTAATGAGGAGTTCCTCGGCCAGGCGCCTTGGAGCGAGGAGGGGAAGGGGTAGAGATGGGGAGAAGAAGGGGAGGGTGGAAGGAAAGTGATGTGCATGATACTTAAAGGGTGGATAGGCAATAGCAAACATTTAAAGTTCATAAAGATGAAGTTCAACAATTGCACATCCCTGTCTGGAGTAAAAATAAAATGGGGAAGGTGGCTCAACCATGGCTTACAAGAGAAATTAAGGATAGTGTTAAATCCAAGGAAGAGGCATATAAATTGGCCAGAAAAAGCAGCAAACCTGAGGACTGGGAGAAATTTAGAATTCAGCAGAAGAGGACAAAGGGTTTAATTAGGAGGGGGGAAATAGAGTATGAGAGGAAGCTTGCCGGGAACATAAAAACAGACTGCAAAAGCTTCTATAAATATGTGAAGAGAAAAAGATTAGTGAAGACAAACGTAGTCAAATTCAGGTGAATTTATAATGGGGAACAAAGAAATGGCAGACCAGTTGAACAAATTCTTTGGTTCTGTCTTCACGAAGGAAGACACAAATAACCTTCTGGAAGTACTAGGGGACCGAGGGTCTAGTGAGAAGGAGGAACTGAAGGATATCCTTATTAGGTGGGAAATTGTGTTCGGGAAATTGATGGGATTGAAGGCTGATAAATATCCGGGGCCTGATAGTCTGCATCCCAGATGTACTTAAGGAAGTGGCCATAGAAATAGTGGATGCATTGGTGATCATTTTCCAACAATCTATCGACTCTGGATCAGTTCCTATGGACTGGAGGGTAGCTAATGTAACACCACTTTTTAAAAAAGGAGGGAGAGAGAAAATGGTAATTATAGACCGGTTAGCCTGACATCAGTAGTGGGGAAAATGTTGGAATCAATTATTAAAGATGAAATAACAGCGCATTTGTAAAGCAGTGACAGGATCGGTCCAAGTCCACATGGATTTATGAAAGGGACATCATGCTTCACAAATCTTCATGAATTTGTTGAAGATGTAACTAGTAGAGTGGACAAAGGAGAACCTGTGGATGTGGTGTATTTGGACATTCAAAAGGCTTTTGACAAGGTCCCACACAAGAGATTGGTATGCAAAATTAAAGTATTGGGGGTAATGTACTGACGTGGATAGAGAACTGGTTGGCAGACAGGAAGCTGAGAGTCGGGATAAACGGGTCCTTTTCAGAATGGCAGGCAGTGACTAGTAGGGTGCCGCAGGGCTCAGTGCTGGGACCCCAGCTATTTACAATATACACTAATGATTTGGATGAAGGAATTGAGTGTAATATCTCCAAGTTTGCGGATGACACTAAACTGGGTGGCGGTGTGAGCTGTGAGGAGGATGCTAAGAGGCTGCAGGGTGACTTGGACAGGTTAGGTGAGTGGGCAAATGCATGGCAGATGCAGTATAATGTGGATAAATGTGAGGTTATCCATTTTTGGGGCAAAAACACGAAGGCAGAATATTATCTGAATGGTGGCAGATTAGGAAAAGGGGAGGTGCAACGAGACCTGGGTGTCATGGTACATCAGTCATTGAAAGTTGGCATGCAGGTACAGCAGGCGGTGAAGAAGGAAAATGGTATGTTGGCCTTCATACCTAGAGGTTTTGAGTATAGGAGCAGGGAGGTCTTACTGCAGTTGTACAGGGCCTTGGTGAGGCCTCACTTGGAATATTGTGTTCAATTTTAGTCTCCTAATCTGAGGAAGGACATTCTTGCTATTGAGGGAGTGCAGCGAAGGTTCACCAGACTGATTCCTGGGATGGCTGAACTGACATATGAGGAGAGACTGGATTGACTGGGCCTTTATTCACTGGAGTTTAGAAGGATGAGAGGGGATCTCATAGAAACATATAAAATTCTGACGGGACTGGACAGGTTAGATGCAGGAAGAATGTTCCCGATGTTGGGGAAGTCCAGAACCAGGGGACACAGACTAAGGATAAGTGGTAAGCTATTAGGACTGAGATGAGGAGAATCTTCATCACTCAGAGAGTTGTTAACCTGTGGAATTCCCTACCGCAGAGAGTTGTTGATGCCAATTCGTTGGATATATTCAAGAGGGAGTTAGATATGACTCTTATGGCTAAAGGGATAAAGAGGTATGGAGAGGAAGCAGGAAAGGGGTGCTGAGGTGAATGATCATTCGAAGAGCCGAAAGGCCTACTCCTGCACCTATTTTCTATGTTACTATGTTTCTATGTGATTTCAGACCAATGTTGGTATTACATTTTTTGTTATTGAACATAACCTTATTGCGCATTGTCTCAGAGTGCTACACCATTACACACTGGTAATTCCTTAACATGAAAGGGTTAAATACAATTTCACATCAATCAACATAAATTTTAACTGGCACCAAGGTGATGGGCACCATTGATGTCTGAGCTGCACACACACACAGCAGTGTGTCAGCGTTCTCACTCACATCAATGCTCTTTCACGCAAATCGTTCAGATATCAGCTCCTCATGTAAGAGTGGGATTTTAAAAATGCCAGCCACACCGCTGGCGTTCATTCAGAACAGTTCCACTTTTTGTGACCGTTTTTTTGGGCAAGTGATATTGTGGCCGATATGTGTGCGAGGTGGTGAAATTGATGCTGGCCGATCTTCTGGACGGTAGTTTCGGTAAATATACGCCAAAAAAAAGTGGGCGGGCGCTAATATTGCATCCCAGCGTTAATTCCGGGCAGAAATTAATGCTGGGCAATATAATGGGCGTTAATTTTGCCCATTCTGATGATACCGCCCCAAAGAATTAGGCGTGCGGTAATATTTTTTCCCGGCGTTAAGCACATTGGAAAAGTAACACTTGCCGATAAGTTTCCTAAAAATGCCCGTCAGTTTCCATTTTGTGCCAAAATGGGTGATATATGGGCATTATACATCATTTCAGCAGTAAAATGGACGTTAAGTGGGCGTTAAGCATGCAAAAAAAGTGAAGGTTCTAGCCCATGAAGTATTTAGAACTTCAGCTCCTTTAATGCTAAAGCATTGTTTAGAAAATCCAAAATTCCAGTACACCACTTGTAAAATCATAGATCTGACTGTTCCATTGGGTAAATATTGGACCATCATCATCATAGGCAGTCCCTCGGAATTGAGGAAGACTTGCTTCCACTCCTGAAGTGAGTTCTTTGGTGGCTGAACAGTCCAATATGAGAGCCACAGACTCTGTCACAGGTGGGACAGACAGTTGTTGAAGGAAGGGGTGAGTGGGACTGGTTTGTCGCACGCTCCTTCCGCTGCCTGCGCTTAATCTCTAGCTCGCTCTTGGTGTTGAGACTCGAGTTGCTCAATGCCCTCCCGGATGCACTTTCTCCACTTAGGGCGGTCTTTGGCCAGGGACTCCCAGGTGTCAGTGGAGATGTCGCACTTTATCAGGGAGGCTTTGAGGGTGTCCTTGTAATGTTTCCGCTGCCCACCTTTGGCTCGTTTGCCGTGAAGGAGCTCTGCATAGAGCACTTTCTTTGGAAGTCTCATGTCTGGCATGCGAACTATGTGGCTTGCCCAGCGAAGCTGATCGAGTGTGGTCAGCGCTTCAATGCTGGGGATGTTAGCCTGCACGAGGACACTGATGTTGGTGCATCTGTCCTCCCAGGGGATTTAAAGGATCTTGCGGAGACATCGTTGGTGATATATATCTTCAGCGACTTGAAGTGTCTTCTGTACCTCGTCCATGCCTCTGAGCCATATAGGAGGGCGGGTATTACTACAGCCCTGTAGACCATGAGCTTGGTGGTAGATTTGAGGGCCTGGTCTTTGAACACTCTTTTCCTCAGGCGACCAAAGGAAGCACTGGCACACTGAAGGAAGTGTTGGATCTCCGCATCAATGTCTGCTTTTGTTGACAAGAGGCTCCCGAGGTATGGGAAATGATCTACGTTGTCGAGGGCCGCGCTGTAGATCTTGAAGACTGGGAGGGCAGTGCTGTGCGGCGAGGACAGGCTGGTGGAGGACCTTTGTCTTACAGATGTTTAGCGTAAGGCCCATGCTTTCATATGCCTCAGTAAATACATGGACTATATCCTGGAGTTCAACCTCAGAATGTGCGCAGACACAGGCGTCGTCCACGTACTGAAGCTCAATGACAGAGGTTGGGGTGATCTTGGACCAGGCCTGGAGGCGGCGTAGGTTAAACAGCTTCCCACTGGTTCTGTAGTTTAGTTCCACTCCAGCGGGGAGCTTGTTGACTGTGAGGTGAAGCATGGCGGCGAGGAAGATTGAGAAGAGGGTTGGGGCCATGACACAGCCCTGTTTGATCCTGGTCCGGACATGGATTGGGTCTGTGATGGATCCGTTGGTAAGGATCACGGCCTGCATGTCGTTGTGGAGCAGGCGAAGGATGTTGAAAAACTTTTGGGGGCATCCGAAACGGAGGACGACGCTCCATTGACCCTTGCGGCTGACAGTGTCAAAGGCCTTTGTAAGGTCGAACAAGGCCATGTATAAGGGCTGGCGCTGCTCCCTGTATTTTTCCTGCAGCTGTCGCACTGCAAAGATCATGTCCGTTGTGCCCCTTAGGGGATGAAATCCACACGGTGATTCCGGGAGGAGCTTCTCGGCCACAGGGAATAGACGGTTGAGGAGAACTCCAGCGACAACTTTCTCAGTGGCTGATAGCAGAAAGATTCCTCTGTAGTTGCCGCAGTTGGACTTGTCCCCTTTTTTGAAGATGGTCACGATCACTGCATCTCTGACATCTCCCGGCATGCTCTCCTCCCTCCAGATGAGAGGTGAGGTCATGTATCCTTGCCAACAGCACCTCTCCACCATACTTTAGCGCCTCAGCAGGAATTCCATCTGCTCCCGTAGCCTTATTGTTCTTGAGCTGTCTTATGGCTTTTCCTACCTCATACAACGTTGGGGTTTCACTGAGGTGGTGGCGGGTCGCATGCTGCAGGATGGAGCCGAGAACACTCGAGTCAAAGGCAGAGTCTCGATTGAGGAGATCTTCGAAGTGCTCCTTCCAGCGGGCCCTGACAGCCTCGTTGTCCTTGATGAGTGTTTTCCCGTTCTTGGCCAGCAGTGGGTTGGGGCCTTGGGAGTTTGGACCATAGGTGGCCTTGACTGCGATGAAGAATTGGCATATCGTGCTGTCAGCCTTTTGTTGTATCTCCTGTTCTTTCTCAATCCACCATCTGTTCTTTAGGTCCTGGGTTTTTTGTTGGACCTCAGCCTTGAGCCGTCTGTAATTTTGCTTTGCCTCTCCCGAGTTGGGTTGTTGCTTGAGGCTCAGGCGCTTACGATCTATTAGTTCTTGGATCTCCTGATCATTTTCATCAAACCAGTCCTGGTGTTTTTTGGTTGAGTGACCAAGTGTCTCTTCACAGGCACTGATTATGGAGGCCTGGAGGGCAGACCAAGCGCTGTGGGCATTGAGCATCTCAGGGTCATCAAGGCACTCCAGGTTAGCTGTGAAGCGCTGGCTGTATAGGGTTCTCTTAGCTGGGTCTTTAAGTGCCCCGGCATTGACTTTTTTGCGGCACTGCTTCTGCTGTCCCTTCTGCTTTGGGGTTATGTTAATGTTGATGATGTATCGGATTAGGCGGTGGTCCGTCCAGCAGTCGCCAGCTCCTGTCATGGCGCGGGTGATGCGCACATCCTTGCGATCCCTGGCTCGGACAATGTCATAGTCGAGCAGGTGCTAGTGGTTGGAGCGAGGGTGTTGCCACAATGCCTTGTATATGTCCCTCTGGCGAAACAGGGTGTTGGTGATGAGGAGTTTATGTTCTAGACATTTTGTCAGGAGTAGGGCACCGCTGGAGTTGGCTTTCCCTACTCCCTCTCTGCCAATCACGCCTCCCCAGAGGGCTGTGTCTTTGCCAACTCTGGCGTTGTAGTCGCCTAGGAGGATCAATTTGTCACCCGGGGGGACGCGGGACAGGGGTGTTTCGAGGTTGCAATAAAAACCCTCTTTGGTCTCATCCATTCCATCAAGCTTCCGGCCAACATCTCGCAATTAGGCTCATACAGCAGTGCCAGATCTCCAGTCGTCTTGGACCCCCTTGCCACTGGACCAAGACCTAGCTATGTCAAGCCCGTGTGGTTGCCAGTGTGCAGCGCCCACCCCACGTTAAAAGAACTCACGCAAAGACATCTTCCACTTCATTAACATGAGGTTCAGGACCTGGAACGTCAGGACACTCATGGACAACTCCAACAGCAACAGGCCGGAACGCTGCACCGCCATAGTCACCTGGGAACTTAGATGCTTTGACATCGACATCACCACCCTAAACGAGACCCGGCAGGCAGGGGAAGGCCAGCTCAAGGAACAAGATGGAGGCTACACCTTTTTCAGGAAAGGAAAACCTTCATTGAGTCGGCTTCGCTATCAAAAATGAGCCTCAAAGACTCCCCCTGCAGGGTTAACGAATGCCTCGTGACTCTCCGACTCACCCTATCCTGGAACCAATACGCCCCAACACTTGATGCAATGGATGAGACCAAAGAGGGTTTTTATTCCAACCTCGAAACATATTGGATCACATACTTTCTGGTCATGAAAGTGGTAAATTATACCAGCCCCTGATTTACACCTATAAATTCTATCACATTCTTCCTTACCTGGCTCTTAATATATTGGCCCTGAATTTGCAATCAGTTTGATGGCAAACTGTCAGAGTACGCTGTCATACCGCCTTTGAAACTGATCGTAAGTTCAGGATTTCCGCATGAGCTTGTGCATGTGCTAAATCCCGAACTTTCGATCTGTCACGTTACGGCCACACAGAGGCTTTGCAACATCTTTCACTTCCTGATAGGAATCAACGTGCTGGCGAAAAGTTGGGCTAATTGCCCAAATACTCTCAAATAATTATGCTTTCAATTTTTAATTCTTAGGCAAATAGGCGCAGGAAGCCTGTTGCACAGTGTAAGGCGATGGGATGAGAAAATTGCAACAACAAAAGTTCTTGTCAATGCTTTGTAACAGCAGAGTACACAGTCATCATCAGTGTTGAGGCTTGGACAAATAGGGAGATGTGCCCTATACAGTAAAAGCATAAATGCATTTATACATGCATTTTTGATTTTGCTATACGTAGTGAACGGAACAAATCTTCCCACAACATTACTTAATAGTTTTAGCTTTTAGTAACAGAGTTGTCTTCATTTTTTTCTGCAAAATATGTTCCATTTAATTTTAATATGAAAATGTCAAAAATGGCAAGGTTGTTGCATATTGGCTCACCTACATTTTCACTTTTGCGCTAGTAATAGACATCGATTTAAAAGACACACAAACTTATTTAAATGTGGAATACAATTGTTAATGATGTCTTTCCAATGCATTGTCTCAGTTTCATTGATATTTAGTGGAGACCAAGTGATAATTGAGCCCATCTCGAGCTGGTAAATAATTGTAAAATTACAGCCGAATCTCTGTTTTTAAAAAAGAGTTAAACATAGAAAGCTTAAACATGTCATAAGTCATGATATTTAAGTTCTTGAGATTATGTTTCCCTTACAGTAATTGTACCTTGAAGTGGCTATAAATTTTTCTTCTCCCCATTTAATTTCATTTGCCCTAATGTTCCATTTTTTCCACGAGATCGACAACTTTGTTGATATTTGCTTCTTATTGCTGACCCTGTTCTACGGTCATAAATATATTTGTGAAGGTTTCATTTCCATTCTTATCCTATATGGGTGAACCCCTCCTCTTGTCACTTCACACATAAGGGCTTCGCTGTAGCTTATAGGCTAAGAGTAAAGAAGTAAAAGAACCACCGTTCCACGTGATCCCAAGTTAGCATATGCACAAAGGAAGTTCTTGCAGGGAAGATCACATGAGGTAGGCGCGGATTTACTTACAGATATCAACAGCGTACTCCTTAGCTTTGACACCGACCACAAATTCAGGCATTTACCATTAACTTTTCCAGTCAGTTACAACCCTATTAATTTTCCGTGCGGCTGCCCACATTATGTCATTTTTCTCACTAAAGCCTTATCATTTCTCTTTTCTTCTGCTAGTTCAAAGATCATTCTCCAACATACATTTTGGGCAATTTACACATCTGCAAATCACAGAAGAGAAACAGATACAACAAAGGTGAACCAGTTGTGAGCTGCACAAAGGTTGTACATTCTGCAATAGTGAAATATCCAATTTATACCTCGAGTGAGGAGGAGCTCGTAATTATTGAGTAACAAAGTCATGAATAAGTTGTGACGATGGTCATAGGCGATATAAAGTTTGGATTACACAGTTACCTATTCTGATTTATGTTTATTCTGTGAGATTTTCTTTTTATAAATGAATCTATTGTTAATAATACATGATTGGATTTAGTGGGAGAATGGAAATCCAGTGCACCAAATATTATGAAGTATTTCATGCAGCAGTCAGTAACAGTGAGATTGGAGTATTGTGGGGAAAGAACTTACATTTATAGAATGCCTTTAACATAGAAAAAGTTCCAACGCTCTTCACGGAAGTGCAATCAAAAAGTGGAAACCAAGCCAAGGAAGGAGATATTAGAAGGGGTGCTAGAAGCTTGGTCAAAGAGGTTTTATTCTAATTGATAAGAGTATCACCACATTATCCATTCCAGTTGTTTACACAAATATCCATATTGTATTTTTTGTAGCAATCAGGCTTGCAAGTCTAAAAATACTTTTAAACCTAAAATCAAATATTTGTTTGTCAGCATTTATTTTTTATGGACAATATGAAAAACTTAGCTTTTGAAAGCAAAATTACTGGAGTTTGATGGGATACTTGATGTGTATTTTATTGCTAACTGGCTTTTATTTATTTTTTGGTACCTTTCCTAAAATGGGGGTAAGCGAGACAGCTACTGTGGCCTTCTCCGCAGGAAATTAAATACTGCTGCCAAATCTTAACCTTCCTGCACTCTTCTCACTGCCCTCAGATAGCTACCTCCTGAAGAGCTTTTTCTGCTGATTGTTACGCTCGTGTTAAGCATTTCCTCTTTTGAATGTGAAAGGAGAGGTCAGTGTCTTTTTCTTCTGCAGTAAGTGCTAGTATTGTTCTCTGTCCTTTTGAACTAGGAATGAACTGTCCTAATTTTAAAACACTGCCTGAAGCCTCATCAGTCTGTGTCTGATTACACATTCGTCGAAGCTCTCTTCCCAAAATATTTCCACTAGCCTCCCCCCTTATGGTACAGCCTTCAACTTGATTGACCTTTAAATACTGAATTTCCGTTTGCAGGTTTTTCTACTTGCACATGTTTGGTATCACGCTGCATCTGGGAAAGTGAACATTTTCTAGGTGGATCTGTAATTTTAAATTAGATGATTGCATTCCCATAGAAGATAGAAGTACTGAAGAAGTGGGAAATTTGCAATGTGTTGCAAACAGCCTTATATCCTGTGCCTGTCAAAAGTTGCCCACAAACCTACTTGTCATACACCACTAAAAAGGCTTTTGCATAATGATCGTAGGGGTGAAATAGGTCTTGGACAGTTGTGCAAAATGGATGACAGTGAATTGGCAGCCCGTTCTACACCCTGCCTGATTTTCTTTTCATTTGTCCTAATGTCACCTACTTTAGGTTTGTGTCAATTTTTGTCTGATTATGCTCCTGTTTAACTGAAAGTTGTGGTTGTATTGAAGTAAAATAGGCTAACAATACACTTTCATTCGCTTTGGCTACTGCTGATTTTGTGCTACTGCCAGGATGAATTTCACCAACACCCCCATATCTTTGAAACTGTCCACAGTTGTTCCAAATATTACACTGAGTTTGCTTATTCTTCTCCAGAAGATGTTTATTAGACTTTGCTTTTCACTACATGTACAATGCCCCTTTAGAATTGCATAAAAGAAAAATAAAGAGCTAAGAGGGAGTTCTGCAGAAGATAGCATGTTTGTGCCATACAAAAATATGGGGGAAGAAATTGGACCCTGCTGCATCTGTTTTTTGAATGCGGAACTGGGCCAGAAACATCAATTCCAAGGTGATCCATGGACGACCTCAAATTCCTTGAGATGATTTTTCCAGCACCCCTGGTGGCCGATAAAACAGGCGTTGGTCCCCTTACATATATAAATGAGGGGCCTAATACCCATTTTGGAAACTGACTCCTAAATTGGATGGTGCTGAATGGAGCAGGCGCCGGGCGAACTCCATTTAAAATTCTTCAGTGGTTGCTAAGGCTGTCAACAAAAAAGTACATTAAAAAAATGTTCATGTTTGATGTGGAGCCAGGAGGAGCAGCTCCACACCATTCCCGAGGCCCACTTGCCCCTGATCGCCACCCTCCCAACCACCCTTCCTGTTCTCCTCTCCCCTTTCTTGAGAGCCATTGCCAGCGAGGCAAGTGGCCTGAAATGGGTGAGCTGCCTTTGGTGGCGCTAGCAGATTGACCAAATTATTAAAATGAAGACTGAGGCCCAATTTAGCGTGAGTCTTAGGCCTCACCATGGGTTATGCATCCAAAATGAGCCATAACCAATTTCTACCCCAGCATTTTATGAATGAAATACTACATGAGCAACAAAATAATCACCTACACTGTGCATTCAGATATACAATATGTTCTATATTCCTATCAGAAGCAGTTAGTATCCTATTCACAACATTTCCTTTTGAAGGAAAATTAATGCAGCACACTTTGTTATTTGTATATTCTTCCAATCGCAGGAATTCATTTGATAATCACAATTCCTTAACTGACACATTAGATGAAATAGGATAGGCTTGATTGATGCACCCATCATACACATATGGGTAAGATACCCCACACCTGACAGTATCTTAGCAACAACTTCAGGGTGATGGAAACATAGGACTAAAATTTATAGTTTCCTCTGCCCCCACACATCCATCATATTCTCTCATGCTGTGCCGGCCATACCCGTATTTATTTTGCAATCACTTTCCTTCCACAGATGGGGATGATCTACCTTCGGTATGCAAAGGAACATCACATCTTCTCAAAGCATGGGGTTTGCTCTGGCCTAAGACATGCTGCAAAGAGGCCCATCACTAAAAATCTAATTAGGACAGGCAAATGATTTTCCCAAAGGAGGAGTCAACTAAATCAAAGCCCAATATGCTAGAGTCCTTCTTGAGATAGATTGCTCAGCAGCACGATAGCAGGATGTGTATGGGCATTTATCCAATTAACATGGTTAACATTCATCAATATTTATTACAGTACATTCTATATAATATTTTGAACTGCACAAACACTATATTTACTTCCTTGGATGTGAAATGCACCCACCTGCAGCAAAAGTTCAATTTTTTTCCAATGACATGAACATCGCCGTACTTCCAAGCAAACACAAGTCTTTGTAAGCAGTTAGGATGTATTGCAACATAGTCTGAAGCTTGGGATACATCCTAACAACATATGTATATTACAAGAAGCTGCATGTCACATGAAATTGAACCTGGTGGTGGCTGACAGCACAAAGGCTCAGATAATTTGTCTGAGTGCTTAGGGACAAGGCCTTTGACTTCCCATCACTTACCACAGGTGCCAATAAATTCATATCAGTAAGTGCTGGGGAACCGTGGATGTAGACTCCTTCATTTAGTACTGCATACATACAATTCTGGTATGTTTGCAACTTTCCACCACAGTTACTCCATACAAACGTTTTTGATTGATATAGGGCTAGAACTTTCACTTTTGAGCTTACCCAAAAATGGGCATTATTTCCGGCGTGGGCGGTAAAAAAGGGTTTTCAGATCGCTGGCTTCTCGCCCATTCTCAAAACACCTAGTTTACATTTTTGAAAATGGGCATTACCATGAGCGGTTTCAAATGGGCGGTAGCATAAAATGTTTCTGACCATCTGCCATAAAGTGTGGCCATCCTTAGCAATGGCATGGCAACGCTCAATTCCCGCAATTCAGGAGGTCAAGGGTTACCATGACTTGCGCAGAAGAGGAGACAGAGAGAGAGGGAGCTCAGAGGGACTGAAGGCATGTCTGGGTGTGGTGTGGCTGATTTGGGAGGAAGGAGGGAGATTTTAGAGCTTCACAGCAAGTAGGCAAACAAAAATTAGCTGTTACCAGTCACATATTTCACGGAATTTGGCCTATAATGGAGAGAGAGGAAGAGGCATCACAACACGCTGTGGAGACTGATGCTGGAGAAAGCAGTGAGGTGGGAGAGGAGCACATTGGAGGGTGCAAAAGAGCGAGGAGGTTCTCGGACGAGGCAAATGCCTCCCTCCTGCAGGAGGTCAAGTTACACTGGGGTGATTTGACACAGGGAGGGCGTGGGAAGCCCACCTCAAAGTCCTACCAGAGGATATGGACCGAGATAGCAGAGGTGGTCTCGTCGGCGACCAACAAGGTGCGTGAGGGCAACCAATGTCACAAATGATGGAACGACCTTGTGGGATTCGCAAGAGTAAGTATTACATTGATTTACATGTACTTATGTATTTATATAATTTGATTTGTAACAGTCATGACTGACTATCAGCAGATGTGAGGTCTTGCACTTTTACCGGGAATGTTTGACTCAAAGCCTGCGGTGACGGTGTACATCTTTAGGTAAAGAATGTTAATAAGCAAAATAATCATGATTACATCTGTTGGTTATGTGTTGTATCAGTGTCTGTGACAGTACCTAGCAATGATATCACGCAATGATCTCATGCCATGTCATCCTGTCACCTTTTACAGAAGAAGCTATCGACGATGAGGTCCGTGCAGAGGTGAACGGGTGGGGGGCCACCAGTCCCCAGCAACATCACTGAGATGGAGGAGCGAGTGCTTGTACTCATGGGGAAGCACTCATGGACAGCCACGGATGCATCTGCAGACCCTGAAGTGATGCCACGTGAGTAAAGCTTACACCATTGCGTAATGTAAAGTCAATAGATGCCACACCAACTCATATCCGAACAATCATATATGATAGATGATTTCTAAACGTGTCATAGAAATAATGATGGCCTAATGAAAATCATTGCAATGCACAATGTGTTGATGGTCATGAAATGTGATGTCTGCAATGGTTTTGAGAGCGGTGGTGCTTTTGTCGTGCATATGTTGTGCGTAGCGCTGGACTCATCTTGTCACCATAGCATCCCCTTCTTCTCCAATAACCCCATTTGTGTCTTGCAGCTCAGCCAGCAGCGCGGCCCCAGGCAAGCCCACAGAGGCCAGAAGGTGGGGGCGCGGGGCAGGAGTCGGCTGATGATCCTACATCTGGTGCTGAGGAGGTCCGATTCTCGCCCGTCAATCCGCTGGGTCTGTCCTACACAGATGTGAGCACGGACTTCGAAGAACCTGCATCGCCATGCTCTGGAAGCCATTCCATCCCAAGGCCATCTAGTGGTCCTCCGGTCATTCCCGCCTCCATTCTGAAGGTGTTGGCCCCAAGCACCTCTCCACAGGGCACTCCATTTGTCCCCAGAATGGCGCTGAACCCACGGAGGCCTCGTGGACGCAGCAGGTTTGTTCCACGAACGCGACATGACAGTGGAGAGATGGTACAGTTGTCCAGGAGGACTGTAAACATTGGTGACCAGCTCATCGAAGCGTTGGGGGGCATATCCCAACAGCTGGCCACCATGACCGAATACATTCCACGCATGGCGGAGTCCCTGGACGCGATAGCCAGGAACAGGCCTCCCAGTGGTCCCCGAGCGTGGCATTCCACCCCGAGATTCTGCACCACCACTGCAAACGACAGATGAGAGCAAGGACCAAGATCCTGCTTCTGCATCAGAGAATGTTGCCCCCTCGGCACTCCCCGCTCCCGTACCCATGCAACCACTGCATTCTGCCTTCATCCCCCCTCAATGAGGCACCGCCTGAGGAGCTCCTCGGTCAGGCACCATGCAGCGAGGAGGGGAAGGGGTAGAGGTGCGAAGAAGAAGGAGAGGGCGGAAGGAAAGTGAGGTGCATGTGCGCAGGTGATGGCTCTGTTATATCTCCATCTGGGTGTATGCAATTTGTTACAATGTATGGGAGCTGGGGACCACACTCCTGCTTTGCCTTTGTATTCTGTGTTGGTGGGCATGTAGAACATGTGATTTATGTCAATGGTGGAAAAAGTGGGGTGTGGGAAGGGGTTGGGCATTATTGGCTGTGACACTTATGATTTCAGACCAATGTTAGTATTAAACTTTTGTTATTGAACATAACCTTGTTGCGCATTGTCTCACATAGCTGGACCGTTACACACTGGTGATTCCTTACCATGAAAGGTTTAAATACAACTTAACATCAATCAGCGTAAACTTTAACGGGCACCATTGATGTCTGAGCTGCACACACACAGCAGTGTGTCAGTGTTGTCACTCATATCAGCGCTCTTTCAGGCAAATCTTTCCGATATCAGCTCCTCACGTAAGAGTGGGATTTAACAAATGCCAGCCGCACCGCTGGTGTTCATCCCGGTTAGTTCCACTCTTTGTGGGCGATTTTTTGAGTGAGCGATATTCTGGGCGATATGTGTGCAAGATGGTGAAATTGAAGATGGGCGATCTCCATGGCCGCTAGTTTGGGTAAATATGCTCTTTATGACAAAAAACAGTGGCCGGGCATTAATATTGAATCTTGGCATTAATTCTGTGCAGAAAGTAACGCTGGGTGATATTATGGGCGTTGAATTCGCCCATTCTGCGGATTCCGGCCAAAAAAAGTGGGCAGGTGGTAATATTTTTTCTCGCCGATAAGCCTATTGGGAAAATAACGCTTAGCGATAAGTCTCCTAAAAAAGCCTGTCAGTTTCCATTCTGTGCCAAAATGGGCGATATATGGGCGTTATACATCACTTCAGCAGTAAAATGGACATTAAATGGGCGTTAAGCATGCAAAAAAAGTGGAGGTTCTAGCCCATAGAATGTTAAGCTGCAACAATATTAATGTTTCAGACATAGATAGAAAGGTCTGACTTTAGCCTCTGCATTGCTGTTGTTCCCATTATGGTTATGATTTTGTAGAGAACTGGCACATTGTCACATCTCACAGGAATGGTAGCTGATGAGCTTTGACATGGAATAATCCAATTTTATCAACAATCTGCATGAATTTTGGTTGTAATGAGTCGAAGATCAAAAGATTTGTTTTGCCTTTTTAAGCCTACTAAACTGATATCTACTTTCTCGTTCAAATACTCACCTGGAATATTGTGTTCAGTTTTGGTCTCCTAATCTGAGGAAGGACGTTCTTGCTATTGAGGGAGTGCAGCGAAGGTTCACTAGACTGATTCCCGGGATAACAGGACTGACATATGTGGAGAGATTGGATCGACTGGGCCTGTATTCACTGAAGTTTAGAAGGATGAGAGGGGATCTCATAGAAACATATAAAATTCTGACGGGACTGGACAGGTTAGATGCAGGAAGAATGTTCCCTATGTTAAGGGAGTCCAGAACCAGGGGTCACAGTCTAAGGATAAGGATAAGCCATTTAGGGCCGAGTTGAGGAGAAACTTCTTCACTCAGAGAATTGTTAACCTGTGGAATTCTCTTCCGTAGAAAGTTGTTGATGCCAGTTCGTTAGATATATTCAAGAGGGAGTTGGATATGGCCCTTATGGCTAAAGGGGTATGGAGAAAAAGCAGGAAAGGGGTACTGAGCTGAATGATCAGCCATGATCTTATTGAATGGTGGTGCAGGCTCGAAGGGCCGAATGGCCTACTCCTGCAGCTATTTTCTATGTTTCTATGTTTCCTTGTTTTTAAGTAAATACATTCATAACTTCCATAAATATGCTTTTTTTGATGATAAATATTCAAAAAACCCAGAAGTCAAAGTATCAGTGAAACAGAAGATAACTTGGGACATATGGAGTTGGCAACTTTGGCAAGTCGGATTACACCAAGCTGACACTTTTCACAAATGTCTGCATAATTTATTGGTAGATTGCTCAAATAATACTGTGCACAAATTGGCTCCCTAGTTTATCTACATAACAGTGACTACATTTCAATAATAATTCAGAAGTTTTTAGGAATGCGAAAAGCACTACATAAATATTCAAACAGCCCAGAAGTCAAAATTCTCATTGGGGTCCTAGCACTGATCCCTGCGGCACCCCACTTGTTACTGATTGCCAACCCAAGAATGAACCATTTATCCCTACTCTATGTTTTCTGTTCATTAGCCAATCCTCTATCCATGCTAATATATTGCCCCCAAACCCGTGAAATTTTATCTTGTGCAGTAACCTTTTATGTGGCACCTTGTCAAATGCCTTCTGGAAGTCCAAATACACCACATCCATTGGTTCCCCTTTATCTGTTAACCCATTGTCTACTACTACCTATATCAGTCTACAATGAATGATTTACTGTTTATTTTTCAAATAATAATTGATGAATAGGTTGGTTATCATCAGCATAAAGAACATCAATTTTGCAGAGATCCACCAGGAAATTGAAGAAGAGCAAGGCCGAGCAGTTTTTCTGAGGATACATCTGTAGGCATTATAATGGGAAAACAAATTTCTGCTTGTCTTGACCATTAATATTCTCTGAGGAATAAACATATCCAATTCAATAGTTCATTGGACAAGTAAAGGGAGGAATTTAGTGGACTTAATATGAAGTTAAAAGAAAAAAGTAATGGAGAAATCAAATCACCAGGACTTGATGGTTTCCACTCCAGGGTGTTAAAAGAAATTGAAGAGGAAATTGGACATGCATTATCTTAATTCTGGATGTTATCTATATGGACTTCCAGGAAGCATTTGATAAGGTTTTGCACAGGGGAGTATTACCAAAAAATTAAAGTACACAGAATTGGAGATAACCTTTTGACATGGATTGGATGAAGGAATAGAGAGTTGTACATCCAACTTTGCAGATGGCACTAAGTTAGGCAACTTAGTAGGTTGTGCAGATGGGAGCAGTAAGTTTCAAAGGGACAGACTAAGTTCGTGTGCAAAACTACAGTAGATGGAGTTCAATGAGGGGAAGCATGAGGTTATCCATTTTGGATCCGAGAAAGACAAATTGGAAAATGTTCTTAATGGTGAGAGACCAGGAGCTGTGGAGGAGCAAAGGGATTTAGGTGGCCATGTACACGAAGCACTAAAAACTAATGCACATGTACAAAAAAGGGCAAAAAGATTGAACAGAATTATGCTGGGTCTAAAAGGGCTAAATTATGAGGACATGTTGCATGAATTTGGCTTGTAGTCTTTTCAGCTTAGAAGGTTGAGGGGTGAGGAGTGGTGTTTGAAATGAGAGATTCGTTAGTGTATATACAGAGAAACTATTTCTTCACGTGGGGAATACAGAACAAATGGGCTTAATTTTAAAATTAGAGCTAGGTCATTTATCAGGAAACATTTTTTCGACACAAAGGGGAGTGGAAACATGGAACTCGCCCCCCAAAAAAGCTTTGGATGTTGGGTCAATTGAAATTTACAAGGCTTAGATAGATTTTTGGTAGGCATGGTTATCAAGGAATATGGAGCTACAGTTGCTAAATGGAGTTAAATTACAGATCAGCCTTGATCAAATTAAATGGCAGAACAAGCTCAAAGAGCTGAATGGCCTACTCCCATTCCTATATTCCTACCACACAATTCCAGCCTTGTAATAAAACCAAATTGCTGTACACTATTGAATGCTCTGCAGTGCTACTGCTTTAGCTCTGTGCTAGAAATGAAAGTGGCTTAGCTTTTGGACCACAAGATAGAGATTGCACATGATAACTGGTTTGGTCTGAAGCCAAATTGACAACTGGACGGCACATAGTTATAGTTTTCTATAAGTTTGGACAGAAATCAGCATTAGAGATATGTGCCTGAAATTATCCTGGATTAGCTTTAATCCCTTCTTGTGGACAGGTATGAAAATTTCCTTCTCTGTATTCAGATGAGTCAAAACTAGTTGAAAGGGACAAATGAAACATAGGAGAAATGGCAGTAACTAACTTATCATATAGCGGTTGGAGAATCTGGGCTCCTGGAACTTCTAAAGTCAGTAGCTCTTCCAGGATTAAGCTTCTAAAAAAAAACATTGATTTCTGGTAGATAATCTTGATGTGCCTGTTTGGGATTTCACATTTGGATGGAAGTTTCAGAACTTCGATGTCAACTGATTTTTCAATATATCCCACTTTATCCATAGAGGCGTAACATGTGAGGAGAATATATAGTTCAGTAAGGTGAAATGTTTGAATATAGAACTAATGATCTTTCACCAATCCTTGGACTTTGAGAGTTGTGCAGTTTTATGCTAATCTTGGATTTACACTTTTGAAATGAAGACTTATCATGGAGATAGAATTCTCTCTCCAAGTAAAGTAAAATTACTTTTTATTTTTCAAACTCCACTTACTAATAAATATATCATTCAGATAGTGGAAAGCCACTGGGACACTCTCTTTAATGATTAGAAATGACAGGAGCCACGTGGTCTTTCCCTCAGTTCCAGTGCACATAGGCCTCATTCTAGTATGATTTTTTTTTCCCTCTAGCTTTTGGCAGCATGTGATTCTGCCACTTAAACACCACTGGATGGAAACTCCGGGTCCTGATGGTTTCTCAAGTGCTACTAGTTTCTGACACATTAGACCAACACACTGGATTGTGTGCGCACTAGGCCTGTGCAGCAGAGCTGGTCTCCAGTCGTCTTGGTTAATCCTTGACACTGGACCAAGACCGAGCTCTGTCAAGCCCGTGTGGTGGCTGGTGTGCAACGGCCACCACACGTTAAAAAAATCCACACAGAGGCATCTTCCACCCTCCAAGATGTAGTTCGGAATCCGGAATATTAGGTCCTTCATTGAAACACCTGTAATCTCGTCCCTTTCCGGCATGGAAGCAAGTCATCCTAGCTTCGAGGGACTGCCTATGATGATGATGATGATGACACTATAGCACCAGGCTTCTAGTGTGCTGTCTGGATCAATGGATGCTTCCACATCGAGGTTGCTGAAACGAAGAAATACTTTCTGGTGATTATCTTCATTTTCCTAAAAGCACTGTAGCTTGTGAGGGATTGCTCGCAATTGTTTCAGTCATGGATTTGGAACTTTGATAGAAGTGTCAGTGAAAGAATAGTTTAATTTTTGGCTGACAGTTAATCAAAGTTGTCAGATGGAATTGTTGGCCGTAGAGAGTGTGTCATGGGGTAGAGCAAAATGGATGGTATCAGATTGGCCTCCCGTTATACGCCCGGCCCATATTCAATTCCATTGACTGGAACTGAAAATATGGTGGCACGTATAACAATGCGATACTGCTCGTTATGTGCTACTGCCAAATACGAATTTCTACCCCCTTGCCTATCAAAGTCAGATATAATTTTAACTCCTTTGTTGTTTTGTCAGATGAACATTTTGCAGTCGGTTTAGAAGTAGCTTCAGCTGGAGTCAGAGGCTGGCAGCTGAGTTAGCTTGTGCAAGTAGATTCATTTCTTCTAGTTAAAAAAATAATGCTGGTTCAGCACATTATCCTGCTCTTGCCATTCAATTCTTGCTGTGATCACAGATATTGCATTAAAGACAGCAACACAATCAAAAGCATTCAGATTCCAGATTCTTAAAACACGAGATAGAGGATTGTACAAAATATCTGGATCCCAAGATTATGCTACTTCTTTAAAATAATTTCCCATCTACTATATTCCCCTGGCCAATATTTATCCCTCAATCAACATAACAAAAAAAAAACAGATTATCTGGCCATTATCACATTGCTGTTTGTGGGAGCTTGCTTCTGCACAAATTAGCTGCCGCGTTTCCTACATTACAACAGTGACTACACTCCAAAAATACTTCATTAGTTGTAAAGCACCTTGAGACATCCAGTGGTCGTGAAAGACGCTGTATAAATCCAAGTCTTTCTTTCATTCTATTTTTTATTTTTATAATATATACACGATTTGATTTTTTAAGCTTAAACCGAATTGCCTCATCAAGCATAAAAGTTGTCATAGAAAACTTCTGAAAATAGTTCTCACTAATGTTAGTGAATGATTACAAATATTTTAATGGAAACAAATATAAACAGATTCAATTGGGCAATATGAAATGATTAAAAATGGCAGACCATTTGTTTCTTTTACCATGTAGTCTATTTTATAGAATAGATAATGTGACCAACGAGCAATTATGAACATTCTCTGTATTACAGATACCAGCACATTCTCTGTCCAGTTAGAATAGGCTGGACTGTTAATGTTCTCATTCGTCAGGCAATAAACATTGCAAAATTCCAACAAAGCGAACTGTTTTGGCATCTCCAACAAATCTTCAAACTACGGCGGTCCATAAACATTCTAGAATTCCCAGCAGATGGTAATGATCAAATATTAGTATAAAAATAGAATTACATTTGAGAGCTCATAATTGTGGCATTGGTTTCAAAACAGATCTCAAGCAATACTGCTGGTGGTCATAAGCAGTCTGTGATCTTTGACATAGCTGGAGATTGTTTTGAATACACTGTCTAGTATAGTGTGACTAATATTGTAAATCACTGAAGAAGAAATGCCCTTCAGCACTCTGGGTATAAAAGTGCTGCAATTTTATTCTAGCCATCACTTGATGGTGCAATTATTCAGTACCTCCGGTTTTTAAAAAAACTTAGCAATGCCCTTCATAGCTGGAATGTGCAAGGCTCAGTGTGGACTTCAGTGCAGGGGCTGCTGACAAGCCAGAAGAAAGTAATAAAGCTTTTGATTGTTTTGTTTTATGAACCATGGCAAACTATATATTTAATAATGAGAGACCGTTACAGGCTGTAAACCTTATTTCAGGTTTCAGAGCATATATATAAATGACTCAAATTTCACTCTCATGGCTTACAATAGGCTGGGTCACAATCTTGTAACTGCCTCCAAATTGATGACTATCATAAACCATCACCCACAAATGGTGGTTTATAAAACTGTATTTATCCCAGATTTTGTTTCCTTTTCCCCTGCAGGAGCCGACAATTGGCACATCTCTCTCTTCAGGCGGGGAAAGGCAGAGTAGTCTACACCACAAGCAATCCTGTGATTAGCCAATTTGCAGGGTAGACATGAGGTGGGCTAATGAGGTGAGTGGACTTAGTCAGTTTTTCATTTGCCTTAGAAGCTTAGCTAAAGACTGGCAAGACTTGGAGGGAAAGGGAAACAACTTAAACGGCAAACAGCTCTGACAATCGAATCAGGCTTACAACCAGATCGCTCCCAAGTAGGAGCACTTCATTTTCAAAAATTAAAATGAATCTAAATTTAACCTATTTTAATTTATTCAGAAAAGTAATAATTTTGGTCCAATTTGGAATCAATGCACCTGTCGCTTTAAGGTTCATGCAAAATTGGTTGTGCTTCTGGCGCTGTAAATCCCATATGTGTGGTTGTCCATCTTGTACAAATCGTTTCACAGTTCAGCATCAAACAGGGTTATTGTATTGTCACATGGAAGAAAATAATGGGCAGATATACCAACGGCTTAGTCATTGTGACTTGTTTTAAGTTTCTTTTATAAACCCGTTCAAATTGTATGGTGTTCTCTGGGTCATCGGTCCTTAGCATCCAGCTTCATTGGCATTTTAGGGTTGCTCTTCCTGATGCCAGCCCCCCGTACTCCCATTCACCAGCAATTTGTCTCAAACAAACTTTGCATTTATATTATCCAAGTTCACCTGGATGCCCATTGTTGGCTTGTGCAACAAATACTTTACTAATAGTAGTACCTCTTGAACTGCTGCTGTACAAAATCAAAACAATATTCGAAACAAAGTAAATGAGTTGACAGCACAAATCATTACAAATGGGTATGATTTGGTGGCCATTACAGAAACGTGGTTGCAGGGGGGCCAAGACTGGGAATTAAACATACAGGGGTATCTGACAATTCGGAAAGATAGACAAGAAGGGAAAGGAGGTGGGGTAGCTCTGTTAATAAAGGATGATATCAGGGCAGTTGTGAGAGACGATATTGGCTCTAATGAACAAAATGTTGAATCATTGTGGGTGGAGATTAGAGATAGTAAGGGGAAAAAGTCACTGGTGGGCGTAGTTTATAGGCCCCCAAATAATAACTTCATGGTGACGCGGGCAACAATCAAGGGAATAATGGAGGCATGTGAAAAAGGAACGGCAGTAATCATGGGGGGTTTTAACCTACATATCGATTGGTCAAATCAAATCGCACGGGGTAGCCTTGAGGAGGAATTCATAGAATGCATATGGGATTGTTTCTTAGAACAGTATGTTACAGAACCTACAAGGGAGCAAGCTATCTTAGATCTGGTCCTGTGTAATGAGACAGGAATAATAAACGATCTCCTAGTAAAAGATCCTCTCGGAATGAGTGATCACAGTATGGTTGAATTTGTAATACAGATTGAGGGTGAGGAAGTTGTCTCTCAAACGAGCGTACTATGCTTAAACAAAGGTGACTACAGTGGGATGAGGGCAGAGTTGGCTAAAGTAGACTGGAAACACAGACTAAACGGTGGCACAATTGAGGAACAGTGGAGGACTTTTAAGGAGCTCTTTCATAGTGCTCAACAAAAATATATTCCAGTGAAAAAGAAGGGCGGTAAGAGAAGGGATAACCAGCCGTGGATAACCAAGGAAATAAGGGAGAGTATCAAATTAAAAACCAATGCATATAAGGTGGCCAAGGTTAGTGGGAAACTAGAAGATTGGGAAAATTTTAAACAACAGCAAAGAATGACTAAGAAAGCAATAAAGAAAAGAAAGATAGATTATGAAAGTAAACTTGCGAAAAACATAAAAACAGATAGTAAAAGCTTTTACCGATATATAAAATGGAAAAGAGTGACTAAAGTAAATGTTGGTCCCTTAGAAGATGAGAAGGGAGATTTAATAATGGGAAATGTGGAAATGGCTGAGACCTTAAATAATTATTTTGCTTCGGTCTTCACAGTGGAAGACACAAAAACCATGCCAAAAATTGCTGGTCACGGGAATGTGGGAAGGGAGGACCTTGAGATAATCACTATCACTAGGGGGGTAGTGCTGGATAGGCTAACGGGACTCAAGGTAGACAAGTCTCCTGGTCCGGATGAAATGCATCCCAGGGTATTAAAAGAGATGGCGGAAGTTATAGCAGATGCATTCGTTATAATCTACCAAAATTCTCTGGACTCTGGGGAGGTACCAGCGGATTGGAAACCAGCTAATGTAACGCCTCTGTTTAAAAAAAGGCGGCAGACAAAAGGCAGGTAACTATAGGCCGGTTAGTTTAACATCTGTAGTGGGGAAAATGCTTGAAGCTATCATTAAGGAAGAAATAGCGGGACATCTAGATAGGAATGGTGCAATCAAGCAGACGCAACATGGATTCATGAAGGAGAAATCATGTTTAACTAATTTACTGGAATTCTTTGAGGATATAACGAGCATGGTGGATAGAGGTGTACCGATGG
The DNA here is from genome assembly GCF_044704955.1 of Pristiophorus japonicus. Classification (NCBI taxonomy): domain Eukaryota; kingdom Metazoa; phylum Chordata; class Chondrichthyes; family Pristiophoridae; genus Pristiophorus; species Pristiophorus japonicus. The sequence goes on from NC_091990.1 coordinate 148,442,923, forward strand.
ATGTGGTGTATTTAGATTTCCAAAAGGCATTCGATAAGGTGCCACACAAAAGGTTACTGCAGAAGATAAAGGTACGCGGAGTCAGAGGAAATGTATTAGCATGGATCGAGAATTGGCTGGCTAACAGAAAGCAGAGAGTTGGGATAAATGGGTCCTTTTCGGGTTGGAAATCGGTGGTTTGTGGTGTGCCACAGGGATCGGTGCGGGGACCACAACTGTTTACAATATACATAGATGACTGGAAGAGGGGACAGAGTGTAGTGTAACAAAATTTGCAGATGACACAAAGATTAGTGGGAAAGCGGGTTGTGTAGAGGATACAGAGAGGCTGCAAAGAGATTTAGATAGGTTAAGCGAATGGGCTAAGGTTTGGCAGATGGAATACAATGTCGGAAAATGTGAGGTCATCCACCTTGGGGGGGAAAAAAACAGTAAAAGGGAATATTATTTGAATAGGGAGAAATTACAACATGCCGCGGTGCAGAGGGACCTGGGGGTCCTTGTGCATGAATCCCAAAATGTTAGTTTGCAGGTGCAGCAGGTAATCAGGAAGGCGAATGGAATGTTGGCCTTCATTGTGAGAGGGATGGAATACAAAAGCAGGTAGGTCCTGCTGCAACTGTATAGGGTATTAGTGGGGCCGCACCTGGAGTACTGCGTGCAGTTTTGGTCACCTTACTTAAGGAAGGATATACTAGCTTTGGAACAGGTACAGAGAAGATTCACTAGGCTGATTCCGGAGATGAGAGGGTTACCTTATGATGATAGATTGAGCAGACTGGGTCTTTACTCATTGGAGTTCAGAAGGATGAGGGGTGATCTTATAGAAACATTTAAAATAATGAAATGGATAGACAAGATAGAGGCAGAGAGGTTGTTTCCACTGGTAGGGGAGACTAGAACTAGGGGGCACAGCCTCAAAATACAGAGGAGCCAATTTAAAACCGAGTTGAGAAGGAATTTCTTCTCCCAGAGGGTTGTGAATCTGTGGAATTCTCTGCCCAAGGAAACAGGTGAGGCTAGCTCATTGAATGTATTCAAATCACAGATAGATAAATTTTTAACCAATAAGGGAATTAAGGGTTACGGGGAGTGGGCGGCTAAGTGGAGCTGAGTCCACGGCCAGATCAGCCATGATCTTGTTGAATGGCGGAGCAGGCTCGAGGGACTAGATGGCCTACTCCTGTTCCTAATTCTTATGTTCTTATGGTCTTATGTCTTGTTAAAAAGTTTAGCATTGCTTCAATCTTCTATGGCTGCATATGCTTTCTCAATTCTACTTCAAGCATTAGAATGTAAAGCATATCCTATCATAGAACAGAAGATTTATAATAGAAATCATATTGGTTTAGAATTCGTCCCTCAGTATATAAAGGATTCCTTGTGTTTCATAAGAATAGGGTCCCACCACCTGCAACTGGGTGGTCCAAACCTGTGACTTTCAAAAGTAATATCTCTCTAATTCCTGAAGTGTGGTTCATCAGACTAGTTGAAAAGGTTTTTAAATGACAAAAATTCCAACTCAGGGTATGCAGTATGAAAGCAGTTAGTGTGTCTGGTAAAATTTGCAAAGGTACCCTCAATAATGACAAATCAACATTGGATAACGTGGCTTATCCCTTTGATGGTTTTAATATTGTTACATACTTTTAAAGATATAGCCCTTTGAAAAGTAATAACATCAACCTGTTGTTTAACAGCTGACAATATATGTTCCTTGGTTTAAAGTCCCCAGTAGCTGGTAATAGACCTCAGTCACCATTGCTGGGAATGTAAAACCCATCAGTAACTTGCAAGTACAATGCATTCAGCTCTGCATTGGCAACTGTACTCTATTTTTTTTAGAAATTTGGATTTTGTTTAACAATAGTGTTTAATAATAATAAATTTAGAGTTATAATCACATTAATAATGAAGATTTATGATTTGAAATGCAATATAATCGTGATATTTGGCATTATATTTTGTTCGGCATTCTGTAATTGCAATCCTTGGATTGAAATTTAGTTCATGGGATTTGAAACATTTTGCAAATTTAGAATAAAATTGAAATAGCTACCAAAAATATTTCTTATGTGATGACAATGACTATGAAACCCATTAACTATCCATGTATCATTTTATAATGATCAAAATAAGCATTTACTGAACAAAAGTAAACTAAAAAAAGGGAAAGACTAAAATGCTTCCCTTGATGAGATTAACATTTCAACAAAATGATGCAATGCACGAATTTAAAACACATACACATAGAAAGCCTAGAATGGAAGAGAGGTCTGCATCCAGTAGCTAATTCCAAAACTATAAAAATTTGAACAGAGACCCAAGGGAATATTTTTCAACTGATGGCATTGTCTGGGGAATGCATATTACAACATGCATTTCTGGTCTGCACGAGATTCAGAAAAAGTTTCATGGTACTGACTGGGAGCAGCTTTTGAATTTTACAATAACTTTCCATGATGTTTCATGGTTTAATTTTAAATGATTTTTAAAAAATGAAATCAATGGGAAAGAAATTGGTGCTTGTTGCACCCGGGGATGGGTGGAGCGGGGGAGGGAGCAGGTAAAAGGGAACAATTTTGCGGACAATGTCCCATAGCCTATGGAAGCTTGAAATACCTTTGATGTCATATTAGCCTGGGATGATATACAGGTGTCCCAAGCAGCTGCCTTATACAGGCACCTTGCATACATTAACAAGGGGTCTGAACCCCATCAGGAAATTGGATAGCGCTGAGTTGAGTAGGCACTAGGCCTGCTCTGTTCAAATTTTACCAGTGTTTGTTGCAGCCTAACAGCAGCAACAACAAATGGATACGATTTATTTTCTATTGTATCTTGATGTGGAGCCAGGAGGAGTGGGATTACTCTTCCTGACTCCACAGCTCTCATGAGGGTTGCTGCTGCCACCCCCATTAGCCTCCTCACATTTTACTCCCCTCCCCTTCTCCTCTTCCAATGACCTACCGGAGGGCTGCGGCTAGCAAGGCAACCAGCCCGAAAAAACTGGCAAGTTGCCTCTGGAGTGGTGACGGTTCCTGAAACTCACTGGTAATATTGAAAGCAGACCAGAGGACCTATTGAAGTTGCGCTGTCTGTTTCACAACCATCTTTAATCCTTACTCAAAGAATGTGGAATGCGCTACCACAAGGAGTAGTTGAGGCAAATAGCATAGATGAGTTTAAGGGGAAGCTAGACAAGCACATGAGGGAGAAAGGGATAGAATGGTATGCTGATAGGGTTAAATGAAAAGGGGCAAGAGGATATTTGTGTGGAGCATAAACACTGGCATAGGCCTCTAGGGATGAATAGCCTGTTTCTGTGCTGTACACTCATACCTCAACAATTTTTCCCTCAATAGGTTTATATTTTTGCTAAATGCTATTATTGCAATGATCAGACTACCCAAGTTGGGTGCAATCTTGCCTTCAAATCAGAATGTTATAAATTCAAATCCCACACTAGGAATCGAGCATATAATCATGGCTGACACTTCAGTGCAGTATTGAGGAAACGCTGCTTTGTTGGATGTGCCCCCTTTCAGATGAGGTTACGACTGCCTGTTCAAGTGGATGTAAAAGATCCAATGGCACTATTTGAAGAAAAGCAGAGAATTCTCCTGGTGTACTGGGCAACAATCGTCAATCAACCAACACCACCAGAAATATGTTAATTGGTTATTCATCTCATTTAAAGGTTGTGGGATCTTCTGTGAAGATAGGCTGTTGTGTTATCGTACATAACTTCATTGGTTGGTTTTGAAGTACTTCAGGATGGAGAATGTCATGAGGTGCTGTAGCAATACAAGTTCTTTCGTGGAATCATGGAATCTTACAGCACTCATTTTGGCTCTCTGAAAAAGCGATATACCCCTGCTCTATTGTTTTTATTTAAATACAATATAGTGCAAAAGCAAAAATATACTGTTATAACAGCGCCAAACCTATGTGAAAACTTGACAGATTAAAAGAAAAAAAATACCTGAAGTAAGTAGTGTGCAATCAAAGCTGAATTATCTCTATTTGAGGGATAGGAATTTCATGACATCTTCAAGTCCAGTAGCTATCAGACCTCTCTGATATTACAGCCCCTTTTTCCAATGGAGCCTTTCTGGGTTACATGCAGATGCCTCATCAGTGGCAACTTAACAAGGAGAGAAACACAAGACAAGATTCTCCATGCTTGACCGACATTGATTCTTTTTTTAATTATATTTTATTTTCTTCTTTGTAATGGAGGATTTACAAGTGCGAGGTAATACATTTTGGTAGAAAGAATAAGTAGGTCACATACTCCTTGGAAATAAGTCTAAATGGGTTAGAGGGGCAGCGTTTCCTCAATACTGCACTGAAGTGTCAGCCGTGATTACATGCTCGATTCCTAGAGTGGGATTTGAATTTGTAACCTTCTGACTCGAAGGCAAGATTTCACCCAACTTGGGTAGTATAGCAAAAATATAAACCCATTGAGGGAAAAATTGGTTCCCGCCCAAAGATGTTGAGGTATGAGTGTACAGCACAGAAACAGGCTATTCATCCCTAGAGGCCTATGCCAGTGTTTATGCTCCACACAAACATCCTCTCGCCCCTTTTCATTTAACCCTATCAGCATACCATTCTATCCCTTTCTAGGGGTACAGATACACAAATCACTAAAAGTAGTGACGCAGGTTAATAAGGCCATCAAAAAGCAAACAAAGCTTGAGGCTCATTTCTAGAGGGAGAGAATTGTTATGTAAACTTGTATGGAACCTTGGTTAGACCACATTTGGGGTACTGTGACCAGCTCTGGTCTCCATATAATAAAAAGGATATAGAGGCATTGGAGAAGGTGCTAAAATGATTTACTAGGATGATACTGGAACTGAGAGATTACATCTATCAGGAAAGATTGAACAGGCTAGGGCTCTTTTCTTTAGAAAAAAGATTGAGGGGTGACCTGATTGAGATCTTTAAGATTATCAAAGGGTTTGATAGGATAGAGGTCGAGCAATGTTTCCATTTGCGGGTGAGACCAGAACAAGGGGCCACAAATATTAAAAATATCATTAATAAAATCGAATAGGAAATTCAGCAGAAACTTCTTTACCCAGAGACTGGTTAGTATGTGGAACTTGCTACAATAAGGAGTAGTTGAGGCAAATAGCATAGATGCATTTCAGGGGAAGCTAGATAAATACATGAGGGATAAAGGAATAGAAGGATATGTTGTGGGTAGATGAAGAAGGGTGAGAGGAGGCTCATGTGGTGCATAAACACCAGCATAGACCTGTTGGGCTGAATGGCCTGTTTCTGTGCTGTAAATACTCTAAGAATTGCTTAGCCTCTTCTTTAAATCAATGAATTTTAATGAATGGATAATGGATAAAGGTCATCTAAATTCTAATTCCAATATAATTATCAGTTATACAAATTGTGTCAGCTGTGGTTCAATGGGTAGCACATTCATTTCTGAGTCAGACGGTTGTGGGTTCAAGTCCCACTCTCGGGACTTGAGCACATAAATCTAGGCCGACACTCCAATGCAGTGCTGACGGAGTACTGCACTGTCGGAAGTGCCGTCTTTCAGGTGAGACGTTAAACTGAGACCCCCATCTGCTCTCTCAGGTGGACGTAAAAGATCCTATAGCACTATTTCGAAGAGCAGGGGCGTTATCCCTGGTGTCCCGGCCAATATTTATCTCTTGAACAATATAACAAAACATATTATCTGGTCATTATCACATTGCTGTTTGAGGGAGCTTGATGTGTGCAAATTGGCTGCCGCATTTCCCACAGTGCAACAGTGACTACACTCCAAAAGTACCTCATTGGTTGTAAAGCGCTTTGAGACATCTGGTGGTTGTGAAAGGCACTATATAAATGCAAGTCTTGTTTTTCTTTAAGTTCATCAAAGTCCAGAAACAGACCGTGATGCGCAATATACATGAACAAACTTTAAAATGACAAATCAGTGCTGCAGCAACTATAATGCATACCTTCATCTGGCACTAATTATGAACAATAAATCTTCATAAACATGTTACCAAGTACAGGCCTGCATCCAAAGTGATGCATCATTGATTTATGGGGCCTCTACAAATGGAGATAAAACCTTATTTTGCATGTTTAAATAAAATGAAAAGTAAGAGTATTTTAATGTGTAGTTAAGAAATATCCCATGGTTTTAAGTTGTATTTATTCTGTAAACTAATTGAAACTGTTATGATCAAATAAGCCACATGTGATTTGAATGCTCCAGAAGGTATAATGTACTCAAGAGGGTTAAAAGTACAAGAGGTTTCAGTTACTGAACATGACATAGGAAAAATAATTTGGTGATTTTACATAAAAACAGAAATATAAACCATGAATACTGACTTTAATAGAATGCTAAATATTCAACCAACAAGCATCTATGCAGTCTAAAAACCCAATGCACCCATTGGAAGTGATATCTCAGAAGACGCAAGATCCTTTAATCCCAAATAGACGTCATGTGAAAACATAATCATCGAACCCGTTATCAGGACTTTCCCCAGAACCAAGCCAAATGGAGACAAGCCATTGCCAACCACAGTTCCATATGTGATGAATTATATATTTAATATTGGAGCGATCTTATCAAAAAATCTGTGAAGGATTCCAGTATTATAAATAATACATAGAATAATGTATTTCCCATTAATCTGGTGCCGATTAAATGCCTGTAAAATCTGCAGTAATGACATTACAAATGTTATCCATCATCGATAATGTCATCAGGTCAAAAAGTTGCTTTTTAAAGTCATTGTTTAATTTAAAACTTTCAATAAAATTCCTACTATTTATGCCAAACTTGTAGCCTTACTTACTGCACAATAGTAAAATGTCCATCAAATATTCAGATAGAAATCATTATGTGCCCCTCCCCCACAGACAGTAGCACTGCAGGTAAGACTTAGCTGTTCCAATAGAAACAACACACTTTATGAATTACAAAAAGGGTAGGTTGTGGAAGAGATTACCTTCTAAATAATCTAATTTTCAGACTATCATCAGCTACCACAGTTTGGTTTTTGCAGTTTACAAAATCATCTGAATCTTGCAGATGAGTTTCTTGAAATCACTGCCACCGATTATTTTCTATTGATAGTATGCATACGATCCATATGATTTAAAGGTCTTCTGCATGATACTGTGCAGTAAGGTCTGTGATTTCGATCCCAAACTGCAAAATGCATAAATGTGACGAAGCTGTGAGGCATAGCTATCAGTATCTTTCATAAGTATTTTCTTTTATCTGCCTTTCTGATTACTTTGATCTGAAGCAGCATTACAAATTCATTCAGCTTTACATAACTATCCGTCATCAAGTAATCACTAAAGTTAAATGCAGACAGCAACAGCTCAGAGCATTGGCTGTACCAACATAACATGCCTCACATAGGATGTGGGTTCACTCCTCTCCTGGTGATTCTTGCTGCAGCAAATCCACAACATCAGCCAGACCATACTGTTGGAAGTCCTGATTGGAGATGAGCAGCTTGTCCCAATGGCAGGCTGAGAGGTTTCCTATCACCTAGCGCCCTGCTACAAAGTGACAAAGGCAGAGGCTGAGTATTAGTCATTTAATATATTAGAGGAGGGATCATAAAGTGGGATAGAAAAAAATTAATTTTAAATGAGAACTCTTCAAGATTGATGGTCATGCTTCTTCATAGAAATCAAATCTACTGATTATTGTACTGTTTCTCCAAAAAATCTGGTTCTATTTATAATTTGCTATGATCAAAAGCTCTTCATATAACCTAAGAAGAGATGAGGTTTTATTAGCAATAAACTCAATATGCTAACCATGTTTTTGTGCACAAGAAATACTACAGTATGCCAAGGCCGGTTACTTAGGCTCAGTTCTATCAAAACTAGTTGCAAAATCAGCAACCTTTTATCCCGACGCCAAATAACATTGGTTTACATTTTCAGTATTTGCTACTAGCTAGTCATTTTAAAATTATTGGCACCATCAGGATAAATCTTTTTGAATTATAAGAAAATACAACTTTAGTTAACTTCCTACTGCAAAACGGCTGTAATGTCTGCACATATTCAACTTCTGCAGTTTTTATAAACATGGAAAATTACTGATATAAATAAGAACTGGTCATAGATCAGATATGAACATATTGTGGGAAAGCAACTGCAGTTATTCTAGAGTCTGAAGACATCCATCTACTTGACAAGAAAATGGCAATGTAACTGTATTGAAGTCCTAATCTGCCTCCTGAGCTCGCTAAAACTCCAGAAAGATGTCTCAAACTCATACTCGAACTGAACAAATACAGAATAGATCCAGCCAGTTACAAAATATCCTAACAACGTGAGCAAGTAGTATAATGGACTTTCTGGAACTTTGACAAATAATTTTTTCTTATTATATGAAACCTGGATTGCAATTTGTTCAGCCCTAACATTAAGAATTAGCTATAAGGACAGAGAATGCTGGGTTGGCATGGGATGTTGATGGACCTGCTATGTATTCCAATATTTGCTGTTTAATTAGTTCAGATTTCTAGCATTAACATTTTTTAAAAATTTATCTCCACCATTAAAATTTAGCCCAGCAATGAACTTTGCACATGCATCCAAGCACATATGGGCAGAGTCTCTTTGTCACTTACCTGTATATGACCCACAATGATGTTCAGTTAGCTAGCAGTGCAGTTAGCTAGCAGTATAACTCCAATCTGCTAATTATGTTTCACAACACTGGTAAATCTATACTGCAAACTGATGCATTGCTGCCAAGTGATTCTGCACCAACAGTAAACTGCATTATAAATCTGGAGTCAGTGCTGATCCAATTTCAGAGTTACATGGAGAGCTGGAAGGTAGCTCGCACCTCTGGATTGACACCGCATAGAGTATAAATCTAATGGTGTGTCAAATCTGGTTTAGGAACAGGAGTAGGTCATTCAGCCCCTTGTGGCCATTTCACCATTCAATTAAATTGTGGTTGATCTATACGGCATCTGCATTTACCTGCTTTTGATTCATATCCCTCGATACTCTTGCCCAACCAAATCTATGGGACTCGGTCCTCAGTCCTGAAAATTACATTTTGAACCAGCACCACAGCCTTTTGAGGGAGAGTGTTCCAGATTTCCACTGCTATTTATATTTTTAAAAACTGCTTCCTTATTTCATTCCTAAATGGCCTATCTCTAATTTTAAAGTTATGCCCTCTTGTTCTAGATTTCCTCATCAGAGAAAATAGTTTATTTGTATCTACCCTATTGAAACGTTTTATCAATTTAAACACCTCGATTAGATCACCCCTCAACCTTCTAAACTCAAGGGAATACAAACCAAGTTCTGTATCCTGTACTCATAACTTAACCCCTTAAGCTCTGGTATAATTTTGGGGGAATCAACGCTGTATCCCTTCTAAAGTTCCCCATAATATTGGGGGGGGCCACACAGCTACTGTAACAGGCTGCGCGGCCCATTCAAAAGTCTACACAGACACGTTTTTTTTTTACTTAAATGCCAGCTCCTGGGACTCCTGGAGCGCTGCATTGACCCCTTCCAAGCCAATATATCTTTCCTGGTGCCCAAAACTGAACACAGTACTTCAGAAGTCTCGCAAGCAGTACAGTTAAGGTTTCAGCTAGGCAGGCACCAATCAAGGTATACAGGTTTCTCTCTGAAACTCAAACTACAATGACCGATCTGATCGAAGGTTAAAGAGATGTAGGGCAGAGAGCAGTAGAATCTTGTGTTACATAGTAGGCAGAGTGCATTGGCGGATCATGAAGCAGAAACCAGAATGAGCTGCCGCATCATGAAGCAGAAACCATGTCACCCTTTACGAATAGGTTAGGTAGGTCGATGAAGGAAAAGGAAAACAGATATGGGAATAGGATAGCACATGGGATTAGAACCACTACACGGAGTGGTTGGGTCCAATGGTCTGTTTCAGTGCTGTCATGACTATGTAATTCTATATAATTTAGACCGATGCACCTTTAAGCCAAGCAGTGTGAACCCCTCTCCAGGAAGCTGCCTCAGCTTATTGGATTTCACACTGCACGAGCACGAGTATAACTCCAGTCCATTGTGAAGTTATGTTTAAAAAGGTCTCACACTGCTCGGAAATCATCTCAATTTCGGTCTCCCGACTTACGCTGCTATTCGAAGCTACTTGGCATCCATGCAAACTGTGGCTGTGTAAGGGTTTGATCATTTCACAGCCAGATAAGCTTCGCGCAGAACATATTTCATGGTGTTAAAGGTAGCTTGAAATCAGTAAAATCACCACGAACTCTAAAGGGATCTCATTTCAAATGGCTGTAGATCGCGACGGTGGAGCTGAACATTAATCAGAACACATATCAGTCCATGCAGCCTTCACATCTTCTCAACCGGCTGATCATTTTACCTGAAACACTCAATTGAAACAATATTTAAAAAGGTGCAAAGTGCCATTTCATACCAGTGTCGCACAAGTCACAAGAGTTAGCTATTTATATTAAAATGTGATTCGTTTATTTTCAGTCCTTTGACAATCATTGGAATTAAAATGCCACAGCTCTGTTTTTCTCGACTAATAATAGCACCGAGTAAATACATTGCTGCCTCCGAAGAAAATGCAAGGTTACAGAGTGGGGGGAAAGGCTAGATCGCGTGTCAAAATGCAGTTAGTGGCATTTTTGAACTGCACTCCGTCCCAAAAACAAATAATCAATACTTTGGATCTTATTATAGAAAAATCGTTCCTTTTTTGACTGACACCGATCTGAACCTTGAACTAATAAACTGGAAATTCATACAGGGCTAAAGGTGAAGCTGCGCCTTCTCTTTGGCCACATGGTTTTCACAAGAGCTCCGGCTTTCTGGGGTCAGTGACGTCAAGGAGAGTCTGACATGGCCCAACTGACAGGACATGCCACATAGCCACATCTGACTTTCAGCTCCAGAGGTTAATCTGCAATGAAAAGTTGGATCAGGGTTCAGCATTGTCCACTGAAGTCAGATAGGATTATTTATTTGAATGGCCTCTCGCGTCCTCTGCCTCGCAGACTAGGAAGATGCAGCATGTAATTATCTATTAAGGAAGGCCATCGAGTAAAATGAAAACCACAAGACCTGATTGTTTTCACAGCAGACTCGGTTCATCTGTCAGTGTTCCCACTGTTCTTTTATTTTCCAAGTCTCAACACGTGAAAATTAATAAAAACAAAAAACATGGGTTACGATAAAAAGTTAAAAGTTTAGAATTATTTTGGAGTCCCAATCCCCAATAAGCCTGATAATCATTTGTTTTAAACGTCCAGGTTTTCATTTGTGAAGTTATTTTAAAACTAAAGAATGGATTGGCTCACATCTCAATTTCTAATTCGTCCTGCTGATTGTGTTTTTGAACTAAATTGACGTTATTCTGGTGTGGTGAACCTTTATTCCAATCTGAATTGTTGGATGAGTTTGGAGCAGTTCGCTGGCTTCAGAGAAAACTCTAAACCGAATGCATCAGTTTAGAACCGGTCTACGGCACATGAAAATGTCCGCTTGACTATATTCAAAACGACTTCTAAAGTGTTAAACTCGCATGTTTCAGACAGAAGGGTGACATTAATCGGAGTGCTACAATTATTCTTAGCCAATGAAGAACTTATTCTAGTGAAATATTAGTCCGAAGCTCAGAACTTTGTGTCGTTGGATGCAATTTAGTTATTTAATGTTTTTATACATTATTACATTCTACAATTATCCATTCTAAAATAGATGAACGACATTTTCTATATTCCAAGTGTTTGTGCTGCACAATTAGGATGACAAGATTATAGACACAGTCGGGTATTTAGATAATAGGGTGTGGTCTTTAAGTAATGCGCTTTGCTTTCGAAAACTTACCCTTCACTACTGCATCAGCATTGAAAATATATTTCTTGGAGAATAATGAAATCGTACAAATTAATTTGACACGGCAGTTGGGGCAGTAGGGGAAATCTGGGATAATAGGTAACCTTTAATAGCACGCAGAACATTGTAGTGAATCGATTCTTTAAATGGTGTCCCATCTCGTCCCTCGGATTGCCCCTGTGCGAAGGCTTTTCGGAAATGTTACATTCGTTATGGCTGCATTTTGAGGCAGGCGCTGCAAATCAATTCAGTTAATTAGAGGACTCATTAACAACATTAGTAATTTAAGTCGTTTCTATTCTTTAGATTGGACACATAATAGTTTATACTCCGTATATCGTTTAAACAAATCATTTGATCGAAGGGAAACTATACAAGCCGTGGTGCAAAGTCTACATTATCGCTGGGAAATCCCATTTTGGCCTGATTTGGGAAATGGTCTATCCATTATGCTCACATTAATACGCAGACAACAATGTCAATGCAGATGTTTCGCCATACTGCGCAGCACAGGAATCTATGTTGCCTGGAGCTGGATTTTGGAATATATGCCATGTTACATAAATCAAATTTGTGATTAAAATGAGCGAATAGCAAAGCAGCAGGGAAAGATAGAATTAACTTTAAAGTTCATACAAGATGAAGGAAACGAATTTAGAATGCAAGATAGTGCAATGCACTAACTTATATTATTAGTACCGCAACTCGATTGTAAAGTAACTCGATGCTTTACAGTAAACGAAGACCGTTTGTTACTGTATATACAAATTATTCCAAGCTGCATTGAATGGTCTAGATTTGATCCAAGTGCTGCATAGACTGAAAGTCTAGACTGCAACAAAAATCCATGACGTTCACCAATAAAGCAGATGATATGATGATATATATTCGACATTTCAATGCGACGCATCTTATTAAACCATTCTGGCAAATATTTTATCAGATTTGACAAATGGATCAAAGTATAATTTACGTCATTAGCCGAGAACGAACGACAATCTCATTAGTTTGTCACACCAGCTATAGTCTTAGATAAATACAAAATTGTCATTCAATATTTTTGAAATGCATCGATTCTACTTTATTGTAAAACTTCCTCAAAGATGGTCACTGTTAATTTTTAATTATTACATCTAATTTTTGGAATCATACTTTAAATGATGATTTCTCAATTTCGAATATTCACAAACTTTTTAAAAATCTCCCCCCCCTAAAAAAAATGCTGCAATAGTCAAAGGATCTGAGATCACAAATTGGGCTGTGTACTGTATCTAAAGTAGTAACGCGCTCTTTCCAAACAGTAGTTTAGCAAAATTAATCGATTTTCAAATCTGAAATATTTGTGCATTAACGTGCATATTGCTTTGCAAAAGCAAAGATCAAGGATTATACAAGTCAACAATCTTTGCAACCAGCTGGCTGAAATGCACTACCAAATTTTGATTTAATTTGAAAGATCTTGATTTTTTAAAAATAATTTTCAGTTTAGTGTTTGAGCCTCCTTAAAAGGGGGCACTTGCGAACTCTTAATGATTATGCCATCAGTCATCCCAGATGTAAATTAACATAAATGAGTTTGCAGCCAGCTGGTTGATTTCAATGTTGCATCCTTGCATCACTGCTCATTGGTTTACATATTTTTTCTGTGTGTCTTTGATATCCTTGGCTGGTCGCGGACTGGTTAATTAGGTGCACCGTGCAGTTTTGATTGCATCCCTGGTATCAAGAGCCACAAGTAATTTTGTACCTGTAGTAATCAGTCATTGGCTCCCCCTTTTCTCACATCGGTGTTTATTTCTGTGTGTTCAACGTCCTCTTTTTGTCGCTTTCCCTTCATCGATGTGCACGCTAAGAGGATGTTTAAGAGTATGCAAGTTACCTCTAGTAGTAGTCTAGATGTACTGGCAACAGCTTCCAGAAATCTTTGCATAGTTCCTTTGGACCAATGTGCAACCACGGCAATATTGAATTATATTCATGCGCTCATTCTAAATCATTATTTATGATAAACACGTTCCCCTGATAAACACGTTCCCCTGGTAATTAAATGTAGATAATATACTTATATTAGTAATCTCACAATTATTAATGCTCATGTGGTCCTCACCATACAATGGCACGCAGAAGTTTCTCACTCGACAGTCATTGCCAGAAAATGAGATCAAAACAGAATAAAACCATCACCTGAAACAATATAATTATATATTAATACAAAATTGTTAGCCATTAGAGGTTATATAAAAATTATAAAAAGCGGATACCTCCACCAGAAAATAATTTCAAACCTATAAACCAATGTCCGGATTCAGATTAATCGTTTATTACGCTATCTGAATGATTGATTTACAAGTATTCCACGGTAATTATTATTCAATATTCACCTGTTTTGCAGAGATTCATTTGTGCGTTGTACTTTAATTACCCTATCCCATGTTGTAATTCGTTTTATTATTCAATATTTACCTATGCTGCATGTTTTCTAATCTTCAGACATTATAACTGTAACTATGCCAGAGATCATCATCATCTTACTCAATGAAGTAGGACGAGAAACCCCATCTTTCCCATATGCCATGTAATTCTGCTTAAGTTAGTTCATCAATGGCAATATCTACTTCTTGAAAAGTATTAGGTTGCTACAAGCACACACAAAGAAAACAAAAACGCTAAACCATGCTCTCCTGGTACAAGGGACTGATAAAATGAGAATAAGACACAAGAATGTCCTAAGGAAAGATTAACAAGATGTGTTTTATTAAAATGCAAGAAAGGAAAAAGAGAAGGAAGATTAAGATCATATTTGTAGAGCCCATTTCAGGAACTCAAGACGTCCCAAAGCATTTCAAAGACAATAAGTTACTTTTTGAATAGTAGTCACTATTATAATGTAGAGAAACTGGCAACCAATTTGCACACAACAAGATCCCACAAGGATATAATTATGTGTTTTAATGATGATGGTCCAAGGATAAATGTTGGCCAGGACAGCAGGAGAACTCTTCTCTTCTTCCTTGGGTAGTGCCGTGGGATCTTTAACATCCACCTGAGAGGGCGGACGATTTAACGATTTAAATCCTGAGTATTCCTGGAAAACCAGTTGATGATGGAAATGGTCAGTTTTTTTTTATCATTTTACGTAGGTTATGCAAGTTAATAATCGAAATTAGCAAGAAAAACTGCATACATTACCATAGGATTATGTTAATTGACTCAAGCACTATGATTTTAATGGTGTAGATAGCCAAAGTACATTTTAACGTCTAAAGCAATGTGCGTACGGTAACATTCCAAACGTTTCATTTCATAAACAGATCACATGTTCGATTACTAAAGATAAATCCGAATTACATGGCAACAATATCACATAAGTATTTGGGGTAAACAATCGTGTTCCTGTTAAATGTCAAGTTTTGTTTACCATGGTTGGTGTCCTTAATGTTTACTGCAACAGATGGAACAGCCACCACTGAATATTGTGTAACATGAATTATTTTCTGGAAACCATAGTCTATGATTCATCCAGTTATACATTGGAAAGGAAGCAGAGTTGATTGCTAGAGTAATGATGATACTCAAGTAACGTCCCCTCAAACTTACATTTGTTTATTTTTTAAATAAGGTTTGTACTAACCCGGTTTAAATTCAGGTGTCAGATATGGCTCAGTTGGCAGTACTCTGGCCTCTGAGTTAGAAGGTTATGATTTCAAGTGCCACTCCAGAAACTTGAGCACAAAAATCTCGGCTGACACTCCAGTGTAGTACTGAGGGAGTACTGCACTTTCGGAGGCGCAGTCTTTCAGATGGGAGGTTAAATTGAGGCCCGCCTATTCTCTCAGGTGGGCATAAAAGATCCCATGGCACTATTTCAAAGAGCAGGGAAGTTATCCCAGGTGTCCTGGGCAATATTTATCCCTCAATCAACATAACAAAAACAGATTGTTGTTTGTGGGAGCTTGTTGTGCGCAAATTGGCTGCCACCCTTCCTACATTACAACAGTGACTACAATTCAAATAGTACTTCATTGGCTATAAAACGCTTCGTGAAGTCCGGTGGTGGTTGTGAAAGGCGCGATATAAATGCAAGTCTTTCTTGCAGTTGTAGTTCATCTGATTGCTAATGCGTAGATACGGGTGGTTAAAACGTTTTCTTGGACTGTGTTGTCTCGATCCGCCTTGTAATTAGCGTTTCCAGCCTTATTTTAGAGTGAAATGCTTAACTATATGTTATCCAAAACAATAGGTGAAAAACATATTTTCTTAAAGGATTCATATTAAGAACAACCCCCCGTGAATTCCTCCGAGTTATCCAAGGCAGAAGGGAAGCTGCGCATTGATACATGATTAACATTATTGGACTGTTTTGGCTTAGGCAGCTTTGGGTTACATTTCGGCGAACTTTCCCCTCTTGTTAACAGCAACGAATTTCCAACTTTTTGTCAGCACTTTCATTGGTGCTCAGAAAATGTTTTACTGGGCGTTCAATCCAAAAGGAATTTCAAGTTCATTCCCAAATGGTAACCTTGAATAGGACCGTTCATATTCGAGTAGATTAATTATTCTTATTTCGCCCACACTATAACAAATTTCAATAATTTTTTTTAAAACTCGTGTTATCCATACTAGAATGAGTAGCTACTCAGAACACTCCTACTGAATGAAATCAAGTTTCTGTTAATGCATTTCGTCAGACCTGGTCAGTTGCCTTATGAGAGCAGTAATAAATGCAACACACATACACAGTTCTGAGCACGTAACAAAAACCCTCCCATTGTCCCTCGTTAGTGAGTGATAGAGTGATAACAGCATCAATCCTTCATATACATTTCTCTCAATTTCCCCCTTTCCTCTTTTGTTAATTGGTGAGTGAGCTTCGACAACCTTGGCAGAGTGTTGGTCGCTTATTCAATCATAGACTGAAGGAGAGGTATACACTTCAGCCCGTTCATGACATTCGCATGAGCACACATCCGGGAACCATAGCCCATTTTCACATTGCCCCTACGCAGGCAGGGCTGAGGTGATATAGAGCCACACAGAGCAAAAGTAAAACCTAGGATCTTCCTGGACTATACAGCCCAGTTACTCGCCGAGTAAACTCTGAGGAATCTGGTAGAGTATACATAATTCATGGTGCTGTGTGCATGATACTGGTTCCAGTTCAGTCCGATAATAACACCATTACTGCGTGTATGACACCACTGTTTATGAAAGGAGATAAACCCGGCAACCACAGGCCGGTCAACCTAAAGTCGATGGTGAGGAAATTGTTTAGGGGGGCAATAAGGGATTAAGGGATATGGGGATCGGGCGGGAAAGTAATGTAGAAGTTCAACCATAATCTTATTGAATGACGGAGCAGGCTCGATGGGCTGTTTGGCCTTTTCCTGCTTCTATTATGTTCTTATGACATTTGGTGCAGCAGAGTGTAATTACAGCAGCGTCACTGTGTGTATGACACCGGTCGCAATAGAGTGTAATCAAAGCACTGAGTGCAAGATAAAAGAAACAAAAAATGCTGGATATACTCAGGTCAGGCAGCCTCTATGGAGAGAGAGAAACGTTAACGCTTGGTCAGAACTGAGTGCAAGATAATGGGTGTAAGACGATAATCACTTGAGTGTATCATATTGAGTCCAGGCCAAAGTTACAACTGGATGTATTACTGGATGTAGTGTGGCCTAATGATATTGGGTGCAGCATTGTCTGACAGCCGCGCTAATCGTTGAGTGCATGTAGTATGCTCCAATAACTACACTCATTACTGAATGTGTGATATTGGGTTTAGTGGGGTCCACTAGCGCCGATCACATTGCTCAGTGTATGATCCGGGTGCGATGGCTACAAAGTATTACAATCCAAGGGGTCTGATGACATCATGAACCATAAAGTAAAGCATAATGTATATAGTGAATATCACGAGTCATGACCCCCAGGCAGCTGTTATTCCTAATGGCAGTTTTCCTGTTTCATTCCATCCACATTATACATTTCACCATATTTTCCAAGCTTAGCATCAAAGATCCTCTTCCCCGATAAGACAAAAGGTTCGAATTTTTCGTTTAAAATACACTCCTCCGTTAATTTGAATTACAGTACTTGGAACAGGGTGACATACTTGTATCTGCTTTTAGCTCAAAGATAAATGGAAATAGAACATCATCAACGCGGTTGGTATCACTGTAGCTAGGTTAACTAAATATAGTAATGTGACGTTGCATAGGTCAACAACAGTGTGTTGTTAATCCGTCTTCACGATTAAAACTATCGGCCTATAAGAAATTAAGGACACTGCGGAATTGAACGAATACCTCTCCTGACTGCGGATCACGGGAAAAATCACTGATACTTTTATTCTTCCGATGTAGATAACTCGGGTCCAACGTCCTATTGGATTCCAATTTAAAATGCACTATTTTTAAAGTAACTGCAGCATTCGAATGCAAACTGCACAAAATAACTGCTGGTTATGGAAGTTGCAAATTGTGCTAACTGTGTGTAAATTTGAGTGACTGTAATTATCCATAATCATGGTTTATTAAAGACAAAAGCAGCTATGCAAGACCATTCTCGTTCCAATTGTATATTGTTTACCTTTTAAACTCTGATTTCCTACGTGTCCCCACGCATCCTTAACCCGTTCTATACGAGATCGATAGTGTTCAAGATCGAAGGTTCAAAGTTTTCCGCTGGTTGAGCAACTTTCCAATGGTTCTATTGACGGCTTTATCTCCAGCTGCTCAGTGTGCAACATTATCGGGACATCTTCTGGACAGCACACAGCACCACTATTTGCTCAAAATTCAATTTATATGGTGATGCCCACTGCATCCATACAATAATGATCGCCTCCAGTGTATTACTACCGAGAAGGGCAAGAAATATGTGAGAACAAAATAACGCTAGGAAACACGGCAACAGAAAATAGCAACATAGTATAATATACTTGAAGATTACTCTGGTTAAAAAGGCAACTGAATAAACAGGAGGAGAGTTTCGTTTTACAGATACTGACAGCTATTTTGTTCGAGCGGGAGACAATTTAATATCCATGAGTTGCTGACTGAAATAATATCCAGAACGATGTATTTAACATTGGTTGCAGTACAATAGAATATCAAACATATGCTAAAGTGTTACCAGATTATTTGCTATTAATGAAGGTAACAGCTTAAAAAAAACATCTTGGCTACAATTAGTTAATCTAAATTATCCCTAAACTTCAGAGTAAAACATTGAAGTGTGTTTTATATAAAGCTGTGATCTGTAGACTACCTGGCTTTTAGCAACGGAAATTAACTTCAAATGACATTACTGACCATGCCTCAAATTGATGATCGCAAAGAAATCATGCAGGGACGCGATTGCTGTTGACACAAAGAATATATAATATATATATATATTCACTGATTATTATAATTGCCAATCTAAAATAAATATATCTATGTTATAACAATTTATATATTACATGGGCAATTAACTCAGTGAATTTGACTTTTAATCATAAACTGAATAGATTAGTGAACACGTGAAAACCAGCAGCCAGCTCCAAAATCATTATTCATTAATATAACACCAACTTTAAGAAAAGTTCATGGATAATATTAATATACACGTGGAAACAACATCAACAGTTACCAAATGGTGAATATTATGTGGATTGCTTTGTTAAGTGTATCGTTGTATTTATGGTTTCATTAAAATAAACATTTAATTGGAAACTCATTCGGGCCTTTTTAAAGGGAGAGGGATTCTCTCTCTTCACCACCCCCCCCCCCCCCCCCCCCACCCCCTTCCTCCGCCCTGCCCCACTCACACACACGAATAAACGCAAAATATGTTCTTGTTCTTCAGATTAAACACATTGTGGCCTGAAATAAAGTCAGTTCCATACCACTGCCTATTTTTGAACAATCTGTAATTCACAATTCGTATTTTAATAGAGCTCAATCGATAAGAGCAGCGCAGCGTTGGGGTTCAGGTAAGGGTTGTGCACCAAACATGCTCTAAATCAGAATCCTAACCAGTATACTGAGCGTTTTAGTGAAATAAAACAGAATGAAAATTGGCTTCCAAAAGGGAATCATAAAACAGTGATATGCGGATATAATAATCACCTAGTGTGTGATCCTGTCCAGAGCTGTGCTTATTACTTTGAAGTGCCTACTTGCAATACCAACATCAACAGACAATCTATACTTTTCATCGTGATTTATTTTAGCAGGTAAATCCCACATTGTTCGATGTTCCACAATATATATTTCGCTTTAAGAGTATATGGCAAAAATAATAAAGAGCACAGTACCACCAGAAACCAGAATAACTACATGCCACCTTTTAATTTTGATCTTTTAAATGTACAATCTCGCTGAATGTTTGTGTACATAAATCCTGAACATTTAATGATTCAAGATTCTATCATTAACCCTGGCATAGACCTGTTGGGCCGAAGGGCCTGTGTCTGTGCTGTAAATTCGATGTAATGCTACACTTCTATGTAATATTTTACTACATCAGTAGTATAGCATTTAAATTAAAACTTGCATATTTCATTGCGTTCTTTCACGACTTTTAGAACCTCAACCTTCTTTCACAACTTTTATAACCTCAACTGTTATATCCCTGTACCAATATAATACGATAATTGTAATACGATTTAGAGAATCAGGAGAATAAACACATCCAGGATTTTTAAGCTCTGATGCCAACATTATATTCAGCATTAGACATTTAACGATCATAATTTGTGCACTTTTAATATTGGCATAAGTGCGTTTTAAATATAACGAGAAACATTAAGGGCTCTGGGAATAAATTAATCGAGACTTAAATCGTTACCAAAGACTTCTTCAAAATAGGAAAGGGTTCTTTTAACAGTTGCTTACGGTTCCTTCATCATCTTAACTGTTATTAACTTGAGTCTAATCCGGTTTAATAGCCAACGCTTGTCACATAGGAGGGAAGGATAAAATAGTAAATGTTTCTGTTCCATTTGGCGATAGGGAGAGCCGGCCTAGCACAAACAACCCTGATCTATTCGGAGGAATTTCGCTTTATTCGGGTCACCGTTCCGTTAAAAGCATTGCCCCCCGCACCATCCGCCACCCCACCCCCCCTCCCCTCCTCTGTGACCCCCCAAATGCAGTTCATTTTGTTAGAGTTCCACTATAGTGGCATTGGAACTAAAAACTCGAAAATAAGTTCGTGTCCCAGATGGCTCGATACCTGTCAGTCCTGGGTAAAATGAAAAATAAAAGAGCCAAGATTACAGTCAGCAGATCGAATATGTAAGAGGAACTCCAAAAAAAATATATAATTTATGACATATTTTGTTACTTTTGAAAAGCTCCTTTAACAGTACATGATCTGACGGTTCAAACAACCGCATTTTATTTTTCTGATTTTGATTGTGTGTACAAAAACAGTTCAAGATAGAACCATAAGAGAAGTTAATAGCCTTACATTGCAGGCAGTTCACCTGACTGGATTGCCGCACTAGATGTGCAGTCTCTTGTTGATCATTCATGTGATGAGCATTCAAGTTAGATACATTTGTTTAAAAGGTCACGCTATTCAGAAGGATTTTTATAGTGTGCCTTCCAAATCAAGCGGACATGGAAAAACACAGACAAACTCTTGTCATGTAAACGTTCTATAAAGTCCTTGTTCCCAACAGATCTATACAGTGCCTGCGTAGTATTAACCCACGGAGTGCTCGATATTCTTTTTAGACTTGTTTCATATCCTTTAATTTTATTGGTGTTGGAGAAGGGTATGGAAGCACACCCAACTGAAGGCGACTCAAAACTTAATTTCACCATTACAAGATTTGTTTTGGTTGAAAGGCTCCTAAGCTCATTGTGACTCTCAGCGCGGGAGAGAACCTGCACTATGGTCTCCAATGGTTAAACTGTTGACCGCAGGCTCA
Source organism: Pristiophorus japonicus (assembly GCF_044704955.1). NCBI lineage: Eukaryota > Metazoa > Chordata > Chondrichthyes > Pristiophoridae > Pristiophorus > Pristiophorus japonicus. The sequence goes on from NC_091990.1 coordinate 148,464,731, forward strand.
ACACTATATTCACCAATGGTTAAACAGTTGAGGGCAGGCCTTTTATATCAGTTGTGTAGTGAGCTTCACGTAACTAGATTTTTAAAATACTTTTAAAAAATTAACTCATTTTAAGAAAGGGGGAATATTCCGCTGTTAGTCTTCCATTAATGGCGAAAACTCACAACGGATATAAAACTGTTGTAATTTTGTGCTTGCTTTTCCTCATATCAGTAAAGCCATTTGTAATTGTAAAGAAACAATTGGGCACTGCAATTGATGCTATATTACTCTTTGAAGACAAGAACCTGCTTTGTGAGTTTTCTTTGCACCTTGACCTTGTCCAAAAGACTACATTGAAAATTGTTGAATTGAAACAAGTGACAGCAGAAGGTGCTAAGCATCTCCCGGGTGATGCAAGGCGGGAACTATATATGGATTTAAGAATTGCACTCGTGAGGAAATCGCCAAGATCATTAAAAAAGGGGAATGAATTCTAAAATGTGTATCTGCGGCTATACTTTAAAATGGCAGAGATTGCCGATACCGTGAAATGGAGGATTAGCATAGAACATTCGAATCTAATAGATGCAACAAATACAAAGTAAAAAATACTCAGATAAAAGCCCTTCATGCGGACATTCTCATCTGCGTTGCATTTTCTATCTGGCTCCGAATGCGAGTGTGAATTTATAGAGCAGTAAAATAGCCACCAAGATCTTCCGCTGCACTCAGAATTTTAATGATCTGAAAACAATCTGCTGGAACTTTAGATAGATTTTACCAAAATATATTACAATATTGATGTAATGGTTTGAACTTTTATATTATTCTGAACCTTGTGTTGTTTGTATCACAGTCCAACCACACAGCTATTAAAAAAAAACGTTTCCCATTTTATGACTAGGTCATTACAAATACTCACGTTATAACATATTAGCAAAAAAGTGGACGTACAAATTTGTTAAAGATGTTAGCGAGGTTCCTCCAAGGGGTTTGTCGAAACTGGCTCTTAACACTGAATTGTCTGGGGATGAAGGAAAAGGAAGTTTAAATCGGAACCTCTGAGTTGGTTTTCATTAGGGCCCAGGGTTATTTAAGGAAAGAATTAATACAGGCAAAAACATGTTTTTATAAAAAGTGATGAGCAAGCTCTCCATTGTCGTGGTCCGACAACCAGAGTTTGAACCGGTTCCTCCAACAGTTTCAAAGGGGATAACAGTATATTGCAACCGAGAAACACTTTAGACGCGACCGGAGAGGATTAACAAAAGTAACATTTTGCTGAAATGATTTACCGTTAGAGCAGTTACGAAACTGGATGTTGGCAATCATTGAAAAGCAACGGTTACTAAATGTTTGGTAGAATGGCGAGGTGAGAAAAATATTCCCATTTCATTTTAGCAATTCTTAATTGGATTGAAGACTTGCTGTCAATTACTTGCAATAATCTGTGTATCGTATTCAAGTCAATCTCCTGGTCAGATCGGTTCACTATTAAATACGGAGGTAAAAACGCCAACTTTTTACAGAGTTAAACTAAATACCATTGCCGTGTTCTCTTATGCGGGTCTTGTGTGTAATTTTACTGTTTTAAAAAGGGTCATAAAATGTAACTGGGCTGCAATGTTCAGACAAAGCCAGTACTCAACAAGGGCGTTGCGAATCAGGCACAGCGTGCCCATTAAGTTGGCCCCGGTTGGATTTTAAGATAAGAACAGATATATATTCATCTCGTAATTACATTACTGTCATGTGTTTAATTGTCCCTTCTTTTGAAGTGTTTTGTGAGGAGATTTGACCTCCCCATTTATCTGATCTACATATTAATTGGGGGGGGAAAGAGGTGGGAGACGCCGAGGGTCTGGGATATAGTGAGTTGTTACATCTGCAAGCCCCTGCCTCTCACGAAAAAACCCACAAAAGGACTCGAGTTCAAGTCGGCTCCCCTCTACGCTCTGCGGTTCCGAAGCGTTCGCAAGCCAGCTCCCCGCTGCGAGCCCGCCAGATCCCTTGTTTTTTTTTTAAGCACTCGCAACTTATTTTTAGGAATGAACGGGGAGACTTGCGTGTCTTATTGCGATATAGCGAGTATGGATTCGTATTATAACCCAGCTCCGCAGGGGAGAGAGCATCAGGACTCTCCTTTTAGAACATTCCACCCAAGTGACAAGTTCGGCCCCAACTTCCTGGCCAACAAAGGCCAAAGTTATGGTGACAAGGCGAGGACCCCCTTCCAGCAGGAATGTGAGCCATTGGACACCAGTGTTCAAAACCCCACCGGCGACAGCGCCTTTAACAAATATCTCTACATGCAGAGCGCTGGCAGGACGGCCAAGTCTCCGGCGCACAACAACAAGATTCAAGAAGCCAGCCACAACGGCGCCTTGATCCCCTGCTACGGTGAGTCACCCCTTGGGGAACCTCGTCTCGGGACTTTTAAACCTTACAAACTCGTACTTTTATGGGGGGGAAGTGAATCTCCATTCTTAGATTGAGTGAAACTAAAGCGTACTTCCATGTAATAGCCGCTGCCTTTGGTTCAGCAGAGTCATGCCAACAGCATTTTTTTTCCAATGTAAGTTTTATTCCACCGTTTTCCCCTTTGTTGTTTAGCGAGACAGACAGAACGGCAGACTGTGTCTTGGCTATGCGCGTGTGGGTGCGTGTCATCTTGTCTCGTTATTGTTACGGACCATTGAATATATTTTGACTGTTCGCTTTTGCCTCCCGCCTTAAGTACATTGCGTACTGGCGGCGCTTTAGACCGTTAGAAATACACTAACATTTTCCGGCGATACCTGGAGCCTATTTAGTCAGAAGTGAAAATTGATCATCCGAGGAGGATGTTAACTCACAGCGGCGTTACAGTGAAGTAAGGTTAGTTCCCAGGAGTGGCCCGAAGTGGACGCGCTGCCCTGGGGGACGGGACGGGTACAGGACACTATTGTTGGTTGTAAAAGGGAGAGTTGTGTAAAATAAAGGCCACTCGTGTGAGACTCCCAACACCCCGTTATAGTCTCCTTCTGGATGCACCTGTGCTATCATCCCACTGAATTGCCATGCGAGTACACTCCAGGCAATAACTCAAAGAGCCCGAGCTGATGAAGAAGCGGCGCCCCGAGTCGAGAGGTGCCGGGTTACATTAACAACTCATCCATCAGCCGGCTCGCCCAGGGCAGACGGGGGACGGCCGTGCAGCCACCAACAGCCCCCGCCTTCAACTCACCAGCTACCCGCAGCACAACTTCGGCACTCTCTTCCTCCCCCCCACTTCCAGCCTCACATTAAAAAGCGAAACCCTGCCGGCTCTCCCAGAATGAGATGTAGTCCAGCAAAGGTGCCGTGAGCTGATCCCTGTACAAGACACATTTCAAAACAAACACCGCCCCAAACAAAGGGACGTGAAAGAACGGGGCACTTTGAAATGATTTATACTAAAACGGTTCATTTTGTTTTTCTTTTAAAGCAATTCGGTGCTGAGTGACGATTAATCTCCCCATAGGGTCAATGTCACCTTCTGTTGAGTGAGATTCCGGCTGCATGTCTCTTCTATTTGCAGTTCTAGTGTATTACATTGTGTCTTAACTGTTACCTCCATGCCAGTCCATTGTAGTCATTTAGTAGTGAAGTCATTCATTCACAACCCCAGAAAGAAATGCATTCTCAAAACATTGTTGTGAAGAATTACCACTAATATAGGACAAGAATAGATTTCCTATAAAATGTTGCTTTATCCGTCTTGAGGAGAACTTTGTGACCGGAGGAATCGGGCTGTTCTGTTGCACCACAACAACATCCTGGAGGACAGTTAGTTAGCAGAAATCTCACTAATCCATGTCAGAAAACGTGCAGATAATACAGCCATGTACGCCGATTTCAACAGGTTAACAAATAGCTGCTTATTTTTGATCGGTTCTCTGAATTGCAATTCTCTGGAATATTGCAATGAAAGCAAACAAATCCAATCGGTATTCCTTTTAATTCATATTTTAATGCAGCAATTTCAGTTTCAAAGATAGGATCGCAATTTTGTTCCTTTTGGAAACATCCCATTTATTCCCTACTGAAAATTATTTTGCAATTAGTTATTTCAAATACTCAAGCTTGTGTTTTACAACAACCACTTGCATTTGTACCGCGCCAGAAGGCGCTTCACAGGAATGTAATAAGTCAAACATTGACACCCAACCAGAGGGTAGATTAGGGCAGGTGACTGAAAGCCACGATGTAAGTTTTAAGGAGGGTCTCAAACGAGGAGAGAGAGAGAGAGCTGTGAAGATGGACAGGTTTAGGAAGAGAATTTCAGAGCTTCCCGTCTCAGGGCATGTCCCCCGTACAAGATGGTGGGTAAAGAAAGTGCGCAGGAATCCAGAGTTGGAGGAACATTGATTTCTTGGAGGGCTGGAGGAGGTTACAGAGATCGGGTGGGGCGAGGCCATGGAGGGATTTGAACACAAGGATGAGAATATTAAATTCAAGGTAATGCTGGACAAGGAGCAGGGGCGATGGCTGAGTGGGTCTTGTTGCAGGTTAGAATATGGGTAGCAAAGTTTTGGATACGCTGTAATTTGTGGATGGTGGAAGATAGGAGGCCACCAGAATCGTGGCGTCTGGAGGTAACAAAAGCATGGCTGAGGGTTGCAGCAGCAGATAAATATATATTTTTAAAGATACATATCTTTAAATAAATCAATATCGCAATTTCATATTTTGGGCCAGCCTTATAACTTAATTAGATATTTAATTTATACCTACATACAACTACCGTTAATTTGTCAAATTTGTGTTGAGGTTTTGGCCACGACGCTATTTCGCATATAACTTTACAACAAATGTAAATGCTTGAGTTAGAAGGCTCCCTCCTTTTGGATGTGAGCAATGTATAGCAACAAATGGTAAACCCGCTCCTTAGGCACGGGTTTACGATTTCGTTACATACAGCGCACAAAGGAAATCTCCTCTCCCCGCCCCCACCCCCGGCGAGTCCAAGTGCAGAGTGAGTGCGCCGTAAAACTCCACACTGTTTGGGCAAGAAAGACAATAACAGAAGGGATGCCATTTACTCCTCACTTCAACTAAGTGCGGCTAAAATAAATCGAATTATCATGCTCAGGCAACAAAAGTATATCCGAATGCACCCAATCATATTGGAACAAATATACTTCCAAGCTCAATTCTGTAGTATGTTAATTTCAAAATAAGTCCGTAAATATTTAGATACAATATGAATCAATTATGAGGTTTGCTGCAGCTTAGTGAGATAACGGGCACCTAAGGATCACACTTGGAAGCTCATTAGTGGAAATGACTCCTCTGATTTTATTGTCCCAATCTCAAGACGTACTACCGTGGAAAACCAGCCTACTCGTTACAATCTATTTTTCCCATATCAAACGTTTGGAAATTTTCAGACAGATTTCACTTCCTTGTACTTTTCACGCAAAGGGACCATATACACTCCAACTACTTTAGTTAAAAGTATGCTAGGAATGCACTATCCATTGGAGTAAATATTAATTTAGAGCTTCGCTATATTGATGTTTAACTGTAGCTGTTATTTAATCCTGCTATACAAATGGAAGATGAGGGACAATCCGAAGTGCGACTGTGGCCATGAGTCCCAGACTATGGGACACATCACATCAACCTGCCCACTAAGATCTGTTGTGGGCACCTCATTTCTCCACTCGGTCTCTCAGGAAGCCATCCAACGGATAGCCGAATTAGACAACCATTATAAGCTTTTCCCGGCATACTAAAGTAGCAATCCAAAATATTCTATATGAATCTCCTTTTGCCTACAGCTGTTTGCATTTTAGAGCTTTCTAACAATATCAAATCAATTCCTTAACCGATAATTATGTTACTACTTCCACCCACAACAGAATTATAGCAAGATTGAACCAATCCATTTTGTCCAACAATCTGGCTACTGGAAAAAGTGTAATGGAACAATAACGAAATAAATATACAGGTACCTTGCGATGTTGAAAGGGTAAATACTTTCTCGGATAGACACTACTGGGTCCTCCTTGTGATTGGCTTCAGCGTGTGCTGTATGGTTACACTATACAGATAGTCATTAAAGCCACCGATTCCTCGGCCCTCCTCCGCCCCACACTAACACTACTGTAGAAAGCCCAAGTTTCCACCGCCCCAAGAGTTTTCATCTTCAGGTAGTGGAGTTTCTTGGATCTAGATATACGAATATTTCCACAATCCGAGCTTTACCCTTTTACCGATGACGTCTTCTTATAAGCGGACGAGCTAAATCAGACAGACTTGTGTACTGGGGGAAGAATGTGTTGGGAGCTTCCACAGACCGAAGGAGTCTTTTTAATTGAAGAAATGCAGAAGAAAAAAACACTTGACACAAGAATGATAGGATTTTGGTCATATGTCCCTATTAAATCTTATTCCAGAACTGACACGTTAAAGATGTCTTAATAAGTCCATTATGGTGTAATGAATCATATAACAAAATTGTCTTGTTGGATAAATGCCAAGATCGCAAGCCAAATTGTCTGTACAATAGGAAAGGAGGTACCATAGCAGGCAATCCTTCTGTTATAACCTTTCGTAAAAGAGCAACTTCGGTATTATAAATCGTAAAGCATTGAAAACATGATAAAACGTAAAAAGTAATCCTGAGATAACTGGTATGGCATATCTGGATGCGACCAATTACATTGCTTGAGAGGAATCACATGCTCACTGGGTTGTGATTTTGTGCATTGCACGGCGACCTACTCCTATCCTGGATGTGCTCACGGGTGCGGTATAACAGGAACTGGGGAACAAGGAGACGATTACAGCACAAAGTCACCGACAGCCAAGCACTTTATCCAGCTTGAGGTACGATTTGAGAAATGTTGCTAGAATGCTAGACTTCAACGTAGTCGTTGGTCCCACGACAACCAATTAGATTGTCTGTTATTACTTAATTCAGATATGCAATCACCTGCATTGCTCTGGAGAATTACAAACATTCAGGTTCTTTGCTGCAGAGCAAGCCGAGCTGACCATCATTCGGTTATATTTTATATGGCATTTATTCAGGAGCTCAAGAAAATTACTAAAATAAACATCAGGGGCTTTTTTGATAACTTTCTAACCGCAGTTTAGATCTTTTTCTGTTAAGGAACTGGAATTATTTATTGAAATACGTCGATACTCATCTGGCTATAAGGCTTTTATAGCACAAAATAACTTAAGTTCTGTAAATTCAGATTTCATCGCGCCAGTTTACAATGGATATGGCAAAAGGTCAAGGCCATGGACAGCATGACTGACTGAAGTCTTCCCTCCTTTAGACAACAAAACCACTTCCACAGGGGAGCGGAATCAAATGAGTGCGGCTCCTGATTAATACAGTAAAGGGGCTCACAGGGTTTCTTGTAAAGCTATCTTTAATTGGGCCTGGCTGCCATTAATCAAGTTTGATGAAAATATTTCACGAATAGAACGCTGAATTTTCCAAAGTATGATTGAAAGATGAGTGATGCTTTAACCACAGAAACTGAAGGTCGAAGTTATACCGCAGATATCGGTATTTGTGGAGTGCAATGTTCCAGCAACAGCGGTGGCAACTGAGGTCAGTAACAAAGAAGTTGTGCATTATTTGTGCATTGTTCCCCGGGAGGTATTTTTAAGGAGAGAATGGGCATCCGTGACCATTTTGTCCCCAAATTCTAAATGTTATAAATAACGTTCCTAGGTGATCTGATAGACAGCTTGGGGGCTTGGTAAATGAAACTTAACATTGAACTGGTGCACCAGAGCAAAGTCAGACCACGTTGCGATACCCTCTTGGAGAAACACAGGTGTCAGACCAGAGAAGACCATTTAGGTTAACTTAGCAGCACATGACAGGAGTCTCACTGTTCGGTTTTAGTCAGATTTGGACTCGATTCCCGAGTTATACTGCCACTTGTGTCAATAAACACCGGGGCCACTTCACATTGATGAAAAAGTAGGAGTGGGGGGAGATTTAACCCCAAGTATGAGTCTGAGACCTGTAACTGAAGAGGGAGACTGGTAGACCCGTTATACTGCTGGTCCAGTGTCATTCTCTGTCCAGTGGCAAAGGAACTAGTTATACTCGGGTTGGTATGAAATGTAAACAAAGGGAGACGATCTCACAGCGGTGTACTGACAGTTGTTGCCTTTAGGGTGGTTTTCAGTCAAATCCTCACCTTATTCCGATATATAGTCTTCAGTAAAATCCTCACCTTATCCCGATATAGACTCCCAAATTTGAATTAGTGCGCATACAAAACCATTTTACAAGAACACAAAAGCAATAACATGATTGGCCATTGAGTCTTTCTTGTTCCCGGGCTAATCCTGACATCTATTAATTATATATAAGAACACAAGGAGCAGGAGTAGGCCATTCAGCCCCTCGGGTCTACTCCACTATTCAATAAGATCATGGCTGATCTACCTCTACTCCACTTTCCTCCACTGTCCCCATAGCCCTTAATATTCAAAAATCTATCGATCTCTGTTTTAAATATACTCAAAGACTGACCCTCCACAGCCCTCTGGTACCAGTTAATTAATTTTGCAAAAAAAAACTCATAAGCTTGTGACGGTACAACTCCTATGAAGACAGTTCAGTTGATTGGCCAATCATCAAAAAGTCCACAATAGCCTTTATCGTACATCACATAGCACGATTTTCACCTAGAATTAGAACTACACCTCATCAGACTTGGGAATTTTTTAGACCACACTGGAAGAGATGGAATAAAATAAGTAGACAAAGAAAAATAATTGACCCACCTCACATATTATAAATAACTGACATTTCTAAGTGGCTTTGTTTAAACAACAAATCCAACTGCAAGCTTTAGTCGTGCAGTTTACAAGAAGTTGTGAATCCCAAACCCATCTTCATCTATCATTTTCTACACATTAAACTGTCTGTTTAAATGTCGTGATTAAAAAGAGACATTTTCACACCATTCGACTTTTAGAGAAGAATCAGCTAAACCAAAGTACACTTTGTGCAAGTTAGACTAGGTTATAAAGTACTGCAGTTCTTATCCTTTCTTCTGGTACTCATCAAAGCTGGAGAATAGAACTCTTCCTTTTTCAAGCACCTCTGGTCAAACACTCCCAGGTCCGTTATGGTACAATCAAATGTAAAGCAAACCTCCTTGCAATCTACCCAAACAACAGATCATTGCCCCACCCTTGGAAGAGTACCACATACAGCATCAGTGTGACATTTTTTCTATTACCAACACCAGCCATCCTATGATCTCACTGAGTGATGCGGACCATTAGTATAACATTAAGAATAGTTTTGAGTTGTGGGCAAATGCCAATTAGGAACTGGATTGGGACTGCCCAAATTTATTTCACACGAGATCCTTACAGCCCACAGACGACGGAAACTTTCATCCCATCAGTCTGGCTGGATGTTGATCAGGTCCCAAGGGTGTCACGCAGCTACTCAGAATCTGAGTGCATTCCTGCTTAAACTCTGTCTAGCGGTATTTCTGTTACAAATAACCTGCCATTCATTCATGCTTCTAATTATTTTTACTGTGTACAAAAAAGCAACAACTTTTCAGTTAGGTGATTCCAGAAAAGTATGCTGAAATTTGCTACATATTAAACTGTAACATGTTACTGCACTGTGCATGTGTGCTTGGATGATGTGCATAGCTCCATTCATTGGGCAGTTCATTTCTATATTAGACTACAGGTGGAAATGGTTCTTTTCCATTTATATGGAGTACTTTTATTTCATGTTGATATTTCAGTGCTCCGTGCAAAAAGAAAATACATTTGGGGAAGTCACGCGGAGGGGAAGTCATGCGGTTACAAAAGCACTTGACTATAAAGTTCTAAATCAGCCTGTTGTCTCAGACCCAAATGACTCTAAAGCACACTCACCCATTATTCTCCACTTTTACTACCTAATGCAATACTTCAACTTTTTAATAAAAGTCATCATACATTTTATTATATTATTTTAACTACCTTGCAAAACAAGACTAACCATTAAATTAAAGACTCCCCACAATGATCCAGCAAGCTTCTCCAATGAACAGCTCAGCTTCCCAGATTATGAATGTCTCAAGTTCAGTCTGCAGTCTATTTCTAGTTGAATTCAGCCAGGTGGCAGCAGATGTGCTAGAATTGACCTCAGCACCCCAAAAATAGGGAGGAGGCAATTGGTCAGACTGACACACCTCATCGCCATCATTAATGGACCCTGGCGGAAGTGTGAGGACAGTTCAGCCCCATTGTAGCAGTGACAAAGCTAGATGTATACACTGTACACAAATTTGTACACTCTTTATCTTCAAGTCAGCTGCTCCAAGGGATGTGGTACAGACATTGCTGATATTGTGCTCTACCGCTGGCCCTAGCTGCAGCTTATATCCAAGGTTGCTGTTTGGTTGTGACAGGCTTTAAGTAGGAATTCCTTGTTTCATGATTCCACAGTGAAGCAGCAGCATCAAGTAAGAGCTGAATGTAGGAAATAATGAGGGGATCATCAGGGAGGGAGAGAGAGAGAGAGAAAGAGAGAGAGACTCTGAACTGGAGGGTGTGCTGGGGGGGGGGGGGGCGTTGCAGTAGTGGGAAGGGAGACACGCGAGTAGTATGCCTTGGTGAAGGAGATGAAAACTATTCAGATATTGTTTGATGATTTAGCTCATTAGCCAAATATGGACAATCCTACGTGTGACATTTTCCTATGAATTTTAAATTTAAATATGTATCAATTTCAATGTTAAAATGTATCTACAGTTACCCAGAATGACTGTTAATATATATATTTAAAATCAGGGGAGCATTCAATCATTTTCTGACTAGGCTCGGCCAATTTCTCATGCAAAACAATCCAATTATTCCTGTTATTTGGGCTCCTCCAGTCCCACTGAGCAGATTTGCAGAAGTAAGTCCTCAAGTTTGCTCATCGTGCTCAACAAAGCCAACCCAGCCCCGTTTGAGGGTGCAGAACATTTTGTGGGGGGGGGGGGGAGGGGAGAGGGGAACAGCCAGAAGTCGTGGTCCATGTGGGAACCAATGACATAGGAAGGAAAAGGGTTAAGAACCTGCAGTCACTCAGAGTTTCAGGAGCTAGGGAGGGAGTTCAAAGGCAAGCCCGCAAAAGGCAGTTAACTCTGGAGTTCTCCCAGTGCCATGCACTAGTGTCTATAAGAATAGTAAGATAAAACAGGTTAATGCATAGCTAGAAAAGTGGTACAGGAGGGAATGCTTCAGATTCCTAACTCTGTCCAAGCTCTGTTGAAGCACAACCCGTCAACCTTGAATCGCTCCCTCCTGCCCCAGAACTGGTCCCAATATCCTTGTGGGAAGGTTAACTAGTAGTATGGGGGAGGATTTAAATTAATTTGGCAGGATGTGTGCACCAGGATGAAACATTAGAATAGAGAAACAAGGTGCACAGAGAGAACTGGGAGAGGCAAATAGCACTAGAATAAAGAACAGTTCTGAACTAAGAGGGATCAAATGCCAAGCAGTTAAAGATGGGTTTGGAGTGTATGTATGTAAATGCCTGGAATGTGGTAAATAAGATTGGTGAGCTACAGGCACAAGTCACCACATGGGACTATGATATAGTGGCAAAACAGTAATCAGAATATCATCAGGTTTAAAGTAGTTATGAAAAAGGACAAGGTACAATTAAATCGTAAAAAAATACTTAACTGGAGGAGGGCTAACTTCAGTGAGTTGAAAAGGGATCTTGTGCAGGTGGATTGGAACAATAAAATGGTAGGTAAAATGGTAATTGAACAATAAAGAGGAGATGGTTCAAGTACAGAGTAGACACCTTCCCGTGAGGGGGAAAAGAATAGCATCTAAAGCTAGAGCTCCTTGGATGATTAAAGATATAGGTTAAAATGAAACAGAAAAGGGAGGCTTATGACAATTGTAAGATTAATAATACAGTGGAGAACGAAGCTGAATATAGAAAGTACAGAGCAGATATAAAAAATGGAATAAGAGAGGCAAAGAGAGAGTATAAGAGTAGATTAGTGTCTAATGTAAAAGGGAACTTAAAAGTCTTTTATAAACATAGAATAGTAAAAAGGTAGTCAAATGAATGATGGGCCAATTAGGGACCAAAAAAAGGCTTCTTCTTGTGGAGGCAGAGGGCATGGCTGAGCTACTGAATGAGTACTTTGCATCTTTCTTCACTAGAGAAGAGCATGCTGCCAGCGTAGCAGTAAAGGAGGAGGCAGGAACAATATTGGATAGGAGGTATTAAAAGATTGGTAGAAAAGTCAGCTGGTCTGGATGGTATGCTTCCTGAGTTACTGAGGGAAGTATGGGTGGAAATTGCAGCGACTCTGGCATCAATCTTTCAATCCTCCTTGGATGTGGGGGTTGTGCCACAGGACTGGTGGATTGAAAATGTTATACCCCTGTTTAAAAAAAAGGAGGGATAAACTTGGCAACTACTGGCCAGTCAGCCGAACATCAGTGGTGGGGAAACTTTGAGACAATAATCAGGGACAAAATTAATTGGCATTTGGAAAACTATGGGCTAAATGATGAAAGTCCACAGGGATTAGTTAAAGGCAAATCATGTTTGACTCACTTGATTGAGTTCTTTGATGAAGTAACGAAGAGAATTAACGAGGGTAGTGTGGTTGATGTTCTGTATATTGACCTGTTGTTTGACAAAGTATCACATAATAGACTTGTTAGCAAAAGTAAAGCCCATAGGATTATAGGGATAGTGGCAGTATGGACACAAAATTGACTAAGGGACAAAAAGCAGAGAGTAGTGTTGAACAGTTGTTTTTCAGACTGGGATATTGCCCAGGCCACTGCTCTTTTTGATATATAGTAATGATCTGAACTTGGGTATACAGGGTATAATTTCAAAGTTTGCAGGTGATATAAAACTCAGAAATGTAGTAAACAAAGAGGAAAGATTTCAGGAGGATGTAGACAGACTGGTAAAATGGGAAGACATATGGCAGATGAAATTTAACAAAGAAATGTGAAGTGATACATTTTGGTAGAAAGAATGAGAGGCAGCAACATAAAATAAATGGTGCAATTTTAAAGGAACGGAGAGATCTAGGGTGTATGTATCTTTGAAGGTGGCCAGACATGTTGGGAAGGCTGTTAAAAAAGCATACACGATCCTTGGCTGTATTAACAGAGGAATAGAGTACAATAGCAGGAAAGTTATGCTAAACTTTTATAAATCATTGGTTCGGCCTCAGCTGGAGTATTGTGTTCAATTCTGGGCAGCACGCTTTCGGAAGGGTGCCAAGTCCTTGTAGAGAGTGCAAAAGAGATTTACTAGAATGGTAGCAGGGATACGGGACTTCAGTTATGAGGAGGGACTGGAGAAGCTGGGGTTGTTCTCCTTAGAACAGAGAAGGTTAAGAGGAGATTTGATAAAGATGTTCAAAATCATGAATGGTTTTGATAAGAGTAAATAAGGAGACGCTGTTTTCAGTAGCAGATGGGTTGGCAACTGGAGGATACAGATTTAAGCTGATTTGGCAAAAGAAAGGAAACTTTTTTTTACACAATGAGTTGTTGTGATCTGGAATGCACGGCCTGAAAGGGTGGTAGAAGCAGATTCAATAGCAATATTCAAAAGAGAACTGGATAAACACTTGAAGAGAAAAAATTACAGGGTGACGGGGATAGAGCGGAGCAGTGGGATTAATTGGATAGCTCTACCAAAGAGCCGGCACAGGTGCGATGGATGAATTGCGTCCTTTTGTGCTTTATCATTCAATGATTCTAATAGTGAAGCTTCTTGACGTTTTCCATTAAATGCTGCATTGTTAAAGAAAAATCAATGCTTAGTGCCTTGTCTGGACTAATGTTAAACTCCGTGTATAAACCGGCATTATGTAAACAAGTATCATTTCGTTCGGAGAGCAATTTCTCTTTCTGATTAGCAAATACAACTCAGTCCAGAATTACGAATCCCTATTATTTACCATTTTCTTGTCTGTATGTGCATGTGATTTCACGGACCATTGTCCATCATTGTTACTTACATTGGAAGTGCTTGGTATATAAACTAGAGAACCCGAGAACATCAACGCCTGTTACCGATTCGCATATCCCTCAGTGCCCATCCATGGGGTTGTGTAACTAAAAGGAAATAAAGTAGCAGACTATCGTAACAGCAAATCAATGTCATGTGCTTATCTATTTCTGTTCTGCTTTCTCTTCTGCTGTGCACTTAAAACAGCTCTGCCGACAATGCCGGCACATCTGTTGCCCTTACGCTCGGTGCACGTCTCCGTCCTCTCTTAAAGGCGGAGATGACTAGTGCGATGTGGTTTGCCATTTGTTATGCACATGCGAAATGGTCCGTGCCAGACCTGGGAAATCAGCTCCGCCTGACACCCAACACCTGCATTAAAGCGAGGGCGCCCCTGTGCTCGACAGGGAACAATTCACAATTCCAATGAATTTGTAACAAAGAACGCGCCGTGGGCAGTTAATCCTCCTGATTATAAAATATAATTCAATATCATCTAATGGGATTTTTTTTTTGTGAAACACGAAGCCATTTACAAAATCCGTGCATCTACTTACATATTTATTGTTATAAAGCAAGATTTTAAATAGTTATTCTCTCTATAGCGGGCAGTGACGTGGAATTGAGTCCAAGATCAGTTCTGCCATGAATGATCTAATTGAATGGCGGAGCGGGATCGAGGGGCCAAATTGCCTTCTCCTGGTCCTATTTTTGATGTTCTTATAGTGATGCGATCACAACACATCTGGAGTACTGTGTACACTTCTGGTCACAACACATAAGCCTCCTATCGAAATTGGGAAGGGAGCAGTGAGATTGAGCCGACTGTTGAAGGATGAACTATGAAGAATAATTAGATCCATAACTAGATCCAGTGCAAACAGGATCATGTGGATCCATATACTGGGAGAGGGAAGATAAAGCCAGCACAGTACTGGATATACTAGGCAGAAGATTAAAAGGGACACTCATTCAAGGACATGTTAGCGGGGAAAATATTTATTTACACAGACGGTGTTCAGCAGCTGAAACTGGTTAGCAGGAAGAGCAGTTGAGGCCAGGACACTGAAGTTATTATATATATATATATATATATATTACACAGCTAGCTGGTGTAATTGGTAAATTGTATTCGATCAAATGCGTCAAATAATCTGTCTTGCAATCGATACACTACAATGGTTTTCAGGTTGGTACATGGTATCTTTCCAATGGTATGAAAGCTAGTCCAAACTACTCAGTAAGCGCCGGGATACGCTGTCATTATATTGTCCCTCTCGTGGTGATTGTTCTTCTGCACTCTGAAAGCCGTTGCTTTTTAAAATTCGTTCATGGGATGTGGGCTTCGCTGGCAAGGCCAGTATTTATTGCCCATCCCCAATTGCCCTCAAGGTGTTGTTGAGCCACCTCTTGAACCGCTGCAGTCCATGTGAGGGTACTGCCACAGTGCTGACTTTGTTGTAGCGATTTGTTACAATGCCAGTTAAGAGTCAACCATGTCGCTGTGGGTCTGGAGTCACATATAGGTCAGACCAGGTAAGGACGGCAGATTTCCTTCCCTAAAAAAGGTCATTAGTGAACCAGATGGGTTTTTAGGACAATCCAATAGTTAGAGATTAGCGTTTTTTTAAATTCCAGATTTATTTAATTAACTGAATTTAAATTCCCCAGAGGCAGTGGGGGGATTTGAACTCGTGTCACAGGATCATTCGTCCAGGCCTCGGAATTACTAGTCCAGTAACATAACCACTATGCTACCATATACCTTATTTGGTGGAGAATCGGACACCGGCACTCCGGGGTAAGATTAAGGTGTGAAATTAAAGAAAAAGTCCATGGCAGTTATTGACGTTTGGGGAAAGCTTTACAAAATTTACACAATTAAAAACAACTATTTGTACATTGTTATTTTTAACATTGGTAAGGTTACCCCCTTGCCACATTGTGATGCAAAGTGGAGTGTGACAACGAGGGAGGACTCAGGAAAAAGTTCTGCCCCCAGCACTGCCTCCCCAAAGAGAAAACTTTTGTCACATGCCGGATTTTGGTTCGGGCGCATTCGATACCACGACACAGGATGACCAGCCAGTGTACTGCTCAGTATCTGAAACCAGGCAAATGTACTGTAGCCTGGGTGCAACCGCAGGGCTTAATACCAGTACTGGACTTGCTGTGACTCAGGTGCTCAGCAGTCCGATTCCGGATCCTGGGTTTACACAACCACATTTGCATGAATACAAACTCTTCACGCAGAAGTGACAGTATCGATTACAGTTATACTGCAACGTTTGGATTAACAATAATAGTGAGAGTATAACTCATGGTGTAAGATCAGCAATCTGACTCCCAAATGCATCCAGGGTGCGTTTACGGTGTGCAAAGCGACTGGAGAGTGAATTGCTCTCGAGTTTGCTGGTGTGGAGTTTACTGGCTCTTCCAAGTCCCGTCTCGGTTCCTCGTTGCAAAGCTTAATCAACAAATCATGCCGCCATTATAGTACAGAGAAAGACCAGCATGGAACCCAAAGAGGTTTCGCATGAACTGGGGAGATGATCTGCAGTTGGGGCTTGAAAGCTCTGGCTGCTGGAGATTTCAAGTTCCCAGTGCATTGCAAAGGCAACTGACTAAGCCTCCATATTTAGGCTCCAAGTTTCGCGTCAAAAGACACACGTTGTTGTAGCACACCCTTACGCCAGAGGTGTTGGTCAATCTTCGAGAGGTAGTGTCGCGCCTCTTGTATTTTGCACTATGACTCTGAGCAAAGCCATATTTCAGTGTGCCCAGGTGATTCACTAGACCGCGTTTGAACTCAATAAACTCATGTTTCAACGCGGGAAGAAATTGGCTGCTCTATCTTAACTCTCTTACATTAACAAAATAGCTAACAGGGAGTACCCATAAGCTGACTGTGAGGGGCAATCAGCTGTATAACTCGGGTCCGCCAGCAGCACAAACTGTTTGTGGGAGCTTGCTGTGCGCAAATTTGCTGTCGCGTTTCCCACAGTACAACAGTGACTACACTCCAAAAGTACTTCATTGGCTATAAAGTGCTTTGAGAGGTCCAGTGGTCGTGAAAGGCGCTATATAAATGCAAGTCGTTCTTTCATAGATACCAAGCTGAGATCTTCAACTATAGTCCAACAGCCAAGAAAGTCCTGCTTCTGTAAATAGGAATTAGACAGTGTCTCTGATATAACCCCGGCATGTACATTTAAAAACATCACATCTGCAGAATGTTTAAAATCCATGGAATAGAGGAAAGATGTAACTGAACAGGAAACGCGTACCGTTTAGGCTATACAGCATCGCTTAACTTGAAAGACCAGACTGAACTCAGATATCAATGTGTGAGATAAAGAAAGTGCATTCACAATATGGGCCAAATGTGATCTAAAAAAGTCAGTAACCCAGCACTTTTAATGCCTAATCTTCGTTTTGAAGACACGTTTTAGATTGTGCAATATTTTAATATGACGCTTTACAGTTTGCATGGGTCCAGTGCAGTCCATGCACAGATATTTGTACTTAAAAAAAACACAAATCGGAAACAAAGCTTGAATCAGCTTTTAAAACATTCAGGGTTTGAACTGCACATTCACCGTGTGAACGTTTCGATTCGATAGAGGCAATCGAGGATTAATTTCTACAATTCTATTACAGTTAACCACAAAGTCCCTGTAACACGTGCACTCATCAAACTCTCGTCAGATCGAGATGGACACAGCATCTCCAAAGTCTAATAGAACTCTGCATCTAATTAAAACGAGAGCCCAATACAACGGTACATCTAATTAAAACGCACTGCACTGAGAAGTGCAGTTTATCTCAACGAGATAACTGACGTGATCACTTATACTACACGTTCAATCAGATCCCAAGTGAGGATTTAGAACCCGAATTCCCATCGGTAAAATAAAGGTGGGTGGGTGGTCATATTTGGACTGGTATATATTCTTAGTTGATTTTGAATTGAAAGGGATGAACACACGCTAAAAAATGATAGCATGGTAAATCCCAATCCAACTATATTCTTGCAGAATGTGAGCCCTTGCACGTTATCTGCATTTAACCGGCATTGTTGTAGCTTTCGTGCTGTCTTTAAAACAGACCTACAAATCCTATTTTCTTTGTAAAATCTTCTGAATGATTGTGTGTGTGAGAGTAGAAGCCGGGGAGCTGCTCCGCGCTGTACGTCCTGGCCCTGGTGTTGCGATGAGTGGCTCTTTGGGGAGATTGAGGACACATGGGGTAATGACGCATATTCTTTTGGCATTTTCCGCTCCTTAAATCATAGGCTGAGCGTCGAGCGAGTTCCCGGCATCACTTTCACTTTAAAAAAAACGCTGATAAAACACACAATCGCTCCTGCTCGCTTTGCCCAGGGATTCCTTCTCGCACACAGCCTCTGCACAAACACGGAATTTTAAAACTTCTGGCGAGCTGGTCAGCTGCGACCGACCGCGGACATTTGATGATTTGATTTTTGATGAGAATTACCGTATAGACTCAAGAGGTAAGCAAGACCTTGTTCTGCAGATTTTGAAGTCGGTTGTTCTGCAATAGTAGGGGTGGGTGAGTTGGGCTTTGCTCTTTTACGATCGGTTTGTCCTGTGCGTTCATCCATTGAATTCGGAATCAAACAAGAATTTATACGGCGACTCAGACAGAGATTGCTTTACAAACTGTCAGGCCTCACAGGCTAGTATCAAGAATCCGGGGAAACAGTCGTATGGTACACGTAGCAAGAATACCCCACTATATACTGAACTTTTAAAACCGGAATCCCGCTGTGCAGCACTGTCCCAAGAGTTTATCACAGCCACTTCCTTGCTGTCAAGACAAGGCAAGCCGAGCGTTCACATGGGCAATGTCGATTTTTGATAGTTCACTAGATCCAAGGCATGACAAAACAACGGTGTGAAAGCCAGAAAAGAAGGATATGGGAACAAAAACACCCTTTCCTTCTTTTAGTTTTCGCCGTACGATATTCTATTTTATCCTTTGGAAATGACACCAACAAAGGTTCATTTATTTAAATCTATGGAAGGAAACATTTTCATACGATGTTCACATCATTTCGTTTGTACCTCATTATAGATGCTAATGTTTCTCAAAGAACGTGAAATATATAATCAGGACAATAAGATGCAATCGAAGTATATTAATGGTACATGTCCGTTCATACTTCAGGAAGTACAGCTTTATTACATGGTTACATGCATACACATACGCACATTGTGCCAACAGTATAATCATTATAAATTGCTGCATACTGCGTCTCCCCGCCGGTCTGTTTTGTGGTTCCATGATAAATATTCGTCTGTCTGCTAAAATACGGAATGTTAAATATGAATCCAATGACCTGGGATTTAAGACTGCGCGCAGTGGGACTCCGAAAGTGAGCACACAGATTGCGTTAAAACACATGTTTCTGGCAATGACACTCTCGAAAGGATGACCTTCCTTTATTGGATATGGAAGATTGTATAAAATAATGAATTGCTATACAACATCTGAAAAAAGAAAGGTCCTCAAAAGGGGTTGCCCATGCTCAAAGTTTCCTAGCAAGCTTTCTGTTGCAGATACATTGTCCAAACTAGTTAGGAATCAGTTTAACAGGAAATGACGTTACTTGGTAAACAACATAAATTTATTCAGACAATAAAACATGTTCCGAAAGTCTTGCCAAGCAAGGGAAAGCCAATTCTTCCCAATCTCTCTATGTGCCTGATATTTCTCCTACAATGCAAGCGTATCAGAAATCACACATTGAAAAATGTTGTACCTGTGGTTTAAATATCAACGTTTCAAAACAAAATGCAGATTTGGTGAATGCCTAAATGCGTTATATTTAATACGGAATGAAAGGTAGGCGATAGGAATAAATGAACATTAACTCGTAGTATTCAACTGGCTGAGTTATGCAATTTCTCTACTATAGCTTAAGTCCACGCTTGACAAGAGACGCGAGGACACATAACTAGTGGCATCCTCACTGGATTGAAGACAAACACGTTCTGAAATTTGTGCGGAATAACTAAATGCATTGATTTGGGAGGAATGAGATACAATGAACAATTTATACCATATCTTGACAGACTTGCTAGAAAGAGAATAAATTGGAATTTTATTTCACGTAAAATAATATTTAGCTTGTCAGACGTCAAGTTGCATTATTTTCCAACATGTTGCAGGTTGATGCACTGTTCTCAGGAAACACAAGGCCCACAGTAGATTAGTCATCATTGTGCGGAGTAAGACAAAAGGTGGGATATTGCTTTGAGTTTGTGCGCTGATGACTGAGCCCGCGGTTAACGACTGTAATACGTATATAAAAAGGGTCGTTTCAGATAGTACATGATTATTGATAGCTCAGGAATTTGTAGTGCTGTTAAAATTTGAACCATTTATCGAATACCACACAACATCCTGCAAGTTATAGGCTACATCGCATTCCCGCTACAACTATAATCCACCCCCCCCCCCACGTGATTTGTCTCAACAAGTTATGATTAGAACGCTCTAACTTTCCCATTTGCTCTGTTTTAAACTGTCCGCCCAAACAAGAGCGCAGAATTGTGCACAAGCCATCATTCTGGATCAGGTGGAAGTGTCCAATCATTGCTTGAAGCTCGTCTGAAGTATCACGCCGTTCCTCCAACTTGTTTTAAGAAGTAGCTTTGTCTGCAATGGAAGATGCGTTACCTTTTTGTTGAAGTAAGAAGGTGGAGATGGCGGAATTAGTTGCTAAATCAGTGAGCGCCGTTTTCATGTGTAATTGGGAGTGGTGGGAATTCTCCATGGAAAGATTAGCGGGTTTAACATTGAAAAATTTGATGGCGATATTCAGCAACAACATTCCCTTCCCAAGAACTAATTTACCTGGAAGGTGTTCAATTTATCAGTAGACTCCTGACTGATGCAGGTTTGTATGTGACCTCGTGCTTTTCACACACTATAGAATCGCGGAATATCTAATTAAATAATGTAGAAAGCCCATATGCACACACACAGTACACATGTACCCACACACACAGTACATATCTACCCAGGTAGTGACCGTCTTAATCTCAGTCTTGCTTTCACTCATCTTGTGGTACCGAACAATTTTAGACTTGCCCACCGAGCTACACATAATATACATTTTTTCTATACATAATATATGTTTTCTTAATTAAACAGTTTTAAGACAGGCAGTGCATTCGTCCAATCTTCCACAGAAGCCGGCTCAGCAATGAGTGTTTCAAAGCGGTCTTCACTTTCAAATTTGCATTAGCCAACAAGAGTGCCACATGATAAATCTAATTTTATGTAAATGGAAATAAATCTTAAAAAAACCATGGAAGATGGTGTTAAGCGTTTAATCGGTATTTTTTGATAAATATTTTTAAAAGCATAAACTATATGGGGCACGGGTACACGAGTCCCTTTGCATATAGGAACATCATCGCATTTAGGCAACACAGTCTGTATTCCTCGAATTCCAGACCATTAAGGAACACAGACTCAGATGGTGGTACACAACAGCCAAGTAAACGCTTTGCTTTATTCAGTCATTCTGTGCAACAAGTAGAGCAGTTTGTGCGGATACCGGACCAGTAACGGTTCACTGTAAATAGACATCCCCACCCAGAGCAATCGTCGTGCAGTGTGCAGTACTCCACAGAACAGGCGCCATTTTAACAACATCCAAACTAAGATGTTTAGAGAAGGGCAAACATAGGAAAACAGATATTGGGGAGACACAAATCTTTGGAAAGCTTGAAGCCTTTTCATTCCTTGTGCAATATTTTCTCACGAGGTCCCAACTTTTTAATGTATTGGAAGTTATGGTACTTTTAATCGTTAAGGGTGCTTTTATGAATATTGGAAATTGGCCGCTTTAATTGTTAAAAGAAAAGGCCGTGTGCCCAGTAACATTCGTTTGAGGAATGAATGGAATTCAATACTCCAAAGGGTTAAGAGATGAGGATTATTAAGCACTGCATTTTACTCTGAAACATTCCCTTTAATTCAGCTCTTGTTTGTGTTCAGCTAAAGACAGCCCACTGGGAGAGTCGGAGTTGCCGCAGAGCTCAGACCCTGCAGTGATGGAGAGCCCTTATCTCAGCGTTAAAGAGGCGGCAATGAAAGGAGCCAACACCGAGCTGTCCACTGCGATGGACAAAGGCGAGAGCGACAGCAACAAGGGCAAGAAGCGCAGGAACAGGACCACCTTCACCAGTTACCAGTTGGAGGAACTGGAAAAGGTTTTTCAAAAGACTCATTATCCCGACGTGTATGCCAGGGAACAGCTCGCACTGAGAACTGATCTGACAGAAGCTCGTGTGCAGGTAAAGAGTGCGCGGGGAGATCTCACCTGTTAATGAACGGGCAACGGGAAGTGGGGCTTATCGATAGCACAAGGAACACGGTACCAGTGATTTGAGCGGGGATCAGTTACAAAAACGCTAGCATAATGAAGAGCCAGTCCTAGGAGAATCTTCGGTTCCATTCATGTATTAATACTCCCCGAGTAAACATTGGAACATCACTAGTAATCAATCAGTCTCCACATCGACATCAACAGATCTGGACTGGATAAATTACCCATGTTTACTCTACACGATTCTCCTGCAATTACAGTTAATGTTTATATAATTCAACCGAAGTCGTAAACAATTTTAAATTGATAATTGTGCAGAATCCGTGAAGTATAACCAACATGCGGCTCAAGGATCAACTGTAGCGTTACTTTATGGGATGGGCGTCGTTTTTGCAGCATTTCCCCGCCCAATACTAAACAATGCTGCTCGCTATTCAGGGAGAGGTCACTGTGCGTTCCAGAAAGAGGCAGGCATTGGTATTTAAGGAAGGTGCAGTGCTATCAGTTTTTGCCCTGGTCTTGACTCTTTAACTGGTTTTGAAGCAGCCTCTCTAATTGAATTGTGTCAGAGTTACAAACTTACCACTGTCAGTGTTTGTAAAGTTAAAAATGCAATTTTTGTACGTTTTAATTGATTCACAGAAATTGCTGCTTTAAAATGAAACTCGAATTAGTACAACATTCATTCCTTATAGGGATTTTTTTAAAACTTCAAATGCGAGACACACATTATTGCAATATGCTTTACGAGCATGAACTATCCAGGAAGATCAGTCTGACTGATAGGGCATTGCTCAGGAGAGTTAAGAAACATTGTACGAACTGTGGTAGTAAGGATGAGCGCCGGTGTTTTAACATTCGTACGGGGAGTCAATTTCTACCCGTTTGAGAAAGCGCGTTATGAATATTCATGTCAAACACTGCGCTGATGTTAAACGTGGTGACAAGCTCCATAGTTATGCTGCATTGGCCGAGGATAGGATCCTGATTGAATTTGACAGCATATGGATCCGCATATCAGTATCAGTTGCCAATAAAAAAAATAGCATTGGGGAGGGGGGGGGGGGGGGTGGTCCGCAGAAGCTTCATTTTGTAACATTTAAGTGAATCTCAGCAGTGATCATGACGAAACTGCTCAATTACGATTTTGCTTCACCGAATCCCCAAATAACCTGCAACAGTAACGCTCTCTATTTTTTTAAAAACAGAAAGACGGGAAATTTCAGAATCTTTATTACGATTGCACATATTTTATATTTATTTTCATATTGCCAATTCTATACAAAATTAATTGAGATAAAATCCGATCCACAGCCGAAGGTTGTCTCCGCTCTCATAGACCTTGCAGCGATAAGCATCGTTAACTGTATATTCGCTCTTCAAGGTTTTACACTCATTTTCTTTCAGTCGCTTTTGAAAGCAAACAAAAAGTCCCCTTTCCACAGACACCAGTTCGCCCCGAACAGCCGAACTCTGTGCTGATCTGTTTGGGCAAATTGTAATAATGCAGCTTGCGGAGGCCTATATATAGAACTCCATCAAAACGGGGGAATTAAGGGAAGTCAGGGCAGGAAATTAAACATGCAATCAAAACATACTGCAGCTTTCGGACTTTCCCATCAAGTACTCGTATTTCCGATCTTTTTGAAGATAAAAGGTATCTGCTTTCAGCCTCCAGTTTCATGGCTTCGCCTTTTGGATTTTTGCACCGTTTGAAAAACGTCTAACCTTTCACCATTTCTAATCAAACCGACAAGATGATTTAAAAAAAAAGAGGAGTTTCTTCCAACGTGTTTTTTTTAAAGCGTAAAAATAGGCACGGGTTGAGGTCTCCATCCCAAACTCTTTGTGATCAGTGCTCTGATTGCTCCGCACTGCAATCAAAGGGCAGTGCTGATTATCTGCTGGAGAATACAGTCACTTAATGTAACCGTAATGTAACCCAAATGCACCAATTGTGCAGCGCAGGGTTGGAGGAGGTTAACGACCGCCCGTAAATCGGTGAACTGCAAATGGGTAACACAATCGTTGCCACATCATCTTTTCATATGTAAACATAAACATTGAGCGGGGCTTAAACTACCGCCAACATTATAGATTTTTTTTAAAGTTCCAGGAGCACATGAAAGCTTTTTCTGTTTTTTGTTTTTCTAACGGGATTATAGTGCTGGGATTATAATCTGAAGAAGCTGCAAGGGCAGGGAAAATTCTGGGTTTGAATAGTTCAGATACACGTTCATGGAACGGATAGTGTCCGGAGTGGCAACCAGTGTACAAGGTTTTTAAAAGTCGTGACTGCACGTTATAAAAGTTGCAATGCTGATGGTTACCAGCACATTACACACACACTGTGCATTAGCCCAGTTTATAACTGTCTCCAGATCCTTTCCCCACCCCCAGTATTATTACAACAGTTTACTTACTGGAGGCTGGACTATTCAGTCAGAAAATAGAAACAGGTTTGTAGCTGCTGGAGTTACATGCGATAAATTTGACCAGTAGGACAGTGCTCCAACTGCATCTACAGCGTTATATGTTTCAGGTTTACGTCGCACTCAATTCGACAGTTGTCAAGCCACTGATTGCTAGTAAGCAAAACTGCAAGATTCCTTTAAACTGTCTTGATTCTGCTTGTAAATGAGTCGTTTCCCCATTCTTTTGCGTGCGGGATAAATTGGATTACCGGCGTTATCTTGCCATCTTCAGTTCTGCTTCATAATAAGCAGGCCGAAGATTAAGTGATAGTGAAAGTAAACGGATATTATCGTCATCTCGCAGGGAAAAAGTTTCGGCAGCGGCAGACTTTAGAGTTACATCAAAGGCAACATCTTTCTTGTTAAGTGCGAGGCAAAGTTAACACGCTATTAGGAAGTTAATAATCTGCAAATGGCATCGATTTGATATCTAGCTTGACCCAGTAACTAGTGTCCATTTATTTTTAATTCTGTGAAGAGCATTATACAAGTGCAAGTTATTGTTGATTTAAAACTATAGGACTATTCAAGCTTTATTAATTCGAAGTGGCAATTTCAGCCTTCTACCACATGAAACCTTTAAAATGTCAGCATCTATCCAGATGTTTTTTTTAAACTACCCGTTGGAAAAGCATTTCGGAGTAGTGAGATCAGTAATGTGCATTATTCAATTTTTATTAATTTATATCATTTTGAAATTGGAGCCTTTTGTTATGTATAGAGATTAAGCTGTGGCAACTCTGGGCAATTGGGTTAAGACCCATAAATCAAGACTTTAACCTCTCGTTTTTAGTGGATTTTCTGCTTGTCGCATTAAGACGATAAAGAACAGCCAAGACTTCAAAGTGAAATTATTGAAAAAAATCGTGTCTTTAAAAAAAAATCCTGCAGGATATTTCTCGGGTCAAATCTGAGCAAAGCAGTCTTAGGATTGATGTGTTTGCAATCTCCCACGTACATATCCTGTAGAAAAATAGAAGTAATTTACATCCTTTTGTTCCATTGGCCGTAGGTTTGGTTTCAGAACAGAAGAGCTAAATGGAGGAAAAGAGAGCGCTTTGGACAGATGCAGCAAGTCCGGAGTCACTTCTCCACTGCCTACGAGTTACCCATGTTAACCAGGGAGAATTATGCACAGGTAGGCACCCTGCTTACTGTTGGAGAGCAGTTTCCGAATAACTTGTGACAAATTGAAAGTGCACTCACTGTACACACCGCGTTGTCCGGAAACATCTGCATCAATGATGTGCTGTGATATATTATTGAAGTGAATTAGGGTAACAGCCAATTAACTCCAGATTTTATAAAGTACCTCAATTTTGTGAAATGCTGCAGTATTACCATAGTCCTTGGGATTATTGCATTTAACTCTGCGCTGGTTTCAAAGTTAAATAAAATTGCAGCTGATATAATACCGCTAAGTATTGAATTTCCGTTCCAACCAGCAGCATGCCAACATTCATCATCCGCACAGGATGGAATTTACAAAACCGAAGCTTCTTCAGAGTTAGAGGAAGCGAGTTACCATAAATATATTAAAATCAGAGTTTAGTTTGAATTTACTACTTGGAGAGAAAGAGGGAGGGAGAAATGTCTTTGCTATGGGGAATGGATACTTCTACTTCTGACAGTCTGTCAGCATCAAGCAATCGTTCATCAGGAGCTGCATTGCTCAGATGTAGAATAAAGCCCGGTCCACTCTGCTCCGACAATTGACAGAAACTCCAACTTCAGTATTGCAGGGGATGTGGTTTCCATTATGTTAACTGCTCTGCTCTTTGGGCTATCCTACATGGAGAGTTGACAATCAAGGTGGGTTTATACTGGTCCTCAGAGAGTTTGGATCACAAGAGCAAGTGTGTAGAAGATCCCTGCGTTCACATTCTAAAATATTCTCCCTGCGTTTACATTCTAAAAACAGTTCTTTACCCTGATGCTAAAATAGCAGACCTATATTTTGGGATTTACAATTCTACCGACAAAATAAGGGAGTTAGTTTTAGCACTGTTTGAGAGCGAAATTGGTCTTGGTTGGTAGCACAAAACCGGCGATCGCGCATTGGCAGTCTATTTACACTCCGCCTTATTTTCTTTACCATTATTTAGTGGAGTGTAAAGCGGTCTGCCAATGGCCCATCGGCTGTTCTGCGCCACTATCCAAGAGGAATTTCACCTCCTACTGCGAAAACTGGCCCAATTATTCTGATGCAAAAATTGTAAATCCATGAAAATGTGGGAAGCCAGTGCAGGAGCATCGCTATTTCATGGCGTGAACTACAGAAGTGTCAAATGTAAAAGCACCCGAACACTGCGGTTATATTTCAACTACTGTTTGACACAACCGTTTTAGAGAGGTGAGAAGAGAAAGCACTAAGTAATGCTGCCTTGTCCTACTACTCAAAATTCAGGGAAAGTAGAGCTGTGTGCACTGTAACCTGGTATAGGGAAGTACATTACCCTAACCCCGCCCGAGATGGTTTAAGTCTGGGAGTGTGCAGAAGTCTAGGCACCAGTATTGAACTGCCAGTGATTCTTTTAAGATTAGAAAAGAGCTGAGATAGCTTTAATGGTTAAAGGAAAATGCTCCACACAGCTGTCTGTCATACAGATACTAATGTGAAGCTGAAGTAATGTAGTCATCAAGATGGTCCCACACCCAATGCTGAATGGAACATGCTGGGCTGCAGCCTTGGTGCATCTTTACCCACACTTCAGGATGAAAATCAAATGAATGTCAACAGCTAGGAATTACACAGTAAAAGCCAGAATTTATCAGCACAGTATAATGCAGTCTTCAGAATTTAAGGGTCTAAACTAAAATGTCATTACAACACGCAACATTGTGATGACATCACACTGACCTCAAACGTAAGTGGAATGGAAAAATAGCTTCAAAATCTGACTCAGTGCCAGTATAAATCAGCGTCCCTTGCCTCTTTGCAAGTTAAAAGAAAAACTGCGCCCAGTTTCATTTGTGCAATATATCTGTACCCCTAAAGCTCAGTTGTGTCTTTGCTTCAATACCATACAGGAAATCTAGTATAGTATAAAGACTTGCATTTATATGGCGCCTTTCACAACCACAGGATGTCCCAATGTACTTTACAACCAATTAAGTACATATTTTTGAAGTGCAGCCACTGTTGTAATGTAGGAAACGCAGCAGCCAATTTGCGCACAGTCAGCTCCCACAAACAGCAATGTGACAATGACCAGATAATTGGTTTTAGCGATGTTGATTGAGGGATAAATAAATATTGGCAAGGACACCGGGCATAACTCCACTGCTCTTCAAAATAGTGTCATGGGATCTTTTATAACACCCGAGAGAGCAGACAAGGCCTCGGTCTCGTGGGGTCAAGTTATTTTGTTGTCAGACCTGGCCATTAGGAGAATGGTTAGTATTTCCCAACTAATATGAATAGAGCATGAGAGACAGTGAAAGTGTTAAATATAGACTACGATTCCCAACAATTAACATGTCTGTATGTTAAAATTCCAGTCACTAGCCTTCATTTCAATAAAATAAATTCTATTGCATGCAGTAGCAAATTTATTTGCACAATCATGAATGTGGAAAATCCAGACAGGTATTCATCATAAGACAATCGGACTCCTAGTATATTTTGCAGAAACATATAGCAATGTTACAAATTTAATGAATCATTAATGTAATTGGTAACAGCAGCAGAAACAAATGTATTTTGAATTACCATTGTTCAGTACATTATAACCTCGTGTGCATTTACACTGTAGCTACTAGTCTTGGATCAATGGCTGCAGTTCGAGTTCCAGTCAGAACCTTGCTTGGCTCATGTCTTGCTGAAACTCCCATTTTAAGAGAGCTCTGGGAACAGACAAGTCTCCTAAAAGTCAGGAATTTAAATGTTGAGAGTAAATGCTCTGTAAACATTTAAATTAGGATCAGATATGTTTACAAAAGTATCCGAGAGGCCCAAAATATCCCAAGCACTTTGTCAAGCAGGATTGACGCTGCACTGGATTAATGGTGGATTGACACTCCGCAAGTTTAGTATTGGTGCAAAGTTCAAACTGCTTGAACTGATGCTAAACTGGGTCAAGGCGCAAATGACTCCAAACAAAAACCTACCTTCTCCAGTATATTTCACTCTTCTATTTGGTGTCGGGTCAAGCTGTAATTGGATCATCAATGAGAAGCAGAATTGTATTGCGCTGGTGCTACAGATACAATTATATGCATCGTTGCAATATATGTGGTGTCAAACTCAAGCAGTGCAAGACAATCCACTCCAAGGAGTCTCATTCTACTTCTAGGCCCTGACTCTGGATTTAAGGTGCATTTACAATACAGCGATATCAGTAAAAAGTGAATTTGCTTTACACCAAGGCTATAGTTACAATGTAATGGAAGCCAAAATCAGTCACAGCCTCACCTGACATTGGAACAAAATGGAGTGAGACTTCTTGGAGGATGGAGTCATACTCTGCTAGTGTGTCAATTTGGGCCTCAGCACTCGATTTACACTACACAAGTTTATTAGTACAAAGATGAAGCGGCTTCATACCAATGTTAAACTTGTAGGGTAAATGCACCCTTAAACACCCAGTTTTGCATTGGTGTGAAGTTAGTGTGAATGCATCCTTATATTCTATATGGTATCATAGTCAAACAGTGCAAGTCCAAGGAGTCCCTCGGCTTCAGTCTGCCATCAGGTTAGGTCTCAACTCTGAATTAAGGTGCATTTTGGTGCAAAATGAAGCCACGTGCACGGATGTTGTAGCTATAGTGAATATTTTGTGCACCAGTGGGGCCTTGCATGTAGTCAGTGGCTCATCAGAAGAATCAATGGTGTACTCCCTACAATTTTCTTTTCACTGAAATCAATGGATCAAAATCACAGGCCGTGCACTTGAGATTTTACAATGAGCCGTCTACTGCAAATAAGGCCACACTGAACCGGGATCTCGGAAAATTTGGGCATCGTGTAAATGCAGTTTGAATCTGCAGTCGGGGCCTGACCTGAAACTGGAGCAAAATGAAATGAGACTCCAAGAGAAGAAAGTCTTGCTGTACAGTGCAGTCAGTTTAGGCTTTGACAACTTACACTACACAAATTTCAGGTGAAGCTACTTCATAGAAACATAGAAAATAGGTGCAGGAGCAGGCCATTCAATATGATCATGCAACTTCAGTACCCCACTCCCGCCTTCTCTCCATACAGATAAGGGCATCAGGGGGTAAGAGCCACATCTAAATCCCTCTTGAATATATCCAATGAACTGGCATCAACAACTTTCTGTGGCAGATAATTCCACAGGTTCACCACTCTCTGGGTAAAAAAGTTTCTCCTCATCTGTCCTATATGGCTTACCCCTTATCTTTAGACTGTGACCCCTGGTTCTGGACTTCCCCAACATCGGGAATATTCTTCCTGCATCTAACCTGTCCAGTCCCGTCATAATTTTCTATGTTTCTATGAGATCCCCTCTCATTCTTTTAAATTCCAGTGAGTATAAGCCTAGCCGATCCAGTCTTTCTTCATATGTCAGTCCTGCCATCCCGGGAATTAGTCTGGTGAACTTTTGCTGCACTCCCTCAATAGCACGTCCTTCCTCAGAATAGGAAACCAAAACTGCACACAATACTCAAGGTGTGGTTTCACCAAGGCCCTGTACAACGGCAGTAAGACCTCCCTGCTCCTATACTCAAATCCTCTCGCCATGAAGGCCAGCATGCCATTTGCTTTCTTTACTGCCTGCTGTACCTGCATGCCTACCTTCAGTGACTGATGTACCATGACACCCAGGTCTCGTTGCACCTCCCCTTTTACTAATCTGTCACCATTCAGTTAATATTCTGTCTTCCTGTTTTTGCCCCCAAAGTGGATAACATCACATTTATCCACATTATACTGCATCTGCCATGCATTTCCTATTCACCAATCTGTCCAAGTCACCTGCAGCCTCTTGGCATCCTCCTCACAGCTCACATTGCCACCCAGCTTAGTGTCATCTGCAAACTTGGAGATATTACATTCAATTCCTTCGTCCAAATCATTAATGTATATTGTAAATAATTGGGGTCCCAGCACTGAACCTTGCGGCACCCCACTAGTCGCTGTCTGCCATTCTGAAAAGGACACGTTTATTCCCACTCTTTTCTTCCTGTCTGCCAACCAGTTCTCTATCCATGTCAATACATTACCCCCAATACCACGCTTTAATTTTGCACACTAATCTCTTGTGTGGGGCCTTGTCAAAAGCCTTCTGAAAGTCCAGATACATGACATCTACTGGTTCTCCCTTATGCACTCTACTAGTTACAGCCTCAAAAAACTCTAGATGATGTGTCAAGCATGATTTCCCTTTCATAAATCCATGCTGACTTGGACCAATCCGGTCACTGCTTTCCAAATGCGCTGCTATTACATCTTTACTAATTGACTCCAGCATTTTCCCCACCACCGATGTCAGGCTAACCGGTCTATAATTCCCTGTTTTCTCTCTCCCTCCTTTTTTAAAAAATGGGGTTACATTAGCTACCCTCCAATCCATAGGAACTGATCCAGAGTCCATGGCATGTTGGAAAATGACCACCAATGCATCTACTATTTCCAGGGCCACTTCCTAAGTACTCTGGGATGCAGACCATCAGGCCCTGGGGATTTATCGACCTTCAGTCCCATCAGTTTCCCTAACACCATTTCCTGGCTAATAAGGATTTCCCTCAGTTCCTCCTTCTCGCTAGACTCTCGGTCCCCTAGTATTTTCGGGAGGTTATTCATGTCTTCCTTAGTGAAGACAGAACCAAAGTATTTGTTCAATTGTTCTGCCATTTCCTTGTACCCCATAAATGAGTTCACCTTATTCTGACTGCAAGGGACCTATATTAGTCTTCACTAATCTTTTTTTATTCACATATCTATAAAAGCTTTTGCAGTCAGTTTTTATGTTCCCTGCAAGCTTACACTCATACTCTATTTCCCCCCTCATCTAATTAAACCCTTAGTCCTCCTCTGCTGCATTCTAAATTTCTTCCCAGTCCTCAGGTTTGCTGCTTTTTCTGGCCAATTTATATGCCTCTTCCTTGGATTTAACACTATCCCTAATTTCCCTTGTTAGCCACAGTTGAGCCACCTTTCCTGTTTTATTTTTACACCAAACAGGGATGTACAATAGTTGTAATTCATCCATGTGATCTTTAAATGTCTGCCATTGCTTATACATCAACCCTTTAAGTATCATTCACCAGTCAATCCTAGCCAAATCACGCCTCATACCATCGAAGTTTCCTTTCTTTAAGTTCCGGACCCTAGTCGCTGAATTAACTGTGTCGCTCTCCATCTTAATGAAGAATTCTACCTATTATGGTCACTATTCCCCAAGGGGCCACCCACGACCAGATTGCTAATTAATCGTCTCTTGTTACACAAGACCCAGGATGGCCTGCTCTCGAGTTGGTTCCTCGACATATTGGTCTAGAAAACCATCCCTTATAAACTCCAGGAAATCCTCCTCCACAGTATTGCTACCAGTTTGGTTAGCCCAATCAATATGTAGGTTAAAGTCACCCATGATAACTACTGTACCCTTATTGCAAGCATCTCTAATTTCCTGTTTGATGCCATCCCTAACCACCCTACTACTGTTTGGCGGTCTGTACACAACTCCCACTAATGTTTTCTGCCTTTTGGTGTGTCGCAGCTCTACCCATATAGCTTCCACATCATCCAAGCTAATGTCCTTCCTTACTATTGCGTTAACCTCCTCTTTAACCATTAACGCTACTCCACCTCCTTTTCCTTCCTGTCTATCCTTCTTGAATATTGAATACCCCGGGATGTTGAGTTCCCAACCTTGGTTACCCTGGAGCCATGTCTCTGTAATCCCAATTACATCATACCTGTTAAAAGCTATCTGCGCAGTTAATTCGTCCACTTTATTACGAATGCCACTCATTATTGACACTCAGAGCCTTCAGGCTTGTTTTTTTAAACACTCTTTGTCTTTTTAGAATTATGTTGTAATGTGGTCCTTTTTGATTTTTGCCCTTAATTTCTCTGCCCTCCACTCTTGCTTTTCTCCTTCCTACCTTTGCTTCTGACCCCTTTTTACTTCCCTCTGCCTCTCTGCATAGGTTCCCATCCCCCTGCCATATTAGTTTAACCCCTCCCCAACAGCACTAGCAAACACTTGCCCTAGGACATTGGTTCTGGTCCTGCCCAGGTGCAGACCGTCCGGTTTGTACTGGTCCCACCTCCACTGGAACCGGTTCCAATGCCCTTGGCACTGGTAGCAATTCTGAGAATACTACCCTTGAGGTCCTACTTTTTAAATTTAACTCCTAGCTCCCTAAATTCAGCCTGTAGGACCTCATCTCAGTTTTTTACCTATATCGTTGGTACCTATATGCACAACAGCTGGCTGTTCCCCCTCCCCCTCCAGAATACGCTGCAGCCACTCCGAGACATCCTTGACCCTTGCACCAGGGAGGCAACATAGCATCCTGGAGTCTTGTTTGCAGACGCAGAATTGCATATCTGTTCCCCTTACAATAGAATCCCCTATCACTATAGTTCTCCCACTCTTTTTCCTGCCCTCCTGTGCAGCAGAGCCACCCATGGAGCCACGAACTTGGCTGCTGCTGCCTTCTCCTGCTGAATCATCTCTCCCAACAGTACCCAAAATGCTGTATCTGTTTTGGAGGGAGATGACCACAGGGGACCCCTGTACTACCTTCCTGCCACTGCTCTTCCTGATGGTCACCCATTCCCTATCTCCCTGAGTAACCTTTACCTGCAGTGTGACCAACTCCCTAAACATGCTATTCACGACATCCTCAGCATCGCAAATGCTACAGAGTGAGTCCATGCGCAGTTCCAGTGCATCAATGTGGTCTGTCAGGAGCTAAAGCTGGACACACTTCCTGCAAACATAGTAGCATCCCTGTTTTCCCACATAGCACAGGACGAGCATGACACGGGTCTGGGCTCTCCTGCCATGACTTAACCCTTACATTAACTTAATTTGGCAACAATGCCAAAAGGTTTCCTACTGATAAGAAAAGAAAAAGATCAAATACTCACCAATCCATGAGCCAATCACTTATCTGCTTGGCTGTGATGTCACACTTCGATTTCTTTTTACTTCTTTGTTTACCTTCTGCCCCTGCCCCAGCTGGCCTCCTCCCGACTGCCGCTCGCTGATGGTCACGCCCTTTTATGGGCCCCTTCGACTGCCGCTGGCTGGTCGCGCCCTTTTATGGGTTCCTCTGACTGCCGCTGGCAGCTCCCGTTTCATATAGCATGAAAATTAAATTGTAACTGCATCCTAAGGGATTCATAAAATCCAATCTGAGTTTATCATAATTCCTTGCACAATGATTTTGTCCATGTTAACATTATCCCAGGAAAGAGAATTCCATGAAGGAGGATTTTGGATATGTTTAAAATGTTACCCTCCATAGCCCCACTGAATTTTGTTCTTTGGGGCACCAACGGCAAAGACTGCATTCACACTGTCGTTTGAGATCGGTTCACATTTGAACCACCAGATGCTGGGATAAGTCAGTCCGGTCTGGAGGTCAAATCCATCCGCCGTAGACCATACTTACACACAGCGAATGGAGTTTCCACTTGTATTAACAGCACAAAAAAGGTGAAATTGACCGAACCAGGCAAAAGATCGGGGAGTTTTATACGTAAGTTACATCAAACATAAATTGAATTTCCGCAATCTTTAACCCTGGTTTAAAAGTCTTTTTGCCGATGCTGGCCCCACCTACAACTGACCCCACTCCCAGATCGAAATACTGAGCATGGCGATTTACCGTCGATTGTGCCCGTTCGAGGAGGCGCTTTAAAGTGAACTCATTTTTTGCAGCGGTCACATTTTAAGTTTTAATATCTTAAAAAATAATTAATTTACTAAGAAACTGACTAGTGTACACCAATGAAACTAGTTAATGGCCCAGTATAGTTTAAAAAAATGCTTCGTCACAGGTGCATGGCCAGTCACTAATTAAAAATGCTTGGATTAAACCCATTTTCAGCTCCAATAAAACTGAGCCAGGTTACCAATGTTAATTTAATACAAAAAATGTGATTACATTCTATTATGGTGACCGATTGCGCTGATCTATGGAAGACATTACATTTATTATGCAAATGAGTGTGGCAGAAACTTAAACCAAAGCTTCCTCGGAAAAATGGCGCATTTCAAGCGCAGTGTGTTCCGTTTCCCAACTGTGCCCAGAGTAGAAATTCTACCCTATTCTCTTTAGTGCTGCTGCATTGGTGTGTGAATGTACAAGAAAAAGCTGTTGCAACTGTGTTGAGCAGAAGACGACACTGTGCTTCAAAATTAATTAACTTTCCAGGTATGAACACGACATTCACGCATATAGAATTTTAACAAAAGCAAAAGCCAATTGTAAAATTAATATAGTTGGGCTATTGAGCAGCTGGTAAATCAGGAGCGTTACAGAAGCACACACACAATTATTTCCAGAGTTTCTTTGCAGTGTGGGAATTTGGGATAGAGCTTTCCCATATCAGTATTGATCATGAAATGTACCAATTCAAAACAAATACATTTAAATACACTCCTGCTTTCTACTGTTGGCATTGGTTCAGCTGAAATTCAAACGTTGTCTAAGATTTCATAACAGAAAATCAATATGTCTAAACTGGTTTTCAGTTCGTACAAGTACAAGTTGACTAAATCGTGGAAAATAAAAGGACTATATTAAGACATTCTAAAGTTTGCTTCTTCAGGGAATGGCTTGACATTCTGCAGCTATTTCATGCCAAATAAATATTTGCTGGATACTATGATAAAATGAACTGCAGCATTTTGCAGCCAGGTCCTATTTTGGAAGAACATTTATCTCATTCAGCCCAAATGCTCTTAGTAATTAGTTCAAAACCAGCGGAGCCAATACATTGGTGGAGTAGGTTTGTGAAGAGAGATCCACACAATGGTGAACACATGTAAAGATGAGACTATTTCAATGGGGATTTTAAATAGTCACGGTTGTGATCTCTCTGGGTGTTAATTAAAAACATACATGAACTATATTTTATAGTATGTGGATTACAGTCTTTATAAATCTGAAACATTTCTCTGAATTCTACAAGGATTTGTATGTGTCAAATGTGCAGGGTTCTTTAGGATATATCCATCTTGCTCATGTTTTTCTCACTAAAACTGTTCTAACTTATAAATTTGTACATAAAAAGAAACCATAAGAAACTTGATGAGGAAAGCGTTTATGGTTTGGATGCGCAGGGGAAATATCCCCCACCCCAATCAAATGCATTCGGAGCCAGCAAACTGCAATATTTAAACTTTTCAAGATGCTGTATTGGTCTGATTGACAGTCGAGTCCCAGGGTTGATGCAGACAGAGTAAAGAGCCATTTCAGCGAACGTAGGAACCATTTTATCGAGTTTGCAGGAGCAGGTGGGCTGACAGATATGTCCACGGTGGCGACACTGGCTATTTTAGGAGCAACATCTACTATTGGATACAGGATTTAAACAGCAAATCCCATTTAGATGCCTGAAGATCGAGATTAACAAATTCTGCAGCTATAAACAGACAGAATCAAAGCGGGGAAAGCTGCCCACATTTCCAGATTAAGCATGATTAAAAATACCTGGAGTTGAATAAACACCTGCTAATGACCTTAATGGCACGTTTTATGTTTATGTCGTGCAGAGTTTGAGAAAAATGCGAGGAGTGAATTTGAAATGAGCTAAATCGAGACTGATTGCAAACACGATGAAAATCTATGGAGGAGCGGTGTTTATTTTTTTACAGAGATATGTGTACAATAGGTGACTGTTCTAAAGTGTAATGGCTGACATTTGCCGAGTGTGTAATGACCCAGTGCTAAAAAATACATGGTTTGGTTAGGTCGTCTACAGAACACTTGCTTTTATTTTACTCCCCCCTCAGAAATTGCTGAGCCCAGCAGATCGTGACGAAGTTTTAAAATAAACTTGACATTTATATAACTTGACATGCCTTCTGAACACTCAAAACATTATTTAAAACCAAGCTTAGATTGGGTCGTGTTATTTCGCAGATATATATATATCTGATCACCCGTTATAAAGAAATTCGTTACCAAGCTGTCTATCAGTTAGTTACATGTCGAGCCCCGTTACATGAAAGCAATCGATCATCCTCTATTTCACAGAACCGGATCACTGTCGTTACAAAACTGTCCGCAGTTAGGCACCAATGTGTAAACAAGAGAAAGTGCAACTAAGTAAACTAGCAAACCAAGTAAATGTTATTAACTTCCTACATCCCCCAAGTACACAGCACATTTCAAATTAATTCACCACAGGTCAAAGTTTACAATAGGAACAAAAGGCAAATACAGAGGGAATTGAGAGGAATGCAAAGACTACAAACATCAGTACTAGGCCCAAATTGCATTCCTTCCCTAACCTAGTCTCGTCGTATTTACTCCCCTGCAAAGGCCCCATTTTTTTCTTCAAAGAAATGCTGCAAAAATGATTAAGACTTTTCTCTGACTTTTACCGGTCAAAATATAATACTTTTGCAAAATACGTTTTTATAAACATTATTTTATAAAATGTTATTTACTTCAGTGGTGACCTCATGACCAAAATAGTCTGAACTACAAATTATTTCATGATTTCCTTCAGCACCATCCTCTGGAGAATCAACAGGGGCACCTGCAACTAAGTGACATGGAAAGATTGATCGCAAGTGACTCTTGAGGCAAAGGCTGCATTATTTAAAAGGGAGTTGGATATAAAGGGATATCAAAAAGTAGAAAGAGCAGGAACACTGGTTGGATGTGTGTTGCTGCTGTTGAAGAGCTGCTCACAGGGATAGACCGCTTCCCTGTACTAAGCTACCTGCGGCAGATTTCTTCTGGAGTCTGAAGGCCCAGGGTAGCCCCCAGTGGCTGGCTCTTCCATTTCTTTTCTCCAAGCATTGACATGGGTTGCAGAAAGTCATATCATTTAACACCTTACCAGGTACCATCAGAATAATTTAACTGTTTATAATTCAGGCACAAAGACCCACACAACATGAACTCTTAAGAAATGATTTGCACCAGAATAAATTAAGACATCTCAAACTATCCCCGTGCCATATTCCCCAGCTACCAGGTTTCACAACTGTGCTCCTGTACAGGGCCAAATCCTTTTCTCCTGTTAATTCTAACAATGATTGATAGTTTACTTTACCAGTTCCTGCTTCTCAGAGTGTGATCAGGCCTGCCTTCAGAAAACAAGCTACCATCCATTTTTCTTTGCTTCCTGTGTACGCTTTAGTCATCGCCAGTTAAAGAACTCCAGCACGCGACATTCCCAATGTGGTAACTTGTAATGGGGTGAATTAATCGGCTTGGAAAAATAAACTTTTTATTGGCAAATCAGATCCCTCACTGAATAACATGCTGCTATCCGCTTCATTTATCTCAATACAATTGCGTATCAACCAATAGTAGAGTCAAAGAGGAGCGCTGATCAATTAATTGATGTAACAGATCTCACCTGAATTCTCATCCTCCAAAGGGTGAAGTTAAATTGGTAATTACTGCCTTATGTTTCTAACACATATTGTAGAGCCAAAACAAAATAGCCAGAATATTCCAGTTCTCAGGAAAATTTTAATCACTCACTTGTGCTGTTACTAATCAGGTTTGTGGTTTCTTCATATAATTTGGATCTTTCAGTTACCCAATTGATTTTCAAAAGGCCTAACAATTTAAATAGTAAGCAATTATCTCGCCTATGTGAATTCCTACGCAAATGTTGACAAAGGTTTGAATGAAACATTTAAAAGAGAAATACCAAATTGAAAAATGATATATTTTAATTATTTACTAAGAAGGTGTTAAGGGTTACAGAACCAAGGCGGATAGATAAGTTATGATACAGATCGCCATGATCTAATTGAATGGTGGAACAGTTTCGGGGCTGAATGGCTTACTCTTGTTCCTATGTAAACCCCATCAGCACTTTCAGAAGCTGGTTGTGGAGAATATCCAACATTTACCTTTGTAACCTCCCCTTCCCCATTACTGCAATGATACTCACCTTTTTGGCTCGGATACCAACATCAAGGCCTCTTTCTTAGCTGAGACATAAAATTTAGGTCATGAAGGTTAGATAGCTTTATAACAATGTCCTTTAATTCTTGGACCAGAACTTGAATCCAGTCCAGACGATGGGAATGAAACTCTCCCTTCTCTGCTTGTTTCTATGAGGCACATTTCCATAACACAAAATCAGGCACAATGTGGCAGGAACCTCAACCACATTTAATGAAACATAAAAAAATGTACTGCACCTGGAGGTCCTATATTACGATTCGGGTTAAGGAACATTACATGGTTAGAGTTGAAAGACTTAAATTGGGCCCATAATACTGACCTCAAGTACTGAAAGCAAGTCGAATAGTGCTCCACTCCTAATAACCAATCTATAATAGGAAAAGTGCTGCATATAAATTTCCATGTTGCGTTATGTTCTTTTTAACTTGGCTTATTAAAAAAAGTCAAATATCCTACACAAGGACTTTACACAGAGACTGGGTAATGTCATGGGCTCTATTTCTTTGTAAGGCATCAGCAATGGTACTCAAAACACATGGCAAAGGGATGTCAAACTATTCAAATCCAGTGCACCTGGTGAGCAAGTATACTTACCCAAAGATAATTATATAAAATGTATAATATTTAGGATAGCATTTGTCTTTCAAGACTGATAAATGTTTTTTAAAGAATTCTGCACCACAAAGTAAGCACTTAAGTGGTAGAAGTGTTCCTTTGCAATGGACATACTGCATATTAACTGTGAGGATGTTGAACAACTAGTTTTAAAAAAGGATTAAAAAGTATTAAAATAGAGCACACTTAAAACTAACCAGAAGAAAAACATGAGAAAAGAAAATCCAACATATTACATAGGTTGATTAACATTTGGTCTGTTTATTTTTCTTCCAGATACAAAACCCATCTTGGATCAACAACAATGGTGCCTCCTCTCCAGTGCCAGCTTGTGTTGTGCCCTGTGAAACGGTAACATCTTGCATGTCCCCACATGCACACGCACATGCACATGCACCAGGTGGAGTGTCTGACTTCCTGGGTGTTTCTGCCCCTGGCAGCCATGTGGGACAGACACACATGGGTGGTCTCTTTGGCACTGCTGGGCTAGGGGCTGCCATCAACGCATTTGACATCAGTAATGAACCAGATCGAAAATCATCCAGCATTGCAGCCTTAAGAATGAAAGCCAAAGAGCACAGCGCCGCTATATCTTGGGCCACATGACCGACATAACATTACATATTCAAACACTGAAAATAATACAATTATTACATAATGCTGGACTAAGGACATAACGCAACATGGAGATTTATATGCAGCACTTTTCCTATTATAGGTTGGTAGGATTAGAAGTTAGGTTTACTTCAACTTTAAAATATTTATATTATACCCCTTAATGTACAAGAGCAACCCTGAAAAACTATTCAAAATCCCAAGTTTCATTTGAAATTGATATCCTTTTTAACAGGCGAGCTTGTAAAAGTCTATCGTAAAATGGCAACTTTTCTTTTTAGGGCCAAATCTGTAATTAGAATTCAGCAAACTCCAGAGGAAATTGCCGAGAGCTCTCGGTTTTACATAAAATTGTGTATAAGTGCAGTTGATTCGCCATGAAGTTTAAAGCACATGAAAGAAAATACTTATTTTATAGAATGGCTTTTAACTAACTTAAATGACTCTCCCACTGAATAGATGATAAAAGGTAAACACATCCAGACTGCAACTCATTGCATCCAATGAGTTATGATGCAAGAAAAACCCTTCACCTTGTCCTGCATAGGTTTAAATTATTCCAATTAGATACTGAACATCTTGGCAATGTCTTGCAATGTTAGCAAACATATCAAATTATTCTAATTTTCATAATCAAATTAATTACAAAAAAAGGTTTCTGATTACAGATTATAACCATTTTTTTTTGGTTCCTGCCAAACTACTTTGGTTTAAGCGATATTGACTGCAAGGTTTATTCGTGCCCCATATTGGCTATGGTACAGAGACTAATTGGTTTCATTGCCCCACTGCCAATCTATAAGTTCATTTTGTTTTAATAGAACATTTTATTAAAGTAAACTGGGTATCAAGTTCAAATCAATTAAGTAGTTAATCCTTAAAAAAATATTTACTTGACTTTAAACATTAAAACCTATGTGTCTAGTCCTGGGCACTGACCTATAGTAGCAACAGTAGTTTAAGATCTTGCAAAGTTTACACAATTAAAAAAAAAAGACAAGTTAAGAAAACGTCTTACAAATAAACAAAAAAAATCTTTTTTATTGTGTAATATGCTAAATATACCAAAAGTGAAATGTTATACAGTTTTAAATGTAATTATCTTTTGCAACAATCACGCCCATTGCTATTACTTATACTACTGAAGCAGAAGGTTGAAGTTCAGAGTAATATATCTGTTTGGGTGTGTTGTGTTCTTTTGCCGAGAGGAAGTCTCGAGAATATTACTGTTATAATGTGTTGTAAAATATTTTAACCGTGTAAACTCCTTTAGCTTTAATTGCCTTGTTTTAAATATAATTGTAGGAAAGGGTGCAAGTAGGTCACATTCAATAAAAAGTGTTACTGTATCCAAAGTAGTGTTCATCATTACTGTGAGAATTTAACAAGCTCATAATTTGCCTGTGTTGTATTGTTTTATGAGTAAGTTATTGCACTTGGAATAATGTTGTTTTGCATAGATGTAATTTCTTAGGAAACTGTAACAGAGTGGGTCAGAATGGCGTGTATTGTTTTGACAGGTATAACCAATAACCCAATAAAGAATTTGTCTTTTTCCTACTGAAGAAAAAATGATTTTCTTTGCAAGGAATGGTGATGAAATGTGATCGTGATAGCTCTGAAGTCTCTCATTAATTGGAGTGGACAAAAATACCAACACTGCCCTTCTGAACTGCTGACAGAGTACAGAAAGGATTACAGAACTTATATTAACAACAGGTGTCAGAAGATGTACATCAGTAACCCTGAATGTAGTCACTTACAAAAACAGGCCATCTCCAAAGAAAGTTAAACATAGTAACTTGCACCTATTAATATTCCTTCTACATTCTTCACTTTTTAATAAACATTTGAAAGAAAATTGTCT
Organism: Pristiophorus japonicus; assembly: GCF_044704955.1. Lineage (NCBI taxonomy): Eukaryota > Metazoa > Chordata > Chondrichthyes > Pristiophoridae > Pristiophorus > Pristiophorus japonicus. The sequence goes on from NC_091990.1 coordinate 148,506,748, forward strand.
TCAACTGCACAATTTAAAGATCAATTTAAGAAATAAATGTGTCAATAATGCTGCAAACTACATTACGCATAAATCAGAAAATGGAATTTTGCATTATTCCCTGCTTCACAAATTGATGGCAGATAATTTCCTGTAAACACATCTGGAGTTGGGCTGCAAACTGTGTCAGCTACCATTAATGTAAAGTAACATCTTGGTTAGGTTAGATTGGAGAAATATTTACAGGCCTGTAATTATCTTATGGTAAATGCATCCATTAGCTGGTCTACTCATCACAGAATTAACTTAATTACTGATGCAAAATTAAGTGAATTTATTTAATAGATCATTTACAGCTGGCCACCCAATGACTTACATGAGACAGTTTTGTTCATTTATGAAAAACGCACAACCAGTAATTTATATTTAATAGACACTAGTCACAAATAACAAAGTACAATAAAATTACAATGACATGTGGCATAAATAAACTGCAGAATACAGACTGCAAGTGATAAAGGAAATAGATTTTGTCATTTAGAAGTGCACAGACTATCAATGACAGCAATGGATGATCTATATGCTATGTGAATTTTAGGATTCAATGTGGGCCATATTTTATGCACTTTCCTCAGCAAAAAAAATGTCTGAATCACTAAACATTTAAGCTGATGTGTAAATGTCTAGCAAATCACTTGGAGTCTTAGTGTCAGGTCTGTACTCATTCTTATAACTGAACAACTTTTGAGAATTGCATACGAGTTCATGGATTTTGCCAATTTGACACATCTAACTTGCGGTTGGACGACATTCTACTCCCCAAGTTCGCCACTTCTGACAAGTGACAGGTGCAATCATACATTCCTCATTGGCAACATCATCAATATTTCTGTTTGAACATAGGATTAAATCAAGTCTTCACAAGATAGATATAGATGAGGAAAGGCATTTGACCCATTTTAGCTCACCCACCCAAACAAAGGCTACCTAGTGTTTACATTTTTTTTTAAGAGCCATATTTGTACAATGTGCTCAGTGCATTTTGCTGCAATGTTTTAATCATTTGTTTTTAATAGGACAGTTAGATTCCATACAAGTACAAAATATGGGATTTATCATCAATAAGTCAGCCTTTTAAAAAAATAAAAACTGTACTTACTCATACCCTGAAGATGCCAACTTTTGCTTGGCTACAGTCGTGCCAACAGCCTTTCGTTATAATGGCCAACGGCAATTCTTCATGCCTGAACATGGTCAACGAGGGTCAGTAGGCCATTCATACAGGGTGGGCCTCACAGCAAGTTCCACAAATATACTTCCCAGCAGCAATCAATAGATAGGAACATGAACCCTGGCTGATTTCCCCACTCCCGAGCTTAGAACAATTGTAATGCCGTAATTATTGTTCTGGCTAAAATCAGCTAATTTGGTACAGAACAGAAATCAAAACTGCAACCATTTGGCCTGGGTGACTCTGTACTATACCAGGTGGCAACCCATTGGCTCAACGGGGGAGCTTTATATGTCTATTAATTGTTGATCGTGATTGAATGTATATATCTGGGATTGGGATTTTACAAACATAGCTGCTCAATCTTGTCGCATTTCAAACACTGTTTCTAATGCAGAGTCTGATAAATAAGGGAGTTAGTGTCTAAACCACATTATGACATCCAGACTATTATTATAGATTTCATTGAATAATAATTATAGTTCTTCAATAGGATTCAGAGAAAAGAATAATTGTAAAAGTAAGAGGATAATTGTAACATGATTTTAGTGATATACACACCAGAAAAAAAGGACATTAAAAACAGATTCCTATAATTTGACATTGGTTTGGTGAGGGGGCCATTTTTACTAAAATTCTGGAACAAATTCCTGTAAATGCAATTAGTTTGTAATCATAGAGCTCATAAACAGCGTCAGCAACTTTGTAAATATTTGCCTCTCCGAGCCAACAATTCTCCCAAACCACTGCCACCTAAAAACAGATGGGAGATTAGTGCTGCAGAATGGCAGTTGTGTTTGCCTACTTAAACTACTTTTTGAAGTACAGTGACTTATGTAAAAGTCATTTATGTAAAATACTTTGACGTGAGTATGAAGTGAATATGCCATTCGTTTTTATGCTACAAAAAAGGATGGAAATGCACAAGGTTTACTGAAATGTTGTGCAAGCTGCAGCTGATACAAGTTCTACCGTATTTTCTTTTACATTGTTGCGAACTAACATTCATATTATATTCACTATAAACTCAAGTTATGCAGGCACCTGTACTGCTGGTCACTGACAATGGGATAACAAGAAAATATCAACAACTGACAAAAGTTGACTGATACAGAAATAATGTTCATAGAGGCAGTATATAAATCAAAAACTGACCACCAGTTTGACTCCACATTTTGACCCTTGTAATGCACGGTGCTGATGGTATTGTTCTCCATTTGCCTTCAATGATTTGTACCCATTAACCATCTCAGAAATACTGTGTGCTATTCCTGACCTGTGAAAGAACACATTGTGCCTTGACACTACACGACAACTTTAAAACAAAAAATAAAAGCTATTAACTGTCACAGCTTCCTGTACTGGACCACAGCTTAAACACCACTGCAGAATAGAGTCCTGGGATTAGACAATTAATAGCTGGATTTTGTAGTGTTAAAATGGAATAAAGCAGCTGCTGGAAAATATTACACAGTATAAATGTGTCTATAAATCATGACCATTCTTGGTTTCTAAATGATATCTATAAACAGTCATTAATAAAAAGCAAACATTCTAACCAGAGTGCTGTTCAACAGGCAGCTCTTTGGAAGAAAATATTAATTAAAAATATGTGCAAAAAGCTTCACCAAGCCAAAGCTGCTGGGTACCTGTATTATCTCAGGAAGATCTGATTGCACCAGACAGTCCAATGTAACTCTTGAATTTGCTAAATCCCTCATTTAATTGTGAGATACTGTTAGTATCTTAAAAGTTTTCTCAAGGTGCTTTCAGATGTGCTGCTAGCTTCCCACAGCACAGGTCTCATGCAACTGCCTAAATGCCAAATGCAAAACTGCCCAACTTACTAACACCAGCAGCCTGGGAGACGCGCTAAAAATGGGTATTCCAGGCCACTAGGCCAGCGAATCCCAAACAGTTTTACAGTCCGCTTGCAGCCAGTCGTGCGAGGCCTATGCTTTGAGAATCCCAGGGCTTTAGTGCGGGTCTTGTGCAATATCAGAGCACCTTTACAGTAGCAATGTCATTCAACAAAACTTGGTCTTAATTTTTAAATTATCCTTTGTCCCCAGCTCAAGGCAATGATTCATGCTGGAGTATGACTGCATGGGTGGCAGCAGTCTTCCAGCACCTCAAGTAAACACTGGCAGGATATCTGCCTTGGGGTTGGTGGGGGTGGGGGGGAAACGAAGTGAGGAAGAAAGAGGAAGCATCAATCATGCCCTCCAGTCAATATCCATGGGGCTACACATTCCAACAAGGGTCTCTGGATAAAAGTGATTGGGAGAAGAGGTCCTGCTTGATTTTGCTTGATCCCCCTACCTTTAATTTAAGAACGCTATGTGCTCTCCCTCCTCCTCGCCCCCCACCCCACCCCCCTCCACATTCTTGCTAAGATCAGCTAACCTGATAAAATCATAATTTGTACTGCTCACTACAACACTGCAAGGTGCGTGACTCACTGAGCCATTGGAAGGGCCTATTTAACAAGATAGCAATCATTTAGTCAAGAGACAAAATGCCACCTAATATAGGTTAACTAGCAGAGACCCGCAAAACATTTGCAGTCAAATTAGCATCTTTATTGCAACAGTACTTGTTTAGACTGTTATTATCTTCTTCATGTATAGAATCAATGCTGATGTCCTCCCTCCCCTCTCTCCCTTTTTCTCTCTCCCCTTTTTCCCTCTCCCTCCGACCCCCCCTCTTTCCCTCTCTCACCCTCTGCCCCCGCTACACGCTTCTCAGCCCCGCCCCCTATGCCCGCGCCCATTGGTCCCGCTGCATCCACTACTGTCTCCTCACTGGCGCAGACCCAGCATCAATCACTCTTTTAAAATTCACGCCATCACTCCCTGCCCTGATTGGTTGCGAGACCGTGTGGGCCCTGGTCGATGCAACTGTCACTCAGTCTGGACCACGTGCTCCCAACCCCACACCTGCCCCAGGACAGACAAAAGCTGACTTCTTATTATAGAAAATAGATTACATTATTTAAAATACATCAACTCAGTATTCCTAATAAAATAATATTTTCAAAATCATTATTCCATATTGTTAATATGACTAGAAAATAAAATAGACACGAAAGATAAGGAAGTATTGCCATTGTCAGCAACAATTATTGGGAAGTTTTGAAGAGGACACAATATTTTCAGGAGAATGTTACAACTACAATGTTGAATATGACCAACATAGACTGAAAACATTTGATCATGTTCCTACTGTAGGTAAGTTCATTTGAAGCATTACAGAGTGCTATACTGGGGGAATAACCAACATGGGCATATTCTGGTACAATGACACAGCAAGCATGCAGTATTATGACTGTAAGCACATTAAAAATGGAGCTCGTCAGTACATGATTCAATGTTAGATAGTTTGAAAACATAATAGGCAACAAATCCTTTTGATGTCAGAACCAACAACAGAGCAAAGGCATGATCGAACTGTATTGGGAGAAGTCTTGTTGAGTTTTTGATCTTCAATAGTCTTCATAATATGTTTTTTGTCATGACGAACCATTGCAATTTGATCATTTAAAAATAGGAAAGCATTTTTTGGCATGACGAACCATTACAATTCGGTAACATTCAACGCTTTTAAAAAGAGGTCACAATGTTCCTCTGCAGTTGTATCTTCTTAAGTTAATAAACTCCATTAAAGAAGCAGAAGACTCTGAATTCCAGATCAACGGTTCCAAATCAGACAGCGGCCGGTCCTTACTGAAACAATGTCTTGCAGCATAATGCTGGTGTACTTGAAGGTTCCACAATTTTGAACACCAGTACTTTATAAACTGCCAATGTTGGGGAAACTCTTCAACTTCTCCGGGAAGTCATCCTTGTACAAGACAGGGTCAGCTCGGTGTTCCACCACCTTCAGTGGCATGATCCCAAACACGGATGCAAATTTATTGATGCATTCTGACCTGCAATTATGTTCCCATGGTGTTAAATATGTACTTAATGATATCTAATAAAACGCTGTCAAAACAACATCTGCACAACCAGAGGTCATCACAAAGCTGATTATGGTAACCAATAAAATTTCAAGCATTCCTTAAGTTCGTTACACTGATGCTTTTAAAAGTTAAACAGGACAGCATTTCAACAGTAATGTTTTGAAGAGATGCCGAAAAGGCAAATGTTCACAAATTTCCATTTGAATGAATGCATGAGTTTCTGCTAAATTATTTTACAGTGGTTATAAGAGTTCTATTTTATTCTCCAGCAAGGCTTGTAGTAAAGAAAGGTGAAATTTAACTGCTAACAGAGTCCATGTCTTTAAGGCAGTTTCCGACACACAAGAGAGCGCGTGGAAGGACAGTTCAAGCACTCGACTCTCCATAAGACTGAAATTAAATAAAACTGGGCTCTGTCTCCAACATGGTTCCGATAATTCAGATGTACTCACAATTACAACCTGAATCTTTTTGATATACACATGCCCATCTAAATTATGTAAAGCATTTTGAAACTTAGGACACTATTGCTTACAAATGTGAATGGGTTCAAACAATTCCTACATCATTAATTTAGGTAAACTTGGACAGAACTTTCCTTTCTGCAGAAAGCAGTGACTAACATTTTCCAAGTGGGCTGTAAATCTGGAACCAGTCATGCATGTTTTTCTTGGGCACTTCTGAAATGGCAGACACAAGCTGTTAAATACATGGGAGGAATGGAGCACTTACCGTTCCACCATATGGGTCTGGTCCAGTGACAGTCCATCAATTGCTGTGCACTCCGGGCACTTGAACTTTTTACGTGGGGTCACCTGCGTGTCACAATAATTCCAACAATATTAATGGCATGTTTAATCCAGCTAGATGTTCAAGCACGCCTGCAATGTAATGTGAGAGCACCATCCTTTCAGAACATTTTGCTTGAGTTCCATCTGGCTCACTAAGGCATATTTCAACTCACAAGAGGTCAATAAAATTACTAGAATGGTTTCACATTCATTGAAAGTGTGTGATGACAACCCATTAAAACCCATTTAATGATTGTTTTCACACTTCTAGGTGCCTTGTACAAGCACTGGTTGGCTGTACGATCATAAGGTGATGAAATGTTGCTTCCCTTACTTTGATGTGGCCTTATTAACCTACGTCTGTTTTCTCATTAAGTTGACTGACAGATTCTATGAATATTTAGAGACTGTAAAGGCGACAAAGTTTATAGCACCCAAGTGGCTTTGTGCAAACCCTTCTAAGTTGCAATGCTCTTAATACGGACTTTACAAAGCAAGTCCTTTTTCAACAGTTGCTACTTAAAAAGCAACATCAAAAATGAAAAAAAAATTAAGGTTTGAAAGCTTTTATGATAAGACATATTAATAAATTTTGCATCATTTACATAATTAGAATTTAAATTTACATTCTCAATTTCTAAAGAAACATAAAATTCCAAAGTGATCTAAATCTATTTTAGATTTAGTACAATTATAATTATTCACATTATACTAACAACAGACAATTATAACAATTTTACATGATTTCTCTGTGTGCGCACTATTTTGGCACTTCAGAAAACTTACCTTAATAGGTGCTTTTCCAGTCATGTTAGCTACCAGGAAGTTCATAGCAATGTCCTCACAGTTCATGTGTGCATCCACCCAATTTTTAATATCTCCTGGCATCTTGTAGGTATACAAGTAATTAAAATACTGACAAGATAAAAGGAATTACAGAAGTCCATTAGAAAGTATTATCTTTAAATGTGTAATTTATTAAGAGTTACTGTGGTGCTCATTATTCTTATACACTTTAAACATAAAATTGTTACAACTTAATATTTGAAATGTTCTTTGAGCTACAATTTTGATCATGTGCAATGATCAAGAATTTGATCAAGCTTCTTGTAGCTAGGCATGTGTTACTTTCCATGTGTGCTGAGTGATTTAGATCTGTCTGGATTTAAAATGACCCGACTAACTATGTCCTCCCACCCAGCAACTTAAAATTAATGCAAGGAAAGCTGCTTAAGGGCAGAAGAAAAATGGAAAATAAAGGTACTAAAAAGAATGGAAGTGCTGAAAGAAAAATAATGAAAAAGAATCATGGCTAATAAGTAACAAGGGATTTTTTTTTGGGGGGGGGGGTAGGCGGGGTGGAGATGGAGAAGGTGGTAAAGAATGAAAGCATCCAGTTTTTGAATCAACTTCTGGCAGTAAAGTACTGCTGAGTGAAATGTAGTCAAAGTATACATGCTTCACTGAGGTTAATAATGTGTCTCACTATGAAAGTAGATCCATGAGGAACAATGGAGTTTGGCATAGATTTTGTTTCTCTGCACTGATCGACAATTTTAACGGGGGTACAGAGACAGAGTGACCTGGGGTGCATGTACACAGATCTTTGAAGGTGGCAGGACAAGTTGAGAAAGCATACGGGATCCTGGGCTTTATTAATAGAAGAATAGAGTACAAAAGCAAGAAAGTTATGCTAAACCTTAATAAAACACTGGTGAGACCTCAGCTGGAATATTGTGCTCAATTCTGGACACCACACTTTAGGAAGGATGTCAAGGCCTTGGAGAGGGTGTAGAGCTGATTTACTAGAATGGTACCAGGGATGAGGGACTTCAGTTATGTCGAGAGACTGGAGAAACTGGGGTTGTTTTACTTAGAGCAGAGAAGATTAAGAGGAGATTTGATGGGGGTTTTCAAAATCATGAAGGGTTTAGATAGAGTAAATAAAGAAAAGCTGTTTCCAGTGGCAGAAGGGTTGATAACCAGAGAACACAGATTTAAGGTGATTGGCAAAAGAACCAGCGGTGACAGCAGGAAACTTAATTTTTTTTTTAAAAACAGAGTTGTTGTGATTTGGAATACACTGCCTGAAAGGGCAGAGGAAGCAGATTTAATAGTAACATTCAAAAGAGAATTGGATAACTACTTGACGGGAAAAATGATGGTGCTTTGGGAAAAGAGCAGGGAAGTAGGATTATTTGGATAGCTCTAGCAAAGAGCTGGCACTATGAGCCAAATGGCCTCCTTCTGTGCAGTATCACTATGATTGCAAGCCTCAATTCTCTCTGAACACCAGAATTCCTTGAAAGGAAACAAGAACCAGTGTTGTTTTATGAACATTGCTCCAAACTACTATGTTCCCTATCTGCACATTCCTTATAAAAATTCAGTAATGACAGTGGATTGAAACTACATTCATTAAATGCCAGTAGAAAAGTAACTAAAGGCCAACTGTTCAGTTTAAGATTCCCTGCAAACAGGAGCTGATTAACACGATGAGGTTGAGGAGATATGAACAAAACTATTGCTCCCACAGATTTGTTCCCTTTTAACTAAGAGGTATGTTTTTTTTTTGGGGGGGGGGGGGGAGGCTGCTTTGTAGGGTAAATGTTATGCTGAATATGAATATTTATAATCTGCACTTGTGTAACCACATTTTAACTCTAATATCCAGTTAGTACATTGTTTGCCTGTGCATACTACTCCTAAGCAGAGCATTTAAACACATGCAGAAAGGAGAATGCTTGCCACAGCCTCTTTTAAGCAAGCAGCACATTTAACTAAGTTATTTATTTGAGCAATGCGGATTAGAAACAGTAGGGGTGAGAGGTTTGCCTCTTGTGGGACTCGACTCAAACATTCCCACCAATTGTGATATTACATTCAACTTCAGACTCAATTACTCCAATGCTCTGGTTGGCCTTCCGTTATCCAACCTCCATAAACCTCAGCTCATCCAAAACTCCGCTGCCCGTATTCTATCTTGCAAAAAGTCCTGCTCAACTATCATCCCCATCCTTGCTGGCCTACATTGGCTCCCGGTCCCCCAAATTGAATTCGCATCCTTGTGTTTAAATCCCACCATGCCCTCGCCCTCTAGCTCTACCCTCCTACAACCTCGCTGCTGAACTCTCTATTCCTCTGAATCTGACCTCTTGCAGATCTCCACCATCGCCTTTCAATATGGTGCCTGATGAAGATCAATGATGAAGATGAAGTAATAGTAATAGTAACTCTATCAGTATTCCTAGTTTCTTAACTAGATTAATGTTGTATCCTGCGTTCTGTGCCTTTTGGTTTAATTAGAAGTCTTATTTACCGACATAACAATAGTGATTATACTTCAAAAGTAATTCATTGGCTGTGAAATAGTATTGGGGCATCATGATGACATGAAAGGAATTGCTATCCTGTTTTTGTTCCTAGTGTAGAAATTCTCCTGATTCACATCTCATTAAATGAGAATAAATGTAATTCTCATATTGTTCGAATACTCAAAATATGTCCTATTCACCGTCTTCCATTTTCAGACAGAATATAAGAATGAAGGAACAAGAAATGGCCATTCAGCCTAACTAGCTTCCTCCATCATCTTGGTCCTTTTCCAGGATGTGACTAGACTTTAAAAAATGTATTTAATTTCCTATCCCAAACTGTCTGCTCTTTGATGAATTAGAAATCGATTCAATTCTCTTCTGAATAGAGGTAGCATTTATTGTTCCAGATCAAAGTCTATTCCATAACTTGATGACTCAGCATCAGGAGAGTATCCTTTTAAGCTAAATTTCATTGATAGTTTTCTGTGTTTATAATCACATCTTGGATTACCTCTCTTGGTTTTGTACACATCACTTCTCTTCATTCATTTTATCTTTTTTGTTCACAATATTAACTAACTGGAGTCATATCCTCCAAAATCTTTTCTCTAATAGGAATATATTTATCAGTTCAGTTATAAAAAGAATAATTTTCATCACCCTTCTCTAAATCCTTTTAGCTGCACTATATCTTTTCTTAAAAGTTGATCACAGTACTCCATGCAGGGTCATACTAATGCTTCACAAAGTGTCAGTTACACTTCCTGGGTTTATATGCTACTAATAGATTCTAGTCGCATGTTTGTAACCATTGTTACAGCATCAAAAATCTGGAGTTCCGGAATCCGGACAATCTGTGGCAATGTCGTCTGGAATCTGGAACCCGCTACGACCCCCCGGGCCACCGCCGACCTCTCCCCCACCGCGGGCCGCTGCCGACTCCCCAGGCCCCGCTGCCTGCCGGACCCCCCACTCCTTACCTTGGCCCGCCCGCTCCTTTTCTCGGTCCAGGCATTTCTGGACTCGGGACATCGGAAAGATGTTCCGAAGTCTGGAAATACCTAGAATCTGGAGCGGCCTTGGTCCCAAGGCTTCCGGATTTTCGATGCTGTACATTTCCAATGTTTGCTGAAAATTTACATCTAAATCTTTTTGCTGACCCAACTTAATGATATACCCATCTATTGTAAAGTTTTCTATTTTGACACCAGTTATCCATGTTACCTTGCATTGTTTATTAAATTTCATTTGAAATTCGCTGCCCGATTGCTATGTGTTTCAGATCTTTCTGAATTTGTTTCCTGTGAACAACTTGAATTTCATAACAGCTCGATAACTGAAAAGTAAAAATGAAGTTTCTTCAGGTCTCTCGCAGGTCTAAGAAACAGACAACTCTGGCAGCGGTGAAAAACTGTCGATATCGGATCAGCTGCCCATTATAAACCTTGCCTGATTTTCTTTTTCATTGAAGTCTGTGGAAAATAAAATCAGGCGGGGTGTATACTGGGCAGCTCATCTGATAGCACCAGTTTCCTGCATCTGCTGAAGTTGAAAGTTACCCTCCCACTTCTGATAAGTCTATCCCTGGTCGTTCTTCATCGATCGATATTCATGGCCTCTGAATAAAACTGTGTCCAACAATCTCAGTATCCTCCATCAGGCCAAATACCCGCATTCCCCTAACAAACCTCAATTCTATTAAGCCCAACTACATCCAAGACTTGGATGCTGCTCCCATATACACCAGAGGCTTTTCTAGCATTTCCCTTGCAATCCTGGACATGTTACAAAAAAGCAACATGCGATCCCTGACTTAACTCTAAATTCTAATCTCTCTTTCCCCCCCCCATTGCAACCTTTCTTCCTATTCTTTATTTTTCCAATATAACTATGTTAGTGCTCCTTTTACTATTTTTTTTCCTTGTTCCTTTTCGGTTTGAAATACACTATTCTACATTTTATTGCTTCCTCCCTTCATTTATATAGAGTATTGAAATCAAGGCGGATTTCACAGTCTGCAATTTTAACTAATTCCCTCTCAGTACCGCAAAGCTGAGACTACTGACTTCTTCCAGTCTTTCTTTCAGTTGTATAATCCTCAGGCTTTTAAGCACCTAAGTTTGGCGTCACCTAATCGGTTCTTCCTGATTTACCTCATCTCTTTTATTCATTTCATCATCATCATAGGCGGTCCCTCACATCCGAGGATGACTTGCTTCCACGCCAAAAAAGGATGAGTTCACAGATGTTTCAATGAAGGATCTAATATTCCAGGTTCTAAACTACATGTTGAAGGTGGAAGATGCCTGTGTGTGTATTTTTTTTAACCGGTGGTGGCCGTTGCACACCAGCTACCACACGGGCTTGACAGAGCTAGGTCTTGGTCCAGTGGCAAGGATGAACCAAGACGACTGGAGACCAGCTCTGCTGCACAGGCCTAGTGCGCACACGTATTACAGTGTGGGCTGACCTGTGCTGCCCCTGGGCCCTCGCCTCTTCTGGGCCCCGAACTCTCGTCTCTCCTGGGCCCCGATCACGTAGCTCCACGATCACTCGCCACTCCTGCGCCCCAACCTCGCCGCTCCTGCTCACTCTCCAATCTGCGATCTGTGGTGTCCTTCACCATGGGCTTTGACACCTTGATTCTCACAGAAAAAAAACTTTAGATATTCTGCTTTTAAGTATGTTCATCAAGGTTATCAACATTATGAACAGTGTTGGTCCTTTAACTCATCTAGATTTCAATTTGCATGTGCCTTTAATGACTTGTTTAAATAAAAAAATCAGATACAGTTCATCTTGAACTTCATTCACTCAACTATTCCTGGATTAATTCCATCTCACGCCATTATCTTATGAATATTCAAACACTGCAATTTTTAAAATTAAAGTAATCATTTCATAGCAAATCATCTTCCCCATGTTCTCCATGGGTACACCTCCAATCCCTTCAATTAATGGAAATTTAAAAAATATTTTCTCTAGTTGAAGGCAATGTTACAATAAGTCACCTTTTCCCTTCCCATTAGCTTGAAGAGGACACGTTGTTAAATACTTCATCTATTCTGAACCTATCCAAATAACTCAATTACTCCCAAAAGTTTCGCAAATTCTGTTACCAATTTTCCCTCATCAATGTAGGAGTTTTAAAATTTAGTTTAATCTGTTTTTGCCATTCTCATCCCCAAATCTGCTTAACACTGAGTTTCTAATCTTCCCTTATACTATTTTTAATTTCCATACTTAACTTCTAGATGCTATATAGTTAACTTGCACTTTCTATCTGAATACAACAACTTGCACTTACATAGCGCATTTAACGTAGTAAAACATGCTAAGGTGCTTCACAGGAGCTTTATCAAACAAAATGTAATGTTGAGACGCATTAGACGATATTAGGACAGGTGACTAAAAGCTTGGACAAAGAGGTATGTTTTAAGGAGTGCCTTAAAAAGGAGGAAAGGTAGAGAGTATTAGGGAGGGAATTACAGAACTTAGGGCCGAGGCAACTGAAGGCACGGCAGCCAATTGAGCGATGAAAATCAGGGATACACAAGAGGCCAGAATTGGATGAGCGCAGAGATCTTGGAGGTTTGTAGGGCTGGAGGAGGTTACAGAGATAGGGATGGGCGAGGCCATGGAGGAATTTAAAAACAATGATGAGAAAATTTTACAGTAGAGGCGTTGCTTAACCGGGAGCCAAAGTAAGTCAGCAAGCACAGGGCTGATGGGTGAACGGGACTTTGTGTGAGTAGTTAGGATACTGGCAGCAGAGTTTTGGATGTGCTCATTTACTGAGAGGGGTGGGGGGGGGGGGGGGGGGGAGGGGGCGGTGGAAGGTGGGAAGCCGGCACAAAGAGCATTGGAATAGTTGAGTCTATAGGTAACAAAGGCATGGATGAGGGTTTTAGCAGCAGGGCAAAGACGGGTGATGTTACAGAGGTACAAGAAGGTAGTCTTGGTGATGGAGGGGATATGGGGTCGGTAGCTAAGCTCAGTGTCAAATAGGATGTCAAGATTGTGAACAGTCTAGTTCAACTTCAGATAGTGGCCAGGGAGAGGGCTGGAGTCTGTGGCTAGGGAAAGGAGTTTGTGGCAAGGACAGAAGACAATGGCTTTGGTCTTCCCAGTATTTAATTGGAAGAAACGTCTGCTCAACCACTACTGGATGTCGGCCAAGTACAATTATAATTAGTCTCCTTCTATCCATTGCCAATCCATCATACCTCTGTACAGCAAAAAATAGCGATTGACTCAAAAACAGTTTGATTCCGTTAAGTTGTAGCAATGAGGAATAATTGAGCAGCAGAACACTGAGCAGTCAAAGCACATTTCCTTTTGAAAGCTACGAAACCCCAAACACTCCATGCTCCAAAATACAGGAAATGGCAGTTTTTCAAACTCTGTGATCCTTCCTCCACCTCGGTGTGCTCCCAGACCATGCACGAGTGTTCCTAAACCTCAGCACTTCCCAGTCCTCCGACAACCATTTCCTCAACACAAAATTGTTTACACTCCAGCCTCTTTCACCCTTGCCCGTTGAGAGATCCTGGATACATGAGCTGTGGTGATGCGGCACGTGATGATGTCATCGCGATGGTCACTCCGCACCGCCCCGAACTTCCGCCCCTCAGGTGTTGCCACTGCCACGCTTCCACCCCTGCGTGTAGTCACCACCCCCATTCAGAATGACTTCCGAAAGCAAGTAAAAAAAAAAACAAGGAGCAGAATTTCGCGCAAGAGGCGATCTTAACCACAGCTGCGGTAAAGACATTAAAATGGGGTGCGTGCGCCCCGTTTCCGGCGGGCAGCAATTTCTACCCCCCTAGTGTGTTGCTTCAAAGTCCAAGATAGAACTGCACCTCTCTCCAAATGGGCTTTCTCTCCTTTGAGATCTCTACACTCCAACTCTTGTGTATCCCCAATTTTCATTGCTCCACAATTGGCAGCCATGCCTTCAGCTGCCTCAGCTCTAGGTCTGGAATTCGCTCTCCGGCTCTTTACCACTCTTTCGTTCTTTAATTCGCTCCTTAAAACCAACTTCTTTGACCAAACTTTTGGTCACCTAACATTTCCTTATGTGGCTCAATGTCAGATTTTGTTTGATAACGCTTCTGTGAAGCATTTTTGGGGTCCAGCAGAGCCGAGGACCCAGAGGCAGCACGGGCCAGCCCACACTGCGATATGTGTGAGCACTAGGTCCGTGCAGCAGAACAGGTTTCCAGTCGTCCTGGTTAATCCTTGACACTGGATAAAGGCCTAGCTCTGTCAAGCTCGTGTGGTGGCTGATATGCAACGGTCACCACACATTAAAAAAATCCATGCACAGGCATCTTCCACCCTTTAAACTGGAGTTCAGGACTGGAATATCAGGTCCTTCATTGAAACAGCTCAGAACTCATGTGGAAGCAAGTCATCCTCGTTCGAGGGGCCGCCTATGATGATGATGACGACCATCTCCCCTACAATTGCACTCAAGAAGCAGCTCCAGAGTGGTCCAAGTCCGGGACCATAATTCTCCAATACCCCATGAAAACTTCAAGATGGCAATCACCCATCAACCAAAATCCCTCCCAAGCCCCATTCTTCTGTGGCCTCTATCTCCTACACATCAACCTGTGGCTCTAACACTCCCTATATCCTACTAGCCCCTGCCTCCCCACTTCTTTCCAGCACAAGTTCCCAGCCCTCACTTTATCTTGCATGTGTTCCACCATTTTCCAGACAGCCTCTCTCTGCCTGATCGAAGTATCTATCTTCAATCTAAAGGTGGTGCCGACCATCTTATTGTGTATTCTGGGCTTTATAAAAGTTGAGTATACAGGTAAAGTAACTTAGAAACATATGTTTGCAGCACAAGAGGAGGGCATTTGGCCCGTTGATCCTGTGCTCACTCTTTGCTAGTGGTCCAAAATTAACTCAACTGCTTTGCTCGCTCCCAAAATATTTATCCACTTGGCTCAAAAGATGTAATCGTTTCTACCTCAGCTACTCCCTGTGGCTAAGTATTCTAGTCTCCAACATTTCAGTGTATAAAGAAAACTTTCCTAACCTCTCTCCTCAGTTTCTTAGGGCTCAAGTTTTGGCATGAGTTGCTCCTATTTTTTTGGAGCAACTGGTTTAGAATGGAGTATCTTAGAAATTGCAATTCTCGGCATTTAGTTTGCTCCAGTTCTAGTCAGCTAGAATAGTTTCATTTTGCAAGAGATTTCTTTTCCAAAAGGGGGTGTGTTCGGCCACTTACGCCGGTTTTGAAAGCTGAGGCAGTGAAAACTTACTCCAAACTATCTTAGAATGGAGTAAGTGTAGATTTTTGTACGCTCAGAAAAACCTTGCCTACACTTTACAAATCAGGCATAGGGAACGGGGCGGGGGGGGGGGGGGGTGCGGGTGGAGAAAGAAGGGAAGTAATTAAATTCTACAAGCATTCAACAGTTTTACTTATACAAATAAAGAGCCATCCTGACTAAAAAAATTATAAACAAAGCAAAGACAAAATATTGAATATTCCTATCTGTGTGAAGCAGCAGCAGCCTTCGAGCTGCGGTGCTTCAGGCAGGCCTTCCTTCCATGTAGGAGACAGGGGTGGCGTCAGTGGCTAGACGGCAGCCGAAGACACAGTAAGCAAGCAGCCTTCAAGCTGCGAGGGAGACTGAGGCCATTCGGCCACGGGATAGGGGCGTCGGCAGTGTCACAGCAAGCAGCCTTCGAGCTGCGAGGGAGAGTGAGGCCATTCGGTCAGGGACAGGGAGAGGCAGCCAGATAGCCAGTTTGAAACTTAAATTTGCAGAATGGGTGCTGCATTATCAACACCACGGATTATGCAATGGTTCGCCAGCAATTCACTGCATAGGAGAGAATTGATTAGAGTTCACCGCACCAGGAACGTCATAGCCCGTAGGTTGATGGTCAGGAGACCTTACCCACGTCGGCAATATCGAGCCAGGCACTCGTACCTGGACATGAGCGAGGCTGATTGTGTCAAAAGGTTGCGTTTCCGCAGAGAAGTTGTCGCTGAGATCTGATATATGCTGAGAGCCGATTTGCAGCCCAAAAGCAGAACGCCAACTACCTTGTCTGTTGAAGTGAAGGTAACAGCTGCACTTGCCTTCTACGCCTCGGGATCGTTTCAGGCTACAACTGGAGATGTGTGCGCCATCTCTCAACGTGCAATTCATGCCTGCGTTTACCAGGTCACGGCTGCACTGTATGCGCGGAGGAATGACTTAATCAATTTCCCAATGACCGCACAAGCGATCCATGAGGGGGCTGTGGGCTTCTTCAGGATTTCCGACTTCCCAAAGGTACAGGGCTGCATTGATTGTACCCACACAGCCTTGCGAGCACCTGTGAAGGATTCCGAGCAGTACAGGAATAGAAAAGGTTTCCACTCCATCAATGTACAGCTCGTGTGTGACGACAAGCAGCGCATCATGTCAGTCGATGCGAGATACCCTGGCAGCACCCATGATGTGTTCATCCTACGCGACAGCGTTATATCTGACATGTTTGAGCAGCAGCCAGAAGGGCAGAGCTGGCTACTGGGAGAGTACGGGTACGGCCTGACCACCTGGCTCATGACGCCCCTACGCGTGACACGGACAGAAGCTGACCGTCAATACAACATGGCGCACATTGCGACGCGCAGCATCATTGAGAGGACCCATTGGCATATTGAAATAGCGTTTCCAATGCCTGGACCATTCCGGAGGCCACTTGCAATACTCTCCTCAGATTGTCGGTCACTTGACTGTTGTGAGCTGCATGCTCCATAACTTAGCCGTTATGAGGCAGCAGGAGCTGGTAGTGGAACCAGAAAACCCACGTGAGGGTCCAGTGCATGATGATAGTATTACGGAAGAGCAGGATGTGGATGATGACGACGATCAGGAAAGCATGCAAGTGCCTGATGCCAGAGCACGAGGTCGGAGGAAGGCCGTCCATCGTGCTCCTTTAACGATTGCTCGAGCCCAACGCCAGCAGCTTATCCGTGAATGCTTCAATTACTGATGCCTGAGGGCTCTGTGACCACTGTTGTGCATGGACATGTTTATTCTTTGCAGTTGTTACTACGTGTGTTGTGTTACTGGAAGATGAATCAGTTTTAATGAAAAATATTTTAATGAAAAGTTAACGTCACTGTAATAAAATATTTGTTGTATCAAACTTTACTTTTTAATATGACTCTTCAAGATCACTTAACTTGTAAATTTATAAAAGTTAGAAAACAATTTCAATGTGAAAAATCTTACACTCTTAAAATCACAAACTTCAAGATCACTTTTTAGATGCAAAATTAAAGAAGTTACAAAATGTGAGAGCATTTACACTTAAAAACCCTAAGATCACTTATAAGTTGTAAATGTACAAAAGTTAGAAAACAATTTCAAATTGAAAAATCACTCTCAAGATCACTTAAACTTCAGGATCACTTTTTAGGTGCAAAATTAAATAGGATACAAAATGAGAGGCGCATTTACACTATAAGATCACTTAAAAACCCTAAGATCACTTATAAGTTGTAAAGTTACAAAACTTACAAAACAATTTCAATTTTAAAAACGCTACTACAGCTACATCAAGAACAAGAACAAAAGCAGCAGAGAAAGGCTGCAACCATGTCTCATTCACAGCTCAGTGAATGTTCACTTCTTCATGGGGGTGTCATTTCATTGGCGGGGCTGTGTGCCCTTATTGCAGCAGCTACCTCCATGACGGCCTGTGCCGTCGATTGCACTCCCTCGGACATTCCCTCCCTAAGTTCCTGTGTCATTACTGCTATTTCTCCCGTCAGGACCGTCACCTCTTCACCCACTGCACTGACGCTACTGATGAGTGATCGGGTAAGCTCATTGGTCTCCACACCCAATGCCACAACCTGAGCCACATCTGTTGCACGCTGCATCTCAGGAGAGTGTGTCTTCAATCTCCTGCTCCTCTGCCTGGGTCTGCCTCGTGGCACCACTACACTGGGAGGTGCGGGCACGGACGGTGGGACGCTCGGTGTTCCAAACGGCACCACTACACAGGGAGGCGTGAGCTGGGATGGTGGGACGCTCTGTGTTCCAGACGGCAGTACTAGAGAGAGACACGGGCTGGGATGGTGGGACGCTCTGTGTTCCAGTCGACAGCACTCGAGTGCGAGCTGTGGGCTGGGATGGTGGGTGAATGGGTGTAAACTGCTCCATTATATCACCAGCTCCACTGAGACCCGCAACGTTGGAATCAAAACCATGAAAGGTGGAACCAGACCTATGCGAGTGGGAGGCGCAGGCTCGGACATTGGTGCACTGGCTGTAAACTGCTGCATTACACCAGCAGCACCACTGGGACCCGCAACATCGGAATCAAAACCATGGAAGGTGGAACCAGAACCTATGCAAGGGGTTGAAACTCTGATGCCCCTTAATGGGGCTCATAAACATTAATTTGGAAGCTCTCCCCTGTCGACATTTCAGCCATCGCCGCCATCATCCAGTCTGGATCGTCCGCATCTGGTTGTACTGGTTCTTGTTCTGTATCTTCAGGATCCTCAGGGTTGGCAGCATCATCATCATCATGTTCTGCAAAATACATCAGAACAGTCAAACGTTTAGCAGCGGGGAGGGGGCAGGATGGGTGACATGAGTACTCTCACACATAGCAGGCCAGGCAGCAGGTTGATTTGAAGGGCCACGATGCATTTTCAGGACTTACCCTCTTCCTTGCGTGCAGGCCCAGCTTGTGCTGTACCAATTGCTTTTCTCCATGTACGACTCATCATAGTAGCTACCCTCTGTTCCAAGGGTGTCAGTGGATGCAGATTGGGCACACCTCCTCCTGTTCGAGTTGCTTCCCTTTTGTTGTGGGCCAATTTCTTCTGCAAAGAGTAAAATATAACTTTTTACAGAGTGCTTCTTTCTGCAGGGTGGGACATACAGATAGTCACATTACAATTACGATTACATTAAAAATTGAAAATATTACTTACACTAACTACTTGACCAAGGTCGTGCCATTTCTTTTTACACTGACTTCCAGATCTCATGATATGCATCGCTGCGCAGTAATCTTCTACAACTTGGTTCCAGCGTTTCTTCATTTCTTTAGGTGGCACTTTTATGTGATCCCTGTTGCTGGTAGCTAGCTCCTGCCATCTCTGCTCAATGACGTTGACTAATATCTCCACTTCCTCATACAAGAAATTCTTTGTTCTTGGTGGACGTTGTTCCATTGCTGTATTGAATTGACACTCTTATTTTTCAAAACACACAGTGCTTAATTTGCATGCACCAATGCAGCACCTGTTCTGGAAGTTTAGCAGTGAAAAGCAGCACTCACTGATTTCAGCAGGTGATTTATTCAACAGTGTTGCTAAAAGCATTCCTTCACACACACAAAAAAAAATCACCAAAATTCAATCCCAAGCCTTTCCAGAGGTCCACGAGAAAAATCAGCACTTTTCTTTAAGTTCTTTTAAAAATGGCCGCGTGCCAATGTTTCTGGGCTACGTTGCCTCATTTAACTTAGCCCCGCCCCCTCCATTTGCAGAATCGGCACGACTCTGTGGCCCCACCCCCCTGCTGCTGTGTGCGCGCCGCGCCGAGCTCCCAGGGACCATCAAGGAGCCGGAGAATTAAGAGGTATTTTTCTGTCGCGCTTTTAGGCCTGAAAAACGGGCGTCCAGGTCGGGGCTGCGCCATTCTAGGCGCGGCCCGAAACATGACCCCTTAGTGTCTATTTTAAATTGATGACTCCACATCATGGATTTCCCTAACCAGAGGAAACAATCTCTTCCTATTCACCTGATCAGAATCCTTTATAATGTAAAAAAAACTTTTATTATATTTCTTCATCAGCTCTGTTCCAGTGGAAATAGTCCCAATATTTCAGGTCTCTACTTATGTGCAAGGGTAATACAGATTGGGACAGAAATAGTGGAGAGGAGGCAACAGCAAAGGAAATTTACACAAAAAGTAAGAAAGAATGAGAAGATGCAGCAAAGACAAAGAGAACACAATAAGAACCAGAGTCATACAGAGACAGAAAAATGATAACGATAAACAGGAAGACAGAAAGAACTAGAGACTAGGAAAGAATGAGACACACATTATAAAAAGAGAGACAATTTTATTTTTCCCCCAAGAGCAACAGCACAGGAGATCAACTGTAGTATAACACCATGTGCATGAAGTAGCATAGCATCTCTTTCATTATAAAGCAGCATGTTCTTTGACACCATGAGAAATGCCCCAAGACAGTCACTAAAGTATAAGGTATTGCAAAGCATCTGTTGCACTTCAGATGTGATATACGTTCATTTCTGTGCGACACTTTAACACAAAGTATTTTTTAAAAAAGGAAGCTAATTATGTGCAACTTGGAAAAACTTCCCCAGCAATGAAAAATACCATATACCCCAAGAACTTCTAATTCACCTCAGCTGGCCTTAAAAAGACAAGCCAGGTCATACACACCGGCTCACAAGCAGAATAATACATTGTGCATTATGTGGTAAAATGCTTCTCTTTTTAAAATGATATTCTCCAAAATGCTACAGAAAATCAAGGTATTAATACTATTCATTTTTGTTTGCATGTTTCCTCAATTTGGTGTATTCCCTGATTTAGTTTCCCCTTTTGATCCTCGAAGCTTTCAGCCTTCTTGAAATATGGTAGTCATTTTGTTACCTCTGTCATATAGTCACACCACCTATGCCACAATATCAAATTTAATGATATTGTGATCATGGTGTCCAAATGCTCACCTACTGTTGAAATTTTAACGATCTCCACCTCACTACTAAACATTAGGTCACTCAATTCCTGTTTGCTATTCTTGGTTGTGACGTGTTGTCAAGAAGTCGTCTTGCATTAAGTTCATGAACTTCTCTCTTTGAAAGGCCCATTTACCCATTTCACTGTACATAATGGCAACAAGAATTCTCTCATAACAGTCATCCTCTATTTTCCTTGGTACCCATTAAATTTGTTCAAATATTTCTACATCTACTTCTCTTGTCCTGGTGGTCTGTAGTAATTTCATACTTTCCTTTGCATCACAGATTTTCCAGCAAACTGACACACGCCTACCTTCATCCAAAATAAATCTGTTGTTTTGTTGAATTTCAGTCACATACTAGACCCTACTTTATTTGTAACATAATTTTGGAAAATGAGATTGTTCTCACATTAGTATAAAGACTATAGGAAGCAAAATTCTGGATCTTTACGGAATAAATGGTATAATGCATTTGAAACTTGATTTCTTTCTGTTAATCAATGATGTCAATACAGCAGGAATTGAATATAACTGTATTAACTCCAGTGTTAAGCTAGTTTTAAAACTTATTTGTACCTTGTGGTAGAAGGCAGCTCCAGTTAATACCATTGACACCTCATTCGTCCATTCCGACTCATATTTCCATTTGCTCGTCTCGTGGTCCCACAAATGAAGTCGGCCTGGGTATCCCACCAACCTGTCAGGAAACTCACGCCACACCTACACACAACCAGAAATTTCAATCATTATTACTGGCTTCATCTAGGATAGAAAAATCTATTGATCCAGTTATTAACCTCAATTATCCATTGTAAATTATTGACCAATGATCTGAATTTACCAACTCTGCATGTGCAACTCTTGTATAATCTGATTTTTGATTATTTAACATTTCATTTCTGCCATTATTAGGCAGATTATTAGATTACTAGATTGTCACTAGAATTAAAATAAATCACAATTATTGCATTCTACTTTTTGCAATCTATTAGCTTTTTAAGCTTCCTATTTGCAAGCTATTCTCCCCAGGCAGGAGGGCAGTATGGACTAATTCACTGCCATTTCTGGGATAATGTCTACATTTTTCCTTCAAAAAAAAAACTAGCTGTAATTTCTGCACTCACTTCCTTATCTACATTCCTGTCTTGAAAATAGTGGCTCGTGTTGGGGTATGGCTGCACAGGCCTAACCTGCCTTCTGGTACTTCAGCCAAGTGCCTAGTCTTTATGTTTGAGACTGATATCAAATGCCATCAGACTATTCAATTGCAAAGGATAGCTAGCATAGCTGAGGCTATACGGTCTTCATCCAAAGTCTACACACAAGTACTTTCCAGCAGGAGACATTGGGTAATAATCAGCAGAGAACTGTCAAAAATTGCCCCCCACCCCAGTCCAAGGACACTGAAGCCAACTGCGGCGCCCCACCACCCACTCCAGATGAGGTCAGCTAATTCAGCACAGACCAGTATCGAACTTGGGATCTTTTTGGTCTGCAGAACTCAGTAGCAGACTAGACACACGGCACTGATGAACCAATTCTCCTCTTTCAGATTTGCAAACTGATCCCAATGAAAAGTCTACGTGTGCAAAGCATTAATTATACTGCAGGTTTTGTGTCACATATAAGTGGTTTCACATTTCACAAAGACAGAATATACAATATAAATGGTTTATATCAAATTCATTGATGTTCAGATTGCTCATCAGAAGCACCACGTAGCAGTGTGAGGGAAGTGGTATAACCTAGTGTTGTCTACTCACACTAGTTATTGGTACAATAGAGCTTCAGTATCTTTTCAAGACTAGCATTTGAACCTACGGTTATTGCCCAGACTAGTTGCTAAACTCAAAAAGCATTAAAAAAAATATATGCTTAATGTGATCAACAAAGCTTAGTTTAAAAAAAAATTAAAATTGCTACATCTAACAAAATTGGTCCCACATCCAAGTTCAATTTGGAAAGTTTCACAAATAATTTCTAAATGCATCTGCCAAAATGAATTAAAATATAATTCTAATAATAGGACATTAAAACAGAGTTCAATGGAGACACAAAGTGGCACGTCTCAAAGTGGGCTTGAGCGCAACTACAAAATCAACAAGATTTGTTATGCACTGAAAGAGTCCATCTCCTCCCTCAATAATACGAACACTCCCATTTTAAGAAAAATGCAGCTGAGACATGAGGAGTCAGGGCTCGTGGCCAAGAGAATACTTGTAAATTGAAAAGTGCTTGTCTCAATATTAAACAAACATAGGTACAATAAAATATCAGATTCTAACAGTCTTCACAACACCAACCGTTGAATACTTAACTTATAAATTCATATAAAAGCAGTTCAATATCAAAGGCGGCGTACATATGTCATTAGCAGCTGCATACAATTAGACTTGCACACCAGCACTTCATTCGTAAAATGTTAAGTGATGAGAATCTGAACAACGATTACAGCATTTGTTTAGTATTATTAGCAAGTTTTTAAAAAAAGTACAGCTAAACAGAAAACAAGTACATGAACCAAGCCAAAGCACTGTTTAATGGTCTCTTAATTGCTTCAAAGACTACTGTGTAGATTAAAGGATCAGTTTATGATTATAAACATAGACTTTACCATGACAGCATGGATCGTAATTACCAATTAACTGCCCTTCAATCAGAATCTGTAATTAACTGGCTTTTGTCAATGTTTTTTCGCATACAGTTTCCCACTAATTTTCATTTCATATGCAGAACCACATTATGAAAGGTTTGCAAAGTTTTATTAGTCTAGTAACTAGAAACATGAGTAACACGAAAAAGGGAGCCCGCAGAAAAAGTGTACATTGAAAATTGGAAATATGCTATATTTGTATTGTGCCTCAACATACACTTTAAGTAGGTCCTGGAGGTGAAGCAGGGACAAAGAGTAGAGTGAAGGAGGTTGGATTAGAAACTATGCTATCTTCACGCATTTGGAAAATCATGCACCCTTCTCCTTGAAAGGAAAAATGGCAATAGAAGTTAGCTCATCTGAACATCAGCGTCTCCCTGACAACGGAGGCAGCGCGAGCCTGGAGCAGCTGGAGGGAGATTTAAACATCAACGTCTCCCCGACAATGGAGGCAGCACGAGCCTGGGGAAGCTGGAGGGAGATTTAAACATCAGCGTCTCCCTGACAATGGAGGCAGCACAAGCCTGGAGCTATTATTAGATCCTATCAAGAGGATAAAATGAGAAATAAGAAAGAAAATTATGACATCACAAGAATGGAGGACAGTGATTGGTTCTTCCAGATTAATTGAATCACTGGACAGGGAATGAATCTTAAAGACAGCTAATAACTGAATAAAATTTGCTTCAATTGCTGATTTTCTCATTTTAAACTTAATTTATAATTATGGTATATATTATTTAATTTTGTTTAATTACAATTAATCTTTATTATACTGATATTACTATTCCTTATTGTATTATTTACAGTGTAATTAGAATTTTTTAAAATGTTTTTTTTTTTTAGTTTTTTCGCTTGTGTCTATCTGCATGCGAATTTTGGTTGCCGCTTCAGACCCGAGCCTTTAATCTCTTTTTACACTTCCTTCGCACGCTTTTTCTCTCTTTCCCTCAATGGTCAATATCTAACATGTTGTAAAATTGTTGTGAAGCACCTTGGGATGTTTTACTACATTAAAGGAGCTACATAAGTAAAAGTTATTATCTTATTTTAATTTTCTTTGGCTGAAAACTGACAATGTTTTACCAAATAAATGAGCCATGAAAGTTACCAGATTGTCATAGTTCACTATGGGTCCTTCAGGGATGGCAGCCTGCTAACCCTACCTGGTCGGACATGCATGTGACTTCAGTCTCACTACGTGCTTTATTCTTAAGGCCCCCCGAAGAAGCCCAACAAAGAAATTCAGTTGTAAAAAAGAAAGCAACTGTTACAAAGCTGCAGCGATTCAAGAAGCTGGCCCACCACCATCTTCATAGGGCAACTAGGGATGGGCAATAAATGTAGTTATTCCAGGATCTACATTCCCAAAATAACTAAAAATATACACTCTTTTTGGCCAAATTAGTAAACCTTTATTGATTTCGTTTGACGCAAAAAAATACAGTATTTGAAAAAAGACTATATAACCATATGAATTCTGTGTAAGATGGACGATTAATATGTTGGTTTACCACCTGTACACTTTCGAACTAGACAGTTCCGGTTTTTTTTGGGGGGGGGGGGGGGGCGGAAAGAGGGTGGTGTCTGTCCTGTAAATTTGACAATCAAAAAAACAGAAAAAAAAAAAAATCAATTTTCAATTGCTGCCTGAATGCAGGAGCGGGTTCTCTCTGGTTTTCTGAACGCGCACAGCATTTAGGTTTCAGATAATGGCTGTATATCCAGAACCTTGTCCCCCATAAATCTGGGTGAGAAATCCTGGTTTCTTCTTTCTGTGGGCGTTCGACTAAAAATAGGAGAAAAGATGCGCACTCACCTTTTGGTCAAATGCTTGCCAGAAACCCCAGTCCTGAAGCCTCCTCTTCTTGCGCAATGGAGCGCATTCATGTTGGGATGTCCGTATGAGGCACGAGGGCCTGGACACCCAATCACGGTAAAGTATTTTCTCATTATAGTAATAGGAGTTTCATAAGTCCATTAAAAAACACCTCACATAAATACATTATAGAAATTAAAGTCGATAGAAATGTTTTTGAAAATTTTTTTTTGCTGATTTAAAAAAAAGTTTTAATTATGGTTTAAAATAAAATTACATGAGTGGGTAGGGTTTTTAACAAATATGTTTTAAATTTTTTAATATGTTTTTGATATGTTTTTAAACGCTTACGCTGGTAAAAGTAGGCTCTGCACCTGCTTTTAACCAGGCGCAAGAGTTTTAAGGACATTCGCAGGGCAAGAGATGGGCAAATAGCCCAATCTCTGCCGCGGGAATGTCCTTCACCCTGAGATGCGGTCATCTGTCAAACCAGAAACGTGACTGATCGGAAAAGCCGGTTTTCGGCGCAGAAAACCGGCTTTTCCAATGCCTTCCTGGGTCCGTACACACTCCGTATGGACTCGGGGAGGCCAGAATTTCAGGGCCAGAGTTTTAGACCAGGAAAATATGGCCTAACATGCAAACTGAAGCGCTACAGGTGAACAGAATGTTCCTTTCTAAACTAGGCACCCTCAACTTAAGCAGGCTTTGAGCCAACAGCATTTATTTTCTTCTCGTTTGAGAAATTAGAATCTGTTTTTACTCTGACTTTAAAAATGGCTCTGTAACATGCAATCCGAGTCAGAAGCAACTGTCCTCCCCCAAGACTTCAATAAACTTTAAAGCCCTGGAATCCTGAGAAGATCATTCAGTTTTCTTCTCTGCAGACAAAACTCACAGCAGGGGTTCTGTCACATCAGAATACATTTCTGTTCATCACATTATAAACTCAGAGCTCTTAACAGCTGCTATACTACAAGTTAATAAGAACTTTGTTAATGAGAATGATCGTTTCAAGGGAAGATTTGTGCCAGTGCATGCTTGTAGACCATCATCCAACTGTTAATTAGAAGTACGAGTGCATGGTTTAGTCTGTTAAAGCAAATAAAACTGAGTTTAAGTTACAATTTTGAAGTACATATAGATATCAGTGAAACCTATCAATTGGCTATTCTACATTCAAGAGATGTCACTCATTCCAACGGAAAGAAGATCTTTTCAAAACCACTGCAATTGATCAGTTATCTTCCAATGTACAACACAGTGCCATTCACCGTTTTGCAAGTAGGGATTATTAAAGAGAGTTAGACAGGAGGAGGGGATTTTTCTTGATGAATTTCCAAGATGATATCATTTAAGTAGGAATGCAAAAAATGTTAATGTCAATTTGTGCTTGTAATAAAAGGTCAGTTTACTGTTTGAACAGATTTTCACAGTCTCCCACCACTATTGTTATACAACAGATCTAGTCCAAAAATGCCCAATAAACCAGTTTTAAATCTTCTTCCTACTACAGTAAATACAAGCCTGCCAGTGCTAATTTGGTTCTTTGATACTTCAGGATATTGACTGCTAAACAGGCTGAATGCAGATTTTAATTGTGTTTAATAATAAGGTTGGGCAGTGGTTCTCAAAGACTGTCCAGATATGGTGCTCAACAGTAACTGGACTCGGTTGAAAAAAAAATATCTTGTACTTTTGCATACTTTCTTTTCAAACTTATTTGCTGTATCCTTGCAGTAAAAAGGCAATAGTTCCTCGCGCCCCCATGTGAGTTTGAGAAAGAGATCCACAGATATAATGCCATTTTAGAGCATATGTTTATTTTTGGGTCATTCAAATCTCCCAACATGACACAGTAGTTCCAAAACATGGTCAATTTTTAAAGAAGTATGAATGAAGAAGTCCACACCAGCAAACTCACATTTAATTAAATTACATTGTGATATTATTTAACCAGATTTCTTCCAAACATATCAAAATCAAAGTACTGTAGTCCTAGTGTGTCATTTTAACAACTCTGCTATAAAACTAAGATAAAAAGTCAACAAATACAGATAGGCTACAGAACTATGAAGAAAGATTTGCATTTTATATAGCACCTTATTAGGTCTCAGAAACATCCCATGTAGGACATGGTGTACCCAATGGATTATTGTACTGAATTACCTTTGAAGTGTGGTCACTTATTTTGTAGGCAAGGTCAAACACAAACAGCAATGAGACGATTGAGCAGTTTATCGGCATTGTTTGAGGGACACTGAGAACTCCCTACAAGAATCACAGCACAGAGCTGGTGGGTAGGCACTCTGCTCTAGCTGTGGGAGAATGAGAGATCAGTGGGATAGTACAAGCTACTGGGTGTGGATCCAGACAATCACCATAGCATCCTTATGAAGCAGATAGCCAGATGCTTCCTCACCCCTCTTGGTCTCATTAATCTTAAGGGGTTATGCTCACTCGCTCTTAGCTTATGCCCAAATTTCCTGAAGATCCATCACAGCAATGGAGGGAGGGGGTAGAGGACAATGAAGCAGACGAATATGCTGATGAGTGGTTGGGAAGTTTTTTTTCTCGTGGAATATAATGCTGACAATAATGATCTAACCAAGAGCTGGCACCAGCACGATGGGCCGAATGGCCTCTTTCTGTGCTGTGTCATTCGATGAAGAGGAGAATGATGAGGACCTGTCACACAAGTCCCTGGAGTCAGGGCCCCATATTCCTCTGACCCAATAACATCCCCTGCGTTATTTGCTTTCTCACTCCCACGCACCAGCTCAGATTCTTTCATGGGGTGGGGCGAGGGTAGAGGAAATATTTTTCGTGAGGATGTGGCACTGGGTGATTCACAGAGCACAAGGGAGCTGGGAGTGGCTGAAGATATGCCATCTTCCCAGCAGAGAGTATGGAAAAGGCTGTTCTTGGATTTGGATTTGTGGGACCCAGATCTCATAGGTACTTGAAGAGAAGGGTATTTGAGAAATGTCACATGTACATGAACGCTCTAAGGTTAGTCTCAGAGGATGTGTGGCAACTAATAGGTATTACTTTGGAGTCTCCAGCCCTCATTTGCAATATCAGGGAAATCTTTTCTTTGTTGCGTGCATCAATGCAGCATTTAGCAGTTATTTTTGGAGTCTGTGGCTGTTCCCCTTTTCATAAGTGTGTGCCCAGTAGATGCCTCCTCCTCCATGGAAGCATACAGGCCTGATTACAAAGGACAGAACCTTGCAATCAAACTTTCAGACACTTGAGACCGGGATGCAGACCACTTTCTCTCAAGGCTTTCAGGATCAATGCCAGATATTCCAGTGATCAGTGGACAACAGATGCACAACCCAGAAAAATGGCAAAGCCATCATCGACATGTATGTAGCTGCCATTTCTCAGAACATAGAAACATAGAAAATAGGTGCAGGAGTAAGCCATTCGGCCCTTCGAGCCTGCACCGCCATTCAATGAGTTCATGGCTGAACATGCAACTTCAGTACCCCATTCCTGCTTTCTCGCCATACCCCTTGATCCCCTTAGTAGTAAGGACTACATCTAACTCCCTTTTGAATATACTTAATGAATTGGCCTCAACAACTTTCTGTGGTAGAGAATTCCACAGGTTCACCACTCTCTGGGTGAAGAAGTTTCTCCTCATCTCAGTCCTAAATGGCTTACCCCTTATTCTTGGACTGTGACCCCTGGTTCTGGACTTCCCCAACATTGGGAACATTCTTCCTGCATCTAACCTGTCTAAACCCATCAGAATTTTAAATGTTTCTATGAGATCCCCTCTCATTCTTCTGAACTCCAGTGAATACAAGCCCAGTTGATCGTCTTTCTTGATATGTCAGTCCCGCCATCCTGGGAATCAATCTGGTGAACCTTCGCTGCACTCCTTCAATAGCAAGAATGTCCTTCCTCAAGTTAGGAGACCAAAACTGTACACAATACTCCAGGTGTGGCCTCACCAAGGCCCTGTACAACTGTAGCAACACCTCCCTGCCCCTGTACTCAAATCCCCTCGCTATGAAGGCCAACATGCCATTTGCTTTCTTAACCGCCTGCTGTACCTGCATGCCAACCTTCAATGACTGATGTACCATGACACCCAGGTCTCGTTGCACCTCCCCTTTTCCTAATCTGTCACCATTCAGATAATAGTCTGTCTCTCTGTTTTTTCAACCAAAGTGAATAACCTCACATTATGCTTTATCTGCCATACATTTGCCCACTCACCTAACCTATCCAAGTCACTCTGCAGTCTCATAGCATCCTCCTTGCAGTTCACACTGCCACCCAACTTAGTGTCATCTGCAAATTTGGAGATACTACATTTAATCCCCTCATCTAAACACAAGCCAGGCATCGGACCTATCCCCTCAGAGCACCATACAAGTGGCTTGTAGGAGGTGACACCAGACTGCTCAGGCAGAAGGTCAAGAGATGCAGTTAATAGAAGGTCCTTCCCAGAAGTAAGTTGCAAAGAGTGGAGGGCCACTTTAGTCGCAAAAGCTTTTGGCACCGCAAGAGAAGCTGACCAGCTCTTCTGATACTGGACCACAGGTTGCAACTAAGAGAAGCACCAGAACAGGGGAAAGAAAGGCTCCTCTAGACACCTGGGGGAAAGACAATGTGAAGGAATAGGATTGGTTAGTGATCATCTGGAAGTGGTTGCAATAAAAGAGAAGATGCATTTATCTCATGCATTCATGGAGATGTAGCCATACAAGAGAGGTGGCAGTTATTTTGTGCTCATACATTCATGGAGATTGTAAACACTTACAGGGTCAAGTAGAAGCACAACAGGAGGTTCTAAGATGTACACTCCATTGAAATAATTGTGATTTCTCTGAAGGCAGGAGAAACTGGCAGTGGTGACAAAGGTAGACTACTAAACGGATGAGAATACTAAATTTGATAAGTTAATTTTGGACGTCCCTTTCAACCATCACCCGAGAATCCTCCTGATCATCCACTCCATGATCCTCTATCTCCAAAGTAGTTAGGGCCACCTCTGCAGCAATCTCCATATCCAGGCTTTTTTGGATGGCAAAGTTGTGCAGAGCACAGCAAGCTGCAACTATGCAGGATACATGCTTGGAAGTATATTGTATATCCTCTCCTCATCTGTCAAACCCCTCAAAAGACCCCCATGATTCTCTCCAACGCAACTCTAATAAAGGCAAGTGGTTTGTAGTAGTACTCCTCAAATGTTGCTCTTGCGAAGCACAGAGGGGTCATTATCAATGCTCCCTGTAAGCTGCACTTTGTTCTGCACGGCCTGTTTCTTTTAGTTTGATCTCTTTAAACTTCCACGCACGCGCAGTATTTACGGTGAAAAAAAACAGCGAGCAGCCTGCATGGGAACTTCCCCATTGCTTAGGAAAAAAACACTGGTCATTATCCACAGCAACAAACTGTATACCATGTCACCCACAAGCCATTTGTTCAATTGACGATCTTCCTCGGGTCACGCACAATTTAGACAGTGGTAACCATTTCCGCGAAGAAAGTTGAGGGTGTGGACTGTGGAAGTTCACAATGCTATGTGCGTACCATCTACTGCACCCTGCATTTTGTGGAACACAGCAATATGAGCAAACTATCAAGTTGCTACTTTGTTGTCATGTCAAGCTGGATGAATTTCCCAGCTCTCCTAAAAAGTATGTCAATTACCTGCCGAGCGTGTGTACAGATGGCACACTAGGTGATATTGTATAGACCCCCGATTACTTGAGATAAGCTGTCTTGGCAAACAATCGTAGCTTTAGGCCTTAATGTAGAAACTGGCACTGCTCTCCTATAGTCTGAAAAAGCACACACTTCTCACGCAGAGCTCCTCACCGAAATCTTCATAAGATATGCATGACCTATACATAATGGGAGTGTGGGGGGAAGGGGGTGGGGCAGAGTAATATTTTGCAAGATGCATTCTCCTCCAATGCTGCCTTCCCATTCCTCCATCCTGACCTACTCACCCATCTCCATTAAAATAGAGAACAAGGGTCTACCCATGGGATCTCACACAACTTTTATTTTATTTTGAGAGAAAAATTGGCTCAGTAAGATGTTCTGTGTTAGTCATGGGACTCCCCATGGGTGGGATGGGCAGTTGTGCCCTGTACAAAATTGTGAGCCAAATTTCATGAGAATAAAGCATGTGCTGTCAGACTATGACAGAGTATTGTGCTAGTAAGTAAACTATTCCAATTTAAATAGAGCTCGGATATCTTGTAAGAAAAAACAGTTTTCTATGTGCTAGAACGTATGAACGACGGCAAGGCTTGTAATTTAGGTTGTATTTTGAATATTTTCTGTTAACTACAATAGTGAGAGAAAAAGGACAAACTTTTAAAATATGCCACTCAAAAATATTTAAAAAAAAATAACTTCACTGACTTACTTTCAAAATCACCAAAAATTGTCTCAACAGCATTTAAGTGTCTCCAGGTGAATGCACAGCTGTAGTTAAACTAGCATAAAGTTTGCCAGCACATGTGCTTATGATTCAGAAACTCTAGCTTGAGGGTAGAATATATTTTCCTGCAGTTGTAATTGACATTGGTATAATCAGGAATATAAATAATATGCCAATTTACAAGACAACAGTTTGTTTTTGCATTTGTGTTTGAGAATGTTTCATTCATGCATTGAGTTACAATTTTATACAAATCACTTCCTGGTGACACAAGCAGCACCTAACTCACCGTGCTTAAACAAAGATCCACCGTTATAGTTCAGAAAAACTAGGAGACTCTCTAAAGTCATACTTACCTACAATTAGAATATACAGCACAAAAATAGGCCATTCAGCCCAACAAGTCTGTGCTGGAGTTTATAATCCACACGAGACTCCTCCCATTCCATCTAGCAGGGCTACAGGGAAAGGGCGAAGGAGTGGGACTAGCTGAGGTGCTCTTGCAAAGAGCCGTAACCATTCCATGATTCTACCTCACCTCAGCCTTTCAGCATATCTTTCTATTCCCTTTTCTCTCATGTACTTGCCTAGTTTCCTTTTGTAAGCATCTTAGATATTTGCCTCAACTACTTCCTGTGGTAGCGAGTTCCACATTCTAACCAATTCTTTATTGGTCAGTAGTAATATTGTGCCTGGATATATCTTGTGTGTTAAGAATCCATCGTAAAGGTGCTATGCTTCCTAGCTAAAATGTGTAAGTTGTTTGAAGGAACTTTTGCTTCATCAGCCATACCCCAAAAATCAAAGAAAACAACATCTATACATTCCCTATGGCACCCATTATTACTTTGGTGAGTGTTGTGTAGGGATCATCTATATTGTCCACTTCAAAGCAATATGATCAGTTTTCCCTCTTAACTTTCCCTTCCAC
This sequence comes from Pristiophorus japonicus, assembly GCF_044704955.1. Classification (NCBI taxonomy): domain Eukaryota; kingdom Metazoa; phylum Chordata; class Chondrichthyes; family Pristiophoridae; genus Pristiophorus; species Pristiophorus japonicus. The sequence continues at coordinate 148,539,608 of NC_091990.1, forward strand.
GCCGGAAGGTGCTAACTCATGTTGGGATGTTTCACAACTACCAAGAGCCCATAATTCACGTATAACACTGAATGTTGGCAGGTTATCGGGGGACGGGGGTAGAGCATTATAACCAAGCTAGATTCAGTCCTCACCCAATATTAATGCCCCAACTGCCTCCTCGGCAGAAATCAGAGAACAGCTAACTCAGCAGAGGCTAAGGAACCGAGCCTGGGATTTCCTGCTTTGTATGCCTCAATGCCACACCAGAGGCTACATTTATCCAGAGCCATCAGGAAACTTTATAACGTAACAATTAATACTGAGATTTACACAAACAAGATGATGCTCAGCAGTTTCCAAAATAACAAAGAAATTATGTAGGTGGCACCAGATTCTGTTAATCAAAGTTAATCTTTTAAACTAAGAATTTAACAGGTCCAAAACAAAGTCTTTCCTTAATTTAAGGGAATATTTAAACAACAGCTTTACAACCACAACAACTTGTCTTTATATAGCATCTTTAATGCAGTAAAATAAGGAGATATTAGGGCAGATGATCAAAAGCTTGGTCAAAGAGGTCGTTTTTAAGGAGTGGCTTAAAGGAGGAAAGAGACAAAGAGGCGGAGGTATAGGGAGGGAATTCCAGAGCTTAGGGCCTTGGCAGCTGAAGGTATGGCTACCAATGATGGAACGATTGAAATCGGGGATGCTCAAGAGGAAGAATTAGAAGAGTACAGATATCTCGGAAGGTTGTGGGGTTGGAGGAGATTACAGAGAGATAGGGAAGGGCGAGGTCATGGAGGGATTTTGAAAACAAGGATGAGAACTAAAACAAAAAGATGGAGGCATTGCTTAACTGTGGGCCAATATAGATCAGCGAGCACAAGGGTGATGGGTGAACTTGGTGCAAGTTAGGACATGGGCAGCGGAGTTTTGGATGTGTTGGAATAGTCAAATCTAGAGGAAACAAAGACATGGATGAGGGTTTCAGCAGCGGATGAACTGAAGCAGGGACAGAGTAGGACGATGTTCTGGAGGTGTAAACAGGCTGTGTTAGTGATGCCGCAGATATATGGTCGGAAGTTCATCTCGGGGTCAAATATGGACACCAAGGTTGCGAACAGTTTGGTTCAGCCTCCAACAGTTGCCAGGGAAAAGAATGGAGTCAGTGGCTAGGGAACAGAGTTTGTGGTGGGATTTGGTCTTCTCAATATTTAGTTGGAAGAAATTTCTGCTCATCCAATACTAGATGTTGGACAAGCAGTCTGACAATTTAAATACAGTGGAAAGGTTAAAATAGGAGAGATAGAGTTGGGTGTCGTCAGCGTATATGTGGAAATAGATGCAGTGTTCTCGGATGATGTCACCGAGGGGCAGCATGTAGATGAGAAAAAGGAGGGGGCCAAGGATAGATTCTTTGGGGACATCAGAGGTAATGGTGCTGGAGCAGGAAGAGAAGCCATTGCAGGTGATTCTCTGGCTATGATTAGATAGATAAGTAAGACTGGAACCGGGCAAGTGCAGTCCCACGCAGCTGGACAACGGTGGCGTGGTGTCAGAAGAGGATGGTGTGGTCCACTGTGTCAAAGGCTGCAGACAAGTCGAGAAGGCCGAGGAGGGATAGTTTAAGTACGGTCAGTCACATAGGATGTCATTTGTGACTTTGATAAGAACTGTTTTGGTATTGTGGCAAGAGCGGAAACCAGATTGGAGGGATTCAAACATGGATTTCTGGGAAAGGTGGACACGGATTTGAGAGGTGACAACACATTCAAGGAGTCTGGAGAAGAAAGGGAGGTTGGAGATGGGGCATAAAAACAGAAAATACTGGAAATCTCAGCGGGTTAGGCAGCATCGGTGGAGAGAAAGCAGAGTTAACGTTTTGGGTCAATGACCCTTTGTCAGAATTGGAGTGTGTTCGGAAAGAACAGATTCTTAACAAGCACTGAACGGGGGAGGGGAAGAAAGAACAAAAGGGGAGGTCTGTGATAAGGTGGAAGACAGGAGAGATTAGAGAGACAAAAGAGACGCTGGGCCAAATTCAAATGGTAATGCCAGGAGTTAGAAAAACATTAGTCAAGAAAGGATGTGAATGGCGGGATAATGACCAGCTGCCATTGGAGACTGGAGACAAGTAGAAGAAAAGAAAGAAATAAACAGGCTCTGGGGGGGGGGAAGAAGGGGAGCCAAAGATTGGCAGTGGCTACACTCTGAAATTGTTGAACTCGATGTTGAGTCCAGAAGGGTGTAAAGTGCCTAAACGAAAGATGAGGTGCTGTTCCTCGAGCTTGCATTGAGCTTCGTTAGAACAGTCTAGGAGACCGAGGACGGAGAGGTTAGAGTGGGAATAGAGTGGAGAATTAAAGTGACAGGCGACCAGAAGCTCAGGGTCGCACTTGCGGACTGAACGGAGGTGCTTCGCAAAGTTGGCATCCAATCTACGCTTGGTCTCCCCAATGTAGCGAATACAGTATACTAAATTGAAAAAAGTACAAGTAAATCACTGTTTCACCTGGAAGCAGTATTCAGGGCCTGGGATAGTGGGAAGGGAGGAGGTAAAAGGCAGGTGTTGCATCTCCGGCACTTGCATGGAAAGTGCCGTGGGAAGGGGGGGGTGGGTGCTGGGGGTGTCGTGGAGGGAGCGGTCGAGGTCAGAGAGGGGATGGTGAAAACACAGCAGGGGGTAAAATTGGAAGGAGGGATGGGATCAGAGGGAAGTATGGGGGAAGAAGGTCCCGGAGGGACGTTGGTATCCAAGAGTTGTTGAAGTTTACGATCCTTGACACCCGAAAGGAAGGAAAAAAGATTTTGGTTAAAGAGCCGGATGAGGCGAAGGATGAAATGGAACTGTGGACCAGGACAGCTTTGAGTTAGTGAGTCGGTGCTGCTGAAGAGAGGGGTCGAGAGTGTGTATGTGGCGGTGCATAGTGTTGAGTGTGGATCTCAGGATGCGACGAGAGCCATGGTTCGAGGACCGCGGAGATATCTGTAATCCTGAGTGGATCCAAAACATGAGGAGTGGAATTTCAGTTGGAATACACGTGGATTATGTCTGAGGCGGAGACAGTTACCGAGGAAAGAGATGTGGCTGTGAAAGCGAGTCTTGGCAGATACTTGATCAAACATGAGAAGGAAAACAGAAAGCAAAGAAGATGGGGCAGTAGTTTACAAGGACAGACAGGTAAAGGGTTTTTAGGGCTAGACTTTCCACTTTGCTGCTATTGCCCAAAAAATGGCTGATGTTTCAGCCATGTTCGATGTCTCAGACTTACCGATCGCTGGAACATCGCCCATTTTTTGGATCGCGATTTTGCTCTCGGCGATAGGCTAGCGATGTGAAATGGGCGATGCGAAAGGTCAGCGATGTGACGTGCGCCCAGCGAATGGCCAGCAATGTGGATAGCAAAAGCTTCCCTAGCAACGGCCTTCTGCTCATGCGATTTTTTTTTCTTGGTGAATGGTTTTCCCGCATTTCGGGTGGTCAGGTGTCATCCACACATGCGCAGAAGGCACAGGAAGGGGGAGGGAGGGAGGGAAGGAGAGAGGGAGAGAGAGAGAAGATACCGAGAAGGCAGTGAATTAGAGGAGAGGAGAGAAAGAGAGAAGAGAGGTTTACAGATCAGGCTTACAGACTTTATAATATACAGTTATATCAGTAAAAATAATAAAATAAAAGTTATATCAGTAAAAATGTCTGCAATCCATCATGATGCTAAGGGGGAGAGAAAGAAGGCGAAACCCTTCAGTGACGAGGCCAATGAGGCCCTTGTTGATGAGGTGCAGTCCCGGTGGGGCCAACTGATGCGGGGTGCGCACAGGAAACCCCCACCCCGTGTGTATCGGAAGATATGTGCCGAGATCACTGATGTGGTGTCCTCGGCTTTTCATGAGGCGAGGGGCCCGACCAGTGCCGGACAGTTTGGTAGCTGCAGCAAGAGTAAGTTGCATTTTATATTGTACTGATGCAAATTGTAATTATAATAATAATTATAATGAATCTCCTGGATTGAATTTAAGCTCGTTATTCATACATGTATTACATAAACTGCATGTTAAGATCCGACAGGGCTCTGAACCTGGGACTATGTAGAGGGAGCTTTACTCTAAATAACCCCATGCTGTAGCTGTCCTGTGAGTGTTTGACAGGACAGTGTAGAGGGAGCTTTAATCTGTATCTAACCTGTACTATACCTGCCCTGGGAGTGTTTGATGGGACAGTGTAGAGGGAGCTTTAATCTATATTGAATCCGTGTTGTACCTGCCCTGGGAGTGTTTGATGGGATGGAAGTCTCTCTGGCTGCTGCAGTATAGAGAGATGCATATGTGTCAAGCTGTAGCATGTAATGTTTTAAACTGTTGTGTCTCCATGATACTACCTAGTCAATTAGCTTATGCTATGCTCTTTTCTCGTTTGCAGAAGAAGGTATCTAACAACCGTGCTGAGCAGAGGCGCACCGGAGGGGGCTCTGCTCAGCTGCAACCTTTGACTGACCTGGAGGAGTGTGCAACCGCGCTGGTGAGCCATGAAAGCTGTTCAGCCACCATCCACGGTCTGGCGGAGCCCAGCTATGCGTCTTGTGAGTAATGTGTCAAACAGTATTAAAAAGTAATGTAGCGTCCTGTAATTATAATGCAATATTTGAATGATAACATGTCATGTCATGTCTGCAGTCTTTGTGCATAAGAAGCACTAAGAGCAGGGGATGCAGCCGCTACAGCTTTCTGGGGTAGTGAAATGTGTTGATATGTAACGTCTCTCGTTAATGTGTACCTTTATGTTCTAATAAGCTCTGTAATAAGCTCAATTGTGCTTTTAAGGTCATCCTGAGACACTGGTCGAGGTGCAACCAGCACCTGCACCTGGTGAACAGGAGGAGGAGGAGCGGACACCACCACCACCAAGCCCGAGGAGGAGGAGCACCAGCAGCAGACGACAATTATGGAGGGGGATGAACCTGCGGTCATCTCAACTGAGAGTGAAGAGGCACCGGGACCAAGCGGCGTGCAGCCGGCAACGCCAAGGCGCATTATATTGCACGTCGACCCCACGGAAACCGGGTCAGCGAGGTCAGCAATCGCCTCCCTCGGACGATCAGTTGGAGAGCTTGATCTCCATGTGCTTGGAGATGGTCGCGATAGGTCATGAGCTTTTCCATGGGTTTTCTCAGTTCACACGTGACTTTTCACAGGTGTCTGCTGTGCAAGTCGAGCTACTGGAGGTAGCACGGCTGACCCTGGAAGGGATGCGTGAACAGACCACCGCAACAAATGCCCTTTGGCATGCACTGCTGGCTGGACACGGCGCTGCACCCCAAGTTGTCGTGTTGGGTCGGAGGAACCACTTCCTCTCGACTCGGAAGACGAACCGCCAGCTTAGTCTTCCACTCCAACACCCCCACCACGGCGGGAAGTCTTTCCGGTGCCCGCTGTACGCCAGCTTCGCCTCAGTCTCCGGGGACCAAAATGGGCGGGTGGTGCTAAGATACGGCGGGGGGAATAGGATCTGGAGGGAAGCGTGGCCGCAGGTGGTGGGGGTTGTTTTTGCTATGTTATCTTATTCTGTTACTGTTACATTTTTTAGCGTTAAAGTATTACATTGTTACTATTAATGTGCGTTTATAGTTGTGGAGTGGGGAGGGGGGGTGGGTGTTGATTAAAATTTTAGAAAAATTCTTTGTTGCAATAAATTTTTTTAAATTGAATTTAACAATTGTTGTACATATGTTATTATAAGACAAAGTTTAGTTAAGTTAAGCATTAATGCAAATGTTGCATGACAATGGACAGGCCAGTGCAGGCAAGGCTAAAACGTAACTCAATGCAAATGCAACTTTTGTTTAACCGTAACTGTAACTGTGACTGTCCCCAATGTAAGTTCATGCAAAGCGTTCATTTATGAGCTGCTGACGCAATAGGTTTGCAGCCGCGTAACTCCCATGGGGTATCTCTGGCTTTCGGGGGGGGGGGGGGGCGGATGATGGTGGGACCATGGCTTCATCGCCAGGCTGATTGTCCTCCCAGAGGTCCTCACCAGCCTCCTCCTCTTGCTCCTCGCCATCTGGCTTCTCCGCCTCCCCTCCTTCTGGAGGTGGACTTGCAGCTCCATCTGGCATGGATACTGCCAGGAAATGTAGCATTTACTGTCATAATAATTTGGTTGTGGTCAACAACGAGCTGCACAGAGTGTGGAATCCCTTTCTACTACGAAACACCTCCGGGTTCTGTAAAGGGGCTTTCAGGGTGATGTGTGTGCAGTCTATTGCTCCTTGCACCTTGGGGAAGTTTGCTATTCTCAAGAAACACAAAGCGCTCCCGGTCTGTGCCTCCCTGGTCATAGGGAAGTTTATAAAGTCCATCCTGCGAACATAAAGGGCTTCAGTCACCTGCCGAATGCAGCAGTGTGTGGTGTGCTGAGAGATACCACAGATGTCGCCAGCTGAAGCCTGAAAGGATCCAGATGCGTAGAAGGATAGTGCTGCAGTAACCTTTACCTCAACGGCAGTACGGTTCTGATGGTGCTGGAAGGCTGCAGATCCCCCTTGATGAGCTGGCATATCTCATCGATGACGTCCTTCGGAAGCGCAGCCTCCTAAGACACATATTTTCAGACAAGTTGAGGTAAGATTGCTTTTCCTTGTACCTTCGTTGGCTGTACGTTCGCCTCCTGTGTCTCCACATTACTCTGCCACCTCTTCGATTGATCCTTTCAGAAACCAGCGTGTGAGCAGTTACGAGTAATGGCAGAGAAACTATAGGCCCCATCACTATCAATAATTATTTTCATTGCTATAAATGCACTTTAAGTAAAAAAAAAATGCACAATCTACTAAGCTAATATTAGTATAATTAAATAAGTATAAATGTGAGTGGATCTGTCTGTAAAAAAAAAACCCTTAAATAACTCAATATATAAGCTCGAGTTTTTTAGCTGCCTCCTCCCTTCCTCCGAAATTCAAAATGGTGTCCGTAGTGCCCAGTTCGATGAGGAAAGCTTGGGAAAAGCAACTATTCTCCAGCAATGTTCTCGGCGAGCAATCAGCCCGGCAATGTGCCGAAAGTTCCACTCGGCGATGTGCGGGCGATCACCTCAGCGATGTGAGCCGAAACTTGGGTGCTTAATTTTCCGGCGATGTTCCAGCCTGAGTTTCCACTTTTTGCTTAAAATGGGCGATAGGCGGCCGTTTTGGGCGATGTGAAGCGGAAAGTCTAGCCCTTTTTTTTTTTGAGAAGGGTGATGAAGGCAGATTTTGAGAATAGGACAATACCGGAGGAGAGTGTAACATTAATATCAGCTAACATGGGAACCAGGAAGGGAAGTTGGGTGGTCAGCAATTTAGTGGGAGTAAGGTCGAGTGAGCAGGAAGTGGGTCTCATGGACAAGCTGAGCTCAGTGAGAGCATGAGGGAGATAGAAGAGAAATTAAAGATGCGCGTTCAGGCCGAAGGCAGGGAGGAATCTTAAGAGTAAGTTTGGCCCGGTGGGCTAGGAGAAGGGAAGTGGGCAGAGGCAACTGATTGGATAATCTCAACCTTAGCGATAAAGAAGTCCATGAGCTCATCGCAATTGTTGGAGGCGAGGGTGGAAGATACAGGGGAGAGGGGTTTAAGAAGATGGTTTGCAGTAGAATAAAGCCGGGGGTTATCTTTGCATTCCAGGATGATCCTGGAATAATGAGCCGTTTTGGCAGATGAGAGCAGGACATGATAATGCTTTATGTAGTTCAGCCAGATCCGGTGGTGAATTGCTAAGTTTTGGTTTCCATATTTACAAAAGGATATACTTGCTTTGGAGGCAGTTTAGAGAAGGTTCCCTAGGTTGATTCTGGAGATGAGGGGGTTGACTTATGAGGAGAGGTTCAGTAGGTTGGGCCTCTACTCATTGGAATTCAGAAGAATGAGGAGTGATCTTATCGAAACGTATAAGATTATGAGGGGGCTTGACAAGGTGGATGCAGAGAGGAGGTTTCCGCTGATAGGGGAGACTAGAACTAGAGGGCATGATCTTAGAATAAGGGGCCGCCCATTTAAGACAGAGATGAGGAGAAATTTCTTCTCAGAGGGTTGTAAATCTGTGGAATTCACTGCCTCGGAGAGTTGTGGGAGCTGAGACATTGAATAAATTTAAGACAAAAATAGACAGTTTCTTTAACGATAAGGGGATATGGGGTTATGGGGAGCAGGCAGGGAAGTGGAGCTGAGTCCATGATCAGATCAGCCATGATCTTATTGAATGGCGGAGCAGGCTCGAGGGGCCATATGGCCTACTCCTGTTCCTATTTCTTATGTTCTTATGTTATGACCGCCATATCCATTCAAGTTTGTGTCCCTTGGACTTAAGGGGGTGGATATGAAGGCATATTAGGGTGAGAGAGAGAGAAATGGTTTTAATGGGGACTAGGGCAAAGGTGAAGGTGGGGTTGAGCAGATCGGTAGTTGCAGAAATGTCATGCTGAATGGAGGCCAAAGGCTAGACAGTTGGGATTTTGAATGTGCAATTGTAAGTGAATTGGAAGAGAGTGGACACAGAAGGAAGTAGGGTTGGGAGGGAGAAGGGAAGGAAGTCCCTGACCTAAATGACTAAGATTCTAAAATAATTTCTTGAATATGTTAACTCTTAGGTTATTATAGGTAAGTGACATATCCCCGATTGCTCTGAGCAGTATTAATTCACAGCCGGTACACCCTGATTTATACTGTGTGGCTGCGAGTCAGATTGTTGCAGCTCAAAGAAAGCTTGGCAGATCTGTGCTTATATATTTGCACAATGTTTTGCTCCCAGTCGATCCATTCAAAAAATTTTAAAAGTAAGCTGAAGCATCTGCTTTCTCAATTAACTTAAATAAGTTTATAAAGTCGCTAGGAATCCAATGGACCACCTGCGCAATTGTTTTCAAAAACAGTTTGACACTGCACTGGAGTTATACTTCATGTTATGACATGCCTAAGTGATGCGAGACAGCAGTCCCCCCCCGAGGGTACCTTCAATGTTGCGATTAGCAGTCAACTTGGGACTTGACTTTGAAGTTCTTCTGTCACACTAGTACAAGAGGTAGGTATCCTATAACATAAATCAGAGGCAGCAAGAGCTGAGCGAGACTGGAGCTGGGACAAAAGTGCGCGGCAGGCCCAAGAGGAAAGTCAGCGGACCTGTGAGGGACTGGAGCGGGGAAAAAGGAGCAATTCAAACAGGTAGAATTTGAAAGAAAGAGTGACGTCAGAGTAAAAAACCTAAAATGACGTCAGCACAAGAGAAGGAGCTGATTGGTGAGTAGCTATGAGTGTTTTTAAAAAAAAGTTTCAAGTTAGTTCTTAGTCTATAAAATAGAGGCATGGCAGGGTAGCTTAGTACCACGGAGTGCGCATCCTATGCCATGTGGGAACTTCAGGACGCTTCCCATGTCCTGGGCAACCACATGTGCAGGAAGTGTTGTCAGTTGGAAGAGCTTGAGCTCTGGGTTTTGGAGCTTAACAGAAGCTGGAGTCACTGCAGTGCATCCATGAGGGTGAGGGCTCCATGGATAGCACGTTCCAGGAGGTTGTCACCTCGCAGCTTAAGAGTGTGCACGCAGAGAGAGTGACCACCAGACAGAAGAGGACCACCAAGCAGGTAGTGCAGGAATCCCGAGTGCATCTCGCTCTCCAATCAGTATTCTGTTCTGAGTACTGGTGAGGGCGATGGTTCCTCAAGGGAGTACAGCCAGAGCCAAGTCCATGGCACCACGGGTGTCTCAGTTGTACAGGAGGTGGGGGTGGAGGGAGGATGATGAGTGGGAGAGCAATAGTGGTAGGGGATTTGATAGTTAGGGGAGCAGGCAGGTGTTTCTGCAGCCACAGACATTACTCCAGGATGGTATGTTGCCTTCCTGGTGCCAGGGTTAAGGATGTCTTTGAGCAGTTGCAAGACATTCTGGGGGTCGTGGTCCATATCGGTACCAATAACATAGGCAGAAAGAGGGATGAGTTTCTGCAGGAAGATTTTAGGGAGCTAGGAAGGAGATTAAAAAGCAGGTACTCAAAGGTAGTATTCTCTGGATTACACCCGGTGCCACGGGCTAATGAGTACAGAAATAGGAAGATAGAGCAGATGAATGTGTGGCTAGAGAGATGGTGCAGGAGGACTTAAATTCCTGGGGCATTTGGACCGGTTCTGGGGGAGGTGGGAGGGTCCAGATCTCGGAACATTTTCCGGTTTCCGGACAACCCTGCCACGGATCGGCCCCATGCTGCAACCATGCTATGATTCAAACCTATGAGCTAGACCTATGGGCTAGAAATTAGTTTTTTTGGGGCGAAAATTGTATTTCTTCGCCAAAATACCGCTTTCGCTTCGCTACCGCTATGAGGCCTAAAATTCAAGCTTCAGTTTGCGCAGCGGTAAAAATCGGCGTTGCACGAGGATTCATGGTGCAAATCGCAAAATTTCTGCAACTTTACTCCGAGGTCAATACCGCTGCGAGAGGCGCCTTGGGAGGGGGAAAAAACACCCAAATTTTTTTGTGCAAAAAACTAAAAATAAATCACAAAACATTCACAAGACACTTAACTATCGAATCGCTGAAAAAGAATTAATAAAAACTTTAATTTACATTTTTGCAAGTCTTCATACTTACCGCTGCTCCAAGGGCTGCAGTGCAGCTTTTTATCTGCCGGTATTTTTCGCGCTAAGTACGGCTGCGCGCTGAGCCAAATTTTTGGCAAAAGCGCTATTTCGAATCTTGCATGGCGGCGGCCCGTTCTCCAGCGGTACTTAAAAACCGCTGCCGCACGACGTCTCTGAATTTCCTGCCGACCGGTTTTGCGCCAAAAATGGCGAAATATCGCCAATAAAAACAGTCACAAGGTCAGCGAATTTTTAGCCCGATATAGAATGTGTTTTCCTGGACTCGTTCGAATTGCTTAAGGGGGGGTCAAAGAGGAATTTTCTATTTCCCTCCCAGCCCTAACTGGCCTGGGTTTTTACATCTATTTTTTTCCTAGGAGATTACAAGGCTCTGGGTGGGTAGGAAGTATATGTATTGTTATGCTTTAGGCATCACAACTGTATGGGACAAGCTGGATGGGCCGTCATTTTATCAACCACAAAAAATTAAAATTTCACTGAATTCATACGAAACACAATTCAACATCAATTGCTCGTGCATACTTCTGAATTACAGCATTATTATAATAGAATTGTTTATCAATACCAATACTCAATGGAGGCCAAACGTTTTAGAGATATCCACCATAAGATTCCAACAAAGATTCTGTGGCTAACTAGTACCAATGATTAACAGTTCTGGTCAGGTACCTTGAACATTATTTTTTTTTAAATCAAAAACATGCCTGGACAATATCTGTACCCTATATTCTGAGCACTGGTCAAACATGCAAAGAATGCATCACACTAATTGACTGTTGAGGAGCTAAAAGCCAATTCTTTACCTTCCAAAACGCATGTGCTTTCACTAATTCCGCCATGATAAATCAGAAAAGTATAGTTAGAAGTCCCACTACATTTTGTTTGCAACATATTTAAGTTAATTGCCATTAAAACAATAGAATGTGCAATGCTTGTGTAGTGGAGGTTTTTCATGCACAGAAGTACTAGTCAAATTTAAAATGGAGCCTTCCTTCAAATCGTAATATAATTCTTATGTCAATTTTTTTAACAATTCAAATTTTGTACAGCCACATTAGATACTATAAGCTGCTTTGTGGTCACAAAGTTTTAGTAACAGTATGTCAACAACATTCATCACATTTAGAACTTTTAATTCACAAGAACACAAGAAATAGGAGCAGAAGTAGGCCATTTGACCCCTTGAACCTGCTCCGCCATTTAATAAGATCATGGCTGATCTGATCATGGACTCAGTTCCACTTCCCTGCCCGCTCCCCATAATCCTTTATTCCCTTATCGCTCAAAAATCTGTCCATCTCCCTCATAAATATATTCAAAGACCCAGCCTCCACAGGTCTCTGGGGCAGTGAATTCCAGAATAAATTCCTCACCTCAGTTTTAAATGGGCGGTCCCTTATTCGGAGCCTAGTTTTAGTTTCCCCCACGAGTGGAAATATACATTCTGCATCCATCCGGACCAGCCCTCATTATCTTATATGTTACGATAAGATTACCTCTCATTCATCTGAACTCCAATGAGTATAGATCCTGTTGTGTATCTGTAAAGCATGCACTTCCATGTTCCGCCACCAGGGAGCTCAAGCCCTGAAGTCCCAAGGGATCCCAGCTTCCCTTGGGAGCACTGTATATAAGCCTGCCCCGAAGGCCTGTTCCTCACTCTGGAGTGTCTTATTAAAGACTGAGGTCACTGTTACTTTAACCTCCCTGTGTTAGGAACACAATAACTGGCGACGAGAATACGAATCCAACGCAAAGACGCAGTAAACTGTGGGCATCCTGGAGAAGTTCTCGGAGGGCGATGACTGGGAAGCCTATGTCGAATGGCTAGACCAGTACTTTGTAGCCAACGAGCTGGACGGAGAAGGAAGCGCTGCAAAAAGGAGAGCGGCCCTCCTCAGTCTGTGGGGCACCGACCTACAGCCTCATGAAGAATCTTGTGACTCCGGTAAAACCCACAGATAAGTTGTATGAGGAACTGTGTACACTGGCTCGGGAGCATCATAACCCGAGGGAGAGCGTGCTGATGGCGAGGTATTGGTTCTACACATGCCAGCGATCTGAAGGTGAGCCGAGCTAAGGCTACTTGCAGGACAATGTAAGTTTGATGGCTACCTGGAGCAAATGCTCAGAGACTTTTTTGTACTGGGCATTGGCCACGAGACCATCCTACAAAAACATTTGACTGTAGAGACATCAACCCTCAGTAAGGCCATTGCGATAGCACAGGCGTTTATGTCCACCAGTGATAACACCAAACAAATCTCTCAGCACACAAGTGCTAGAAATGCTCATAAATTAACTGGAACTGTGTTTGTGAGCAGAAATGTACAGGGCAGAAACCACGAGTCTGCAACTGCTAGCAGGCCTCAGGTGACCCAGATGAGTCAGAGTCCCCAACAAAGGATGAATGCAAGGCAATTCACACCTTGTTGGCGTTGTGGAGGCTTCCATTCAACCTATTCATACTGTTTCAAAGGGTATGTTTACAAGAGCTGTGGAACAATGGGGCACCTCCAATGAGCTTGCAAATGAGCTGCAAGCTCTGCAAAATCTGCTAACTACCACGTGGCAGAGGAAGATCGGTCCATGGTGGATCAAAGCAATTTCAAGCCTCAGAGAGGAGGCAGATGCTGAAGTACACGGGGTGCACACATTTTTGACGAAATGTCCACCTATAATGCTAAGCGTAAAATTGAATGGCTTACCGTAGCCATGGAACTGGACATTGGCGCTAGCCAATCCATCATGAGTAAAAAGATGTTTGAGAGACTGTGGTGCAACAAGGCATTCAGACCAGCCCTGAGCCCCATCCACACGAAACTGAGAACATACACCAAAGAGATTATCATTGTCCTGGGCAGCGCCATGGTCCAAGGTCACCTACAAGGGCACAGTGCACGAACTGCCACTCTGGATTGTCCCGGGCGATGGCCCGACACTGCTTGGAAGGTGCTGGCTGGGCAAAATCTGTGGAACTGGGATGACATCCGAGCGCTATCACATGTCAATGAGGCCTCCTGTACCCAGGTTCTTAACAAATTTCCTTCCCTTTTCAAGCCAGGCATTGGAAACTTTTCTGGGGCAAAAGGTACGGATCCCAGAGGCACGGCCCATTCACCACAAGGCGAGAGCGGTACCTCACATGATGAGGGAGAGAGTGGAAATCGAGCTGGACAGGCTGCAACACGAGGGTATCATCTCCTCAGTGGAATTCAGCGAGTGGGCCAGCCCTATTGTTCCAGTACTCAAAAGTGATGGTACGGTCAGGATTTGCGGCGATTATAAAGTAACTATTAATCGTTTCTTGCTACAGGACCAATACCTGCTACCTAAGGCAGACGAGCTATTTGCGACGCTGGCAGGAGGCAAGACGTTCACCAAGCTCGACCTGACTTCGGTCTACATGACGCAGGAGCTGGAGGAGTCTTCGAAGGGCCTCACCTGCATCAACACGCACAAGGGACTGTTCATCTACAACTGATGCCCGTTTGGAATTCGGTCAGTTGCAGCGATCTTCCAGAGAAACATGGAGAGCCTACTCAAGTCGGTACCACACACAGTGGTCTTTCAGGACGACATATAAGTCACGGGTCGGGACACTGCCGAGCACCTACAAAACCTGGAGGAGGTCCTCCAGCGCCTGGATCGCGTAGGGCAGCGGCTAAGGAGGTCAAAATGCGTCTTCATGACAACAGAAGTGGAGTTTTTGGGGAGAAAGATCGCGGCGGATGGCATTCGGCCCACAGACGCCAAGAGAGAGGCTATCAGGAACGCGCCCAGGCCACAGAACGTCACGGAGCTACGGTCGTTCCTGGGACTCAACTATTTTGGTAACTTCCTACTGGGGTGAAGCACCCTCTTAGAGCCCCTACATGTGTTATTTCGCAACGCTGAGAACTGGGTCTGGGGAAAAAATACTTGAGAAAGCCAGAAACATTTTATGCTCCAACAAGCTGCTTGTATTGCATAACCCGTGTAAAAGGCTTGTGTTAGCATGTGACGTGTCGTCGTACGGAGTCGGGTGTTTATTATAACAAGCTAACGTTGCGGGGAAGTTGCAACCTGTCGCCTATGCTGCCAGGAGCTTGTCTAAGGCTGAGAGGGCCTGCAGCATGATTGAGAAAGAGGCATTAGCGTGTGTGTTCGGGGTAAAAAAAAATGCATCAGTACCTGTTTGGCCTCAAATTTGAGCTGGAAACCGATCACAAGCCCCTCACATCCCTGTTCGCTGAAAACAAGGGGATAAATACTAATGCCTCAGCCCGCATACAAAGGTGGGCACTCACGTTATCAGTGTATAACTTTACCATCCGTCACAGGCCAGGCACCGAGAACTGTGCGGATGCTCTCAGTCGGCTACCATTGCCCACCACGGGGGTGGAAATGGCGCAGCCTGCAAACTTGTTGATGGTGGCGCAGCCCGCAGACTTATTGATGGTCATGGAAGGGTTTGAAAATGATAAATCACCTGTCACGGCCCGCCAGATTAGGACTTGGACCAGCCAAGATCCTCTGCTGTCCCTATTAAAAAACGGTGTACTGCATGGGAGTTGGGCCAGCATCCCCGTTGAAATGCAAGAGCTAATCAAGCCGTTCCAGCAGTGAAAGGACGAGCTGTCCATTCAGGCAGACTGCCTGTTGTGGGGTAACCACGTAGTGCTACCAAAAAAGGGCAGGGAGACGTTCATCTCGGATCTCCACAGCACACATCCGGGTATAGTAATGATGAAAGCGATAGCCAGATCCCACGTGTGGGACTTAGAGTCCTGTATACGGCAATGCAGCGTGTGTGCTCAGTTGAGCAACGTGCCCAGAGAGGCACCACTAAGTTTGTGGTCCTGGCCCTCCAGACCATGGTCGAGAATCCATGTCGACTATGCGGGCCCGTTTCTCGGTAAAATGTTCCTGGTGGGGGTGGATGCTTTTTCAAAATGGATTGAATGTGAAACAATGTCGGGAAGCACCGCCACCGCCACCATTGAAAGCCTGAGGGCCACGTTTGCCACCCACGGCCTGCCTGACATACTGATCAGTGACAATGGGCCATGTTTCACTAGTGCCGAATTTAAAGAATTCATGACCCGCAATGGGATCAAACATGTCACCTCGGCCCCGTTTAAACCAGCCTCCAATGGGCAGGCAGAGCGGACAGTACAAACCTTGAAACAGAGCCTGAAACGAGTCACAGGAGGCTCACTCCAAACCCGCCTGTCCCGAGTACTGCTCAGTTACCACACGAGACCTCACTCACTCACAGGGGTGCCCCCAGCTGAGCTACTCATGAAAAGGACACTTAAAACCAGACTCTCGCTGTTTCACCCCAACCTGCATGATCAGGTAGAGAGCAGGCAGCAGCAACAAAATGTAAACGATGGTCGCGCCACTGTGTCACGGGAAATTGATCTGAATGACCTTGTGTATGTGCTAAACTATGGACATGGTCCCAAGTGGATCGCGGGCACGGTGATAGCTAAAGAAGGGAATAGGGTGTATTTAGTCAAACTAGACAATGGACAAATTTGCAGAAAGCACCTGTACCAAACGAGGCTGCGGTTCACCGACTGCCCTGAACAACACACAGCAGACACCACCTTTTTCGAGCCCACAACACACCCAAAGGATCAACGACACCACGCCAGACCAGGAAATCAAACCCATCACACCCAACAAGGCCAGGCTCACATGGCAGCCCTGCAGGACCAACAACACCCCAGCCCAGCGAGGGCACAGCCAACACATCAGAACAGACATTTGTACTGAGGCGGTCCACCAGGGAAAGAAAGGCTCCCGACTGCCTCACCTTGTAAATAGTTTTCACTTTGACTTTGGGGGGGGCGGGGAGTGATGTTGTGTATCTAAAGCATGCACTCCCATGTTCTGCCACCAGGTAGCTCATCCCCTGAAGTCCCAAGGGATCCCAGCATCCAGCACTGTATATAAGCCGGCCCGTAAGGCCTGTTCCTCACTCTGGAGTGTCTTATTAAAGACTGAGGTCACTGTTACTTTAACCTCCCTGTGTGCAGCCTCATCTGTGTTAGAAACACAATAGATCCAACCTACTCAACCTATCTTCATAAGTCAACCCCCTCATCTCCGAATCAACCTAGTGAACCTTCTCTGAACAGCCTCTAATGCAAGTGTATCCTTTTTTAAATACGGAGACCAAAACTGTATGCACTACTCCAGGTGTGGCCTCACCAATACTCCAATGTAGCAAGACTTTTCTGCTTTTATACTCTATCCCCCTTGCAATAAAGGCCAACATTCTATTTGCCTTCCTGATTACTTACTTGCTGGACCTAATTCAAATACTTAGGTCTCCAAAAATGACGTATAAAATTGCACTCAATTTAGTGTGCATTTAAGCATCGTTGGAAAGAAATGAAATACATAAAAAAAAAACATAATCTGTATCATCTGTGCTATGTGGAGTTTGCGACAAATTCAAATTATAATACATCATGTATTCAAAAGAACCACTGTGGACATCTAAGCTCAGTTTCACTCCTTACATATTGGTCTAGTGGTTTAGACCAGTGTTAGTTTACCAACATGTCACACAGTGGCAGAACTTCAGCTTGTCTCATCAGTTTTTAACAAACTGAAATTAGTATGTTGGCTAGCTTTTTTTTTGAGACATAAAAGGACAGGTGGTGAAATAAAATCAAATCCGAGTGGGAAGTTATCCTGAGCTTCTCACACATTTTGTTGCAGTTAGTTGTAGAGTAGCATTGATAAAGGTTGCTGGTATGCTGAGTGCTCACCCTTGATTGAAGAATACAATGTCATGCAGAAAATAATATTTTTCCTTGTTGCTGGCATTATTTATATAAAACCATCTGAATGTCATTACTTTACTTGCAAAAACAAAGTAGATCATTTAGGTCACACACAGACAACAGATATCTTGCAGTGAAATGTTAGATTATCTAACCTTGATATGATCTTCCTCATTTTTAGATTGAAGTTCATACTTTCTATGCAAAGGTAGCAACTGTGAGTTAAATGCAAGTTAAAAGTCTTCGATTCCCAGCCACAATTCTGAAAGTTGAAGAGTGTTGATGTACTAGGTTATAAGTAGCTGTACCACATCCTTTTGGACTAGAACCTCAAAAGGTGAAGAATAGATCTATCATCAGAGTAAGAAATGACAGTGGAGTTCACAAGGGCAATTCAATTGTATCTTGATACGACTAATTTAATGCAATTGCCTCATGGCTGATCTCATAATGCAAGGTTTAGTCCATTGATCACAACATTCACACAATAAAGATAGCACATATATGCCAAAAGTGGTTACAATCTGCATCTTTTCTGAGTTAGTTTCAAAACTTCACAGGTGATATGGTGACTGCATTCAGAGATATCCAGAATTGGGCATCTTCGATAAAGGGGTACTATACTGGCTGTAATTGTGATTTCTATTGACTCATGAGAAATACCAGCGTTCCTAGAATACTCAGAACCTGCTGGTTTTTGTCTTTGTAAAAATCTGAGCGATAACTTGGATAAACTGGTTGGTCAAATAAAGGCAGGTGAAAAAAGAGTTTAACTAATGAATATTTCACAAACCTGCATTTGTAGTTTACTCCCTGAAGTGTGCATTTCTTGATTTGAAATACCATTTTGAATGACTCCTCGTGGATAAACCCACATATGTTAGAAATAAGTTTATGTAAAAATGAAGGAACCAATCTTCCTGGGTAGTCGGCTCACCCATGCACTTGACATGATGAGGTTCCACTCATTTGCAAAACATCAGATCCTATTTTCACTGTCAAGTTTACGAGGACTGGGCGAGACAACCACAAAGGGTCACTGTTGGGACATAGTAGTGGAGGTAGGGATAAATCTGCACATAGGTGGCTATATACTCTATGGCTGCTATACGACAAGTCACTTTAGGATTATGCAAATGTTATCCACGGGAGACAACCAGTGTAAAGTTGGAGTACAGGTTGAACCTCCCTTATCCAGAATTCCCCCTCATCCAGAACCATTTCCGCATGCGCAGAACTCCGACATGAACAAAGTGAACATATTAAAGTCTTTCCTCGCTGCCGACTCCTGCAATTGCTGGCCTGACCCCAAGATCCACCCCACCCCCCCAATGATCTTTCTGCTGCACTCCCAGCCCCAAGCCAACCAGCCCCGATGTCCCCTTCCTCAGTACCTGTACTATCCAATTTAACGTAACCAACCCTTGTCCAGAAAAATCCCTTATCCAGGACAGGCCAGGCCCCAAGGGTTCCGGATATGTTAAAATACTTTGAATTCAGAAAGCTATTTTAGTTTTCTTCAAAGTTTTACCTGTAATTAATCACCTCCTTTCAGCAGTAAGTTGCAGAGTATCCATGAGAACACATTGTACATAATCTAGTTGAAGAAGCCAGATTGATAAGGAAAACAATCCAATTTTTTCATTCCATACTTTATGTTCCCATGTAACTGATGAAAAGTGCAAAATAAAGGAATGGAATATTCCTGTGAAGAGAGAGGAGCTCTCTATATTTCTGCAATAAATATGTCAAAATAGATTTGTACTTGTGACCCCCTGTAATGTGAGTATAGGTCAAATTTGGTGCAAACAATAACAGTACTTATCCAGATCTTGTGCTTATACCTATTTTTATTTGAAGTATTACTTGATTTGGATCCAACCATAATTCTGCTGTATAAATGGAACTTATGAAAACTAATTTCTTTTCCAGTCTGTCTATGTCCAGTGGAGAAAAAACCAACAAAGCAGCATGATATTCCTCCAAACTACAAATTTCCTACACCGTCAAAGGTGCAACAACTTGCTTTTGCTACCCTGCATCCGTTACATCAATCACTTTCGGAAATGATATTCTGAGTAATGCAATATCTTTGCGAGTCCAGCCCCAGAAACAACAGTTTACATGGGTACAAAGGAGGCCTTCATTACCCTGCTAAAACATAGTTGTTCATGAGCAGCATTAAAAAACAGAATCGGGTGCAAAATAAAAAGTATATTTATTGCCAAACAGTTGAGTGTACTAACTCCTGCCAGCAGAGAAATGTAGCCAGTCACATACAAAATACAATACAGAAATACAATTTAATTTTTGTTTCACTATTTTCTTAAATTTTGAAATGAAAACTACTAATTATTGCCAAGATTAAAATGATGTAGATTTAAAAAGCATTTTCTACCACTCTATTAAGACTGTTTAAAATATTTTCTGTTACGTTCCTTAAAATCTTGGCAATATAAGTACTGCTGACTGTATGCTGCATTGTGTTGGGGCAAAAAGACTTCTCTTCCTCAAGGTGGACGCCCTGAATAAGGAATCGAGAGCCGCCTGTCCGTATAGCGACCACGGAATCACTCAAACGAAACCTTGGTTTAACCGGTTTTATTCAAGCATGCTAGGGAAGGGTTCTGATGACCACTTCTCAGAACAAAGGTTTTCAATTACAGTTATACATTTTTCAAGGTGTGCGACCCTCCTACAAAACCACCGATTTGCCTACTGCTGAGGCTGGCTCGGAGTGGCTCTCCCCCACCTGTCCATCTCCCATGGTATCACCCTTCTGGAATGTGTTTTTCAGTGGTGTCTACTTTGCCTCAGTTCCTCATGACGTGTTGTTTAACTTTGTTTTCCAGGGTGGTGCCTCCTTATCCCCCTCCCAAGAACTCAAGTCAAAACTACCATCAATACCATCCTGTTCCCATGCTGCTATAAATCTATGTTCCCAAACATTTTACTGTCCTTGTTCTGTACTGAATATGTAAGTTTCCATGAGTCTGTACTAAGGTTAATACAACTGATGGTTCATTAACCATCAGTCTTTGCAACATAGCATGCTTTACATACATAAGCGAGTTTTACATATAATTATAATCCCTACCGTAAGACAGAGGAACACCCGATTCCTCAGAACCTCCTAATACTGATAAGCCCTACAATCTAGACCATTTGTCAGATCAATTCACTACCTTTAGTATCCACTTTCATGACCATCTATCTGTCTCCACTCTAGTGACCGTATTTTATCCCCTTACAATTGCATTATTTTTTTCTTCCCCTTTTTGAAAAACAACAGAACTAGTATTCCTATAATGTGATACTCCTTCCTACTCCGCCAGAGTTTAAACTTAGCCTAATTTCTCATTCAGCCCCTCAATAAATACAATTAACACCTGTACATTTGCTTTGCCTCAAACATGACTACTAAGACTTTCAGTCCTCTCTAAAGATAATGCTAACACTGGCATGACATATTAGAAAGTCTTGCATTAAAAGTGAATACAGGGTGCTGAAGCATCTCAGCTGAACATTATCTGATTATGTTGGAGCTCCTTCAGAAATGTAACTTAGTGAACATGAGGTTCCCCATAAGTGACATCAGCATAGCACAGTGTTTTAAAATACTGCTCTAACTTAAATGCTCGTTGAAGAAACAAGGGAGAAAGTGGTTCCTTACACACAATAGCAAACTTTTCTAAATATTCACGAAACCTCGATCTCCAAAATGTGAAACACTGACCCCCAAAATGTGAGATATAATTCCCTCTGTTCTCTTGTTCTTGTGTTCACCTTCTCCGTTCATCTTGCTGCTCATCCTCTATCTCTCCACTTCAACCACTCTGCTCTACTAATACCTCCCTTCTTTAGTTCCCCCATACTTTACAGTCCACTTTTGCTTTCTATTCCTCTCTTCCCTTCCACCATCCTGCTCACTCTCTCCATTGCTTCTCCCCTGCCTATCCCCGAACTGACTCTTCTTGTCTCTTATCCCAACTTATTCCACAATATGGAACTGAGGATTTCCTTAGAAATAAGATTCATTGATGTCTTACAAAACAAGTGTATTTAAATACTTTATAAAACAAGCACTTAATTTATTTATTTCATGAATACATCTACTATTTCTCACTGAAAAATACTGTAACACTGTCAGTCCTTTCAATGCTGACAATTTCAAAAATATAGTTGCAATCACATGTTGAGATTTGTGGAATTAAGCTGATTTGCAGTCGGATTGGAGGATAATTGCTCATTAGTTTTGTGAAATCATGAAGCAAGTATTTAGAATGAGGAAGTCTGAAACTGTTTTAGCTGCTGGATTGTGTCTATCTAAAGCTGAATTAATTTCTAGTGAATGCTGGAGCTTCAGATTACACTTTGAATCAAGCATAGTGCAATTTTTAATCCATTTCCGATTTGTCATTTCCTTCTCATTGCACTCCCCACACATCCCTAGTCTGTGGCCTGTTGTCGCATTCAGTTCTCTCCCATTCTTTTTTTCCCTCTCAAAACACTAAAGTAACCTGATGTCATGAATGGTCAGTGATAAATAGGAATGGTGCAATTAGCCTTAAGTCACCAATTGAAGTAAGATGAGGGTAGAACCATGGCAGTTTCTCTAAGCACTAGTTTGTGCACATCCATGTATAGTACTGCAGGGGTTACTGGTAGCTGTAATTCATTAATATCTATCCCATTGTATGAGGAAGGGGCAAGTGTGTATCCTAATTGGACAACAATAATACTATTTTGCATGATACTGAAACACAATGTAGTTCTAATAATAATAACTTTTATTTATATAGCGCCTTTAATGTAGTAAAATAATCCCAAGGCACTTCACAACAATCTTAGAACACGTTAGATATTGACAATTGAGGGAAAGAGAGAAAAAGCAGGACAAGGAAGTGTAAAGAGGTTAAAGGCTTGGGTCTGAAGCGGTAGCCAAAATGCGCTCGCAGGTAAACACAGGCGAAAACAACTTTAAAAAAAGAAATTCAAATTACTATCAAATAATACAGTAAGGAGTATATAATAGTAAAATCAGTATAATAAAGATTATAATGAAACAAAATTAAAATATGTACCATAATTATAAATCAAGTTAAAATTAGAAAATCAGCAATTGAAGCAAAGTAAATCAGTTATTAGCTGTCTTAAAGATTCATTCCCTGTCCAGTGATTCAATTAATATGGAAGAACCAACCACTGTCCTCCATCCTTGTGATGTCATAATTTTATTACTTTTTATTTATTGTTTTGCTCCCTTGACAGGACCTGTAAGAGATCCAGGCTTGAGCTACCTCCGTTGTCAGGGAGGTGCTTATGTTTAAAAGGTAAAAGGTAACAATTCACCCACATCTGTGAACTATATGGCCAAGTATAAGAATGTTGGCCTTTGCATGATTACCACACATGTACTGCAAGTTAATCAAATTCTATGCAGAAGCAGCCATTTAAGAGTAGAACAGGATAGTGGAGAGCAGGAGAAGCTGTTTTGTTTGTGGAAGAAATAATAACCAACTGCCTAGAGTCTCATGTCATCATAAATTGGTGCAAAGTAGATCTCCGATTTATACTTGTGTAACTGCACATGCATGTTTTATTTTTAATGCTGTACCCTATACAGAACTATGATGTGATATGAGAAACATAAGAACATAAGAAATAGGAGCAGGAGTAGGAGTAGGCCATACGGCCCCTTGAGCCTGCTCCGCCATTTAATACGAGCATGGCTGATCCGATCATGGACTCAGGTCCACTTCCCTGCCCACTCTCCATAACCCCTTATTCTCTTATCGTTTAAAAAACTTATTGCCATTCGCTTGATACCCAGAGGGGGCACAAATAGTTCACCGATTTATTATTTTTGAACCAAAATTGTAGATGGGTTGAGAACATTTCAATGGTAAACATCGTGCACTTACCTCGTAACCAAACTGCAATTCATCAGAAGTCAACATGATGATATCATCATCAATCGCCAAGACAGCTTCAGTTTCAATTTCATCATAAGGAAAGAACCTATTACTCAGTTTGTTTTCTTTGGTTCTTACAACTTTGAGGGGTACTCCAATCTTGGGCCACAGTGACTCTGAAAGAAACAAATTAAAATCTTAAAACTGTATTTTCCCAGTTAAACATCAGAAGAGAAATAAGCCACCTGTATTTTCCCATAGTTTTACAGTTTATAAACCTTTGTGTATCCAAAAGGGAGTGACCTTAGTATTTAAATTAAAACTTTGGTGAACCTTGCTTTGATGTCCAGAAACACCATTCAGTGCGAATACTAATAATCTTAAGGGATTGCATTTCTTTAGGTTGCACACAAGTGGCAGCTACTGTATAGATACAGACGATCAGCAATTCCAGGCTCATTTCCTGTTACGGGTTATTGCCTGGGGATAGAGTTTGTAAAAATTCTTCCAAAGATATTTTAGCAATGACTCAGGCAGCGCCTTTCATATCAAATCCCGATTTAATAAAAGGAAAGGCAGAGGATATCAGGCTGCTGTACGTCTCAATGATTGAATTCAGTCTATTTTGTAAAATAATAGCTTGCTTTTGAAGTGGTCTTTATTTGCCTTTCATACACAACATTTCTCTCCACGTGCCCTTCCCCCACCCCTAAAAAGATTAATGTTGACAAACAGTGTCATGTTCTGTGCTTCAAAACACTGACCCTAGTTGGATTATTCTCCTGTGCCAAGCCCTGAATGTGGCAAAAGGAACTCACATTTCACTAAATGTAACACGCTCTGCATCTTGCAACTCTGTACCCTCTTTCAGACTCAATTCCCTGGGTTTTCAGGGTTTTGATCGCTGAGTTACAACACTTCCTGTCAGAGCAATCAGAATCTAGAAACAATACGTGTGGAAAACGTAAATGGCAGCAACCAGATCATGAATGATCTATGCAGCTTCTGAGCACTGACTAACCCCCGTCATTATCACATTTACACTAGCAAAGTGGAGTCAACCTATATCATTTAAAGTCTGAGGGTCGTCGTAGTTAGAAAGGATCAAAGATCAAACCAGGAGGAGCGTCCATGAAGGTACACAGCACAGACACCTGTGCAAATATATCACAGTACTACACGTTTTTCAGTTCCAATTTTTCTTGTCGAGGACGTGTGACCACTTTTGCCTTTGCTATTTGTTTTCTCTGCCTATCCCTCCATTTATGGCAAAAATTGGGGCAGCTCTGAAAATAGACTGGTAACAATCTAATGGTCAGTCATTTTTCCAACTGGAACAGCAGTTTGTGAACTATAAAATAAAATACCAAAACCTAAAATGAAGCCACATGGGTGATGCTCACAAATATGACTTCCAAGAGCCTCCTTGAAGTACTTTAAACAAGTGTCACCAGTATCACCCCTATTTAAAAATTAGTTACAAAGAATTATCATCAATCTTTTCTTCATTTCTGCCTTTCTACTAATTTTCTGACAGCTTGTTTCTAACATTGGGTAGCGAGGCAACATCAAAACTAAAATTCATATTTCCACATGGAAGATATCACACATACTTTCAACGGATTGCCTGGGCTCCAAAAATATCTTTAAAAATGCACCAGGGCCAGCAACAAACTATGATAAATATATTCATTCCTTCCTGCCAGGTTCACTCAGTGAGGTCCTCAGGAATCACAGTAAAACCATTTTGTTGGTAGCTGCCCTAATATTCCAGTAGAAAAATGCACCACTTTGCATTTTATTGACCTCTGCAGAGCAAGAAGGTGCCAGGTTTCATTATGATCTGTGCTAAGTCAACTGCTTTCTAACTGGTTTTCAGTGTGGGTGCTACAACAACAACTTGCAGTTGTATAACACATCCCAAGGTGCTTCACAAGACTGTAATCAGACAAAAAATGTCACCAAACCAAAGGGGATATAAGGACAGGTAACCAAAGGCTGAGTCATAGGTTTAAAAGAAAATCTTAAAGAAGGAAAGAGGAGGAGGGAAGGTTTTTTGGCGGCCGGGGAGGGGAATTCCAGAGCTCGAGGCCTATTCGGCTCAAGGCATGGCTTCCAGCGGTGGGACGAAGGGAGTGAGGAACACACAAGAGGCCACAGTTAGAGGGACAGACACTTCTGAGAGCTCTAGGGCTGAAGGAGGTTAGAGAAAGAGAAAGAGAAAGAGAGAGAGAGAGGAAAAAGAGAGAGAGAAAAAGAAGAGAACAAAAGAGAGAGAGAAAGAGAGAGAGAAAGAAAGAAAGGAGAGAAAGAGAGAAAGAAAGGAGAGAAAGAAAGAAAGAGAGAGAGAAAGAAAAAGAGATTGAGAGAGAGATTGAGATTGGAGGCCATGGAAGGATATGAACAATTTGATACCATGGAGGGATTTGATACTCGCAACATCAGTGTCCACAGGGTGAAAACGGAGGAGTACAAGTAGAAAAATCATCTACTTTCCTGCTACTGAACACCATCAAGTGCCCCCTGGCTGGCGAATGTGAACACTGAGTGAAAAATGGTTCAGCTTCAGCTACAATGTTCTCAATGATTGAACAGTCTACCTACACTTATACATCATGAATGGCAATTGGGCTAGGTACTGCGCCTCATAGGAACAGCCGTTGGCCATTCACCCCTCAAGCGTGCTGTGCCATTCAATTAGATCAAGGATGATGTGTACCTTATCTCTAATTAGCCGTCTTTGTTCCATATTCCTTGATACATTTACCGTAACAAAAATCTATCAATCTCAGTCTGAAAATTTCAATTGACCCAGTGTTCAAAATCTTTTCGGAGTTCCAGACTTGTGTGAAAGTTGTTCCCAATTTAACTTTACCATTCTCTTTTTCTTGATAGATTTATAAAAAATATTTGCTGTTAGCTGTTACAAGTTATGTTTCATAATTCCTTTTTGCACCTCTTACTACTTCCTTTTGTTGTTTTTATAGCTTCCCCAGTCTACTGAATTTCCACTTTTCCTTGCAGTTGCGCAAGCCTTTTTAAAACTCGATACTGTGGCCCCAAGTTTCGTGCCGCGGTGAAAACGGCGCACCGCCGAGCTGGGCGCCTGTTTTTCGCGCTGAAAACTGCGCCTAAAAAAAAATCCGATATTCTCGAGCTCCTTGGAGCTCGATGTCTGCTTGGCGCGGCGCGCTCTTCACAGCAGGGGGCGGAGCCTAACACTCGCGCCGATTTTCTAAGCAGCAGGGGGCGGGTACAATTTAAATTAGCCTTCTTGGTGCCGGCAACCCTGCGCGTGCGCGTTGGAGCGTGCGCGCAGTCTCACACAAACATTGGCACTCGGCCATTTTTTAAAATACTGCAGAAAAAGCGAAGATTTCTTTTTTGGACCCCTGCAAAGGCTTGTAATTAAATTTTTTTTGATATTTCTGTGTGTGAGGGAGTGCTTTTAGCAGCACTGTTGAATAAATCACCTGCTGAAATCAGTGAGTTCAGCTTTTCACTGCTAAACTTGCAGAACCGGTGCTGCATTGGTGCATGCAAATTAAGGACTGTGTGTTTGGAGAAATAAGAGTGCCAATTCAACTTTGCAATAATACGTGGTGTTGACAATGCAGCACCCATTCTGCAAATTTAAATATAAAACTGTCGATGCCGCTGCCTCTCCCTGTCCAAATGGCCTCAGTCCCCCTCACAGCTCGAAGGCTGCTGCTGTATCTTCGGCTGCCGGCCAGCCACTGACATCCTATGGTCGAATGGCCTCACGTCCGTCCGCTGCTGATTCTTTGGCTGCCGGCCAGCCACTGACGCCGCCCCTAAAGCGTGGCCGAATGGCCTCAAGAACCTTAATGAGCTGCGTGTGTCCTGCGTTGATTCTTCGGCTGCCGGCCAGCCACTGACGCTGCTGCTATCTCATGGCCGAATGGCCTCACATCGGTCCGCTGATTCTTTGGCTGCCGGCCAGCCACTGACGCCGCTGATATCTCATGGGCGAATGGCCTCACATCGGTCCGCTGATTCTTCGGCTGCCGGCCAGCCACTGACGCTGCTGCTATCTCATGGGCGAATGGCCTCACATCGGTCTGCTGATTCTTCGGCTGCCGGCCAGCCACTGACGCCGCTGATATCTCATGGCCGAATGGCCTCGGGTCCATCCGGTGCTGCTTCTTCGCGGCCAGCCATGAAGAGAATGAAGGCCTGCCTCAAGCACTGCAGCTCAGCTCGAAGCTTGCTGCCGTCGAGACACTGACGCCACACCGCTGCCTGTCTCCAACATGAAAGGCCTGCCTGAAGCACTTTCACACAGGTAGGAACATGGTTTATTTAATCTTTTCTTTGCTTATACATTTTTATTCAGGTTGGATTTATTTGTATAATATTTGTACGTATAAATAAGGATTGATTGTAGAATTTAATGACTTCCCTTCCCCCCCCCACTCCCCCCCCACCTCATTCCCTACGCCTAATTTGTAACCTACGCCTGATTTTCTAAAGTGTAGACAAGGTTTTTTCGAGCGTACAAAAATCTTCACTTACTCCATTCTAAGTTAGTTTGGAGTAAGTTTTCACTCACGAAACTTTGAAAACAGGCATAAGTGGCCGGACACGTCCCCTTTTGAAAAAAAAATTCTGTTCCAAAGTGAAACTGTTCTACCTGACTAGAACTGGAGTAAACTAAATGTGGAGAATTCCGATTTCTAAGATACTCCGTTCTACACCAGTTGCTCCTAAAAATCAGGAGCAAATCATGTGGAAACTTGGGGCCTGTCTCTTACCTTATTTGTTGACTATGGTTGCTTAATTACACAAGTGATTTGCCTTTTAGTGATTATGTACTGGCTTTGTATCGTACTAATTATTTATTTGAATATTTACCACTGTTTGTCTGTAGGTTTATCCATTAACAGTTCAGTCCAGTTTACTGTGGTCAATACATTAGCCCTGAATTTGCAGTCAGAAGCTTCCCGCGGGGAATGCCTCCAATCCACAAATGAAATGCCTGCATACCTGGTCATCTGGGAGGTACGGAACACGTGGTCCTGGGCCTCTCCGGGTACCAGTGAGTAGAGGCCCACATACCCAGGGGCGCAAGCGGGTCGCAAGTACGCCTGGAATCATGTGGGCTGGCCCAACAAATGAAAGAAGAGAAACCCCATTCATGCTTATGGGGATTCCATATGTATAGAAAATACATGTACACATCAAATACATTTTTAAAAATGACATTTAAAATGAACTAAAATACCATTTAATTAAACATTTAAAATAAAAATTTAATTTTTTGAAAAATAAACGTAAATGTTTTAATGGGGCTGAAAATATCCGTACCCTATTGGACGGGATTTTTAATGTTTAAATGATGGAAATTTTTTTTTTTAATGTTCATTTAAACTCTAACGCAGGTAAAAATCAGGCCTTACACCCGCTTTTACCAGGCACAAGAATTTCACGGGCATTTGCTGGGCAGAAGTTGGGCAAAAAGCCCAACTCTCTGCCCGCGGATGCCCTTTTCCCGGGATGCGTTGGATCTTGACAGATCGAAGGTTTTGGGTTTCCTCAGAAGCGCTTTGTGCACAAAAACCGGGAACTTACACGGCCTTACGGGTGAGTACGCACCTCATACCCGCCCGTAGGGGCCGCAGATTATGGGCCATTGTTTTAATAGGGCCAATTTGTATGTTGTAATATGGGTTGTATTTTTCTACTGCTAAAATGAAATGGTGTCTCTTTAATGCCACAATATCTAATTGACGTTAGGTACATATAGGGCAAGATATTGGTTTAATTGCTCTTCCTGCTGCAGGTTACAATTTGGGCTTTGAAGTGTGACTGTACTCAGAGCTTACGCTGTGTGACTCTTGCATCAACTGACTGTATACTTTTTTTTTTAAATACTTTGGATAAACCCCAAATATGAGTGCAACACAGTGTGTGAGGGACAAAAAATGCATGTTAAGGGAACCATTTTTATAATATTAGCTGTAAGTCTATCATTGCACTGCTCATGGTAAATCAGAGGATGCATTTTAGAAGTGCAGTAAAATTATATCATGCTTTGAAGGATAAAGTTTAATTGATGTTAAAACTCTGGGTGAAAGGTTAACTGCTATTTAAGCTGGAGATGAGAACCCTGACTTCGTAAGAAGACCTGCAGTTCTTTATTTGTGGTCTGGTATTTTGTGCTCTTGGAGAGTTTTTCTGTATATTGCAAATGACTTCCATTATTTTTTTATTTTTATTTATACTACTTTAAAAAGACGTTTTTAAAACAGAAATTTGCATTAAGAGTGTGATGTCTGAAGTGTGATAGGAAGTGTACATGTATTTAAAGTTTTTATAATAGCTGAGATTCTGAAGCACTGCACAAGTGAATCTGCAATTTTATAAGATCAGGGAAGGCTATTATGTCAAGTAATATTACCTGGCATATTGATTTATCAATATTGGGCCAGCCCTGGGTTTTGGGAGCACTGGGACGTGGGCCCAGTGTCAGGAGGTACAGGGACTGGGCTTCAGAGTCTAGTGGTACTCTGATGGGGGCTCTGGACTCAGAGTGCTGGGAGCAGACATTGTAGTCTAGGAATACTGCCAAGTCAGGCTCTGGGAGTATTGCCATCATTTTCTGTTTTTATTTCAGATTTACAACATCCATTGTATTTTGTTTTGGTTCTGGGTGTATTGGAGCAGATCCTGGGATCTAAAATCACTGGGAGAGGAAAGGACAGAGGGTTCTACTACTTAGGAGCACTGAGAGCAGATCCAGGAGCAGATAGCACTGGAAGGAGTGGTCTAGGTTTTTGTGAGCGCAGAGAAGTGACATGGGATCTAGGAATGGTACAAGTCCTGGGTCCAAGAGGACTGAGAGAACTAGGGGGGCCCATGATCTGAAAGTGTTGGGGAAGCAGGATCAAACAGTCTTTATGGGGACGAGGGGCCCAACAGAATAGGTTCCAACCTGCCCTAGGCCCTTCTGGATCATGAGACTCACCTGTTTTGGTCCATCAGTTCATTCCCTTGATCTTCCCGCACATAGTTAGACTATGATGCACCAACCCCAGCGTGTTTCATATCATCTGCTTTCTGCCTTAAAGTATTTAGTGCACTATTAGTCTGTTTGCCTACTTCAGTCTTTAATAAATGTAAAGTTCAAACAAAAGTACCTCTGGAAATGCTCAAACGATCATCATATAAACAGTTTCTAAGCACCGATACAAAAATAAATATTTTAAGCTTCAAAATGCTTTATCTTTCAAATTGAATTTGGAGCCAAATTGAAAACGGTGGTGTGGGGAATGCTTCACACAGACAGCAGCGAGTCATCAGAAATAAAATAATTAAAATTCATCTTTAAGCTGGGTTTAAATCGCTTGGAGAGACAAATCCTCAACTTCTCCACAGAGAAAAAGAAATCCATTCTTATCAAATAATCTGTTTTGTATTCTGAATGTGAATTAGAAATCATAGATGTTGTCGAACCACTTGATGTAAAATGTCATTGAAAAAGAGCAGGTCTTAATATTTTAAATGTAAAACATGCCTGAAATAAAGCTTTGAATATTCTCCAGTTTGTTTCAAAGCCTTTTGGAAAAAACAAAGCAACACACAAATCAGCAACGTGCGACCTTATAGAAAGTAATGGGAAGTGCTTGCTGGACATTAAATATTTAATATATCACCAGTGGATCTCCTGTGGCACTGGTCAAGGAAAGTTGATGTTTTTCTCTCTTGTCTATCTCCTCCTTTTGTTCTCTCTCCACTTATCTTTCTTACTTCTCTGATTTCTCTTTAGCTCCTCTTCTTTTGGGCAAGAGGTGATGTGGTAGGAAAAGCAGTGTATTGTGATGATGGCTGTGGGATGCAAAGTTAGGGAAGCAATAGGAGGGAGCGGAAAAGTGGCTTGGGGTGCTGGGGGCAGGATATTGTAGAAAGGAGGGAATTTGTAGAAAGGTGATTTGGGGCAGAGTGCAATAGCAGGGTGAGTGAAAAGGCATGGGTGAGAAGGAACAGATGTTCAGGCAGAACATAGGAGTGGGAATTTTTTATTTTACTCAGCCTCAGATTTGGGGACTGCCTGGCAACTGAAAAAAAATTCTGATTAAATAACCAGGGTTTCCCAAAGTCACGGGGAAGCCTTTCAGGATTCTGCCTCCTGCACATTAAAAGCCAGTTAAAGAAGTGGCTTTTTGAAACTTCTGTAGTTTAAAAATAAGGGCTCCCCCTAAGTTATAGAGAAGCCCTTCAGGAACTTCCCTCTGTAGATCAAAAACTGGTTCCTAACCATAACTGAGAATGATGTGTGGGGGTGGAATTCCCTCTGACTTTGAGGAAGGAGTGTTAAATAACTCGCCCTACCGGAAAGTTGTGGGGAAGCCTTTTGTAAATTCCGCCCACAATTCAAAAGCTCGTTCCAGATTAAGGCCATGATCCAGCTTTTGTGTGGCTTGGGACAGGGAGGGGAGAAAAGGGCTGCAGGAAACATGGTGAGCAGAGCTAAAGGGAGCAGGCCAGAGAAAGGGGAGTGGGTCATGGAACCGGCGGAAGGCTAGGGATACCAAAGAGCATGGAGCTGGATATTAAAGTTTTTTTGATCTAAGATGTCAGCCATCTGCATTAGAAGATTGAAGGAACATATGGAATCCACTCACAAGTAGTATTTTAGTTTAAGAAAGTTACTTCCCCAATATGGAGGAGGCAATTACATTGCACCACCCATGTAATGGATACTGATTGCTTAACAGAAGTTTCCAGTTCCCTGCATGATAAAATATTCATACAAGGACTACGACTACCATACAAGTCAAGTCCATGAGTCATATAAATGCCACACCACAAAGAAATTCTGGCAAAGTAAATGAAGTTTGAAAAAAAGTGCTGTGAAAATAGTTCATGATGAAAAATACGGGGAGTCACCTGATATTTAGGTTGCGAGTCGTGCTGCGAAAAGACATTAGCATGAGGTCAATCCGTCCTTACGTACTTGGTTTATGTTTAGCCCTCATGGTGTGTGAACCCTGGAGAGGGTGTTAGAGAGTCTGGGGTTCTAGTTCAGGCACCATCTGTTTACTCCATCAATTCAGTTGCCTCGAATGTTCAAAAGCAGTTCCATGGACTATAGCCACTGTAGAAAAGCGACTTTCATCCCAGCAGTCTGAGTTGGACAGCACCAGCTATAGGGGCAAGCAATCATAGAAACATAGAAAATAAGTGCAGGAGTAGGCCATTCGGCCCTTCGAGCCTGCACCGCCATTCAATGAGTTCATGGCTGAACATGCAATTTCAGTACCCCATTCCTGCTTTCGCGCCATACCCCTTGATCCCCCTAGTAGTAAGGACTGCATCTAACTCCTTTTTGAATATATTTAGTGAATTGGCCTCAACAACTTCCTGTGGTAGAGAATTCCACAGGTTCACCACTCTCTGGGTGAAGAAGTTTCTCCTCATCTCGGTCCTAAATGGCTTACCCCTTATCCTTAGACTGTGACCCCTGGTTCTGGACTTCCCCAACATTGGGAACATTTTTCCTGCATCTAACCTGACTAAACCCGTCAGAATTTTAAACGTTTCTATGAGATCCCCTCTCATTCTTCTGAACTCCAGTGAATACAAGCCCAGTTGATCCAGTCTTTCTTGATATGTCAGTTCCGCCGTCCTGGGAATCAGTCTGGTGAACCTTCGCTGCACTCCTTCAATAGCAAGAATGTCCTTCCTCAAGTTAGGAGACCAAAACTGTACACAATACTCCAGGTGTGGCCTCACCAAGGCCCTGTACAACTGTAGTAACACCTCCCTGCCCAGTTGCCCAGAGCTCTAAGCCATGGGGGAGGGGAGGGGAGCAGTGAGGCAGTGGATTAGGCTAAAGTAGTAGTGGAAGCTATCCAAAGTGTGGGTTGGAGGAAGGAAGGGATGGGCTCATGTCTTAGCCTGTGCCCGGGGCCCCCATGAGTCCAAGGCTGGCACTGGATTTGAAACAAGGTGTAGAGACTGAAAGGGTTAACATCTAACGCACCGCACTATTCTCCTTTTCTACTGGTGAAATAACCATAATTTCATACAATGGTTTCAAATTAACTATATTTTGGTAGCAAAACATTTCTAGAGGGGTCAATGTCTATTCTATTATTTGAAATCATATGGCTGAAAATCATGGAGAGATGCTAATTTTAAAAACAAAGCCATCTAACTTGCTTATTGCAATCGAGTGGGAGCAAAGCAGTTGACGCCACACCATATTCTACGCAGCTCGTAATGGTTAGATAATTAGCAGCATTCCCAGAGATGTGGGATCAAATTGTCTGGCCACCCTTTTGACTCGGGAATGGTAGGTGGATACCTAAGCAAGCGGAAAGGCTGAAAATGTAAATTAAAAAGACAAACTAAACAAAAAAAGTCACTTCTTCATTTGATATAAATGCATCATTTTAATGGTTATTTGTGCATTAGTTATCCTAAATATTGAGGTAGCAATTCTCTATACAATGTGCACACTTACTATGTTGAATCTCTACACTACCTTGATGCAGTGCAATCTTTTACCTCATAGCATGCTAAATAGGCAGTGTAACACTGGAGAACTCAAATTTAACTCAATAGCAAGACCACCTTGAAGAGGTGATTTTGCCACCATGAACTCTGCAGATTAGCTACTAGTAGAACTGTAGCCAGTGAAAAAGTCAGGCTATCTACTGTAAATTATACAAATAAAACTGTCCCCAGTCAGTTCTTTACTACATACTTGACCAGCAAGGAAAATGGAGGTGCCTTTCGGGACATGTATGCTAAGCTCTGGCCAACTAGTTTGAAATGGTCAAATATTGCCCCACCAAACTCAGAAAGAACACCAACTGGGTGAAACAAATCTAGTGATTTGAAGATGTGGAATGTGTTCAAGATTGCATGTTTATAATGAATTTGTTTTCACATGAAGTGACGCAAATGTAATTTTACACGAGAGCTAAACCATTATACTTTATGCTGCAGCGTTGCGATACTTCTCAGATGGGTCTTTCAAGGCTATTCCGGAACTGTCAGCATGACTTAGATGACATCTGTCTAAACCGCCCAACCTCAAACCAACACTAAACAAATTAAAACTGTTTAAGTAAACTTAAGCTGGCCTGAGGGGCAAACCACAATTCACTGAGATAAGTCTTTATAAATACAGTTGCAACTAAATTTTTAGGTTTTGCGAACATTTGTGTCATGTTTATCTAATAAAGATTAAATCAACCACGCACAAACATGTTTAAAAAAAGGAAACAAAAGAAGAAAATCTTTTAGAATTACAAGTAGTAAATGTATTCATTTTAGACAAAAGGAAATGTGTTCTGAGGAATTTTCATACAGCACTCTTGTATCTATTACAACATTATGCAGTATTTCTCAATACGCTCTTTTGCCATCAACTGACATAATTATAACCTTGCTAATGCTAGAAAATATTAATTTTCCTTGGCAGGTGACACTATGCTATGAGGAAAACTTTATTATCTTACAATTTATAATTAGTTGGGATTTAACTTCTGTGAAACCATTAAATAATTCAGATCTCAAAGGGGAATGATAAGAATCTCATCTCATAAGCCACCACAGTCTATTACACTGCAAATAAATTAAATCGTCAAAACTGACCAGCAATTGCAGCCAATAACTGTTTTTTTAAGATAATTCTTCATTAAAAAGGAATCAGATGAGATGTTAAACCGAAGTCCCATCTGCCCTTTCAGGTGGATGCAAATGATCCCAAGGCACTATTTGAACAAGAGCAGGAGAGCTCTCTGGTGCTCAGGTCAATATTTATCCCCAAACAACATCACTATAACAGATTATCTGGCCATTAATCCCATTGCTGTTTGTGGGAGTTTGCTATGTGAAAATTGCCTGGTGCGTTTTCCAACATTACAACAGTGATTACACTTCCAAAAAAAATGCTTCATCATGAAAAACAACATATAAATGCAAGTTCTTTCATTAATCGATTTATGTTCACATTTTCTATGGGTTTTTGCATGACAAATTAATGTCAGCCAAACATCCAAACAACCCACCCTCCATTACAGGGCATCTGGGACCTGTGTGAACAGGGCAAGCAACTGTGTATCTCAATAACCAAACCGATTGAAGAATCGTTAATGAGCAGCTCAGGGTATGAACCAGGAAGTGTCGGTTAGAATAGTGAATTCAATGTCAAATCAGGTACAGAAAGTGAAATAAAGATTTTGAAAGAAAGACTGGATTCAGCGAGAGAGATAAAAGAGACAAAAAGTTAAAAAATGTATTAACTTAAAAAAAATTCCCAACAATAATTAAAAGCTGAAGGAATGAGATTCCACATTTGTAAAGGTTAATTTTCAGTGCCGGAGAAGTTGTTTGGCAGTAATTAAGACTTACCACACTGTTAAACGTGTACTTAGACTGAAATAGACAAGTTCTAACTTTTTAAAAAAAAAAGACAAATTTAGTCTGTATCTACAACATCAGTACACGAACTTCACTCCATTCAATACATTTGAATGGCGAGTCAGAAGGCGAGATGCCATTTTCGGGAAACTTATGGAGGAACGTCGCATTTCGGAGAGCAACTGAGCATGTGCACTCGCCGGAGGGGTGCTATCGGATTTGCACATAAATAACGGTGAGCTTTGTTAGCCTCACTGTTAACTTTCACACAAAATCTGGGCCGATAAGTTTTTTTTAAAAAAAACCTTTGCCAACTTTATTTTACTTTTTCAGATTTCTTAATTCATGTATTGGACAAGACACACGAGTCTTCTTGACAGCGCTGTGTAGATTATAGAGTAGGAAGAGTAAAGAAGGTACTACTACCACCTCGCAAAATATCCAGCTATCACCCAGGAGGAGATCGGGCATTACAATATTCTTAAAAACTGAAGTTGAAAAAAATAAATGGTCCAAACAGCTGTGTTTCTTCTGAAAACTGAATAATTTGGGATGGTTCCTAGAACCTGCAGAAATTTGAGAAAAAAAAATACCCAAAATTAAATGAACCTATTTTAATACTAGGTTTTTAATGGACACTTTTCTGTCAGCTTCCTGAAAATTGTTTTTGCACAGGCCATGAGGAAATTGGAGGGAGGTGATGGCAAGCAGAACTTCACTGCCATGGTGGCAATAAAGTGCACCAGGCTACTAATGGGACGTTGCTTCAGGTGAGGACTCGCACTTTAAAAGGAATCATTAGAGCTATTACAGATGAGATTTTTTTTTTTTTAAATTGCATCACACACATAGTTGCTCTGTGCACATGTGGTACAAAAGCTAGTCGACAATGCCAAGCATTACAGTAGTGTTTGGGAAGCATTTTTGTCAACTG
Organism: Pristiophorus japonicus; assembly: GCF_044704955.1. Classification (NCBI taxonomy): domain Eukaryota; kingdom Metazoa; phylum Chordata; class Chondrichthyes; family Pristiophoridae; genus Pristiophorus; species Pristiophorus japonicus. Next base: position 148,576,237 of record NC_091990.1, read on the forward strand.
ACAGAAAATCTGATAAAAAGAGCATGCTAGAATTATACAACAGGTTCGTCAGCATTTGAAGAGAGAAAAATAGTTCAATGTTTGTGTAGAGACTCATCCTTTTTTTGTCTTCATTCCCGAGTCGTGTTACAGTTAAATAATGATTTACTGTAGGCACAAGGTTAGGCTTGGGCTGTAAATCTCGTTTACTACTTTTGTCGAAGTCTTGGTATAATTTTGGAGTGCTCAGCTTGTTTTGGTTTGCGTGGGAGGAGGCTGGAAATACCATAACTGCAATTCTACTTCATTCTGTGTGCTAATACGGGCTACTGTAAAAAAAAAGCAGCTTGGGAACCAAAACAATTGCTGCACAGTTTACAATTAAATGTAAATAAAGAAAATCATCAAAAATTAGTGACATTTTACATTGTTTAACTACACAGCAAATAATTTGAAAAACTTATAAACTAGCACATTTCATATCAAAGCACTGATTACCAGTTTTGTTTAAAAACATAGACGCCCTTTTAGACTATGGTAAACCTCTGCATTCAACTGCTACTGCTTATCAGCTAGAGTACCACAAATTATTGGGATGTGTATACTTCAGTCTGTTTCATTACTCTAAATTTTCAATAACTTCCTGAGCTTAATTGGCTATAAATTACAAATCATTGTGGAGAAAAAGCTTGCATTACTAGCAGTAATTGAGAGTTTAAGTTAGAACAAAAAGGTTAGAGCTTACTGGCAGATCTTAAAACCAGGTGGTATTGATTTTCTTATCTACACAGCCACCAGCTCACAAACTTGATTCTTCCAGAAAGAGATTATTTTAAAAAGCAATAGCTGTATTTTATGCTTCATATTTCATACAGTGGAGTTGAAATATTTATTCTAGGAAAATGAATGTGGTTTTTCAATCATTAACTTTTTAAACTAACAAAAGCACATAAATTAAAATATTTCCAATAGCACAAGCCTATGTGAAAGCATGGATTGTTATTCCTCTTTATGTAATCAATAAAACACTTTTGTTCTTCAAAAGAATGCAGAACATGTGCAACAGATGATTTCAACAGAATTGAAAGGCTCAGTGGAAAAGAGAAAGAGTACCCAGAGTGACTTAATTCCAAGGCCTTCCATTGCACAATTCTGCAGTTAAACAAAGTTTCTAATGAGGAAGCCATTGGCCTCGGTCTCCGCCACAAACTATGTTCCCTAGCCACCAAATTCATCCCCCTCCCTGGCCACTCAGGGGCTGAACTGGACTGTTCACAAGCTCTGTGTCCTCAGCTGAGCTTCAGACCCCATAACCCCTCCACCCTCTCCATCGCCTAGAGCGCCTATTTCCATCTCCTGAATATCGTCCGTCTCCACCCCTGCCTCAGCTCATCTGCTGCTGAAACCCACCTACATGCCTAGATAAGAGATTCCTAACTCTCAAGCATCTCCATGGATATCATCAAACCTACCAGGAGTTATTTTGGGATAGCACAGTTCCTAATCACAGTTTTACTACTTCTTCAAAAATCTAGCCAAGAAAGTCCCCTCCAAGGGAAGATTGAAAGTAAGAGAGAATCAAGATTCAAATTCAAACACAGAGCTCTCAGTTGAAATTCTAACTATGAGCACTGCATTTACTGGGCTGTCTCACTCTCTATTTACTTAGCTTAAGCAAAACCGAGGCATATTCATAATGATGCAGATAATCTAAATGCAACGCCAAACATTTTTGTCTAGCATTGTAAAACAAATAGGAAGTCCCATCCTTTTGAGGAAACACATCAACATCTCAAGATGAAAGCTGCTAAGTAGACTAGAGTAGAAACCATTTGCATTTTCCAATAATAATTACCATGCCTCTATCAGGGTAATTACACATAATAGGCCACTGTAACCAAGGAAAAATCCTGCTTGTGTTAGAAGGGGTAGAACTTCAGCTTTGGGTACAATCGGCAATCTGAGTGCAAATTGCGCTCAAAATTGTACTGGTTTCCCGAAGTGAAGTTATGGTTCAAGTTTCCGCTCAAACGCATTTGCAGAATCACAAACATAAAATCTTCCATGAACCAGAATAATTGGTCAACGCTTTAGAATGCAATTGTTTATATTTTTTCCCTTGCATTAAAAAATATTCCTCACCGTATTAACAACAATGTGCATTTATTTAGTGTCTTTAACATAGTAAAACGTCCCAAGGTGCTTCACACGAGCATTATCAAACAAAATTTGACACTGAGCCACAGAAGGAGATATAAGGGCAGATGACCAAAAGCTTGGTCAAAGAGGTAGGTTTTAAGGATCGCTTTAAAGGGGGAAAGAGAGGAAGAGAAGTTGAGAGGGGGAATTTCAGAGCTTCAGGCCTCGGCAGCTGAAGGCACGCCTGTTAATGGTGGAGCGATTAAAATTGGGGTGCGCAAGAGGCCAGAATTTAAGGAGCGCAGATTTCTCGGAGCGTTGTAGAGCTGGAGGAGGTGAGAGAGATAGGGAGGGGCAAGACCATGGAGGGATTTAAAAACAAGGATGAGAAATTTAAAATTGAGGCGTTGTTTAATCGAGAGCCAATGGTAACCTAGTGCAGTTTTAATAATACAGCTGAAAATCATAGAATGGATACAGAAGGCTATTCAGTTCGTCGAGCCTGTCCTGACTCAGTGCAAGAGTACCTCAGCTAGTCCCACTCCCCTGCCCTTTCCCCATAAGCTCTGCAATTTGTTTTCTTTCAGGTACTTATCTAACTCCCTTTTGAAAGCAGCGATTGTGTCTGCCTCCACCACCCTTTCAGGCAGTGCATTCCAGATCCTGACCACTCACTGTGTAAAAAAGGTTTTTCTTATGTCGCCTTTGGTTCTTTTGATAATCATTTTAAATCTGTGTCCTCTGTTTTGACCCTTCCGCCAATGGGAACAGTTTCTCTCGATCTGCTCTGTCCAGACCCCTCATAATTTTGAACACCTCTATCAAATCTCTCCTCAACCTTCTCTTGGACCTGTGTGAACAGGGAGTAACATTTGCAATTCTCCAGTCTTCTACCACCACCCCGTTTCTAAGGAGGATTGGAATATTATGGCCAGTACCTCCACGATTTCTTCCTTTACTTCCCTCAGAATCCTCTATCTTTCATCGGTCCTGCTGACTTATCTACTTTAAGTACAGCCAGCCTTTCTAGTACCTTGTCTTTATTAATTCTTATCCCATCCAGTATCTCCTCAACCTCCTCCTTTACTATGTCTATGGCAGCATCTTCCTTGGTGAAGACAGATGCAAAGTACACGTTTAGTATCTCAGCCATTCCCTCTGCCTCCATGCGCAGCTCTCCTTTTTGGTCCCTAATTGGCCCCACCCCACCCCTCACTACCCAGTTACGATTTATATGGCTATAAGAGACTTTTAGATAACCTTTTATTTTAGCTGCCATTTTATTTTCATACCCACTCTTTGCCCCTGTTATTTTCTTTTTTTAGTGCTCTGAAATTTCTATATTCAGCCTGATTCTCAGATGTATTCTCAACCTGTCATCCGTCATACGTGCTCTTTTCTGTTTCATCTTACTCTATCTCTTTCATCATCCAGGGAGCTCTGACTTTAGTTGCCCTATCTTTCCCCCTAGAGGAAATGTACCTCGACTGTAACCAAACTATTTCCTCTTTAAAGGCAACCCACTGTTTCACTACAGTTTTGCCTGCCAATCTTTGATTCCAATTTATCCGAGCCAGATCCGTTCTCATCCCACTAAAATTTGCCTTCCTCCAATTAAGCATTTTTACTCTAGATTTCTCCCTGTCCCTTTCTACAGCTAAGCTAAACCTTATGATACTATGATCACTGTTCCCTAAATGTTCACCTACTGACATTTGCTCCACTTGACCTACCTCATTTCCCCAGAACCAGATCCAGCAATGTCTCCTTCCTCATTGGGCCGGAAACATACTGATCAAGAAAGTTCTCCTGAACATACTTCAGAAATTCTTCCCCCCGCCCCCTCTGCCCTTTACACTATTATCCCAGTCTATATTAGGATAGTTAAAGTCCACCAATTATGTATTTTTTACTCTAAACCCATCCAAAACTTCCAATATTGCTCCAATATCTGTGACACGGGGGAGGGATTTCTAAATTTCCACTATATGGAACTTATGATCTCCTACTCACTCTTTTCATGGATCTCAAAACTGTGGAACTATTACCTTTCAGTTTTTTTCTTGTATAATCTTTTAAGCTTCTCAACCCCAAGCTCAATGTCATCTATTCAGTAATGTTTGATGTACTTCATCCTGTTTACTCTTTCAGCCTTGTTGGCATCCTGAATTAAGTCAATGCCCTTAACCCTAATTTCTTAACTAAAACAGACAATTAGTGCCTGTAGCTTCTCATGTGGCAAGTTTCTGATCCAAGCCATGCTATGGAAAAATGAATGCAAATTATTCAACAACTTGGATTTATATTGCATCTTTGACATAGAAACATGTCTCAAGGCACTTCACAGAGGCATAATCAGACAAAAATGGACACCGAGATAAAGAAGGAAATATTAGGAGAGATCACCAACCACTTAGTCAAAGAGCTGGGTTTTAAGGAGGCGCTTAGAGGAAGACGAGGAGGAGAGGCAGAGGGTTTTATAGATGAAATTCCAGTTGCCTGGATAACAAAGTTGCCCACTCTGAGAAGGTTTGAAAATCTGTAATTTTTAGGAATTAAAAATACAAGCTTTGCACACAGGCTGAATCACTGCCATCCAGTTTATATTATCTGATGCTTTGGTTTTATTACTTCCCCTAACTCCTTTCTCCTCCATATCTATCCATAGCACGATACTGAATTGACATCTTACCTTCAGGTGGACTCTTATTCTGATTGTTCCAAACAACTAACAACTTGGAAAGGCTGGGCACCTTAGAAATTTCAGTGATCACTCTGAACAGACCCTCGACACGGTCATAGGTGAGAACAACAGCAGTGAAGCCTTGCGACCGAGGTGGAATGAGTGGGAGGAAGAGCGGATTGTTCACACTCACCACTTTCTGAATAAAAATACAAAGATATAAAAAGTCTCATCAGTAACAGAACCGGTTAATATAAATTACATTTTGATTGATTTTGGGGTGGCCCAAAGCTACTTTTCAAAATCCTCCAAAACTTTAATCTTCTAATATACCTCACATGCCACATGTGTATCTAGTGCAAAATTCCAAAACTTCCACATTAAAGCATCAGTCTATGCTTAAATAGGCAATCAAATCCCCTCCGATTTGTCTCATTCCAAACTATGAGATCAGCTCATTTACAGTAAGCATATCATCTGAACAAGTCAAACGCACACGAAGGCCTCGGAAGCTCCAAGAAGAGTCTGTTTGTGAGACAGCGTGCTCACTTCCTTGGCTGTACAAACACCCAAAACAAATCATCTATGCAACTGCATACTTAAGGCAACTTGCAAGCCATTTCAACAAATTTTCCAAATTTTAGTGAAACCCTCGGAGTCCAACTTCATGCCAAAGGATTACTTTTCATATAAACGGAATCCTCTTAAAAATATGGTTGCTATTATCTGCTTAATCTAATCGGATAACAAACAATTAATTCAGTTTGGTTAATCAGCAAAAGTTTTGCTCCAATGTAAAAGGTCAAGATAAACATGTATATTGGTATTAAGATTGTTGGTATTAGGCTACAAATAGTTTTTTTTTAAAATAACCTGAACAGCTGACTACAAATTTTAACCCCATTTCCAGCCTCAGTTCTCATTTTCCAATTATCCCAGTCAAATCAAGTGCAATTTAATTTACACGTTATCAAAATATTCAGGAGTTTGAAATTTTCCAAACACGTTAGAACAATTGTCCACATTTTTACTTGCCATTCAGTTTTTTGCCGGATGCCCAATTTTTGTAAATATTTTCAAGTCTTTGTTGTGTTCACATGTTCTTATTTGGGAACTACCATAATGAGAATTATAATTTTTCTAATTACTCAGCAAAGGGAAATCATTATAACAAACCTACAGAAAAGGGCAATGCCAAATTAGTCTTGAAGCTGCCAATCTCAGGCCTACATAACTTATTACATATCCAATGGGGGCAATGCAAAGTGTAAATAGGTTATTGCACTGGAAACAAATACGCTCTATTGGGCCCAAGTTTCCACAAGAAAAAAAACGGGCGCCCCTCCGAGCTGGGCGCCCGTTTTTCGCGCCTACAAAAATCCTCGGTAGTCTGCACCTACTTACAGGTCCTCTGGCCCTTGGCGCAGTCAGCACGAGCTGTGGGGGGGCGGAGCCAGGTCCCGGCGCTGAAAACAGTGCCAGGACCTCTGCACATGCGCGCTACAGTCGGCACGCAAGTGCAGTAGCTCCAGGCGCCGAACTGTGTGGGTGGTGCCCGAAGCACGCAGCCCCTAGCCCTGGCCCAATGGCCTCACTGGGGCTCCTCCCACGGCCAGCTCCTGCTCCCCGCCTGACCAAACCCGACACTCGCTCTCACCCCCCCCGCCCAGACCCGACCCGACACCCGCTCCCCCCCCCCCCCCGACGACCTGACACCCGCTCCCTGCCCCGAGACCCGACACCCGCTCCCCCCCCTCCCGACGACCCGAGACCCGCTCCCCCCCCCCCCGCCCCAAGACCCGTTCCCCCCCCCCGCCCCGAGACCCGACACCCGCTTCCCCCCCCCCGCACCGACCCGAGACCCGCTCCTCCCCCCGCCGACTGACCCGACCCGCGCTCCTGTTCCCCGACCCGACGCCCCCTCTCTCTCTCTCTCTCCCCACCTCCCTCTCTTCCTCCCTCCCCCTCTCTCCCCTCTCTCCCCTCTCTCTCTCCCTCTCCCGCTCAGCGGCACGAACGGCTGCAGAATTCTCCCTGGCTGAAGCACTTTCACACAGGTAGGAAGATGGTTTATTTAATCTTTTCGTGGCTTATAAATGTTTATTCAGGTTGGATTTATTTGTATAATATTTGTAGAAGTATAAATAAGGATTTATTGTTGAATTTAATGAGTTCCCTTCCCCCCCCACCTCGTTCTGGACGCCTAATTTGTAACCTGCGCCTGATTTTTTAATGTGTAGAACAGGTTTTTTCAGTTCTACAAAAATCTTCACTGGCTCCATTCTATTTTAGTTTGGAGTACATTTTCACTGTGGAAACTTTCAAATCAGGCGTCAGTGGCCGGACACGCCCCCTTTTGAAGAAAAAATTCTGTTCTAAACTAGAACTGTTCTACCTGACTAAAACTGCAAAAAAAAAATGTGGAGAATTGCAATTTCTAAAATAGTCCGTTCTCCACCAGTTGCTCCTAAAAATCAGGCGCGAATCATGTGGAAACTTGGGCCCATTCATATATAATTCACTCTTCCTCCATCAGAAAAATGCATCACTTGCAAAATAAAAATTTGTTTCACCAATTTGAATTTTTATATAAATGCTTGTTCCAGACATTTAAACCTCAAATGCCAGAATATGAAGCCAGCAGTTTTGGCACCAATTCACAGTTTTCAGAACACTCATGTGACATGAAGGAGGCAAGAGAACAGAGGGACTCTGACTGCTGACGTGGTTTTTATTTAAATATAAGAAATAGTAAATTAAACATTACCGTATGTCCATTTTTCAAAAAGAGCTATTTTGGCAGTGGAACCTTTGAACAAGAGATTATAAAAAAAAAGATACATTTCCAACCTTGACAAACAAAAAGAATCCGTAGATATTTATAAAATAAAATTTCTCCACCCCACCAAAAGAATGTTTCAGGATTAAATCTGCGTACACCAGCTGTAAGTAATTGCATTCTTAAAAACTTAAAAAGACCACCAGTCCAAGTCATTTCAAAGATGTGCAACAATGACCGATATAAATGCTGAAACAGTGATTCAGGAAGGAGCCGAGTTAACATCTGGAAGTGGAAAAGGTCCACCGTAAATCTTTTTCTTTTAGATACTCTGGTGTGTTTGTCAGATTTTTCTGTGCTTATAGCTAAAAGTAACAAATCTAAACGGCAAAAGGGAGCAATTCTTGTTCTTGAAAAGTTTAACAACTACACAGCGCAGTGGATTGGAGCCTAATTCGAACTCCTAATCAGAAGACTTTTGGAAGTGCAGTCTGTGGGACTGTGTGCCTTTGGCCTGTTTTTTCCTTCATTGGGACTGGCAGTCTCGCTGCTTTTTGCCAGCATTTTCTGTTTTCATTTCAGACCTCCTGCATGTGCAGTTTTTTCTTCTCTATCCAATTCCCACCATTTACTTGTCATTTGTGTTTGTTTTACTTTTTATTTTATGTGTGGGGCCTCTCCCTTGTCTTTTCACATTCTGCAATTGTAAGTTGTTTTGCTTTAAAATGTTTTTCTATGACCTCACTGATGATCTTTATTATTTGGTAGTTTTCTATTTGTAATTAATCAACACATTAATTCCGTCTATGGACAACCGTACCAAAATGCTTTTAATTCTTTTAGTTTTCAGATCTGATAAAGTGCATCAACTTAAAAGGTTTACTAGTTTTGCCTCTTTATAGATGCTAACTGACCTGTGTATTTTCAATATTTTTTGGTATTGTGAAATTATGCTGCATGTTTGGAAGAATCTGCTGCAATATATGAACTTTAAAATTTATATCCATTTCCTGTCATATCTGATCATTGATGCAAAAACAGAACTGGAATATAAGAACATAAGAATTAGGAACAGGGGTAGGCCATCTAGCCCCTCGAGCCTGCTCCGCCATTCAACAAGATCATGGCTGATCTGGCCGTGGACTCAGCTCCACTTACCCGCCCGCTCCCCGTAACCCTTAATTCCCTTATTGGTTAAAAATCTATCTGTGATTTGAATACATTCAATGAGCTAGCCTCAACTGCTTCCTTGGGCAGAGAATTCCACAGATTCACAACCCTCTGGGAGAAGAAATTCCTTCTCAACTTGGTTTTAAATTGGCTCCCCCGTATTTTGAGGCTGTGCCCCCTAGTTCTAGTCTCCCCGACCAGTGGAAACAACCTCTCTGCCTCTATCTTGTCTATCCCTTTCATTATTTTAAATGTTTCTATAAGATCACCCCTCATCCTTCTGAACTCCAATGAGTAAAGACCCAGTCTACTCAATCTATCATAAGGTAACCCCCTCATCTCCGGAATCAGCCTAGTGAATCGTCTCTGTACCCCCTCCAAAGCTAGTATATCCTTCCTTAAGAAAGGTGACCAAAACTGCACGCAGTACTCCAGGTGCGGCCTCACCAATACCCTATACAGTTGCAGAAGGACCTCCCTGCTTTTGTACTCCATCCCTCTCGCAATGAAGGCCAACATTCCATTCGCCTTCCTGATTACCTGCTGCACCTGCAAACTAACTTTTTGGGATTCATGCACAAGGACCCCCAGGTCCCTCTGCACCTCAGCATGTTGTAATTTCTCCCCATTCAAATAATATTCCCTTTTACTGTTTTTTTCCCCCCAAGGTGGATGACCTCACATTTTCCGACATTGTATTCCAAACCTTAGCCCATTCGCTTAACCTATCTAAATCTCTTTGCAGCCTCTCTGTGTCCTCTACACAACCTGCTTTCCCACTAATCTTTGTGTCATCTGCTAACTGTTGCCGTTATCATTTCTCCAACTTAAATTTGAAGTATTAAATGGCAATATAATTTCTTTGGTCTAGCACTTACAGAATTTATAGCCTAAACGAAATGCTCCGTGTGGCTAACCAATCAAATAATTAGAATTAGAACCGGCAGTAACTACCGAACACTTACAACGAACAGCCATTGAAATAATCCCATTTAAGATCAAGTGCAACTAAAAATTGATTCTACATGCATATAGCATGAAATGGATGACACTGTAACCAGCTGTACAAAGGTATGACCATGTTGACACAGGCTACTTCAGCACTTCCAATCACAAGTCAACATTATCGTAACTCATTTATTCATCAAGGTTAAAAAAAATCTAAGGAGATGTTAATTAATGGTGGTGGTGGTGGGGGGTGGGGTGGGTGGAGGAAGAAGGACGGTGCATCTTGTGCAGACTGCCATTGCAGGACTAGGAATTTGAGGCGGAACTTGTATTTGCTGTGTTTCTGTGCAGAGTATCTGCTCCATCCTAAATTCCAACGGGTTGCTCGCCTTACATCTAGCAGAGATTTTGGGGATGTCTGAGGTCCCATACTGAGCCTGCAGTTATATCCTACCATTGCAATCAAGGAAGGTAACTGATTCCAGAGGAGATTTATTAACTTTTAAATAAAATCCTTTAGTTCCCTTTGTGATGTGCCTCTTTTTCTTTGGCTTTCCCAAAGCCTCTTGTGTTTTCCTCCAACGGCCGCCTATTCATCAAAGCTGGAAGCTGAGTTGTGCTTCGACAGGTCTGGACTGTAGAAATACCCGCTTCCTGTGATTTGGGACAGGATTAACATCCTGAAGTGTCAGCAGCGAGAGATCCTGCTTTATCACACTTCTACCAGCACAACGAATAGCCAAGTATTTCAGCTGCAAAATATATGCACGTCTCAAAGGATCAACCTGAATTAACAATCTAAAACTTCAGAAATAGTTCAATGACATATTTGGAAAAAAAACTGCTTGATCACTTCTCGTCAGTATATCTGATTTATCCATTATTTCAAACAAGAATGTGGTTTTATAGAATAAATGCATTTATGAAGTAAACATTGAAAAGATGTGTTGATTCGGGTCATTTCGGTGCTGTGATGGGGCAGAATATCTGATTGGAGAAACTCAGACATTTCCTTTCCAAAATTCTTGTCACCTCCAAGATCTGTGCACATCTTTATTTGAATTCTGCCAGTCAGTCTCCACACCTCGCACAGGACCAAAATGGCCCTAACCAAAGTCATGGACGGCATTTTCTGAGTCTCAGGTGTATTATCGCTCCTCACCTTTGACACAATCGACTACACCATCCACCTCTACTGTCAAGCTCATTGTGCCTGTGCAAGAGAAATTTGACATTAGGGGTACCAGCGGGACAAGGGTTAAAGTGCTGGTTCCCGCACCGACCCAGAAGGAGGTAAAAGGCCTCTCTTTGGCCTTGTACATTCCAGTACCAAGACTCCAGAAGTTATTAATTCAATAATATACTGACAGGATACGATATGAGAACCTAAACAGACATTGATAAGACCTTGCGAATAGGCTCGAGGCAGACTCACGGGCTTCAAGGAGAATCAACAAATTCTGACCTAATGAAGTCATTCTAGTCACGGCCTAAGGTGGTCACGAGGGTCTTGGCCTGTCAATCCAAAGTACCACTAATAAGGTAGTCCAATTAGAGATCTAGGGAGGTCTTACCAGGGAACGGAAGGGTTTTTGAAATGTATAAAAGTTGTATGATTGTGCTGTTCGGGGAGCATCTCCACTCACAGGCGGCTGTGATGAGAGGTGTTTCCGGACGTTCGTAATAAAAGATCGTGATACCTTGCCATTCGTCTCTGTCTGCTAACTCCGGGGGCTGTTACGCGGGTTGGGGCGAGCGTCGACCCTCTATATCAGGGGGCCCGCTCGTGGGAGGAGAAGCTTTCCCATTTTCCCTTACAGCCTGCCCTTGCTTGTACTACTCTTACACTTATCTTTATTACCTCTAGACTTGACTATTCCTGGGCATCCTCCCATCATCCACCCTCCATAAACTTGATCTCATCCAAAATTCTGCTGCCCATATCCTAACTTGCACCAAGTCCCATTCACCCATCACCCCTGGGCTCGCTGACCTACATTGGCTCCTGGTCTGTCAATGACTCAATTTTAAAATTCTCATCCTTGTTTTCAAATCTACCATGGTCTCACCCCTCCCTATCTCTGTAACCTCCTCCATTCCTACAACACCCTACAATCGCTGCGCTCCTCCAATTCTCGCCTATTGTGCATCCCCGACTTTAATTGCTCTACCACTGACAGCCGTGTTTTCAGCTGCCTAGGCCCCAAGATCAGGAATTCCCTCATTAAACCTCTCCTCCCCCACCCCACACTTCTCTCCTCCTTCAAGATGTTCATTAAAACCTACCTCTTTGTCCTAATAGCTCATGTATCTTGATGTCAAAATTGTTTAATGACGCTCCTCTAAAGCGCTTTGGAATGTTTTACTACGTTAAAGATGTTATATAAATGCAAGTTGTTGTTTACCTGACCATAGAACAGTGGAAGGTGGTGGCTTTAACTGTCATTGCCATCTCCTCCACAGCAGTGCAGGATCCTGGGTGGACAGACGCACCAACATTAGCGTCCTTGACCAGGCCAACATCCCCAGCATTGAAGCACTGACCACACTTAGATCAGCTCCGCTGGGCAGGCCACATCATTCGCATGCCCCCAAAGCAATCGCTGTACTCGAAACTCCTTCACGGCAAACGAGCCAAAGGTGGGCAGAAGAAACATTACAGGGACACCCTCAAAGTGCAACATCCCCACTGACAACTGGGTGTCCCTGGCCAAAGACCGCCCTAAGCGGAGGAAATGCATCCGGAAAGGCGCTGAGCACCTCGAGCCTCATCGCCAAGAGCATGCCGAAATCAAGCACAGGCAGCGGAAAGAGCGTGTGGCAAACCTGTCCCACCCACCCTTTCCCTCAACGACTATCTGTCCCACCTGTGACAGGGACTGTGGTTCTCATATTGGACTATTCAGCCACCAAGGACTAATTTTATGAGTGGAAGCAAGTCTTCCTTGATTCCGAGAGATTGCCTATGAGAACAGTGGAAGGAGGTGGCTTTAACTGTCATTGCCATCTCCTCGACAGCAGTGCAGGATTGCAACATGGGTGGAGAAGGAGATCGATGGGAGGGATGGGGGAGAAGGGGGAGGGATGGGGAGAAGGGGATAAAGGGGAGAAGGCGGAGAAAGGAGATTGGGGGGGGGGAAGAAGGAGATTGGGGGGGGGGGAAGAAGGAGATTGGGGGGGGGGGAAAGGAAGATTGGGGAGGGGGGGGAAGGAGATTGGGGGGGGGGGAAGAAGGAGATTGGGGGGGGGGGAAGAAGGAGATTGGGGGGGGGAAGAAGGAGATTGGGGGGGGGGAAGAAGGAGATTGGGGGGGGGGGAAGAAGGAGATTGGGGGGGGGGAAGAAGGAGATTGGGGGGGGGAAAGAAGGAGATTGGGGGGGAAAGAAGGAGATTGGGGGGGAAAGAAGAGATGGGGGGGAAGAAGGAGATGGGGGGGGGGGGAGAAGGAGATTGGGGGGGGGGGAAGAAGGAGATTGGGGGGGGGGAAAGAAGGAGATTGGGGGGGGAAGAAGGAGATTGGGGGGGAAGAGGAGATTGGGGGGGGGGAAGAAGGAGATTGGGGGGGGGAAGAAGGAGATTGGGGGGGGGAAGAGGAGATTGGGGGGGGGGAAGGAGGAGATTGGGGGGGGGAAGAGGAGATTGGGGGGGGGAAGAAGGAGATGGGGGGGGGAAGAAGGAGATTGGGGAGGGGGGGAAGAAGGAGATTGGGGGGGGAAGAAGGAGATTGGGGGGGGAAGAAGGAGATTGGGGGGGGGGGAAAGAAGGAGATTGGGGGGGAAGAAGGAGATTGGGGGGGGGAAGAAGGAGTATTGGGGGGGGGAAAGAAGGAGATTGGGGGGGGGAAGAGAGAGTTGGGGGGGGGGAAGAAGGAGATTGGGGGGGCAGAAGGAGATTGGAGGTGGGAGAAGATGGGGGAGAAGGAGATTGGGGGGGGGGGGAAGAAGGAGATTGGGGGGGGGGAAGAAGGAGATTGGGGGGGGGGGGGAAAGAAGGAGATTGGGGGGGGGAAGAAGGAGATTGGGGGGGGGAAGAGATGGGGGGGGGAGTTGGGGGGGGGAAGAAGGAGATTGTGGGGGGGGGAAGAAGGAATTGGGGGGGGGGAGGAGAAGATGGGGAAGAGGAGATTGGGGGGGGGGAAAGAAGGAGATTGGGGGGGGGGGAAAGAAGGAGATTGGGGGGGGGAAAGAAGGAGATTGGGGGGGGGGGGGAAGAAGGAAGGAGATTGGGGGGGGGGGGTGAGAGGGGAAGGAGAAGGGGGAGGGAGGCTGAACAGGCCGGGCCCGAGACTTCGGGCAGGGCCCGTCCCCAGCACCAGATTTACAGGTAAGTGGCTTTGGGTCGGGTCGGGGGGCGGGGGTGGGTGGGAGGTCGGTTCGGTTCGGGTTGGGTCGGGGGGAGGGAGGGAGAGGGATGTCAGGTCGTGGGGAGGGAGGTCAGGTTGGATCCAGTCCGGAAGTGGGGGGAGCAGGTGTCGGATCCGGTCCGGGGGCGGGGGGAGCGGGTGTCGGGTCCGGTCCGGGGGCGGGAAGTGGGAGTCGAGTCGGGTCGGGAGGAAGCAGGAGCTGGCCGTGGGAGGAGCCTTATTCACGCAGCCCCAGTGAGGCCATTCGGCCAGGGCTAGGGGCTGCGTGCTTCGGACCCCTCCCACACAGTTTCGGGCGCCTGGAGCTACTGCACTTGCGCGCCCACTGTAGCGCGCATGTGCAGAGGTCCCGGCACTGTTTTCAGCGCAGGGACCTGGCTCCGCCCCCTACAGCTCCTGCTGCGCTGCGCCGAGGGCCAGAGGACCTGCAGGGAGGTGGAGAATACGGAGGTTTTTTTTCGGCGCACTTTGTGGCGCGAAAAACGGGCGTCCAAGTCGGGACTGCGCCGTTCTGGGCGCGGCTCGAAACTTGGGCCCAATGAGTGGAAGCTTCATGGGAAGTCCGACATACTAAGACAGAGGGCTCAGTTTTCCCCAGTGATTAGCGCCGTTTTTTTGGAGCAGGCCATTATTTTTGGCCTAAGTTTAAAAAAAACTCAGTTACGCTTTTTTTTTTAAGATAAGTTTATTTTTCAGCCATAGGGGATAACCTGCCACCCACGCCAATTCTGGCCATTTAGGTTTGGCCAGCTGAGAGTTACTCCAGTTCTTCTTAGGCCAGCGTATGTGGCCTCTGCAGAAAAACCTTCTGGAGAGTTCAGGAAATCGGTGCAGGTAAGGAAATCAGCACAGGTAAGTCCAGCAGAAGCCCGGACAGCAACAGCAGGAGAGGTAAGAGACGGGGAGTGGGGGGAGGGTGGGGAAAGCCTTTCAGGTATAGTTAGGTATGGGGACTGGGAGGGAGGAAACCATTCAGCCTGGGATAGGGGCGGGGGAGCAGACCAGAGGGCCACTTGGCCAGGGCTGGGGAGCAGACCGGGAGGCCCTTCAACCAGGGCTAGGGGCGGGGGAAGCAGATTGGCAAGGCACTCGAGGCGGTTGGGGGAGCGGACCGGGAGGCCCTTCGGCCTGGGATGGGCACCGGCATCTGGGGGGGGGGGAGGGGGGAAAAGAGAGAGACACTTTAATAATTGGAGGGAAGTTGCTGCAATGTATTTTACTGGCCCAGAAATCCCTGTTTCTTCTTCCCGCAGGCATTTGATAGGACAGAAGATGCGCATCTAACCTTTTGGTTGAATGCTCGCCAGAGATCCCGGAGTCGAGGCCTCCTCCTCTTGCGCAACAGAGCGCGTTCATGTCGGGACGTGCGCAGGCCTGGAGCTGGAGTCACATGGCTCTGGGGCAGCCAATCAGGCATAGTATATTATCATTCATTCATATCTGGAGCGAGGACATTTGCAAGGGCAAGATTTTAAAACACATAAGTTGGAGTTCCCATTATTATCAATGAGAAACCGCCCCCAAAAGCTAATACGCAATAAGATAAGAAAAATTGCACATATTTTTATTAATTTAAATTAAAGTTATTTGTGCATTTTAAAAATATATATTTTTTCCAATTTTTTAATAAAGTTTTTTTTTAATTAATGTTTAAAATAAACTTACCGTAGTGGAGAGGGTTTTTAAACAATAAAATGTGTTTTAAAATTTTAATTTACAATGTTTTTGTGTGTTTTAAAACTCTTAAGCCTGTAAAAATAGGTTATAAGCCTGCTTTTATCTGGCGCAAGAGTTTTGAGGACATTTGCTGGGCAAGATATGCGTAAACCCCGCAATCTTGCCCTTGCAAATGTCCTCGCTCCAGATATGCGCGAGATCTGTCAAGTCAGAAACTTGACAGATCGGAAAGGCCGGTTTTCAGCGCATGCGTGTTGTGCGCTGAAAACTGGCTTTTCCGATGCCTTCCCAGGTCCGTAGAAACTCCGTATGGACCCAGGGAGGCCAGGATTTCTGGGCCAATGTGTTTTTAAATTGCTGCAATGTATTTTAATGTGTTGCGAGCTGGCTGTATGTTTCACTCTCCAGCCTCAGCCAGCATTGTGCCCCGGTTACCGTGGCAACCCGATCTTTAGTTTTGGGGGAGAGAGCTTTGAGCTGCGCCAAAAAGAACAGGTTAGGCTGTATCAAAATGAAAAAATCAAAATGGGGAAACTTAGAACATTTTTTTTGCCGTACATGGGCCCCCAAAAAACGGGCGTAACTCTTCAAGTACACCAAAAAAAACTTAGGGGAAAATTGAGCCCAATGAGTTGCTGTCATATTTGACTCCGAGATGAGCTTCCGACCACTTAGCCACGCCAATACTAAGACTGCCTACTTCCACCTCCAGAACATCCCCAGACTCTGCCCCATCTCAGCTCGTCTGTTGCTGAAACCCTCATCTGTGCCTTTGTTACCTCTAGACTTGATTATTCCATCGCACACCTGGCCGGACTTCCATCGTCCACCCTCCGTAAACGTAAGCTCATCCAAAACTCTGCTGCCAGTATCCTAACTCGCACCAAGTCCCATTCACCCATCAGCCCTGTGCTCGCTGACTTACATTAGCTCCTGGTCCAGCAACACCACTACTTTAAAATTCTCATCATTGTTTTCAAATCCCTCCATGCCCTCACCCATTCTGATTTCTGTAACCTCCTCCAGCTCTACAACCTCCTGCCCCGTCAGAGATACCTGCGGTCCTCCAATTCTGGCTTTTTCCACATCCCTGATTTTAATCACTCCACCATTGGCGGCTGTGCCTTCAACTGCCAAAGACCTAAGCGCTGGAATTCCTTTCCTTGTTTAAGACACTCCTTAAAACCTCTCTCTTTTACTAAGCTTTTGATCATCTGCCCATATATCTCTTTGTGGCTCTGTGTAACTTTTGCTTGATAACATTTGTGTGAAGTGCCTTGGACGTATTACTACGTTACAGGCATTATATAAATGCAAATTGTTGTTGATCTGCAGAATATGCAGTGCAAGTACTGACTGATTGTCCCTCTACTGGCATCGGCTGTGCACTTTCCTAACGCAAGGTTTTCTCAGAATAGGCAAGTGCACTGTAAGTACTTGTCCCTATTCTTACCTTCTCCTTTAAATTGATAAAATATATTTCAAGTATTTGAGTTAGCAAGTCTCCAACCTTTTCCCTCCCTCCTCTTCTGTCTCGACAGTTGTGACTCTAGCTTTAGTACAGTTCTAACCCTTCAATATTTTCCCGAGGTCTCCATTATGCATGAGCCTAGGTAGTGAATGCATGATATCTGTACCCAATGCTGTCCACACATAAGTACTTCCTGCAGGGGCCAATTGTAGTGATCCTACTATAATGCCGGCTGAGATCAGTGTACTCAAGGTTTGAATTTGAAACTTCCTTGGTTTTTGTGGCTCAGTAACTCACCGGGCAATGTAATTATGCACTCTGAACTCTCTTGATTCTGCTTAAGGAAATTTAACGTGGTATTAAAAAAAAGTTACTAACTTAAATTAACTTTCTAATAAATTTACCTGGTGTTTGCACAAATATAATCCTAATGAGCTCTTCTGATACACCATGTGGCCTGAGCCAGCCGAGCAACATGAAACCTGTCCTGGCCTACCTCAACTTATACTGTGTATTAAATGTAAGTGGTTTTAAAGCCTGGAGTTTTTCAAATGAGTGGCTTAACTGATGTGCATCAGATTCAGTGTAGCTAGCATGCCATGTCCATGTTACATTGAGCAGCCGCTCATTTATTTGCTGAACATCGGATGAATTTTACAACTAGAATTTAATGTCTTATTATTTAAAAAGAACATCCTAAAATGGAACAAAATGACAAATATAATGGATTCCACTGCACAAAGAATATTTTGCTACCAAAAAAATGACAAATACAAAAGCGGCAGTGTTGAAAACAGTGCATGCAGTGTCAATTCATTGGATTTGTTGTTCAAAGGATTATTGTTCCATCTACAGATATGAAAAACTGTAAAACAATATTGCTTCCCAAAAGTCAAACATCTCAGGATCAAAGAAAGGACTATATTGTTAGAAACACAGATTGACACTTTTACTCATGTTGCGTGAACAATATTTTAAGTCTCCGGAAGCTGGCATTTCTCAGTTTCATGCTGTCCATAAATCCAAAGTAAATAACTATGATGTTATAGTGCTGACTTGCGCTATATGAGATACTTTTTCCTTTGCTTAAAACGTTACAGACATGCACGACAAGCAACACATGTCCATAAATCCAAAGTAAATAACTATGATGTTATAGTGCTGACTTGCGCTATATGAGATACTTTTTCCTTTGCTTAAAACGTTACAGACATGCACGACAAGCAACACAGTCAGAAAGACCTGGCTTTATTGAACTGATCAGATTACAACTTAAGAGACATGCTGCGTTGGACAGACAGTGGAACAATAAAGGCTGCTTGTTAACACACCAGCATCTATACTACCCATCGTTCTGTAAAACCAAAGGGAGCCTTTTAAGATGCACAAATGTTTGTCAGAAGGGGAGTGGACACATTTACAATCATGGATTCCTGCATCTTTGGCCTGTGCAAGACTGTGGAGACAAGCACATCGCTCTGTCTATGATGTCTTTTAAATTACATCCAACCACAATGTGGTTTCAATTACAGCTTTTGGATAAAAACACTTGATTTATTCAATGCTTCAGTCCAATTACCCTAGATGTGTTTCCAGTGAATACTTTGAGAAAGTATTCCAAGTTGCTTCTCATCCTGTAGTGGTCAAAAGGCCAAAACCAGCCTCTAGAAGTGTTAACTCTTTAGGTTCTTTCCTCAGCTATGCTCTCCAAGTGTTTCTGCATTCTAAGCTGGTTCTGTCTACAGTAGTAAAACATACTTGAACTTGATTGGTCATTCATGCCGGTGCGGGAACTCAGTACAGGGAAGAATAAAGATTGTATGCAGTGAAATATTAAGATGGAAAGGGCCACTAGGTGGAGTAGCAGATAAGCACAGCTTTCCATCTTGGACAGAAGTGAAATGAAAAACTAACAGCAACAATTCTGCTTCTCTCCGAGGCAGATCACAAAGCAGCACTGGGTGTGCCCTGGAAATATCCACAGTTCAGACGGAGATGGTGAGGAGGTAGCAGCCGACATCCAAGGAGGGGAAAATTGCAATAAATAAAACTCAAGTAAAAATAGTGTAGCATTTTCTTTAGAACAGGTATGGTGCAATGTCATTCACTGTGGCTTAGGTCACCACGGGAATCTGGGACACTGATCATTATTAGCTGAAATAGAAAGGAGTTGCGTAATCAACTTAACCTGAAAACTCACTTTATACCCATCTCTGATTTAAAGGCAATCTAACACAAAGGAAGCATTGGATGTTCTGCATTTTCAGTTGTGAACTGAACACATACTGGATAATTCAGTCAGTTTAAAAAATATCTTGCCTCTGCTGTGGTTTACTGTAGTCGGAGTGAAATGTGCATGTTTAGAAATACAATTATGAGATGTTGCCAGGCACAGATCATGATTTCCACTGAACTGCATTTCACATTCCATTAAAACGTTAGCTCCTTATTGGCGAAAGAATTGAGGAGCAGTGCTCAGGTTTGAATGAAAGTAATTTCATATGATCAGTATTCTTCAATGTAGTTATGTGCCTTTTGATCTCATATACACGCAATAAAATTTATTCCATTGTATTATAACTTGTTCAAAATGTTGATCAGCTACAAAACACCGTAGTTTTCACAAGGCTTTGGACCCATGACTGTCCTATTACCACAATTATCAATAGGGCTCATTTTGAATCAATATTTGCAACTGTAACTATTAAAATAAATAAAGCAAACATTCAGAACAAAACATATTGAGCCTTGATCATTTTGTTGCCGTGGGAATGTAGTACTGAATCACTGTGGCTATGATACAACACTATTTTAAACTATTGTTATTTTTGGCTAGTAAAATATTTTCTACATACTGTGCATAGGAAATGAGACTACAGTAAAACAAAGAGAAGAAATAAAGGAAATAAAGTCAGGTGAAAACCTCAGTTAACTTTCTGATGAGTAGATGACGCGTTTTCCCTCAAAATAACGCTTCAAACAACCACTAAGACATTATGACTTACTTCAATTTTTCAGAAACAAAAATTCTAAACTAAGAGCCAATGATAAGTCTCACCAACTGAGCAATATCTGTAGTCTGACAACACGAAATATAAAGTTGTGTTCTATTTTTTCTGCATGATTGGTAGTTAACAATGGCTCATTCAATCACCACATCATTAAGACAAGTAGTGGCCAGCTACTGTCTGAGCTCTAATAGGGGAACCTGATTTTAATTAACTTTCAGAGCTCAAGCAGAAGAAACAAGGACTAACAGATAAACATAGGCTAAGAAAATAAAGATTCAGTAAACATTTTATTGTGGAGAGAGAAGAGTTTCCAGAGGAATAAATACACAATGGGAAGGACAAATACACGGCCCATGCAGCTAGCCTTCCAAAGTTTGGGCACCATACACTTACCACAGCAGTTGGATCGTTCCAATCCTCGTAGGATCTGGCAGCATATGGATAGATTCTGTCATTGATGATTTGTAGGGCAGCTAGTGCAATGGCTTTCATCGACTTAAAATAAGCTTCCCAGAACCACCTTGCCTGTAATAAAAATGAAACAGGATAAAATATTTTTCCAACTTTGCAAGTTTGTTCCTACTTTAAAACTATTATTTACTTTAATTATTTTAAGTTGTTAAGTCTTTTGGATATAGACAGAAAAAGAGTGTAGAGTGTAGAAAGATAACAGTTCACAGTAATCCTTAGCAACACTGTTTGGCACTATCAAGACAATACAAAGGATGTATTTTTTGTAGGCCAGTACAGTACCAATCCCTATATATGGATCTGCCAAAATAGTATATGCTTAGATTAAGATGTTACTTGGATAATTCTTTGTTGATATAGAATAATGGTAGTAAATGCCATACATAGTTAGAGGAGAAAGGCCATTTGGCCCATCTTAGCTCATCCATTTTGAAAGATCCTACATTTCTCTCCTCCCCACCCCACTGCAGCCTCTATTTATTAAATGATTCTAAGGTTTTCATCTCCACTTCTTTATTTGGAAGTCCATTCAATGTGTTGATCATTCTTGGTGTGAAGAATGTCATTATATCAGTATTTCCCTTTGTCCTACTTTTGCAATTTTAAGTAATATTTTGGATTTACTGTTTTTGATTTCCATAACTATCTTGATACCTCTAGATATTACATATAAATTCATTAGAAATGGGAGTAGTGCCAGAGGACTGGTGGCCAGCTAATGTGATTCCTATATATAAAAAGGGAGATAGATCAAGCCCAGGGAACTATAGACCAATTAGCTTAATATCACTGGAAGGAAAGATAATGGAATCCTTAATCAAAAGTGTATAGAAACGTATCTAGAAACTGAAAATATAATAAAGAACAGTCAGTACAGATTCAAAAAAGGAAGTCTATGCTTGACCAACCTTATTGAATTCTTTGAAGTATTAAAAAGGGTAGATAAGGATAGATATAATATATTTGGATTTCCAAAAAGCCTTCGATAATCATAGTAGATTTACGACTAAGGTCAGAACATATGGAGTCAGGGGACAAGTAACAGAACAAACAGCAAACTGGCTACAAAATAGAATAGGGGTTAAAGTCGTTACTCAGATTGGCAAATGGTAGGAAGTGATGTTCCACAAGGATCACTGCTGGGACCACTGTTGACCAATGGCGTTGTTCATCATTTAAATAAACGATTTGGACTCGGTAAGTACAATTTAAAAATTTGTGGATGACACCAAGTTGGGGGATGTAGTTAATATAGAGGAGAACTGCGACAATACAGGAAGACATTAATAAACTTGCAGAATGGGCGTGTAATTGTGAATGAACTTCTATATATATATATATATATATATATGGAGACTTTGTGGAGCATAAACACCAGCATGGACCCATTGGGCCAAAAGGCCTGCTTCTGTGCTGTAAATACTTTGTAAGATCACCGTCAGGTACCTCCTTTCAACTGAAAAGCCCAAGTTCCTTGAGTTTTTCCTCATAATTCAGACCTTCGACACAAGAAATCAGCCTTATGGCTCGTCTCCATGTCCAGTGCTTGCATGTCACTTCTGCTTCTGAGCAACCAGAATTGTGCACAGTATACTAGGTGTGATATACAGTTTACTAACAATCTCCTTTGATTTATATTTTACTGCTTTGGCTAAGTAGTTCAACATTCAATTGGCTTTGCACTGGTTGGACATGTGCAGTTAACTGAAAGTCAATGTTTCACAAATGTCGTGGCTAAGATTTGACAACAAGTCGAACAGATACTGTATTTCTCTGTTGCAATACTGACTCAATGGTCATGTCACAAGATTTGATGCCACAGAGGACAGTAGAGGCAAAACTTATGACTGTACCTGATGCAGTCTGCTAGACCTAGGATTCCAAATAGCTAGCTGCATGTTGGCATTTCCTCACTGTGGCTAAATCAAAATCAATAAGGATCGAATCACAAGAATCAATTGTTATAGAAACAGGCTTAGGAAGGACTAATTTCCATCTTCACTTTTACCAAAGCAATAAGACAGACAGAACTACATCTGTACTTGCATCAGTTCTGATGAACGGCATACTGGAAATGTCATAACTCATCCTTTCTCTTTATACATGCTGACTGATCTGTACATTTTCAGCATTTTCTGTTTTGTGTACTTTAAATATACTCTGGTTATATCCAAGATTTCAACTTTGGACTCTAAATCTCAAAATAAATATTCTGAAAATTAAAAAATATTGACATTTCTAACCTGCAAGCCAAAATCACTCCAATCATCCAACAATATTATGCATATCTTTGTTCCACTGCACAATACTGTCTTGGCTTCACAACATGGAACTGATATCTATACATGGCTACTGCAAACAAACATTGCTGGGTGCCATTATATTGCTTTTGCCAGTTAGTAATTATGCTGAAAGCCTGGGAGGATATTTTGGCAAATTTCAGAGCCACTCCAGTTCTAAAAGTGTAGTATAACCAGCGTGGCTGAGTACCGAGTACTCTTTGTATTCAAATATATTCACTGAATATATTTAAGATGGGGATAGACAGATTTTTGAAAGATAAGAGAGTCAAGGGTTCTGGGGAGAGGTTGGGGAAGTGGAGTTGAGGCCAAGATCAGATTGGCCATGATCTTATAGAATGGTGGAGCAGGCTCGAGGGGCCAGATGGCCTACTCCTGCTCTTATTTCTTATGTTATGTTCATATATTCTTTGGAGTAGAAGGTGGGAAAACTCTTGGGGATACAGATTTCTGCATTAAAAAAAAAATCTACACATGTTCTCATACATGTATCATAAAACATTGCAGCTTAAAAGCTACGATAATTATTTTACCAAGCCAAATTCCATAGATTCCAACTTTCTACAATACCTTATGCATTGAGAGGTAGTACAGTGTGCAAAAAAAAAACGGAGATACAGCAATGGGAATGAAAAAATCAGAGTTCCTTTCAGACAAGTAAATTACCTATTGTAGTCCCCACAATTAGTTGATGAATACAAGTGTTTAAAAAAAATCTACAAGAAAGCAATGTTTTTTAAATTTACAAGGTGGGCGATGTCAGCAATTAGCTTCACAGAGCCATCTAGTGGACAGAGCTTATAATAACATTGTGACATTTGACAAAGAAAAATTAAATGGCTAATTTCAATATTTCCCCCTGTAACAGCTAGATCAACAGGAAAATATGATCAAAAATGGGATAAAGTTTCCACTATGGCCAAACCAGTGCAAAAGATTGAGGAATTTCAAGCGCAATTCACATCCAGCGCAAATCGAGTTTCCACAATCTTTTACGCTGGTTTAAAAAAACATCGTGCTGGAAGCCAGCCACGCCCATAAAACTGGTTTACTTAGAAACTGGCCACTGTCCACCAATCAAACTAGTACATGGTTTTGTATCGTTTTTTTAAAGTCATTTTCGGTTATTTAAAATCAGGTTACTCACAGGTGGTGGACTGGACACTTGTTAAAAATGCTTATTTTGTGATAAACCCATTTTCAGTTGTATTAATAAAATTGCACCAGGTTACCACTCAAATATATCGAGGAATATTTTCTAATGCAAGAAAAAACCCAAAAACAATTATGTTCTAAAACACTGCCCAATTGCACTGGTTCATGGAAGATTTGATATTCCACGATATGCAAATGAGTTAGAGTGGAAACTTGAGCAAGATTTCAATTCAGAAAACTAGCGCAATTTACGACCAGATTGCTAACTGCACCTAAAACAGAAACTCTCCTCCAACCTTTACTTCACTATCAGCTGGGCACCAAATATGCAGATAGATTACTTTATTCACAGATGTTTGAAGAACATGGTGCAGGACTATTATATTGCACAATCCAATCCCCTTACACTATATGGTGTCTTAACATCCATCTCTTGGGAGATTAAATTTAGAGTGTTTACAAATTATGATCCAGGATTTTGAAATAACCAATATTGCCAAAATACTGTCTCTGATATTGCCAAATGTACTGCGGGAGGTAAAAGGCATTTCCTCCAGGAGCAAATTTCTTATCCAAGCTTTGAAAAATGCTAAAAACTGGGTAGACATCAAGGAAAAAAAGCTGCAAAAATCCCCATTGTTGGCTCAGCCCAGCTATTCTTGAACATCTAGTCTGATATAAATGAGATACTCTTTTGACCTATGCAGGTGAGATTATTTTTACGATAATCTTTTTATGAACTGGGGATTACGAATGCATCAATTTAAACAATCTGTGGCCAACTATATTCTTGACTCCAAGATGGATCATCTGAGACTTTTCAGGGCCAAAGGGGGTAAAAGTGAGGAATTCATACATACTTCATAAATCATCATGTACCTCTGTATATGTTGACCTTCCAGAGATTGAAGGTTTTCGCACATATTTGAACTGGATATCTAAAGTTGTAAAAATTCTCTAAAACAGAGAACACCATTGAAGAACAAACATCATTTTAAAAATAAAACACCTTGATCTAAATTTCTCCAATAATAAAAATGAACTTCAGGTGAGCATCAGATTGGTTTTGGCTGTGAGGGTCTCCCATGCTTGAACAGCTGAGTGCCACTTACTGAGTAGACTTGCATACAAAGATTGCGCATTTGAGTGAAATACCAGATTGTCAGGATACCATGGGGTTGAAATCCCAGTGGAGGTGTAACAATGACACAAACACATTTACCCTGTACATTCTCTATTGCTCGTATGGAGGAGATGTTACCAGGTAATCAGACAGAAAAAAAAATCGACACCGGGTTAATGAAGGCGATATTAGGAGGGTTGAGTTGGATTTTAAGGAAGGTCTTGAAGAGGAGGAGGCTGAGAAATTTAGTATAGGACCGCCAATCACAGCCGCCAAATGGGAGGGCAGAGAAGGGTTTTTGGGATACACAAAAGGCCAGATTTGGAGGGACAGAGTTCTTCAAGAGTTGTCGAGCTGGAGAAGGTTGTAGTGATAGGGAGGGGTGAGCCCACGAAGGAAGTTGAACACGAGGATGGGAATTTTAAATATGATGTATTGTGGTACTGGGAGCCAAAGTAGATCAGCAAGCACAGGGGTGATGGGTAAGTGGGGCTTAACAGCAGAGTTTTAGATAAGCTGTTTTATGGAAGGTGGAAGATGAGTCACCAGAGCATTGGAATAGTCGAGTCTGGAACGAACAAGCGCATGAATGAGGATTTCAGCAGTAGATAAACTGAAGTAAGGGTGAAAACAGAGTGTGCTGCCTGAGACAGTGGCCAGGGAGGGGGACAGAATTGATGGTGAGGGAATGGAATTTGTGCTGGGGCTGTAAACAATTGCTTCAGTCTTCTCAATGTTTAATTGGAGGAAATCAGGGTTCATCCAGGACTGGATATCAAACAAAGTCTGATAACACAGAGGCAGTAGTGCAGGGGTTCGAGAGAGGTGGTGGTGAAGTTGAGCTGGGCGTCAATAGCGTACATGTAGAACCTGACATCTCGGGGCCATGTCTTTGGATGATGTTGTCGAGGGGCAGTATGTAGTTAAGAAATAGAAGTAGACCAAGTATAGATCCTCGAGGACTCCAGGGGTAATGATGCAGGGGAGAATAGAAGCCATTGCAGGTGAATCTACAGTTATAGTGGAGTTGCAAGGTCAGAATTTAACTTTTGTGCTGCTGCCATTCAAGACACTTTGCTTAACATAGACAGCATCTGTGGATACCATGGACATTGCTTTGGGAATTCCTCTTGCCCTTGGGGAGTTGGAAGATGAATAGGAGTTTTTGAACCAGGAGCAGAGGCAGGCATGGCTGCACCGAAGGAGGGCTCAGGACCTATGCCAATCCAAGGTTCCTGGATATGTCTGGTCATGTGGATCAATTTAAGTCACTACAAGTTTTGCAGAAAATTAGGGCACAGCAGCTTTTCTTCTTTTCCCACCACCCCCCTCCCCCCCCCCCCATCCCCTTTACTGTGAAAATCATAATTGTGCCACTATCCAACATTCTATGAATTAAAGAGACTCGATGCAATAAACATCGTGTCAAATGATAGAAATATTATCCTAAGCATTATTGAACTTAAAGTTTTCGATAACCCTGACACTCAAACCCAAGTTTGCATTAAGCATTACTTGCAAGTACACTACAGAAAAAGCTTTTTAATGTTCCAGTGAAGAATTATTCATGATTACAACACTGGCATGATCCAGCAACTATTATAATTAGCTATGTAAACTGACCATATTAAATCATTATTGGGTACATAAATCTGTAAAACCTGTATGAGCATCATTTAGAATACTAATCTCATACAATTAAAGAACCAGAATGGATTTGGAAAGTCAAACGTTTTCTTTTTAATTGGACAGAAAAAAAAAAGCTTAGGTCCACCTCACTGGCGCCACAACATTATGGCCTTTTACAGCCATGCAGGATGCATTTCCTTCTGGACACTATTTCAAAGTTTAACAAGGACCCAAGGGTTCAGCATATGGTCATTACAACTGGAAATTGCTGATAAGATAACATATGTTTCAATGCTGTAACTGTGTACAAGCAACTTGGAGGTACTTTCAGTATGAAACAGCAACTACCTTAAATTCCTGCATCAATAAAAGCAGCATACAATAGTTTGATGTAACCCTGTAAAGACATTCTTTAAATTTGAAATCAATCCATAATTCCTGGGCCAGTCTTAAACTTCCTCCAGCTCAATACTGGAAAAACCAAAGCCACTATCTTCATCTCCCGCCACTTGCAGTTGCAATTTTGGCATCCTGTTTGAGCCCGAACTGAGCTTTGAACTCCACCCTACTTACCTTTTCCCCCACTACACTGCCTGCCTCAGTCCCTACGCTGCTGAAAATCGTATACATACCTCGTCACCAGATTTGACTACTTCAATGCACTCCTTGCTGGCCTTCCATCTGAAACTCTACCACATGTATTGAGTCCGATATCAAGTCTGCTTACCCATCCTCAGCATTCGTCAAAATACTTGTCCTAGTCTTTTCCACCCTCTGAAACTTCCTCCAGCCCCCATATCCCTCTCCTGTGCATACCCTGAATGGAGGCAGAGGCTTCAACCCACTCACTCCTACTCTTTTACTAAACCCCTCCACCTCTGCATTTTTTAAACTAATTTTAAAAACCTCTTCAAAACCCACTTCAGAGGAGAGTTCAAACACCAAGAGATGTAGGCTAGTTACACAAGTACTTCTTCCATTAATGCGGTCAATGCTTTGACAGATGCACAAGGTACTCGGAATATGCAAAGTTTATACAGCATTAAATAAAGTTGATGCAATAGGATATATTTCTGAAAGTGTGCACACAGCTATCTACAGTTATTAAAAGCAAGCCAAATTTTAAGTCTTAATTTTAGGAATTTGCCAAATTTGAATTGAAGGAATTTTGTCACGTTCTAACACATGATGGACAGTGTTTGAAACTCAATGCCACACGTTTCAACACTCCAGGGTATCATCTTTAAATACGTCAGTGTTTGGGACTCATATCAGCTTCCCTTACAACAGACACCCTGCCGAGAGAGCGTTCCAAGAAAAATATACGGATTTAATTGCAAAGCTTTACCCAGGCAGCCACAGATGAGAGTTCAAAGGCAAAATAAGGTGCTTTCTAGCACCTCAGAGTGCTGTAAGGTCTAAAGGTTACTAAAGCAGGAGCCACTGCCCAATAAAAATCTGTTTTGAGAGTCCACTTGCAAAGCATATAATGGATCCTTTTTACAGCTTTCCCCTCATTCTGAGTCAGAGTGCTGGTTCCTATGGCGATGGTCTATATCAGCTGCTGTCTACCCTTTCCTTCAAAGCAGTGTCTGTTTTACCTCTATTCACTTCACAGATAACCAATAATATAACAATTGTGTAGAAGCTAAAGGATTTGTTCAAGAGGGATTGATTTTGTACACAGGAGATGAGTTCTGTTATAGACCTGCAGTCAATCTCAGATGAACTAGATCTTGTAGCAATCCCCCTCACAGAATGGGTTTGAGACTTGCATGTGATAGATCAAGCTCTTAAAAACACATTTTTAGGTCTGTTGTATCTAGAAGAACAGACCCCTCTTCTGTAGCGGGGGGGGGGGGGGGGAGGTAGTGAGGGGGGCTACAATTTAATTTAGCCTGCCACACTCCACAAGTATAAATTTCTCACAGCATTGTATTGCAGCAGACATTCATGGATTCGAGATCCAGTACCGCCTGGTACTCAAATCCGTCAACCATAATTGAATACATTTTCTCAGTTCTCAGATACAAGGTAGGGCATGTGACAGAAAGCTGCACCACAAAAGGAACCTGCAAGTCACAAATATGCCCTTACTGTTTGTGCTGCAAGGGATGGAAGCTTCCCTAAATATAGTCAAGTGTGCAATATGGTGAGAAATGAAAGTAACTATATGAGCTAGACATTCAAAATAAAAATATGTTGGAAATGACCTGATAATGAATAACATTAATTTGGTTCAGAGACTATTTGAGGCCAGAATGAACAGATACCAGTTTAACTCCAGCCCCACCCATTTTTGTGTTAATTCACCCATGACTGTGTACATGATAACTTTAGCGTCACTGCAAAGTTGCTTCCACTGTACAACTATGGTAGTATAAGCCTTCAGTCAGGGCCAGACCTGGATCTGGGGAGAAACGGCGACTCTCTGGAGTGGTGTTTCCTCACTGCTTTACTCTTCTATATCACATAATATAAACCCTGACTGAAGGTTTACACAACCAATATCATCATGGTGGTAAAGCAGAAGCAACCTCGCAGTGACACTGAAGTTATCATGTACACAGTCATAGGTGAACCAACACTAAAATGGGTGGGGTTGGAGTTAAACTGGTATGTGTTCATTCTGGGTTCAAACAGTCTGTGAATCAAAAGAACTCTAGTTTGTAGTCAAACAGTGTTTTACTCAGACCAATCACCTGGACATTTAAAAAAAAAATCTACCTGGAACGAATTTAAACATTTTTAGAGTGCGGATGCTGATGCCCATATTCTCTAAACCTTTATAGTTAAAATTGTTGGGAGAGAAGCGCTTTATGTGCATGTAACCACACATAGGCAGAGCTCTCCTCTGAGCAGAGCAATCAGAATTCCAACCAGGCAGTATAAACAGGGTCTGAGACTAGTAGTGGCAGTATTCATGCAGCAGAAGACACTTCACTACTCCTCCTTATTTCGCAAATCAAAATTGGCCATTCAGGACTGAAAAATGCAGCTAGCTGTTAAAACAAACTATTTAAAAAATTTTTTTATCAGTGTTCTGCCTTCAAATCAGTTTTTTTACATTTAATGTTCACAGCTTCTCTCTCAATTTAACATTTCATCTGTTTAAACCACTAGTTAATAGATCTCGTTAGTTTTGAAATAAATTTGATTAAAGGCGGTTACTTTTTAAGATTATAAAGAAGAAAATTCCTGATCTCGGTTTGCTTCCTGTCACAATCCTGTGAAGGCTGCAGCTATTCATGATTTGAGGATAGTCACAGCTTTACATATCAGAGACAAACTGGTGATACAAATAATATATTTAGAGCAAAGGTACTAACATTACACGCATAAAAGATTTTGGATGATTTAGTTGTTCAATTACCTTCTTGCATGTCAAGTGGAATGCTATATCTGTACTCATTAGGTACTTCATAAATTATAGGTAAAGCTCAAATATTCAGGGAAAAAAAGCTACAATGTTGTAGCACTTGGTAAATAAGGAAAAGTTAGTGTAGTAAAGTTTGATTTTAAAATTATATTTAATTTACATTGAACTATTAAAAAAAAAATTTATGCAGAGTAGGAATTTTTTTTTAGTATTCAATGAAATCTTGGCCAATTTCCAATAAAGGATTTGAATAAAGAACTAGCAGAAAGCTTGCTAGTAACATGTTGTTTGGTGTGCTCCATGTAGTGGATAACAATGGATTATTGTAATTGAAAATAAGACAATATAAAAAGATGATGTGGAGGTGTATGAAGCAAATTCAATTTCAAAAATGCATCTTAAGCAGCAACTTTCAAACTACTGCCTCACTTTTACTTGAGTCAAAACAGAAATACTTGTATGAGCACAGAATTTTAATTAATGAGTCCTCCATCAACTAGAAACATTGGCTCTCTGACAGAATCAAGTTCATTGTCTGGTCTCAGTAACAACTGAGCTCTAAATTGGGCAGAGGAAGAAATTGTCATGGTTTCCTGTTGATATTGCTATCCAGTGACACCAGTTAAAAAGTGAATGCGGACAGAATCAGGCTTGGCTGCGATGCCGACCATGATAAAGCAGCCTGCCAACACTCATTGCCTGGGCTCAACAGATGCAGTACCCAGCTGCTGCAGTGAGCTATAGGAGGGCAGCTGTCACCTTTAGAACTGCACCCCTATAACTTCAGAAGAGGAAAGGAAACAAAAAATGGTACAAAATAAAAAATAATGGCTTGGATTTGAACCATGAAACCACACAGAACAGTGCCATTTGCATTTGGTTGGTAATTTTCTATTTCAATCTGCTTCTTTTGAATTCATTTAATTTAAAGAAAAGAAAAAAAGACTTGGATTTCTATAGCACCTTTCTTGACCACCGGATGTCTCAAAGCGCTTTACAGCCAATTAAGCACATTTGGAGTGTAGTCACTGTTGTAATGTAGGAATTTAGTGCAGTTATGCTTTAGACTTCAAATATTTAAATAAATACATGCAAATTGTTGTTGTACACATAATGCTCAGTAGATGCTACAAAGCAACCTTGTTTTGGAAAAGGATTAAACAAAAAAAAATACATTTACAGTTAATGACAACTTTGATCTGCAAAATTGGACTAAAGTAAAAAGTCTCACCCACTAATACGGCTCCTTAACAATGTGTTTACGTCCATCATTTTGTATGTATAGAACTTCTACGGGTGAGTTTTTTTTCATCTGGCCTTATCAGCCGAAATGGATTGGATGGCAGCCAGACACAGGAGGCAGGCAGATGGTATGTTTTCCATCATAGGTGATAAGGACATGAGAGAACCTAAACTAGGAGATAATATTAACTGTGTACTCCCTCATTTCTTAAATGTTTTGTTTTAATGTGTTTTTGCTCATTCTCGAAGGTAATTTACTACTGGCAAAAATTCTCAAAAACATGGTGTCAGAAAAATGTTTTTGAATTTTTTGAAGATCCTGCAAATTATCCCAAACTCACAGAAGCAATCTTGGCTTGTCCACAAGAGATACAAGCCAAGCTAGAATTTCCACAGAAATACCTTATAGCTCTTTCCATATAAACATAATTTTTTTAAAAGCTTGAGAAAGTACAGTATAAGCAATACAGACATTAAGATTTAAATGCAGCCATTAGGTATTCTATTTAACATTACACAAACAGTATTAAAATGACTTAACTTTGAATGGGATATCAGCAGAAACATCCATTAAATTTTAGTAGAGTTATTCCTGCAAATGATCCCTTTGCTAATAAAGAGAATATACAACCTGAATCTCTCAATCACTTGAGCCGTCAATGTGGGTTGAAATGTTTCCTCCTCACACAAAATGCCTGTGTCAAGATGTCCCAAGAAAGTAAAAATAGGTTGTGCTGATAGATACCGACCATTTTTCACTCTCTTCAAATGGACACTTCTAACCATGTCACATGATAAATGCATTACACCACTACACTTTGACTTCAGACCGAAACATTTTCCAAAGCACCATCCACTTGAGGATTTATGAAGTACTGTCAGAGCACAATACATCATCAGCAGACATGCAAAATCTGTTTTCAGTCAAAGAGAGAAATTCTTGCAATTCATATTTCTTACTATTCATCTTACAACTGTTCCTCCCAGGAGCTCCCAACAGCCAACAGATTGGCATTGACCTGAAGAACTTTCATTCGGATATTGTGCTTTAATTTTATCAGTAAAGTTTTTTTTTAAAAAAAGGCATTCTAGCACTTCCTGCAACATAGGAGGATACAGCTGCTAAGCAATGATTGTACATTAAAAAAAGAAAGCACCACATTTAAATAGCTATTATATATCCATAATTATTAAAATTAATATATATTTAAATGAGGACAGGCAACCTTCTCCCCCAAGATAAAAATAGAAGGAAATCTTTAGCAAATGTTTCCAAATCCTACTCTAATCCACTTTTTGACAAAGTTGTCAAACTATCAGGCTGCCTACTGGTCAAGTTGAAGTCAATTTTTATTTTAAAATCTCGCTTTAATTTATATTCAAAAACAAGATGCCAAGCATACAGATCACAATTACTTAGCAATTGGAAAACAATCAGATGGGGAATGGTGCCTCAAAGAACTGGGTCTGGGGGCTGAAGAGTACCTTTGTGGACTGAGAGAGAAGTTGGATG
This sequence comes from Pristiophorus japonicus, assembly GCF_044704955.1. Classification (NCBI taxonomy): domain Eukaryota; kingdom Metazoa; phylum Chordata; class Chondrichthyes; family Pristiophoridae; genus Pristiophorus; species Pristiophorus japonicus. Next base: position 148,609,269 of record NC_091990.1, read on the forward strand.
TGGGAGGGTGACTGTTAAGGTAGTTTCAGCCGTTGTTCCATCATCATCTTCTTCAGCAGTCCCCTGGAGTCGAGAATGACTTATCCACCAGTCCATCTATTCAGTGTGTTCCTGTGGTGTATCTTTAATAACCCTGAATTTATGGACAAGAACCTGTCTAGTTCCTTCTTGAAACCCATTACGGTTTCTTGTTCCACCACCTATGCCGGGAATCTGTTCCACATGCTTACTGCCTTTTTAGTAAAAAGAAATCCTCCTGCATTTCCTATTTTCTTTTGTTGTCTTTAATTTGTAAACATGACCCCTTTAGCTTAAATTCTGTACATGGCAGAAAAGCTTATTTGGATCCAATTTGTCCAAACCTTACTTAATTTAAAGCACTTCTATCATATCTCCTCTTAAAGAGAGAAAAGACCAGGGTAGTAATAATCAATCTTTTCTCAAATATCATTCCCTTAACTTCTGTGTTGCTCTTCCCTGTACCCACTTTAATAGTTGAATATCCTTTTTAAATTAGGGAGACCAAAACTGCATACAGTACTCTAGATGTGGTCCATTGAGCATCCAATTGTTACTTAAAAATAGACAATAGATTAATTGTGAAGCATAAAGATGCTTAAAATGAGCCAAGATACATCTTTAATGTAATGTTTTTAAAATCCAGCTGAGCATAAATAATTAGCTAAATGCGCATACTAGTGAAAGGTGATCCTTATACATGCTGAAGAGTTTAGACTAGATACAAGTAGTATGGTTAATGCCACTAGTCCTTTGAAAAATACACCAAATGAACTGATGTATTTTTCTTACAATACAAGTGAAGGAAAGTGTGCAAACCTACTGCAGTTACAAAGCCCATGTAACTATTTGCTTTCACACGTCAAGGCTGTTCTTGAGTTATCAGCTTTTTGGAGGCGGTGTAGTTTTTTTAAGAAGCCATTGGATAGCTTTTGCTATAGTTCTAGATTGGCATGAATGTCTCTAAGCATGTCTGTATAATTGCGTCGGTCTGTGTTTTTCTCTGTCCTTATGTCTTTACCTTGAGCTCTGTAAAGTTTGCTAAATTGCAAAAGTAGAATTAACAGTCATTTGCTGAATCAAATTTGCTGCAGCATGCATCAGTCCATCGAGAGGCTTGGAGGCTTAAATCTTGCCCTATAATAACCTCAGTACAAATTCTTTGGATTTTTGTGATCACAGTAACCTTTGGGTCAATTCTGTGAGACCATTACATTCAACTCCATGACAAAGCCAAGTAGTGCAGGACACCACCAAGGTTGAAAATTGCGAGAGAGAAAAAGGTGAGGCAAGTCAAAATGCAGTGATTAGATGATAAGAATACAGGAAAGACCAAGGGAGATAAGGGAGTTCCAGTTTTGAGATGCTGGGAAAGAATGAGTTAAGAGTAAGAGATAGTGTAAGGAGTCTTGATTTCTCACAGCTGAGGACGCAAGGAGGAGGAAGCACGTGTCGGATGGAATAGTTCGAGTATCAGGATGAAGAGAGGGGAGTATCAGGATGAAGAGAGGGGAGTATCAGGATGAAGAGGAAAGTTCAGAAGAGCACTGACCGTACTATTATCAATCAAATGAGGGAGATAAGAAAGGGTGGGAAAGAAAGATTGATTGGAGGTTAGAAGTGGCCATAAGCACAAGGAGTCAGAGTTCATTCGTACTTCATATCAAATTTAGAACTCTGATCTGAAGAATCTGCAAACTAATTTAGAACCCGATATTACTATTCATACATAAAATGAAATAATGCCAAAATAGAGGCCGTTGTAATGGCAATATAATTCCTAGAATGAAAAGTAATTCTTAGAAAACAGTGTTAAAAAAAAATACATTGCATCTCACTGATCGTGTTTACTGTCCTGTGTCTGTAGTGGACGACAAAGTTAGTTTGGTGTGAACCAGCCAAGTGTTTAGGACTATTGCTAGCCAAAATACAGTAGAGGTTGAAGATTCAACAATTTTGTTCTGAAATTATGCTGTCAGATATTGGCATGTAAATCACCAAATTCCTGTCTGCCATTGTAAAAGCAAGATTAATTATTTTTAAATAAATGAGTTAACACCTTTGCTAAAATAATAGGAATTTCAGATGAAATTTTAACAGTGTAATTTCAGGGCCCTCAGAATTTATAAATAACAAGACAAAGTTTAGAGAAGACAAGTGACTGCAAGTAGACTTTATACTGCTAACATGTGTAATTTACTTTTGTAAAGTGTTTAAAATTAGTATAAGCTCATAGAACAGCCAGATGGCAATTATTTAAGGTCAGGGGATGGAAATTCTATTAGGCCCATATACAGCCTGAAATGGGCACCACACATGGCCCAACTGGGAGGCCCAAGGCCAGCCTGCAATTGGGCCTCAGCTGGCAATTGAGCCTCAGGCCTCATTAACATTACGTGGGTGAACTGCCAGTGCCAGTCACACTTCCACAGGCAGCTTGCCCATTTTAAAAATATGAATGTTAGGCCAGTTGCCTTGCTAGCAGTAGCCCAAAGGTGAGGCCCGGGAGGGAGGGGTGGAGCAACAACAGGGTGAAATGATCACGGGTCCTGTGGAGTCAGGAGAACACTTTAGTTCCTCCTGACTCCACACAAAATAATTTAAAAATGTTTTTTTTTTATTGCTTTTTGTTCAGGGCCGCTGCTTAGGCTGCACGGCCGCTAAAGAATCCCAAGCAGAGCAGGCCTGGCTCATACGGCACTCATTGCATTCCAATTTCGCAAAGGGGACCTAAAACAATAACTGTTCACCAGGGCTGGGCCGACCGTCTTTGCGGTGTCCTTTGACACAGGATGTTGTTCCCCGAAACTGGCCCTCGTTGCACCTGTTTTACACTTGGTGTGAGGTCCCATTTTTACCCCCAGAAATCTTTATTCCCATTCACTTCTTTCATCTTCACCAGAGAAATGGCCCTTTAATCTTGCTCTCATAACTTTCTTCAGCCATTCACCACCCTGGATTTGTGCTATTCCTTTCTACGCTTTTGTGATTAAAGTATCCATTGAAGGTAGCTAATTTCAACAAAGTGCAGTCATTCCTATTTTGCTTTGTTCTGTTTGCCAACACTATGATTCCGATAGCTACAAAATTGATTCACTAGAAACATAGTTAAAAGCCAAGGAATTAATGTAAGCACTGATACGGATAGTTTTCACTGTCATAAATGTCTGCGAGATCTAAGGTAGGGGTTCCTCTTGGTAGTCAAAGTTTAGATGCTACTATTGTGCAGATCTGCAATTAAAATTCTATCAATATCTTTGTCTACACAGTGATCCCCATAGCATTTAACAAGGAGCTTTTGGAGGATCTGTTTTGTACTATCACACCACAAGCAAATTGGACTGGTTTGTCTGCTTTGAACTGATTTAGAGGACTGGTGGCAGCATTTTAAATCCTTCATTGCAGAAGTCCTAGGCTTCTGTTCCTTCAATCACCTGTCAGCAAAATCAAGAGTCCAGCGAGTGATTATTTACAAATTAAAGCATTTTACAACCTTTCCAATTTTTTTCAAATGCTTAAATGCGTGAAAAAAAAATTGTATTTGTGACAGGATATCCACCCTGTAAGCAACACATAAAAATACTCCCACCAGTCACCCACAACATTTAGTGTCTTAAACCTTGAAATAAAAAGGTGCTTTAAAAAAAATGATATTATTTTCATCTCTTGCGCTTCACTACTTGCCATTTGGAAATATTCTGCCCGTTGTCATGCGACACAAATTGCCATGGTGAACCCCAAGTACTGTACATAGAAATACATACAAGTTACAACACGCCAACAGGCCATTCAGTCAAATAGTCTGCCTTGCTGTTTATCCTTCATGAGAACAAATAGTTCCAATCACATTTATCTACCCTGTTTCTAGATCGCTTTTTCTTCATCCACCAATTCAATCTAAGATTGAATCATTTTTACCTCAACCACCAAGCCTGGAAGTGAATTCTACATCCACACAACTCTCTGGGTTTCTCCCGACATTGTCTTCAGCCCCCACCACAAACTGCTGCCTAGCCACCAATTCCATCCCCCTCTCTGGCCACTGTCTCAGGCGGAATCAGATTGTTCGCAACCATGGTGTCCTATTTCACCCTAAGTTTCTGACATCATATCCTCTCCATCACAAATACGGCTCACTTTCATCTCCATAACATCGTCTGCCTGCACCCCTGCCTCAGCTTATTTGCTACTGAAACCCTCATCCATGCTTCTGCCACTTCCACTCACCTATTCCAATGCTCTCTTGGCCAGCGTCCCATCTTCCATTTTCCATTAACATGAAGTTATCCAAAACTCTGCTGCAATTATTCTATCCGGCACCAAGCCCCGCTCACGCATCACCCCCATGCTCGCTGACCTACATTGGCTCCAGTCCATCAACACCTCAATTTTAAAATGCTCATGTTCAAATCCCTCCAAAACCTCATGCCTTCCTATCTTTGTATATCCTCTACTTCTATACTTCTCAGAAATCTCTGCTTTCATAGAATGGTTATAAGCACAGGAGGCTATTTGGCCCGTTGAGCCCATGCCAGCTATCTGTAAGAACACTTCAGCTCGTCCCACTCCCCTGCCTTTTTCCTGTAGCTCTGCAATCTTTTTTCTTTCAGTTACTTATCCAATTCCCTTTTGAAACCCATGATTGAATCTGCCTCCACCACCCTTTCAGGCAGTGCATCCCAGATCCTAACCACTCGCTGCGTAAAAGTTTTTCCTCATGTTGCCTTTGGTTCTTTTGTCAATCACCTTGAATCTGTCTCCTCTGGACTCCTGTGCATCCCCCATTCCCTTTACTCCACCACTGCAGCCATGACGTCAGCTGTCCAGGCCCTAAATTCCTTCCCTGAATCTCTCAGTGTCTTAATTTCTCTGTCTTCTCCTTTAAGATCCTCCTTAAAATTGACCTCTGACCAAGCTTTGAGTCACCTGTCTCAATATCTCATTCTTTGGCTCAGCGTAAATGTTTGTCTTATTACTTACCTGTGAAGTGCTTGGGATGTTTTTCCTACATTGAAAATATGATATAAATGCAAGTTATGACTGTCACACAGCTCTGCAAGGGAAAATTACAAAAGGTACAGTAGCACTGTAAAGGATAAGATCTACTCATGTGAACTACTATGAAACCATTGAAAGAGAAAATAATAAAATAATGATAGAAAAACCATAAATTGTAACAGGAAATTATATGTTAATTTGCCAGATGCACGCCCATTCTGCGTTTCTTGAGTCCTAGAGTTTTGTTGCGGTCTTCCTCAGTATTGTCTATAACCCCCGAGTTGATGTAATCCGCAAAGTTCAGCATAGTTTAGGGGAAGCTGGATAAGTACATGAGGGGAAAAGGAACAGAAGAATGTGGTGATAACATTAGATGTTGTAGGGTGGGAGGGGGCTCATGTGGAGCATAAACAGCAGCACAATTGGACCGAAAGGCCTGTTTCTGTGCTGTAAATTCTATATCATTCTATGTATATAGCTCAGTTCTGTTTCATAGTCTAAAGTCAATAGCAGACATCTGTTCTATTCAATTGGTAGGTTTAGCAGCTCAGACTTTTGTAGCGTTCAAAGTCTTTCTGGGGCTAGCAAACGTGTCCCAAATGTACAATTTGTACAATGCTAGGTCTTCTTGAATCAAAAGAGCCACGGCGCTGAAATATATTATTCATACATGCAGAAATGAGTTTCTCAAGCACACCAATAATATTGCTTCAAAGATTAAAAACAGATGGACAACCTTAAAAGGAGGCAATGCACCAAATGTGCAGTTATCAAACACCTATGCATCTGTTGCCCACATAGGCCAAGCTGAGCCAATGTGGTACCAATTATTCTGTAGTAGAGCATATCCAGTAAACTGTAATTACTGTATTGTAGCATTGAAAAGGATACCTACAAATTCTACAAATCAACAACCGGTTAATCTCTTGACCCTACACTCAAAAATATACTTCTGCAGTTATAAATTGAAGTATTTCAGTTCATTCCATTGTGTTTTAAAATCGCTACTAAAAACTTCTGGCTACGTTAAGTGATAGAGGAGGTTCTAGCTATTTGATCTCACACTCCAGCTGGTCCCTCACACCAAGATTTTTTAAACAAAGGGACATAAGGATATAATCCATCTCCTAACTAGACTTTTGCAGCCTCCCCAAGAGCAAAAGAAATCTTATCCTTGTTGCAGATATTACAGAATACACACACGTGAATCTCGACTCCCACAGATGAGGTTAATTTAACTGCTATTTAGGGGCGGGGGGGGGGGATGTGCATTTTCCAGATCTAAACATCATACAATGATGTCTGTAGTTGTAATTCTTGCCAAAGAAATCAAAAGTTCCTGATACAATGCAGCGTAAAACCAAAATAGGAAGAAGAAAGAGGAGAAATGAGAATCTTCCTACAGCAAAAATGGGTTATCCAGGCTGTTCTCTCGGGCTATGCTCCTCTTGGAGGACTTAGTACAGATTATACACCTCCTTTGGTGGTCAGAGGCAGTAATTGGCATAAAAAATGCTAAAAGATGGAAAATGCCATTTAAAAATAAATCTCAGAAACAAGCCTATACTATAGTACACTCATTTTTGTCTAGTGTGTAATGAAGCGAAGGTTCAACTGAAATGTTCAACTATGGGAAACAGTGGAATCTCCCTTTATTAGGACTTGTAATCATCTATTTCAAACACCTACTCAAAGGAATACTAAAGAACCAGGTGATCAATTAGTTACAATAGCTTATTTTTCTTCTCTTTCCTCTCAAACTGCATGCAAAACCAGCACAGAACAGCAGACATCAATGGGCCGGATTGTGCTGTCAAAATAACGGCGAGGCTAATAATTAATTACATTAATTATGCATAAATGGTACATCAGGCAGATACGCGGTTAAACGCAAATATCCAAAAAGTTGCTGTTCAAGTTGTTGGAGATTTAAAAAATGTTAAACTTCAAACGTAAAACTTTTTATCTTTTCATTTGTCTCTTTGTTCTCTCTCATCGCATGGACTCTGGACAATATGGACCATTTCCCATACCTCGGGAGCCTCTTATCAACAAGAGCAGACATTGATGACGAGATTCAACACCGCCTCCAGTGCGCCAGTGTAGCTTTCAGCTGCCGGAGGAAAAATGTTCGAGGACCGGACCCTCAAATTACCACCAAGCTTGTGGTCTACAGGGCTGTAGTAATACCCGCCCTCCTGTATGGCTGAGACACATGGACCATGTACAGTAGACACCTCAAGTCGCTGGACAAATACCACCAACGATGTCTCCGCAAGATCCTACAAAACCCCTGGGAGGGCAGACGCACCAACATTAGCATCCTCATCCAGGCCAACATCCCCAGCATTGAAGCACTGACCACACTCGATCAGCTCCGCTGGGCAGGCCACATTGTTCGCATGCCAGACACGAGATTCCCAAAGCAAGCGCTCTACTCGGAACTCCTTCACGGCAAACGAGCCAAAGGTGGGCAGGGGAAACGATACAAGATCATCCTTAAAGCCTTCTTGATAAAGTGCAACATCCCCACTGACAACTGGGAGTCTCTGGCCAAAGACCGCCCTAAGTGGAGCATCCGGGAGGGCGCTGAGCACCTCGAGTCTCATTGCCAAGAGCATGCAGAAATCAAGCGCAGGCAGTGGAAAGAGCGTGCGGCAAACCAGTTCCACCCACCCTTTCCCTCAATGACTATCTGTCCCACTGTTCAGCCATTTTTAGGGCCCAAGTTTCGGCCTCAGTTGCTCCTGATTTTTTGGAGCAACTGGTGTAGAACGGAGTATCTTAGAAATTCAAATTCTCGGCATTTAGTTTGCTCCAGTTCTAGTCAGTTAGAACAGTTTCACTTTGGAACAGAATTTTTTTTCCCAAAAGGGGGCGTGTCCGGCCACTTACGCCTGTTTTCAAAGTTTCTGCAGTGAAAACTTACTCCAAACTAACTTAGAATGGAGTAAGTGAAGATTTTCGTACGCTCGAAAAAACCTTGTCTACACTTTAGAAAATCAGGCATAGGTTACAAATCATGCGTAGGGAATGGGGGGGGGGGGTTAATGGGAAGTTTACAAACATTAAACATTTCAGTTTTACAAATAAAGGGCCATCATCAATAATAAATGATAAAAACATCAATAAATCAATCAAAAAAAATCAAAAAAAATTAAGAAGAAATAATTTTTTAAAAATCAATAAATAAAACATTTTCTACTTACCGACTGCAGCACCAGGAGCCCTCCAACAGCGTGCTGGGATGCCCCCCCCCCTCCCCAGTGTCAGTGTCTTATCTCTCTGTCTGTGTGTGTGTGTCTCTCACTCTCTGTCTGTCAGTGTCTGTGTTTCTGACAGCGAGCGGAAGGGGAGGAGGGGGGTAGGGGGAGGGAGGGATAGGGGAGAAGGGGAAGGGGAAGTGGGGGGAGGGGAAGGGGAAGTGGGGGGAGGGGAAGGGGAAGTGGGGGGAGGGGAAGGGGAAGTGGGGGGAGGGGAAGGGGAAGTGGGGGGAGGGGAAGGGGAAGTGGGGGGAGGGGAAGGGGAAGTGGGGGGAGGGGAAGGGGAAGTGGGGGGAGGGGAAGGGGAAGTGGGGGGAGGGGAAGGGGAAGTGGGGGGAGGGGAAGGGGAAGTGGGGGGAGGAGAAGGGGAAGTGGGGGGAGGAGAAGGGGAAGTGGGGGGAGGAGAAGGGGAAGTGGGGGGAGGAGAAGGGGAAGTGGGGGGAGGAGAAGGGGAAGTGGGGGGAGGAGAAGGGGAAGTGGGGGGAGGAGAAGGGGAAGTGGGGGGAGGAGAAGGGGAAGTGGGGGGAGGAGAAGGGGAAGTGGGGGGAGGAGAAGGGGAAGTGGGGGGAGGAGAAGGGGAAGTGGGGGGAGGAGAAGGGGAAGTGGGGGGAGGAGAAGGGGAAGTGGGGGGAGGAGAAGGGGAAGTGGGGGGAGGAGAAGGGGAAGTGGGGGGAGGAGAAGGGGAAGTGGGGGGAGGAGAAGGGGAAGTGGGGGGAGGGGAAGGGGAAGTGGGGGGAGGGGAAGGGGAAGTGGGGGGAGGGGAAGGGGAAGTGGGGGGAGGAGAAGGGGAAGTGGGGGGAGGAGAAGGGGAAGTGGGGGGAGGAGAAGGGGAAGTGGGGGGAGGAGAAGGGGAAGTGGGGGGAGGAGAAGGGGAAGTGGGGGGAGGAGAAGGGGAAGTGGGGGGAGGAGAAGGGGAAGTGGGGGGAGGAGAAGGGGAAGTGGGGGGAGGAGAAGGGGAAGTGGGGGGAGGAGAAGGGGAAGTGGGGGGAGGAGAAGGGGAAGTGGGGGGAGGAGAAGGGGAAGTGGGGGGAGGAGAAGGGGAAGTGGGGGGAGGAGAAGGGGAAGTGGGGGGAGGAGAAGGGGAAGTGGGGGGAGGAGAAGGGGAAGTGGGGGGAGGAGAAGGGGAAGTGGGGGGAGGAGAAGGGGAAGTGGGGGGAGGAGAAGGGGAAGTGGGGGGAGGAGAAGGGGAAGTGGGGGGAGGAGAAGGGGAAGTGGGGGGAGGAGAAGGGGAAGTGGGGGGAGGAGAAGGGGAAGTGGGGGGAGGAGAAGGGGAAGTGGGGGGAGGAGAAGGGGAAGTGGGGGGAGGAGAAGGGGAAGTGGGGGGAGGAGAAGGGGAAGTGGGGGGAGGAGAAGGGGAAGTGGGGGGAGGAGAAGGGGAAGTGGGGGGAGGAGAAGGGGAAGTGGGGGGAGGAGAAGGGGAAGTGGGGGAGGAGAAGGGGAAGTGGGGGGAGGAGAAGGGGAAGTGGGGGGAGGAGAAGGGGAAGTGGGGGGAGGAGAAGGGGAAGTGGGGGGAGGAGAAGGGGAAGTGGGGGGAGGAGAAGGGGAAGTGGGGGGAGGAGAAGGGGAAGTGGGGGGAGGAGAAGGGGAAGTGGGGGGAGGAGAAGGGGAAGTGGGGGGAGGAGAAGGGGAAGTGGGGGGAGGAGAAGGGGAAGTGGGGGGAGGAGAAGGGGAAGTGGGGGGGGGGGAGAAGGGGAAGTGGGGGGGGGGGAGAAGGGGAAGTGGGGGGGAGAAGGGGAAGTGGGGGGAGGAGAAGGGGAAGTGGGGGGAGGAGAAGGGGAAGTGGGGGGAGGAGAAGGGGAAGTGGGGGAGGAGAAGGGGAAGTGGGGGGAGGAGAAGGGGAAGTGGGGGGAGGAGAAGGGGAAGTGGGGGGAGGAGAAGGGGAAGTGGGGGGAGGAGAAGGGGAAGTGGGGGGAGGAGAAGGGGAAGTGGGGGGAGGAGAAGGGGAAGGGGGGGAGGAGAAGGGGAAGGGGGGAGGAGAAGGGGAAGGGGGGGAGGAGAAGGGGAAGGGGGGAGGAGAAGGGGGAGGAGGAGGAGAAGGGGAAGGGGGGGAGGAGAAGGGGAAGGGGGGGAGGAGAAGGGGAAGGGGGGGAGGAGAAGGGGAAGGTGGGGAGGAGAAGGGGAAGGGGGGAGGAGAAGGGGAAGGGGGGGAGGAGAAGGGGAAGGGGGGAGGAGAGGGGAAGGGGGGAGGAGAAGGGGAAGGGGGAGGAGAAGGGGAAGGGGGGAGGAGAAGGGGAAAGGGGGGGGAGGAGAAGGAAAGGAGAAGGGGGGGGAGGAGAAGGAACGGAGAAGGGGGGGGGAGGAGAAAGAAAGGAGAAGGGGGGGGGTGAGGCTAAATGGGCCGGACTCGGCCCGGCCGGGCCCGGCCCAAGACTTCGGGCAGGGCCCGTCCCCAGCACCAGATTTACAGATAGGTGGCGTTGGGGGGGGGGGGGGGTCGGGTCCGGGGTCGGGTCGGTGGGAGCGCGGGACGGGTCGGTGGGAGCGCGGGTCGGGGTCGGAGGGAGGGAGGTCAGGTCGGGTGGGGGGGCGGGAAGAGCGCGGGTCGGGTCCAGTCCAGTCCGGGGGCAGGGAGGGAAGCGGGAGCCGGGTCGGTGTCGGGTCCGGTCCGGGGGCGGTGGGGAGCGGGAGTCGAGTCGGGTCGGGAGGAAGCAGGAGCTGGGCGTGTGAGGCAGCCTTATGCACGCAGCCCCAGTGAGGCCATTCGGCCAGGGCTAGGGGCTGCGTGCTTCGGGCCCCTCCCACACAGTTTTGGGCGCCTGGAGCTACTGCACATGCGCGCTCACTGTAGCGTGCATGTGCAGAGGTCCCGGCACTGTTTTCAGCGCCTAGGGACCTAGCTCCGCCCCTCACAGCTCGTGCTGCGCCGCACCCGACCAGCAGGGAGCCGGAGAATCTAAGTTTTTTTTAGGCGCACTTTGTGGCGCGAAAAACGGGTGTCCAGGTCGGGGCTGCGTCGTTCTAGGCGCGGCCCGAAACTTGGGCCCTTAGAGTGGAAGCAAGTCTTCCTCCGAGGGACTGCCTATGATGATGATGTTCTCTCTCTCTTAATCCAATCTTCTGTCCCTCTCTCTTCCATTTTCTGTACCTGATTTGACATTGAATTTACCCACTCTAAATGTACACTTCTTCCTCAGTCCTTCCGTTCTTTATTTCCCAATTCTTTAACCGGATTAGTTATAGGATAAACACAGTTGGCAGCCCTGTTCACTCAGGTCCCAGGTACCCCATTTCCCTCGCTGCACCTTTATCAGCTTGCATTTTCAACTAATTAGTGGACAAAAATGTTTTGAGCTGGAGGGTGCAGGGGCAAATCTAACTAATGGAAGAAGTCATTAGATGTCCTGCTAGAGCAAAATCTGGCCCAATATTTCTGAGCCTAAATAGGAAGAGCTGGAAATACACAGCAGGTCAATCAGCATCGGTGGAGACAACAAAGTCAACGACTTAGGTGTAGACCCGTCATAGAACTGTAATATAAGAGACGGGCAGGCATGTCAATGGGGTGAGGTGAAATGTACAAAAAACAAAAGTACAGAAAGGAAGCGTCAGTGGAATGATGTATGAAATCATCTCCACCAACTAACGAGAGGCATTAAAGAAACAAGAGACATCTAAATACCTAAGGAAGTGAGAAGCTTAAAGAAAATGCGAGAAACTAAGATTGGTGAGATGAAAAACCTAGATCAGGTATGAACTATTTTCTCAATTTCCCCAGAGTCACACCATCTTTGCTTCTTTAGTGGTTCTTTTTTCTTTAATGCTTCCATTTATTACTTCAGAGATAATCTGCCACATCATTCCACAGATGTGCTGGTTTGCCTCCCACTTTTCTATTGATACGTCTGCCGATATCTCTTATTTTCAGGTCTGAAGGATATGCATCTTAACAGTTAACGGTCCTTTTCACAGATGCTAACAGACCTGCTGTGCATTTCCAACTTTGTTCTGTTTTCGTTTCAATTTCGAGCATCTGCAGCTTTTTAGTATCAATGGGCTCAATTTTCCCCAATGCCGTTTTTTGGCATATTTCAACAGTTACGCCTGTTTTTTTGGGGTCCAACACCAAAAAAAAAGTTGAAAGTTTCCCCGTTTTAACTTGTGAATGTGGCCTGGCTTGCCACTTCTAGTCTAGGCCAAAAGGCCTCCCTGCCCCAGAGCCGGAGCCGCTCCTAGCCCTGACGGAATGCCCCTCCCAGCCTCTCTCCCACTGCTGTCCCGGCTGTGGAACTGGATCTGCTGCACTGATTCTCTTACCTGAGCTGATTTTGTTAACTGCCCAGTAGGTTTTTCAATGCGGTCACATACGCCGTCTTAAGAAAAATCGTTGCATAAATGGTTAGAATTGGCACAAGTGGCAGGTTATGCCTCCAATGAGGTAAAAAAATCATAGCCTAAAAAAAATCGTACCTAAGTGAATTATGTAGCGCAGAAACTTAGGGGAAACTTGGCGATTCTAATTTACTCTCAAAAAAACGGCGCAGATAATTGGGGAAAATTGAGCCATTTGACTCTAAGTTGAGTATTTCATATAATTTCAGACAAAGTAATGTCTTGAAGTATTCATTTTTGGTACAGGTGCAGCGCATAAAATCCGGAACCCTCGGGACCAAGGCCGTTCTGGATTCCGAGCCATCGATGTGCTTTCCGACGTCACGAATCCGGAAACACCCGAGCCCAGGTTTGGGTATTTCCGGATTTCAGAACGACAGAAAGGTGGGGGGGGGGGGGGGGGGAGGAATAACGCTGTACCTGTATGAGGAGCTCGGTTTAGTTATTGCTCTTTTTGTTTCCCATGACGCTGCTTCTTTACTATATTTCTGTACAGCCGCATCCAAGCCTTGCAGATGGAGCGGACAGCCGTTCAATTGCTATGGCAACAGCTTGAGGAAAGCATTCAAACCAATCGAGATCTGCAGAAGAAATTGGAACAACAGCTCCATAATGCGCTACAATCTACCATTTGTATTCACCTTTTCTTTTTGCCTCCTGGATTTGCCCTGTTCGCCTAACCGCCGCTGCTCTTACCTCAGGGCCTCCTCGCCAGCCCACCCATTCAGCGGGGCCCCACCCGACACGAACAGCTCCTCGGCGGGGTTCCGCCCGACCACCTCCTCGGTGGGGACCCTGCCGAGGTGGTGGTGGTGGTGGTGGTGGTCGGGCGGCCCCGCCGAGGTGGTGGTTATCGGCCGGCCCCGCCGAGTTTTGGTGGTGGTGGTGGTCGGGCGGCCCCCGCCAAGGTGGTGGTGGTTGGCCGGGCCTGCCGAGGTGGTGGTGATGGTCGGGCGGCCCCCGCCGAGGTGGTGATGGTTGGCCGGCCCTGCCGAGGTGGTGGTGATGGTCGGGCGGCCCCGCCGAGGTGGTGATGGTGATGGTGATGGTCGGCCGGTCCCCGCCGAGGTGGTGGTGATGGTCGGCCGGCCCCCGCCGAGGTGGTGGTGATGGTCGGCCGGCCCCCGCCGAGGTGGTGGTGATGGTCGGCCGGCCCCGCCGAGGTGGTGGTGATGGTCGGCTGGCCCCGCCGAGGTGGTGGTGATGGTCGGCCGGCCCTGCCGTGGTGGTGGTGATGGTCGGCCGGCCCCGCCGAGGTGGTGGTTATCGGCCGGCCCTGCCGTGGTGGTGGTGGTGTTGGTCGGCCGGCCCCGCCGAGGTGGTGGTGATGGTCGGCCGGCCCCGCCGAGGTGGTGGTGATGGTCGGCCGGCCCTGCCGTGGTGGTGGTGATGGTCGGCCGGCCCCGCCGAGGTGGTGGTTATCGGCCGGCCCTGCTGTGGTGGTGGTGGTGTTGGTCGGCCGGCCCCGCCGAGGTGGTGGTGATGGTCGGCCGGCCCCGCCGAGGTGGTGGATATCGGCCGGCCCTGCCGTGGTGGTGGTGGTGTTGGTCGGCCGGCCCCGTCGAGGTGGTGGTGATGGTCGGTCGGCCGGCCCCGCCGAGGCGCTGTTCATGTCGGGCAGTGCCCCGCCGAGTCGCTGGTCGGGCAGGTCAGGGTCCCGTTGAGTTGTTCATGACCTCCTCGGCGGGGCCGCCTGACGTTAGGCGGTGAGGCAAGGAGGCCCCGAGGTGAGGTGAGCGGCAGCAAGGCGCGGCCCGAGGTCGGGCAGTGGCAGGGCCCCCCCCCCCTTCCGGAGCATTTTACGGATTCCGGACGACCCTGCCACCGATTGGACCGGAGTCCGGAACATTCCGGATTCTCGGAGTGGCACCTGTAATAATATTTTCAATTGATCGCAAGTCATTTAGGATAGGAATTGATGTTTTGTTTCATAAGGTGTAAACTGGAGCTTCAAATCAGAAGCTATAAAAACTAATAGCACAGTGTACTTTCAAGAATGGTTTATACTACTTTACTGAAGACACTTTCACACGAGAAGTAAATCTTAGCTGGGACATGAACCAGACCACCTTCTATTAACACTAGCTGAGACTTACAGTCTGAGAACCAACCGATTGTAGCTTTCTGCAGGAGGCATGCCGATGGCTGTCAGACTCATGCTTAAAAATACAAAGGTATCTCTGAACATTTAAAATTCTCCAAACTTCTCTTTAGAAGTCCTTTATGGATTGAGTTCAGATACTGACACTGCCGACAGGGCAGCGCACACCCACTGATGCAAGCTTTGAATTCTGTCAATAAATGACAGTTCTGTTGCTCACAGAGCGGAGACGTGGTCAGTTCCAAGGATGCTCAACGGTATACTCCAGCTGCCTATGGCACCATCAGAGATACACAAACAACTACTGATACGCAGCTGGCAAATGAAGCAGTATGAGGGGCCCATGCCCATCTGGGCTTATTTACTTTAGTGATCTGCAGGAAAAAGAGAGAATAATCTTAGGTAGAGAACGGCTCTACACCATGCGCTCTTAAAAAAGAAACTTTACTTAACCCTTTGCTGTACTATTTTCAGGAGCATTTTAAGACTCAACAGGATATAGTGTCAACGTAAATTTTAAGAATCTGGTTTTGATACTTCAGTATTAATAGCAGATAACTGTCAGCTTGGCTCAATGCTAGCACTCTAATCTATGAATCAGAAGTTTGACAGACTATGGATTCGAGCTGCATTGTCAGAGGTACCATCTTACATTGAGACCCGATCTGCTAGCTAAGGTAGATATAAACAATCTTAATACTTTCAGAGGAACAGGGAGATCCCCATGGTCTTAGCCAATCTTCCCTTTAAGCTGTGCGGCCGCAGTGCTCTGCACAGCCGGCTTACAAATAGGAAAATTCACACATGCACGGTATTTTGTACGGGCCGCGCACCCAAAAGAAATTAAAAGGAACATTGGTTGTAGCCAACATTTTTCCCTCATCAGCAAAAAATAAATCACATTATTTGGTCATTGATTCATTTGCTGTTTATAAGAACATAAGAATTATGAACAGGAGTAGGCCATCTAGCCCCTCGAGCCTGCTCCGCCATTCAACAAGATCATGGCTGATCTGGCCGTGGACTCAGCTCCACATACCCGCCTGCTCCCCATAACCCTTAATTCCCTTGTTGGTTAAAAATCTATCTATCTGTGATTTGAATACATTCAATGAGCTAGCCTCAACTGCTTCCTTGGGCAGAGAATTCCAGATTCACAACCCTCTGGGAAAATAAATTCCTTCTCAACTCGGTTTTAAATTGGCTCCCCTGTATTTTGAGGCTGTGCCCCCTAGTTCTAGTCTCCCCTACCAGTGGAAACAACCTCTCTGCCTCTATCTTGTCTATCCCTTTCATTATTTTAAATGTTTCTATAAGATCACCCCTCATCCTTCTGAACTCCCAACGAGTAAAGACTCAGTCTACTCAATCTATCATCATAAGGTAACCCCCTCATCTCCGGAATCAGCCTAGTGAATCGTCTCTGTACCTCCTCCAAGGCTAGTATATCCTTCCTTAAGTAAGGTGACCAAAACTGCACACAGTACTCCAGGTGCGGCCTCACCAATACCCTGTACAATTGCAGCAGGACCTCCCTGCTTTTGTACTCCATCCCTCTCACAATGAAGGCGAACATTCCATTCGCCTTCCTGATTACCTGCTGCATCTGCAAACTAACTTTTTGGGATTCATGCACAAGGACCCCCAGGTCCCTCTACACCGCAGCATGTTGTAATTTCTCCCCATTCAAATAATATTCCCTTTTACTGTTTTTTTTTCCCCCCCAAGGTGGATGATCTCACATTTTCCGACATTGTATTCCATCTGCCAAACCTTAGCCCATTCGCTTAACCTATCTAAATCTCTTTGCAACCTCTCTGTGTCCTCTACACAATCTGCTTTCCCACTAATCTTTGTGCCATCTGCAAATTATGTTACACTACACTCTGTCCCCTCTTCCAGGTCATCTATGTATATTGTAAACAGTTGTGGTCCCAGCACCGATCCCTGTGGCACACCACTAACCACCGATTTCCAACCCGAAAAGGACCCATTTATCCCGACTCTCTGCTTTCTTTTCGCCAGTCAATTCTCTATCCATGCTAATATATTTCCTCTGACTCCGCCTACCTTTATCTTCTGCAGTAACCTTTTGTGTGGCACTTTATCGAATGCCTTTTGGAAATCTAAATATACCACATCCATCGGAACACCTCTATCCACCGTGCTCGTTATATCCTCAAAGAATTCCAGTAAATTAGTTAAACATGATTTCCCCTTCATGAATCCACGTTGCGTCTGCTTGATTGCACTATTCCTATCTAGACATCCCGCTATTTCTTCCTTAATGATAGCTTCAAGCATTTTCCCCACTACAGATGTTAAACTAACCGGCCTATAGTTACCTGCCTTTTGTCTGCCCCCTTTTTTTAAACAGAGGCATTACATTAGCTGCTTTCCAATCCGCTGGTACCTCCCCAGAGTCCAGAGAATTTTGGTAGATTATAACGAATGCATCTGCTATAACTTCCGCCATCTCTTTTAATACCCTGGGATGCATTTCATCCGGATCAGGGGACTTGTCTACCTTGAGTCCCATTAGCCTCTCCAGCACTACCCCCCTAGTGATAGTGATTGTCTTAAGGTCCTCCCTTCCCACATTCCCGTGACCAGCAATTTTTGGCATGGTTTTTGTGTCTTCCACTGTGAAGACCGAAGCAAAATAATTGTTTAAGGTCTCAGCCATTTCCACATTTCCCATTATTAAATCCCCCTTCTCATCTTCTAAGGGACCAACATTTACTTTAGTCACTCTTTTCCTTTTTATATATCGGTAAAAGCTTTTACTATCTGTTTTTATGTTTTGCGCAAGTTTACTTTCGTAATCTATCTTTCCTTTCTTTATTGCTTTCTTAGTCATTCTTTGCTGTTGTTTAAAATTTTCTCAATCTTCTAGTTTCCCACTAACCTTGACCACCTTATACGCATTGGTTTTTAATTTGATACTCTCCTTTATTTCCTTGGTTATCCACGGCTGGTTATCTCTTCTCTTACCACCCTTCTTTTTCATTTTTGTTGAGCACTATGAAAGAGCTCCTTAAAAGTCCTCCACTGTTCCTCAATTGTGCCACCGTTTTGTCTGTGTTTCCAGTCTACTTTAGCCAACTCTGCCCTCATCCCACTGTTGTCCCCTTTGTTTAAGCATAGTACGTTCGTTTGAGACACTACTTCCTCACCCTCAATCTGTATTACAAATTCAACCATACTGTGATCACTCATTCCGAGAGGATCTTTTACTAGGAGATCGTTTATTATCCCTGTCTCATTACACAGGACCAAATCTAAGATAGTTTGCTCCCTTGTAGGTTCTGTAACATACTGTTCTAAGAAACAATCCCATATGCATTCTATGAATTCCTCCTCAAGGCTACCCAGTGCGATTTGATGGGATCTTTCTCTGCATATATCTGATGCCTCATTTGCCTACATAATAACAGTGACTGCACTTCAAAGAATAACCTTGTAAAGGCCTTTCGGATATCCCGAGGATGTGATAGAGAATTATATAAATACAAGTTAATTCTTTAGAAATCGAAATAACAAGGAGCTTAAATTAAACTTAAATGGAATTAAACAGGCTTATTCCATACTGTAAAATACTGAAGAAGAGGATGATGGGCACATGCATGAGTCACCTTTGTAAGGAAATAACAGGACATTTCTGTTTTTATTCTTAAATTTGGGAGGAAATATTTTTTTTTAAACTTAGTCACCACCCAAATTTTTTTTTGTTACTTTATCAGTGGAAATTGGTAAAATATTGAATTTAATAACCCCTAGTACACCCATACATTCTGTTCACCTCTTTGCACTTGCACATTTTCCAATTATCATACATAAAGTTTGACTTTGTTTTGTGTGTGCGTGTTCTTGTATATAAACACACATAAATAAAAATGGACAGCCAGGTATTGGAATGGAGATATTGTAGCTTATAAAAGAAGATTTATATGCAAGTACAACCAAATCCAAATGTCATGTCATCTTTAGAGAATATATTCACTCTGCCATACCCGTTTTTGCATGTCTTCAATTTGCTGCTGAGGAATAATCTTTAAAATACTGTACATTTCAGACAGCTTGTCTT
The DNA here is from genome assembly GCF_044704955.1 of Pristiophorus japonicus. NCBI lineage: Eukaryota > Metazoa > Chordata > Chondrichthyes > Pristiophoridae > Pristiophorus > Pristiophorus japonicus. The sequence goes on from NC_091990.1 coordinate 148,628,065, forward strand.
CAGGTATAACCACAGAGGCTCTGGAAAACAAAAAAAAGAGATAATAAAAGTTAGATTTATACAACTGAATATGGAAGGATTTTCCCAATTTTCTCTTTCCTGTTCTGAAGCCACAGACTTATGCTGGTGTAGGACTGCATAGAAACCGGCAGTACTGCAGTACCTTGCCAAGAAGCAAATCCTCACACATGAAGCATTATCTGTTTATATCTGTGTAATATTGGGTAAGCATCAAATCCTGAATAGGTGCATGGACTTAAGTACTCATTAATATCACTGGGAACTGGGAATCCTCTCACTCAGCTCCAGATATGTCTGAACGACAAAGCTCTAATGGGTAAGGGTGGTCCTAGCCGGACAAGGAACAGGAACCTTAGCAGTCCTGTGCGTGCAATGCACAGTTTTCTCTAGCTATACTTCACCAATATACTTGTATACACTACCGTGACCTCTTGTTGACCAGTATCTGAATTTTCTGGGGTAAGTGCAGTCTATTCCTACGAGGAGGTCTATTTCAGGCTATTAAAAATTCAGTAATCTTTCTTTGTAATTTTGTTTGCAGATTCTTAAGCATGGTGAAGAGATTCCATGCACGTCATGCACATGGCTTACCAGTGAAAAAACTTCCTCTTGTGTGAAACTAAACAATGACCATTAGCAGATTACGATATTCAAATACACGGGCTATCATGCCAGATACAATCATGTCCTCACCAGATGTATGGCTAAAGTTTTGGGCTCAATTTTCCCCAGTTATCTGCGCCATTTTTTTGCCGCGCCGCTTTTTTTGACCTAAATTAAAATATCCAAGTTTCCCCAAAGATTCTGCACCAGCATAACTCAGTTAGTTACGATTTTTATAGGTTCGGGTTTTTTTTGCGTCATAGGGGGTGTAACCTGATGTGCCAGTTTTTCAGATTTATGCAAGTTTGACCAACTTACATTTTTCCTAGGACAGCGTATGTGACCACTTGTTAAAAAAACCCATCTGGGCACTTAAGAAAAACCAGCGCACATTAAAAGAAATTGGTGCAGAAAGACACCATTGTTTTATGCAAAGTTTTGGAGGGAATCAAGACATTAAATATGCATCATGAATCTTAATTTTTTCAAACTTAAAATGGAGAAAATGGAAGTCTAATGCAATTCTTTAATTTTAGATTTTCTTTTCCCGAAGTAACACGCCACCATCAGACGTCTCCTCACTGGGCTTGAGGGTGGGAGCGTTGGCCGGCAGAATCGCTCCTTCGCCCGGACACAGGGGCTCGACTTCAAAAGAAGTCTGGGGGGGGGGGGTGGGGGGGGCCTATGTTTGCCAAGCCCGTGTCCAGGCGAGGGAGCGATTTTGCCGGCTGACCCTCGATCCGATGAGGAGACGTTCGGTCGGTGGTGGAGTGCTACTTTGGAAAAAAATCTAAGATTAAACAATTGCATTAGACTTTGTTGCCCCAAATGTCCTCATTTGAATGCCTAGCTTATCGTTCTAAGCAAGCCTATTGCACTTGCGCAGACCAGGGTGTGGTCCATACTAAGGAGTCAACCTTGGGGAGAGAGAACAGAGAAGCTTTAACTCCTTGTCCTGCTTTCTTGCTTTCGAGTTTCTTGCAAAGGTACAATTTAATTATGGAGGCAATATTGACAATGCCATACCTCGTGCAAGCCTTCTGCCTGATGGTGCTGCAGAGGAGATGATTGAACATAAGAACATAAGAATTAGAAACAGGAGTCGGCCATCCAGCCCCTCGAGTCTGCTCCGCCATTCAACAAGATCATGGCTGATCTGGCCGTGGACTCAGCTCCACTTACCCGCCCGCTCCCCATAACCCTTAATTCCCTTATTGGTTAAAAATCTATCTATCTGTGATTTGAATACATTCAATGAGCTAGCCTCAACTGCTTCCTTGGGCAGAGAATTCCACAGATTCACAACCCTCTGGGAGAAGAAATTCCTTCTCAACTCGGTTTTAAATTGGCTCCCCCATATTTTGAGGCTGTGCCCCCAAGTTCGAGTCTCCCCGACCAGTGGAAACAACCTCTCTGCCTCTATCTTGTCTATCCCTTTCATTATTTTAAATGTTTCTATAAGATCACCCCTCATCCTTCTGAACGCCAACGAGTAAAGACCCAGTCTACTCAATCTATCATCATAAGGTAACCCCCTCATCTCCGGAATCAGCCTAGTGAATCGTCTCTGCACCCCCTCCAAAGCTAGTATATCCTTCCTTAAGTAAGGTGACCAAAACTGCACGCAGTACTCCAGGTGTGGCCTCACCAATATCCTGTACAGTTGCAGCAGGACCTCCCTGCTTTTGTACTCCACCCCTCTCGAATGAAGGTCAACATTCCATTCACCTTCCTGATTACCTGCTGCACCTGCAAACTAACTTTTTGTGATTCATGCACAAAGACCCCCAGGTCCCTCTGCACCGCAGCATGTTGTAATTTCTCCCCATTCAAATAATATTCCCTTTTACTGTTTTTTTCCCCCCCCCCCCCAAGGTGGATGACCTCACATTTTCCGACATTGTATTCCATCTGCCAGACACTAGCCCATTTGCTTAACCTATCTAAATCTCTTTGCAGCCTCTCTATGTTCTCCACACAACCCGCTTTCCTACTAATCTTTGTGTCATCTGCAAATTTTGTTACACTACATTCTGTCCCCTCTTCCAGGTCATCTATGTATATTGTAAACAGTTGTGGTCCCAGCACCGATCCCTGTGGCACACCACTAACCACCAATTGCCAACCTGAAAAGGACCCATTTATCCCGACTCTGCTTTCTGTTAGTTAGCCAATTCTCTATCCATGCTAATATATTTCCTCTGACTCCACGTATCTTTATCTTCTGCAGTAACCTTTTGTGAGGCACCTTATCGAATGCCTTTTGGAAATCCAAATACACCACATCCATCGGTACACCTCTATCCACCATGCTCGTTATATCCTTAAAGAATTCCAGTAAATTAGTTAAACATGATTTCCCCTTCATGAATCCATGTTGCGTCTGCTTGATTGCACTATTCCTATCTCGATGTCCTGCTATTTCTTCCTTAATGACAGCTTCAAGCATTTTCCCAACTACAGATGTTAAACTAACCAGCCTATAGTTACCTGCCTTTTGCCTGCCCCCTTTTTTAAACAGAGGCATTACATTAGCTGCTTTTCAATCCGATGGTACCTCCCCAGAGTCCAGAGATTGATTCGATATCATCGCATGAGGAGCCTCAGAGCACATAGGATGATTGGAAGGAGGGCTTACCCACGTCGGGTATATCGAGACAGGCATTCATACCTGCACCTGAGTGATGCAGATTGTGTGAGAAGGCTGCATTTTTGCAAAGAAGTTGTAACCGAGATCTGTGAGCTAGTAAAAGCAGACCTGCAACCAAGAAGCGTCAGGAGGACTGCTTTGTCAGTTGAAGTGAAGGTTACAGCTGCACTTTCATTCTATGCATCTGGATCATTCCAGGCCACAACTGGGGATGTGTGCGCCATTCCTCAACATGCAACACATATCTGTATTCGGCAGGTGACTGCTGCAATATATGCCTGGAGGAATGACTACATAAAGTTCCCCATGACTGCCCAAGCAATGTGTGAAAGGGCTGTGGGCTTCTCTAGGATTGCTGGCTTCCCAAAGGTACAGGGCTGCATTGATTGTACCCACATCTCCTTGCAAGCACCTTTGGCAGATTCCGAGATGTACAGGAACAAACAAGGTGTCCACTCAGTTAATGTGCAGCTCGTGTGTGACGACCGGCATCGCATGATGTCAATTGATGCAAGATACCCGGGGAGCACCCATGATGCGTTCATCCTACGTGAGAGCGCTATATCTGCCATGTTTCAGCAGCAGCCAGAGGGCAGAACTGGTTGCTGAGAAATAAAGGGTACGGCCTCGCCACCTGGCTCATGACACCCCGATGCGTAACCAGGACGGAAGCTGACCAGGAATACAACATGTCGCACATTGCGACGCGCAGCATAATAAAGAGGACCATTGGCATCTTGAAAGTGTTTCCGATGCTTGGACCATTCCGGAGGCTATTTGCAATACTCCCGAGATTGTCGGTCAGTTCACTGTTGTGTGCTGTATGCTACATAACTTAGCCATCATAAGGCAGCAGAAGCTGGTAGTAGAAGACCCACCTGAGGTGATAGTGGCTGATGATGAGGAGGACGATGCAGATGACGAGGAGGAGGAGAACGAGGAAGGCATGCAACTACCTGAACCCTGAGCACGACGGCAGAGGAGGGCGGGCCGTCGGCCCCTTCAACAATTGCTCGAGCCTTGTGCCAGCAGCTCATCGTGAATGCTTTTGCTGCCTGAAGGCTCGGCGGCAACTATTCCAAATGGACCATGTTTACTGTTTGGACCTGTTCTGTAATGTTGTGTTGTGTTAATGAAACAAATAATGGAAACGATTCATCTTCAGTTCAAAAAGTTGTGTTAATAATGGACAAATAATGGAAATGATTCAGTTATAATTTAAAATATATTTTATTCAAAAGTTTAACACTTGTTTGTACTTAACTTTAATAAAAAATATTCTTGTATCAAACTTTAAAGCTTTCAGTTAAGATCACTTACAAACTTTATCACTTAAAAACTTTTAAACTTGTAAATTTACATAACTTACAAAAAACTTTTAATTTGAGAACAGTTACAACAGTAACAACAATAATAATAGCAACAACAGCAAAGAAAGACTGCACCTATCTCTCCTCCACCTTATTCTAAGAACGCCCGCTGTGCTTGGTCTTGTTGACTCCATCCCTGCCCGCAGGCGGTGGTGCAGCGTTTCTCGGGTTGATACCAAGTTATTTTTTCGAACATCTCGGGTAATACGCACTTCTTGTTGGGGGGGCATGGGCAGGCGGTAACGTGAAAGGTCCGGCTTGGGCTCTTCAGAGGCTGGTCGGGGCATTGGAGTGGGAGTGGCAGTTGATTCTGTCAATGTCCGCAGGGTCTGGGCGTGTTCCCTTATTGCAGCAGCTAATTCTGACATTTCCTCCCTCATGGCCCCCATATTGTATCAGCTACCTGCAACATTCCCTCCCTCATGTGCCCGGACAGTGTTCCCATTTCTCGAGAGAGAGAGAGAGAGTTGTTACTTCTCCCGACAGTCCCGATACCTCATCACCCACCCCACTGATGGTATCCAGGAGTGATCGTGTAAGGTCAATGCTCTCCCCACTCATTGCCACCATCTGAACCACATCCGTTAGATCCTACACCTCAGGAGAGCACTGATGAGCTCTCCTTCCCCTCCTCCCCCAGGGTGTGGCTCGCTGCATCCCACTGGGACCCGCAGTCTCAGACTGTGGGGCCCTGGGTGTGCTTCGCTGCATCCCATTGGGACACGCAGCCTCGGATGGTGGGGTCCTGGGTGTGCCTCGCTGTATCCTACTGGAATCTCCAGCCTCGGACTGTGAGAAACCATGGAATGTCGCAACACTCGTACCACTCAGGAAAGGGCCTGGCATCTCAATGGGCGACACCTGCACCTCCTCCAGAGTGAGTACAACAGTGGGCTTCATCCATCCCCTACTCCCATGTTCTTGGTCTGGAAGGTGAGATTGAAAGATGTCTCCTCGTCAGTGTCTGAATCTTCTTCTGCATTGGCTTCAGCCTCGTCAAGGTTGGCCTCAAGTTCTACAAAATATAACAGAACAGACAAATGGTTAGCAGCAGAGGAGGGGGCAGGGTGGCATGAGTAGGCTCACACAGCACAGGGAACAGACTCATTTGAAGGACCACGATGAATGATAACACATTGCATCAACCGAAGCATAGCCGACGGAGACATCCCCATGAACCGAAGCATGGCTAGCCCGTGCAGTACTTAATATTTAGGAAAGCCAGACTGTGGAATTTGCAGGACTTGCCCTCTCCCTCGAGTGTGGGCCCAGCTTGTGCAGTGGGGAATGTTTTTCTCCAGGAAGGACCCATCAAAGCAGCGACCCTGTCTTCCAAGGGTGTCAGTGGGTGCAGATTTGCTGGGCCTCCTCCTGTTGAGTTCTTTCCCTTTTGTTTTGTGTCATCTTCCTCTGCAAAAATGAAAATTAACTTTTTAAAGAGAGTGTTTCTCTTCTGGGTGGGGACATATATATAGATGTTCACATTTAAAATTGCAATTCCAGTGAATAAATGAAAATATTACTTACACTAACTACTTGACCAAGATCCTGCCACTTCTTTTTGTACTGGCCTCCAGACCTCGGGGTGGTCACCATTGCACAGTAATCTTCTGCAAGTTGGTTCCAGCGTTTCTTCATTTCTTTTGGTGGAAGTTTTGTGTGCCATCTGCCCTCAAGCACAGTAACTAGTGCCTCCACTTCATCCTGAAAGAAATCTTTGGTCCTTGAGCCGCGCTGCATATTATATTGCAGCTCCGATTTTTCCACTGAGAATTAAATTTTGCACACACAACTGGCTCTTTAAAAATGGCCGAATGCAGACCGGGAGGTGGACTGAGCATGCGCGCCCATAGCAGTTGCGTCAAAAACTTCATTTTTTCCCCCGCGCATGCGCAGAAGGGGGATGCATCATTTTCTCAGCGCAGACATTAGGCTCCACCCCCCCCGAAGCGGAAGGACAGGCTGCGCGACGCCAATTTCAAAAACAGAACGGGGAAACTTGCTAGTTATATTTTTTTGGAGTCGTCGGGACCCAAAAAAACGGGCGTAACTCTTGCAATACGCAAAAAAACGCCATTGGGGAAAATTGACGGCAAATGAAGCCAATTCTACTGTTCCCACCAACATCCTGGCTGAGATCAGCTAATTCCAACACAGACTCGGGATTGGACCGGGACCTTTCTGGTTTGTATGATTCATTACCACTCTATGCCTGTCTCTCATCCACTGAGCCATCGAGGGAGCTTCTCTGGATTATTCAAACTACCCCTTGGACAACAGTAAACAAGGCATATCACTTTCATTGCATTACACTGGTACTCATTTTAGCACAAAGTAGACCTGAATAGAAATCATACTATAGTTTGATAAAGCTCATCTCCTCTTAGAATTTGATTTGTGAGTTTGTGTAAAGACATCTGAAAAAATTTAAGTGAAAAATTGTGGGTATTGTTTTTCAGCATCACTCTCAATGTTCACTTTAAGCTATGCAGCCAGCCAGCGCTCTGGAGGTGCCACGCAGCTGGTGAGCCGGCTGTCATGCGCGGAATTTTGAACGGCCCGCGCAGCCCGCTAAAGAGGCCATGCGGGCTAAAAGAAATTAGAGGGAACATTGCTCTCAAAAGTGAATAATTAAATGTTTGAATCATTCTAAATCATTGAAGGTCTGAGAAACAGGTGAACATTTAACTGTTCAGAGAATCCTACAGCACAGAAAGAGGCCATTTGGCCCATCGGGCCAGTGCCGCCTGTTTGAAAGAGCTATCCAATCAATCCCACACCCCTGCAAATTTTTACTCTTCAAGTAGTTATCCAATTTCCTTTTGAATATTAGTATTGAATCTTCTTCCAAAACCCTTTCAGGCAGTGCGCTCCAGATCACAACTCGCTACGCAATATTTTTCCCCTCATCTTGTCTCTGCTTCTTTTTCAAATTATCTTAAATCTGTGTCCTCTGGTTACTGACCTTCCTGCCACTGGAAACATGTTATTTCAGTCAAAATTGTGCTGCGGCATACCCATGCTTCTTGACGTTGGTGAAATCACTTTACACTTACACTATCTAGTTGAGCTTGTCGTGCAATGACATTTTCATATTTTTCTGATTTCTGAAACCCGAGATGTTACTGGCATTATTTTGCAAAATTATTCTCAAAATGTAATTTACAGAAAAAAATCTGTCGTATTTAATTGCAAACATGTTTCTGTGATAAAAGAAACATCAGTACATTTCCTTCAACAATGACCTAGAAATACCTGGGGCCCTTTTCTGCTGATATAAATATAAATGCAAGTTGTAGCTCTAAGATGGAGCAGAGTCCTCTGGAGGCCCAAATGAGCAGAAGAAAAAAAAAAAAGTGTTTTAAACTTATCAGTTCCCACTGGAGCCACTCCAAACTAGTGAAGGCAATCTATCCCCTCTGGAATCAGCTGCCTTACTCTAATCAAATCTCATACATTAATGTATCTCACATGGAGATTTGAAAACTTGAAGAGGATAAACCATTGTAATGGCAAGAAGGGAAAATCGACATCCAGAAATCATTGTGTTGGGGGGGGGGGGGGGCGGGGAGATGAACAGAAAGAGAGCAAATCAAGAAAATCATGTACCACACACTTGATGTATATCAACAGTCATAATAGAGACACAGATTACAGAAACTAACTAAATTTAAAATCTGAACTCATTTTTCTGAAAAGCTTAAATTCAATTTGAATAATATTTTACCCATCACAAGCTCTCAGCCAATTAAAATCTTGACGAGCAATCAAATATTTGAAAATATAAAAGCTTGTAATTTTCAATTAATTGTTACTTTATAAATTGACAGTCACGGTAGAAGTTGCGACAAATTCAGTAGGTAAAAGGGTTCAGAGAACAAAAAAATCATTTTGCATTCATTCTTACTGCTGCTAATTCTGCTGGAGAAAATAAGCTGGTGGAATTCCAGCACACTGTATACCTTTTCCAGTCCAGTACTTCTGAAAACGGGAGGATATATGAATCTCCAACGATTACAGGAATGCAGCCTGCTTGAAGGACATCACTTAAGATAGCTTGCCCAAGACGTGCTCCACGCACCACAATGCAAAACATGGCTTCCTGTCATGAGAGAGAGAGAAATAACACATTAACCTGATGGTCTCTTCAAGGTTTTAGATGCTACAAATTTTGTATAAAGCTAATAAATACATAACATGTAAATTTAAAAAAAAGGAAAAATCTGGACAATTTACCATAAAAATCAAATTTAAAGAAAGTGGGAGATTTCTAAAAATGGACTGTGCATTCTCCTCTTTTCTTCAGGCCATGTTTTGCGGGAAAGACCCTTTGCCCACCATGGCTCTAATCAACAGAAATCCCAAACCAAGACCTTCTCTAGCTCTCTAGTTTCCTTGCCTTTAAAAGCCATCTTTTTGACAAAGGTTTTGGTCATATCTCCTAATTTCTCCCATCGTGGCTCAGTATCTGTTCCATAGCTTTTCCTACATTAAATCCTGCTGTATAAATACAAATGGATATTGTCATCTGCCCATATCCTCAGCCAAAGATGGAGGCCTATCAGGTAGAGGTGGATAATATCAAAACAAAAAGCTGGGGGAAGAAAAAAAATATACAGCAACCTGGAGTGTACGCTGATGATACGCAGCTCTACCTCACAACCACTTCTCTTGACCCCTCCAAATTGTCAGACTGCTTGTCCGACATCCAGTTCTGAATGAGCAGAAATTTTCTCCAATTGAATATTGGGAAGACCGAAGCCATTGTTTTCAGTCCCCGCCACAAACTCTGTTCCCTAGCCACTGACTCCATCCCTGTCCCCAACTTCTGTCTAAGGTTAAATCAGACTGTTCACAACCTTGGTGTCATATTTGGCCCTGAAATAAGCTATCGACCACATATCCGCAGCATAACTAGGACCACCTATTTCCACCTCCGTAACATAAAAACATAAGAACATCGCCCGTCTCCGCCTTTGCCTCAGCTCATCTGCTGCTGAAGCCCTCATCCATGCCTTTGTTACCTCTACACTTGATTATTCCAATGCACAAATGGCTGGCCTCCCACATTCTAACCTATGTAAACTAGATGATCCAAAACTCGCCTGCCCGTGTCCTAACTCGCACCAAGTCATGCTCACCCATCCCTCACTGTGCTCGCTGACCTACATTGGTGGTTAGGCAATATCTAGATTTCAAAATTCTCACCCAGGTTTTCAAATCCCTCCATGGCCTCACCTCACCCTATCTGTAACCTCCTCTTGCGGGGGGTCGGGGGGGGGGGAATGTCTGCGCCCCTCTAATTCTGCCCTCTTGAGCATCCGATTATAAATCGCTCAAACACTGGGGGACGCACCTTTTGTTGCCTGGGCCCTAAGCTCTGGAACTCTGCCTAAATCTCTCTACCCCTTTCCTCCTTCAAGACTCTCCTTAAAATTTACCACTTTGACCAAGCTTTTGATCACCTGCCCTAATTTCTCCTTATGTGGCTTGGTGTCAATTTTTTTAATCTCATAATACACCTGTGAAATGCCTTGGGACATTTCACAACATTAAAGGTGCCATATAAATACAAGTTGTTGTTGTTGTTTACAAGTGAATAACTCATACAAAGAATCAGATGATGTCACGAATCATTATAGGAAAGTTTAAAGTTCATATTAACCATCGAAACATCTAGATGGGAATACATCCTGAAAATCATTACCACATACTTAAAAATATATTATGCAGTTTTCATTTAATTTTCATTGTTTTTTTTTTTAAATGGTGGTAGATATCACAGTGGACATCATGAATTAAGTCGTGGCTTTGGGAAAGGAAGGTTGTGTTTTACTAATTTGACTGATTTTTTTTTTGAAGAAGTCACCAGGTTGCTGGATGAACGGAACCCATTAGACATCATCAACCTAGATTTTCAGAAAATATTTGATGAGGTACCTTTAATATGTTAAGCTGCAAGATAGAATCTTGTGGAATTAGTGGGAAGTTGCTACCGAGGATAAAGAATTAGCTGCATTCCTGTAGGCAGAAAGTCATCATCAGCTGTGGACCTACTTGGAGACCAGTTACTGGTGGTGTCCCGCAGGGCTCAGTGTTAAGGCCTTTGCTCTTTACTATCTATATTAATGACTTAGATAAAAGGGTTGGGGGAAATGGTTGGCAAGTTTACAGTTGATACTAAGATTTGTGCAGGTGTTAGGAAAGTGCAAGAGATTAAACAGTTGTAAGCAGATCTCGATATGTTGGGGGAATGTGCTTTCATTTAGCAAATGGCATTTAACTTGGATATGTGCAGGATCAATGCTAAGCAAACTTACACCTTTGCAAGGAACAGAACTGTGGTGAAAGAAAAAGATCTTGTTATTATAGTTCATAATCCTATAAATGGGGCGAGAGGGGGGGGGAAAGAGAGAGAGCGCCGGGGGGGAAGAGAGAGAGCGCGCCGGGGGGGAAGAGAGAGAGAGCGCCGGGGGGGGAAGAGAGAGAGAGCGCCGGGGGGGGGGGGAAGAGAGAGAGAGCGCCGGGGGGGGGAAGAGAGAGAGAGCGCCGGGGGGGGGAAGAGAGAGAGAGCGCCGGGGGGGGGGAAAGAGAGAGAGAGAGCGCCGGGGGGGGGGGAAGAGAGAGAGAGCGCCGGGGGGGGGGGGGGGGAAAAGAGAGAGAGAGCGCCGGGGGGGGGGGGGGGGGGGGGGGAAAGAGAGAGAGAGCGCCGGGGGGGGGGGGGGGGAAAGAGAGAGAGCGCCGGGGGGGGGGGGGGGGGGAAGAGAGAGAGAGCGCCGGGGGGGGGGGGGGGGGGGAAGAGAGAGAGAGCGCCGGGGGGGGGGGGAAAGAGAGAGAGCGCCGGGGGGGGGGGGGGGAAGAGAGAGAGAGCGCCGGGGGGGGGGGGGAAGAGAGAGAGAGCGCCGGGGGGGAAGAGAGAGAGAGCGCCGGGGGGGGGGGGGGGGGGGAAGAGAGAGAGAGTGCCGGGGGGGGGGGGGGAAAGAGAGAGAGAGCGCCGGGGGGGGGGGAAGAGAGAGAGCGCGCCGGGGGGGGAGAGAGAGAGAGAGCGCCGGGGGGGGAGAGAGAGAGAGAGCGCCGGGGGGGGGAAGAGAGAGAGAGCGCCGGGGGGGGGAGAGAGAGAGAGCGCCGGGGGGGAGAGAGAGAGAGCGCCGGGGGGGAGAGAGAGAGAGCGCCGGGGGGGAGAGAGAGAGAGCGCCGGGGGGGAGAGAGAGAGAGCGCCGGGGGGGGAGAGAGAGAGAGCGCCGGGGGGGAGAGAGAGAGAGCGCCGGGGGGGAGAGAGAGAGAGCGCCGGGGGGGAGAGAGAGAGCGCGCCGGGGGGGAAGAGAGAGAGAGCGCCGGGGGGGAGAGAGAGAGCGCGCCGGGGGGGAGAGAGAGAGAGCGCCGGGGGGGAGAGAGAGAGAGCGCCGGGGGGGAGAGAGAGAGAGCGCCGGGGGGGAGAGAGAGAGAGCGCCGGGGGGGAGAGAGAGAGAGCGCCGGGGGGGAGAGAGAGAGAGCGCCGGGGGGGAGAGAGAGAGAGCGCCGGGGGGGAGAGAGAGAGAGAGAGCGCCGGGGGGGAGAGAGAGAGAGAGCGCGCCGGGGGGGAGAGAGAGAGAGAGCGCCGGGGGGGAGAGAGAGAGAGCGCTGGGGGGGAGAGAGAGAGAGAGCGCCGGGGGGGAGAGAGAGAGAGAGCGCCGGGGGGGAGAGAGAGAGAGAGAGCGCCGGGGGGGAGAGAGAGAGAGAGAGAGCGCCGGGGGGGAGAGAGAGCGCCGGGGGGGAGAGAGAGAGAGAGAGAGCGCCGGGGGGGAGAGAGAGCGCCGGGGGGGAGGGGGGGAGGGAGAGGTCAGGTCGGATCGGATCCAGTCCGGGAGTCGGGAGTCAGATCCAGTGGGGGGGTGGGGGGGGGTGGGGGGGGGAGCGGGTGTCGGGTCGGCGGAGGGGGGAGCGGGTGTCGGGTCTTGTCGGGGGCGGGGAGCAGGAGCTGGCCGTGGGAGGAGCCTTATCCACACAGCCCCAGTGAGGCCATTGGGCCAGGGCTAGGGGCTGCATGCTTCAGGCCCCTCCCACACAGTTCGGAGCCTGGAGCTACTGCACTTGCGTGTCGACTGTAGCGTGCATGTGCAGAGGTCCCGGCACTGTTTTCAGCGCCGGGACCTGGCTCCGCCCCCCCCACAGCTCGTGCTGGCTGCGCCGAGGGCCAGAGGACCTGTAAGTAGGTGGAGAATACCGAGGATTTTTTTAGGCGCCGTTTTAGGCGCAAAAACGGGCGCCCAGCTCGGAGGGGCGACCGTTTTTTTTCTTGTGGAAACTTGGACCCTATATCCCATTTGCCATATTCTTGCCAATTCATTTAGCCTGTCTATACCCCCTTGAAGTCTCTTTGTATCCTCCTCACAACTTACATTCCCACCTAGCTTTGTATCATCAGCAAACTTAAATTTATTACATTTGCTCCCTTCATCCAAATCATTGATATAGATTGTGAATAGCTGGGGACCAAGCACCGATCCTTGCGGCACTCCACTAGTCAACCTGAAAATGATCCGTTTATTCCTACCCTCTGTTTTCTGTCCATTAACCAATCCGTGCTAGTATATCACCCCCAATCCCATTAAACCAAATTTTGTTCAATAATTTCGTGTGGCACCTTTTCGAATGCCCTCTGAAAATCTAAATCCACCGGTCTCCCCTTATCTATTCTACTAGTTACAACCTCAAAAAAAACTCTTGACAGATTTGTCAAACATGATTTCCCTTTCATAAATCCGTGTTGACTCTGCCCAACCCTATTATTAGTTTCTAAGTGCCCTGTTACCATATCCTTAATAGATTCTAGTAATTTTCCTACTACTGATGTCAGGCTAACTGGTCTGTAGATCCCCATTTTCTCTCTCCCTCCTTTCTTAAAGAGTGGGATTACATTGGCTACCTTCCAATCTGCGGGAATTGTTCTGGAATCTATGGAATTTTGGAAGATGCACAAGGCACCACAACTGCAGAGGACAAGCTTGATGGACCAGCTGGTCTTTTCCGTTCCAATATTTTTGTATATTTGTATGTTCACTCAAAGCAGTAGATGCACAATATCCTCAAAGAAGTCAGCGCTTATATTGTAAGCAGGTCCAGGAAATTCCAGAACTGCCAATTTGAGCTCACATAACTGCGACCCTGAAACAAACAGTATTTCAATAGTAAAGTCGCTCTCAAATGTGGCAGTAGCTTTATTATTGTAGTGTAGATAGGATAAAACTAGTAGAATTCTTTGAAATTCTTATGTAACAGTTTATCATAAAGCACCAGTTGATTACTGACAAGTGAAGAAGGAAAGCTACCAGATGGAAGTCCACATACTTTGGTCAGAGCTGATAACATTCCATGTCCAGACAACAATCAGATTATTCCAGTCATCGTTTAAAGTGGAAAAATGTGATCAAAAAGTATTTATCGTTGTATGCATTTTCTGCGTCAAATTTAGAAGATTGATTACACAGTCCATACAATAAATGAGCAAAACATTTTTAGAAAGTTTGGAATAAGTAGTTTAACATTTAGAGAAGTATCAATGGCAAGTACAGTGCAAATATCTGTTCTCTACAAAACATTGTTTTTGGGAGCCACACCAATATCACAATAGCATTTATATGGTTGGATATTAATGATATGCATAATAGCAGTGGAATGTATGAGGCACTATATGCCAGATAATGCTGTAATGAGAACTATTGTTGTTGGTTCATTTTGTAACCAGGTACAAATTCTGATGGTTCAGACGTATATATTGCTTAGACACTAGTACTTCAAAATACAATTTTTACAGTCACACACCACCGTTGCTATATAATTCATGTAGCCTCTATACACAAGAAAATTAGACTCCTATTTCAACTGAAATTCAATGAAGGATTTTTTTTTTGATTTGTTTGCAAAATATTCATAAATATATTGAATTAATAAGCTAGCTCGCCCAATAAAACAGTACTGTAGTCTGTCCGGTAATCCATCTAAAGAGTAAATTCTTGGGTAGATGCTATCAATTCCACTAGCTGCATGAAGTAAAGAATTCCACAAACACCTCTAGAGGCAATGCCACTCCCGACAACAAACGGAAACTGGTGAAAGCTTGTGCAGGCAAACAAGTTGTTCTGTATTCTGCGGAGCTACCCCACAATATAACATCAGCCTCCAGAGCATGCTCCATATAGTAGCTCTGTAAAATAGACACCGCATTAAACAAACTGGATGTCAGAGTCAACATGTCCCTATGTCATTAATATGAAGCTCTAACACTACAGTACCACCAAGTTAGCTAACAGTATTGCCATCGGAATAGGAATTATTGAAGAGGAGGTTGGGAACCTGCAAGTTCTAATACTGAAAGCAATTACCTTTCCCTAAACGGTTTGAAATAGCAAGCACTCTCAAAGTACCTTTGATTTTATTTTACAACAGAATCTAAAACACAGAATAACATAAGCCTACAAAGACAGATCCCTGGTAAAACATACTCGAGCAAGGCTTTAACATTTGTGCATGTTTCTCTTAGAATTATGATTTATAAATGGGCATTTACTGAAATTTTTAAATCACTGTCTAAGTGCCTGCTAATACACAGAATCATCTGGGTTTCAAGCCAACTTTTTCTGTGGTCCACATGCAGAATGCAGTTCAGCACAAGTTTCCAATTGTGTTGATCAGCAAAAACTAGAGAGTCAAGACTTCAAAATCAAGAGACACACACAAACCAGAACAGTTCCATTAGGGGTACAGAAGACAGGAGACCCCAAAGAACTAGAGAGAATTATATAGCTCCATTTGTAACATTATGCACTTGAAACTGTGGGAGCCCATTTCTTTGCCAAATATAAACAAATGCAGGCAAGGTTCACTAAGACCCATGTGAAAAGTGTTGATTGAGAAAAGGCCGAGTAAAATCATGGTAAAAGTGGTCAAAATATCACCAGAAGGAAATACACACAAGCAACTGTACAGGTACTAAGAAACAAAATGGACCAGATTTGAAAAACGTGGTTTTATTTCTGTGGCACAATTCTTTGCGTGCCTATTTTTAAATCGCACTATTGGGCTAGTACCGTGTTTAAAAAGAAAGCCAAAACAAATATTAAAAGCAGATTTTTTTTTATATAAAGTATTTTATAAACTGACTGATGGAGTACAAAATATAGATGAATATAGGGCGAATTTTCTAATACCTGTATGTGTATAAATGCTACAGTGTGATGTCCAAAATCCAGAAACCTTGGGACCGAGGCCATTTAGGGTACTTCCAGAATGTCTTTGCCGAGGTAAGGGGCGAGGTCGGGCTGGGGCTTCAAGGACTGGGGTGAGGTCGGGCCGTCGAGGGCAGGCCACCAAGGTGGGGGAGTCCGGATTTTGGAACATTTTCCGGTTTCCGGACAACCCCGCCATGGATCGGCCCGGTGTCCAGATTCCGGATCATTCCGAATTTCGGAACTCCGGATTTCAGGCGCTCAACCTGTATAGGGAATATCCAATTTTCCCAATATTTTAAGTGCAATTTCAATTTACTAACATCGAGCCTTAGTATCACTGCGAAGCGTGCACTTCATTGCTTGACTTTAGAAAATGAGGGCAGCGATTTTGGTCAATATTATTTTGTCCTTTTGCCAGACGAGACTGGGATATTTCATGACTAAATCATGCAGATCTGTCACCCTCCTAACATTGAAGACATCAGGAACTTAATGGCACATGAAATTACTAGTTCAAATAAAGAGCACCAAATACAGATACCACTTTGGAATGAAAGGTCATATGGCAAAAAGGTTTTCTAAGTACCCGTCATAAATCTGGAGACGAAAGGGTGAATTTTTCCCTCCAACAGACACACCCCTCCCCACGCCCCGCACCTCCATAAGGACGATAGAAATAATGATAAAGGTTCTGCATGTATTTTGTTTTAAGTAGGCTTTGAATACCATATGTAGGAGAGTACCTTCGGGATTGAATGCATGCCAAGGTTCTCCTTATCTAGACACCAAACAGCAAATCTTTTCCATCTGTTGTTTTAGCCTTTTTAGACAATAGGTTTTTCAAAGGTTCCGAATAGCAAGATTCATTTGCAGCAGTGGCAACGTAGTCAGCTCTTTTCAGAGGCCATACCACCAACTGACGCTTGGATCAAACAGGCCTCAAAACTCTTCCCCCTCCCCCATTCTTGTAAAAAAGTGTCATTAAAATAGGAGAATAATTAGTTTAGATGCAAAAATATCCACATATCTAATAGAAAGCAAAGAAAAATCAGCATGCTGTTTACTATTCTACTTCATGAAATAATTATATATTTCTTCATTGTCTGTATCCTTCCAACTGTTATTTTTTTTAATTTTAAGTTTTAACATGCAGATTTATTCTCTTGCTCCCCAAAATTGTTCGGCTTTTAAAAGGGTCAATAAAAAAAATCTTACTATGAATTTTATTACCTTGATACAGTTGTTCCTTGTCCAATTTTATGTATTTTTAAAAATGATTTCTGATCATTACTTCCTGCCCCTTTTCATCATCTCCATCTGTTGTTCTGTTCTCTTTCTCTCTCTATGCTAGTTTCTTAAATTGTTTTACATTAACAAAAAGCACATCTATTTGAATAGGTTTAATAAAAATGGATTATTGGTAGAATTCTAAAATAACTGTTGCTTTTTTCACACAAAAGCTTTTCCTATATTTATAACTCCAAGTCGATACTAGACTCCCAAAACAAGCGCTCTACTCAAAGCTCCAACACTGCAAGCGAGTCCCAAGTGGGCAGAGGAAACATTTCAAGGACACCCTCAAAGCCTCCATGAAAAAGTGCAACATCCCCACCGACACCTGGGAATCCCTGGCCCAAGACCGCTCAAAGTGGAGGAGAAGCATCCGGGAAGGCATCAAACACCTCGAGTCTCTTCGCCGGGAGCAATCGGAAGCCAGGCACAAGCAGTGGAAGGAGCGCATGACAATCCAAGCACCCCACCCATCCCTTCAACCACTGACTGTCTCACCTGTGACAGAGACTGTAGGTCCTGCATTGGATTCCTCAGTCACCTGAGAACTCATTAGTGTGGAAGCAAGTCATCCTCGACTCCGAGGGACTGCCTAAGAAGAACTCCAAGTAATCTTCAATCTGAAACAAAAGATTTTCCCTCAACAGAAAGAGAGTCATAATGCAGTTTTTACAACTTTTCATTATAATGTGCCAGCTTAGTACGGTAGTACAGTGGTTAAATTACTGGACTAGTAATCCGGAGGCCTGGACTAATGATCCAGAGACATGAGTTCAAATATCACCACGGCAGCTGGGGAATTTAAATTCAGATGAATTTAATTAATCTGGAATAAAAAGCTAGTATCAGTAATGGTGACCACAAAACTACCAGATTGTTGTTAAAAACCCATCCGGTTCACTAATGTCCTTAAGGGCAGGAAATCTGCCATCTTACCCAGTCTGGCCTACATGTGACTCCAGATCCACAGCAATGTTGACTCTGAACTGCCCTCTGAAATGGTCTAGCAAGCCATTCAGTTGTACCAAACAGTTACAAAGGAGAGTGGTTCAAGAAGGCACCTCACCATCAGCAATAAATGCTGGCCTTGCCTGTGACACCCACATCCCATGACCCCCCCAAAAATACTGGTAGCATTTTGTCTGATTCAGAAGGTTGTGTGTTCAAGGCTCTCTCCAGGACTTCAGCACATAATCTAAAAAGACACTCCAGTTAAGTACTGAAGGAGTGCTACATTACAGGAGATGCCATCCTTCGGCCCGCAAGTAAAATCACAGCCCATCTGCCATTCGGCTGGTTCCAGTGGATGTAAAGATCCCAGGGAGGGGAATGGAATTAATGGCTGGGGCTTAATACAATGGTTCGGTCTGCCCAATGTTTAATTGGAGGCAATTCCTGTCTGGATACCAGACAAGCAGTCCGAGAACACAGAAGGGGTCGAGACAAGTGGTGGTGAGGTAGAGCTCGATGGAATCGGACATCATGGGCCGAATATTCCAGCTTCGCCGGGTCCATATGGCATGTGCATGGACCTGGCGAGGCCGGAACATTCGGCCGGTTTTCAGGGCAAGAAGCGCATGCGCTCAAAACCGGCTTTTCCAATCTGTCAAGATTTCACTTGACCGATTGAACGCATCCCCGGGAGAAGGACTTTCGCACGGGAGGGGTTGGGCTATTTGTCCAACACATGCCCAGCGAATGTCCTTCAAACTTTTACGCCTGGTACTTTTAACTGTGTAGGAGTTTTAAAAACATATAAAAATTCAATTTAATCATTCATTTTTAATGTTAAAAACCCTGTCCATTAAAGCAAGTTTATTTTTAACACTATTAAAACACAAATTTTTCTTCCAAAAATATTTATTTTTTAAAACATTTAATTACATTTAATTTCAATTAATTTTAAATAAGTGAGGTGTTTTTTTTAATTTATATTATGCTGTGTTTCTTGTTTTAGGAGTGTTTTCTCATTGACAGTAATGGGAACTCGTAAAAACAGAGCTCTCATTTTTATTAATGAGATTACTACCTAGTGATTGGTGGTCCAGGCCCACATGACTCCAGCATTTCCGTACGTTCGGGGAAGTCAACTTCCCGATTGCTGCACAGCGAATGAAGGCCTCCGACCACAATCGTTCCTCTGTGACCACCAGGTATTTTCGTTAAAAACATTCGGGTCGGAGGCGTTCGTCCGAAGGAAGCCTCCAACCGTAATTTTCCTTCCCGGGTCTTTGGATGATGTTGCAAAGGAGCAGTACGTAGATGAGAAATAGAAGATGGCCAAGGATAGAGATCGAGTGACTCCAGAGGTAACGGTGCAAGGGCAAAAAGAGAAGCCATTGCAGGGGATGCTCTGGCTATGACTGGATAGGTAAAAGTGGAACCAGGCGAAGAAAGGCCCATTCAGCTAGACAACACAAATAGAGAGGGAAGTGAGACAGAGCAGAGGAAGTGAGTGAGCACCTGTTGGAAGGAGGTGATAGAAGGAACCAGTGAGCCTGGATTTATCCAATATGTATAGGTTGAGCGTCCGAAATCCGGAGTTCTGGAATTCGGAATGTTCCAGAATCCGGATGGATCCGTGGCGGCGTCATCCGGAATCTGGAAAATGGTCCGAAATCCAGACACGCTGCCGGACTCCCCCGCTCTGCCCACCGCCAGACTCACTCCCCCGCTCCGCTTGGCACCCCCCCCCACCCGCCCCCCGCCCACCCTTTACCTCAGCCCTGGCTTTTCCAGTTTTGGGATGTCTGAAAGTAGTTCCGAAATCCAGAAATACCCGAAATGCAGAACGGCCTTGGTCCCGAGGTTTCCAGATTTCGGACACTCTAACTGTATAGGGATTTTGACACCTGCACTGCACACAAGGACAGGCAAGGTTGATCATGAACACCATGACAGGTAAAGTGAAATTATCCATAAAAACGGGTGTTCGTGGGAAATGCCATAATTAGAGGGATAGCCAACCAATTTCCAGCTGTGACAGGGAGTCACAAATGGTGTGTTGCTTCTCTGGTATAGAACACAAGAAATAAGAAATAGGAGCAGGAATAGGCCATTTGGCCCCTCGAGCCTGCTCCGCCATTCAATAAGATCATGGCTGATCTGATCATGTAGTCAGCTCCACTTCCCTGCCCGCTCCCCAGAACCCTTTACTCCCTTATTGCTCAAAAATCTGTCTATCTCCGCCTTAAATATATTCAATGACCCAGTCTCCACAGCTCTCTGGGGCAGAGAATTCCATAGATTTATAACCCTCTGGAGAAGAAATTCCTCCTCATCTCAGTTTTAAATGGGAGGCCCCTTATTATGTCCCCTAGTTTTAGTTTCCCCCATGAGTGGAAATATCCTCTCTGCATCCACCTTGTTGAGCCCCCTTATTATCATATGTTTCAATAAGATGACCTCTCATTCTTCTGAACTCCAATGAGAAAAGGCCCAACCTATATTCATAAGTCAACCCACTTCATCTCCGGAATCAACCTAGTGAACCTTCTCTGAACAGCCTCCAATGCAAGTATATCCTTCCTTAAATATGGAGACCAAAACTGTATGCAATACTCCAGGTGTGGCCTCACCAATACCCTGTACAGTTGTAGCAAGACTTCTCTGCTTTTATACTCCATCCCCCTTGCAATAAAGGCCAACATTCCATTTGCCTTCCTGATTACTTACTACCAGTTCAGAAGTGACATAACAGATAGAAAAACTTCTGCAGAGGGAGGGAAACCAGCCTGAAAAGAATAGGATTGAGGTAAGTAGGTAGGTAAGATTAAAAATGGCAGACTTTTAAGGTATTAGGATCTAGTCCGATGTGCAAAACCTCAAAGGTAACAATCTCAGAATTACTTACGGTGCTACACGCTGAACTGATTAATCAGAAACATGTTCGATACATCAAGATATGGCTAGAGAGATGTTATAGAAGAGTGGGGTTTAAATTCCTTGTATACTGAGGCAGGGAAAAGCTGTTCAGACAAGAAGGGCTTCACCTAAATTTCCTTGCAAAGAAGATAAATAGGACAGTAGGGACGATTTCATCATAAGATGGCAGTATGATATAAATAAAACAGAACAAAAAGAAAGAAAATGAACAGAGGGTGACTAGCCTGGTGTGTGTATCCAGCATTTTGTGTTTTTGTCCTCTGGCCAAGAGTCTGGACAGTCAACCAGCTCCCAGCTTCTCATGTTGCCAGTTCAGAGCAGCTAGAACATGCAACAGCTACGAATAAATCTAATTCCAGCGACCATTCAATATCTTCCCAAAGTGGTAAAAAAGAATTAAAACCCACCTTGTTCCCTTCCCCCATAAAGGCCAAACTAGAAAACTAGCAAAAGCTGAACAGCTTCAAAATAGCCATGTACATAAACACATGAGGTAGGCACACAAAGTGCAGTGTGACATGGACTTCAAAGATAGTAAAATAATTATGAGGAAGACCATTTGGCCCATCTCAATTAGTCCATCCTGAAAGATCTAAAGTATTCCCATTGCAACATCCAATTGTTTCTTAAATGATTCCAGGGTTTATGCCTCTCCTATCTGGAGTTTAATCCATACATTAATCACTCTGGGAGGAATTTTTACCCCCAAAAAAACAGGTGGGTTTGAAGCGTGGGTTAGTTAAATTGTTAAAAATCAAAATCCCAACCTGAACCCACCTCCTTCTGGTTTTAACGGAGGCAGGAGACCAATCCGCTATCAGGAGACAGGACGTCAATTTAAATATTACACTGAGGCTGGAAGCCCCTTCTTCAACCGCCATTTTCTTTTTACCTCTATCTGGTCAGGTTTTACACACTTCATAAAACTCGGCAGTTACAGCAAGGTGAGGAATGCTGCATCCAGGAGGCAAGTGCCTTTACACTTACTTTCTGGATTCATGGTCACTGCATAACCCACCCTCCGCAATCGAAGACCTGCTCATGAGGCCTCCAATCACGTTCCCGGTCCCGGACCCCATCCCCACCCCACCCACCCCGATAATCTTGAGGCTGGCCTCGATCTTCCTCACCACCCTAGAGTCCCAATGGCTCCAATCTTCCTCACCCCCCCACCCGATTGCACCCTCCCTCCTCTGTGTAGCCTAGTGCTGCAGCCCTACCCGCCCCACAGCCAGCCAGCCTCGCCGTCTGGCTGGCTGCGGGTGGGAAACAGGCTTCTGATGCAAATCAGGCCCTGCCTTAAAGTTGGCAGGCCTGCGGGAAATCCGTTCTCCTGCCTGCATCGGAAGCCGCCCCCCCCTGCCCCCAACTCACCTTCCCCATGGAAATCCAGTCCTCTATGTTAAGAATATTTTGAGGTCAGTCCTCAATTTAGCTTTTAATAGTTTCAACCTATGTACCCTTGTTCTACTCTCACAATTTAAGATGAAGTTGCCATAACTTAAATTGCTGGCATCCCCAACATCCCATCACGAGTAAAGTAGAAGATTGTGGCAAACATTGAGGGAATTCTCCTCCACCTCCAAGGTGTGATAGGTTGTCGATACGTGATGTGCAGGCACTCTTCTCCCATCTCATTCCCCCCACTTCATGCTGGCACTCTTCTTGTCCACCCCTTGTCTTGGCGGGAAATCCCTCAGCGGTTTTACAAAATAGGAATTGCCACCCATTACACAGTTCTACCTCTTGGAGCAGCATTAAGGTAGAGCTGGGAGCAACCCTTGGGGATGGAGCCTGCAGCTGTACTAATTTCTGTCTGCAAACTGACCTCAAAATATAGACAATTAGTATGTATATTTCCGTAACATTTTTCACTTCAATTTCTTCCACTTTCCCTTTTTCAATCTTCTTGCCCTTTTTTTTTTATTCACATGAACTTTTCTGTTCACACCATGTTCTAGGCCTCACCCCCTCACCCATGCTGCAATCTAGACATCTTCTCCATATTCCCTGTTGTATGGCTGGGTCTCCCTCAGGTCACCTCTCCCCTCCCTCTCTGTCCTGTTGCTGAGGCTGATCTTGCCCTTCAACTGGTAATGTGCAAGATTCTGCCTCTTTCTCTTCACCAGCATTGCACCTAACAAAACGAAGAGCTTGACTAAATGGATGTTGCACAGCATGTCCTCAGCAACTGGACTAAGGGCTTTTTCTCATATGTTAAACTGCAGGTATTTCAGTTGCCATAAGTACTTGTTCCCTTGGGTGATTCAATTGCTCCCAGTCCAAAGAAGCTGGGAGTGGTGCCAACATTTGTCTGCTAACAAAGACAGAAGGACCTCAAAATACTGACTATATGAAACACTAATAGTTGGCACATATGTCCCTGTGTTTCCCCCCTCCCCATCATGGCCCCACAGAGTCATGTTCCAACACACTGTTACTAGACAAGTCCAGTTAGAAACAGTTATAGTAGTAACTGGGGTAGCAAGCCTTCTATTTTAAAATCATAGCTGAACGTCAAAGTTATGTATAAGCATCACTGTAAATTAATAATTCTGTCTTCAGACATGCAAATATATTATACCTGTAGAATCTGTGGGTAGTCAAAGACCTGATTTTTGTGGCAGCGCTTCCTTGTGGAAGGAACACCCTCTGACAAATTGGTACATTTGTCTAGGATCAGCAGAGCGTCTCCATGCTCTGCTTCCATGGTCTCCAGCTCAGAACGATATTCCGAATGGATAGCAGTTTGTGTAGACAAAATAAAATACATCCTGTAACTGAAGAGAGATATCATAAACAATGAAACAGGATTAGTATTATTTTTCACATTAAAAAAAAGTGATGCATCTTTGATGTATGGTAGATCTGCTGTGTTGACTTTACACTTTCTGGAGATCTTTGGTGGAACCAGATGTCACTTAAAGAAACAAACACACCTGTGGTTTCTGCATTTTGGGATAAAGGGCAGCCAATATAGCAAGTCCTAATATACCGATAATGTAGGGTAATTTTTACAATATTTTCTCAGAATATGTTCTTTACATTAACATACTCCATGCTAGAATTTAACAGCATATCAGGTAAAGTTTCTGTTTTGAACACCAGTGCTTGTTTGCATCAAAGATATATCCTGCATTGAGTCCGATGAATGCTTATCACCACTTCCCATTACTGACTAGAAGTACATGTAGAATGCATTACAGCAACATTTTGCTTGACAAATTTGTTAAAATGGAAACAGGAAATTCAAATCAAGTTATAGTAAGTAATCAGCTCAGTTTGAAACTCCTGCATTCTCTGTACTGATTTAAATGTATTGTAAATTAAAGTGTATGATAACTTTTTGGTTGCTTCAGTTTGCCATAAGTTGTTATTTTGCAAAAAGTATTGCCCGTGAGACAGGTTCTTGTAGTTGAACGTAAATGAATGCAGCGAGAAGCAAAAATAAAAGACTCAGTGCTTTATGACTGAAGGAACCAGCTTCCAATAATCTGTGAGGTCCTTTTTAGTGATCATTGTAAGCCAAACAGTGGGAGGTTATTGCTCGGATTTTCACTGCAAGCTGGTAGCAATTTCACTATAACAGCAGTTTTATTCCTTTCAATTATATACTAAATGAATTGCAACATTGGAATGTTTTCTGCATAGGTTCCCCACAACCAAGTTCACTTTGCTAAGGTGGGGGAAGGGGCATAGTTTATTTTCCATAAATGCAACATACAACGTAGAAGGAGAATTTTTTAAATCCTTAAAATAGACTACCAGACTATGAAAACTGCCCAACACAATCTGAAGTACATTTTGAATCTTATATCCATTGTCAAAATAAGAGTACTGTACTGAAAATAAAAGTGTAACTCTAGCAATGTAGTTGTTGACTCTTACCCGGGTAGCTTCTCGGGTAGATGGACATCTGCAGACAATGGACTAAAAACTGGAATGCTAACATCATAACCCTGTCGATAGGTCCACGTGGAGAAGCCTCCACCAGCAAGGAGGGCTCTTTAAAAAAAAAAGAGAAATAAATTAAAAACATATCTACAACTTAGATCCCTAAAACAATTACCGAGTATAGAAACGTCTCAGGTAAATGGATCCCGAACACGAGACACAAAAGGGAAGAGGGTCAAGACTCAGAAGGGGTAAAATCACAGTCGAAGAGAAGCGTATGAGAGCATTTTTAAAGGTGGAGATACCAATGAAAGCAGTTCCAGCGGAAACTACTCAATTTTAGGAACGTTTTGAATGCCTAGCCTGCATCTTAGAAAGTAAGGAACATATGCCAAAATATCTTGCTTGTTAGGATTCTAAAATTACTGCCTTGTATTGTGTAATTTATACTAAATTTACCTTGCACTTACCTGAGATTACATATATTTATAGCAACCAACAGCTCCATTCTTATCTTTGTGCAGTAATCTGACCAGGTGATCAAATACCTGCTAATGTATCTACCTATTCATAATAATGTAGGTAAATATTACAACTTTATAGGATTACACCCAATTTATTGCAGAAAAAAATACAAGGGTTAAAACATCACAGTTTTATGCCATGAGCACTGTTCTCAGACCCTGTACAAAAACAAAAAAGGTAACGTTCAGCAAGCACATGGCCAGTGCAATTTATATTGCATTGGTCTTAAACATTCTGAATGCAGTATAATGGCGCCCGCTTAATTGTAACCACTCGGAACAACCTTGCAACTTTTGATAAAGCAGGTAATTTCTATAAAGCGGGAAGCAACACAAATGAAGGCTGGTCTGGTGCATAACAAACAATCTGCCTAAATTTCGTACATCTTACCACATGGGTGAATACAGTTTTAACATCTTCGAAAAGTCTCATCTCAATCGCAATTGTAAATAAATTGGAAAATGCATGGCGGAAAGTTCCGGTCAGCCGCCTGGAATCATTATTGGAAAAAATCCATCCCATAGCTCCATACTTGCGGTTGAAATGGGGAGTACGGCGATAACACAGAAACATAGCAATACCCTTCAGAGATGCCATCATTTATTATAACCCTAAATCAGTTCAATCTTTTGGTACAGGGAAACCTGTAAAATAGGGACAACTAAGGGGCTTGCATCAGGTGTTCTTTATTTTCAGGCATCCTGATTTTCAAAATGGCCATACTACATACAGTAAAAAGGAGAAGCCAAATATCCCGGGGTTGGATGCACCTCCTGCAACATTCCTTTTTTTTTTTAAACCCTCACCTGGAATCGTGCTCAACTCAAGCCCCGTCAGTGGGATATGATTTCAGTTCATTTTCTGTTCGTTGAGTTTCCCAATTTGTTGCGATCCCAGGGTTCTTTTCCATTGAGGGAGAAATGTCTTGATCCTGGGATCTGCCACATTGGCAGCCTGTGTAGGGTGAGGTGGCTGTTGTAGGGCCAGAGTGTCTGGGAGAGCCCAGCCAAATTGGAGCAGAGGTGGAGGAATTAAATGTCCTGCAGACTCCTGTCTTAATAAAGCGATACATCCCCACTGACACCTAGCAGTCCCTGGCCAAAGAACGCCCCAAGTGGAGGAAGTGCATCCGGGAGGGCACTGAGCTCCGAGAGTATCATTGCCAAGAGCATGCAGAAATCAAGCGTAGGCAGCGGAAGGAGCGTGCGGCAAACTAGGCTCCCCACCCTTCAACCACTGTCTGTCCCACCTGTGAAAGAGACTGTGTTCTCGTATTGGACTGTACAGCCACCTAAGAACTCATGCTAAGAGTGGAAGCAAGTCGTCCTCGATTCCGAGGGACTGCCTATGATGATGATGATTACTTTGGTCTTGGTGCTTTAGTTGCAGAGTTTCTTCTATTTTATTTGTAAACTAATTGCTTATTACTTTGTGCTTTGTTTGGTGCTTGAAATGTAGTTACTTGCGCCAATTCCTTAACTGTAGTGCGGACAAAAGTGGACACATACACTGCCCTAAGTTAGTTTAGTACAACTTTTTTCTGTCCAAATTGGCATAAACAGTGTAAGTGGCTGGGAACGCCGCCTTTTGAAAAAAAAATGACCTAACAAAAAACCTAACTAAATCACTTACACTGGCGCAAATTAAATGGCCATATTTGCAACTAAAAAGATACACCAGAAAAAAAATTACACCAAAAAAAACGGTGCAACTCATGGGGAAATTTGGGCCGCGCCTAGAACGGCGCAGCCCCGACCTGGACACCCATTTTACGCGCCACAAAGTGCGCCTAAAAAAAACTTCTGTATTCTACGGCTCCCTGCTGGTCCCCTTGAGTCAGGCGCGGCGCAGCAGGAGCTGTAGGGGGCGGAGCTAGGTCCCTGCACTGAAAACAGTGCCGGGACCTCTGCACATGCGTGTGCAGTAGCTCCAGGCGCCCAAAACTGTGTGGGAGTCTTGGGCCCGGCCCGTTCAGTCTCCCTCCTCCCCTCCCCTTTCTTCTCCTCCCCCCCTTCCACTTCTCCTTCTCCTCCCCCCCTTCCACTTCTCCTCCTCCTCCTCCTCCCCCCCCTTCCTCCTCCCCCTCCCCTTCTCCTCCTCCCCCCCTTCTCTCCCATCCCTCCCCCACTCTCTCTCCCCTCCCCCCCTCTCTCCCGACTCCCCCTCCCCTCGCTGTCAGAAACACAGACACTGACAGACAGAGAGTGAGAGACACAGACAGACAGACAGACAGACAGACAGAGAGATAGAGAGATAGAGAGACTGACAGAGACACAAGGGGGAGGCGGGGGGCGCATCCCAGCATGCTGTTGGAGGGCTCCCGGTGCTGCAGTCGGTAAGTAGAAAATGTTTTTAAAAAATATATTTCTTATTAATTTTTTTGATTGATTTATTGGTTGATTTATTGATGTTTTTATCATTTATTATTGATGATGGCTCTTTATTTGTAAAACTGAAGTGTTTAATGTTTGTAAACTTCCCTTTAAACGCCCCCGCCCCCTCATTCCCTACGCCCGATTTGTAACCTACGCCTGATTTTCTGAAGTGTAGACAAGATTTTTTCGAGCGTACAAAAATATTCACTTACTCCATTCTAAGTTAGTTTGGAGTAAGTTTTCACTGCCGAAACTTTGAAAACAGGCGTAAGTGGCCGGACACGCCCCCTTTTGAAAAAAAAATTCTGTTCCAAAGTGAAACTGTTCTAACTGACTAGAACTGGAGCAAACTAAATATCGAGAATTTGAATTTCTAAGATAATTCGTTCTACACCAGTTGCTCCAAAAAATCAGGAGCAACTGAGGCCGAAACTTGGGCCCAATGTCTCTAAATGTCAGCAGACTTTACATACTAGGTGGTTTTCAAATGGTTTATGAAGAAATTTGAGTCCTTGTGTCTTTTATACAGATATTTATACTTGCCTTGTGTGGGTGAAATACTGGATAACTATCAGTTCGACTTATTAGTGAACCTGCTGTTTACAACATCATCTCAATTATTAGTAAAGAAATCTCAATATCAAAACTTTCCTGCATTTGTGATTAAGCAAGTCAGCTTGCACCTAAAATACCACAAGCGTTAGATAAAATGTATTCTCTTTTTAAGTGAGAAGGAATATATATTTACCACTTATGCTCAGAGTAGCTGATGCAAGATGTGTTTTACTCTGTTTCCTGCTTGTGAAAAAAATGACCATAATGTACTACTATTGGATTCATATTCACCTCTGAAGGAAAATTCTTCTGGAGCAGACTATCTGAGCAAACACATGTTAAAATACCTTCAATGTTTTTTTTTTATATAGAATGTCATAAGTGAGAAAAAAAATGGTATCTGACAGATCAGTGAGGGCCATTATATTTCTGCTGACTCTGTTCCTTATCTCCCCAAGTTCTAAACATGGCTCTAGATCAAATTTAAACTGGTACTTAAAAAAAAATGCACATTATAAAATGCAAAGTTGTGTGCCTCTTCAGGACTTTTCAGCATATGTATTTCTACTTCAATTCTTCCAACTGGAACTTTCTAAAAAAGTATACATCTTTCTTTTAGAAAGCTCCACCTGGACTGCATGATGTCTGCTCATATTTATGAATTTCAAAAGGAAAAAAAAACCTTTCCTGTGACAAATATTACAATATGTGCAATTAAGGCAATTCATACATGAATTAGAATGCTTCCAGCTGAATTCAAAGCAAGATACTTACAGCAGTTGAGTATTATTTGCAATTTTTCTTCTCTTTACATTGGATTCATCTTGAACCCCTTCCATTCCCCAGCACAAGGACAGTTTAATGCACTTGCTGAGCTACTGATGCAAGTTTTTAAATTGATACAATTGAGAATCTAGTTGGCAGAAGATTGAGATACAATAGAGCTTAGAGAAAGAATTGGTAGTGGCATTTTCTTGACTACTGCACAAAGATTTTACGAGTAAATGTTTATGCAACAGATGGCTCAGTGTCTTACTCAGTTATTTATATATATTTGCTTCCTCACTTTCTGTGCTCTATCACCTCTCAGTATTTCTGTTCCCACTTCATGTCTACTCTAAAAAGACAAGTAAAGGTCTTACTTTCCATGTTTAGAAGAAACTTCTATCCTTTAAAACATATATTTAGGTAGCTAATTGAGCCACATTTTTGTCAGATCAGCTGTTTGGACATCTGTTTCATGGTATTTTTTTTTAACTTCCTGCTTGAAAGTCCAGTGCTACAAACAGAAGATATTTTCACATATGGAATAAACTAATAAATTACAACAGGGGCAAATCATACAGTCTATAGGTGCATGAAGTTCACCCACTGAAGCCAAGAGCAAGGCTACCGGTGAGGTTTGGGCCTTAAAGTTTATTCTGCCAATAACGCAAGTGAAGAATGCAAGTTAAATGTAGTACCACGTTTAAATCCCATACTTGGACAATGGGCTTGAATGGTGGATAGGCCTTCAGATGCTCCAAAACAAACCTAAAAATCATGAATCTTCCTGCATGAAGTTCTCAGTCACAAATATGTAGATTGCCCCAACGACTGCCACATTTATTCTGATGGAGCTAAATTACAGTCCTTCAATGAGCAAGTCCTGAAGGTTGTGTAATACTTGCACGAAGAATGTAGCTAAGTCTAAATCTCAGTCACCATTGGAAGTGGGACAGATTCAAATTGCATTCACATTTTTGAAGTGAAGATTTGCACAAAACTTGAAACACGGTCATAACACAAAATTCAATGCGTCCTCTTAGCAGCCAGGGCATCCCTGCAAACCAGTTGGGCTTCAGTGGTAAAGTATATAGGCTAGTTATCTCAAAGTGCATTTTGCGGCATGAGATTAGCTAAAGAGGATTCAGCAACAATCTTGCAATTGAGACGAACGAGATCACTGCAATAATTCTCTTAAGTAGGATTTGATATCAATGAACTGTAGTGCCTGCCACGAGTTTCTTAGATGGATTTGTACAACAGTGAATCAGCCATTCGACAGGTATATTCTGACTAACATTCTAAAAGCTGCTCACGCAAAAGGTAATGTTTTGAGTGTTGAAACTCTATTTTTCCAGGTTTGCTAGTCTCAGTGTAACAAACATTTAAGATGGCTGCCTCCATCACCCTAAAAGAAAGGCCCTAAAGTTGGCAAGTGATGAACTGCACAGGTTTCCTTGGTCAGATCAAGCGACTTCCCATGGTAACTGCTTTGTTTTGTATTCAATACCAAGGGCAGTGTAGCCACAGCTTCCAAAAAGACTATAGTATGTACAACGAGCACAAAAGCCTGCCCTTGTCGGTCTCAACTAATCCTTGCCTAACCACTAATCTTAAGTCATTCAAATGACTCCAATCCCCAACCCCCATCTTTTATTTAGAGAGAGAGGATCAATAGCAACTTCAGAATGATCATGTTATATAATTCCAACAGAAGGCATGATTACAGAATTAAAACTTTATATAAAATCAAAAAGCAATATGGGAATCTGTTCCACATGCCTGCACAAGGATGCAAACTCATTTTTATCAAGTAGTAGGTGCACAAGGTTATCAGAACAAGTTGTGCAACTCAGCACTGCAAAAGAACTCTGTCCAAGCTCCCTGAACTGTTATGAATATTTATTTGGCCAGTAATGAGAGAATATGGTTGTTTAGCCTTTTTAATTAAATTTCAGAACTAAATTCAGTTAGTTTCTATTTAGGGACTTTTGTTACATGGTTTATGAGTTCTTAAAATCAGTATTTTGTGAGGTTGTTAGAGAATCAATTATTGAGTAGCAAATTTGAACATTTCTAAGATAAAGACACATTCATAGAATTTTACAGTAATGAAGAGGGCCATTCAGCTCATCATGCCTATACTGGTTCTCAAAGACACACCCCCTGTCCTGTTCCACATACACTTTTAAATTCTTCTTTCCAAATATTAATCTGCTTTCCTTTTAAAAACTACTTTGGGTTCTGCTTCCACTACTGTTCCTGGTAGGATATGCCGGGGTAAATTTAGTTCTGGGTGGTAGCACATATCAGATGATAGGGAACGACAGCCTGTTTTACACCCGCCTGATTTTCTTTTACATAGGCTTCAATCAGGCTGCCTATAAATTCAATTGTTTTACTCTCGTCTGGTTTTGCTACCACAGAAGACCAATTTCACCCTGTCCATGTCCTGACATCCCCCGACAAAATTAATTAAAAAAAATTCTAACCTCTCTCTTTGCTGCTTCAGTAATCATCTTAAATTTATGCTCTCTAGCTACCAACTCAAATTAGTTTTTCCTGAATTACCTCATCAAAACCCTCAATTTTGAACACTATCAAATTGCGACACATAGTTTGTTATTTCCTGAAAGAACTTTATTTAATTTGTCAATCATGACTTGCCTTTAAGAAATCTATACTGTGTCCTTAGTTAAGCAATGTCTTTTGAGTTGAATATTAATGTTATCCTGTATTATGGCCTCTAGAAGTTGATCCATTATTGACATTATACTGATTGGCCTCTAGTCACCTGACTTATCCCTTTCTTCCCTGTTGAACAGAGATGTTACATTGGCAACTCTCTAGTTCTCTGGCACACATCATATCCAAGGATATTTAAAAGATTGTAGTCAAAGCCTCTATTATTTGCCTGTGACACCCGCCCCATTCATTTTCACTGCCACACTCTTCTGTGAACATCGAGACAAAGCGCTCATTATCTCCACCAGTCCTTCATCCTTGGTTATCCTTAATCAGCTTTACACTTCATCTATGTTTGTCAAATGGGCTTACTGACTATTTTCCTTCATTACCCTTTCTTCATATCACATCAACTATGGACAGTTTATTCCATAGCAGCTCACCAGTGGAGGAAGAGGTGGCAAGAGAAAAAAATTCTAGGTGAACAAATTCATTTAATTTAATTTAGGTATGCCCAAAATGAATGGGCAAGAATTTGCGGTCTCCCTGATGTAATCTCATCGTAATCCATTTGAAAGGCCCTGCAACTTGTGGGTTTCCGCATGTACGAAATCTGGAACTTGCGATCTGTCAAGATACGCCTTCACAGATCATCCAAACTGCATGGAAAAGCAGTAATGCTGGCGCAGAGTTGGGCTATTTGCCCAACAACTGCCCACAAAACTTTTACAGCTGGTAAAAGCAGGGGTAGGGCCTGCTTTTATCAGCCTAAGGGTATATACAAGCCTTAGATTAAACATTTAAAAAAAATTATGCACACACTTTAAATGAGTTTATCTAAATATTATGTTTGAAATTATTTATCAAAAAATTAAATTTTTATTGAGCTTGGTGCAATGAAAGGAGTTACGAACAAGATTGAAATTCAGTACATTTATATTTATTAGAACTGTGTAAATTGTATAATTATTTGGGGGATTCTATTGGATCTCATTAGGGGATTCCCTTTGTAAATGATTGCAACGGAATCCTCCTTTGTGATTGGAGGACCGGGCCCACGTGATCCAGGGACGCTTCTGTGCGGCTTTACGCTGACATCTGCCTGGAGGCCCAATACCGGCGCTCTCCGCAGCCTGAACAGCAGGAGGCAAGTTTGGATTTGTTTCGCGGGTTGGAGGCATACTCCCAAGGTATGCCCCCAACCGCAATTTCTACCACATTTTATATAATAAATAAAATGACTTTCTAACTTGTTAACCAATTGGAATAAAATTCTCCCTCAATCAAGACTACACAGGACTGCGCCTCATTGAAATGCACAATGTAATCTGTGTTTCAAACCCCTATAACTGCGGAATTTATAAAATGTTAATGGCCCAAGGCAGAAGGAAGAACCTTTTAAGTATTATAACCTACTGGAAGGGATGTCCTCCTGCTTTACATGCTGATGCATCAATTTGTCATAGGGATGAAGCATTTAAACTCCACAATCAAGCACACTAAGCTTTCATGTTTCTATGGTTTCACATTATAAAAATCACTTCGAAGTGAAAAAATATGAGTAACATTCCCTGCAAAAAATAAACCATACGGTGTGGCTCAGTGTCAAATTTTGTTTGATAATACTCCTGAAGAGTACCTTGAGACGTTTTACTATGTTAAAGGCACTATTTTAATACAAATTGTTGTTGATCAGAGATCAAGATATAAAAAGAAACTAATACAAAAGCAAAATACTACGGATGCTGGAAATCTGAAATAAAAACAGAAAATGCTGGAAATACTCAGCGGCACAGGGCAGCATCTGCGCAGAGAGAAACAGTTATCGTTTCAGGTCGATTTAGGTAAAATTAACGTTACAGGGACTAACAAAAGGTCATTGACCTGAAACCATGGGCTGGAAATTGCAGCCTCGCTGGGTGCATACCAAGTGCGCACAGACCAGGCGAGGCCTCGCAAAAGCCGGTTCTCGGGACGCAGTGCGCATGTGCCAAGAACCTGCTTTTCCGATCTATCAAAATTTCTTGAGAGATTCTACGCAGGAAGGACATCCGTGCAGCAGAAATTTGCCCAACTCATGTCCTTCAAACTTTTATGCGTGGTAAAAGCAGGCGCATAGCTTACTTTTACCAGCGTAACACTTTTAAAACAAAGAAAAATTAAATTTAATCATTCAGTTTTATATTTAAAAACCCTGTCCATTAAGGCAAGTTTATTGTTAACCCTATTAAAACACACTTTAAAAAAAAAAAATTCCCCCCCTTTTTTTTCCCTAAAACATTTAATTACAATTCATTTTAAATAGGAGGTATTTTTCTATTTCTTGTGCTGTGTTTTGGTGTCTTAGGGGGTTATCATCATTGACAGTAAAAGGAGCCCATACAAACGGAGCTCCCATTTTTATCAATAATATTGCAGTGATTGGTAGTCCAGGCCCACGTGATTCCAGCAGATGCGTTCATACATGGAAGACATCTCCCTGTACACTGCGCACAGTGAATGAAAGCCTCAGACCGGAATCCTACGTTCCTCTGGGACCAGTTTTGTAGATTTTTTTCGGGTCCAAGGCATTCGTACAAAGGAAACCTCCGACCACAATTTTCGGCCCATTAACTTTTTTTCTCTCTCCACAGATGCTGCCTGAACTGCTGAGTATTTCCATCATTTTCTGGTTTTATTTTATATTAAAAATAAATTGTTCACAGATGCTCCAGTCTAAAAGGCACACAAATGTGGATATTACTGTTCTGAATAAAAATACACAAAATACAAACATTAATTCTAAGTCTGTAACAAAGCTTTGTGCGCATTTTTTGGTTTTGCAACATTCTAATTAATAAACACAACGGTGAGCACTGAGCCACAAGATTTCAGATCTAAGCACTTCCCTAACGTACAAAATTCCACCATAACAAAAAATAAATGTATACAAATACAGGTTGAACCTCCCTTATCTGGCAACCTCGGGACCTGGCCTGTGCCGAAGAAGGGATTTTGCCGGATGAGGGGAGATCAGCTGCACCCCCCCCCCCCCCCACCCTCGGAGGGAGCGCTGTGGGGAGGAGCAGTCAGCCCGAGGACTGTGGCTGCAGGAGTTTCAGCAGGGTGATGAGGAGGAGGCAGCCAATAATTCCGGCATCGAAGATCAAGATTATATTGGTGAGTACCCTGTACTAATTTTAAAAAAAAGTATCATCTGAGACTGGGAGTGTGGCGGTGTTTCGGGGCTGGCTGACTGGGGGCTGGAAGTGTGGCTGTGAGGAAGGCCGCAGGGAGGAGATCTGCAACAGAAACATTGATCTACAACAAAATGATAAACAACAGAAAAATAGATAATAATTTGAAAAATAGATAATCACAATCGCGGGAGTCAGCACGCAAGGAAGGATTTTGACTGGCTACGTTCTGTCCATGCCCCACCCGGGAATGGTGCTGGATGAGGACTGGTGCCGGATAAAAGAGTCCTGTATAAGAGATATTCAACCTGGAGACACCTGTATATATAGATTTCATACTGAAAAATGAGACATCACAAAATCAGCTGTTGATGTAGACTTTGGTACCTGGACACTGTATACAAAGGAGAAAATAAATATTTAAAAAGGGCAGGGAAAGGGAATTGAACATATTTTCTCAGAGAACTCGCAAAAGTACAATGGGCAGAATGGCCTACATCTGTGCTGTAAAATTTACTGATTCTGTAACTCAAAGTTGAATGTTATTCTGGTACAAGTGGAAGAAATTAAATTATTTTGGGGTTACAGTAAAGTAAAGCTTTCAAGGAAAGTTAAGCCATAAATTAGAATTCGGAAACCTTGCTTGTTGGAAAATTGGATCATTTTCCCTCAGTCGTGCACAGTATTATTTTTATTTATATTCTATAAACATACTCTTAAAAATGAAAACAAATTGGTTCTAAAATGCTCCAGGAGCTTTGTGTTTTTAAAAAAAAACCCCGCAACCGATCACAGTTTTGCGTTTTATTTATTAAAGGCAGCGCATTACAAAGTCACAAGATTAATGCAGAATTAAAACCACAATTAGTTATAAAAATGGAAATACAGTACCAAAAATCAGGCGAGTTACTAGGGGATTTCCAGCTTTTATACCCAGACATGAGTCAGTGCCCTCAGTAGACAAGGGGATAGGAAGAAAAATTCTGCAGTCTGTCTACAATTGCTGTTGTTCCTATTTTTGTCACGAATATATATAGCAACACCCAGTGGACTACTGTGGCATTGCAGTGATTGCTGTGTACAACAATAAAGAGGGAGTCACCGGACAGGCTTCCTGAAGTTATCAGCCATCTTAAAAGCCTGTGTGTGTTTGTGCGCTCACACTGAAAATATAACATTGGCGACGAAAGATAGGATCGTCGGATAACCTAGCTGAAATTTTTGTTGGTGGATGATTCAGCCAACTTTGAGAGCTTCTCTGTTTTGATTGATAGCTAAAAATCCAAGGTAAATTACAAGTAAAGTTGGCTGAACTGCCAGAGTTCAGATGGCTGCGCCTATGGGAATACGCTTGAGGGAGTTTCAACGCGATCGTGAAAGTTTGAGCATATGTGAAGCGGCTAGAAGAGTTTTTCACCGCAAATAGTATCATCGAAGTCCCTGATGATGAAAACCATAACTGGGTGGTGTTGGAAAGAAAACGGGCTATTTTCTTAACTGAAGCAGAGCCCGATGTGTCTGAAACCCTGAAAAATGTGCTTGTGCCCGTAATGCCAAAGTACACATCACTTAAGCAGATTCAATACTACTGTTCTGAGCCCCGGGAAATTGCTGAAAATTATCATTTCGGAATAAGAGATCAGTTAACCGACGAAAGTATGTGAGTACATTGTAGCATTAAAAAAGATATCTATTCACTATAATTTTGGAAACTTTCAGGACCGAGCATTGCGTGACCACTTTGTTTGTGGAATGAAAAATGATGCGATCAGAAGAAAGTTATTGACAACTCCTAACTTGACTTTTAATTTAGCTTGTCATACAGCTATGTCAATGGATATGGCCGACCAATATTTCTGAGAATTTTGTACTATTTCCAGTCGTCAGACAACTGAGGTGAATCGCCTGCAGGTTAAAAGTAAAAGGCAGTTGGGCTCCAAGGTCTCAGCAACTGGCAAGGGTAACAGAGCATTGAAGTCATGCTATCGGTGCCTGGGACAACACATTGCATTTACAATGGACAACATTTTGAGCAGAGTGTTTCTTCTGCAGGAAAACTGGGCATCTTGCCGACTGAAGAGTAAACCAACTTTCAAAGCTACAAGTAGAAATCCCCAGAGACTACATAGCATGGAAGAAAAACAACAGGACGAGGAGGTTTTAGAGCTACACATTATCAGGAGCATGAGGGTAACTAACAGTGATTCGAAAAGTATCATCCACGTAGATGTTGCAGGAACCATGATACCCATGGAAAATCAACACTGGCGCATCCATGAGTGTGGTACCGGAATTGCTATACCTTGAAAAATTGCGTGATTTCCCATTGGAGAAATCCAAGATAGAGCTGCAAGGCTACTTGGGAGAGAACATTCCTGTGGTAGGTTGTATCATCGTACCGGTGAAATTCAGAACTTGCCTCTTAGTAGTGGCAGGAAACAAGCCTGCCTTACTAGGAAGAAATTGGTTGGGATCACCGAAGCTGGATTGGAGTGAGATTTTTCGTTTTGAAACGAGATTTGCATTAAAGGATGATGTCATCGAGAAGTATCCAAAGCGTTCTGCGAAACAGGCAGTCCGATCCATAGCTTCAAGGCGAGTGTCAGGGTACAGAAGGACATAGAAACATAAAAACATAGAAAATAGGTGCAGGAGCAGGCCATTCAGCCCTTCTAGCCTGCACCGCCATTCAATGAGTTCATGGCTGAACATGAAACTTCAGTACCCACTTCCTGCTTTCACGCCATACCCCTTGATCCCCCGAGTAGTAAGGACTTCATCTAACTCCCTTTTGAATATATTTAGCGAATTGGCCTCAACTACTTTCTGTGGTAGAGAATTCCACAGGTTCACCACTCTCTGGGTGAAGAAGTTTCTCCTTATCTCGGTCCTAAATGGCTTACCCCTTATCCTTAGACTGTGACCCCTGGTTCTGGACTTCCCCAACATTGGGAACATTCTTCCTGCATCTAACCTGTCCAAACCCGTCAGAATTTTAAACGTTTCTATGAGGTCCCCTCTCACTCTTCTGAACTCCAGTGAATACAAGCCCAGTTGATCCAGTCTTTCTTGATAGGTCAGTCCCACCATCCCGGGAATCAGTCTGGTGAATCTTCGCTGCACTCCCTCAATAGCAAGAATGTCCTTCCTCAAGTTAGGAGACCAAAACTGTACACAATACTCCAGGTGTGGCCTCACCAAGACCCTGTACAACTGTAGCAACACCTCCCTGCCCCTGTACTCAAATCCCCTCGCTATGAAGGCCAACATGCCATTTGCTTTCTTAACCGCCTGCTGTACCTGCATGCCAACCTTCAATGACTGATGTACCATGACACCCAGGTCTCGTTGCACCTTCCCTTTTCCTAATCTGTCACCATTCAGATAATAGTCTGTCTCTCTGTTTTTACCACCAAAGTGGATAACCTCACATTTATCCACATTATACTTCATCTGCCATGCATTTGCCCACTC
The DNA here is from genome assembly GCF_044704955.1 of Pristiophorus japonicus. Lineage (NCBI taxonomy): Eukaryota > Metazoa > Chordata > Chondrichthyes > Pristiophoridae > Pristiophorus > Pristiophorus japonicus. The sequence goes on from NC_091990.1 coordinate 148,666,540, forward strand.
ACCTAACCTATCCAAGTCACTCTGTAGCCTCATAGCATCCTCCTCGCAGCTCACACTGCCACCCAACTTAGTGTCATCCGCAAATTTGGAGATACTACATTTAATCCCCTCGTCTAAATCATTAATGTACAATGTAAACCACGGGCAACGAAGGTTCACCGGACTGATCCCTGGCCAGGGAGGGCTCGTCCTCCGAGGAGAAACTGGGCCAGCACTCGTTGGAGTTGAGAAGAAAGGAGAGGCGACATCATTGAGACGTGTGAGATTCTGAGAGGGACTGGAGAGGGGCTCGGTGCAGAGACAACGTAAGAATTAGCAGCAGGAGTCGGCCATTCGGCCCCTCGAGCCTGCTCCGCCATTCAATGAGATCATTGGCCGATCCGATCTTGGCCTCAGCTCCAGAGGTTGTTTCCCCCCACTCGTGGGGGAATCTAGAACTAGGGGGGCACAGAGTCTCAGAATAAGGGCTCGCCCATTTAGGACGGAGATGGAGGAGGAATTTCTTCTGGTGAATCTGTGGAATTCTCTGCCCCAGAGAGCTGTGGGGGCTGGGTCATTGAATATATTTAAGGTGGAGATGGACAGATTTTTGAACGATAAGGGAGTGAGGGGCCGGGCGTGGAAGTGGAGCTGAGCCCAAGATCGGATCAGCCGCGATCTTATTGAATGGCGGAGCGGGCTCGAGGGGCCGAATGGACGTGAGATCAATTTACTGCAAGCCACATCCCGTACCATATGCACTCAAGGAGGAAGTTGAGCAAGAACTCAAAAGACTAGAGACTGAGAACATTATCTCTAAGATAGATCGATGTAATTGGGCTACACCCATTGTTGTTGTACCCAAGTCTGATGGTAAGGTAAGGTTGTGTGGTGATTATAAAGTAACCGCAAACCAGGTTCTAGAGGGTAATCTTCCCAATACATTGCCTAATGTAGGAGATTTGTTCACAACAGACAGGTGGTCAGATCTTACCAAAGTTGGATCTTACGAATGCCTACTTACAACTTGAACTAGATGAGGAGTCCAGGTCATGCTTGACTATAAATACTCATCTAGGCCGATATCAATTTAATAGGCTACCATTTTGAGTATCTTCCGCCCCCGCCATATTCCAAGGGGTGATGAACCAGATTTTGCAAGGTATTGAAGGGGTAGTATGTTATTTAGATGAGACACTAATTTCAGCCACAAACAGGCAAATTCATAACATATTGAATGAAGTCCTCAAATGGCTAGAAGCACAGAGTACGAGTGACTGCACGCAAGTGTGAGTTATTTCAAAACTCAGTGGAGTACTTAGGGTACAGAGTAGACAAAGATGGTTTACATCCAACCAAGGGAAAGCTGGATGCAATCAGAAATGCACCCACTCCCAAGAATGTCACTGAACTTCAATCATTTTTGGGTCTTTTGAACCATTATGGGAAGTTCCTACCAAAGTTAGCTACAGTGTTACATCTACTGAATGAACTATTGAAAAAACAGGTCCATTGGAAGTGGTCAGAAGAATGCGACATAGCATTCAAGGAGTGTAAAAGCAAATTGGTAGAGAGCACCATGTTGGTTCACTGTGACATATGTAAGGAGATCAAGCTAGCATGTGACGTCTCTCATGGAGTCAGGGCAGTGATCTCTCATGTACTACATAGTGGGGAGGAGAGACCAATTGCTTTTGCTTCACGCACTCTCAGTGCCACTGAGCGTAATTATGCGCAAATCGAAAGGGAAGCTTTGGCATTAATTTTTGGGGTCAAGAAGTTCCACAAATACTTGTACGGTCGTAAGTTTACCATCGTTATGGACCATAAGCTCCTGACAGCAATCCTTCATCTAAAGGCCCCAGTTCCAACATTAGCTGCAGCCCGAATGCAGAGATGGGCTTTGATTTTGTCAGCATATACATATGATATTGAATACAGACAGACAATCAGCTGATCACAGTAATGCTGATGCTATGTCTAGATTGCCTTCCCCATCACGAGTTACACCCGATAAGGAAGAGTTGTTCTATCTTTCATACACTGATGAACTACCAGTCATAGCTGAAGAGATTGGTACAGCAACCAAACGTGACCCAGTTATGTCAAAGGTGTATGATTACATCACAAATGGCTGGCCAAACCAGGTAACAGACAAAGACATTCATCCATTCTTCTTTCGTAGGAATGAATTATCAGTCAATAAAGATTGTATCATGTGGAGTGCAAGAGTGGTTATGCCAAATAAATTCAGTTCCAAATTATTAGGAGATCTTCATGACCAGCACCTGGGAATGTGCTTGTCCAAGAATTTTGCAAGCAGTTACATATGGTGGCCAGATCTAGATTAAGATACAGAGTACATCGTCAGTGTACAACATGTCAATCAGTAAGCAAGAATCCACTATCAGTACGATTACAGCCATGGAAATGGCCTCCCAAGGTGTGGCAAAGGTTACATATTGATTTTGCTGAGCTGGAAGGACAACAATTGTACATTGTGATTGATAGCCATTCAAAGTGGGTTGAGGTGTTTCCAATGCGGAAAATAACAAGTAAAACATTAGACATTTTGCGAAGACTATTTTCTTCATTTGGCCTCCCAGAAGAAATTGTTTCTGATAATGGACCACAATTTTGTTTATAAGAATTTACACAGTTCATGAGCAAAAATTGTGTGAAACATACCAAGGTTCCACTGTACCACCCTGCTTCAAATGGCGCAGCAGAGTGCACAGTAGAAATTGTAAAACGTGCCCTCATCAAACAGATGTTGGATCCAAAGCCAAAGAAACGACAGTTGTCATTAGACCACAAATTGGCTAATTTCCTAATTACGTTTCTTAATACTCCTCATACAACTACTGGTAGAACACCAGCAGAGTTCTTTGTCAAATGACAACCACGAACCAGATTCTTCTTGTCAATGCCAAACTTGGCACAGCCCGTAGAAGAGAAACAATTAAGACAGAAAGAGAATCATGATAGAGGCAGAGGAAAAGAGGGAAGTGTGAAATTAAATCAGGTGGTGAGAGTGAAGAACCATCACCATAAATGGTTAAAGTAGTCATCAGGAAGAGTGGCGAATATATGTGGTCCTTGCACATATTTGGTCAAGACGTTTGATCATGGACAGATTAGATTTGTTCACATTGATCATATTTTACCTACAGATGTGGAAGGAGTTGAAGGTTGGAATGATTCGATTATTTCTGATTTATCAGATAGTTTTGATACGAGTAGAGTACCAGTAGCATATCCTACATCAAATGTACTAGAAACAAGTCTAAGAGAGTGTCAGAATTTAAGTGCGAGTCAGAGTCAGGCAGACAAACAGTCTGAAGTTGTAGAGAGTTCAAATGTAAATCAAGAGCATCCCTTGGAGGAAAACTTTCCTCAGGATCAGCCTAGAATGAGTCGAAGTTCGACACTATGTTTGGAAGGTTCTGTTCAACAGCAAAGGTATCCTCTTCAAAACAGAAAACAAGTGGTTAAGCTTGATTTGCAAATATGGCAAAATAAGTCCATATCTTTTGTTATGTATAACCGTACAAATTATGTATGTTGATTGAAGAAGTAATTATAACAAACATTCAGGAGGGAGAAGTGTATTATATATATATATATATAGCTCCACCCAGTGGACTACTGTGGCATTGCAGCCATTGCTGTTTACAACAATAAATAGGGAGTCACCCGACAGGCTTCCTGAAGTTATCAGCCATCTTAAAGCCTGTGTGTGTTTGTCAGGTCGTACCGAAAACATAACAGTCACCAACAAAAGAATCCTGTTGTATTTGAAGAATGGGATTGACCACATGACTGGAGCCGAGTCAATGATCAGATCAGCCATGATCTTATTAAATGGCGGAGGTGGCCTACTACTGCTCCTATTTCTTATGTTCTTATAATTTGCTGTTCATATGATCATTTCACAATACAAAGAGAATTTAATTGATTCCAAACTTTAAAAAAAAACTAAATTATGCATTTGTTTCCCACACTTTAAAATGTGAAAATCTGAATTTGATCTGCCCTGCATGCATAATTCCATAGGCACAAAGCCATGGAAATTAAAATTATATTAACTGTTTGAGTCTCAGGGAAGCTTTTTACATCAAATATATCATTGTAAATACTGCAAATTATCAAATTAGTTCTGTAATTTCTCCAAAAATAGCCACCAATGGGAATTAACAATATAATTTTGGCAAATGTTGCATCAATACTTTAGTTTTTTTTTAAGGGCAATAGATAATCAGCAGTTATGGGGTTAATTCCATCCTGGATTCATATTCTAAGCAAGAGCAGTTATTTGAAAAAAATAAAGCTTTTTCAAAATCTGGATATAAACATCAACTTATCTGCCATGAGCCCATGATAAGAAACCCTGCTTCGCATACAGCAGGATTCTTCTGTTGGTGACAAAACTAGGAACAACAGCAATTGTAGACAGACTGCAGAATTTTTCTTCCTATCCCCTCGTCTACTGAGGGCACTGACTCATGTTGGGGTATGAAAGCTGGCAATCCCCCGGTAATTCGCCCGGTTAGTGGTATTTCCATTTTTATGACTAATTGTGGTTTTAATTTTGCATTAACCTTGTGACTTTGTGATGCGCTGCCTTTAATAAATAAAACGCAAAACTTAGAGGACGAGACCGGGGAATTAGTAATGGGGAACAGGGAGATGGCAGAAACTCTGAACAAATATTTTGTATCAGTCTTTACGGTAGAGGACACTAATAATATTCCAACAGCGGATAGTCAAGGGGCTATGGGGGGGGGGGAAACTTAACACAATCATTAAAGGTGGTACTCAGTAAGATAATGGGATGAAAGGCGAATAAATCCCCTGGACCTGATGGTTTGCATCCTAGGGTCTTGAGAAGTAGCGACAGGGATAGTAGATGCATTGGTTGTAATTTACCAAAATTCCCTGGATTTTGGGGAGGTCCCAGCAGATTGGAAAACTGCAAATGTAACCCCCCTATTTAAAAAAGGAGGCAAACCAGTTAGCCTAACATCTGCGATTGGGAAGATATTGGAGTCCATTATTAAAGAAGCAGTAGCAGGACATTTGGATTTATGAAGGGGAAGTCATGTTTGACAAATTTGCTGGAATTCTTTTGGAGGATGTAACGAACAGGGTGGATAAAGGGGAACCAGTGGACGTGGTGTATTTGGACTTCCAGAAGGCATTTGACAAGGTGCCACATAAAACATTACTGCACAAGATAAACGTTCACGGGGTTGGAGGTAATATATTAGCATGGATAGAGGATTGGCTAATGAACAGGAAACAGAGAGCAGGGATAAATGATTCATTCTCAGGTTGGCAATCAGTAACCAGTGGGGTGCCGCAGGGATCAGTGCTGGGACCCCAACTATTTACAATCTATATTAACAACTTAGAGGAAGGGACCGAGTGTAACATAGCCAAGTTTGCCGACGATACAAAGATGGGAGGAAAAGCAATGTGTGAGGAGAACACAAAAAGTCTGCAAAAAGACAGACAGGCTAAGTGAGTGGGCAAAAATTTGCCAGATAGAGAATAATGTTAGAAAGTGTGAGGTCGTGCACTTTGGCAGAGAAAAAAAAAATCGAAGAGCAAGTTATTAGTTAAATGAAGATTGCAAAGTGCTGCAGTACAGTGGGACCTGGGAGTACTTATTGCATGAAACACAAAAGGTTAGTATGCAGGTACAACAAGTGATTAGGAAGGCCAATGGAATCTTGGCCTTTATTGCAAAGGGGATGGCGTATAAAAGCAGGGAAGTCTTGCTACAGCTGTACAGAGTATTAGTGAGGCCACACCTGGAATACTGCATGCAGTTTTGGTTTCTATATTTACAAAAGAATATATTTGCTTTGGAGACAGTGCAAAGAAGGTTCACAAAGTTGATTCCATAGATGAGGGGGTTGACTTATGAGGAAAGGTTGAGTAGGTTGGGCCTCTACTCATTGGAATTCAAAAGAATGAGGTGATCTTATCGAAACGTATAAAATTATGAGGGGGCTTGACAAGGTGGATGCAGAGAGGATGTTTCCGCTGATAGGGGAGACTAGAACTAGAGGGCATAATCTTAGAATAAGGGGCCGCCCATTTAAAACTGAGATGAGGAGAAATTTCTTCTCTCAGCGAGTTGTGGGTCTGTGGAATTCGCTGCCTCAGAGAGCTGTGGAAGCTGGGACATTGAATAAATTTAAGACAGAAATAGACAGTTTCTTAAATGATAAGGGAATAAGGGGTTATGGAGAGCAGGCAGGGAAGTGGACCAGAGTCCATGATTGGATCAGCCATGATCGTATTAACTGGCGGAGCAGGCTCGAGAGGGCATATGGCCTACTCCTGCTCCTATTTCTTATGTGATCGGTTGCGGGATTTTTTTTTAAATCACAAAGCTCCTGAAGCATTTTAGAACCAATTTGTTTTCATTTTTAAGAGAATCCAACTACTCTATGACTCAATAGACAAGAAATTGAATTAAATTGCAACTGCCATCACTTGACCTTTTACCCACTTAATAGGTATTGTGGTTATTACACACTGAAGTTATTCCTTTTATGTTACTCTGTATGGCCATCTGAAGATGCACACATATTTATGGAAGAAAATTATTAACAGATGCAGTTGCACAGAAAATGTCTTTGTGGTGTATCAATACACATTGAAAATTGCCACGACTTTTGTGAAGAACTAAAGGGTCCAAAATTCACCACCATTTAGCTCCATTTTTGGGGAGCCAACAGTGTTTTTTGGAGCTAACTTAATTTTGCAAGTTTTGCCAATGTTATAACACCGTCCTTAACAGATAACGGACGATTTTTATAGTTAGCATTTTTATGACGTCACTCACCCATAACGGCATTTTTGGCCATTTTTGCGAGTTTCGCCAATAAGGATTGGGGACCACTTTGGAAAACCTTACCTTACCAAGTCAGAGTCGGATAGAAATCGGCGTTAGACACACCATCTTGTTTATCAGAGCTGAGTTATAGGTTTTGGAGGGAGGGAAGAAGACTTATATTATATCCAAACTAATTAAAAGTGTTTGTTTGTGCAGAGGGAAGAGAGAAACTTTATTTATTGCAGTAAATTGCGAGTTGAAGTTCCACCACTGAACCGCTGCTCACCGGGCTCGAGGGACACAGGGTCGGAGTGCCAGCCGACATCATCGCTCCCTCAGCCGGACACAGGAGCTTGACTTCGAAAGAAACCCGGGGGAGAGGTGGAAGCCAAGCCAGGGAGAGGAGCGGCGGGGGTGGGCACTCGGCCAGGGATAGGGGTGGCAGCGGGGGGCCATTTGGCCAGGGATAGGGGAGTTTCAGCATCAAAACACTCCCAGGGCAGGTACAGCATGGATACAAAAGCAAAATACTGGATGCTGGAATCTGGAATAAAAACAGAAAATGCTGGAAATCTCAGCAGGTCAGCACGGGTTAGCTACAGGGTAAAGCTCTACAATTACACGTTACCCTGGAAACCTAAATGCTTGGGCATGCGCAGAACGGGGCCTCACTTTTTCAATGCAGAACTTAAACTTCACCCTCAAAGCCAGAGGTCTTTATGAGCTGCGTCAAAATGAAAGGTAATTATGACGAAGCTTCGGACTTTTTTTTGCCGCTATCACTCACGTAAAAAAAACGGTCGTTATTCTTCGATAGCGCCAAAAATTGGAATTTTGGGCCCAAAATGGGAATTTTGGGCCCAAAATGCTGTAAACATGGTATATTCAATAGCAATCCTTTTAATGTTACTAAAAGCATTGATTTTTGAGTCTGCTAAAGGGATAATCAGAAGAAAATCTTCTCAACTCCAGAAAAAGGTCGTGCTGACACGGAAAAAAAAGTGTATGGGAACACAAGGGTCCATAGTTTACTACAGTCAAAATCTGACAAGATTCTTCAATACTACATCATGACTTTGGAAAATAAAAGAACATACTCTGAATGTCTGGGAACACCTACCACTGTAATAGGTTGACACAATCAGGTGGTCAATTATTCCACTAGCAAATCTAACAAGAGTACAATCATATGATCATCTCCTCTTGATCTAGTCACCTTCAGTTACATGATGAGTGAATACATGTGTGTCAGGAAGAGATCTGCAGAGCTTGTGGCCAAAATAGAAAATTTGCTTCGGATTGCCAGACCTCAAAATTTATCATCTTGCATCTCAATGTGGGGCAGTGATGACACGGTGAAAGATGAAAGGGAAATGCCATGGCTACAATCGAACACCCCCGCGTAAAAACAGAACATCCAATTATTATAAAAAGCACAAGCCAAAAACGAAAAGCTATCATTTTGAACATCTGGTCAAGCAGAATTACAGTTCCAATGTTTATACCTTTATGAGTCAGAAGCATTAAGGGAGACAACAGGATATGAATGTCTAAATATGATGTTCCTTAAAGAATATAAAATTAAAAAAATACTTTTTACTTGGTGTCAATTTTGGATTCATCAAGGTTTAGTTCAGGAATGGAACAATTGCCTCTCAACAAATAATGACCATTAAGTCCAACATGGCACAAATGACTTGCAGCATTCTACAAACTGCCCTAATAACAGGTATTACATATTCAGTCATTTTGTGACAGTATGCAAAGTCTTACCATTTTAGATGCTAAAGTTTTACTGTTCATACCTTTACAACAACATGTGGGGGCAAGGAATTATCTCTTCTGCACCACTAAATATAATGGCCAGCCCCGATTTTGCTGTGGCAGGGCATCTAATGACGCCTGCTGTTAGTTAGACTTATCCTTGCATGTTTAGGTTTTCATATTTTTTGCATGGCAAGTTGCTGAAAGTGCGAGCTGATAACATTGCAGTGAGAGAATCCAGGCATCTGGGACCCGAGTGAACAGGGCAAGCTACTGTGTATGTCCTTAACCAGATTGTAGGATTATGAAATAAAAAGAAGAACTGAAAAGTGTAAATTACAGTGGGTGAATTCAATGTCAAATCAGGTACAGAAAGAGAAATAGGAAGGGAAAGACTGAACTAACAGAGAAAAAAAACAAAGAAAAATATATATTTAAAAAGTCTTCAACAACAATATATTTAAGGTGGAGATAGACAGATTTTTGAATGATAAGGGAGTCAAGGGTTACAGGGAGTGGTCAGGAAAGTGTAGTTGAGACCAGGATCAGATCAGCTATGATCTTATTGAATGGCGGAGCAGGCTCAAGGGGGCAAATGGCTTACTCCTGCTCCCATTTCTTACATTCTTATGATACTCCACACGTGTAATTTTCAATGCCAGTAGTTGATTGGCAGTAATTAAGACTTATCACATTATTAAAAGGGTAATTAGACCTGAAATTCCAACACTTAACTTTCTGTGGTAAGTTTAGTTCTTAAATACCGCACAAATATCACAACTGCCGCCATTCAATGCATTTCAATGATGAGGCAGACATCGAAATGCTGTTTTCATGCTAATGGCAGGGCGGCATATTTCAGACAGCAAATTTTCAATATTGGCATTTAACTGCTCATCTGTTCCTTGCCTGAGGTTGCTGTACCATTTATGCATAAATAATTGCGAGCCCCGTTAGCCTCACCATTATTTTGAGAGCAAAATCTGGCTCATAATGTTTCATGTGATTTCTATTTCAAGTCTCTGTTTAGCTAGACGAATCTGTCCCTCTCTGATGAGACACTTTTAGATTCACATCAGGGCCACAGGCTGCTTCTGTAACTCAGCATTTTTTTTAAAATCACATTTATTGGCTCTGGAATGATGACCCCCACCACCAGCACCACTACCCCCCCCCAACCTCCTTTAAGGAGCATCAGCTTTTCCTTCTAGTAAAATCTGGTCGACAGCCGTTGGAACGAAGTGAATAACACTCCATCAGCAAAGGTTTTACAATTAACCTATAGCATTAATGCAGAAACCAGAAACATAGTTTCATTTTTTTTTAAAAACACCAAATGTTTATATTTTCTTTCTTTAGTTGCCAGAAAGCTGGAGCTCAGATGCTGCCAGCTGTTAAACATATATTTCTTCACCGAATATTAAATGTCAGAACATTAAAAAAACATTGAAGATGAACTTAACGTCAGGCACTTGCATGCCAGCCTTCCAAAAGAATCAACATTTTTTGGGAGTTGGGGATTGCCATATTATTTTAACAAGGTCAAAAAATGTAATGTCAGAGACATCAGATAAAGTACCCTCCTTGATTAGTGCTTACCATTTTTTTTGAATTTACATCACACAGCCAACACTGCTCAAATAAAGAACTCTTCAATCGGTTAATGTAGCCTACTTTTGGTACAGCAATCGCTCTTTCAGCCTGGATATCCAAGTCGTGACTAGTGAAACTCCTCAGCTGGTTAGAAGAGGGATGGAAGGAAAAATGGCTCCTAGCAACTGAGGGGCTATTGGTAACATCATAACTTTTTGTTGTTTAGTACCTATTTATTGACTGTATATGCACCAAGCATACAATATTCAACCATCTGGAATAACTTCCATTTGAATGTCCAACCCTTCTCGGCCCAAAAGGGCTGGGATACAGTTCCAGAGGCATCCATAGTGCTTCAGAACTAGTGCCCAGCCTTCTATTATGAGCCCAGGCAGAGAATATTGGCAGGCTGGGGAAAGCATCACCATTATCCAGCTAATATCTGTTCTCACACAGTGCAGACACATATGGCCTTCCGAGCATGGGTCACTGAATACAAATCAAAAGTAGAGACCCTCTGATTTTCTGGCCACTCCCCAACCAAACTTGCAGCCACCCAACTGCTCATCTGGTTAAAATCAGCTAAAGTAGCATCTACCAAAACTGACCCTGCGACTTTCTGGTCTATATTTTAAATGGTGCCTTTATCCACCAGGGTATTGAGGAAGCTAATGAATTTTATTTACTGACTAATTCTACCAGGCACAAAACAAAAATGTAGCCAATCACAATGCATCTTCTATGATGATGCACACCCGCTTTTTAAAAACTTTTAAGTATTAAGCCATGATACTGCTGAAAAAGGGAAGTCTTATGTAGCCTTTAAATAAGACAATATGATTCAGATGTTAAAATAGAAAGCCTCAGGATAGAGGTGCTGGGCTAGCAGAAAACCTGACATAGTTGAAATATTTGCAGTGGTTATAAAATAAAACTTTTCTTTGAGAAAACTTTGTAAGATGGTAAGCTGGCAAAGAAACATGCGATAGTAGGGACAATAAGGAAAGTGGAAGTATTTCAGAGCAAGGAGATAGAAAATAATGCATGATACAGTTAGCAAACTGTCCTGGGCTAGATTGAATCTAGACCAGACTATTGAATAATATTTCCTCTGGGATGACAAGTGAAATGTGTTTGGGGAGTCTCGGCCCCATTCCTTAAAGGCACATCTACAGCACAATCTTTCTTACAAATGTGCACTCATCAAACGGTCTTGCTTTGGACAGAAATGGCTAGAATGGGCAATAGAATTCAACCTACATCGAATCAATGTGGAAAAAGCACAAAAGGTGAAATAATGTTCCATGTCCCAAAACCGATTATCACTTATTGAGTATTAAAAACAAAAATCAAAGTATGGAAATGCTTTATATAGTTTTATGCACTCTAGTTTGTTACCTTTTCTTTACAAACTCAAAATGTCTCATAGCAAGGGAATCTGCCTGATGATTTCCAGGCAGATGGAAAATTTTAAATTATGATTTCGAGGGGCGGAAAAAAAAGTTTTGGAACAAGTAAGCAGAGTATCCACATCATGAATCAGTCGTGCAGAACGGTGTGTAATCAACTCCAGGTCCCAGCCTCGGAAGAACACCAACAGAAGGGCATTTATGTTCCGTTTCTGTTTCAAACTCTTGACTATCGTTGGGTAATCAGTACCAAGCTTTGGGACCCGTCACAGTCTGGGATCAGGTGCGATTACTATCTTTGTTTCAACTGAATTCAGGTCCCCATCAGCAACAAAACTTACTATATCACTCAGTCCCACTCTTACTTTCTTTGCTTACTTGGCATAACCATGGAGGGGGAAGGAAAAAAATGCACAGCTAAGCCCCATCCTAATAAATGTAACCACACAATTTAGATCAGAATTGTAGTTTTCACCAGTTTCTTCTAACTTAATCCAGTGGCAATAATATTTAAAAGGCCAAGGAAAATATTGAAACATAAAAATTATTAGCATTTTGTGGCTATGGGTAGAATTAAAAGTACTTTGTAGTTAATGCAAAATATGAGGCAACGGATGTGGAGATTTAGAAAGCAAAACAAATCTGAAGGAGCTGAAGGAGTAAGTATAGAAGGATGGAGTGGTTAACGATCAATTGGCTTTACTCTCTGGCAATTCTCTATGTTGGCCTAAATTCCACAGATTACATTTCAAAAACTAAACCAACCCATCATTCTCTATTACAAAAATTGCAGTATTTTGGAAAAATACAAGACATTTGATATACTATAGACTTAAGTAATGGTAACATAAAAAAAAACTGATTTTTTTTTTAATGGCACGTTAAAAATGAATTTAAGCTGAATTGTGAAAGGAACCACATGGAACAGTTTGTGATGACTGAGAACCATTACAATGCAATACCTTTTTACAGTTCTGATATGCAATACAAATACTGTGGAACATCAAGAAGGCCTGATTAAAAAAGTAAAAGGCGTCTCTATTAAAATCTCTATAAAAGTTCAATTTCATCCCGTTAATTACTCCAAAGAGGTATACAAGGCATGAAATAAGGCAGATAACTTAGAATATACACAGAACAAAACTGCAGTCCCTGTAAACCTGGACACAGTCTGCCCTCTCAGTCTGACATAAAAGATCCATGGCACTATTCGAAAAAGAGCAGAGGGGGTTCTCCCTATATCCCTCAATCAACATCACAAACAGAACATCTGATCATTTATAATCATTGCTCTTTCAGAGATCAGATTTCCGCCAATCCATTCAAAAGGACAATTAAAAGAAATTAACTCAAATTTCTAAATAACTACATAAGCTCTAAATAGGAAACTCAAATTGTTATAGAAATGACGTAAAATCGTATTTGAAAGATTACTATCCAACCTCACATGCTACAGTTATCAAAAGATTGTTTAAAATTACACTTGAATGTACATTATTCACACTCCAATTAATATTGTCAATTATCCACTGGAATTTTCATGTTTTCTTGGTCAATAAAACCTTCTTTGCTATTTTTACTGCGCAATGAACCACACATGTAAGCTACCAAATTTAGGGACTCCCAATTATCCTCTAATTTCCATTAACCAAGAGTAATCCTTCCATTGAGATAGATAAAAGATCTGCACATAAATAAGATAAATTTATAAGCTACTTCTAGCACAAGAAATTTTAGATTTTGAATTGTAAAACCAGATAAATAATGTCAAAAATGAAAAACAAACAAACAAACATTCTCCAGAGAAAAGTTTTGTATCTAGAATACTGGGAGAAATTCAGCAGTAATTGCCTGGTCAGATATCAATAGTCATAATATTAGTGGACCAGCAGACTCCTAGACTGTTCCTTCACTTACTGACCGGGGACAGATTCTGTCCTTTGTGTCCTGACCAATATTAATCCCTCAACTAATATAAATGAAAAGATCATCTGGTCATTATCATATTGCTGTTTGTGGGACCTTGCTGTGCGCAAAATGACTACCGTGTTTCTTACATTACAACAATGACTGACTACACTTCAAAAATACTTGACTGGTTGTTAAGTGCATTGAGATGTCCTGAGGTTTTGAAATGCAAATATTTCTTTCTTTGAAAAAGTAATCAGGCTACTGATTTACTTGGTATGAAGGACAAAGTTAGTTACAGGAACTTAATTTGAGAGGTGAAAGGCTAATGAATGTAAAACTGGCTTGCATGTATATCTGGACCAGTATTTCTCCATACCCTAAAAAATGAAAGTATGGGTTATATTGTGCAGACAAAAAGAAACACAAGTCAATCCATATCATGCTCCCTGTAGCCTACCTATAATAGTCTCTCAATAACACTGTTAGAATGCATCAGTGAGTCATCTCCTTCACGCTCTCCCCTGACCAACCAGCTCACTAAAAATCTATACTGGAATAAGTTTTGTTTCACCCAGATCTGGCATATTTTATCTGTGAAATAAACAATGAGAATCCTTCTTGTGTCAATCCAGAGTCCAACTGGCAATTTTAGGTGCAGATCAGCAACATTTATTGGAAGATTGATAGAAGGACCTATCCACAAACTTGAAGGAAAAAATAAGAAACTGACTGATTAACAGTCGAGAAAATATTGAAATAAAATATTGAGATGAGAAAAATAAGATATATAAAACTGGCAAAAAGAGAAAAAAAATCAGAAAGTAGTTAAGAAATCTAGATTTCACAGCATATGAACCAATGACTGGATATCAATGCTTCTAGTTTAATTTTTAAATGCATATTGGTTCTGGACCAATGAGCAAATAAAACACAATGGGGTCATTTCTATATTGTACAAGAGGCCAAAACTAAACACATTTTTGGAATCTGCTTAGGATGCAAAGGATTATGCCACTTGTGTGAATGTCATTCTGTGCCTCATCAAAACACCAACACACACTTTAAATAACCAGAAGATCGCTAATGTTATGTTTTTAACTAAATTGAATTAACTGTTCTATAAAGATAACAGAGAACAAGACAAAGTCTGCAGTTTAATAGTAAAGATTTGATATTCCTAACAAGCTTTGCTTGTGAACTATGTCATCTGAACCCATTAAGTCACATACCTGTAACTCATTACTTTCCACTGTAGTTGTACAAAAGGTATTTCTTGTAGTTATTGCAGAGATTGGCAGTATTGTTTAATTAAAACTTCTAGCTGTAGTTTGCTGCCCTCTTGTGGATTGCAGTAAAATTACCTAAACACCAAAAGACATACCAAGTTCTAAATAATGGCTCGGATTTTACAGTCAGCGGCGAACGAATGACACTCACCATTCATTACGCTTCCAGGTATGGTGGCATAGTGGTCATGTTACTGGACTAATGATTAGGAGGTGAGCGTTCAAATCACACCATAGCAGTTGGGGAATTCAAACTCGGTTAAATAAATAAATAGTGGTGACCATGAAACTACTGGATTCATGTGAAAACCGAACTGGTTCACTAATGTCCATTAGGGAAGGAAATCTGCCATCCTTTCAGCAATGTGATTGACTCTTAACTGCCCTTTGAAATGGCCTAGCAAGCCAGTCAGTTGTTTGAAGGCGGCGGCTCACCTCCAGCTTCGAGGGCAATAAATGTTGGCCTTGCCAGCGACGCCCACATCCCACGAATTAATTTAAAAATAAGCTGCCTACGGACTTTTTTGTGGCAACTTACGGTCATTGAGAGTCCGATGCAGCGGCACCCTCTACAAGAGATCTGGGACCTGTGTGAACAGGGAAAGCAACAGCGTGTCTCTTCAACCAATCAGATTGAAGAATCCTCACTGAGGCACACAGAGTCTATACCAGAAAGTGTAAGTTAGAATATTTTGTTCAATGTCAAATCATATACGGAAAGTGAAATAGAGAGGTGGAAAGAAAGATGGGATTAAGAGGGAGATAAAAGACACATCATTTTTTTTTTTTTAATTTAAATTTATTTTAAATCTCAAACAATGATTAAAATCTGAGACTCCACACTTGTAAAAATACATTTCCAGCGGCAGAAAGGTTGTTTGGCAGTTATCAAGACTTATCACAGTCTTCAAAATTCATTTACACATGAATGGGAAAACCCTAACTTTTTATGGCGTGTTTATATGGTCAGTAAGTACTTTGTGTGTTTGAATGGATAGTCTCATGGTGAAGCAAGTGGAGTAGCAGGGCTAATTGGTGAACAACTTCCTGAATTCTGCATTTAACTGTGCATGTGCGGAAGTTGCTGTCCGATTTACTCTTTAATAAGGGTGAGCGCTGATAGCCTCACCGTTATTCCTACCCCAAAATCCCAGCCAAAATGTTTAAAGAGAATCAATGACAACATCAAAACCAACTACATTTTTTAAAACGCCAGTTTGAATGTCAAACTACAATTTAGTCTCTTTAAAAAATGCATATTCTATTTTATAAAATGGCCAGATCCACTTCTAAAATCATTTCCATGTAGCATTCACAAGCTGCTTTGTTTCAGGTCATACTATTACTATTAAAAAAAAAGAGTGCTATGATTCAATGTGGAATTGTTGGTGGTGGAATTTTAATTCTAACACCACATTTCAAAGTCCTACCCCTTCTCCCATAAGAAATAAAATGACAGCAACCAATTGATTTACGGTTTTGGTAGTTTAGAAAACCATGTGTCCCTGTTAAAGTGGGTTATGACATTCTAATGCAATGTATTGTCTACAGAAAGTTGAAACAGCCTCACCATTTAAACCAGAGGGCACAAGCTGGAAGCACTGATTGGTTTGAAATTGTGCCACAAGATTCATATCAAAATACGTTAAAAACTAATAGCTGCATGAGGGACAGGGATAATAATGTAATCTGATAAAACACAAATAGTACATTGTTCAGCAAAACTTAATTTTAATAAAACATGAAAAAGGTTAGATGAGTTCAACATGCAATGTGCATTTATTTACGGTAATAAGGCATTTTATGGTGTTGAGGTTTCAAAGCCAAACAGACCATCCTTCTTAACACTGTCACATTACACACGTGAGTAGGTCATGTGGTAACATAAATCCCTTCTCCCGTAAAACTCACCACCTCCACGAGGTACCCGATCAGCCTGAATTTAACTCTCATTAGTAGAAATGGAAGTATTTTAAATTATATCTAGCACAAAACAAGCTCTAATTCTCAATTCATTTTCTGCACTCTCAGGCAACAGGTTCAGAAATGTGACTTTATTCCAGTAATGCAGCATGCATTAAGTGAAAAGGATGGCTTGTAGTACAGCAATGTTCTCTAAATGAGATGAGGGCAGATTGGAGTAACTCATGAATCGGCCTCACACAGTTTGGAGTTTCACTAGCCTCCCTGCAGACCAATAGGAATAAAGATGTTACCCATCTAGAATAAAAATGTTACCCATTCTCCCCTCCTAAAAGTGACACTTTTGCTGTTCAACAATTGCGGAAGTAGAAGTTGCAAAGTAGCCGGCCTGATTTGTTTAGCATGGAGATTAAGAGCAGTGCTCAGCAAGCGGTGGAAACAATTTTTGGGTGTAGGACTTCAAACTGACCTGTCACGTGGAACATCCAGTGCGGTATTATAATCAGGAGGGCCTCCTGGAAGCATATTAAACAGCAAGTGGTTTGTCCCTCTATCCCATCTAAAAATGGTAAAGACATACACGTTTTTAAGAATACAAACGTTTTAAGACAATCAAGTCGAACAGAGAAAACACACACAAATTGCACAACTGTACTTTTAAAAACTCTATGATGAATCAACATGTTCAAAAAGGCCATGATGTTGATGGTGGGGGATTCGGTGATGGTAATCTCGTGGCAGGATTCATCATCATCATCATAGGCAGTCCCTCGAAATCGAGGAAGACTTGCTTCCACTTAAAAGTGAGTTCTCAGGTGACTGAACAGTCCAATACAGGAATTACAGTCTCTGTCACAGGTGGGACAGACAGTCGTTGAAGGAAAGGGCGGGTGAGGAGTCTGGTTTGACACACGCTCCTTCCACTGTCTGCACTTGTTTTCTGCATGCCCTCGGCGAAGAGACACGAGGTGCTCAGCGCCCTCCCAGATGCTCTTCCTCCACTTAGGTCCGTCTTTGGCCAGGGATTCCCAGGTGTCGGTGGGGATTAGACTCTCACTGACAAGGGGCAGTGGTTAGACTCTCGCTTGTTGGAGATGGCCATTGCCTGCCACTTGTGTGGCGCGAATGTTACTTGCCACTTATCAGCCCAAGCCTGAAAGTTGTCCAGGCCTTGCTGCAGGCTGGCGCAGACTGCTTCATTATATGAGGAGTTGCGAATGGAACTGAACACTGTGCAATCATCAGCAAACATCCCCTGATGATGGAGGGAAGGTCATTGAAGTAGCTGAAGATGGTTGGGTCTAGGACATTGCCCTTAGAAACTCCTGCAGAGATGTCCTGGGGCTGAGATGATTGACCTCCAACAACCACCTTCCTTTGTGCTAGGTATGACCCAGCCAGTGGAAAGATTCCCTACCCCCCTCGCCCCCACACACACCGATTCACATTGACTTCAATTTTACTAGGGCTTCTTGATGTCACACTCGGTCAAATCATAGAATCATAGAAATTTACAGCACGAAAGGAGGCCATTTCGGCCCATTGTGTACGTGCCTTGATGTCAAGGGCAGTCACTCTTATCTCACCTCTGGAATTCAGCTCTTTTGCCCATGTTTGGACCAAGGCTGTAATGAGGTCTGGAGCCAAGTGGTCATGGCAGAACCCAGACTGCGCATCAGTGAGCAAGTTATCGGTGAGTAGTAACTGTCAACAACACCTTCCATCACTTTGCTAATAAATGAGAGTAGACTGATGGGGCAGTAATCAGCCAGATTGGATTTATCCTGTTTTTTGTGCACACGACATATCTGCGCAATTTTCCACATTGTTGAATAGATGCCAGTGTTGTAGCTGTACTGGAACAGCTTGGCTAGAGACGTGGCTAGTTCTGGAGCACAAGTCTTCAGCACTGCAGCCCATAGCCTTTGCTGTACCCAGTGTGCTCAACCATTTCTTGATATCACATGGGGTGAATCGAATAGGCTGAAGACTGGCTTCTGTGATGGTGGGAACTTCAGGAGGAGGCCGATATGGATCGTCCACTCAGCACTTCTGGCTGAAGATGTCTTTGCAACATTTGTCCCAGGTGCTGCGAGAACCACCTTGTTTATGTTGCAGGGTGGTTTAGATAGCAGCCAGAGCAGAAAAACTGCATGTGCACCCTTATTTGTAAGATGTAGTTTGAAATATTGGGGATAATTTTAACTTAATTTGCCAGATGGGATTGGGTGGTATGCTGGTTTATCACCCGCCCAATATAACCCTCCTTCACGAAGGAGAAAGATCAGGCAGGTGTAAAACAAGCATTCCTCCCGATCCTGCCAGTTTCCCAAACGGTGGGTTAGATTAAAATTGCTCCTTTGTTGCAGCCTGCTATACCTTTCCAATTGTTTTTAAAAAAACTCTATGGCAGCATGCAACAGCTTTAACTGGCCTGCGAGGGCAGCTGAATCAGTCATCCGCAGGCAGCTATTTTATTATTTACTTTACTGTGCTCGAAAAACTGTCAACCACTTGTCTACAGGCATGAAATTGATTTGCATAAAAACAATCTAGTCCACTAGTTGCCTGGACTTCTCGGATTCCGTGCAAGTCTAGATTATAGGTTTTCAAACCAGGTTCCACAAGGAGATCACAAGTGGGTCATCAAGTGTCTCAAGAATTCTGTATTCTACATGTTTCCTGTAATTCATGTCTTATTACAACTTCATTTCTGTTGCTGTATATTTTCTGCATTGATAGTGCTGTTGCATCAGATTAACTGATCAGGGCCTTTCTGAAATTAAGGTGGGCCGTGTCAATATTGCTGGGGGGGGGTGGGGGCGCAAGAAGTGTTCAATATATTTTTATGATAAGGCAGCAAAGGGAGAACACTTTCAGTAAAATTCATCTCCATTGTACATATTTTTAAGTTATAGGGCAAGCATTCTGTGAAATATGGAATTTAAGAATGAAGGAGTTTCATTCAACAAAGTTTGCTATTAAAAAAGTTTAGGAAAGCAATCGGTGTAGTTGATCTTTTTGGGATGTTAAAACAAAGTTAAGGAGAAATGCATCAGGGATGCTCAGGCTATGATTGGATAGGTAAGAGTGAAATCAAGGGAGGGCAGTCCCACAGAGCTGGACAATGGAACAGATACATTGGAGGAGGCTGGTCTACACCACCGTGTCAAAGGCTGCAGAGGCGCGAAAGAATGAGGAGGGATAATATACCACAGTCACAGATATTGCCATTCATGACTTTGTTTAGGGTCACTCCGGTGCAATGCAAACACCTTTTTTTAAAAATGTATTCGTTCACAGCATGTGGGCGTCGCTGGCAAGGCCAACATATATTGCCCATCCCTAATCTGCTCTCAAGAAGGTGGTGGTCAATCGCCTTCTTGAACCGCTGCAGTCTGTGTGGTGAAGGTAATCCCACAGTTGCTTTGTTGTAGCGGTTTGTTGAAAACAAGGGCATACAAAGTGGCCAAAACTAGTGGGAGGATAGAAGATTGGGAAGCTTTCAAAAGCCAGCAAAGAATGACTAAAAAAATGATGAAAAGGAAGATAGACTATGAAAGTAAACTAGCACGAAATATAAAAACAGATAGCAAGAATTTCTACAGGTATATAAAAAGAAATAAAAAAAAGAGTGGCTAAAGTAAATGTTGGTCCCTTAGAACACGAGACCAGGGAATTAGTGATGGGGAACATGGAGATGGCAGAAACTCTGAACAAATATTTTGCATCAGTCTTTACGGTAGAGGACACTAAAAATATCCCAACAGTGGATAGTCAAGGGGCTATAGGGCTGGGAGGAACTTAACACAATCACAATCACTAAGGAAGTGGTACTCAGTAAGATAATGGGACTAAAGGAGGATAAATTCCCTGGACCTGATGGCGTGCATCCTAGAGTCTTGAGAAGTAGCAGCAGGGATAGTGGATGTATTGGTTGTAATTTACCAAAATTCCCTGGATTCTGGTGAGGTCCCAGCAGATCGGAAAACTGCAAATGTAACACCCCTATTTAAAAAAGGAGGCAGACAAAAAGCAGGAAACTATAGACCAGTTAGCCTAACATCTGTGGTTGGGAAAATGTTGGAGTCCATTATTAAAGAGCAGTAGCAGGACATTTGGAAAAGCATAATTCAGTCAAGCAGAGTCAGCATGGATTTATGAAGGGGAAAGTCATGTTTGACAAATTTGCTGGAATTCTTTGAGGATGTAACGAACAGGGTGGATAAAGGGGAACCAGTGGATGTGGTGTATTTGGACTTCCAGAAGGCATTTGACAAGGTGCCACATGAAAGGTTACTGCACAAGATAAAAGTTTACGAGGTTGGGGGAAATATATTAGCATGGATAGAGGATTGGCTAACTAACAGAAAATAGAGAGTCGGGATAAATGGTTCATTCTCGGGTTGGCAATCAGTAACTAGTGGGGTGCCGCAGGAATCAGTGCTGGGATCTCAACTATTTACAATCTATATTAACGACTTGGATGAAGGGACCGAGTGTAACGTAGCCAAGTTTGCTGACGATACAAAGATGGGAGGAAAAGTAATGTCTCCTGCTATTCTAAATATGGACATTGCCCTTCTGAATTTTCTTCTTCCGCCCCTCCTAATCTGCAAATATACCATCCTCCACACACCTCCTCAATAGGCCGCAACATGAGGGAATGTTAGCACAGTGGTTATGTTACTGGAGTAATGATCCAGAGACATGAGTTCAAATCTCACCATGTCAGCTAGGGAATTTAAATTCAGTTAATTAAATAAATGTGGAATAAAAAGCTAGTATCCCTTGGGGATATAAATCTGCTATCCTTACTGTCTCTGGCCTACATGTGACTCCAGACCCACAGCAATGGCCTAGCAAGCCACTCAGTTGTCAAGGCAGAGGCTCACCCCACCTTTTCAAGGGGCAAATAGGGATAGGCAATAAATGCAGGCCTTGCCAGTGATGTCCACATCCCATGAATGAATAAATAACTCATTCTTTCCCAGAATTGCAAAACTGTGGCACTCCGTACATCCTTCAATCCGACTTTCCTCCCGGAACCTACAGAATTTTAAAACCCTAGTTCTGTGTCCCCCTAAATCACTACTTCCCTCACTCACTGTGTTACTTTTTCATATTTGATGTCGTGCCCCATGAACTTTCGCCTTTCATCTACATTTCTGGAAAATAAATTACAAGTGCGTAGCGCTGAGTGTGTAGTTTATGACATTTTAAAAAACACAAGTAATTCAATTTTTCTGGCCCGATGAGAAAATGAGCATGATTTTAAAGCTGCAATTTAAAAAAATCTTGAAAGCTGATGAGTATACATATGCAACATAACTTGTAACAGCTGAAAGCAATCAAAAAGTCCCAGATTGTATATTTAGATCTGGCATAGAAATGCTGACAGAGCTATAATTAGTTTCCGAATAAGCAGAAAGATACAAATAAACAAAATACAGCACTATGCAACATACCTGGATAGCTGGGCCAATGCCTGGGCAGTTTCCTTTATCCTGAGGTTATTCTGATTGAGCACATCAATCGACGGAATAAACAAACATGCCCTATTAAGATCATCGGTGTAGAAATCACTTTCTGAAATAGCAGTTAACAGTTCGTTATATTCTTTGGAGATAGTGTTGCTGACCACAGTGCCGTACTCATCGACGTACTTTTTCAATGGATAGATATAGACTTTTATTCTGTTCTTGGGGTTGTACCCACAGCGGTATACGTCAAAGCAAGTGTGCATTCTGCAGCTCAAGTCCCCTCGCTCAGGAATCGGACTGTCTTCAGCTAGTTTGACTTCAGGAACATCGTGGATGCTGCGCTTTTCAACTGTCCACTCATTGGTAGCTTCGATTGTATGTGGCCAGAACTGAAACATTCCTGTGGCTACAAGTCCGAGCAGTACAATTGAAAACAGGGCAATGTAATAAATTCGGTGTTTAGTTTTCATCCTGGGAATAAGGGTAGGGCCCCGACTGCTGTACTTGGTTGAAGCATACATAATGCTATTCCCTTCCTATGGTTTCTGGGAGTGAGAAAAATGCAAGCGATTATAAATACATTTAAAATTGCAGCCTGGGTTTTTGAGCTCATTGTTCAATCATTGTTAAAATGTTGAAATCAGTATCTCTAGCAATCGAGCAATAAAATTACAATCTTTGAAATCCAAGATAAAAGTGGAAAGGTTGTTGAACTTAATTTAAAGCAACTGTATTTTAGGTACTGATCCAATCACGCACTAGCTTGTCAATCATCACATCACCGCACGCTCAGAATCAGAATTAATTTTAAAGCATCTGTTTCCAATGTTGTCGTCATTTTAATTTAAAAGGAGGTGGTTCTAAGTCATGGAGTATTAAAATGGTTAAAGCTGATGAACCAATGCAGTGCTCGCCATCAAAGACTTTTGAATTAGAGAGACTGTCTACAGCACAAAGAAATTAGGTTCCTTCTTCAGATATGTGCTCAGACTAGTAGCATATCTCTACATATATCCAGGGATGAGGGACTTCAGTTATGTGCAGAAACTAGAGAAGCTGGGATTGTTCTCCTTGGCCAGAGAAGGGAGATTTAATTGAGGTGTTCAAAATTGAGGGGTTTTGATGGATTAAATAAGGAGCAACTGTTTTCACTGGTCAGTAACCAGAGGACACAGATTTAAGGTAATTGGCAAAAGCACCAGAGGGGAGATGAGAATGCAATGCCTGAAAGGATGGTGGAAGCAGATTCAATGCTAACTTTATCAAGGGAATTGGATAAATACTTGAAAAAAAAATGTGCAAGGGAGAGCCACTAATTGGATAGCTTTTTCACAGGTACAATAGGCCAAATCGTACTGTGCTGTATGATTCTATGACCATGGCACCAAAACTATTACATTCAGAAGGGAGACACGGTGAACTGCTGTTAGAATAAAGTTCAGATTCTGTGGCACAGTAAATGTTTGAACTTTTAAAATCAGGGTCCTTTTGTTTATTTTAAAGAATGTTGATTTTACGTGTTAAGCACTGTTTATTCTCATGCCATCTGCATCCAATTTCAAATACAGGGTATAGCAATTCCATTACACATTGCAGGTTGAAAGTGCTTTGTGTAGCATTTCATAAATCTTTAAATACGCTGAAGCACACCAACATCAACAGTGGATAAAATAACACAATGTTAATGTAATGTGCAAGCGAAAGGGTTTCGGATACATTATCGGGGTCTTACAATTATGTGAATCGACTCTCTAAACTGTAGATTCTAGGAAAATCTGTGGTTAGGTACAATTTTTTCCAGCAATATTATTCTCTGATTCATGCTGGGGGAATGGCTCCACAGAAGCTTGGGCCCTGGTACCGCACCTCACCCAAGTGACCATTCTTCACACGCGAGCCTCAGACTGCACTGGCTACCAAACTACTAACACACACACACACACACACACACACACACATTTCAAAATCTTTGTTTTAGTCTACAAATCCATCCATGGCCTCACTTCATATCCCTGGAATCCCCGTCAGTCCCACATTCCTGTTCACACTGCCGCTCTTCAGGTTCTGACTTCCTTTGCACTGCCCCAACTCCATGTCATCTTGGGCTGTAGAGCCTTCAGTTGTTCCAGTCTCACACCTTACCAAGCTTCGCTGCCTTGCTCTCTTCCCCTTCTTCAGCAGTCTCCTCAAAAGTTATCTCTTTGGCTTTGCTTCTAGTTACCACCCTAATGCTAGCATTTGTGTCATCTGCTGTCCTGTTGGACTCATTGGATACCAATTAGAAGTGGGAACTAGAGCCAATTTTCACCATCCCTAGCCCAAGAGCACTGAAGCCATGTGTGCCACCCTAATCACCCTTGCTGAGATAAGCACAAACAAGAAATCAAATTAGGTGTCTGTGAGGCCACTTTCGTTCTTCAATTACAATTTTTATTTTCATTACAATGTTGAACCCTTTCCTTTCTGGTCTAAAGTGACTTCCTCTAGCCCTGACTTCACATCTTTCTCCGATCTCCACTCATGACCTTTCCGAGTTCATCCTGTCCATGAGACAGACTTCCTGCTCTCTTGACCATACTCCCACCAATCTGCTGGCCACCCAACTTCCTGTTCTGGCTCCCATGTTATCTGACATTGTTAATGGTTCTCTCCCTTCAGGTACTATTCCCCCTCTCCCTCAAATCTGCCGTCATCACCCCTCTCCTCAAAAATCCAACCCTTGACCCCTCCGTCCTTGCAAACGACCGCCCATCTCCAACCTCCCTTTCCTCTCCAAAGCCCTTGAATGTGTTGTTGCTTCCCAAATCTGTGTCCATCTTTCCCGCAATTCCATGTTTGAATCCCTCCAATCCAGTTTCACGCCTGCCACAGTACCGAAACGGCTCTCATCAAAGTCACAAATCCTTTGTGATTGTGACAAAGGCAAACTATCCCTCCTCATCCTTCGTGACTTGTCTTCAGCCTTTGACACGGTTAACCACTCTATCCTTCTTCAACGCCTCTTCTCCATCGTCCAGCTGGGTAGGACTGTACTTGCCTGATTCCATTCTTACCTATCTAATTGTAGCCAGAGAATCTTCTCTTCCCCCGCATCGTTACCTCTGGTGTTCCCCCAAGGATCTATTCTTGGTCCTCTCCTATTTCTTGGCAACATCATCCAAAAACACATCAGTTTCCACATGTACGCTGATGGCACCCAGCACTACCTCAATACCACTTCTCTCGACCGTTCCACGGTCTCTAAATTGTCAGACTGCGTGTCCGACATTCAGTTCTGGATGAACAGAAATTTTCTCCATTTGAATATTGGGAAGACTGAAGTCATTCTTTTTGGTTCCCACCACCATCTCCATTACCTAGCCATTGACTCCATCCCTCTCCCAAACTTCTGTCTTGAGGCTGAAGCAGACTGTTCGCAACCTCAGTGCCATCATTGACCCTGAAATGAGCTTTCAACCACATATCCGCAGCATAACTAAGACCACCTATTTTCACTTCTGTAACATCGCCCGTCTCCACCCTTGTCTCAGCTCATCCGCAGCTGAAGCCCTCATCCATGCCTTTGTTGCCTCTAGATTTGACCATTCCAACACACTCCTGGCTGGCCTCTCACATTCTATCCAACGTAACTAGAGGTGATCCAAAACTCGGCTGCCCGTGTCCTAACTCGCACCACTTCCTCTCACCCCTGTACTTGCTGATCTACATTGGCTTCCGGTTAAGCAATGCCTCGATTTCAAAATTCTCATCCTTATTTTCAAATCCCTTCCTGGCCTTGCCCCTCCCTACCTCTGTAATCTCCTCCAGCCCCACAACAACGCCCCCCCCCCCTCATTAAACTTTAGTCCCCCTCCTTGGGAGGGAGAAATCATTGGTATTTTAAGTGATCTACTTAAAAAGATCACTCCTAATAAACAGGGTGGCAAACTGTATGTATGTGTTGAACCAATCGTGCATACCTTCATACCATTTTAATGCAAAACCTATGTCAACACAGTGCAAGCCATATCATTTGATACAGTTCATACTGATTCATGAAACTTAATAAAATTGCAGCTACATTGCAAGATACCTTGTCTGCCATAAAAACCTTTCACTCTGCTACACCAAGAATTTGCTAACTGGGGTTACTGACAGTTTTATGAAACTGACAAAATAGCACCTCTAAAATTCAGTAACAAATATAAGACATCAGTAATAAACCCAAGAAAGGATTTAGGAGAAATGTCTAATCAGAGAATGGTGAGAATGTGGAACTCACTACCACGGAGTGGTTGAGGCGATTAGTATAGATGCATTTAAGGGGAAACTAGATACGTACACGAGGGAGAAAGGAATAGAAGAATATGTTGATAGACTGAGATAAAGCTTGTGTGGAGCATAAACAGCATCATAGACCTGTTGGGCCAAAAGGTCTGATTCTGTGCTGCAAAATTGTGTGTGATTTTATGTAACTCAGCTTAATGTGGAATTTCTCATTTCTGCCACTGATTTAAAGATTAATTTTCAGGAATTATTGAACTCTCAAGTTGACTGTTTCCTGGAGTTGAACCGAACGCTTTTAGAAACTGCAAATATAAAATTTAGTCAAAGGAAAATGAAGAGAGTACTTTCAGTACAAGATGCTCCCCACATGTATGTAATAAAAATTAAAAACCTAATTTTTCTCTGGCATTCCCTCCCTAAGCCTTTTAAACACGCCTTATAGTAGTATCAGCTGTGGCTCAAATGGTAGCACCTTCGTCTCTGACTCAGAAGGTTGTGGGTTTAAGTTCCGCTTCAGGGACTTAAGTACAAAAATCTAGGCCGACACTCCAGTGCAGTGCTGAGGGAGTGCGGCACTGTCGGAGGTGACGTCTATCAGAGGAGACGTTAATACGAGACCCCGTCTGCCCTCTCAGGTGGATGTAAACAATCCCATGGCACTATTTTGAAGAAGAGCAGGGGAGTTATCCCCTGGTGTTCTGGACAATATTTATCCCTTACTCAATATTACATTAAAAACAGATTATAAGAACATAAGAAATAGGAGTAGGAGAAAGCCATACGGCCCCTCGAGCCTGCTCCGCCATTTAACATGATCAGGGCTGATCTGATCATGGACTCAGGTCCACTTCCCTGCCCGCTCTCCATAACCCCTTATTTCCTTATCGTTTAAGAAATTGATCTGGTCATTATCACACTACTGTTTGTGGGAGCTTGCTGTGTGCAAATTGGCTGCCGTGTATCCTACATTACAACAGAGACTACATTTCAAAAAGTAGTTCATTTTGTTTGGGATGTCGAGTGGTCGTGAATGGTGTTATATAAATGCAAGCCTTTCTCTCGTAAACTAACTCTTTGATCAAGCTATTGGTCACCTGCCTTAGTATCTCTATGTGGCTCGGCATCAAGTTGTTTGATAATCACTCCTGTAAAGCACCTTGGGACGTTTTATTACATTAAAGGCGCTATATAAATGCAAGTTGTTTTTGTTATGATGTCACGTAATATCACCAGCCTGTCTTTTGAGGTCTCCAATCATGGCCCAAGCAACGTGACAATGTAGCTTAAGGAGACAGTTTGCATCTATCTGGAGTGGCTCTATTCACTCATCGGAGTCGGTGGTTTTAACTAACTGGATGCTGATCCAGAGGTGTATGAACTGGGAAATGTTAATATTAGTTAGCAATTGCTGTACTTCCCTTCCCCAGTTCAGGTCCCTCTAACTCCTAAAGCATTAGCTTCCAGAAGAATGAATGAAAGAATGAGTGAGTGGAGGTAATCCTGGAAACTCTGCAAAAAATATATTATGAAGGCTGAAAAAAATTAAGCCCCCCCCCCCACACACCCCTTACTGGAGCAAAATTATAAAGAGAGGGTGAATAATGAAAGAACACTTCCACTGACTGGTAACAAGGGGGCATGGTCTCAAGGTTATCACTAGAAGAATAACAGGAGAAACTTAAGAGATTTTAGAACACAAAATGTTTTACCACAAGTGGCTACTAAGGCAGGGACACCATAATTTAAAAAGGGAAGTGGATAAATATCAGAAAAGAATAGAAAATGATAGAGAAAGAGAACAGGGGTCAGAGTAGACAGCTCCAGTTTTGGCTAAGATCATGCGTAACTGACCTGACAGGGGAGTAGCCACCATAACCCCAAGGTGGTTCTCCCTGGATCAGGAAGGTATATGCTTGCTTTTTTGGAAATAGGAGGTGGGTGGGGTGGCTTGACCCATCCACCTCCACGGAGGTGTGTGGGGGACCTGACCCATCCACCTCCATGGCACGAACCTGGTATTGCAGTACTTCCAGGAACGGTGCAGTGGCTCTAGGCCTTTTGGCTAAGAGCACTGGCGCAGAGTGATCCTTGATGTGTGCAAGGTGACCTCTGGCGTTTGTGATTTGACAAAGAATTGGAAAGATTGGCTACGAATTAAAAAAAAAACAGGCCTTTTGGCTAAGATCATGCGTAACTGACCTGACAGGGGAGTAACCATGACCCCAAAGTGGTTCTCCCTGGATCAGGAAGGTGGTTCTCCTATGCTTTTTGGAAATAGGAGGTGGGTGGGGTGGATTGACCCATCCACCTCCACGGAAGTGTGTGGGGGACCTGACCCATCCACCTCCATGGCACGAACCTGGTATTGCAGTACTTCCAGGAAAGGTGCAGTGGCTCTAGGCCTTTTGGCTAAGAGCATTGGCGCAGAGTGATCCTTGATGTGTGCAAGGTGACCTCTGGCGTTTGTGATTTGACAAAGAATTGGAAAGATTGGCAACGGGAAAAAAAAAAAACAGGCCTTTTGGCTAAGATCAAGTGTAGTATCTGTTCTTATCAGTTTAATATCCCCTATGAGGACATGATATTGAATTGATTTTTGGACAGGGAGCTGGATCAGGGGCATGCCCCGTCCACTCCATGCATCGACCTGGTATTGCAATATTTCCAGGAACGGTGCAACTTCGCCTCTCGGCCTTTTGGCCTAAGATCAAACACATTGGCGCAAAGTGATCTTTGGCGTTAGAGTTGATCTGGAACGAAATTGGATAATAAAAAAAAACAGCACTGTCACAGGGCTGAATGACCTCCTTCTGTGCTGCAATATCGATGATTCCACATAAGACAGTGGAAGAGCTCAGGATGCCAGTAGAAATCCTAAACTGGTAGGTCTTCAAAAAATGAAAATTAGCTATAAATTGATGCTAGCTCCTACCAGATGGAGGATAATGATACAAGGGGAAAGAGACTGAAAGCACTCCCCCACCCCCGAGGCTCACCATCTCATCCAAGAACTAAAACAATGGAACATGAATGTTGATATTTCCACTCCAAGTAGAAAGTAATCTAATTACAGTGTCTCATTCCAGGCAGTTACATGGCAAGTGAAATAGAACAGTAACAGTCTTTGTTTCAGATTTCATCAGAAGTCAGATTTTCAAACTGGGGTTCCCATATTATGTGCGCTCCATTAAGATCTCTGGGCCCGAGATCAGATTGCTGTCTATCCGATTTCTGCACTTGTTTACTTGCGAGCCTTGTTTGCTGTTGCTGAATACCAAGAAAAATGTTTTCTACAATGTTAGCAGTGTTTTTCCTTCTTTCAGACGTTATAACTGAATACACACGCACACACACACACACACACCTCTGATGCGCATGGCATTTTTGTGAATTTTTCACTTACCCAAACTGATAAAATTGTAGAAACTGACTTCTACAAACAGATTAGACCCTTTGAGTCAATCAGGTGTTAGGAAAAGATGAAGAGAAGAACTGCAATAGGCTGCAAAGGATCAGAGGCTGCAGGAAAAAAGAAATATAGAAGAATTGGAAATAGAGGGATAAAGGTAATATTACAGACAAGTAGCTTCAGTTGTCAGTTTGTTAGTACAGGAAATGTATTACCTGGATGAGAAAGAAAGGGGACCTTCCCTGCAATTCTAGCACAATATTAAAACAGTGTTAATCGCAGCTTTAAAAACATTGCCATATCAGATCTATTAAGCGCTCCACACAATACTTCTTTGCCTTCATTCTCCCCATCTCCTCCCACTCCCAAGTATTTTGTTGCCATTTTGCTTCTACAAAGACTTGTATCTCCATCATCAAACACATTATACAGACTCACTAGTTGTGCTCTTGCCTGAATCAGTAAGCCGTGGGTTCAAGCCCCACTCCAGATACTAGAGCTGACACTCCAGTGCAGTACTCCTCTGTCAGAGGCGCCGTCTTTTTGACAGGTCCTTAAACCAAGGCCCCGTCTTTAGATGGATGTAAAAGATACCATGATACTATTAAAAGATGTGCAGGGGAATTCTCCAGGTGCCCTGGCTAACATTCCTTACATAACAACAGTACATTTCACTTCAAAAGTATTTCATTGGTTGTAAAATGCTTTGGGTCATCCTGAGGTTGTGAAAGGTGTCTTTATTTATCCTTCAACCAGCATCACTAAAAACAGATTATATGGTCATCTATTTAATTCTTATTTGTGGGAATTGGCTATGCTTACACTTAGTTGTGAAATACATTGGGACGTCCTGAAGTCATGAAAAGTGCTGTATAAATGCAGGTACTTATCATTTGCCTATACAATTCGTTAACCTAGTTTGTCCTCTTTCGTTTATGAGGAGAGGGAGAGACAAAGGCATGGATGATGGTTTCACCAACAGATGGGCTAAGGTCGGGGCAGAGCCAGGCGATGTTCTGGCAGTGGAAGTGCGTGGTCTTTGTGATGGAGAAAATACGGGAATTAGAAGCTCAGAACGAGGTCAAATTAGACACCTTCTTCGTCTTAGGCGGTCCCCTCGCATCGAGGATGACTTGCTCCCATGCCAAAAAGGATGAGTTCACAGATGTTTCAATGAAGGGCCTAATATTCCAGGTCCCGAACTACATGTTGAAGGGTGGAAGATGCCTGTGTGTGGATTTTTTAAACATATGGTGGCCGTTGCACACCAGCCACCACACGGGCTTGACAGAGCTAGGTCTTGGTCCAGTGGCAACAATTGACCAAGACGACTGGAGACCAGCTCTGCTGCACGGACCTAGTGCGCACATATATTGCAGTGTGGGCTGGCCCGTGCTGCTGCCCAGGGCCTTAATAAGGCACCAAGGTTGCTAACAGTCCGGTTCAGCCCATGATGGTAGCCAGAGAGGGGGATTGTAGAATCATTGAATGGTTACAGCACAGGAGGCCGCCATTTGGCCAGTCAAGCCCCTGCCAACTCTCTGCAAAAGCACTTCAGCTAATCCCACTCCCCGCCCTTTCCCCGTAGCCCTGCAATTTTTTTTCCTTCAGGTTCTTATCCAATTCCCTTTTGAAAGCAATGATTCAGTCTGCCTCCAACACCCTTTTAGGCAGTGCATTCCAGATCCTAACTACTCGCTGCGTGAAAATGTTTTTTGTTATGTCGCCTTTGGTTCTTTTGACAGTTACCTTGAATCTGTGTCCTCTGGTTCTCGACCCTTCCGCCAATGGGAACAGTTTCTCTCTATCTAATCAGTCTAGATCCCTCATGATTCTGAACACCTCTATCAAATCTCTTCTCAAGCTTCTCTGCTCTAAGGAGAACAACCCCAGCTTCTCCAGTCTATCCACGTAACTGAAGTCCCTCACCCCTGGAATCATTCTCAGAAATCTTTTCTGCACCTTCTCTAAGATCTTCATATCCTTCCTAAAGTGCAGTGCCCAGATTTGGGCACAATGCACCAGTGGAGGTCAAATCAGTATTTTATAAAGGTTCATCATAACTTCCTTCTGTACTCCATGCCTTGGTTTACGAAGCTTTTTTAACCGCTTTTTCAACCCGCCCTGCCACCTTCAACAATCTGTGCACATTATACCCCTAGGTCTCTCTGTTCATACATTCGCTTTAGGATTGTATCCTTTAATTTATACTGCCTCTCCTCGTTCTTCCAACCAAAATGTATCACTTCTTACTTTTCCCCACTACCGATCATAAACTAACTGGCCAATAGTTGCTGGGTTTATCCTTACACACCTTTTTGAACAAGGGTGTAACATTTGTAATTCTACTGTCCTCTGCCACCACCCCCAATATGGAGGTTTGGAAGATTATGCTGAGTACCTCTGCGATTTCCTCCTTAACCTCCCTCAGCATCCTAGGATGTATTTATAATAAGGACTTGAATGAAGGGACCGAGTGTAATGTAGCCAAATTTGCTGATGATACAATGATGGGTGGGAGAGCAAATTGTGAGGTGGACACAAGAAATCTGCAAAGGGATATAGGCAGGCTAAATGAGTGGACAAAAATT
Organism: Pristiophorus japonicus; assembly: GCF_044704955.1. Lineage (NCBI taxonomy): Eukaryota > Metazoa > Chordata > Chondrichthyes > Pristiophoridae > Pristiophorus > Pristiophorus japonicus. The sequence goes on from NC_091990.1 coordinate 148,699,004, forward strand.
TGGCAGATGGAGTATATTGTGGGAAAATGTGAGGTCATCCACTTTGGCAGGAAAAATAAAAAAGCAAATTATAATTTAAATGGAGAAATATTGCAAAGTGCTGCAGTACAGAGGGACCTGGGGATCTTTGTGCATGAAACTCTTTTAGAGTCTACCTGCAAAACATAAAACATTTATCCGTGCCACCCGACCTGGATGACACACCAGACATTTACAAGGCCCTTTTTTTTCTTGGCACTAAAATCAAATTTTTTCCTTTTTCCAGTGCCCCCTATAAAAGGAGGGGGAAATGTTTACACCCGGTTAACACAAAAAGTTAGTATGCAGGTGCAGCAAGTGATTAGGAAGGCCAATGGAATGTTGGCCTTTATTGTAAGGGGGATGGAGTATAAAAGCAGAGAAGTCCTGCTACAACTGTACAGGGTACTGGTGAGACCACACCTAGAGTACTGTGTACAGTTTTGTCTCCGTATTTAAGGAAGGATATACTTGCATTGGAGGCTGTTCAGAGAAGGTTTACTAGGTTGATTCCGGAGATGAGGAGGTTGACTTATGAGGAAAGGTTGAGTAGGTTGGGCCTCTACTTATTGGAATTCAGAAGAATGAGGGGTGATCTTATCGAAACATACAAGATACTGAGGGGGTTCGACAAAATGGATGCAGAGAGGATGTTTCCATTCATAGGGGAAACTAAAACTAGGGGGCATAGTCTCAGAATAAGGGGTCACCCATTTAAAACTGAGATGAGGAGGAATTTTTTCTCTGAGGGTTGTAAATCTGTGGAATTCTCTGCCCCAGAGAGCTGTGGAGGCTGGGTTATTGAATACATTTAAGGCGGAGATAAACAGATTTTTGAGCGATAAGGGAATAAAGGGTTATGGGGAGCGGGCAGGTAAGTGGAGCCGAGTCCCATGATCAGATTAGCCATGATCTTATTAAATGACGGAGCAGGCTCGAGGGGCCAAATGGCCTACTCCTGCTTCTTATGCTCTTATCCCATCCGGTCCTGGTGAATTATCAACTTTAAGTACAGCCAGCCTTTCTAGTACCTCCTCTATCAATTTTTATCTCATCCAGTATCTCCACTACCTCCTCTTTCACTCTGACTTTGGCAGCAGCATCTTGGTGAAGACAGATGCAAAATACTCATTTAATACCTCAGCTATGCCCTCTGCTTCCATGTGGAGGTTTCCTTTTTGGTCCCGAATCAGCCCCACCCCTCCTCACTACCTGCTTACTATTTATATGTGGATAGAATTAGTGAGAAGAGTACCGAGTTTGTGAAAGGGTACAGGGTTTCTGGCAGGGGCCAAAGACGGTGGATTTAATTCTCCCAATGTTTAACTGGAAGCTTGGTAGCCAAGAGGAAAGGGGGCTCATGTGGCAGAAACAGCTGAACAGATCATCACCATCGTAGTGATAAAAAAGCATTGAGTGCCTCACATTTCGTGGAGGAGGGTGCAGAAAGCAAGGGAGAGGGATTTGATGAAATGCTTGATAGCGGAGAAAAAAAGCCTGAGGTTATCTTTGCCCTTTAGAATGATCCTGGAGTAGTAGGCCATTTTGGCAGTGGAGAGCAATACCTGATAATGCTTGACGTGGTCCAGTCAGATCTGGTGATGGATGGCTAAACCAGATACGTTCAAGTACTGCGCCACTTGGACTGGAGGGAGCGAAGATGGGGCCACACCAGGGCGGGAGAGGGTACAGGTTTTACTGGGTACAAAGGGAGAGTAGAGAGAGAATGCTGAGCAGACCAACAGCTGCAGAAATCACATGCGAATGGAGGGCCAACAGCAAGACAGTTGGGAGTTTGAAAGTGCAGTTGTAAGCGACTGGAGGGGTGGGAGCAGTCTTTTTTAAACCAGGGACAGGTGCAGCAGGAAGTGCGGGATGTGGCTAGTAAAGGATTCAAGGAAGTGGTCGGAGTCATCCTTGTGTGTGATCAAGACCACATGATATAAATACAAGTCCATCACTAAATGTACTGTTCTGTCTGGCTCTGGTTAAACTGGCAGAGGAAGGGGCTCTGACTGTCTTGCGCTGTGAGCCACTTGGAATAAAGAAAAGCAAACCGACCAGAGGCTGGAGAAAGGCACCAACTTCGCCTGAACGCTAAGACTCTACTGCCCGAGATGATCGGTTGCTCAGTGGGTAGCATCCTCACCTCAGAGTCAGTAAATTGTGGGTTGAAGTCCCACTCCAGACTTGCGCACAAAAATCTAGACTGATACTCCTAGCACAATACTGAGGGAGTGATGCACTGTCAGAGGTGCCGTCTGCTCTCTCAGGTGAACGTAAAAGATCCCATGGCATTATTTCCAAGAAAAATAGGGAAGTTATCCCCGGTGTCCCGGCCAATATTTACCCCTCAATAAACATAACAAAAACAGATTAATGTGGTCATTATCACATTACTGTGTTTTGATCAGAACACCACCAGCGACGGCAGATGGGCTTCTCCTCCACGACGGAGTCTGGGCCTCCTCGATGACGGCTGGACCTCCTGTGGCGACAAGACGACCTCCTCCTCAAGAACGACTGGGTCCCTTTCACCCACGTCGGCAACTGGCCTCCCCTCCTCCTTCAGTGACAACTGGAGCTCCCCTCCCCCACTGACGACCTGGCCTCTTCTCCAACTCCAACACGTACTGATTCCATAACTGCGACCCCTCTACCCTCCCACCCTGACCCCCGGTGGGCCACTGACCCTCCCAATGCCTGCCCCCAACCAGGCCTCGGACCACCTACAACCAAGGGAGCTACCCAGCGCCGAGCCTGCAGCCAACATCTCGCCGTAGGCAACTAGGCCCATATAGCAGTGCCTGGTCTCCAGTCATCTTGGATCCCCTTGCCACTGGATCAAGACCTCACTCAGCTAAGCCCTTGCAGTAGCCGGTGTGCAACGACCACCCCACGTTAAAACAACTCACGCACAGGCATTTTTTGCTCCGTTAACATCAAGTTTGGGACCTGGAACGTCAGGACCCTCATGGACAACCCCAACAGTGGCAGGCCGGAACACCACACCGCCATAGTTGCCCGGGAACAGCGGAAAGAGCGTGCGGCAAACCAGTCCCACCCACCCCTTCCCTCAACGACTATCTGTCCAACCTGTGACAAGAGTCTGTAGCTCTCGTATTGGACTGTTCAGCCACCAGTGAACTCACTTCAGGAGCGGAAGCAAGTCTTCCTCGATTCCGAGGGACTGCCTATGATGATGCTGTTTGTGGGAGCTTGCTGTGCACCAGATTGGCTGCCGCCTTTCCTACATTACAACAGTGACTGTGTTCCAAAAAGTATTCCATTGGCTGTAAAGCGGTTTGAGACATCCCGAGGTCGGGAAAGGCGCTATATAAATGCAAATCTTTATCATTCACTGTGCATTGATCCCGAAGGCTCTGTAACCGGCTCCTCTCTTGTTCCTGCAGGTTGTGGTGCCGGGTTTCAGGCCTGTCGCTTTGAGCTGAGGGAGAGACTCACTGTCTGTCTGTCCCTCAGACCCAGTGACACCCAGCCAGGCCCCGGGCCCGCCGACTGGCACAACCCATCCCCAGCCCCGATTTAAGCAGCGCAGGCTCGGCCGCATTACCTGAGTGAAGGCGCAACCCCTGCCGCAGCTCGGTTCGCCCTCGTCGCTAAGACCGGAACTCCATCTTGCCGCCGCCGCCACCCTCCCAAAAAATGGGGGCTGCTGCCGCAGAATGCGAAGCAAATCCAGGAGCACCCACAGCTTGGTGGCACCCCGGAAATATACCACAGCTGAGCGCCGCACCGTGCCCGCCAGGAACCACAGGCCTTCCGCGCCGCCGGCACTGCCCCCTGGCGCCCAGCGGTACCCACTGCACGCTGCGGCACAGCCCGGGACAGGGGACACCCTGCTGGCACTGGCAGCGGCCACACACCGCAAAGGACGGAAAGGCAACAGAAGGCTGAGAATGCACACAGCAGCTCAGCCGGCTTTGCAAAAACAAGCTGAAGATCGGTGTGAACTCATTTTGTTGTTTGAATTTCAGATTTCAAGCTTTTGCAATTTTTCATGTTTTTTTTTTAAATTTGCAAATACAGGGGGCAGTGGGAGAAATTCGGGGTGTTTGCACCTCCCGTTAGCCGGTGGCGCTAACGACTTTTCACCTGGGCACGGCACCACTACCAACTCCTGCGTAATTCATAAGAACATGAAAAGTAGGAGCAGGAGCCTGCTCCGCCATTTAATACGATCATGGCTGATCCGATCGTGGACTCAGCTCCACTTCCCTGCCCACCCCCCCATAACCCCTTATTCCCTTGTTGGTTAAGAAACTGTCTATTTCTGCCTTAAATTTATTCAATGACCCAGTTTCCACAGCTCCCCGAGGCAGCGAATTCCACAGATTTACAACCCTCAGAGAAGAAATTCCTCCTCATCTCAGTTTTAAATGGGCGGTCCCTTATACTAAGCTTATGCCCCCTAGTTCTAGTCTCCTCTATCAGTGGGAACATCCTCTCTGCATCCACCCTGTCAAGCCCTCTCATAATCTTATATGTTTTGATAAGATCACCTCTTATTCTTCTGAACCTACTCAACCTTTCCTCATAAGTCAACCCCCTCATCTCCGGGAGTTTAGCGGTGGTGCTAACCGGTAGCGCCAGGGGCTGACGATGTTTTTGCCCTGGTGCAAAAATTTGGCAGCACCCATGAGACTTCAGGACACTCGCAGGATGAAAATTAAAGGGGGGTGCATCGCGCAATTAGATTAGCAACTTAGGTTTACCATGTTAAATTTTTCAAAATGTCCAGATGCTTGTTTGACAAAAAATGGGGTATTTTTTGTTCATGACTACTACTTTTTGAGGCCCCGCTCTGCCTTCTCAGGTGGGCATAAAAAATCCTATGACACTATTTGAAGAAGAATAGGGAGTTCTCCCGGTGACCTGGTCAACATTTATCCCTAAACCGACATCACTCAAAGGTTTGTGGGACCTTGGTGTGTGCAGATTGGCTGCTACACTTCTGTCACATTGTAACAAAGGACTTCCTTTCGAATGTACTTAATTGGCTCTGATGTGCTTTTGGACATCCTGAGGTCATGAAAGTCACTGTATAAATGCAAGGGCCAAGAGTTTCTGCTTTGGATGCAATCGGTGATCCAGGTGCAAATTGCGCTAATTTTGCAAAGTGAATTTTCTGCTCAAGTTTCCGCTCAAATTAATTTGCATAACGCTGAACATAAAATGTTCCATGAACCAGTACAATCATTTTAGAACATAATTTAAAATGTTTTTAAATTGCATTAAAAAATATCCCTTGATATATTTGAGAGTGGTAACCTGATGTAGTTTGATTAATACAACTGAAAATAGGTTTATCACAAAAAATAAACATTGTTAATCAGAGTGTCTAGTCCACCACCTGTGAGTAAACTGATTTAAATAACTGAAAATGACTTTTAACAAAACTATACAGAACCATTTGCTAGTTACATTGATGTACACTAGTCAGTTTCTTAGTAAATGAAAGGTGCCTATTAGTGTCCTTGCGCCTATAAAATAAAATGAGCTTAATTTTAAGAGCCTCCTTGAAAGGGTGCAATTAGAAGAAACTTGCCATGGTGATTAATTCGATCTGGGGGCGTGGCTAGTTTTGTGGGTGGGGCCAGCTTCTTGCACAATGTTTTTAAAACCAGCACAACAGATTGCAGAAACTCAATATGCTAATCGAGTTTCTGCGCTGGTAGAAATTGCGCTTGAAATTCCTTGAACTTTTGCGCTGATTTGGACCATTTGGGGAGAATTACGCTGGAACCAGTTTAATCGAGCGGAAACACCAGGCCAAGTTCTTTTCTCTAGTGTGGTTCTAGCATAGACTTGATTGTTGAGATACCACAAGTGACAATCAAGATGCTTTCTTTATGAGACTACATTTTAAAGGATTTTAGGGGTGTAAGGATCCGACACTTTAATATACTAGTTATTTACAGTTTTGATTTGTAGCTACAACAGATGCAAAGATGTAACTCTTGTGAATAAATTAGTCACGTAATTCTGATAAAAATCGTAACTAGTAGGAATTAGTACCTGTTCTTTCCAAGAAATATTTGCCATTTGTTTGAAATATCTGCAAAGGAAACCATTAACAGGAACTCAACTGACTCATTTGTTTGTTTAAGCTTTTCATGAATTTGTTTAAAGTTGCTGGGGTATTGGATTCAAAAGCTTGTCAGTACTGGATGTTGCTGTAAATGACCTTATCTGCAAATAAACCTATTTGGTTTAGTCTGTTACGAAAATGTTTGATGTGACTACTATTTATCATCCTCTGAAGGGTGAAGGGAGATGCGTGTGTCATGGAAACCCCATATGCAAATGAAGAGACAATAAATGGGTCTGTTTTTCCCAGATTACTTGATGCACAAGGCCTCACCTCAGTTCATAGGAAGCCTGGGTTTGTCAATGGGAGTTGCCTTTTGTGTTGGGCATGAGAACAATTATCTGGAGAAGCCTGGATCAACACTTGCACTGTTCACTATCATAAAATCAATTCATTATGGTTCTCAAAATGGGCAGTACTGGGTCTGAGCCAGGAGCACGAATGCAACCCTCTCCAACCCAAAGCTATGGTCCTGCTGCAGATCCCCCAAACCCACCACAAGGCCCTGCATTGGGAGTCGGCTCGGGCCATGCAAATAGTTTAAGGCAGGAAAATTTGACAGACTCCTCCCCCCAAATGCACTGCAGGCCTCTACTATGCTGTGCCTGTTGGATGTCCAGTGGGGGCCCGGAGAGGGAAATCAGCCCCTTAAACATGACATTCGGTCCATCACCAAGATCACATTTTCCCAGCTCTGAACATTGGCTGCTTAATCCACTGCCTCAGCTCTATTACTCCGAAACCCTTCATTATCTCAAGGAACAATTTCTCAAATGCTCTCCTTCACAAACTTCAGCTAATCCATAACTCTGTTACCTCAATCCTCTCCCACATGACCAAAATCGGCATTTTCAGCAACCTATACTAGTGGAATTCGCTGCCTCAGAGAGCCGTGGAAGCTGGGTCATTAAGTAGATTTAAGACATTGTAAAGGGTTAGAGTATTGTAAGAGGATAAAGATGTCACCAAAGTGGAAGTAGACAGATTGTATGTAAAACTCACTTATGTATATTAAGCATGCTTAGAACACTCGCTTACAAGTGGGTTTTTGGAGAAAGGCTAAGCAGCAAAGGACTGTTCATCTACAACAGATGGCCGTTTGGAATTCGGTCGGCTGCAGCGATCTTCCAGAGCAACATGGAGAGCCTTCTCATGTCGGTACCATGCATGGTGGTTTTTAAGGGCGACATTTTGGTCACGAGTCGGGACACCGTCGAGCACCTACAAAACGTGGAGGAGGTCCTCCAGCGACTGGATCGCGTAGAGCTGCGGCTGAAGAGGTCAAAATGCGTCTTCATGGCAACAGAAGTGGAGTTTTTGGGGAGAAAGATCACGGTGGACGGCATTTGGCCTGCAGATGGCAAGGCAGAGGCTATCAGGAACGCGCCCAGACCACAGAACGTCACAGAGCTGCAGTCATTCCTGGGGCTCCTCAACTATTTTGGTAACTTCCTACCGGGGTTAAGCACCCTCTTTTTTTTATTTGTTATTGCGTAAAGGTGAGAACTGGGTATGGGGAAAAAACCAAGTAATTGCTTTTGAGAAAGCCAGAAACATTTTATGCTCCAACAAGCTGCTTGTATTGTATAACCCGTGTAAAAGACTTGTGCTAGCACGTGATGCGTCGTCGTACGGAGTCGTACAACAAGCTAACGTTGCGGGGAAGTTGCAACCTGTCGCCTATGCCTCCAGGAGCTTGTCTAAGGCCGAGAAGGTCTACAGCATGATTGAGAAAGAGGCATTAGCGTGTGTAAAGAAAATGTATCAGTACTTGTTTGGCCTCAAATTTGAGCTGGAAACCGATCACAAGCCCCTCACATCCCTGTTCGCTGAAAACAAGGGGATAAGTACTAATGCCTCAGCCCGCATACAAAGGTGGGCACTCGCGCTATCAGCGTATAACTATACCATCCGCCACAGGCCAGGCACCGAGAACTGTGCGGATGCTCAGTCGGCTACCATTGCCCATCATGGGGGTGGAAATGGCGCAGCCTGCAAACTTTTTGATGGTGGCACAGCCCGCAGACTTGTTGATGGTCGTGGAAGCGTTTGAAAATGATAAATCACCTGTCACGGCCCGCCAGATTAGGACTTGGACCAGCCAAGATCCTCTGTTGTCCCTAGTAAAAAACTGTGTACTGCATGGGAGCTGGGCCAGCATCCCCGTTGAATTGCAAGAGCTAATCAGGCCGTTCCAGCAGCGAAAGGACAAGCTGTCCATTCAAGCAGACTGCCTGTTGTGGGGTAACCGCATAATGCTACCCAAAAAGGGCAGGGAGACGTTCATCTCGGATCTCCACAACACACACCCGGGTAGAGTAATGATGAAAGCGATAGCCAGATCCCACGTGTGGTGGCCCGGTATCGACCCTGACTTAGAGTCCTGTGTACGGCAATGCAGTGTGTGTGCTCAGTTGAGCAACGTGCCCAGAGAGGCACCACTAAGCTTGTGGTCCTGGCCCTCCAGACCATGGTCGAGGATCCATGTCGACTATGCGAACCCACTTCTCAGTAAAATGTTCCTGGTGGTGATGGATGCTTTTTCAAAATGGATTGAATGTGAAATAATGTCGGGAAGCACCGCCACCGCCACCATTGAAAGTCTGAGGGCCATGTTTGCCACCCATGGCCTGCCTGACATACTGGTCAGTGACAATGGGCCATGTTTCACCAGTGCCGAATTTAAAGAATTCATGACCTGCAATGGGATCAAACATGTCACCTCAGCCCTGTTTAAACCAGCCTCCAATGGGCAGGCAGAGCGGGCAGTACAAACAATCAAACAGAGCCTTAAACGAGTCACAGAAGGCTCACTCCAAACCCGCCTATCCCGAGTACTGCTCAGCTACTGCATGAGACCCCACTCGCTCACAGGTATGCCCCCGGCTGAGCTACTCATGAAAAGGACACTTAAAACTAGACTCTCGCTGGTTCACCCCAACCTGCATGATCAGGTACAGAGCAGGCGGCAACAACAAAATGTAAACGATGGTCGTGCCACTGTGTCACAGGAAATTGATCTAAATGACCCTATATATGTGCTAAACTATGGACATGGTCCCAAGTGGATCGCAGGCACGGTGATAGCTAAAGAAGGGAGTAGGGTGTTTGTCGTCAAACTAGTCAATGGACAAATTTGCAGAAAGCACCTGGACCAAACGAGGCTGCGGTTCACAGACTGCCCTGAACAACCCACAGCAGACACCACCTTTTTCGAGCCCACAAGACACACCCAAAGGATCAACGCACCACTCCGAACCAAGAAATTGAACACATCACACCCAACAGCCCAGTAAGGCCAGGCTCACCCAGCAGCCCTGCAGGGCCAACAACACGCCAGCCCAGCGAGGGCAGGGCCAACAACACGCCAGCTAAGCGAGGGCACAGCCAACACACCAGAACAGACATTTGTACCGAGGTGGTCCACCAGGGAAAGAAAGGCTCCTGACCGCCTCATCTTGTAAATAGTTTTCACTTTGACTTTGGGGGGGGGAGTGATGTTGTGTATCTGTAAAGCATGCACTCCCATGTTCCGCCACCGGGGAGCGCATCCCCTGAAGTCCCAAGGGATCCCAGCATCCCTTGGGAGCACTGTATATAAGCCGGCCTCTAAGGCCTGTTGCTTGACTGTGGAGTGTCTTAATAAAGACTGAGGTCACTGTTACTTTAACCTCCCTGTGTGCAGTCTCATTTGTGTTAGGAACACAATAGGTTTCAATGAACTCCAGACCAATTCCCGGTTGCTCTGCACGTCCCCGTTATTACATCAAATTCTGTTTCCATAGCAGACCCCCAAAACTGAAATGAGAGACAGCACCAAATATGCAACATTCTAATTACATTTTTATCATAAACATTTACCACACATATATATATATATATCTATACAATTAAATTGACTATTCACCCTTGTGCAAAACCTTAAATCCCCTCTTTACAGTGCCTTTACCTATTCTACTGCTCCTATGTCATGTCTCCCCAGTGGCTGCAGCACAATTGGTGGAAGGCTGCTGAATGTTCGGACCAGAGACTACAGATGGCCTTACAGGATGCCCTCAACCAGTTCTGGCCGGGAAGATCCGGCTGTAGATTGCACCATCTCAGGCTGAGCGGCGACAGTCTGGGCTGGCTGGGTGACAGGCAATGACAAGTGCAATGGCAGAGTGGCAGTGGTGGGATCAGGAATGCTGTCATCCTGAGAGAGGACAGCAGGTTCCTGCTCCAGTGACCCACTGCCACTCCCCCGGGGCAGCACCTCAGCATCCCCACCAATCTGCTGGAGCACAGATTGGTGGCCTGCTGTGCCACCATGAGATCCCCGGTCGACTGTGGTGAACCCAGTGACGATGGCAGCAGTGAGAGCTCGCGTGGTCTCCAGCTGTGACTGCATGAGAACAGTCTGAGCTTCCATGTCAGCAACCATTCTCTGCATTACAGCACTAAAATGTTACATTGTTTTTGCCTGTGCTGCAATGGAGGTTGCCACATCGCCCATGACACACGTCATGAGATCTGGGTCCCCACGGTCTCTCTGGGAGTCCAGAATCATCTGCAGACTGGAAATGATGGGCTCTATGGTGTGCCTAGAGCTCTGTGCAAGGTTGGAGGTGGACACCTCCATGCTCCTTACCATAGCTGAAAGGCTCTCGGGCACCCTTGCCATTGTACATATCATATCAGGGTGCATGGCCACCACCCTTGCTGTGAATGCCTCCCCATCGAGGTCTTCATCTGAGTCCTGTGCAGCAGAACTCACGCGCGAACTCTCCCTCTAGGGAGCTGGCCCCGAGCTGTCCTTTCCCCTTGGCCTTGCTGCAGCCCGCTCATCCATGGTGCATCACCCAGTGTAGACTCCTCTATTAAGCTAACCTCTAACGAATGCATAGTGTAGGTCTCTGAGGTGGTGGCTAGGGGTGAGAGATGCAATGACACAGTGCTTGGGTCCTCCTCCTTTTCTCCTTCGACACTCTCATGGGGGGAGGGGGGCGGGGTGGGGGGGGGAGCGCCTCAGGGACAGACTGGTCTTCTGCTGGCTGATTATCTGAAAGCATAAAGACACAAGACTCGAGTTATTAAGAACATAAGAACAGAAGAAATAGGAGCAGGAGTAGGCCATTTGGCCCCTCGAGCCTGCTCCACCATTCAATAAGATCATGGCTGATCTGGTCTTCACCTCAACTCCACTTTCCTGCCCGCTCCCCTTAACCCTTGACATCCATGTTGTTTAAAAATCTGTCTCTCTCCACCTTAAATATATTCAATGACCCAGCCTCCACCGCTCTCTAGGGTAGAAAATTCCAAAGATTCACGACCCTCTGAGAGAAGTTATTCCTCCTCATCTCCGTTTTAAATGGACGACCCCTTATTCTGAAACTATGCCTCCTAGTTCTAGATTCCCCCATGAGGGAAACATCCTCTCTGCATTTACCCTGTCAAGGCCCCTCAGAATCTTATATGTTTCAATAAGATCACCTCTCATTCTTCTAAACTAAGACAACCCCTTCATCTCAGGAATCAACCTCGTGACCTTCTCTGAATTGCCTCCAATGCAAGTATATCCCTCCTTAAATAAGGAGAACAAAACTATACACAGTAAAGGTGAGGGTGAGGGAAGGGGAGTAGGAATGGAACAAGGATGGCAGAGAGTATCAGGAGCTGGAAAGTGATAAAACCTTCTGTTGTGAGGGGGAAGTGGGATGACAAAAGGAGAGAAGATAAAGATACCGTTGTTGCGCACAGCGGGATCGACATCACCGATGGCCACTGCGCCCAGCGCCTGCAGCCCAATAAGCTGCAGGACTCGCTCCTCGAGGTCTGAGAGTTGCTGGAGCTGCTCACAACCCTGCCTGTCCTCTGCTATTCCCGCCTATTGTGTGCCATCTTGCCTGCAAAAGAAAGGAATGTGTGTGAGTCAGAGTCTAGCTATGTGTGTGGGAGGTGTGTCTGCCATCATTGAATTGCTGTGAATGTAGGCAAGGAGTGACATGGGGATGTGAGTTTGAGTAGTTGCAGATGTTTGGTGGATGAGTGTTGTGGGAGTGGTGCTTTGCGCAGTGTGCACAGACAGGTTCAGATGCTGGTATGTAAGACTTGTTGAAGCATGAACTCACCTTAACCACCCAACTGAGGTCACTGAACTTCTTACAGCATTGTGTGAGGCTGCGTTCAATGACACTACTGACCAAGACCTCCTGTGCCACTTCCCTGCACATGGCCCTGAAGACCTGCGGCAATGGCTTCCTTCCAGTTGCCGGGAAGAGCGCTTCCCTCCTTTAGAAACATAGAAACATAGAAACGTAGAAAATAGGTGCAGGAATAGGCCATTCGGCCCTTCTAACCTGCACCGCCATTCAATGAGTTCATGGCTGAACATGTAACTTCAGTACCCCATTCCTGCTTTCTCGCCATACCCCTTGATCCCCCTAGTAGTAAGGACTTCATCTAACTCCTTTTTGAATATATTTAGTGAATTGGCCTCAACAACTTTCTGTGGTAGAGAATTCCACAGGTTCACCACTCTCTGGGTGAAGAAGTTTCTCCTCATCTCGGTCCTAAATGGCTTACCCCTTATTCTTAGACTGTGTCCCTGGTTCTGGACTTCCCCAACATTGGGAACATTCTTCCTGCATCTAACCTGTCTAATCCAAGTCGCTCTGCAGCCTCATAGCATCCTCCTCGCAGCTCACACTGCCACCCAACTTAGTGTCATCCGCAAATTTGGAGATACTATATTTAATCCCCTCGTCTAAATCATTAATGTACAGTGTAAACAGCTGGGGCCCCAGCACAGAACCTTGCGGTACCCCACTAGTCACTGCCTGCCATTCTGAAAAGTCCCCATTTATTCCTACTCTTTGCTTCCTTCTGACAACCAGTTCTCAATCCATGTCAGCACACTACCCCCAATCCCATGTGCTTTAACTTTGCACATTAATCTCTTGTGTGGAACCTTGTCGAAAGCCTTCTGAAAGTCCAAATATACCACATCAACTGGTTCTCCCTTGTCCACTCTACTGGAAACATCCTAAAAAAATTCCAGAAGATTTGTTCCACTGGCCCACCAATGCCTCCAAAGCGGCATCATTGAAGTGATGAGCTCTCTCCCTGCGATCTGGATTAGGAGCAGCCATAGCCATGAGGTCTCTCAGATGGTCTCCGGTCGCGTTCAGTTGGAAGAATGGTGAAAATGAGCAGCTGCAGCTTGATAGAACCTCCCCTATAGGAGCTCGAATGAGCCAGTGTGAAGGATTGAAGGCTGATTGCTGAATGCAAGTCATCTGAAAGTTGGTAGCGCTCTGTAGTGTCCCACTGAGGTCATTAGCGCTTGATTTACCGCCCCCTTACTTCCTGAAGTGATAACGCCCAATTTAGAAGAGCTTCAGATTCCTTTGCGCCTGGTGCTAAATTTTCAAAATTTAAAAAGTAAGTGACCCAAACGGGCTATTACCGAATTTCTCTCCCTAGACCTCTTGGCTTTAAAATTCTCATTTAAACTACTTTGCCTCATTACCACTTTCGTTGACTTCAAAAAGCTTCCTAAAATATATCTCTTTTTCACCGTCCTTTGGTCTTCCCCCAGTTCCCTTACTTCTTACTCCCCATTGTAAAGAGCTATGAAATATTCTACGACATGAGTGATGCTGTATAAATTAAAGTGATTGCTGAGCTGTAGGAGGGGCAAGGCCTCTGGAACCATGTACCATTTACAGAACCAATGTCTTCAGAAGAGGGGAGAAAATTGGAGAGCACCTTGATCCACAATAGCAGTGTTACTTAAAAAGCATTAGGTATTTTAACACTATCAGCTGTCATTATTGATGGGGCAGGATTTCTGAGCTGCTTTTTGAAAGTGACTACCTGTATAAGAAAATACATCCATCCAGACTGAAATCTTAAAAAATATTCTTTAAAATTAGTTTCTCGAGTCCTTTGATCCCTGGAAGGAAAAGATAGTACTTGCGTAATGCTATTCAAATGATTTCCTTTCCAAAATCCTCAGATAATTTATCCACGTCGTCATGACAGCTCACCACAATTCTTTTCCCATAGGCTCATTCATAGTGTCAGCCTGGCTCAGTTGGTAGTGCTCTGGACTCTGAATTGGAAGATTGTAGATTCAAGTTCGACTTCAGGACATGAGTGTATAATCTAGCCTGACACTTTAATGCTGCATTGTTGTAAACTGAGGCCACATCTTCAGGTTCAAGTGGATGTTAAAGATTCCCCATAGCACTACTTCCAGAAGAGTCCACCTCGAGGAAGAGAAGTCTTCCTTCTACCCCAACAATTGGCGCTGCGAGCAGGGTGCAGACCCTCCGACTCGGAAGATGTGACAGCTAGCAATGGCAGTGAGTATGTTTTTTGTACCACCTGCGGCTGTAGCATTGACAGGGAAGGAGGTAATCTGTATAAAGAACTAGGAGGGGGTAATCTGTAGAATAAAGTTATAGCAAACCACAGAAGCACGAAAACCAAGGGAGGGGATGGGTGTATTGCCTGAACAAGAAGGAATACAATCTAAGGGGGGGGGGGGGGTGGTGGGACCCCAAGATGTTTAGGAAAAACTGGTCAGTGGGATAAAATGAAGACCAAGGGGGGTCTCTGAGATATGGACCGAAAGGGTCCCGGGTATAAATGTTAGCAGGAAAGACGAAAAATAAGTTGCAGAGGAACCAGATTAGGATGGCAAGCAGTATTGTTAGTCCGGCTGGACGTTAGAGGGGTCCAAGGGCTTGGAACCAGTACACGGAATCTGGTAGAGGGGTAAACGTACCCAGACAAGAAATGGCATGCAAGGATAAGCCACTTCACGGAAAAAGGAGAGGTGGAAGCAAAGAGGAGCCCAACAAGGGACCGACGGGGTATGGAGGAAAGATGGGAATTTATACCACGTAGAACCAACATGATAAGCTCGATGTCCAGATGCTAGTGGTGGAAGGGAATGGAGGGAGATATAAAGAACCACTGTAGAAGGTGTGTGACATGTGCAAAATACAACCCAGGGGGGAAAGTATAGGTCAGAATGGGAAATCAGCTACGGCAGGAAGGACCCTTGGAAAACTTATAGATAGATTTTACTGGACCGTTACCCAGCAACAAGGAGAAAACATAATATTATGCCTAGTTATAATAGACCAGTTTACGAAGTAGGTGGAAGCTTTCATTAATAGAAATTATTCATCAGAGACTGTGGCCAGGATCCTAGCAGAAGAAATAATACCCCAATGGGGAATGCCACCACAGCTGGACTCAGATCAAGGTACAGACTTCACAGGGAAGACATGAAACAGGCCTGCGCTTTGTTAGGGATCAGGCAAAAATGAATAGAACCCTAAAAGTGGTCCTAGCCAAGGCAATGAGACTGCCAGAAGTCTTGGTTTCAGGAAGCAAGGATGTAGGACCATATAAAGATAGGATACGGAGGTTTGTGATGGAACTCTGTAAGCAGTTACATGATTTAAAGGCACAGGCTAGAGATCAGCAAGTAATTAAGGACTTCGAGAACGACACTAAGGAACAGAAGGTCCAAATACCCCAAAGGGACCAATCAGGTGATGGTGAGGATGGTAAGGGACACTTGCACCTATGTAGTTATAAGGGGTATCAGCAAATGGAAACACTGGACCCACTTAAAAAAAAATAGTCACGAACTAACCGATGACGACCAGGAAATATTGTTTTTTTGCAGGACTCTGGTGCTTCTGGGAACAACGTGAGTTAACACAGCCTCATATCAAGGACGACAGGCTGAGGGACAGCAAAACCTATGTTATAGGGACTCGGGTGACATTAGTTGTGATAAAGAATCAAAGACACTGACGGTGACAGTCGGAGCAACAGTGGACTTAAATTGCAGCGTTGGACTAACGGGCATAAAACAACATGGCGAGGAGCGACAATGGGGATGAGCCAATATAGCAGGACTAATAATTTGGGTGAATAGAATTATGGTGTGTTTTGTACTCAGGAGGGGGAGGCAAAGATACTGCACCCAGAAAAAGGGGGAGGTGCAGATAAGGTGCACGCCAAATTACACTCAATTCTCCAGAGTACCCCAACAAGGGAAGGATGGATGATTGGCAGTTGGGCCCACCCTCCCTAGGTGCCGCTGCCTATAAATGGTGTTGGAGGGTTATTCCCCGAGACATACCCCCAGCGCCACCAACGTGTCCAATTATAAACGCTGGGGCAAAAGGGAGATTGATAAGACAGACCAAGGATAAGATACACCTCAGGGTACCTCCGCAAATAATTACTGTATTCCTAAATTTAACAGACTTAACCATCCCTAACTTCTGCGGGTCAAACACTATAAGCCTATATAAAAACCTAACCCTGCGGGCATTTGAAGGCCCTGAATCAAAAACCATGAAGTTTAATGTGGGACGAGTGTCAGGTAAAAGGTAGAATCGGGGCAAAAGAGGGATACTAGAAATGGTAGGCGCGGGATATGCGGCGAGATACGCGATGGGAGTTGCGATGTTAAACACTATAGACCTGCACATGATAGATGATCAGGTTAACGCCCTAATCCGAACCTTACAGGGATTGTTGAAGAGGGAATTGTCACACATTGCAAGACCACGCCAGAACGATAAATTCGATAAACAGAGCGGAAAGAAACTTGAATAGAATCATACAGACAGAAATAGCATGTGCAGGATACGGAGCTTGGTTACTCATTGCTATACAACACAACCTAGAGCAATTTCAAAATGGAAAGGTGCCGGATTGGATAACCTTGATGTATTTAATCAACTGGACCTTGGACAAAAACATGACTCATGCCTGTGAGGTGCGGAGAAACAGTCATGCTTAGGTCCCAAAGGTCAGATGTGTAACCGGACATTTAACTATAATAGGTTTTGTACTATCTATGGGCTCAATTTTCCCCAACCCCTTTTTTTGGCGCATGTACCTTAGATGCACCGACTTTGTGCACTGGACATGGCGCAGAAAAAATGTGCCCCCATCCTGG
The DNA here is from genome assembly GCF_044704955.1 of Pristiophorus japonicus. Taxonomy (NCBI): domain Eukaryota; kingdom Metazoa; phylum Chordata; class Chondrichthyes; family Pristiophoridae; genus Pristiophorus; species Pristiophorus japonicus. Next base: position 148,716,112 of record NC_091990.1, read on the forward strand.
CTGCTCTGCCGAGTGTCCTGGGTCCTGGCGCGGCGTATATAATGCGGTGGGGGGCAGAGCTACAGCCCTGCACTGAAAACAGTGCCGGCAGCTGCCCGCATGTGCAGTGGTGTCGGGTCCGATGTGCACGCATGCCTCAGTAACGCTGAAACTTGGCACTTGGGCAGCACCTCTCTCTCACCGCCCCCACCGATGCCACATTCAGTCGCTCTGCATCGCCCCCTCACCATTGATTTAAAGGGCAGCATCTCTCTCTCTCCCCCCCCCCACCCCGCAATGCCATGTCGGTCGCTCTGCTTCGCGCCCCCCCGTTGATTTAAAGGGCAGCATCTCTCTCTCACCCGCCCCCACCCCACCCATGCCGCGTCGGTCACCCTGCTTTCACAATCCCCTCCCCCCCCCCCCCCGTTCATTTGCAGCCGCCTCTAGCCCTGGACGACTGGACTTCCGGTGCGTGTCTTGCCACCCCTATCCCAGGCCCAATGGCCTCACACACAGGCCGGCCCGCTGCATTCCCGGGCTGACTTTAAAGATTAAGGTAGGATTTACTTGATTTCTATTAGTATTTTAATTGTTTGAGCTTTTCCTTGCAATGTTTGGTGCTTGGTTGTTTAGTTTCAGGTCCTCTCCGGTTCACTTCCCTCTCCTATCCCTGGCCTAATGTCTGCCGATGTACTAATGTGCACCGCTTTCTTAACTGCCCACAAGGTTTTTCAGAGCTGGCCACATACGCTGACGTAAGTCGATTTGGAGTAAGTTTTAGCTGGCCAAAGTACATAAATGGCCAAAGTGGCATAAAATGTCTGGGAACACCCCCTTTTGAAAAATAAAATCAACTAAAAAATATCATACCTAACTGATTTACTCTGGAGCAAGTTTATTGGGGAAAGTGGCGTTTTTTAACTTACGCCAGAAAAACCAACTTACTCCAAAAAAATTGGAGCAAGTCATGGCCAAAATTGAGCCCAAAACCACAGTGTGATGTGACAAAGGGAGATCCCCTATACCAAACAAATAATATAGAGGATATAAGAAATCAAACTTGCGTGCGTTACCATGACCTATCCAGATATGTAATTAAAGAGAACAACAGTACTAAGAGTCTCAGCATAAATGACTGCTATAAAAATAACCAAGTTGTTTTATGTCGAGATCCACTGCAAATGATCAAAGATGACTGTGGATATGACCAAGTGGACGGGTGCACCTTGAGTATCACCCCCCAGCATGGGACTATGAAACTACTGCTGCACCATGAGGAAATAGACAATGGTGTGTGAGCACTAGGGTGACTGAGATGAGGTTACAAATACCTCATCCGCCATCATGAATACTGACTTCAGCTTTACCCAGCTTGACGAGACACACATAAATGGATACATTATAAACTCTGAACTGAAAGAAGAAACCATCAATGGGACAATGATAGACACTATCTGAGAAGGATATGAGAAGGCCATCGGGCCACAAGGAAAACTGATACTCGAACTGAATGAGGAACAAACTCGACTGAATAGAAAAAACAGAGGATACCCCAGGCAGGGCAGAATTTGACAACATAGGGAAGACCCCAGGTGGAGGAAAGATAGAGGAAATTGAGGATACCCCAGGCAGGGCAGAATTCAAACACTGAGAAAATGGAATGCTGGACTCAATGTGCAAGTGCATCCGTGGATACGGATAGTGTCACATATACTGTTTGTAGTGCAAGGGAACATACTGTCATCTTGCTAGTATTAGCCTGTAAAAAGTGTAACCGACGTAAGAGGCAGGCAATAGCCCGAACAATAGTTAAAACATTGAATAAAGGGAATATAGACAGTACGGCAGAAAGGACATATCTAGTATAACCTTGATAGGAAAATCAACAGGTGGGTCCTGCAGTTCCGTAAGTAGTGCTACCCAAGCAAAAGGACGACCCTGGAAGCTCACCCATGAGGAATTAATTGGAAAATGGCCTATCTTGGGCATATAGCTAAGGGCCATTAGTGGGGATTGTAAGGGGGAAAAAAATACACTTGAGTAAGAAGGGTAAAGGGAATTAGGATGTTCTGAGGAATTGGGAGTTCCTCTATCTTACAGTATGGATTGTAATATTGTTCGAACAATGTATAACCCGCTTATTTATGTAAAGCACGCTTATACACTCACTTACATTTGGTTAGTAAGAAGGGAATAGCGAAGCCTGATGGGTAACCCAACAAGCCTATACTCATTGGAGTTCAGAAGATGAGAGGTGATCTTATCGAAATATTTAAGATAATGAGGGGACTCGACAAGATGAATGCAGAGAGGATATTTCCACTCATAGGAGAAACTAGGGAGTGTAGTCTCAGAATAAGGGGCCGCACATTTAAAACTGAGATGAGGAGGAATTTCTTCTCTCAGAGGGTTGTAAATCTATGGAATTCTCTGCCCCAGAGAGCTGTGGAGGCTGGGTCATTGAATATATTTAAGGTGGAGATAGACAGATTTTTGAGCAATAAGGGAATCCAGGGTTATGGGGAGCAGGCAGGGAAGTGGAGCTGAATCCATGATCAGATCAGCTATGATCTTATTAAATGGCTGAGTGGGCTCGAGGGGCCAAATGGCCTAATCCTGCTTTTATTTCTTATGTTCTTATGTGATTCTGTGGCTACGATTTGATAGTTAAGAGTGGAACCAGGCAGATGCAGTCCCATGCAGCCGGATGACGGTGTAGAAGGATAGAGTGATCGACCATGTCAAAGGCTGCAGACAAGTCAAGAAGGATGAAGAGGGATAGTTTGCCTTTATCACAGTCACAAAGGATGTCATTTGTGACTTTGATGAGAGCCGTTTCGGTACTGTGGCATGGGCGGAAACCGGATTGGAGGGATTCAAACATGGAGTTGCGGAAAGATGGGCACGGATTTGGGAGGTGACAACACGATCAAGGACTTTGGAGAGGAAAGGGAGGTTGGAGATGGGGCAGTAGTTTGCAAGGACGGAGGGATCGAGTGTTGGTTTTTTGAGGAGAGGGCTGATGACGGCAGATTTGAGGGAGAGGGGGACAGTACCTGAGGAGAGAGAACCGTTAACAATGTCAGCTAACATGGGAGCCAGAAAAGGAATTTGGGTGGCCAGCAATTTTGTGGGAATACAGTCAAGGGAGCAGAAAGTAGGCCTCATGGACAGGATGAGCTTCGAAAGGTCTTGAGGGGTGATTGGAGAGAAACTGAAGAAAGTTGTGAGCTCAGGGCTAGGGCAGGGTGCTTCCTTAGAGGAAGTTTGGCCCAGTGGGCGCGGGGAAGGAAGGGAAGAGGCAGCCGAACGGATGGTCTCAATGTTATTGTTGGAGGTGAGGGTGGAGGCAGGCGAGGGGGGTTTAAAAAAAGACAGTTAGCAGTGGAGAATAAAAGCTGGGGTTTATCTATACACTCCAGAATGATTCTGGAATAGTGAGCGATTTTAGCAGCCGTGAGCAGGACCCGATAATGTTTTATGTGGTCCAGCCAGATCTGGTGGTAAATGGCTAAACCAATTGTTCGCCATATCCGTTTAAGTCTGCCTCCCTTGGACTTAAGGGAGCGCAGGTCAGGGCTGTACTTAGGGGGACGGCCAGGGTGAGAGAGAGTCATTGCTTTCACAAGGACTAGGGCATCAAAGGTGGTGGTGAGGGCGTGATTGAGCGGATCGGTAGCTGCCAAAATGTCATGGTGAATAGAGGGCTAAAGGCTGGACAGTTGGGAGTTCATAAGTGCAGTTGTAAGAGAGTTGGGAGAGTTTTTTCCAGGGGCGGACACGCAAGGAGGTAGGGTTGAGGGGGGGAGGGGACGGGTGTGGAAGCGTATCTCTTAATCCCATGAATTTGCTTGTCGATTTGCACATTAATAACGGCATGTGTCGTTAGCACGCCATTATTTTCCCAGCGTGAGCGGGCCCATAATGATCAATTACACTGCGCTCCATGTTAACCTGAAGACACTCAAATTACCACTAATCCCCAGCAGATGGAGACAAAGCCAATATATCTTCCAAATTAATCTACCTCATTTCTTCATGTTACCTTGGATCCAAAAATGCTGCTGCACTACTCTCTTATCCTGTACTATATGTTTAGCAGATGGTACATTTTCTTTATTGTACAGATGTAGAAGAGGCAAAGTCTCTGTGGAATGTTATGGAAAAATACATTCTCACAACAGCAGGAAAAGAGGGGCCTTTTGCCTGATTGGTTTTGGTACAATGCATCGATTATTCCCTAGTGAATCCAAGAAGACAGCAGTCATAAATCATTAGTGCAGGAGCGCTCCACTCATCTTTTTTGGATTTGGGGAAAGCTGTTGCATATAATTCTCTTGTGACTGTGTGAGTGTGTCTGTTTTATTTTACTGAGTTATGCTGAGGTTTCTGCTTTTCACATTAAAGAGAACAGGGAAGTAACAACATAGAAACATAGAAATTTACAGCACAGAAGGAGGCCATTTCGGCCCATCGTGTCCACGCCGGCCGACAAGAGCCGCACGGCCCTCGGTCAGCAGCCCTAAAGGTTACATATAAACCTATGAACAATGACGGAAAGTCAAAGAGCACCCAGCCCAACCTGTCCGCCTCACACAACTGCGACACCCCTTATACTGAAACATTCTACACTCCACCCCAACCAGAGTCATGTGATCTCCTGGGAGAGACAAAAACCAGATAAAAATGCAGGCCAATTTAGGGAGAAAAAAATCTGGGAAAATTCCTCTCTGACCCATCCAGGCAATCGACACTAGTCCAGGAGATCACCCTGGCCGTATTCTATTCCCTGCCGTACGTACCATTATATCTGTACCGTCCAACAAAAGATCATCTAGTCAATCCCAATTACCAGCTCTAGGTCCGTAACCCTGCAGGTTACTGCACTTTAAGTGCCCATCCAACCATCTCTTAAAAGTGGTGAGGGTTTCTGCATCCACCACTCTTCCAGGCAGCGAGTTCCAGATCCCCACAACCCTCTGCGTAAAGAAGCCCCCCCTCAAATCCCCTCTAAACCTTCCATCAACCACCTTAAAACTATACCCCCTCGTAATAGACCCTTCCACCAATGGAAATAGACCCTTACTATCCACTATGTCCAGGCCCCTCAATATTTTGTACACCTCAATAAGGTCTCCTCTCAACCTTCTCTGTTCCAATGAGAACAAACCCAGCCTATCCAATCTGTCCTCATAACTAAGATTCTCCATTCCAGGCAGCATCCTAGTAAATCTCCTCTGCACCCTCTCGAGTGCAATCACGTCCTTCCTATAATACGGCGGCCATTCGGCGCCTCCCCGTGGCTGCTGTTTCCCGGCAGACAGCGGCCTTATTGAGAGGGGCAATTTCGGCCCCCTATATCTGAAACCAAAGTAAAAATATTGTGGATAATGGAAATCTGAAATAAAAACAGAAAATGCTGGAAATACTCAGCAGGTCAGGCAGCATCTGTGGAGAGAGAAACAGAGTAAACGTTTTAGATTCAGCGAATATTTGTTGGGCAGTAGATTTCCTCTTATCGTTTCTGTAAAATCGAAAAGCCAGATTAGGGATTTTCCAATATTGTAGCCAAATCCTATTTTCTATGTCGCTTCCACTAGCACAGTGCTCTGCTTAGATTATGGCTTGAATAGCTGTGGAATTGTACGTGATATTGATATGCAGCTCTCCATGTTTTTGCAGCCATCGTGATGGCAAAGTGAGGAGGAAGTAAATTCTTCTGACCATTCTGTTCAGGATTCACTGTTTTATTTCACTGTCCAGTTCAAAATCCACAGACAACAGTGGGTCTCACTCATTGAGAGCAGAACATGAGCACAATACCCAGTCTGTTTCAGATATAGAATGAAAAACAGGAATTGCTGGAAATACTCAACAGGTCGGGCAGCATCTGTGGCGAGAGAGACAGAGTTAACGCTTCAGATTGTTCAGAAGGTTCTGACAAAATGTCACTGACCTGAAACGTTTACTCTGTTTCTCTCTCCACAGATGCTGCCTGACCTGCTGAGTATTTCCAGCAATTTCTGTTTTTATTTCAGATTTCCATTATCCACAATATTTTTACTTTGGTTTCAGATATAGGGGAGCCGAAATTGCCCCTCTCAATAAGGCCGCTGTCTGCCAGAAAGTGACAGCCATGAGGTGGTGCCGAATGGCCGCCGACTCTCCGTGGAGGGGCTGCCATTTTAGAAATTGTCCGACCTGAGGAGCGGAGTGGAGTCTGGGACCGCTCTGCTCGTTTTCCCGCCGGGACATGCATGCGCTGACCCTTTACCATCTGGTGGGGAATCCCTCGCGAAATTGCCCTTGCGAAATTGCCCCCTACCTAAAATTGCCCTGCGGGAAAGGCCCCGCCACAGGCCGGAGAGCTTTTGCTGTCGGTGCACTCTATGTGAAATGGCGGCACGGCCGCCCTTAAAGGGGAGGGCGCACTGCTGCGCTGCCATGTTTTTTTTTCGGCCAACTGCCAGGTTGGCCCGATAATTATGCCGCCGGGTTTAATCCCGACACCAACAGGCAGCCTGGCACCCCATCTTGGGTGCCAGGCTGCTGGCCTGGATGAAACCCTCCCTAGTGGCTCAGTGGACCTAATTAAAATGAATGCAGAGTTCGCAGTGGCTCTCCCCTTTAACTGAAGGGGAGACACATTGTGACGCGCCTGCGCGACGACGTCATCAGTGAGTCGCTGATGACTGACAGCTGCGGACAATCCGCCCGGCCCCCATTTCCGCCCCACTTGTGATGGCTACTCCGCTCCGCTCCCACTTCTGCCCCCATGATGATCCACTTCTGCCCCGCTGGAAAAAAACATGGAGGAGCTGAATTTCGCCGGATAGGCCACTGCATCCATTGCGGCAGCCAGAACACTTCAAAAGGGTAGGTCCGCCCCGCTCCGGCAGGGGGCAATTTCTACCCCAGGGTTTTTGTTGTCAAAAGAAAATGTCCATTTATGTACATATAAAGGCAACTATTAGAAATGTTATGATACCATGGGCTAGAACCTCCACTTTTTTTGCATGCTTAATGCCCACTTAATGCTCATTTTACCGCTGAAATGACATATAACGCCCATATATCGCCCATTTTGGCACAAAATGGAAACTGACGGGCATTTTTAGGAAAATTATCGCTGAGCGTTACTTTCCTCATGTGCTTAATGCCGGGAAAAAATATTACCGCCGCCTACTTTTTTTGGGCGGAATCAGCAGAATCAACGTCAATAATATTGCCCAGCGTTACTTTCCGCACGGAATTAACGCAGAGATTCAATTATACCGCCCGCCCACTTTTATTTGTCATAAAGAGCACATTTTGTGAAGCTAATGCCCAGGAGATCGCCCACCGTCACTTTCACCCCTCGCACACACACCGCTCACACTATCGCTCGTCCAAATAACCACCCAGAAAAAATGGAACTGTTTTGTGGCTAGCATTTTTTAAATCGCAGGTCACTTCATTCAAAAGGCTGCCTCAACTTCGGGGGAATTTGCATTGACTCTGGAGTTCTTCTCAGGTGAAGTGAACAACTCAACAGACATATTTTCAGACTCTGGACTATTGGGGCTTTACTCCAGGTGTATTTTAGCGAGGAAATCATTGCTTCTGATCAATAGCTATTACACTTTCAATGCAATGGGGCCATCAAATAATAACTGTGCTTCAGATGTCTTGACCACTCAGGAGGGGAGCTACAATACAACCCTGAGCAAGTAGGTAAATTCGTGGTCATACGCTCGATACCTGGCTATCAGGAGGGGTCAAGAATTGCCAGAAGGCACTGATGCTCCTCCTGAGGAGAGAGAGGAAGAGGACGACAAGGGGCTGGACGCCAACCAAGGGCCAGACAATCAGGCTGGCTATGCAACCATGCCCACGACCCTCTCCAGACTGCAGGAAAGGGCCTGTGGTAGCTACACAGCTGCAAGACTCTTAAGTGAGGAGCTGATATTTGAATGCTTTGCCTGAAAGAGCATTGATGTGAGTGACAATGCTGATACACTGCTGTGTGTGTGCAGCTCAGACATCAATGGTGCCCATCAACTTGGTGCCAGTTAAAGTTTACGTTGATCGATGTTAAGTTGTATTTAACCCTTTCATGTTAAGGAATCACCAGTGTGTAATGGTGCAGCTATCTGAGACAATGCGCGCCAAGGTTATATTCAATAAGAAAAATTTTATACCAACATTGGTTTGAAATCATAAGTATCACAGGCAATAACACCCAACACCTGCCCACACCCGACTTTTTCCACCATTGACATCATTTAAATGTTCAACATGTCCAGCAATACAGAATACAAAGGCAAAGCAGGAGCGTGGTCTCTAGCCCCCATACATTACAACAAATTGCATACACCCAGATGAAGATATAACACAGCCATCACCTGCAGACATGCACCTCACTTTCCTTCCCCGGTCCCTTTCTTCTCCCCACCTCTACCCCTTCCCCTCCCCGATCCACGGCACCTGGCCGAGGAACTCCTCAGATGGTGCCTCATTGGGGGGGATGAAGGCAGATGCAATGGCTGCATGGGTATGGGAGCGGGGGCTGCCGAGGGGGCAACATTCTCTGATGCAGAAGCAGGATCTTGGTCCTTGCTCTCATCTGTCGTTCGCAGTGGTGGTGCGGAATCTAGGGGTGGAGTGCCGTACTCTGGGACCACTGGGAGTGTCCCCTTCTCCCGTCCACTGCTGTTCTCGCCTGTTGTGGGCGAGTTTGGCCTGCAATGACCAAAACAAGAAGTTGCCAGTGGGTCTGTAGCTACTCGTGTGCCACATGTGTCTGCAGTAAGTGCCCTGATACTAATGTTGCAAGATGTGACCGTTTTGAGTACTGTTGAGGGGATGACTCATCAGGGGAGGGCAGCAGCGGCCAAGTTCATAGCACCGTGGCTGGCTCTGCTGCACAGGAGGGCAGGAAAAAGAGTGGGAGAGTGATAGTGATAGGGGATTCGATTGTAAGGGGAATAGATAGGCGTTTCTGCGGCCGCAACCGAGACTCCAGGATGGTATGTTGCCTCCCTGGTGCAAGAGTCAAGGATGTCTCGGAGCGGGTGCAGGACATTCTAAAAAGGGAGGGAGAACAGCCAGTTGTCGTGGTGCACATTGGAACCAATGACACAGGTAACAAAAGGGATGAGGTCCTACAAGACGAATTTAAGGCGCTAGGAGCTAAATTAAAAAGTAGGACCTCAAAAGTAGTAATCTCGGGATTGCTACCAGTGCCACATGCCAGTCAGAGTAGGAATCACAGGATAGCGCAGATGAATACGTGGCTTGAGCAGTGGTGCAGCAGGGAGGGATTCAAATTCCTGGGGCATTGGACCAGGTTCTAGGGGAAGTTGAACCAGTACAAACCGGATGGTCTGCACCTGGGCAGGACCGGAACCAATGTCCGAGGGGCAGTGTTTGCTAGTGCTGTTGGGGAGGAGTTAAACTAATATGGCAGGGGGATGGGAACCAATGCAGGGAGACAGAGGGAAACAAAAAGGAGACAAAACCAAAAGACAGAAAGGAGATGAGTAAAAGTGGAGGGCAGAGAAACCCAAGGCAAAAAACAAAAAGGGCCACTAAATATAAAGGGGCTGCAGGAGGGGTCAAAACTAAAAATCATGGTTTAAAAACTAGTATTAAAACACTCTACCTAAACGCACGCAGCATTCGAAATAAAGTAAATGAGTTGACGGCACAAATCATTACAAATGGGTATGATTTGGTGGCCATTACAGAAACATGGTTGCAGGGTGGCCAAGACTGGGAATTAAACATACAGGGGTATCTGATGATTCGGAAAGATAGACAAGAAGGGAAAGGAAGTGGGGTAGCTCTGTTAATAAAGGATGATATCAGGGCAGTTGTGAGAGACGATATTGGCTCTAATGAACAAAATGTTGAATCATTGTGGGTGGAGATTAGAGATAGTAAGGGGAAAAAGTCACTGGTCGGCGTAGTTTATAGGCCCCGAAATAATAACTTCATGGTGGGGCAGGCAATTATCAAGGGAATAATGGAGGCATGTGAAAAAGGAACGGCAGTAGTCATGGGGGATTTTAACCTACATATCAATTGGTCAACTCAAATCGCACGGGGTAGCCTGGAGGAGGAATTCATAGAATGCATACGGGATTGTTTCTTAGAACAGTATGTTATAGAACCTACAAGGGAGCAAGCTATCTTAGATCTTGTCCTGTGTAATGAGACAGGAAAAATAAACGATCTCCTGGTAAAAGATCCTCTCGGAATGAGTGATCACAGTATGGTTGAATTTGTAATACAGATTGAGGGTGAGGAAGTTGTATCAGAAACGAGCGTACTATGCTTAAACAAAGGGGACTACAGTGGGATGAGGGCAGAGTTGGCTAAAGTAGACTGGAAACACAGACTAAGCAGTGGCACAATTGAGGAACAGTGGAGGACTTTTAAGGAGTTCTTTCATAGTGCGCAACAAAAATATATTCCAGTGAAAAAGAAGGGTGGTAAGAGAAGGGATAACCAGCCGTGGATAACCAAGGAAATAAAGGAGAGTATCAAATCAAAGACCAATGCGTATAAGGTGGCCAAGGTTAGTGGGAAACTAGAAGATTGGGAAAATTTTAAACAATGGCAAAGAATGACTAAAAAAGCAATAAAGAAAGGAAAGATAGATTACGAAAGTAAACTTGGGCAAAACATAAAAACAGATAGTAAAAGCTTTTACAGAGATATAAAACGGAAAAGAGTGACTAAAGTAAATGTTGGTCCCTTAGAAGATGAAAAGGGGGATTTAATAATGGGAAATGTGGAAATGGCTGAGACTTTAAACAATTATTTTGCTTCGGTCTTCACAGTGGAAGACACAAAAACCATGCCAAAAATTGCTGGTCACAGGAATGTGGGAAGGGAGGACCTTGAGACAATCACTATCACTAGGGGGGTAGTGCTGGAGAGGCTAATGGGACTCAAGGTAGACAAGTCCCCTGGTCCTGATGAAATGCATCCCAGGGTATTAAAAGAGATGACGGAAGTTATAGCAGATGCATTCGTTATAATCTACCGAAATTCTCTGGACTCTGGGGAGGTACCAGCGGATTGGAAAGCAGCTAATGTAACGCCTCTGTTTAAAAAAGGGGGCAGACAAAAGGCAGGTAACTATAGGCCGGTTAGTTTAACATCTGTAGTGGGGAAAATGCTTGAAACTATCATTAAGGAAGAAATAGCGGGACATCTAGATAGGAATAGTGCAATCAAGCAGACGCAGCATGGATTCATGAAGGGGAAATCATGTTTAACTAATTTACTGGAATTCTTTGAGGATATAACGAACATGATGGATAGAGGTGTACCGATGGATGTGGTGTATTTAGATTTCCAAAAGGCATTCGGTAAGGTGCCACACAAAAGGTTACTGCAGAAGATAGAGGTACGCGGAGTCAGAGGAAATGTATTAGCATGGATAGAGAATTGGCTGGCTAACAGAAAGCAGAGAGTCGTGATAAATGGGTTCTTTTCGGGTTGGAAATCGGTGGTTAGTGGTGTGCCACAGGGATCGGTGCTGGGACCACAACTGTTTACAATATACATAGATGACCTGGAAGAGGGAACAGAGTGTAGTGTAACAAAATTTGCAGATGACACAAAGATTAGTGGGAAAGCGGGTTGTGTAGAGGACACAGAGAGGCTGCAAAGAGATTTAGATAGGTTAAGCGAATGGGCTAAGGTTTGGCAGATGGAATACAATGTCGGAAAGTGTGAGGTCATGCACCTTGGGAAAAAAAACAGTAAAAGGGAATATTATTTGAATGGGGAGAAATTACAACATGCTGAGGTGCAGAGGGACCTGGGGGTCCTTGTGCATGAATCCCAAAAAGTTAGTTTGCAGGTGCAGCAGGTAATCAGGAAGGCGAATGGAATGTTGGCCTTCATTGCGAGAGGGATGGAGTACAAAAGCAGGGAGATCCTGCTGCAACTGTATAGGGTATTGGTAAGGCCGCACCTGGAGTACTGCGTGCAGTTTTGGTCACCTTACTTAAGGAAGAATATACTAGCTTTGGAGGGGGTACAGAGACGATTCACTAGGCTGATTCCGGAGATGAGGGGGTTACCTTATGATGATAGATTGAGTAGACTGAGTCTTTACTCGTTGGAGTTCAGAAGGACGAGGGGTGATCTTATAGAAACATTTAAAATAATGAAAGGGATGGACAAGATAGAGGCAGAGAGGTTGTTTCCAGTGGTCGGGGAGACTAGAACTAGGGGGCACAGCCTCAAAATACAGGGGAGCCAATTTAAAACCGAGTTGAGAAGGAATTTCTTCTCCCAGAGGGTTGTGAATCCGTGGAATTCTCTGCCCAAGGAAGCAGTTGAGGCTAGCTCATTGAATGTATTCAAGTCACAGATAGATAGATTTTTAACCAATAAGGGAATTAAGGGTTACGGGGAGCGGGCGGGTAAGTGGAGCTGAGTCCACGGCCAGATCAGCCATGATCTTATTGAATGGCGGAGCAGGCTCGAGGGGCTAGATGGCCTACTCCTGTTCCTAATTCTTATGTTCTTATGTTCTTATGAATCTCTGCATCTTAGTGTGCGTGGCAGCATACAGTGGATGTGTCCAAGGTGGGATTTGGGGACAAGGAGCTATGAGTAAGTATTAGGCTCAAGGCCTGTGACCGCATATGAAGAGTTAAAAGGTGTTGGTAGATGTCCTTATTTGGAAGCTAGAAGGTGAGAGACGGTTGGATGGGTGGGGCATGTCTGATGAGGCGATAGAGAGTTTTTAGGGTGTCTCCAGCAATGAGGAGCATGGCCCGTATACATAGAGAAAGGGTGGGCGGTGAAAAGCCTTTACATTGTGTAAGACAGTGAGGCTCACCTGAACACATTGCAAAGTTAATGTAAAGGGTACTCATCCTTGTTATGTATGTAAACAAACCAATGTGTAAGACTTGCCACCTGTGGGAGACCCAAGGGTCATCTGCATACCCTGGGCAAGCAGGTATAAAAGGCAGACCACCATGCTGACTCCTCACTTTGGAGTCACAATAAAGAGACCAAGGTCGCAACAGTTTGAGCTTAAGATGTGCAGTCTTGTGGAGTTAATCTAAATGTAACAATTGCCGATGAGTAACAGATCACAAACATTCACGCAGTTATGACTGCCGTTGGTATACGCACCACTGCTCCGAGGATCAGGACGTGGCGAGCTATGTCGCCGACCTAAGATGCTTTGCGGGACTGTGCATATTTGCTGGATTTTTGGGGGCAGTGTTGCGGGACCTTTTCATGCTTGGAATCGGCCACGAGGTCATTCTTCGCAAACTGCTGTCTGCCGAATCCCTAGATTTGAGCAAGGCCATCATGATAGCCCAGGCTTTTATGTCCACAAACGATAACACTAGACAGATATCATTGCAGCATCGGAACTCACCGGCAAGTATTGTGGATAAAATAACTCCCCGGCAGAACTGTACATGGCAGGTCCTACATGCCCGCAGAGGCCAGACCTAGGATGACTCAGAGCCCGCCGTGGGGCGTGAATGCGAATCCAATAACACCATGTTGGCGCTGCGGAGGTAATCGAGCCCATCAATGTCGATTTAAGCACTACGTGTGCAAGGGCTGTGGAACAATGGGGCACCTCAAGCGAATGTGCAAACGTGCTGTGACTCACCGCGTGGCAGAGTTGGCAGAAGATGACCGATCCGGCGTCGACCATGCTGAACGAGCAGGAGAGGCAACTCAACCTGAGGATGAAGGGGAAGTGTATGGGATACACACCTTCACCACCAAAAGCCCTCCGATAATGTTAAAAGTTAAACTTAACTGCACTCCAGTCTCCATGGAATGGGACTCGGGGGCGAGTCAATCAATTATGAGCTAGAAGGCATTCGAGAGGCTGTTGGGCGACAGAGCACAATGACCCAAGCTGATTCCGATTCAGGCAAAGCTACGCACCTACACCAAGGAGCTGATACCAGTTATTGGTAGTGCGGACAAAAGAATATCCCATGAGGGAGCGGTGCAGGATTTACCACTGTGGATTATTTCAGGTGATGGGCCACGCTGCTTGGTAGAAGGTGGATGGGGAAGATTCGATGGAACTGGGAAGATCTCTATGTACCTTATCCGGCAAACGATGTCTCCCTTGCTCAAAGGCTGAACAAGCCCCCACCTTCAACTGAACAAGCCATCGAAGTGCAGATCCATTTGCAGATCCCCGAGGCACAGGCCGCTCATCACGACCATGAGAAGGTAAAGATCAACTGAGCAGCGGTACAGGTGCGGTACCCACCACCCAAAGCCGACGACCTCTTCGCGACGGTGGAAGAGGCTCCAAGTCGACCAATTAGAGTGCAACTCCGGTCGAAACGATCTGAATGCGTCTTCCCAATGTCTGAGGCAAAATCCCTGGGGAGGAAGATCGCGGCAGTCGGTATCACGGACACGGATGAGAGTGCGTCCAGACCACGGAACGAAAGTGCATCCAGACCACGGGATGAGAGTGCGTCCAGACTACGGGATGTTGCAGCAATGAAACAGGGGCATGTGTTGCCCAGCAAGGAAGACGACTTGGCTTTTTTTTCCTTATGTGGGCTGAGCAAGTTATTGGGAATGTTTTTGGTGTTCTTTTTGCTGATTTATTTTTTTCACAGGGATGTCTCCCTTATGGCGCTCCGAGGCCGGCTCTTTAGCTCGGGATTTTCAGTTGCTCAGCCGGCCTAGCGCCCTAAGAGAGGGAACACCTCCCTTAGCGGTCCGCTCCACACCCAGGGCCCAGTTGATGAATTTTGTGGCTGCAGGCGCAAACCATTTCCCGGTGCAAAATTTGCCACCCCACCACCATTCGAGTCCTACTTAGCCTCCAGCGGAATTTCCACCCCTATATGAAAAGCAAAATTCCGTCAGGCAGAGTCAGCATGGATTCATGAAGGGGAAGTCATGTTTGATAAATTTGCTAGAATTCTTTGAGGATGTAACGAACAGGGTGGATAAAGGGAAACCAGTGGATGTGGTGTATTTGGACTTCCAGAAGGCATTTGACAAGGTGCCACATAAAAGGTTACTGCACAAGATAAAAGTTCACGGGGTTGGGGATAATATATTAGCATGGATAGAGGATTGGCTAACGAACAGAAAACAGAGAATACGGATAAATGGTTCATTCTTGGGTTGGCAATCAGTAACCAGTGGGGTGCCATATGGATCAGTGCTAGGACCTCAACTATTTACAATCTATATTAACGACTTGAAGGAAGGGACTGAGTGTAACGTAGCCAAGTTTGTCGACAATACAAAGATGGGAGGAAAAGCAATGTGTGAGGAGAACACAAAACATCTGCAAAAGGACATAGACAGGCTAAGTGAGTGGGCAAAAATTTGGCAGATGGAGTATAATGTTGGAAAGTGTGAGGTCATGCACTTTGGCAGGAAAAATCAAAGAGCAAGTTATTATTTAAATGGAGAAAGATTGCAAAGTGCTGCAATACAGCAGGACCTAGGGGTACTTGTGCATGAAACACAAAAGGTTAGTATGCAGGTACAGCAAGTGATCAGGAAGGCCAATGGAATCTTGGTCTTTATTGCAAAGGGGATGGAGTATAATAGCAGGGAAATCTTGCTACAGTTGTACAGGGTATTGGTGAGGCCACACCTGGAATACTGCGTGCAGTTTTGGTTTCCATATTTCCGAAAGGATATACTTGCTTTGGAGGCAATTCAGAGAAGGTTCACAATGTTGATTCCAGAGAAGAAGGGGTTGACTTATGGGGAAAGGTTGAGTAGGTTGGGCCTCTACCCATTGGAGTTCAGAAGAATGAGAGGTGATCTTATCGAACCGTATAAGATTATGAGGGGGCTTGACAAGGTGGATGCAGAGAGGATGTTTCCACTGATAGGGGAGGCTAGAACTAGAGGGCATAATCTTAGAATAAGGGGCTGCCGATTTAAAACTGAGATGTGGAGAAATTTCTTCTCTCAGAGGGTTGTGGATCTGTGGAATTTGCTGCCTCAGGGAGCTATGGAAGCTGGGACATTGAAAAATTTAAACAGAAATAGACAGTTTCTTAAACGATAAGTGAATAAGGGGTTATGGAGAGCGGGCAGGGAAGTGGACCTGAGTCCATGATCAGATCAGCCATGATCATATTAAATTGCGGAGCAGGCTCGAGGGGCCTTATGTCCTACTCCTGCTCCTATTTGTTATGTTCTTATGTTCTTATGTCGGTGTTATAGCTGAACTCAATCATGTCCTCACTCTTAAGTCCACAAATGTGTACTTCCGACATAGGGCCATAGGTTAGCAATCATGTCTGGGGATCCTGGCTGATTTTCGCTTCCCTAACCCGAGGGTGACGAGGTTAATTGTTATGTTCTCACTACTGGTTTGACTGAGATCAGCTGACCTAGCACTAATCAGTGACTGAACCTGGAACCATCATAATTTGCATGGCTCAACTCTCATTGGATAAATTAGCTGAGCTTTCGTAGAAGTAAAACGTCGATTGCTGCGAGGTGTGTCAAGTGATGGCTCAGCTGAAAATTGCCAGAACTCAACTAAATGAGTTTGAATGTCACTCAACTCCAGGACTAAAGATCAGGACCTGAATGAAAATAAAATATTCAAACTGCATGAGGTATTGGGGCATTAAGGACAATACATTGTTAAAATAATCAGGCATTAAATCTAATTATAATACATCATCATAGGTGGTCCCTCGTATTGAGGATGACTTGCTTCCATGCCAAAAAGGGATGAGTTCACTGGTGTTTCAATGGAGGACCTAATATTCCAGGTCTCAAACTACATGTTGAAGGGTGGAAGATGCCTGTGCGTGAATTTTTTTAATGTGTGGTGGCCGTTGCAGACCAGCCACTACACGCGCTTGACAGAGCTAGTTCTTGGTCCAGTGACCAAGATGACTGGAGACCAGCTCTGCTGCACGGACCTAGCGTGCACACATATCGCAGTGTCGGCTGGCCTGTGCTGCCCCTGGGCCCACGCCTCTCCTGGGCCCTGAACTCACGCTCTCCTGGGCACCAATTGCGTCGCTCCACAATCATAATATAAGTATAATAATGGGTGTGCTGAAAGGGCCTTTCTTATCATGGTCACCTGTTCTGCCAGCAGACAAGTGACAATTAAATTAGTGAAAGAACTATATTTATCAGATCAGGAAGTTCGTCAGGAGACATTATCTGTTTAAAAGTGTCACGATAATCTTTTCACTCATTTTTGGACTTTATTTTGCCATGAAGTTGGAACAATGTTAAATATTTTGTTAAAGCTGTAATCTGTGCAGCATGCACCACTTAATTACACACTGTTTAACTGGAGTTTGATTCATTATCTGCCTTACATTTCTGAATTTTATTTAAATACTCAGAATTCTCTTAAGTAATTTTCTTCCCTTGTAGAGGTCCCAAATGAGCAGGCAGTTTCCAAAGCCAAAGGGGAAAGTGATATTAAAACAGCATTAACTTTCGCAAATATTGCCAACAGTGAAGTAATCTGGATTTTTAAAACTTTTCCCTAGGGGTTATCATGACATGGAAAGCTTTGCATCCTGTGTTTCACTTAGTAAAGTTATTTCATGTGTAATATTAATGTATGTTCATTTATTTTGAATGTTTGCAAGTAAGGCTTTGAATTACATTTAAAAAAAATCAAGATACAATGCCATGAAGTGAATCACATCACTCCATCACTTGTGCTATGTATAATCATGGCAAGAATAATGCAGTCTTCTAGTCTTCTTCTGGCTCTGCTCCTTTCCCAACAAAAACTTGCAAGATATATTATTTAAATGCAAAATAAATATATTTCCATCTCCACAAACATTGACCTGCTTTACAGTGGGAGCAGATATCTGTTTGTGATTATACTATAAGATCAGTTAAACACAAGAAAGAAAGAACTTGCATTGATATAGCATCTTTCACATCCTCAGGATGTCCCAAAACACTTCACAGCCAATGAGGTACTTTTAAAGCGTTGTCATTGTTGTAATGTAGGGAAATGCACAGCAAGGTCCCACAAACAGTAATGAGATACATGACCAGATAATCTATTTTAGTAATGTTGGATGAAATGTTGTTCAGGATATTAGTTTGACCAGCCCAATTCGCCTGAAATTGGGCAATACAGCATTTTAAAATCTTGGAATTTTAACCGCAAGTTATGTCGACCATAAATTGAGTATCCGTGACTTTTAACACTGGTTTAAAAGCATCATGCTGGAAGCCAGCCCCGCCCACAAACCTGGCCACACCCCCAGGTCGAAATAATGAGCATGGTAAGTTTCCACCCGTTTCAGGAGCCTCTTAAAATTAAACCGTTTTTTTTAGGCACAAAGGCACTCGTAGGCAGATTTTAAATGTTTTAAAATATTTAAAAATATTTAACTTGGTAAGAAACTGACCAGCGTGCACCAATGAAGCTAGTAAATGGTTCAGTATGGTTTTTTTTTAAGTCATTTTCAATGATTTAACATCAGGTTACTCACAGTGTTGGACTAGACACTGTTATTAAAAATGCTTATTTTTTGTGATAAACCCATTTTCAGCTGTATTAATAAAACTGCACACTTAAATACAATGAATATTTTTAATGCCAGGAAAATGAAATAAATAATTACATTCTATTACACGGCTCGATTCCGTTGATTCATGGAAGATGTTACGTGTGATTATGCAAATGAGGTTGGCGGAAACTTGAACCATAACTTTATTTTGGAAGATCAGCGCAATTTCAAGCGCAATTTACGCCCAAAGGGGAAACTCCACCCCTGTGCACTTAAGTCTCTGGAGTGGGACAAGGGTGCTACCACAGTGGCAAGGCCTCTCTTCCTCCCTATCCTCTCCACAATTTTCCCCAGTGATTTACGCAGTTTTTTGGAGCAGGCTGCTTTTTCTGGCCTAACTTAAAAATCCACAGTTTCCCCAATCAATTTGCACCAGCGTAACTCATTTAGTTACGACTTTTTTAGGTACGTTTTTTTTTCATCCAAAGGGGGCGTAACCAGCCACCTATGCCAATTCTGGCCATTTAGTGAACTTTGGCCAGCTGATAGTTACTCCATTTCTGCTTAGGCCAGCGTATGTGGCCTCTCCAGAAAACCCTTGCGGAGAGTTAAAGAAATCGGCACAGGTAAGTAAATTGGAGGCCATTTGGTCTGGGCTAGGGACGGGAAGCAGAGTGGACGGGGAAGGCACTCAGGGCCAGGAAAGGGTCGGCGGGGAGGGAGCGGACGGATCGCCATGCCCTTCGGCCTGGGCTAGGGACGGGACGGAGCGGACCGGGAAGGCACTCACTCAGGGCCAGGAGAGGGTCAGCGGGGGAGGGAGCGGACTGACCGGCAAGCCCTTCGGCCTGGGCTAGGAGCGGGAAGTGGAGTGGACCGGGAAGGCACTCGGGGCCAGGGTCTGCGGGGGAGGGAGCGCTTCTCTGTAAACCCTGTAGAATAGAAATTTAAAAATGCACACTTACCTTAAGCTGTTACGCCCGCTTAAGATCCCGGTCCCAGTCTGGAGGCCTCTCCATTGCCAACTCTGAGCTGTACTGTGCACGTGCATCCATTGCAGCGACGTCAAAAACATTAGTTTTTTTTCTTGCGCATGCGTAGAAGGCCCGGCTGCGTTTTTCGGCGCAGACAGCAGGCTCCACCCCCGAGGCGACTGGACATGCTGTACAGCTCCGGATTGCAGTATAAAGATTGGGGAAAGTTAGTACAACAATTTCTGGCGCATTTCTGAACCTAAAAAACCAGCGTAACTCTGGCAATACGCCAGAAAACGGGCTTGGGCAAAATTGAGCCCACAGTGTTGTTTCACAAAACCATTCTTCTGATTTCCTCCCTCCTCTACACAAATACAATAATAAGTAAGTCATGCCATTTAGCTGCAGCGTGAAGAAATTAAAAAAAATATTTTAGCTGCATAATTCTTAACCCATAGACGATTAACAGCTCCAGGAAAATGACTGCACTGTTGTCCTGGACAGTTTTGCAAGTTTTCGGCCCACACACCCTGATGCTGAAATAAAATCACAGCAATAACAACTTGAATACATATGGTGCTTTTATTGTAACAAAATGGCCCACAGCCCCTCACAGGTGGGTGTTGGAATGGTTGCCGAGCCAGAAAAAGGGAGAGAGATTGGTAGATTACAGTCATAAAGTTACTTCAATATAAGGGGCCGTTTTATTACATTAATTTTAGCCCTATAAAACCTAAAATAGGCACTTACAACAAAATGCTAATGAAAAATAAAACATTTAACGTAATTTAATTCTACTTGATCTGCTGGCCCCATGTTCCTTTCTTTTATCCCATTCTTTCTGCCCAGTTTAAAAAAAAATGTTATTAAACTTTCATTTTGTTATTTTCCTACCAAACCACTGGGGTAAATTTTAACTCTCAGTGAGTTTCAGTCAGGCAGGATACAGGGGGAGTGCAAAATGCACTCACAGAGGCCCAGGACATTCTAACTCCTGGGCCTCATCTGCGGCCGCATGTTAGTAGCATGCCTGAGATGGGTTTGAACGCGGTAGCTGGCCAGCAGGTGGGAACAGGAATTCGGGAGGCTGGAGGCTGGCTGCACCAAAGGAAGGCTCGTCAACAAGTAGTTAAGTCAAAAGGAGTGAGCTTTGGGAGGATCTTGAGGGAGGATGAAGGAAGGGGAGAGACGGACTAGCCCCACAAAAGGATGCCTTTACTTTAGAGGACCTCTTCGTCCTTTGCAACAGCCACCAACCTGCCTTCACCTAGTGGGAAAGCCACGGAAACTTCCCCATTGCAATCAGGGTCCCATTATTAGATTTATTACAGTCATTTTCACAACATGGGATTTAACAACCGGTATTTGAACCCACAGCTTCGAGTTCACTAGTCCAGGACCATAACCACTACACTACAATTTCCACCGTTTGCAGGCTGTGATCTGTAACAACCTTTTAAAGCTTCTAAGGAAGAGCCCAGATCCTGACTGACCTGCTCTGTGCTTCCAGCATTCTCTGTTTTTATTGCACTTTTCCATTTTTTCCTTTTTATTTGTATTCATAAACCTTATTTATTATGCTCTTTATCCTAAGAAATCTCATTTAAAAATGCTAGATGCGCACTGTTGGATTATTATTATGAATGCATAGGCTCCATTGTACATATCTTGCATATAGTTCTGGGAATTTGGCATCAATATCATGAGCAATGGTTTCAGATCAAAGGCTCTTTCACTCGTGATGAACTGAATAGCAATAAGAACATTAGACAGTGGGTTTCTGAGTGCCACCCATTTGGGCCTCCAATGGACCCATTTGTCATGCATTACAAACAACGTTCAAACAATAATGTTTGCTCTGAACAACCAAGTCCTGACTTTGTTTGTGATGTTTGGCAAATGGTGTAGAATGGCTTTGTACCTTAACAAGCAGCAACAAGCAGGGAATGAACAACATGACCCCTATAAAAATGAGCTGCTCTCCAATAAAGCTTTGTACATGGCTGTCAAAGCAATAAGAGAAAGCACATTTTCCCAACATTGAAATCCGTTTGATTGGAGAAGAGAATATTGACCAGGAAAGCAGCAATACTTGGCTTAGCACGGTCCTGCAACACCGACTCCAATTCACAACCAAGAAATCCACACAGAGGAGGTCACCAGCTTTGTCAGTCACCTATAGAACCTGGCAGGAGATCAGGAAAAGTCTCCCGGATGTAAGGATAACAAATGTAAACTATATTTAAATCACAAAGCACACAAGACCTCTAGTGGTGGGTCGCAGAAGAATAAAGTGCAGACATCAACTAAAGAAGCTCTTGTACGCTGTTTGGCCTGTAACATCTGGGGGCAGAAGTAAGGGACAAAGGGGTGATAAAACACAAATGGGCATCAAGTCTGGTAAGTATTTTCTTTGTTATGCTTTCCCATGCAAGTTGCCAGAAACTGGGGTAGTTCTCCTTAGAGCAGAGAAGATCGAGAGGAGATTTGATAGAGATGTTCAAAATCACGAGGGGTCTAAATAGAGTAGATAGAGAGAAATTATTCCTATTAGCAGAAGGGCCGAGAACCAAAGGACACAGATTTAAGGTGATCGGGAGAAGGTCCAAAGGCGACATGAGGAAAAACCTTTTTTACACGAGTGGTTATGATCTGGAATGCACTGCCTGAAACGGTGGTAGAGGCAGGTTCAATCGTGGCTTTCAAAAGTGAATTAGATAAGTACCTGAAAGAAAAAAAAATTGCAAGGCTATGGAGAAAGGGCGGGGGAGTGGGACTAGCTGAAGTGCTCTTGCAGAGAGCTGGCACGGGCTCAACGGGTTGAATGGCCTCTTTCTGTGCTCTTACTGTCACGTATCCTACATGGCTACTGTTTGTGCTATCACAAGGTGTGCCACCAGATGGCACAACAATGAAAGACTTGTAGGTTACCTGTACAGGTGTGCCTGGCCTTGTATAAAAGGCAGGCCACCAGGTGTGATCCTCACTCTGGAGTTAACAAATAAAGGATTAAGGTCACTACAGTTCAAGTACAACACATCACCTTGTGGAGTCATTATTAGAGCATCCAAGGACATAACAATTGGCGACGAGATTATGGACTTTCACGCGAAAATGGCTACCCTTGGTACGTTGCAGCAGTTCGCTGATGGTGATGATTGGGATGCCTTTATGGAGAGGCTCGACTATTTCTTCACAGCAAACAACCTGGCAGGAGACAACCCGGCCATACTGGCTGATAAGTGCAGAGCTATCCTGCTAACCAGTTGTGGGCCCACATCTATGACCTCGTCAGTGATTTACTGGCACCAGCTAAGACAATGACCAAGATGTACAAGGAGCTCGTAACCCTGATCCATGAGCAATTCAAGCCCAAGGAGAGCATCCTCACAGCCAGACACCGGTTCTACACCCACCGACGGCCCGAAGGCCAGGAAATCACGAAATACGCCGCAAACCTCAAGAGGCTGGCGGCACCGTGTGATTTTGGCAACCACCTCAACGAAGCGCTGCGGGACATTTTTGTCATTGGAATCTGCCATGAGGGCCTTCTTCATAAGTTACTGTTGGCGGATACCACAGTCACACTGCAGAAGGCCATCTCTGTGAGCCAGGCATTCACGACCTCGACCTGCGGTTCTAGGCAGATGACTCACCCTCAGGACACAAACCCTTTTAGAGGCTGGACTGTAGAACACAAACCCTCTCAGGGGAGGGAGAACAGGCCCCCGAGTCCCTTAACTCAGAGTCCACCGAGGGGGGCTAATCGAGTAGCTCCATGCTGCCGTTGTGGAGGGAATTACAGGACTCACCGGTGTCGCTTTAAAGACTATGTATGCAAGGGCTGCAGCACAAAGGGCCACCTCTAGTGAATGTGTAAGAGAAATATGATTCACTGTCTCGATGAAGAGTCTGCAAATGGCCATGAATCCAGTGTGGATTGTGAGCCGATAGGCAGAGAGGCAGCTCAGCCCCACGATGAGGTATATAGCATGTTTACCTGCACCACCGAGTGTTCTCTGTTGAGGATGGAAGTCAAGATAGATGGCGTTCCAGTCTTCATGGAAGTGGACACGGGGCGAGCCAGTCAGTAATGAATCAAGAAGCCTTTGAGAGGCTATGGGACAATCAAGCTGAATGACCCAAGTTGGTCCCAGTTCAGGCAAAGCTGCGCACCTACACCGATAAACTTATCCCAGTCGTTGGTAGTGCTAATGTTAAGGTACTCCATGATGGCATGGTGCACAAGTTACCTCTGTGGATTGTTGCAGGTGATGGACCAACACTGCTCGGAAGAAGGTGGATGGAGAAGATCCATTGGAAGTGGGAAGACTTCACCCCTCCAGCGATCAACGTCCTCCGCGTTTGGAGGCATAGCAAGCCCTCACTTGAGGGTGGACCCGGCACCAGAGAGCAGACCAGCACAGCACCCGAGGCACAGACCGCTCAGCATGACTGCGTGGAGATGATTCAGCTGAGATGACCCGAACGCACCTTCCAGACTCCAGTGGCAGGACTCCGGAGGAAGAAAATCGGATCCAAAGGTGACTTCCCAGCTTCAGTGGCAGAAACCAGGGAGAAGAGGATCACTGCTGTCGACATCGTGGATGGAGGAAAGATGGCGCCCAATCCACGAGGTGAGGCGCTGAAGAAAAAGATGGCCGCGGCCAGACCACGAGGTGCAGTGCTGATGGAGTAACACGTGGCACCAAACGGAGAAGAGGATTGGGGTAAAGCAAGCAAGGCTCTCTTAAAGGAGGCCTGCAACCCACTACAATTAAAGTTCCAGTTCCACACACTCAAGCAATGTAATAGCAACTGTAAGTTAGAGATAATGTGTAACTGATGATCAGAGTTGTGTACATGCAATAAGCAAGATCATGTAAAATGTGTAATTGATGATTAGAATTGTATACATGCAACCAACGAGGAAAAGTCACGCAATTGCGTTCGGAGCTACAGAGCATCCACAATAAATAATGAAAAGTTGTGCGATGTAGGATTTCAACTGCATGCAGCCAATGGCAGACATCCATCGGAAGCACACAGGTCCAGTGAGCTACCCAATGCTGTAGCCTGCGTCCCTGGGACCAGAGTCATGCACCATGGAGTGCGGCCACAAGCAACCAATACAAACGAGCTGCAGAGCAAACAATCTCAGGAGGGCAACAGCACCGGTATTGATACCCTGCTCCTGATCGGCTCCACCTCTCAGGCACCCGATGGCACCAACTGCCACGAACCTGAAAGAGCAAATTGTGCTAAGGCGCAGCCCCCAGACCCCATCACCACCAAGGCCATACCTGGAAACGAAGGGTAACTCACTACAGTCCTCCCAAAGGGGACTGAGACCAGCCAGGATCCCAAACCAAACAACGCCCAGGCTAGTGAGTCAGCAGTTCCCTCTGCACTGCCACACGACAGCCCCTCAGGGAGCAGCAGCGATCCAGGGTGCAAAGAAAGGACAGGGAGGTCACAGGCATCTGTGAACCTGCCCGACATTAGGAACCACGGCAATAGCCCCAAGAGCAGGCAACTCAAGCCAACTGGTTTCCCACTGCCAGTACTAGGCACCGCGCCGCCTGGACACCATCCAGCACTTCTGGAAATAGCTTGTCCTTACACACCAGTCACCGATCCCCAGCACGCATCGATAATGTATCTCACCTGTTATGTATGCATGTTAATATATGTACTATAACACTAGACCACTGAATGTACCTTCACCCTGTAAACACCACACCTGTACACCAGAGGGTGCTGCTGCTGGAGACCTAAGGGTAACCAATTATAAAAAGGAGCTCACCTCTTGGTGTCCTCACTCTAGGAGCTGCAATAAAGGACTAAGGTCACTACAGTTCAAGTACTACAACTGTTGGGGGAGAGAGGGAAGGCTTCTTTTCCCACGAGCGGGCCCACTGATATAGAGGGTCGACGCTCGCCCCAGCCCACGTAGCAATTCTCGAAGTTAGCAGACAGAGACGGATGGCAAAGTATAACGATCTTTATTACGAACGTCCGGGAACAACCCGCATCACAGCCGCCTGTGAGTGGAGATGCTCCCCGAACAGCACAATCATACAACTTTTATACATTTCAAAAACCCCTCTGTTCCCGGACAAGACCTCCCTAGATCTCTAATTGGACTACCTTATCAGCGCTACTTCCCTAATTGGACTACCTTATCAGTACTACTCCGGATTGACAGGTCATGAGCTCTGACTGACAGGCCATGATCTCGTGACCATCTTAGACCGTTCCCAGAATGGTATCATTACGTTGGGATTTGTTATACATTTCCTTTGGTGCCATGAAGTCTCTCTCTGGTCTCTTCTCACCGCCTTATCAGTGATCTGTTTAGGTTCTCTCCTATTGACATTCCATGTTGGAATACTGTCTTGTATCCCAACCCATAACAGTACCTTCTGGAGCCTTGGAGCTGGAATGTACAAGGCGTGAGAAGAGATACAAGGCGTGAGAAGAAAAGCCTTTACCTCCTTATGCAGGGACCAGCACTTTAACCCTTGTCCCGCTGGTACCCCTAATGCCAAATTTCTCTTAAAATTCCCTCCCTTTTGGCCCTTGGCTATACGCCAAGCTGGGCATAATTCCCGACAACTATCTCCCTGTAGGCGAGTTCCAGATAGGTTCGTTCACCTGGGTGGCCATCTCCCAAACTTCGGAACCCCCTGAAACCTTCCCACAGTTATATAAGGTAAGTCCTTCCAGTAGGACTGCTTAAATTTTCATCCCTTATGGCCTTAATCATAGTGCGTGCCCTGACGTGTCGTTTGGCCTGTTTTATTCGTGCACATGTTAATCCAATCATGACCAACAGAACAAGGCCCTGTATTACTACAAGTATGTGTGATATTATTCTTATCCATGGGTGAATTTGAATATTAAGCCCAATGTCCCACAGCTTTGAGTACCAGGGCTGATCAGCCAGCATTGCATTAGTGTCTCTCTGCAAATTGTCTATTTCTTCCATCAGCCGGATATACTGTCGTCTTTGATTTTGGATTCCTTGCACCAGATGTAATTGTTCCTTATGAGGACACAGGGGGTGACTCCTCCCCTGGTCTTAATGGTTAGGTTGGCTGCCCCCGTGCTCATGCACCACTCTCCGTTCCCTTGTGGGGCAGCAATCGTCTCCAGGTCGTGATCAAGAGGAGTGATACTCAGCATACATCCATTTATCTGGTGGAATCCGCACTCATCATTCGTCATTCGTGGCGTACCTCGACATAAAACCACTTGGTTATTTTTATAGCAGTCGGTTATGGCAATGCCTCTGGTACTATTGTTAACTTTAATCGCCCATCTGGCAGGCTGATGGTAACGCAACCGAGTTTGGTTTCTCACTTCACCGATATTATCAATCTGGTATAAGGGGTCTCCCTTTGTTACATCATACTGTGGTATGGACAACACAAATCCAATCATATTCACTCGCCCAGTAATACATCTGAATTTTGGCACCCATGCGTGACTATTCCTTCGTACCTCGCATGTGTTATTCACCTTTTTATCTAGAGTCCAATTGTTAAGTATACTGTTTGGGATCCAATCTGGTATGTCCCCATTTTGGAGTTGCTCCAAGTTATGTTGTACCTCACTTAATATCCAGGCCCCATACCCGGAACAAACTATCTCAGCTTGTAATCGTTTACTTATATCGTTCCCCATTGCGTGGATCAAATTTATTGTCTTGGCATGTTTCTGCAAGGTATGGGCCACCTGCAACAGTTCCCCTTCCGCGCCATCTCCCAACCGCGCTTGTAGGACTTGGTTATCCATGTCCCTTCCCAGCACACCCCTCAAGATTTGCGTCAAGGTATTGACCCTGTCGTCTATTGCATACAGGTTTATGGTATTCACTGTTGCAAGTCCCGCAGCGTAACCCGTGCCCAGCATTTCCAGTATATCCCTCTTCGTTCGACCTCGTTCTATCCCTTTTCTGGTATTGAATCTCATGGTTGTGGATTCCGGGCCTTCAAGGATTCTCTGAGTCAGATTCTGGTACAGACTTATAGTCTCATTCCCACAGAAGTTAGGAAGGATGATATCCGTTAGGTTTAGGACCACCGTAAGTAGCCGTTGCCGCACTCCAAAATGTATCTTCTTCTTAGATTTTCTTATTACTAATCCCCCTGTGACTCCCGTCTTTATGGACGGGCATGTGGGAGGGGGATGTGTGGTGGTACTATAAAGAGTTGTAGTTCCCAGAGTGGTTGTTGGAGCAACGGTGGTGGATCTATTCCGGACTCGAATGTCCCAACACCACTGATCTGTACCCACACACGGGGAGGCCGGGCATATTCTCCAACTGGTATCCCCTGGTTGAGGTCTCCCTGAGAATTGGGCAAAGACAGGCGTGCATCTTATTTGTGCCACCTCCCTGTGAGTACAACTTCCCCGTTTCTTCTCTAGCACGAAGCACACTGCGGTCTCGTTTTCTATTACTGTTATGCCCTGGTTATTGGTCCACCCCCAATGTCGATTGTCATCCGGGTTGAATTGAGTTATGCCCATTAGTCCAATGCTACAATTTAAATCTACTGTTGTACCGGCTACCACCACTAAGGCTCTCGAATCACAGTTAATAGTTTAAGATGTTCTATAGCATAGGCCTTGGGGTCTGTAGCTTCCTTCGTCGGATGATGTCCCGGCTCCAAGGAGGAATAGGATCCTGTAAAACACAACGTTTCCGGTGTTCACCGGTCGGTTAAGATCAAAATCGTTTCAACTGGGTCCAGTGCTTCCATCTACCAATACCCCCCATATCTATGCAAGCGCATGTGTCGCTGATCATGATCACTTGGTGGGGACCGGTCCATTTTGGTGAGAGTCCGGGTTTCTCGGGATTCAACCTCACCATGACCTGGCTCCCTATGGTGGGTACCTGAACCCTTTGTTCCTTCGTATCCTTTTCTAAATCTTTAATGGCTTGTTAGTCCCTAGCTTGCGCTCGTAATCCATGCAGCTGTTTACATAGCTCCATGACGAACCTCCGTATCTTGTCCTTGTAGGGTCCCACGTCCTCACTCCCAGATACTAATACTTCTGGCAATCTCATAGCTCTGCCTGTCATTAGCTCAAAGGGGGTCAGTCCAGTGGTTCGGTTCGGGGTGGCTCTTAATTTCATTAGGATTCGTGGAAGTAACTCCACCCACCCCTTCCCGGTCTCCTCGATTGCCTTGGATAATGCGGTTTTTAGGGTCCTACTCATCCGCTCTACTAATCCGGACAATTCCAGATGGTACGGGATGTGGAATTTTTGTTTAATCCCTCGCAGGGCACAGGCTTGTTTCATGACTTTCCCTGTAAAATGTGTACCTTGATCTGAGTCCAACTGCAGTGACATCTCCCACCTGGGTATTGTTTCCCCAGCCAGGATTTTAGCCACTGTATCGGTGGTGCAATTCCTGGTGGCAAAGGCTTCTACCCACTTTGTAAATTGATCTATTACTACCAGGCAGTACATTTTTCCCCTCTGGCTGGGCAGTGGCCCGATAAAATCTATTTGTAGGCTTCCCAGGGTCCCTTTGGGCGAGGTTGGTGTCCCAGTCGGACCTTTATCCTTTTTCCCGGGTTGTGTTTTGCGCAGGTTATACACCTCCTACAATAGTTTTCTACGTCTCTCCCCATTCCTTCCCACCACCAACATCGTGACATGGAGTTTATCATGCCAGTCCTACCAGTGTGGGCGTACCCATGGTAGAGACCCAATAGATTCTGTCGGAGACATTCCGGGGCCACCACGTTGTCATCTCTCCTCCACACTCCATCCGCCCCCTTTCTTGCTCCGTTCTGTTCCCATCCTTTTATTTCTTGCGGGGTGGATTCTCCCTGTACCTTGAGTATGTTTATTTCTTCTGTTTGGGTGACACATGAGCCAATCGGGGTCCTGTCTGCTTCAGCTGCCTGTCTGGCAGTTTCGTCTGCCCAGGCATTTCCCTGCTGGTGCCTGTCTGTGATTTTTGAGTGCGCTTTAATTTTTATTACTGCACATTCCTGAGGGAGGAGGGAAGCTTCTACCAATCCCTTGACTATCTCTTCATGCATAATGGGTCCCCCTCCCGAAGTCACATATCCCCGCCTCCTCCAAGCAGTCATGTAGTCGTGCACCACTCCGAAGGCGTACCGGCTGTCAGTGTATATGTTGACCCTTATTCCTGCTGCTAGTTTCAGTGCCTTGGTAAGGACTACCAATTCCGCTACCTGAGCTGATAGATTTCCCTCTAGGGCACCCTTTCCCCTGTCTTGCCCATTGCTGTCCACGACTGCCCACCCTGTCCGGGGGGTTCCGTTTACATATCGACAGGATACATCTACATAAAGATCCATATCTGCCCTTTTGAGCGGGGTTTCCCTAATCTGGCTCCCTTCTTCCTCGCTCCCTGTGGGGTCACACTGGTGCTCCTTGCCTTCGGTGATTATCCAGCCTGCGGGATTATTCCCGCTATCCTTTATGATAGTCAAGGTGCCATTTGGGGGCAAAAGCATTGCTTCCCAATTGGCGCGGCGTGCGTCTGATATCGTCCTTAGTCTCCCAGTGTTAAGCAGTTCCACAAGGGTATGTGGTGTATGCAGGATAATCTGCCTGGTCATTATGATAGGCTCGCTAACCTTCACGGCCCATGCCGCACAATCAAGGGCTGCGACACATCAAGATAGGCCCGTGGCCACTGCTCCTTGTTTTGTGGAGTAGTATGCGACAGGTCTTTGTCTATCCCCGTGTTCCTGGGTTACCACTACATTGTAGTGGGTCTCACTATTGTACATATACAGGTGGAAGGGCCTATTCTAATCCGGCAATCCCAAGGCGGGTACGCTCATAAGGGCGTGTTTAAGCTGTGTGAATGCTGCCTCTTGGGGGTGGCCCCAGTCTACAGGCTCCTGGGAGGGTTTACCTCCTTTCACTAGATCTTGTATTGGCTGGGCCATTTCTGCATATTCTGGGATAAAATTCCGGCAATAATTAAATAGCCCCAATATCTGTCGAACCCCTCTCACTGTCCCTGGTCTAGGCATAGTTCTAATAGCCTCCTTCCTATCAGCGGGCATCTGCCTGTTCCCTTGGGATACTACGTATCCCAAGTATGTAACCTCCCTTCTTCCGACCTGGGCTTTCCTAGGGTTAGCCTTCAACCCCGAGCGCTGTAAGGCCCCTAGTACTGTAGTTAGGGCCATCAGGTGTTGTGCCTCAGTACCTGAGGCGATAAGAATATCGTCCACCTACTGTAGTACAGTGCTTCCTTCCCCTACATCCAGGGGTTCCAAGGTCCCTGACAATGCGCGGTGAAATATTCCCGGGCTATTGTGAAACCCCTGGGGCACCCTTGTCCACGTATATTGTCTCCCCTTTATAGTGAAGGCAAACTTCTTCTGTGACTCCTCCTCGAGAGGTATGGCCCAGAACCCGTTTGCTATGTTTATGTTCTGGGTTCAGGCCGTTGAACACAGTCGAAGGGCTTGCCACAATCGGGTATTCTCTTGGGGTGACTTTGTTCAGGGCGGTATAATCAACGGTGAACCTATAAGTCCCGTCGGGTTTCTTCACAGGCCACACCGGTGAATTAGTGGTGACTGTTACTGGCTTCACCACCCCTTGCGCTTCGAACTCTTGGATTATTTGGTGGACTGCTACATCAGCCTCGGGTTTTAAGGGGTATTGTTTATGGGCCTTATGCTCCGGCCTGGGAACATTGACCGGGTTCATCCGGGCCAGCCCACAATCCTGTTTGTGCCGTGCCCACAGTGTCGGGTATAGTCGGCAGACACTGCCCCACACTCCCTTCATTTCCCATTCGGGCTGTATTGGGACTATCCTTGCCACTCGCTGCTGCGGATGTCCTGGGCAATCGAACTTCTGTTCGGTTTGATGTTTCCCTCCCCATATAATCCGATTCTGCTGGGGGTCGAAAAGTGCCCCTACTTCCCTCAAAGTGTCTATCCCTAGTATGGTGCCTTCTGGGTTAGGGCAGCACCAGAATTGGGTGGGTATCATTATGCCCTGTATCTCCAGAGGTACTACTTCACTCAATGTTGCTTTTTTAAATCCCCCCCCATTCCCTGAATATTGACCGTGGTCTGGGTAAGGGGGAGGTCTAGGTTGGTTATGGATACCGACGCTCACGTGTCTACTAGCATGTTGCACTGCCGGCCCCCTAACACCGCACCAATGAACATACGGGAATCTAGCGTTGGCCGTTCCAACCGTCCTTCGGGGGCCGGTAACCCCTAGCGGCCACCACTAGCCAGTTTGAGCAGGTTAAGGAGCTCTTCATTAGAGGGTGGCTCCGGCGGGGGCAATACCTTTTGCTGGAGGATCTCCACCAGTTCCTCATGGGTAATGGGCGTCCCAGTTTGTTTCCCGGTTTGCTGCAGGCCCTTCCCCGCCTGCCCCCCTTTCTGTGTTCGGCAGTTTCTTGCCATGTGTCCCGGTTTATTGCAATTATAGCACCTAAACGTCCCCTTTCTGGCATCCTTTCGTGGGCATTCTTTGCTAGTGTGTCCGCCCTGATGGCACGTGTAACATGTCAAGGGGGCGGCGCAGAGGTCCCCATCCCCTTCCTTTCCTTCTGTTGCTAATGCTGTTGCCACCATCTTTGACACCTTCTCCTTCTGCTCAGCCTTTAGCTCCTCTACATTCTGTGCCCACTCTAAGATCTCATCATAGTCATCCCCTATCTTAAATCCTAGTTTAATTACATTTTGATGCGCCTCCCCCAGCCCATCCTTAAACATTTCTAGAAATGCCTCGTCATCCTTCTCGGGGTCATTTACACCGGAGTGGTCCTTATACTCAAGCCATTTCCGCTCCCCATACTCGCCTGCAGTTTCGTTTGGCTTCTGGGTTATCTTTAATATTCTGCTCAAGTTAGTTCTTATCGGTCCCCAACATCCATCCATCCCGTGTTTTAGGTCTAGCAACCGCTGTGGCTTGGTCCGGTTCCCTATCGTCATCCAGCCACCATTTTGCACATTTAGGGTAGCCCTCTGCCAATTTACACTACCGGTTTTGGCCTTTACCAAACTGTGTATGTCACCTAAGGTTAAGTTATGCGCATCGAACATTTCCTCAACCTTTTGCCAGAACTCTGTATTTCTGCTATTGGGTTTGGGTGTGGGTAGATCCTTTAATAGTGTCTGTCTCTCATGCGGGGTAAGGGGAACTTCTTGTATAGTGACGTGAGCGGGTTGCTGTCCGTGTGCAGGGGTGGTAGTCGTGCGTACGGGAGCTGCCTGTATGTATTCATTATATGCCGAGGGCTCTCTCTGTGTTCCACCATCTGGAGGCTTTCCTACTGATATTTCCTCCAGGGAGGGGTACAGTGGAGCGGCTATCGGGGCTACCTTTGGGTTGGATATTGTTGGTGCACACTGTAGAGGTTTACCGTTCTCCTTTACGCCCCTTTCTAAAGTTGCTATTTTCGTGTTTAATTTCTGAATCAGCTCAACATGGGTATCTATTTCCTTTACTAGTTCCCGGTCGCAGGTGAGGATAATTGCCTGGGCCATTCTAACCTTGTTTTTGGTCTGACTATCCCACCATTTTTTCTGCCTATCGGGGGCATCCGTGGGCTGCCACCCTCTCCGCTTCATCCCTTCCATTAAGGTTGCATATTTGTTACTTAGTAATTCTAATAGAGACCCTTCGGGTCCCTGGTTACCCTCTCCCCTTTTCCCTTGTTTAATGGCCTGGGTCCCCATTCCCTCACCAGTTCCATTGTTCCTTTACTTGCCGAGTTACCCATCTTCTTCGGGCTATGAGGGTCGTGGGTACTCCCTTAAATTCGTGTCAGGTATGCAGGACGCTATTTAAATGTCTTCCCTTGCGCCATACACTTGTACCACTGCACGCTTTGGGTCAATGTATCCCGTCACTGCTCAGGGACGTTGTCTCTAATCCCTCTCTCTCTCGTCCCAGCGCCGTGCGCTCGTACCGCTTCGGGTCAATAGACCTCTCTCTCCCTCTATATCTTCCCTTGCGTCGTACCCTGCTCGCAGCGCCAAATGTTGGGGGAGAGAGGGAAGGCTTCTTTTTCCACGAGCGGGCCCACTGATATAGAGGGTCGACGCTCGCCCCAGCCCACATAGCAATTCTCGAAGTTAGCAGACAGAGACGGATGGCAAAGTATAACGATCTTTATTACGAACGTCCGGGAACAACCTGCATCACAGCCACCTGTGAGTGGAGATGCTCCCTGAACAGCACAATCATACAACTTTTATACATTTCAAAAACCCCTCTGTTCCCGGACAAGACCTCCCTAGATCTCTAATTGGACTACCTTATCAGCGCTACTTCCCTAATTGGACTACCTTATCAGTACTACTCCGGATTGACAGGTCATGAGCTCTGGCTGACAGGCCATGATCTCGTGACCATCTTAGACCGTTCCCAGAATGGTATCATTACGTTGGGATTTGTTATACATTTCCTTTGGTGCCATGAAGTCTCTCTCTGGTCTCTTCTCACCGCCTTATCAGCGGTCTGTTTAGGTTCTCTCCTATTGACATTCTATGTTGGAATACTATCTGGTATCCCAACCCATAACAGTACCTTCTGGAGCCTTGGAGCTGGAATGTACAAGGCGTGAGAAGAGATACAAGGCGTGAGAAGAAAAGCCTATACCTCCTTTTGCAGGGACCAGCACTTTAACCCTTGTCCCGCTGGTACCCCTAATGCCAAATTTCTCTTACAACAACCTTACCTCGTGGAGTCATTACTAGAGAGTGCTTGCATACAAAATAACTGGCAACGAGGTTACAAATTTCCACGCACACCATGTCTAACCTCAGCAATTTCCAACAATTCTCTGATGGGGAAGATTGGGATGCCTTTGTGGAAAGGCTAGAATATTTTTTCATCGCGAATGACCTGGCTGGGGACTCACCGATCTTGCTGGCAAGCAAGCGCAGAGCCATCCTGCTCAGCAGTTGTGGGCCCACTATCCACGGCCTTGTCAGGGACCTGCTAGCCCCTGCGAAGACGACAACCAAGACTTATGCGGAGCTCATAACTCATAACAAGAACAACTTAAACCTAAAGAGAGCATGCTCACAGTCTGGCACCGGTTCTACACCCACCGGAAGCCCGAAGGCCAAGACATTGCTAAATATGCTGCAGATCTGAGAAGATTGGCTGCACCGTGTGATTTTGGCGACCACCTCACCGAAGCACTAAGGGACATCTTCGTTATTAGAATCGGCCATGAGGGCCTTCTCCATAAACTGCTCTCTGCGGACACTATGGTCACCCTGCAGAAGGCAATCAAAGTGAGCCAGCCTTCATGATTACGGTCTACGACTCCAAGCGGATGATGCCCCACACCCAGAACTCTAATCCGATGAGTACAGTGAACAGAATGGCGACTTTCAGAGGCAAGAATGCAGCCTCGAGTCCCGCAACCCTGAGTCCACAACATGGGCCCAACCGGCTAGCCCCATGCTGGCGCTGTGAAGGAAACCACAGGGCCCACCAGTGCCGATACAAAGACTATACCTGCAAAGGCTGCAACGCTAAAGGCCACCTTCAGCGAATGTGTAGGAAAAGTATTACTCACCGAGTCGCTGAAGAGTTGGCCGATCACCTGGGCTCCAGCGCTGATGAAGACGAAGCTGCTCAGCCCCGGAAGAGGAGTATGGAATATATACCTGCTCCACCGAGAGTTCCCCGTGGAAAATGGAAGTGGAAATCAACGGGGATCCAGTCTCGATGGGGATCGACACAGGGGCGAGCCAGTTGTTGATGAATCAGACGGCCTTTGAGAAACTCTGGGACAATCCCGCCGAACGACAAAAAATGTCCCCAATCCAGGCAAAGCTCCTCACCCACACAAAAGGCACAATCCCAGTCGTTGGCAGTGTGGATATCCAGGTGTCCCATGGCAGCGCAATGTACAAGCTCCCCTTGTGGATCGTTGCTGGTGATAGTCCAACGCTGCTGCGGAGAAGATGGATGAAGCAAGTCCAAACCGGTCGGAGCGATGACGGCCTCCGGGCCCCGGCGATGGACATCCCATGCAGCCCCAAACTTGGATCCATCATAGTACCTGAAAATCCTATCGTCCAGCTTGACTGCGTGGCGACGACACAGACTGCACAACTCTGCGGCGAGATGATCCAGACCTCATCTTCTGGGCCGTGGCAGGACTCCGAGGGAAGAAGATCGGCGCAGAAGGTAGATTCCCGGCATCCGGGCCAGAAGCTGGGGAGAAAAGGATCACCGCAGGCTACCTCGTGGAGAGAGAGAAGATGACGGCCGCACCACGAGGCGAAGCACCTGGAATCAGGATGGCCGCGACCAGACCACGAGGGGCAGCGTTGAGTCAGCAACACGTGTTACTGAGCAGCGAACCAGATTGGGGTAAAGATTGTAAGGCCCCCTTAAAGGAGACCGGCAACCCAAAACAATTAAAGGGACAGTTCCACTCTAGGCACAGCGATGCCAGTGAAATTAAAGATAAAAGTGTAGTAAATGAATGCAGGTATACAAATGTAATGTTAAATGGTGATGCTGGCAAGGCAAATGGGAGAAATGTAACGAATGCTTCAAAAAGTGATGTAAGTAACAAGTTTGTACTGATGAACAGTGATGCCAGTAATGCTAACGTGATAAATGTAACCTTGTACAGAGATACTGATACACAAGAAAGCGTTGTAAGTGCAAAATATGAAAGTGTAAAGAGATATAACAATGTCGAGTCGACTAGTTGCGCTTGGAGCCAATGTGTTATGTATGCTAATGATAGAATGATAAATGATACCGGGTTCTACATGTGTAATGTCAATGCCAAAGGAAACACCCCGTGGGAAACACCCAGGTTCAGCGGGCTACCTGATCATGTAGCCTGCGCTTTCGGGACCAATGTGTTACCCCAGGAAGGGCTCACACACACCCAGTGGGAACACACCCACTGCAGGGACAGCGGTCAATGGGCAGCACAGCCACCACCACTGGCAACTTGCCCCAGATCGGCCCTACCCCCCCTGGCCACCAGGGCCAGCACCGGGAGTAAGAGGCCAATACCTTCCAGCTTTCCCGGCGGAACTTGGGATGACCAGACTCCCACCACCAATGGAGGACAAGGAGCCCACCACTGTGGCCCTGCCCACCACTAAACGCCACTAACTACCCAGTCTACAATGTATGTACCTTACCCACAGCACTCGCTCCACCACTGTGGAATCCTCCAACAGTGACACCCACATGGTCTTTGTATGAGGGGGGCGAATGGGTGAAGGCAGCCACGAGCACAGGAATCACACCTGGCACCCACACAACCCTCACCACAACCTCCCACAGCCCACTACTGATCACCTCCCCATGTCATGGCAATAAGGTCTTGGGAAAGGCTTAGGGGGGAGTGTTGTTGTGTATGCATGTTAATATATGTACTGTAACATTAGACCACTGAACGTACCTTCACCCTATAAACACCATTCCTGTACACCAGAGGGTGCTGCTGCTGGAGACCTAAGGGTCACCTGTATACTGCAGGTAACCCAGTATAAAAGGGAGCTCACCTTCTGGCGTCCTCACTCTAGGAGCTGCAATAAAGGACTAAGGTCACTACAGTTCAAGTACTACAACCTTACCTCGTGGAGTCATTACTAGAGAGTGCTTGCATACACAATATCACCAGTCTAGCATACACGGTCTCACAACTAAACCACAAATGAATGCAAACTTGTCTTCCTGAACTTGAATGTATATGAATGCACTGAGCCTCCGGCATAACTTATATGTGGGAGGGGGAGAATGGTCAGGGACACACACAAACAGCAACCACCAGCACTCTAGTGTACCAACCACTCACCCAAGATTGAAACGACCCGCCAAGGATCAACCACATAGAGCTAAGCCCAGAGCACAGTTAATACAGAGGCGATTTGCACGAAAGGCTTGGGGGAGAGCGATGTCATGTATCCTACATGGCTACTGTTGGTACTATCACAAGGTGTGCCACCAGAGGGCACAGCAGTGGGAGACTTGTAGGTTACCTGGACAGGTGTGCCTGGCCTAGTATAAAAGGCAGGCCACCAGGTGTGATCCTCACTCTGGAGTTAACTAATAAAGGACTAAGGTCACTATAGTTCAAGTACAACACATCGCTTCGTGGAGTCATTATTAGAGCATCCAAGGGCATAATAATAATGATTCTATGATTCTATGACTCTATAAGATAGGAATGAAATAGAAGAGCTGCCATCACCTATCTTTACTTGGAAACGCCAGAATCTTCCCGCTATTGGGGAAGCTACACAGGGCCCACTCCTGGAGACCCCTTGCAAGCCCCCTCACCCTCCTGGGTAAGAGGAGCATTCATAAATATAAAAATAAATTGCCTGTTTATCGGGAGTTGCGACTGCTTCTCTAACCTGAACCCACACCCTGGTAGAATCGCATTCTGTTATTCTGGAAGCTGATATTTCTCAGCTCACTCAGCGTACCACCGTCAAGTGTTTCACCGGGTCCCTTGTTGAGCAGAGAAGCAGAAACTTGTAGCATAGGGAATCTCTTCTTCCAGCGCAGACCATCTGACATGGCTGGCCTTGTAGATGGTAGATGGAGACTCTGGCCCTTACGAGTCCAACCAGAATTTTCCAGGTAAGGTTGGGACCCGTCATCTGGGTCCTGAACCTTTTCCAAACGGTTCTGTCAGGCTCCCGCTGGAGACGCAACAACAATGCCATGGAACAGCTGAGGAAATTCGGCCCCAAGGTCGGTCGCTCACACATGAGCAACATTGCAGACTGGACATACCGCCTCTAATAATCTAATAACACCTACTTTTGTGTTCTCTCAACAGAATAACCTAAACTATCTGGACTTTATAACACCACCGCAGAACACAGCACACAAAAAGACACATACAACCACCACTATTGTATGCAGCACCTGCAAATCGACAGAATGGTGGATGAGAGGCTAGGGGAATGGAAACACTCGGGGTAGAAATTGGTATGCTTTGCACCCATTTTTTGGACGTAACATAGGTACAATGCATACCAATTTAGGAGTGAGACCGTCTGCTCCCAATCTAGACAGGCATTGGTCTCACTGCTTAAATTTGTGTGGCCCATTTTCTAGGCTTCCAGACAGACACCTAGAGCAGGCATTTGGCCCCTCGAATATGTTAATTAGAGGACTAACACCTGCAAACTGTTTCTGATGAGTTGTGCAGGTGTAGCGACTTTCCGTCTTCAGACCCTGCAGAAATACCTTTACGTCGAGCCCCCTCCTAGGTGGCGTGTGCTGGCGACGTATTTCTTCCGCCAGCAGCACGGCCTCAACTATGACACGCAGCTCCTGTTTGTGAGCTTGGGGGGCGTCAGGACCGCCATCCAGGAGCTGCCTGTCTTTTACAAGGAACTCACCAGGGTCTGGAACAAAGTCTCCACCAAGCGCAGCTCTCCATCGGCTGGAGTGGCGGCTGTCCTGCAGGAGCCGCTGCTCGGGAATCCGTACCTCCACGACCGAGGTTTTAGGTGGCAGTCGGATGAGAGGGCTGTGGCTGGTGAGGTGACCAGGGTCAGGGACCTGCTCGATGGTGGAGGAGCGGGCTGGATGGCGCCAGACACGCTGGCGCGGCGCCTAAACTCTGCCAACGTCCGCCGCGCGGCCGATGCCATCGAGTCGCTAAAAACAGCTCTGGGCCCTGACTCCAT
This sequence comes from Pristiophorus japonicus, assembly GCF_044704955.1. Classification (NCBI taxonomy): domain Eukaryota; kingdom Metazoa; phylum Chordata; class Chondrichthyes; family Pristiophoridae; genus Pristiophorus; species Pristiophorus japonicus. The sequence goes on from NC_091990.1 coordinate 148,755,245, forward strand.
TAGGTGTATCGAGGAGGCTCAAGCACATGGGGAGATCCCGTCCGAACTGACCCCCATCCGGACGGAATTCCTCATCGGCGCCAAACCCCGGAACCTCCCTCGGGAGCCGGCGCCTCACAACTTGAGCTGCCTCGGGGAAATCCCCTCCGTGCCTTTCAGTTCCGCGCGGAGGGGTTTCCTGTACGGGCTGCTCCTGCACACTCTCAACTTTGCCATCCTCGCCTGCTGTCCAGACACGCCATGGCGTACCATCTTGCCGTCCGGAGGAGGCGGGGGTCCCCGATGGAGGGCACTCTACGCGGGAGTCCTCCCACTATTTATCGGGGACTTGGCCTGGAGGATGGTGCACGGAGCAGTCCCGTGCAACAAATTTTTAAGCCGGTTCACGGGCTCCCAGGCCGCCTGCAATTTCTGCGGTCTGGAAGAGTCCGTGTTCCACGTTTTTATTGAATGTACGAGGTTGCAGCCCCTGTTGCAATATTTAAAGGGGCTGCTCCTGAAATTCTGGCTGCATTTCAGTCCCACACTCTTGATCTTTGGGCACCCTGTGCGGAGGGGAGCGGGTAGGTCCGAGGGCCTCCTCGTAGGACTGCACCTGGGCACGGCCAAGGGTGCCATCAGCCGGTCCAGGCAGCGGGCGGTCGAGGGGGTCGTTCAGCCTGACTGCCTGCCTCTCTTCCATGCCTACATCCGGGCCAGGGTGTCCTTAGAGATGGAGCACGCAGTGTCCACCGGTACGCTCGCGGCCTTCCGCGAGAGGTGGGCGCCGGAAGGACTGGAGTGCATTGTCACCCCCGGCAACCAAATTTTAATTTGATTTTATATGTTTTAAAGTTTCATTTGTTTTAATTGCTGGGTTTTTAGTGTCCCCTTCCCCTTTTATAGGGGGCACTTGTAAAAATTTATGATTTTATTGCCCAAAAAAAAATCACAAAAAAAAAGTAAAAAAGAAAACACCAAAAAAAACCAAAAAAAGGGCAGTTGAAAAATGTTTGGAGTGTCCCCCAGATTGGGGGGCATTTGACTTAATTGGTTAATTTTGTTTCCCATTAAAAAAGTTGTGCATGTGTAACGATGGGCATCTGCTCCACTTAGCACCCCTGTAGCCATCGACTAATGGAAAGTTTTAAATAGCTTTTGTTTAAAAGCTTTCTGTGGAGTCAGGAAGAACAGGAGTGCTCCCTTGATTCCATAGACCCGGCGACAGGTTCCCTCTTTGCCCGCTCCAACCTCCTCCCCCTGCCAGAACTTACCGGAGGGTCGCTACTGGTGAGTCAGGTGGCCCAAAATTGATATTTCTCGTGAGGCATTTAATGCAAATAAATGTAACGTATTGTACATGGGACCTTTTTCTACATTAAGAACATTATACAAATGCAAGTTGTTGCAGTGCGAAGGAAAGATCGGTGATACACATACTCCATGAATGGTGTTGAAGTAGCTAAGGATGAAGTTGAAATAAACTGAAGAGTGCAGGTGGACTCAACGCTCAAGGGGCTGGACTTTTGGCTTTTTGCGTTTTCGCCCATTTCCGGGCGCAACTTGCGGCAGTTTCAAAAATTTAGCGGCAGGTTAACGTTAGCGCAGAGCGTGCATCTTTCGCTAAATGAAAGTTCACGAGGGGCGTTAGCGCTATCTCCGTTGTTGCACTGCACAATTTGTGTGCCAGAGCTAAAAGTTCCGGCGCTAAAAAAAAATCGGCCGTTCTGCGCATGCGCAATTTTTTTTTTTCTTCCCGTGCTTTTGGTCTGTTGTCCGATCGCAAACGCTAATGCAGGGCACGGCCGCATGGATGCGCAGTACAACTGGGGCTGAATCAGCCATTTTTAAATTGAATTTTGATCATGGAGGAGGAGGATTGCAGACAGCGTGCCATGAGGAGAGAAGATGGCAGGAGTTACATCGTAGGGGTGGATCTAGACCCCTGCCATCTATTTTTAAATGAATATGGAAGGAAATCGCTGAGGAAGTCTCTGTCTCAGACACAGTGGTGAGGAGTGGCACACAGTGCCGAAAAAGTTCAATGATTTTTCGAGGGTCGTTAGAATGAGTACAGTTTTTATTCATGCACTCCTTCATTACTTCAATTATAGATCTGACACACTATTTGTTCTCATGCTGTTACTGTCTTTCAACACTCTGTAGGGTTACCTCCTAAAATGCATGACACATAGGTAGGCTTAGTTTGGCACCCTATTTGCCATGAGTGATCTTTACACATTATTATGATTGATTTCTGAGATATCATAAGATGTCTCCACACTTTGATGTCCTCCTGATGAACCATTTACAACTTTCAAGGCCATTGAACAGATAGTATGGTATAAGTGCTTTGGTGGCTATCTGTGTGTGCCACAAGAGCAGATGGACCCTCTTGTAACCATTCCCATTTTCATCTTTGCAGGCAAAGAATTCTTATAATTGGCACAAGCAGGTGATGACAGGCGGCGGTCCGCCTCAAACCCTGCCACTCACCGACCTTGAAGAGCGAGTGGCAGGCCTCATTGGCATCACTGGTCGGGTAACTGCCAGTCGGGGCACTGACCTCCGCTTGGAAACTGAGGGTATGTCCTGCACACTCCCTGGGCTGGGTTGGGGCAATGTGATGCAGTGTCTGTGGACTAGGATTGGGGCAATGTGATGCAATGTCTCTGGACTAGGGTTGGGACAATGTGATGCAGTATCTCTGGACTAGGGTTGGGGCAATGTCATGCAGTATCTCTGGACTAGATATAATGGAGTAGCAGCAGTCCTTCAAATGAGCCTGTGCTAAGTGATCTTCCTCATGTCACCCTGCCCCCTCCCCTGCTGCTAACCACTCGTCTGTTGCTTTCTGCTTCCAGATGGCCAGCCACAGCATCCCTCAAAGCAACACTCCACATCAGGCCATCATGTGGAGGAGGAGGAGGAATAGGACGAGTTCACAGATCAGCCGACTCCAGGCAGATGCAATCACCTCTCTTTTACCACCGGCACTCACCTTGCCTGAGGACGATGACGTAACTTTCACGGGGCTCCTGGGACTAGTGACGTGCAGAAACGCAGTTCTGGGGTCGAATCCCATATGCCACCTCTCCGGAGGGTGAGTCAGCAAAGTCGGTCTGCTGACAGACAGGCAGACGTAGAACTGGACATGGTGGGACTGTCTAGGGAGAGCATCCAGATCACCTGTCAGCTCCTTGATGTCTTGTGTAGGATTCCCGTGACCATCGAGACTCTCACTACGACCTTTATGGAGGTTGGGAGGCAGATTGTCGGTGCGAGCCGTGAAACCTGCGAGGCCATCAATGCCCACACAAGGTTGGTGGCCTCCACCAGTCACACTGGAATCCTGGAGAGTGTGGCACGAAACCTTGCGGAATATGGCGGATCACAGGCACAAGCTCTGCTTCAACTTGGGCAGGTGATGCAGTCCATAAACCCTTCCACCATGTTCTCTGCATTCCCCAGTGTCACATCCAAATCTCAACCACCTGTGACTGTCGACGCCGATGAAGAGGCTCGCCAGTCAGAAGCCGGGCCTTCCACGCCACGAGCTGGTCCAGTGTGTCCCCAGACAGTGTCTCCAATGTCTCTCCCCTCAACACAGCAGCGCTCTGACAATGTTGTTACACGCCATTTTGGTACCACTTGGGTTAGGAACAGCAGCCAAGGGAGGGGGATAAGGATAAAGGTGGGGGGAAAGCCAATGGTAAAAGATAGTGGGGCAGGGGTTGCTGTATTTATGTTGATGCTGGATGCATCCTATGTTTTATGTTTTATTACTATGTTCTGATTTATGTTCTTCATAATGTTGCTGTTGTTGAATTATCACATTACTGGATGCAGCTAATTTCTGTTATTTTATTAAAGTTGACAGAGTTTACAATGTTTAATAAATTCTTTTGTTCATCTTAATCATTCTTGTGTAGTGTCTCATTTGCAGAATAAGAGTGGGAATAGTCAACATGGTGGGATAGAGTGGCCAGACAACAGTCAAATGCGCCGTTCACTCTTCAAGCAAAGCGTTCAGTTATGAACTGCTGATGTCAGGCTTTTGCCACGGCAAAATTTCCACGATGCCTCCCTTGTGGTGGGGGTGGTGGTGGCATGGGTTCCTCGCCAGGCTCTTCTTCCTCATCCTCCTCCCCCTCTCTCCCGAGGTGGTCCTGCAGTCCCCATTGGCAAATCCTGTCCCCTCATGATGGCTAAGTTGTGCAGCATGCAGCACACCACAATGAACTCAGAGACCTGCTGAGGGGTAATATTGCAGGCAACCTCCAGAGTGGTCCAGGCATCGGAAGCGCTGCTTGAGCAGACCAATTGTCTGTTCGACGATGTTGCGTGTGGCTGCATGGCTCTTGTCATGTATGTACATGCTGTTTGTAGCCACCAGATGGTGTCACTGTTGGATGCCACTGAGCAGCATGCACATGGTGCTGCTCTGGTATAAAAGGTCAGCCATTTTATGAGTCAGGCACTTTGGGCCATAATAAAGCAGAGCTAAGGGTGTACCTTGTTCAGTTAAACAGTACTCAGTTTGTACCTCTTTTCGGAAGCACAGCCTTCTAACGCATTGTGCCTCAGAGAGCTACAGGTATGAGTTCTGTTGCCTGTAAACTTGTTGGGGATAAGGCCTCCTTCCCATATGTCTGCGACCACTTCGATTACGTTGAAAATGATCATCAATAAGCCTTCTTCCAGCTCGACGCTGTATAAATATAGCAGCCAGGATTACTGGCTCTCGACATAACATGGCCCCCATCTTTTAAAATGTCCTTAAATGTCCTTTATAAAACAAACTATAAACTCACATAACCTTCACAATGAAAAGTATGCAGTAATACAACGTTCTTCTCCCAATGCTTTTAATTACTCAGAACTGCGACTTTCTCCTTAGTTTTCAAGATGGCGCCATTAGTGCCTGATGCGCCCGGGGTGCGACTGCTTTTTGCTGGCGGGTTCCCGGGCGGACGCTAAATTGGACGATATGCTCGATAGTTCCGTCCGGGGTGCTGGCGTAGCGATGCACGATGATTGACGTCATTCAAATGGTCAAAACAGCAGGCGGGCGCTAAATTTTAGCACTGCCGTAAAACCATTGGCAAAAATCTGCCCAGGCGCAAAATCTTGAGCGCCACATTTTACGCCCAAAAATTCATTTTTACACCCCACCAAGGCACTAAATGGGGCGCAAATCAGCTGAAAATCCATGCAGAGCAACTACCAACAAAGCCAATAATCAACAAAGTCATCAAGATCCACGACCGGCCCTGGACAATGTCGATCACTTTCCATATTTCGGGAGCCTATTATCAGCAATAGCAGACATCAATGACGAGGTTCAACACCGCCTCCAGTGCGCCAGCACAGCCTTCGGCTGCCTGAAGAAGAGAGTGTTCGAAGACTAGGCCCTCAAATCTGGCACCAAGCTTATGGTCTACAGGGCTGTAGTGATACTCGCCCTCCTGTATGGCTCAGATACGTGGACCATATACAGTAGACACCTCAAATCGCTGGAGAAATACCACTGATGTCTCCGCAAGATCCTGCAAATCCTCTGGGAGGACAGACGCACCAAAGTTAGCGTCCTCGATCAGGCCAACATCCGCAGCATCAAAGCACTGACCACACTCGACCAGCTCCATTGGGCAGGTCTGACACAAGACTACCAAAGCAAGCGCTCTACTCGGATCTCCTACACGGCAAGTGAGCCCCAGGTGGGAAGAGGAAACGTTTCAAGGACACCCTCAAAGCCACCTTGATAAAATATAACATCCCCATCGACACCTGGGAGTCCCTGGCCAAAGACCGCCCTAAGTGGAGGAAGAGCATCCGGAAGGGTGCTGAGTACTTCGAGTCTCATCGTTGAGTGCATGCAGAAACCAAGTGTAGCCAGTGAAAGGAGCGTGCGGCAAACCAGTCCCACCCACCCTTTCCTTCAACGACTGTCTGTCCCACCTATGACAGAGACTATAATTCCTGTATTGGACTGTTCAGTCACCTAAGAACTCACTTTTGGAGTGGAAGCAAGTCTTCCTCGATTTCGAGGGACTGCCTATGATGATGATGATGATGAGATGTTAAACTACATAGCCACAATAAATCAGAGGAAGATTGTACTTTTTGTAGTATGTTTTGTTCTGGTCACCGAGACATCAGGGAGACATTCAAGGACCGGAGGCAGTGCAAAGAAAATCTATGAGGCTTCATGTCAGGATTGAGTTATGAAGCAGCTAGAGCTTTTCAGCTTGGAAAGGAAGTATCTGAGAGATGATCTTATTGAGATATACAAGATAGTTAAGGAAATGGAAAAATTTAATCTGCAATATTAGTTCAAATTAAACTGCAAGAGTAAGAGAAGGGGACACAGATTCAAACTAGTAACAGGTAAATTTAGGAGTGATATCAGGCAATTCTTCATCACACAGTGATCAGCATATGGAATGAACCCAGATAGAGCAATGGAAGCAAAAACCCTGGAATCATCTAAGAAACAAAAATACTTGAGGGCCTTTTTGGAAAGTCTAGTTAAGAAGGACTGAATGACCTTCCTCAACTATTATTATCTTGTGATCTTGTGAAATATGTAGCATGCCACAAGTAATACATCTCTTCACTCAGAGGGTTGTGAATCTTTGGAATTCTTTACCCCAAAGGATGTTGAATTGTTGAGTATATGCAAGGCTGAGATAGATAGATTTTTGGACTCCAGGGGAATCAATGGATATGGGGATCGGGCGGGAAAGTGGAGTTGAGGTCAAAGATCAGCCAAGATCTTATTGATGGCGGAGCAGGGTCGAAGGGCTGTATGGCCGACTCTTGCTCCGAATTCTTATGTTCTTATACACACACAAGGGAATATAATTTTGCTCACTCTAATAGTATGAAATACTCACAGTATCATATCTGAGATATACTGAGATTTTGTGAAATGATGATTATACTTTCACTAATCCCTCCTGATAATCCCAATTGCCAATTAATTGTGATTGAGTAGGGTGTACTGGCAAAATACAACCACAAGATGGTACAGCAACAGGATGTTTCAAGTTGTATAAAACGCCAAATATTCTGCTTTTCTCTCTCTCTTTACAGGTTTAATGTTGAAGTGGACCATATGTGCATTTCATTAGTGCTGCATAATTTGACTGCAGGTTATGACACACATTTTAGAACATAAAAATATATTTTTTTATTCCGAGGGATAGTACTATATGCAACTGCTTATAAAAATGGTGTGAAAGTAACAGCTTACCAAATGTTCCAGGAATTGGGGTAGTTTTTCTACTCATATGGACAACATATGTCACAACAAAATAAGCAACCACACAACTAATCTAAGAGCAAAACACCTTCAGCTAATACCCGCCCTTTAAAAACAATTTACATTTATGGGTTTGGCCATATACCGATTTGATAATTGAAAGAAATGCTTATAATCTTTCATACAAATATTTTTATTCAAACTCAAAAGTATAAAGGATTGCAGGAAAATAATCTCAAATTGCTTAACCAGTTAGTCATCTCATTGTTGTGCACGGGATGTTATTTACATGGAATGGCTGCTGCATCAGTCCATATAAAGTCACTGAACACCAAAATTTTTTTTGTTTAATGTGTCTTATTTATGGTGTATAACTAAATCATTCTGGACAGGGCGATGAATATTTAACTGTACCCTTTTCAAATGAATACGTGACAAAATAAAGGTCTAAAAATTGGGGGATGCTGGAAACCTGCTGGTAACATTGGCGACGAAACACAACGGTTGAGAGAGCGCAGGCATTACCGGCATTTTGGTGGTGATTTGCATCGCGCTCTTTGCAGCGCTAATCTCAGAAGGAGGCCAAAGGTCACCTCGGTCTCCCGCTCGCAGGAGAGCGGGGAAGAAAGGAATGACCCAAACAGTTGCCATGCGTCTGCTAAAAATATTAGCTGCCACCCTAATCTTTATCGATTTTTTTTTTGTTTATGACATGAATGCAGATAAAAGAGATCTTATCTCAGATCATCTTCAATCGTTGCAATGGAATGTTGCCCTTTATTGCAAGAGGGATGGAGTATAAAAGTAGGGAAGTCCTGCTACAACTGTACAGGGCATTGGTGAGACCACACCTAGAGTACTGCGTACAGTTTTGGTCTCCTTATTTAAGGAGGGATATACTTGCATTGGAGATAGTTCGGAGAAGGTTCATGAGGTTGATTCCTGAGATGAAAGGGTTGTCGTATGAAGCAAGGTTGAGTGGGTTGGGCCTATACTCATTGGCGTTTAGAAGAATGAGAGGTGATCTTATTGAAACGTATTAGATTCTGAGGGGGCTTGACAGGGTAGATGCAGAGAGGATGTTTCTCCTTGTGGGGGAATCTAGAACTAGGGGGCCGCCCATTTAAAACAGAAATGAGGAGGAATTTCTTCTCTCAAAGGGTCATGAATCTTTCAAATTCTCTACCCCAGAGAGCTGTGGAGGCTGGGTCATTTGAATATATTTAAGGTGGAGATACAGATTTTTGAATGATATGAGTCAAGGGTGTTGGGGAACGGATGGGGAAGTGGAGTTGAGGCCAAGAGCAGATCAGCCATAATCTTATTAAATGGTGGAGCGGGCTTGAGGGGCCAAATGGCCTGCTCCTACTTCTTATGTTATGTTCTTATGAGTTCACCTATTAACTGATTGGTAAAAATATATGGTTGATTCACTTTGTATAATTCATGAAGATTCTTAGATATTACATATCCTGAAACAAATAATGCTGGCTCATTACATATATTTCTCCATATAATAAATGAGTCCATGAAATGTCCACATTCCCTGTTGTGTTGCAAAGACCGAGAGGTGCATGACTGCAAATGTATTTCTCAGCAGTGAATCCTGTGGTGTCCGCTCTTTGAAAAAAGGGCTTATGAAAAATACTTGTATAAGTATCTAATCTTAGAACAGGTCCAGTAGTGCATCATCATTACATTTAGTTATTGTTCTGTGCCTAACGGGGCCTGTTGATTTTCTGGGCCTGTCCATCTGAAACCCAGCTGTGAGGCTTGTCATGTAATATAGTCTGAATCCACCATCACAGGTCGCTAATGTATTACAATCATATTTGATTTTCAGTTTAGGTAGATAGAATTATACTATTAACCTATATCAATATTTAATTACCAAAAGCTGTATCAACAGAAGTGGCTGTGAATTTCACTGCAAGTGTATGATTTTTGCGAACATTGAACAACTGCTGTTTAGGTTCATTTCTTGAGTCGAGTATTGATAGGAAATTGGTGTGCTTTTTTTGAGAGGTGAAATGATTTGCTGACCCACGAACACTGCAGGCCTCCCGGAAAACTGCCAGAAAATGTAACCACCTCCCACCCCCTCCGCCACCGATGGGCAAAAAATGAAAGTTTAAAAGAAGAACCTTGGCAAATGAGGCATTTGACGTTCCGTTGTACAGTCCTGCCAAACTCCTTATGACCGTTAACACCGTTCAAAGGCCCCTTAGAGGCAGCACTCACTGGTGTGATTTAGTGCAGGTGGCAATGTGAGCGGTGAACTCCAAAATAGATGAGCTGACATCAATTCAGCGTTGCACGCCGATTGACGCCATGCTCCACCTCATTAAAATACTCTCGTTGATAGCAGGCAACGGCAGCTTGACAACCTACCAAAAATGGCGGCCACCGTGGGACCTGCCACCAGCTGGTGGAAGAACACCGACCGGCCTTTTTTCACCATTTCATGGTGGTAACGGGTGGCGCAAACCACCCAAATTTCTAGGCCAACAGTTTCTTTCCAATTTCTGAAAGGTAACCACATTAGCTAATCAAAAGGAGCAGAAGTATTTGAAATCATGTTACATCTTCTACATCATCTGGACCGGGGTCAAGCAAGGCTGCGTCATCGCGCCAACCCTCTTCTCGATCTTCCTCACTGCAATGCTCCACCTCACACTCAACAAGCTCCCCGCTGGAGTGGAAGTAAACTATAGAACCAGTGGGAACCTGTTCAACCTTCGTCGCCTCCAGGCCAGATCCAAGACCGTCCCATCCTCTGTCGTCGAGCTACAGTATGCGGATGATGCTTGCGTCTGGCAACATTCAGAGGCTGAACTCCAAATCATCGTCAACATCTTCACCAAGGCGTTCGAAAGCATGGGCCTTAGACTAAACATTCGTAAGACAAAGGTCCTCCACCAACCTGACCCCGCCACATAGCACTGCCCCCCCCCCAGTCATCAAGGTTCACGGCGTGGCCCTGGAAAACGTGGATCACTTTCCGTACCTCGGGAGCCTATTATCAGCAAGGGCAGACATCGACGACGAGGTTCAACACTGCCTCCAGTGTGCCAGCGAGGCCATCGGCCGCCTGAGGAAGAGAGTGTTCGAACATCAGGCCCTTAAATCTGGCACCAAGCTTATGATCTACAGGGCTGTAGTGATACCCGCCCTCCTGTATGGCTCAGAGACATGGATCATATACAGTTGACACCTTAAATCAGTGGAGAAATACCACCAACGATGTCTCTGCAAGATCCTGCAAATCCCCTGGGAGGATATCCCCAGCATCAGAGCAGTGACCACACTTGACCAGCTCCATTGGGCTGGCCACAATGTCCGCATGCCCGACACAAGACTCCCAAAGCAAGTGCTCTACTTGGAACTCCTACATGGTAAGCGAGCCCCAGGTGGGCAGAGGAAACATTTCAAGGACATCCTCAAAGCCTCCTTGATAAAGTGCAACATCCCCACCGATACCTGGGAGTCCCTGGCCCAAGACTGCCCTAACTGGAGGAAGAGCATCTGGGAGGGTGCTGAACACCTCAAGTCTTGTCGCCGAGAGCATGCAGAAAACAAGTGCAGGCAGAGGAAAGACCGTGTGGCAAACCAGACTCCCCACCCACCCTTTCCTTCAATGACTGTCTGTCCCACCTGTGACAGAGACTGTAATTCCCATATTGGACTGCACAATCACTTGAGAACTCACTTTTGCAGTGAAAGCAAGTCTTCCTTGATTTCGAGGGACTGCCTATGATGATGATGACATCTTCTAAAACATTATAGCAATTGCCATAATTTTTGGTTCTTCATTTTGTTTAAGGCCAGAGATATGTATAATTGGAAGAATGGGGCATGACCCTATTGACAATTAGCACCAACAGCATATTTCAAATTGTTTTAATGTCCACTTTCCTCTAATAAAAAAGTGTGAAATTCTCATCTGTTTTTTCCTCTGATCATTCGCACTTCCATAATATGGCCTTCAAGATAAATCAGAACTTCCCACTAACTATTAGTGCTGGGAAGGGCCGAGGTGAAATTTGTGGGACAGACACCTTCTGGAGAGCAGCAAGATTCTAACAGCTTGCCAATATCAAAGTCTCTATCCCAAAACTTCAAAAAGGAAAAAAGAAAAGGACTTGCATTTACAACCTCAGAATGCCCCAAAGCTCTTTACATTCAATGAAGTACTTTTTGAATTGTAGTCACTGTTGTAATGCAGGTAACCCAGCAGTCAATTTGCACACAATAAGGTCTCAAACAGCAATGTAATAATGACTAGATAATCTGTTTTAGTGCTGTTGGCTGAGGGATATATATTTGGCCAGGACACCATAGGGGAGTGTGTGCAAAGCACTTCTTAAATGGTCATCGTGTTTTTATGAGCTTGTATTCACTGGAGTTCAGAAGAATGAGAGGGGACCTCATAGAAACGTTTAAAATTCTGACGGGTTTAGACAGGTTAGATGCAGGAAGAATGTTCCCAATGTTGGGGAAGTCCAGAACCAGGGGTCACAGTCTGAGGATAAGGGGTAAGCCATTTAGGACCGAGATGAGGAGAAACTTCTTCACCCAGAGAGTGGTGAACCTGTGGAATTCTCTACCACAGAAAGTAGTTGAGGCCAATTCACTAAATATATTCAAAAGGGAGTTAGATGAAGTCCTTACTACTCGGGGGATCAAGGGTTATGGCGAGAAAGCAGGAAGGGGGTACTGAAGTTTCATGTTCAGCCATGAACTCATTGAATGGCGGTGCAGGCTAGAAGGGCTGAATGGCCTGCTTCTGCACCTATTTTCTATGTTTCTAATGTCTCTCCTGTTAGTTCCATTATGTTCAGAAGATGGCATCTAACAAAGAGCGTCTTGGGTTGTGATGAGTTGTGGTGAACTATCCAATTCGGAGTGAGGTCATTTGAATCACTTTTCATATATAAAAGGATCTCCTATAATCCACTATCCAGATAAAACATGAGCACCTCCAAGACTCACTATTGACTGGCAAGTTAATTATTCCGTTCAGATCTTGAGAGCCCTCAAGCCTAAACCGAAACAAGTATTGCCTTGAACATCTGCAGGATTCAGTTTAAGCTAAATGTTTTCAATTGCACAGTTCAGTAAATGAACTAGGTCAGAATGTAACTACACTCATCACATTTTTAACTCAAATTCATACCCCCAGGATTGCCACTTTCACTAATGCGGTCTGCTAAACTTTTCCTAGTTTTAGAAGAGACTTTGCTGAGTCTACTAGTTGTTTAGTCTGTGAAAGCATCCGGACCAGGAGAGCGAACACCATCACTCCCCACCTGCTCCCTGAGCCGCTGCATCAGCCAAAAGAGAAAAGAAGTTTAGGGCACTGAGGAATAAAACTATTTATGAGTATGCATTCATTAAAAAAAATTTGCCTTCTACATATCCTTGATCGGTCTCTTTTTTGGTAATGTATTTAGAATGATCTTAATTGGCAGTGAATTACTTTTTGACCAAATGTCTGACTCTCTTAGCAGCTATAACAGACACAAATTCAGTATCCTGATTATCAAAGGATATTCTACCAACTCACAGTTAAACCATGAACCAACAAAATGTGTAAGACATAACATGGCACAACAATAACTTGTATTTATATAGCACCTTTAATGTAGTAAAACATTCCAAGGTGCCTCACAGGATTGTTATAAAACAAAATTTGGCACTGAGCCACATAATAAGATATTAGGGCAGATGGTAGGTTTTAAGAAGCATCTTAAAATGAGGAAAGAGACGTAGAGAGGCAGAGAGGATTAGAGGGGGAATTCTAGAGCTTAGGGCCCAGGCAGAGGAAGGCATGGCTACCGATGGTGGAGCAATTAAAATCTGGGATGCTTAAGAGGACAGAATTAGTATGCCTGCTGAGGACTCTACTATTGCTGTCACATTTTGAGATTGCAGACTAGGCTACTACAGGGGTGCCTTGGCGTAATACATGTTAAAAATGCTGCTGTTAAGCTGAATATAGCTGTCAAAGCATTACATTCACAGGACAGCAGGGCTGGCAGGTGTAAATTAGATCTGAAGATGGGGCATTTGAACCCGCATCCTGGAGACTAAAGTTGACATTCCAGTAATTGCTCACACTCATTCTGTTGGGTCAACTATTCAACTGAACTCAGCAGGGGTGATTGACAAGTTAGGCTGATGGATTTCACTCTTGGGGGTGGAAGAGGTGGTGATGAGGGGGCACTGGGGGCGATGGTAGTCTGTTTCACTAAAAGCTAAAACTGCAGTAAGGTTTGTAAGAAACAGAGATAGCTTCAAAAACAGAAGGCAGTCAATCAGCAGAGTGTAGCAAGATGGAAAAAACCATGAGACTGCAGGGAAGGGAGGTTCTGCCCTGCACTATGGGACAGAATGTAGATGAGCAATTTTGCTTAAGTAAGATGACCCATTGAATTAGTGTAGAATAGCATGTTCATTATTTTTACATAATTCTGTGAAAATAAGTTTTAGTGATTTAAATTAAGTGAATTTGATTATAACTGTTACATTGTTTTTTCCCCGAACTGTGGAAAAAGAAAAAAAGACTTGGATTTACATAGCACCTTTCATGACCACTGGACGTCTCAAAGCACTTTAGAGTCAATGAAGTACTTTTGGAATGTAGTCACTGTTGTAACTGTCACTGGAATGCAACAGTTCGAGTCAAGCATCTTCTCATCTAGTGTTATTACGGTACACCTTCTGAAAGATTGCAAAAATACACATGTAAAAGGCATGAATATCTGGTTCAGGTCACAAGGGTGTGCCATTGTTACACCCCAAGGGAACTGCTATCTTACAAATAGGTATAGGGCAGTGTGAGCCAACTCCCAAAAAGGCAAGATGCTGAGACCACTTATGGGAGTGACTGACACCATTAAACCTAATGAGGTATCTATGGTACACCCAAATTTGCAACAAGTGCACATTCATTTGGTTTGTTGAAACATCTAAAACATATTTCTAGTTTCTTGATTACACTTTCAACAGACTGTCGAGGACTCTAACTGTGTCTCAAGTCCACTCCTCCTCCTTTCCTAAAAGTGTTTTCTCCTTTCTGGGTTTTGGTCACCATCTGCTACTTTGCCCAAATGACCGTACTCATGTGTGACTGAGACAGTGAGTGTTGAGAAGCTATTCAACTACAAGGAGCACCACAGCGGAGCCTGATCCTGTCCTCACCTGACTTGCAAACATGCACACTTGCAGCTGGATAGTGGGCCAAGAGTGGGAGGCCTGGCAAATTTTCTCAGGCGTTAAACAATCAATTATAACACATCTGCCACTATCCTGGCTGAGTTCAGCTAACTCAGCACAGGCTGCAAAGTGGATTTATACTGAGTCAATACTCAACCGACATGTCAAAATATTACAATTAAAATTCTCCAGCAAGATCGGGTTGAAACGAGCAAAAGGAGGTTCATATTCGGTGAGTTAGATGTGCTGAGATCTCTCTCGGTGGTGTTATCCAGTCCATCTGCTCTGCATAATCTGGTTAAAATTAAGATTTTTTGGCGAGTTCTGTAAATGAAAACTTCTGTTCTCCCAAACTAAAATCTATTTATTTAAATAATGGGAAGAAATTCTGGGTAATACCTATTTGTGAAGGTGCTTACCTTCCTTATTCTCTCCTTTAACATGTCCCACAATTCTGCACTTATGGCTATTTTAGACTTCAATATTGCATAAAAGCTACTGCAAGAAGCACAGTGTATGCAATATAGTTTGGTGGCTGTTTGGATGTTCAGCCCTGTTCCTCCTCCTATAGTTTTCTAGCCATACCTGTGGAGAAGATATGTTATGTTGCCCTTCATTTAAGAGCCATTGAAGAACTAACACAAATTATTTTCAATTATGATGGACCAGCATGGATTTTGAGCTTATGACCACCTAAACGGGAAGCAAGGGATCTTCTGCCTCGAATACCACAACACTGCAGTGGTCACTGAGGCAATGAACATAATCAGCTGATTATAACACAGTATTGTGGGAAGAAAGCTGGTTGCTCAGTTTCTTGAATCCAGCTTCTGCTTGGTTAGCAACGAAGATCTATTTCAAAGGTCAGTGATGCAAATATGGAAAAATTTCATTCCTACAAATGCCCTCAGCAAAATCACTGGTAGCAATTACTTGACATTTATTTTGGCACAAAACTACATATTTAAGTATGGTTATAAGGTACACTTTGCTTCGATTTTGAAATTGAATCATATTTTCAAAGCCACCTTTTAACTGTGGGTGAGTTTACTGGTTATTAATATATTCAACTCTGGGAAAAAATTAAATAAAGGGATCATTGAATCATTCATTCAGTTTTGAATTGGTTGATCGATGAATTTAACAATAATATACAAACATTTTTGGTCATCATGAATTCAAAGTTGAATGTGAGTGGCAGTAAACTGTAGGAACATCTTTTAAAGGCAGTCTGCATTGTACCTTTTATCGAAGTAACCCGGGTGGGATCTCCGCCAATAAAAATCTATACTGGGCAAGACTCAACTATTTGGCCTTATTTCAGCAGTACATTGGGCTTAGCCTCAGCTGTGGCTATGATGATGGCAGCTGCCCATCTCAAAAGATAATTGTATAATTGCCAAAGCAGTTCAGTTACTTTGCCATGTTGCAACATGAGCCCATTTCTCAAGTGGTGATCCTATCCACAGACGTCACGGGGTCAAATGATGAAGTCCGTGCAATATTGATTCTTGAAACCCGATGAACTTTGCTTTTTTCTCTCTTGCCTTTCCTCTCTCAGCTGCCTCTCCTCAGCCTCTTTGGCTCCCTGATGCAGCACAGCCTTGCAGCAGAGCCTTGCAGTGCAGCCTGCTGCTAGCCACAGCTTCTCGGCTTGCAATGTCAATGTTAAATGCTTCGATGTCCCCCTTGCAAACATCTTTAAACCCGAGCCTAGGTTAGTCCAACAACCTTGAAGCATCTGTAAGTTTTCCATACAAAAGACCTTTTGGAATACATCTTCCTTCTGATGTAGACGACTTTCAGAAAAGTTATTAGATTGGCTACTTAACTTCCTCAAGTACCTTGGTGTCAGGAGCTTTGTCTTCCCACTGAATAGTTAAAATATGACGGAGACAGTGGGTGCCTATTGTTAATGGTCTAGGTCTCAATGTGGAGTAATAACTGAGTAATGTGAAATATTCCATGCAGATGGAGGGATTCCTAGAGATTTAATCTGCTCTTTCTGTGGCTATAAATGTCACATTCATTCTCAGTATTTTGGTCATTTGATCTTTCCAGGCACCAACAACAACAACTTGCATTTATATAGCACCGTTAAAATGTCCCAAAGCACTTCACCAGGGGGAGATTACACTGGTACTGGTTGAGGGGCCATGCCCAGCTGTATTCAGAATGACTGTCCTCCAAAAATAGCAGGTTCATTCATTTCTCCAAGAGTATGGAGGAAACGGTGTCTGTAAAACAAAAATGTTATGACATTGTCAATTTTAGTAACATGGAGGGCATGGTAGATGGTGTCCTTCATCTTTAGTCAATCTTGCATGGTTCAGCTGCAAGCATAATTTCTGACACTGTTAATTCACCTTCAAATGCCAGCAAATATAGTTACAACTAGCCATATACAGTGGTTTACTGTAGAGCAATAACAGTGGTTTACTGTAGAGCAATCTGGATTATGAGCCATCCAACAATTCCTATGGTGTGCTGTATGCTACATAACTTTGCAGTTCAGTGAAGTATTCACATTGAAACCAGTGAGGAATTGACCTATGCTCTGGCTATTCTAACAGCCTGTGCTGACACTGATGAGCCAACATTAATAAAAAGGGATCTGTGATAATGTCACTTCAGCTGCAATCATCTCTTCACAGTTTAGACTAAGCCCAATGTACTGCTTAAATAAGGCCAAATAGTTGACACTTGGCCAATATTTATCCCTCAACCAATGCCTAAAATCAGATTACCTGGTCCTTATCATATTACTGTGAGCAAATTGACTGCCGCGTTTCCTACGTTACATCAGTGACTACACTTCAAAAGTTCTTCATTGACTGAAGTGCTTTATGATGTCCTGAGGTCATGAAAGGCACTATATAAATGTAGGTTCTTTCTTTTCTCTGTATTTATTTAACTATTTTCCATGACTGCTACAATTCATACATTATCGACGACAATTATAATACATAATTGATCGATATAATTTCATCAAATGACTGTGAATCAATGTACAAACCCCTGTTTTTATTCCACATATCCTTCAGATCAAATTATTTCATATGAACAATAGCAATGAATAAGCAAATGCACAAAATTAGCAGGCCACACGTTTAGTCCCTGATCTGCGTTCAGTTAGCTGATCTCATCTGGGTCAGTGGTGGAATTGGCCTCCAAGTCCCAGGCTAGGAAGGGGCTAAATCAGCCAGGATTCCCATGTATGCTCCCTAAGCAGTGACCATGGTTAGAAACTGTGTGGACATGCTTGATAAAGGCATGATTGGTCTATGATGCGCCTACAGTTAATCAGCCTCCTAACATTCACTATCTAGGCTCAAACATGAAGGAATGTCCAGTGTAAGGGTCACTCACACCTTCACATATATTGTTGCCGTTATTTAGAGAATTGTGTAGCTGACCAATAGGGTCAGAGAGAATATATTAATAAGTATAAAGCCAAATGACTGTCTTCTGGTGTCCCAGTTGATGCAGAGACAGTTTAAAAATGGATGCGAGTGAATGAGAATCAAAAACACAGAGAAATAGAGTAACTGAAAAAGATATCTGCATGTTATAACATTAGAAATCATAAATGGGTTATGCATTGAGAAGCTTTGTAGCAAAGAATCAAAAGTAAATTCAGTTCAAGTCGCTTCAGCTCAGTTGCCTGAATAATGTTGACACATATCTAATAACAGGAACTAAGTGAGCAGAGGGTGGTAATGTCACAATGGTGCCATAAGAGACAGGCTTCATGGCCAAATAACCTCCTTCTGTACTGTAAATTCTATGATTCTTTAATTCAATAAAAAATAAATCTTCTATAGTTCAGGGTGTGAGCATTATGGCATATAATAAAAGAAAAATGACTTACATTTATCTAGTGCCTTTCATGACCACTGGACATAAGAACATAAGAATTAGGAACAGGAGTAGGCCATCTAGCCCCTCGAGCCTGCTCTGCCATTCAACAAGATCATGGCTGATCTGGCCGTGGACTCAGCTCCACTTACCCGCCCGCTCCCCGCAACCCTTAATTCCCTTATTGGTTAAAAATCTATCTATCTGTGAGTTGAATACAGTCAATGAGCTAGCCTCAACTGCTTCCTTGGGCAGAGAATTCCACAGATTCATAACCCTCTGGGAGAAGAAATTCCTTCTCAACTCGGTTTTAAATTGGACCCATTTATCCCGACTCTCTGCTTTCTGTTAGCCAGCCAATTCTCGATCCATGCTAATACATTTCCTCTAAATCCGTGTACCTTTATCTTCTGCAGTAACCTTTTGTGTGGCACCTTATCGAATGACTTTTGGAAATCTAAATACACCACATCCATCGGTACACCCCTATCCACCATGCTCGTTATATCCTCAAAGAATTCCGGTAAATTAGTTAAACATGATTTCCCCTTCATGAATCATGTTGCGTCTGCTTGATTGCACTATTCCTATCTAGATGTCCCGCTATTTCTTCCTTAATGATAGCTTCAAGCATTTTCCCCACTACAGATATTAAACTAACCGACCTATAGTTACTTGCCTTTTGTCTGCCCCCTTTTTTAAACAGAGGCGTTACATTAGCTGCTTTCCAATCCGCTGGTACCTCACCAGAGCCCAGAGAATTTTGGTAGATTATAACGAATGCATCTGCTTTAACTTCTGCCATTTCTTTTAATACCCTGGGATGCATTTCATCCGGACCAGGGGACTTGTCTACCTTGATTCTCATTAGCCTATCCAGCACTACCCCCCTAGTGATAGTGATTATCTCAAGGTCCTCCCTTCCCACATTCCCGTGACCAGCAATTTTTGGCATGGTTTTTGTGTCTTCCACTGTGAAGACCGAAGCAAAATAATTCTTTAAAGTCTCAGCCATTTCCACATTGCCCATTATTAAATCCTCCTTCTCATCTTCTAAGGTACCAACATTTACTTTAGTCACTCTTTTCCGTTTTATATATTGGTAAAAGCTTTTACTATCTGTTTTTATGTTTTGCACAAGTTTACCTTCGTAATCTATCTTTCTTTTCTTTATTGCTTTCTTAGTCATTCTTTGCTGTCGTTTAAAATTTTCCCAATCTTCTAGTTTCCCACTAACCTTGGCCACTTTATACGCATTGGTTTTTAATTTGATACTCTCCCTTATTTCCTTGGTTATCCACGGCTGGTTATCCCTTCTCTTACCGCCCTTCTTTTTCATTGGAATATATTTTTGTTGAGCACTATGAAAGAGCTCCTTAAAAGTCCTCCACTGTTCCTCAATTGTGCCATTGTTTAGTCTGTGTTTCCAGTCTACTTTAGCCAACTCTGCCCTCATCCCACTGTTGTCCCCTTTGTTTAAGCATAGTATGCTCGTTTGAGACACTACTTCCTCACCCTCAATCTGTATTACAAATTCAACCATACTGTGATCACTCATTCCGAGAGGATCTTTTACTAGGAAATCTTTTATTATTCATGTCTCATTACACAGGACCAGATCTAAGATACTTGCTCCCTTGTAGGTTCTGTAACATACTGTTCTAAGAAACAATCCCATATGCATTCTATGAATTCCTCCTCAAGGCTACCCCGTGCGATTTGATTTGACCAATCGATATGTAGGTTAAAATCCCCCATGATTACTGCCGTTCCTTTTTCACATGCCTCCATTATTCCCTTGATTATTGCCCGCCCCACCATGAAGTTATTATTTGGTGGCCTATAAACTACGCCCACCAGTGACTTTTTCCCCTTACTATCTCTAATCTCCACCCACAATGATTCAACATTTTGTTCATTAGAACCAATATCGTCTCTCACAACTGCCCTGATATCATCCTTTATTAACAAAGCTACCCCACCTCCTTTCCCTTCTTGTCTATCTTTCCGAATTGTCAGATATCCCTGTATGTTTAATTCCCAGTCTTGGCCCCCCTGCAACCACATTTCTGTAATGGTCACCAAATCATACCCATTTGTAATGATTTGTGCCGTCAACTCATTTACTTTATTTCAAATGCTGCGTGCGTTAAGGTAGAGTGTTTTAATAATAGTTTTTAAACCATGATTTTTAGTTTTGTCCCCTCCTGCAGCCCCTTTATATTCATATATATTGTCCCTTCCTGTCACCTTGTGGTTTACACTTACCCCAGTGCTACTCTGCTCTGTTGCCTCCTGCCTTTTGCATTCTTTCTTGTGGTCCTGTTCATTTCAGTTCTCACCCACTCTAACTAGCTCAGAGCCCTCTCCTGGGTTCCGAATACTCCTTGCATTGAGGCACCGAGCTTTCATGCTTGCCTTTTTATTACCACTTTGACCCTTTAGAATTTTGCTGTACAGTGGCTCTTTTTGTTTTTTGCCTTGGGTTTCTCTGCCCTCCACTTTTCCTCATCTCCTTTCTGTCTTTTGCTTTTGTCTCCATTTTGTTTTCCTCTGTCTCCCTGCATTGGTTCCCATCCCCCTGCCATATTAGTTTAACTCCTCCCCAACAGCACTAGCAAACACTCCCCCTAGGACATTGGTTCCGGTCCTGCCCAGGTGCAGACCATCCGGTTTGTACTGGTCCCACCTCCCCCAGAACCAGTTCGAATGCCCCAAGAATTTGAATCCCTCCCTGCTGCACCACTGCTCAAGCCACGTATTCATCTGAGCTATCCTGCGATTCCTACTCTGACTAGCTCGTAGCACTGGTAGCAATCCTGAGATTACTACTTTTGAGGTCCTACATTTTAATTTAGCTCCTAGCTCCTTAAATTCGTCTCGTAGGGCCTCATCCCTTTTTTTACCTATATCGTTGGTACCAATGTGCACCACGACAACTGGCTGTTCACCCTCCCTTTTCAGAATGTCCTGCACCCGCTCCGAGACATCCTTGACCCTTGCATCAGGGAGGCAACATACCATCCTGGAATCTCTATCTATTCCCTTTACAATTGAATCCCCAATCACTATCGCTCTCCCTCTTTTTCCTGCCCTTCTGTGCAGCAGAGCCAGCCATGATGCCATGAACTTGCCTGCTGCTGCCCTCCCCCTCAACAGTACTCAAAGCAGTCTATCTGTTTTGCAGGGGGATGACCGCAGGGGACCCTTGCACTGCTGCTCCTGATGGTCTCTCTCTCTCTCTCTCTCTCTCTCTCTCTCTCTCTCTCTCGCTCTCTCTCTCTCTCCCCAGTCAGTCTCTCTCTCTCTCTCCCCAGTCAGTCTCTCTCTCTCTCTCCCCAGTCAGTCTCTCTCTCTCTCTCCCCAGTCAGTCTCTCTCTCTCTCTCTCTCCCCAGTCAGTCTCTCTCTCTCTCTCCCCAGTCAGTCTCTCTCTCTCTCTCTCTCTCTCTCTCTCTCTCTCTCTCTCCCCAGTCAGTCTCTCTCTCTCTCTCTCTCTCTCCCCAGTCAGTCTCTCTCTCTCTCTCCCCAGTCAGTCTCTCTCTCTCTCTCTCTCCCCAGTCACTCTCTCTCTCTCTCTCCCCAGTCACTCTCTCTCTCTCTCTCCCCAGTCACTCTCTCTCCCCAGTCACTCTCTCTCTCTCTCCCCAGTCACTCTCTCTCTCTCTCCCCAGTTACTCTCTCTCTCTCTCCCCAGTCACTCTCTCTCTCTCTCCCCAGTCTCTCTCTCTCTCTCTCTCCCCAGTCTCTCTCTCTCTCTCTCCCCAGTCTCTCTCTCTCTCTCTCCCCAGTCTCTCTCTCTCTCTCTCCCCAGTCTCTCTCTCCCCAGTCTCTCTCTCTCTCTCTCCCCAGTCTCTCTCTCTCTCTCTCCCCAGTCTCTCTCTCTCTCTCCCCAGTCTCTCTCTCTCTCTCTCCCCAGTCTCTCTCTCTCTCTCTCCCCAGTCTCTCTCTCTCTCTCTCCCCAGTCTCTCTCTCTCTCTCCCCAGTCTCTCTCTCTCTCTCCAGTCTCTCTCTCTCTTCCCAGTCTCTCTCTCTCTCTCCGCAGTCTCTCTCTCTCTCTCTCTCCCCAGTCTCTCTCTCTCTCTCTCTCTCCCAGTCTCTCTCTCTCTCTCTCCCCAGTCTCTCTCTCTCTCTCTCCCCAGTCTCTCTCTCTCTCTCTCCCCAGTCTCTCTCTCTCTCTCTCTCCCCAGTCTCTCTCTCTCTCTCTCCCCAGTCTCTCTCTCTCTCTCTCCCCAGTCTCTCTCTCTCTCTCTCCCCAGTCTCTCTCTCTCTCTCTCCCCAGTCTCTCTCTCTCTCTCTCCCCAGTCTCTCTCTCCCCAGTCTCTCTCTCCCCAGTCTCTCTCTCCCCAGTCTCTCTCCCAGTACTGATCCCTGCGACACCCCACTAGTTACTGTTTGCCAACCAGAGAATGAACCATTTATCCCGACTCTCTGTTCTCTGTTAGCCAATCCTCTATCTATGCGAATATATTACCCCCAACCCCGTGAACCTTTATCTTGTGCAGTAACCTTTTATGTGGCACCTGATCAAATGCCTTCTGGAAATCCAAATACACCACATCCACTGGTTCCCCTTTATCCACTCTGTTCATTACATCAAAGAAATCCAGCAATTTTGTCAAACATGAGGGAAGTAACATTCGCACCACACAAGTATCAGGCAATGACCCTCTCCAACAAGCAAGAGTCTAACCACTGCCCCTGGACATTTAACAGCATTACCATCGCCGAATCTCCCACGGTCAACATCCTGGGGGTCACCATTGGCCAGAAACTTAACTGGACCAACCACATAAATACTGTGGCCACAAGAGCGGGTCAGAGGCTGGGTATTCTGTGGCCAGTGTCTCACCTCCTGACTCCCCAAAGCCTTTCCACCGTCTACAGGACACAAGTCAGGAGTGTGAGGGAACACTCCCCACTTGCCTGGATGTGTGCAGCTCCAACAACACAACATGCTCGACACCATCCAGGACAAAGCAGCTCGCTTGATCAACATGCTACCCACCACCTTCAACATACATTAATGAATTAGATGAAGGAATTGAGTGTAATATCTCCAAGTTTGCAGATGACACTAAGCTGGATGGCGGTGTGAGCTGTGAGAAGGACGCTAAGAGGCTGCAGGGTGATTTGGACAGGTTAGGTGAGTGGGCAAATACATGGCAGATGCAGTATAATGTGAATAAATGTGAGGTTATCCACTTTGGGGGCAAAAACAGGAAGGCAGAATATTATCTGAATGGTGACAGATTAGGAAAAGGGCAGGTGCAACGAGAGTCATGGTACATCAGTCATTGAAAGTTGGCATGTAGGTACAGCAGGCGGTGAAGGTGGCAAATGGCATGTTGACCTTCATAGCGAGAGGATTTGAGTATAGGAGCAGGGAGGTCTTACTGCAGTTGTACAGGGCCTTGGTGAGACCTCACCTGGAATATTGTGTTCAGTTTTGGTCTCCTAATCTGAGGAAGGACATTCTTGCTATTGAGGGAGTGCAGCAAAGGTTCACCAGACTGATTCCCGGGATGGCTGGACTGACATATGAGGAGAGACTGCATCAACTGGGCCTTTATTCACTGGAGTTTAGAAGGATGAGAGGGGATCTCATAGAAACATATAAAGTTCTGACGGGACTGGACAGGTTAGATGCAGGAAGAATGTTCCCGATGTTGGGGAAGTCCAGAACCAGGGGACACAGTCTTAGGATAAGAGATAGGCCATTTAGGACCGAGATGAGGAGAAACTTCTTCACTCAGAGAGTTGTTAACCTGTGGAGTTCTCTACCACAGAGAGTTGTTGAGGCCAGATCATTGGATATATTCAAGAGGGAGTTAGATGTGGCCCTTACGGCTAAAGGGATCAAGGGGTATGGAGAGAAAGCAGGAAAGGGGTACTGAGGTGAATGATCAGCCATGATCTTATTGAATGGTGGTGCGGGCTCGAAGGGCCGAATGGCCTACTCCTGCATCTATTGTCTATGTTTCTATGTTTCTACACGTGCTACTCACGTCATTCTCAGCATCGTGGATGCTCCAGAGTGAATCCACCCTCAGCTCCAATTCCGCAACGCGGACCGTCAGGAGCTGGAGGCGGAAACACTTCCCGCACACGTAGTCGTCAAGGACACCGGAAGTGTCCCTGAGTTCCCACACGGCCCAAAGCGCTTTACAAACAATGAAATACTTTTTGGAGTGTAGTCACTGTTTTAATGTAGGAAACACGGCAGCCAATTTGCGTACAGGAAACTGCCACAAACAGCAATGTGATAATGATTAGATAATCTCCTTTAGCGATGTTTATTGAAGGATAAAGATTGGCCAGGGCATCGGGAGGAACTCCCCTGCTCTTCTTCGAAATAGTGCCATGGGATCTTTTACGCCCACCTGAGAGAGCAGACGGGGCCTAGGCTTAACATCTCATCCAAACGACAGCACCTCCAACAGTGCAGCACTCCCTCAGTACTGCACTGGAATGTCAGCCTAAATGTTTTTGTGCTCATGTCTCTGGAGCAGGTCTTGAACCCACAACCAAAGGCGAGGGTGCTACCCACTGAGCCACAGCCGACACTGATGCAAAACATGTATTACTGCCTGATCCAGGTCCTGAGCAACGACAGTTTACTAAGTGACTCTGGAATTGCACATTATTCTCTTCTTCCCAATGATCAGCACTATCATTAAGGCTTTAATACGCACAGTGAATGACCACATTCACAATTCGCCAAAGGAACTGTAATTTATTTCAACAGCACTTGTACTATTTAATTTAAGACAGAATTTCAAATCATTCACATACTGATGCAAGTCTGAGTTTAAACTAGACTATTTGTTTGAATTCAATGCAAAGGTCATTTCTGACCACAGTTTAAGTATATCCTGAGACCATAACATTCTTAAGAGGAGTAGGACAGCAGATGTCTTGGCAAAATATCTGTCAGCTGAAGATTTAATTTCCATCTGGCAAAACATCAAAAAACCTAAAATATAAGTCAATCATTTTCAGGATATGTGGGAATAGGATTTGCACGATATTACTGTGGAACAAGAGACTTATGTTATATCACCAATCCCATTTTGCTAATCCTTTCCATATAATCAGCAGGTTCAGAATACAGCATTGAAGAATTGTCTCCTTTGGAAAAGGCCAATTAGGATCTAAAGCATTTTGAACTTTTTTTCCATCAAAATATATTGTTCATCAATTCTGCTTTAGGTTTTGTCTGTCAGCGCTGGG
Organism: Pristiophorus japonicus; assembly: GCF_044704955.1. Lineage (NCBI taxonomy): Eukaryota > Metazoa > Chordata > Chondrichthyes > Pristiophoridae > Pristiophorus > Pristiophorus japonicus. Next base: position 148,780,798 of record NC_091990.1, read on the forward strand.
TAAAATGGCTGGCATCATCATAATTTTCATTCATTCATCTTTATGAGTTGACATATAAAAAGGCATTTTTTAAAACTTGGATATCAATCATGGACAATAATAAGCAACAGTCCTGTTTTATAATTCTGTACTGTATTTAAGGAGAAGCTAGATAAATACATTATAAGAAAGGAATAGAAGGATATATAGACAGGATCAAATGAAGTAAGGTGAGAGGAGACTCTTGTGGAGCATAAACACCGACATAGACTTGTTCGACTGAATGTCCTGTTTCTGCACTGTAATTTGTTTTCGCTTCATTATGTGGCAGCTGTACAGAACTCCTGCTACCATATATTTGTAAATCATCTCACACTCTTCAACGTTAGTCTGTGATTTTGAGCCTTTTTCCTTTCTATTTCTCATTGGTTCCTGTTCTGCATGTTTCATTGGGTCTGTGTGTTTTACAACACATCCCTCTCTTTTCTCTTTAAAAGGAAAGAAGAAACATAGATTAATTAACAGGTCATTCATCTCACTGCTACTCGTTGGAGACTGCTATGGCAAAATGGCTGCAGCATTCATCTACTCAACAGTGACTGCTCTTCAAAGCAATTCATTGCATGTGAAATTTCTTAAAGACATGATAAGGTACTATCATGGGAAGATACTGGAATCTAAAATTAAGGACAGAGTGACTGAGCACTAAGAGAATTTTGAACTGATTAGAGAGAGCTAGCATGGTTTTGTAAAGGGTAGGTCATGTCTAACGAACGTAATGAACTTTCTTGAGGAGTAACTAAAGTAGTAGATAGGGGAATGTCTACAGATTTAATTTATATGGACTTCCAGAAGGCTAATTGACAAGGTTTCACGTAAGAGACTGTTGACTAAAATTAAAGTCCATGGAATTGAAGGCAAATTGTTGACCTGGTTAAGAGATTGGTTAGGTGGTAGAAAACAGAGAGTAAAGATAATAGGTATGTACTTGAATTGGAAGGAAGTGGTGTCCCATAAGAATCTGTGCTGGGGCCTCAACTATTCACTATATTTATTAATGACTTAGAGCCAGATGTCCAAGTTTGTCGATGACAGAGATTGGTGACATAGTAAGTAGTGTAAACTTGGCTTGTATTCCCTCGAATATAGAAGGTTAAAGGGTGATTTGATTGAGGTTTTTAGGATTTTGAAAAGAATTGATAGAATAGATAGAGAAAAACATTTTCTGCTGGTGGAGGAGTCTAGGACAAAGGTACGTAAACTTAAATTGGAGCCAGGCCATCCAGGAGAGAAATTAGGAAACATTTCTTCATGCAATGGGTGGTAGAAGTGTAGAACTCTATCCCACAAAAAAAAATTAAAAATTTTAAATAAATAGATTTTTCATAGCTAAGGATATTAAGGGATATAATGCAAAGGCAGGTGGCTGGTGTCAGGATACAGATCAGCGATGAGTTCATTGAATGGTGGAACATGCTCAAGGGGATGAATGGCCTACTTCTGCTCCTATATAACTGTACAGTCTTTCTTCAAGAAGTACTCAAGGGTTCATTTCTTCTGGGCATTGCAAATTATTCAAAGAAAACCCAATGCAGTGATCATCTTGTTGTTTGATAGCCAATTCTTCTTTACCTCTAGCCTCCAACTTCTCTCTGTCACCAATACAGGTATTATTATGGTTGTTGCTTCTTTCAACTTCCCCCTACTACTCCTTCTGAGCTCCAAATATACATTCTGCATTCTCTTCAATCTTAAAGGGGTGAAATTATAACTCATCGCATCATATCTCACTCCAAGTCACTCTTTCTAGGACATCAAAACTATGCTTACTTCGATCAGGCTTCCCTTCCACCAACAATTCATAAGCTTTTAAAATTCAAGCTTGGTAGAACCTGACCACTAATACTTCATCATCCTTATCTTCTCTCCACTCTTTTTAACCTGAGGTCCTGTCCTGTATCCTCTTCATAGAATCATACAGCACAGAAGGAGGCCTTTCAGTCCATCATGCCGACTTTTTAAAAAGAGCTATTCAATTAGTCCCACTCCTTCCTTTGGTTACTGACATTCCTGCCAATGTAAACAATTTCTCCTTTAATCGTCAAAATTTTGAACACCTCTTAAATCTCCTCTTAACCGTCTCTGCTCTAAAGAGAACAATCCCAACTTCTCCAGTCTCTCCACATAACTGAAGTCCCTCATCCTTGGTAACATTTTAATAAATCTCCTCTGCACCCTCTCCAAAGCCAAAGCATTCTTCTTAAAGTGTGGTGCCCAGAATTGAACACAATACTCCAACTGAGGCCGAACAAGTGATTTATGTAAGTTTAACATAACTTCCTTACTTCTGCAATCTATACATCTATTTATAAAGCCAATGATCACATGTTTTGTTAACAGCCTTCTCAACTTGTCCTGCCACCTTCAAAGATTTGTGCATGTACACCCCCCAGGTCTCACTGTTCCTGCACCCCCATTAAAATTTATGTTGACTGCTGTTTTTTTTTTAAATCATTAAAACAAAATGCTTGAATCAAAGAATAGTTACAGCATGGAAGAAGCCCATTCGGCCCATCAAGTTAGCACCAGTTCTCGGCAAGAACACTTCAGTTAGTCCTACACTCCCGCCCTTTCCCCGTGGCCCTGCAAATTTATTTTCTTCAGGTACTTATTCAACTCACTTTTGAAAACCGTGAATGAGTCTGCCTCCACCACGCTTTCAGGCAGCACATTTCAGATCCTAACAACTCGCTGTGTAAACATTTTCTTATGTCGCCTTTGGTTCTTTTGCCAATCGCCTTAAATCTGTGTCCTCTGGTTCTCGACCCTTCTGCCAATGGGAACAGTTTCTATCCACTCTGTCCAGATCCCTCATGATTTTGAACACCTCTATCAAATCTCCTCTCACTCTTCTCTGCTTTAAGGTGAACAACCCCAGCTTCTCCAGTCTATCAACATAACTGAAGTCCCTCAGCCCTGGAATCATTCTCATAAATCTTTTCTGCACCGTCTCTAAGGCCTTCACATCCTTCCTAAAGTATGGTGCCTAGAACTGGACACAATTGCGGCCGAACCAGTGTTTTATACAGGTTCATCATAACTTCCATGCTTTTGTACTCTATACCTCGATTCATGAAGCCAAGGATCCAGTAAGCTTTTTTTTAAACTGCTATTTCAACTTGCCCTACCACCTTCAACGATTTGTGCACATTTACCCCCAAGTTTCTCTGTTCATGCACTTCTTTAAGATTGTACCCTTTAGTTTATATATTCTCTCCTCATTCTTTCTATCACTTCACACTTTTCTGTGTCAAATTTCATCTGCCACGTGTCCGCCCATTCCACCAGCCTGTCTGTCATCTTGAAGTCTATCACTCTCCTCCTCACTGTTCACTAAACGTCCAAGTTTTGTGATAGCTGCAGGTTTTGAAATTGTGCCCTGTACACCCACATCCAAGTCATTAATATAGATCAAGGAAAGCAGTGGTCCTGGGGAACACATTGATACCTTCCTCAACTGCTTTGCCCTCATCAACCCTCCCTGTTAGCTCATCAAAAAACTCAATCAAGTTGGTTAAACACGCTAAATTAACTTCCTAAATTAATCCAACTTGTCCAAGTGACTGTTAATTTTGTCCCTGATTATTGTTTCTAAAATCTTCCCCACTACCGATGTTAAACTGTAGGTGCTGGGTTTATCTTTACACCCTTTTTTGAACAAGAGTGTAACATTTGCAATTCTCCAGTCCTCTGGCACCACTCCTGATTCTAAGGAGGATTAGAAGATTATGGGCAATACCTCCGCAATTTCTTCCTGCACTTCCCTCAGCATCCTAGGATGCATCCCATCTGGTCCTGCTGACTTATCTATTTTAAGTACAGCGAACTTTTCTAGTACATCCTCTTTATCAATTTTTATCTCATCCAGTAGAGATAGAGAGATAGAGAGACTTGGATTTATATAACACCTTTCACGACCACTGGACATCTCAAAGCACTTTACAGCCAATTAAGTACTTTTGGAATGTAGAGTAATGTAGCCTGATTTTCAAATGTATTCTCGACCTGACACCTGTCATACACGTTCGTTTTCTGCTTCATCTTACTCTCTATCTCTTTCATCATTCAGCGAGCTCTGAATTTAGTTGTCCTACCTTCCCCTCCAGTGGGAATGTACCTCGACTGTTCCCAAAATATTTCCTCTTTAAAGGCAGCCCCTTGTTCCATTACAGTTTTGCCTGCCAATCTTTGATTCCAATTTCCCTAGGCCAGATCCGTTATCCCATTGAAATTTGCCTTCCTCCAATTAAGTATTTTTATTCTAGATTGCTCCCTGTCCTTTCCCATAGCTAATCTAAACCATATGATACTATGATCACTGTTCCCTAAATGTTCACCTACTGAAACTTGCTCCACCTGGCCTACCTCATTCCGCAGAACCAGATCCAGCAATACCTCCTTCCTCGTTGGGCTGGAAACATACTGATCCAGAAAGCTCTCCTGAACACATTTCAGAAATTCTTCCCCTTTTCTGCCTTTTCCACTATTACATTCCCAGTCTATATTAGGATAGTTGAAGTCCCCCATTATCACTACTCTATAGTTCTTGCATCTCTCTGTAATTTCTCTGCATATTTGCTCCTCCATATTTTTCCCACTAGTTGGTGGCCTATAAAATTCACCTACTAGTGTAATGGCACCTCTATTATTACTTAACTCATGTTCTTGACCCCTCCAGGACATCCTCTCTCTCCAGCAGTGTAACACTGTCCTTAACCAATACTGCCACACCATCTCCTATCGTTCCTTCCCTATCTTTCCTGAATACCTTGGGGCTGAAATCGCCGCCCTCTAAGTTACATTAATGTCTCTTAGCAGTAAAATCTTTCTGACAGTGGTCAGACGCATGGGCCCACCCATCCGAAATTGCTCCCGGGCTAGGGGCAGCGGAAGGAGGTTTCCAATGCGCCCCGTGTCCCCACCCAGTTGTACACGCACCGACCCCTTTCTGCCCCACGAGGGAAATTACCCTGTGGGAGCAGAGCAGCCGCTGGTCGGTGCCCCTGACAAGTTTTACCTCCGGGAAGTTGCCAGTGGCTGCGCGGCGTGTCCACTCTTAAAGGGGAGGGCACTCCACCATGGCCACCATTTTATTTTAATTGTTGGCCGACCCTGAAGTCGGTCTGACAATGGCAGCCACGGGTTTGGCCGAAGCCTTCCCTGGTGGCCCAGTGGGCACCACTAAAGTGGCTGCAAAGCTCGCAGAGGCCCTCCCCTTTAACTGAAGGGGAGGGACGTTGCTACGCGTCAGTGTGACGCTGCATATCTGCATTGCATTGACGTCATCAGCATCACGCTGACGTGCTCAGCATGGCACTGATGACACCACCCATCTTCCGCCCCGCAGCCATCCCAACAAATTAAAAAAGTTTAAGGGGCCAAAATCCTTCTATTCTCCGCCCCAAGAATTCGGGTGGAGAATCATCATTTAATTTGAATTATCCGCCCCGTTTGGGGTGGAGGGCAATTTCGCCTCCTCTTACATCCAGGAATAATACCCAATCCGGCCCTTTTTTGAGCTTGGTCTCAGTTATTGTCACAATATCATATTGCTGTGACTATTTGCGCCTGCAGCTCACCAACCTTGTTTACTATGCTTTGTGTGTTCACACACATACACTGTAAACCTATCTTAGACCATCTTGTGTTGTCTCTTAGTATGGCCCCACCTAATACCTTGCTACTTAGTGCTATCCGTCTCTCCCAATCCTTTGTGCCCTTTGTTTTGGCTTGCGAATAGAAACATAGAAAATAGGTGCAGGAGTAGGCCATTCTGCCCTTCGAACCTGCACCGCCATTCAATGAGATCATGGCTGATCATTCCCACTGTACCCCTTTCCTGCTTTCTCTCCATACCCCTTGATCCCCTTAGCCGTAAGGGCCATTTCTAACTCCCTCTTGAATATATCCAATAATCTGGCATCAATAACTCTCTGCAGCAGGGAATTCCATAGGTTATCAACTCTCTGAGTGAAGAAGTTGCTCCTCATCGCAGTCCTAAATGGCCTACCCCTTATCCTAAGACTATGTCCCCTGGTTCTGGACTTTCCCAACATCGGGAACATTCTTCCCGCATCTAACCTGTCCAGTCCCGTCAGAATCTTATATGTTTGTATGAGATCCCCTCTCATCCTTCTAAACTCCAGTGAATAAAGGCCCAGTTGATCCATTCTCTCCTCATATGACAGTCCAGCCATCCCTGGAATCAGTCTGGTGAACCTTCGCTGCATTCCCTCAATAGCAAGAACGTCCTTTCTCAGATTAGGAGACCAAAACTGTACACAATATTCCAGGTGGGGCCTCACCAAGGCCTTGTACAACTGCAGTAAGACCTCCCTGCTCCTATACTCAAATCCCCTAGCTATGAAGGCCAACATACCATTTGCCTTCTTCACCGCTTGCTGTACCTGCATGCCCACTTTCAGTGACTGATGAACCATGACACCTAGGTCTCGTTGCACCTCCCCTTTTCCTAATTTGCCGCCATCCAGATAATATTCTGCCTTCATGTTTTTGCCCCAAAATGGATAACCTCACATTTATCCACATTATACTGCATCTGCCATGTATTTGCCCACTCACCTAACCTGTCCAAGTCACCCTGCAGCCTCTTATAATCCTCCTCACAGCTCACACCGCCACCCAGTTTAGTGTCATCTGCAAACTTGGTGATATTACACTCAATTCCTTCATCTAAATCGTTAATGTATATTGTAAAGAGCTGAGGTCCCAGCACTGAGCCCTGCGGCACTCCACTAGTCACTGCCTGCCATTCTGAAAAGGAACCATTTATCCCGTCTCTCTGCTTCCTATCTGCCAACCAGTTCTCTATCCATGTCAGTACATTACCCCCAATACCATGCGCTTTGATTTTGCATACCGATCCCTTGTGCGGGACCTTGTCAAAAGCCTTTTGAAAGTCCAAATACACCACATCCACTGGTTCGCCCTTGTCCACTCTGCTAGTTACATCCTCAAAAAATTCCAGAAGATTCGTCAAGCATGATTTCCCTTTCATAGATCCACGCTGACTTGGTCCGATCCGGTCACTGTTTTCCAAATGTGCTGCTATTTCATCCTTAACGATTGATTCCAACATTTTCCCCACTACTGATGTCAGGCTAACCGGTCTATAATTACCCATTTTCTCTCTCCCTCCTTTTTTAAAAAGTGATGTTACATTATAGCTACCCTTCAGTCCATAGGGACTGATCCAGAGTCGATAGACTGTTGGAAAATGATCACCAATGCATCCACTATTTCTAGGGCCACTTCCTTAAGTACTCTGGGATACAGACTATCAGGCCCCAGGGATTTATCAGCCTTCAAACCCTTCAATTTCGCCAACACAATTTCCCACCGAATAAGGATATCGCTCAGTTCCTCCTTCTCACTCGACCTACTGTCCCCTAGTACTTCCGGAAGGTTATTTGTGTCTTCCTTCGTGAAGACAGAACTGAAGTATTTGTTCAATTAGTCTAACATTACTTTGTTCCCTATTATAAATTCACCTGAATCCGACTGCAAGGGTCCTACGTTTGTCTTCACTAACCTTTTTCTCTTCACATATTTAGAGAAGCTTTTGCAGTCAGTTTTTATATTCACTGCAAGCTTCCTCTTGTACTCTATTTTCCCCCTCTTAATTAAGCCCTTAGTCTTCCTCTGTTGAATTTTAAGTTTCTCCCAGTCCTCAGGTTTGTTGCTTTTTCTAGCCAAATTATATGCCTCTTCCTTGGCTTTAACACTATCCTTAATTTCCCTTGTTAGCCATAGTTGAGCCACCTTCCCCATTTTATTTTTTACTCCAGACAGGGATGTGCAGTTGCTGAAGTTCATCCATGTGATCCTTAAATGTTTGCCATTGCTTATCCACCGTCAACCCTTTAAGTATCCTTAGCCAGTCTATTCTAGCCAATTCATACCTCATACCGTCGAAGTTACCTTTCCTTAAGTTCAGGACCCTAGTTTCCGAATTAACTGTGCCACTCTCCATCTTAATAAAGAATTCTACCATATTATAGTCACTCTTTCCCAAGGGGCCTCGCACAACAAGATTGCTAATTAGTCCCTTCTCATTACAGATCACCCAGTCTAGGATGGCCAGCTCTCTAGTTGGTTTCTCGACATATTGGTCCAGAAAACCATCCCTAATACACTCCAGGAAATCCTCCTCCACCGCATTGCTACCAGTTTGGTTAGCCCAATCAATATGAAGATTAAAGTCGCCCATGATAACTGCTGTACCTTTATTGCACACATCCCTTATTTCTTGTTTGATGCTGTCCCCAACCTCACTACTACTGTTTCGTGGTCTGTACACAATTCCCACTGGCATTTTCTGCCCTTTGGAATTCCGCAGCTCCACCCATACCGATTCCACATCATCCGGGCTTATGTCCCTCCTTACCATTGCATTAATTTCCTCTTTAACCAGTAGCGCCACCCTGCTTCCTTTCTGTCTGTCCTTCCTAAATGTTGAATATCCTTGGATGTTGAGTTCCCAGCCTTGGTGCCCATCCTCCTGCCAACTTAGTTTAAATCCTCCCCAGCAGCACTAGCAAACCTCCCCACGAGGATATTGATTCCGACTCCGTTGAGGTGCAACCCGTCCAGCTTACACAGGTCCCACCTCCCCCAGAACTGGCCCCAATTCCTCAGGAATCTGAAGCCCTCCCTCCTGCACCATTGCTCCAGCCACGCATTCATCTGCTCTATCCTTCTATTTCTATATTCTCTCGCACGTGGCTCCGGGAGTAATCCAGAGGTTACTACCTTTTGAGGTCCTACTTTTTAATCTCTTTCCTAGCTCCCTAAAATCTGTCTGCAGGACCTCATACCTCTTTCTACCTATGTCGTTGGTACAGATATGGGCCACGAATTCTCCCACCTCAGAATGTTCTGCAGCCGCTCAGTAACATCTTTGACCCTGGCACCAGGGAGGAAACATACCATCCTGGAGTCATGTCTGCGGCCGCAGAAAAGGCCCGTCTGTTCCCCTAGCTATTGAATCCCCTACCTTTATTGCCTTCTCAATCTTCTTCTCCCGCTCTCCGCCCCCCCCATCACCCTGTACAGCTGAACCACCTGTGATACTGTGTACTTATAAGAACATAAGAAATAGGTACAGGAGTAGGCCATACGGCCTCTCGAGCCTGCTCCGCCAGTCAATAAGATCATGGTTGATCTGATCATGGACTCAGCTCCAATTCCCTGCCCGCTCCCCATAACCCCTTATCCCCTTATCGTTTAAGAAACTGTCTATTTCTGTCTTAAATTTATTCAATGTCCCAGCTTCCACAGTTCTCTGAGGCAGTGAATTCCACAGATTTACAACCCTCTGAGAGAAGAAATTTCTCCTCATCTCTGTTTTAAACGTGCGGCCCCTTATTCTAAGATCATGCCCTCTAGTTCTAGTCTCCCCCATCAGTGGAAACATCCTCTCTGCATCCACCTTGTTAAGCCCCCTCATAATCTTATAAGTTTCGATAAGATCACCTCTCATTCTTCTGAATTCCGATGAGTAGAGGACCAACCTACTCAACCTTTTCTCATGTCAAACCCCTCATCTCCAGAATCAACCTAGTGAACCTTCTCTGAACTGCCTCCAAAGCAAGTATATCCTTTTGTAAATATGGAAACCAAAACTGCACGCAGTACTCCAGGTGTGGCCTCACCAATACCCTGTATAGCTGTAGCAAGACTTCCCTGCTTCTATACTCCATCCCCTTTGCAATAAAGGCCAAGATTCCATTGGCCTTCCTGATCACTTGCTGTACCCGCATACTATCCTTTTGTGTTTCATGCACAAGCACCCCCAGGTCCCACTGTACTGCAGCACTTTGCAGTCTTTCTCCATTTAAATAATAATTTGCTCTTTGATTTTTTTCTGCCAAAGTGCATGACCTCACATTTCCAACATTATCCTCCATCTGCCAAATTTTTGTCCACTCACTTAGCCTGTCTATGTCTTTTTGCAGATTTTTTGTGTCCTCCTCACACATTGCTTTTCCTCCCATCTTTATATGCAAACTTGGCTACTTGGCTCTGGATACTGAGTACTGGTTCGAGAATAAGGTGAACTCAGGGCACTATCTGCCTGGCCCTCCTTTTCTGTCTGATGGTCAGTCATTCCCTCTCTGTGTGCACACTCTTATGCTGTGGGGTGACCACCTCCTGAAACGTGCTATCCACGTAGCCCTCAGTTTCACAGATGCACCGCAGTGACGCCAGCCACTGCTCAAGCTCCAAAACCCAAAGCTCAAACTCCTCCAGCCAACAACAGTTCCTACACACACGTTTGTTCAGGACACAGGCAGCATCCTGGATTTCCCACATGGCACAGCATGTGCATTCCACGGAACTGAGGTGCCCTGACAAGTTTCTATTTAATAGGCTATTAACTAACTTACAGAAATAAACTCAAGGCTAAGGGATAAAAATTCAGTATCACCCAGGTTGAGGCGTTAATTTTGGGAATTTGGAAATTTAGTGCTATGCGCTAATCAATCTTGCTGCCATCTAAATTCAGTCTCAGCGCTCGAAGAATGCAGGGGAGTGCTAAATCAGGTGCTGGTGACATAGGTGAGTGGCGTTATGCTCCAAGCGATAACAAATGAGATATTGTGTGATATATCCTTACTATACAGTATAAATGCACACGAGGCCCATACTTGAGAGAAGGTCACTCTGTGACCAGTTACCTTTATTCCCAAGACCTCAAGTGATGAAGGTGGGTGGAGCTTCCCCTTTTATACCTGAAAGTCCAGGTTAGGAGTGTCTCCCACAAGTGCACCCCTTGTGGTCAATGTTCTCAAGGTGTACAACTTAGGTCAGCTTATACATGGGGGTTACAATGATAGTTGAATACATGACATTGTGTACATACATAAGGTGCCTTCCAGTCATTAAAGGGGAGGGTTACTGGAGTTTGCACACCAGCCGCCAATGATTCGGGAGTGCAGAACGGCGATATGCTGTGGGATGAAATGCAAAGTCCTTTGACGGTCCACAACACTCTGGGGACTAAGCAGCCTTTATTTGGCTGCAGATACATCGTGGTAAGGAAGTACCTACAGGTCAGGCAGCATGTGTGGAGAGGCCAATGGGCCGAAATTGCCCTCCACCCCAAACAGGGCGCACAATTCGAATTCAATGATTATCCTGCCCCAAACCATGGGGTGGAGAAGAGAGGGATTTTGCCTTCTTTTCCTGTGTGATTTTGTTGGGGCAGTGTTTCGGGCGGCTGAGAGGCGGAAGTGGGTCAGGAGCGGGCGGAAGGCAGGCAGTGTCATCAGCGCGACGCAGACGTGCCGCATCACGCTAACGCGTAGCAACGTCCCTTCCCTTTAGTTAAAGGGGAGGGCCGTTGCGAGCTCTGCAGCCACTTTAGTGGCGCCCACTTAGCCACCAGGGAGGGCTTCAGGATGGGATTCTGGGCTGCCTGTTGGCGGCCCGGCCGAATCCGTGGCCACCATTGTCGGGCTGACTTCAGAGCCTTAGAAGTGGCAATGGACCTTAAGGAGGGGGGCAATTTTGGCCCTCAAGAGTTGGCGTTTTAGACATAAACTCTTCCTCAGAACTAGAAGTTATTACAGATGAACAGAACAAAGGAAAAAAACACAACCTTGCACAAGGGAAAAGAAATAGAATGACCTGCAAGGATAAAGAACAGGAACTGTCTAGATGTCTGAAGTGATATTAGCCAGAGATAAAAGGAGGCATAAAGAGAAAAGTAAAATAAAATGTATCTAGAAGACAAAATGTGTCAATAGCTAAAGGAGATAGGTCGGCGGAAAGGGAAGAACGAAAGACTGGCAAAGGGCAGTTGGCTCCATTTTGATTAATGAATGATTATTTAAGAATGAACTACATGTTGTTATGGATTTGGAAATTTCCTTAAGTAACGTTTGTTGACTATCATGACTGCAATGCATATGAACACAAGGAACATATAGCAGCCAAACTAAACATTAAAACATCTCCACCAGACAGAACTATATTCTGCACATGAACTCTAATGAAGAGCTGCTGAGATTGATCAACTGGAATCAATTGTTTGTGATGTGAAGTCTATGATATGAGAGATTGCCAAAATGACTTTCTCTGGTAATCCTCTGGATCAGATGTATGTAAATCAACAGGAAAATGGACAATGCTGGCAGCATCATGTATATCTAACTAGATTTTTCCATTTGTTAAGTTCAAACATTGTACGTAGGTCTATATTCACACAGCCTGAAACAATTTATTTGATTGCCTGATATTACATGGCGTTCTTTTTCAAATTCTCCTGTCTTCAAATGTGATTGTATAGCAACTCCACATCAACTCTTTGCGATCACAATCATTAATTTGGCTCATAACAAACAAAACATTCAAATCTCCTGTTACTCTTAAAAGTAAATTACCAATAATTAGGCTGGACTTTCCCTAAAGCCCCTCACTGCCTGATTGCCACACAGAAACACAGCTAAGGTTCTGTAACTAACGCTGGTGAAAATTTCCATAATAAAAGGTAAGAAATACCGCCCAGCGAGAAAATGGATTTTGCACCAAGATTCTCGACGGTTTCTCAGCAGTTAAAGCTGAAATTAGGGAAAACAGGCGGTTCTTACTGGAATGGATGGCAAGTACTTAAAATTTAGTCCGAGGCTGCAGTTGGGCCCAGGGAAAGGGGAAAACTCAAATATGTTTTCACTTTAAAAAAAATAAAAAGCTATAAAACATTCTCAAGATAGTTTATAAGGTAATCTCCATTTTAGAATTTTAAAAATAATAATAAAAACCCTTTAACTTACCTTTCTTTGTAGGGTACTCACCTACCGCCCAACTTGGGTAGCTTTTCGTGGGCGGTTTCCTTCGCGGTGTGTATGGGCCCCCGTTGAGGCCAAACTTAGATCCTGGCAGTTTTCTCAGTGGTGCTCGACGGTCGTTTTGAAATGTGGGCGGAAGTCTTTAAAAAAAAATAAGAGGGAAACTTTCGCCGGGTGGTTTCTCATCAAAAAACAACTGTACCACCGAGAAAACCGCCGAAAATGAAGGCGAAAGTCTAATCCATTGTCGTTAACTTGCTTAAACAATGGTTGCTGCTATCATTATTGTGGCATTGGAAGCATTACTTTGACTAACAGTGAGAGAGAAATCAATCACATACACAAGAGTTAAAATGATATCATTGCAGAAACCACCTTGGGTTAATGACTCCTGATGTAACTTGGGTCCCTTGCACTGTTGCACTCAATAAATCCTTCAAGATAAGTTCCTCACCAATGTTCACTGTTTAAACAAAAAATATATTTTTTTAAATCAACAAAATTGGGCAAATTAAAACAAAAAGGTTGTTAAAGATCATTTATAAAAATGATCACTGATGGTCAGACTCCTACGTTATGGTCATTGACTGCTGCCAGTTATTTAATTTCCAGCAGTTTATTTATTGAGCTACAATAGTACTCCTTTGTATTCTCCTAACATGGTTTATTTTCTCAGAAGAGATTTAGTTACTTTAAGATTAATAAGAAAAAGTACATAAATAAAAGCAAACTTACCAATTTCATCAAAGCATTCCAACTTAGAACGCCAACATTAATTCCAGATATGTAGCAATCAGTGGATTTTTTTATATAGTAGTTGGCTTTGAAATGAGCCAAACAAATCCAAACCACTGTATCCTCACTAACTCTGCATTAATAATGAATCACTTGCTCCTGCTAAACTGCTTCCAAAGGCAAAGGATTAAATGACTTCGTGTATTTTCCCTTTTGTGTTAAGTGCAAGAAACAACTACCTTTACAGGATAGAAGTTACTCAGTGATGTTATTGTATGAACAATTAATATGCTCATATCAAACTCCTCTCTGTGGAATTTGATGCAAGTGCTCATAAAATATTAACATTACCAGTTTCTACCCTTACAAACCAATGACTGTCTAGTAAAATAATTTTTTCTATAGCTTTATGCAGAGAGGAAAGCATATCTCCTACAGTTTTAAATACAGTGTGAATATTTTACGAATGATGACTATAAACAGAAATATGTAAATGAAAATAGAACTGCTTTCAAATTGCACAATTCCCACATAAAAAGGAAAAACATGTAGCTTTGTTCACTTTTTATGCAGAAAATGTACAGTAGTCTTCTGATAGATGGTTGTCGACTATGCACTCAAGATGTCTGCAACACATTGTGGTTTGTCTCCTGGTAGAATTTTACTTGGGAGGTCCTATAATTTGGGTTCTATTGGAAGGCAAAACTTAGTTTTAATAAAACAAGATGAAGCATGAGCCACTCCAGACTACCAGGGAACAAGGATTAATCACTCCAACTAGACCACCAGGAATGTGAATTTTCCACCACACCGTTACAAATTAGATGCATATTCACGATTATACCACCAGAAATCATACCCCTATCTTTGCACGCAATGCAATTGTACTATTCCTCTCCTAAACCACTTATTTTTTTCCAGCTTGTCTCAATTGTTAACATTCTCATCTGTGAATCAGAAGGGTGGGGGAGGGAGTCCAAGCACCATTTCAAGAAACTAAGCACATGATCTAACCATCGCTTCAATGCAACAGTGAGGAAGTGGATCATCTACAAGATGCACTGCAGCAACTAAAGAGGAGTTTCCCTGCTGTCTACCACAGGGAAAGTCATCACAAGAATCCTCCTCAATCGCTTTCTCCCAGTGGCTGAAGAACTCCTCCTAGAATCGCAATGCTGATCCCGCCCACTAAGGGGCACAATGGACATGATTTTCACTGCGCGTCAAATCCAAGAAAAATGTAGGGAGCAGCATCAACCTTTGTACATGGGCTTCTTTGACCTCACAAAGGCCTTCGACTCTGTCAACCGTGAGGGATAATGGAGTGTCCTTCGCAAATTCGGCTGCCTTCAAAAATTTGTTACCATCCTCCGCCAGCTTCACGATGACATGCAGATCATGATCCTGACCAATGGATCCACCACCAATACACGTGCGGACCAGGGTCAAGCCAAGGCTGTATCATCGCACCAATGCTCTTCCTTGCTGAAATGCTCCATCTCACCCTTAAGAAGCTCCCTAACTAATCTACAGAACAAACGGGAAATTGTTCGATCGCCTCCAGTCCAGATCTAAGGTCGTCCCATCCTCCGTCATTGAATTATAGTATGCAGACGACGCTTGCATTTGTGCACACTTGGAGGTTGAACTCTAAACCATTATCAACACCTTCACCGAAGTGTGAGAGTCATCATCTTCATCATTATAGGCAGTCCCTCGAAATAGAGGAAGATTTGCTTGCACTCTAAAAATAAGTTCTCAGGTGGCTGTACAGTCCAATGCGGGAATTACAGTCTCTAACAGGTGGGCAGACAGTGGTTGAAGGAAAGGGTGGGTGGGGAGCCTGATTTGCTGCACGCTCCTTCCGCTGTCTGCGCTTGGTTTCTGCATGCTCTCAGCGATGAGACTAGAGGTGCTCAGCGCACTTTGGGCAGTCTTGGGCCAGTGATCCCATGAGCCGGTGGGGATGTTACACTTTATCAAGGAGGCTTTGAGAATGCTTCGAAGTGTTTCCTCTGCCCACCTGGGGATCGCTTGCCGTGGAGGAGTTCCGAGTAGAACACTTGCTTAGGGAGTCTCGTGTCAGGCATGTGGATGATGTGGCCCGCCCAATGGAGCTGGTTGAGTGTGGTCAGCGCTTCAATGCTGGGGATGTTGGCCTGATTGAGAATACCAACATTGTTGCATTTATCATCCCAGTGGATTTTACAGGATCTTGGAGGCGGCGCTGGTGGTACTTCTCCAGCGCTTTGAGGTGTCTCCTGTATATAGTCCATGTCTCAGCCATATAGGAGGACAGATATCACTACTGCCCTGTAGACCATAAGCTTGGTGCCAGATTTAAGCTCCTGGTCTTCAAACACTCTCTTTTCCTCAGGTGACCGGAGGCTGTGCTGGCACATTGGAGGCGGTGTTGACCTAGTCATCAATGTCTGCCCTTGCTGATAGTAGGCTCCCGAGGTATGGAAAATGATCCACGTTGTCCAAGGCTGAGCCGTGATTTTGATGATGGGAGGGCAGTGCTGTGTGGCGGGGTCAGGTTGGGGGAGGACCTCTGTCTTACGGATGTTTAGCATAAGGCCCATGCTTTCGTATGCCTTGGTGAAGGTGTTGATGATGTCTTGGAGTTCGGTCTCTAAGTGTGCGCAGACGCAAGCCTCGTCCGTGTACTGTAGTTCGATGACCGAGGATGGGACAACCTCAGATCTAGCCTGGAGGCAATGTAGGTTGAACAGGTTCCCATTTGTTCCATAGTTTAGTTCCACTCCAGCGGGGAGCTTGTTGAGAGTGAGATGGAGCATTGCAGCAAGGAAGATCGAGACGAGCGTTAGTGCGATGAGGCAGCCCTACTTGACCCCGGTCTGGACGTGGATTGGGTTTGTGGTGGATCCGTTGGTCAGGATCATGGCTTGCATGTCGTCCTGGAGCAGGCGGACGATGGTGACAAACTTTTGGGGGCAGCCAAAACGGAGGATGGGCCTTACATTAAACATCCGTAAGACAAAGGTTCTGTACCAACCTGCCCTCGCCACAAAGTACTACCCCACAATTATCAAGATCCAAAACGAGGCCCTGGACAATTGGACCATTTTCCATACCTTGGGAACCTACTGTCAACAAGGGCAGGCATCGATGACGAAGTCGAACACCGCCTTCAGTATGCCAATGCAGCCTTTGGTAGCTTGAGGAAGAGTGTGTTTGAAGACCAGGATCTCAAACCTTGAACCAAGCTGCAGAGCAGTAGTGATATCTGCCCTCCTATATGCTTCATAGACATGGACAATGTACAGCAGGTACCTCAAAGCAGGAGAAGTACCACCAATACCGCAAGATCCTGCAAATCCATTGGCAGGATAGGCGCACCAACATCAGTGTCCTCGCCCAGGCCAACATCCCCAGCATCGAAGCGCTGACCACACTCGACCAGCTCCGTTGGGCGAGCCACATCATATGCATGCCCGACACAAGACTCCCAAAACAAGCGATCTACTCGGAGCTCCGACATGACAAGGGAGTCGCAGGTGGGCAGAGGAAATGCTTCAAGGACACCCTTAAAGCCTCCTTAAAAAGTACAACATCCTCACCGACACCTGAGAATCCCTGGTCCAAGACTGCTCTAAATGGAAGAGAAGCATCTGGAAAGGCACTGAACACCTCGAATCTCTTCGCGGGAGCACGCAAAAGCCAAATGCAAACAGCAGAAGGAACGCACGACAACCCAAGCACCCCACCCACCCGTCCCTTCAACCACTACCTGCTCACCTGTGACAGAGACTATAGATTCCACATTGGTCTCATCAGTCACCTGAGAATTCATATTAGTCATATGAGTCATCCTCAACTCCAAGGGACTGCCTAAGAAGAGAAGGGAGTGTACCATCTACAAGTTGCATTGCAACAACTTGTCAAGGCTTCTCCGACAGCTCCTCCCAAACCTGCGACCTCTTCCACCTAGAAGGACAACATGCACATGGGAATACCACCACCTGCAAGTTCCCCATTAAGGCACACACCATCTTAACTTGGAAATGTATCGCTGTTCCTTAATCGTCGCTGGGTGAAAATCCTGGAACTCCCTACTCAACAGCATTGTGTGAGTAGTTTCACCACACAGACTGCAGCGGTTTGAGAAGGCGGATCACCACCACCTTTTCAAGCAAACTTAGGAATAGGCAATAAATGCTGGCCTTGTCAGCGGCGTCCACATCCTTAGAATGAATTTTTTTAAATGGGCAGAGGTGACATCTTTTGGATAAGACATTAAACAACAATCTGCCTGTTCAAGTGGACATATGAAATCCCGTAACACTATTTGAAGACGAGCCAGGGAGTTCTCCCCATGTCCTGGCTATCACTTACACCATCAAAAGATTAACTGTCCATTTATCTAATTCACTGTTCATGGGACCTTGCAGTGTCTGTCGCATTTGCTTACAATGAGTAATTCATTGGCTATGAAGCGATTTGTGAGGTTCTGAATTACTTACTTTTTCCTATTGTCCTGAAGTTTATTGTTTTTTTTTTGACCTTGCTATCACTTCATTTACATCTAAAAATGGGGTGGGAGTGAGATGAGAATCGCTTGGAGAACAGAACCTCTGACTTGCCACTGGTTGTCCGCTCATTCTGATTTTGGGATGGGCCTTGATTTAGGCTGCTGGAGCTCCCACCAGACTCAGGCAGAGACCTAATGAAACTGGGGTCAAATGACATTGTCAGGAACCCCAAAGACACTTTTATCTCTCCCTGCATTGCTACCATGAGTTCTTCATCTCGACCACAAACCAGCAATATTAAAAGGGAGCTTCAGATGCTTTCAGATAAATGCTGGGAAGTTTTGGAAGACATTTTGCTTGTATCTGTATTATATTGTGTTTTTTTGGCAACTCCAAACTTCAAAGTGCTTGTCGCAACACTGACTGCCTATGCACAAGTAATTTTGTCTGTGCAGATGAGTGCCACCAAAATTGCTAATATGTTTAGAAAGTTAAAAGATTAAGGAGCCAAAATTGCCCTCCACCCCATTTGGGGTGGATAATTGGAAGTAGGTCGATAATTACTGCTGGGATCCATGGGGTGGGAATAGAGGGAAATTGCCCTCTTTTCCAGGAAAGAAATCAGTGGTGTGGTGTTGGGGGCGACAGAGGGGCGGAAGCGAGTCAGGAGCGGGGTGGAAGGCAGGTGGTGTCATCAGGGAGGGCTTCGACACCCAAGAGGGCGACAATTAAAAGGGCGGACGCGCCACCCAGCCACGGGCAGCTTCCCCCAACCTCCACCCCGCAAAGCTGTCAGTGGCACCGACAACCGGTGGCTGCGCCCCCGAGGGGCAATTTCCCTTGCGGGGCAGTAAGGGGTCAGCACATGCCCAACAATGGTATGGAACGCCGAACGGGGCAGAAACATGGGACGCGGCGGAATCCCGTTTTCGCTGCCCCCGGCCTGGAGGCAATTCCGCATGGGTCGGACCATGTGCCTGCCCCCGGTCGGAAAGGCCTTACCGCCCCCTAACGGGCTTTAAAGAAAAGGCAATTTCCCCAAGACATGCTGAGCATAAAGTACAAAAGCCAGAAAATGTTACACTTTTTGAGATAAAATAAATATTGAGAACAGTGCAGCTTACAAATGCTGTTTGTATCTACATCTATCATAATTGGTTTGGGCATAAATTTGTCTGATGGAATCGAAAAAGGCTGTGGGAGGAAGGGTCAACATTGGAGGAGTTGTTCAGATAGGAGATAATTTCAGTTATTTCATTCACAATCCGCATATTGAAATTGGTCCATGTAGTAGCCGTTTTTCAGGCACTGTTTAGACTACTAAGGCCCCAATATGGCAGGCAGGAAGCATGCGCACATTTCTGCTGGAAGCTTCCTGCCTGCCATATTGGGGCCTTAGTAGTCTGAACAGTGCCTGAAAAACGGCTACTATATGGACCAATTTCCGCTGGAAGTGCGCCGCCCACCATGTAGGGCAAGGAAAACAAGAGGCCCTTTGCATATACAAATAATTGGCCCAGCACCTGTTTGATGCCCTGTTCTGTAAGATTGGTGTGCCCTGAGGCAGTTGGCACCACCACCTTTAACATTAGTTATGAACTGATTCAAATCTTAACTGGCAATATGCTAATAGGATTCGTTTTTCAGGATCAGAGCATTTACATAATAATTCATGGTGCCAATTTGGTCAGACGCAGGGAAGTCTAGTGATGGGATTGAAAAATTTTATGCAGATGATGAAATGAAAGTGATAGAAAAGGGGGACAAATTATCCTTGCAGCCTTTCAAAAAGGTTCTAAAGGAATATCAACTTATTAGCATCCTATGGAGCTTGACGAATAAGAAATAGTAGAGCTATTACTACGAAGGCTCACGCAAGCTTAAGTGGAAGCAGACGAAAACACAAAAGTACAGTAAGAAAAGTGGTACAGAAATATCCTTCAAACCATTTTACTGAGCTCTTTAAATGAACTTCTGCAGATCCCCAGCAACATTGAAGGCCCAGCATAATGCTATTGTTGTCCCAGCATAATGCTGGATTGGGTAGAATCTTTCTAGCCCACTGGATATATGTACCAAACACAATTGGGACAAGTGGGGCCCACCTGAGAAAGCAAAGCCCTCTGCACACATAGCATGTAACTGACTGAAAAGCAGCCTCACTTGCTCATTACAGCGAACTGCACAGACATTACCTGTGACATGCAATTTCAATTAAGGAAATGGATTCTACCTCCAATTTGGCCATGGGCTTGAAGTAACCGTAATTTAAAGTGACAGCCAATTTCCTATACACAGATAGTAAAATATATTAGGATAGAAGTTTGGACAGTGGTGCTAAAAGTGTGATAGCGAATTGGCAGCCCGTTTTACACTCCGCCTGATTTTCTTTTCCATTGGAATTCCATAGCCTGCCGATCCGCTATCACCCATTTTGGACTACTGCCCAAGGTGAATTTCTACTCCATACTCTTTTCAAAGCATTCTATTCATAGAAACATAGAAACATAGAAAATAGGTGCAGCAGGCCATTCAGCCCTTCTAGCCTGCACCGCCATTCAATGAGTTCATGGCTGAACATGAAACTTCAGTACCCCCTTCCTGCTTTCACGCCATACCCCTTGATCCCCCGAGTAGTAAGGACTTCATCTAACTCCCTTTTGAATATATTTAGTGAATTGGCCTCAACTACTTTCTGTGGTAGAGAATTCCACAGGTTCACCACTCTCTGGGTGAAGAAGTTTCTCCTTATCTCGGTCCTAAATGGCTTACCCCTTATCCTTAGAATGTGACCCCTGGTTCTGGACTTCCCCAACATTGGGAACATTCTTCCTGCATCCAACCTGTCCAAACCCGTCAGAATTTTAAACGTTTCTATGAGGTCCCCTCTCACTCTTCTGAACTCCAGTGAATACAAGCCCAGTTGATCCAGTTTTTCTTGATAGGTCAGTCCCACTATCCCGGGAATCAGTCTGGTGAATCTTCGCTGCACTCCCTCAATAGCAAGAATGTCCTTCCTCAAGTTAGGAGACCAAAACTGTACACAATACTCCAGGTGTGGCCTCACCAAGGCCCTGTACAACTGTAGCAACACCTCTCTGCCCCTGTACTCAAATCCCCTCGCTATGAAGGCCAACATGCCATTTGCTTTCTTAACCGCCTGCTGTACCTGCATGCCAACCTTCAATGACTGATGTACCATGACACCCAGGTCTCGTTGCATCTTCCCTTTTCCTAATCTGTCACCATTCAGATAATAGTCTGTCTCTCTGTTTTTACCACCAAAGTGGATAACCTCACATTTATCCACATTATACTTCATCTGCCACGCATTTGCCCACTCACCTAACCTATCCAAGTCACTCTGCAGCCTAATAGCATCCTCCTCGCAGCTCACACTGCCACCCAATTTAGTATCATCCGCAAATTTGGAGATACTGCATTTAATCCCCTCGTCTAAATCATTAATGTACAATGTAAACAGCTGGGGCCCCAGCACAGAACCCTGCGGTACCCCACTAGTCACTGCCTGCCATTCCGAAAAGTACCCATTTACTCCTACTCTTTGCTTCCTGTCTGACAACCAGTTCTCAATCCACGTCAGCACACTACCCCCAATCCCATGTGCTTTAACTTTGCACATTAATCTCCTGTGTGGGACCTTGTCGAAAGCCTTCTGAAAGTCCAAATATACCACATCAACTGGTACTCCTTTGTCCATTTTATTGGAAACATCCTCAAAAAAATTCCAGAAGATTTGTCACGCATGATCTCCCTTTCACAAATCCATGCTGACTTGGACCTATCATGTCACCATTTTCCAAATGCGCTGCTATGACATCCTTAATAATTGATTCCATCATTTTACCCACTACTGAGGTCAGGCTGACCGGTCTATAATTCCCTGCTTTCTCTCTCCCTCCTTTTTTAAAAAGTGGGTTTACATTGGCTACCCTCCACTCCATAGGAACTGATCCAGAGTCAATGGAATGTTGGAAAATGACTGTCAATGCATCCGCTATTTCCAAGACCACCTCCTTAAGTACTCTGGGATGCAGTCCATCAGGCCCTGGGGATTTATCGGCCTTCAATCCCATCAATTTCCCCAACACAATTTCCCGACTAATAAAGATTTCCCTTAGTTCCTCCTCCTTACTAGACCCTCTGACCCCTTTTATATCCGGAAGGTTGTTTGTGTCCTCCTTAGTGAATACTGAACCAAAGTACTTGTTCAATTGGTCTGCCATTTCTTTGTTCCCCGTTATGACTTCCCCTGATTCTGACTGCAGGGGACCTACGTTTGTCTTTACTAACCTTTTTTTCTTTACATACCGATAGAAACTTTTGCAATCCGCCTTAATGTTCCCTGCAAGCTTCTTCTCGTACTCCATTTTCCCTGCCCTAATCAAACCCTTTGTCCTCCTCTGCTGAGTTCTAAATTTCTCCCAGTCCCCAGGTTCGCTGCTATTTCTGGCCAATTTGAATGCCATTTCCTTGGCTTTAATACTATCCCTGATTTCCCTTGATAGCCACGGTTGAGCCACCTTCCCTTTTTTATTTTTATGCCAGACAGGAATGTACAATTGTTGTAATTCATCCATGCGGTCTCTAAATGTCTGCCATTGCCCATCCACAGTCAACCCCTTAAGTATCATTCGCCAATCTATCTTAGCCAATTCATGCCTCATACCTTCAAAGTTACCCTTCTTTAAGTTCTGGACCATGGTCTCTGAATTAACTGTTTCATTCTCCATCCTAATGCAGAATTCCACCATATTATGGTCACTCTTCCCCAAGGGGCCTCGCACAATGAGATTGCTAATTAATCCTCTCTCATTACACAACACCCAGTCTAAGATGGCCTCCCCCCTAGTTGGTTCCTCGACATATTGGTCTAGAAAACCATCCCTTATGCACTCCAGGAAATCCTCCTCCACCGT
The DNA here is from genome assembly GCF_044704955.1 of Pristiophorus japonicus. Taxonomy (NCBI): domain Eukaryota; kingdom Metazoa; phylum Chordata; class Chondrichthyes; family Pristiophoridae; genus Pristiophorus; species Pristiophorus japonicus. The sequence goes on from NC_091990.1 coordinate 148,803,820, forward strand.
ATTGCTTCCAGTTTGGCTAATCTATGTGCATATTAAAGTCACCCATTATAACTGCTGCACCTTTATTGCATGCACTCCTAATTTCCTGTTTTATGCCCTCCCCAACATCACTACTACTGTTTGGAGGTCTGTACACAACTCCCACTAACGATTTTTGCCCTTTAGTGTTCTGCAGCTCTACCCATATAGATTCCACATCATCCAAGCTAATGTCTTTCCTAACTATTGCATTAATCTCCTCTTTAACCAGCAATGCTACCCCACCTCCTTTTCCTTTTATTCATCATAGCAGTCAGCAAGCACAGTAAGGAGTCTTGATTTTGGTTTCCAAATATCTCTCTTTTTCCCTTATGCTCGACTTCCTTTCAACAGTTGCTGATACACTCATTAATGTTGATTGTTCCCAACATCTCATAGGTTGCTAATATCAAATATCAGATTCTGGTTCTGATCTCGATTGGTGCAAGTTCAAGTTCTGCCCCAGCCTGTATGTTATATATGTATGTAGGTGTCGTATGATGTACAGAGCAGAAACTGGTAGATATTAAATTGGCATTGAGCCTGCATTAAAAACTACACCAGTTTATGTACAATTGTAATTAGTGAAGTAAATCCTATGTGACCAAGATTGAAAACATCAGTTAAAGCAAGGTCTATGCTTTTTGGTGTTGTCCAGTTTGTCGACTGCTCATTCTATTTTTCCATTCTGTAATCAAGTCCACTAAAAGGTCTGCTCCCCTTTTTACTGGTTATTAATTCCAACTTTAGCCAATTCTAGGAGTGTTCTGTGCATTGCTTTCTGTGTTTCCACAAGCCACACAATCACAGATATGCCACAGGGAAAGAACGTTCTCCTGCAATTTCAAATTCCTTTGCAAAAGGCCTTATAAATCTGTTTTATTTCTTTTGCATAAACTGACAGCCGTGCCTATTCAACTCTTACTAGCTTTATTCCCTGATGACTTTCAAAGCAAAAACACCACCAAAAAGCATAGATCTTGCTTTAACTGATGTTTTCAATCTTGGTCACATAGGATTTACTTCACTAATTACAATTGTACGTAAACTGGTGTACTTTTTAATGCAGGCTCAATGCAGATTTAACATCTACCAGTTTCTAGATCATACGACACCTACCTTAAGTTTGTTTACACACATAAATAACATACAGGGTGGGGCAGAACTTGAACTTGCACCAAAAACGAGTGTTGGAACTGCTACACATGCCCGATGACATCAGCTAGAGGCAGAGCCAAATTGGATGTCTTTCAACAGCTCTTACTAACATTGCAGCATTAATTATTTGGTGCAGAGATAGAGGGGAATGGGTCAGAGTGATTGGCCACATTCCTTTCACCCCATTTAAATGTATTGGTGGTTTTTGGGGACGAGAACGCAGGGGCAGTTTCTTTCCCGGCGTATTTGAGAAGAGAGTCTTGAGGAACGCATTTTACTCCGTTTTCTGTTTGCTACCCTAGATCCGCCCCAAAATGGTGGTTATTCATAGGAGAATGCAGGTTCTCATGTTTCTTCCTTGGAATGTAAACTTTCCAGTCCTAACTCAAAGCTTAAACACCACTGGGGCTGGGTAGTTGACAGATTCTAGCCGAGGATGATAAGATAAAAATCTGTTTCTCTGATAATGATCAGAAGTCTAATATGAAATGAATTTGCTCAACCCAGTTCCAAGTGCGTGTGTTTTTACAGTACCAAACAATCCACTTATTGGTATAAATTGGCAAACTCACTCCCAAAAGCAATCAGGAAGTATGCTACTCTCACTTGGGTTTGATATATTTTGTTGGGAGTAGAATATAATGGGATTCATCTCTGACCTGTGTTGAATCCGAGGCGAGAGTGGTTGATGCTAATATTGGGTAGCAAAAGTGACTACAGATGGCCTTGCTGGATGCCCTCGACCAGCTGTGGGCCTGGAAGGCCTGGCTGTAGACTGCAGCACCTCAGGCTGGGCGGCTGGATGACAGGCAGCGGCAAGTGCAATGGCAGTGGTGGGTTCAGGAATGCTGTCACCCTGAGGACAGCAGGTTCCTGCTCCGCTGAACCACTGCCATTCCCCCGGGGCAGCACCTCAGCATCCCCACCAATTTGCTGGAGCACAGATTGGTGGCCTGCTGCGACACCGTGAGATCCCCAGTCGACTGTTGTGGACCTAGCGGCGATGGCAGAAGTCAGAGCTTGCGTGGCATCCAGCTGAGACTACACGACAGCACTCTGAGACTCGATGCCGCCAATCGTTAACTTCCTGACAGCACTAAGACGTTGTGTGACATCCAGCTGTGACTGCATGAGAGCAGTCTGAGCTTCCATGCCACCAACGATTGTCTGCATTACAGCACAAAGACGTTGCATAGGAGTAGGAGTAAATAGGTACTTTTCAGAATGGCAGGCAGTGACTAGTGGGGTTCCGCAAGGTTCTGTGCTGGGGCCCCAGCTGTTTACACTGTACATTAATGATTTGGACGAGGGGATTAAATGTAGTAACTCCAAATTTGCAGATGACACTAAGTTGGGTGGCAGTGTGAGCTGCGAGGAGGATGCTATGAGGCTGCAGAGTGACTTGGATAGGTTAGGTGAGTGGGCAAATGCATGGCAGATGAAGTATAATGTGGATAAATGTGAGGTTATCCACTTTGGTGGCAAAAACAGAGAGACAGACTATTATCTGAATGGTGACAGATTAGGAAAAGGGGAGGTGCAATGAGACCTGGGTGACATGATACATCAGTCATTGAAGGTTGGCATGCAGGTACAGCAGGCGGTTAAGAAAGCAAATGGCATGTTGGCCTTCATAGCGAGGGGATTTGAGTACAGGGGCAGGGAGGTGTTACTACAGTTGTACAGGGCCTTGGTGAGGCCACACCTGGAGTATTGTGCACAGTTTTGGTCTCATAACTTGAGGAAGGACATTCTTGCTATTGAGGGAGTGCAGCGAAGGTTCACCAGACTGATTCCCGGGATGGCGGGACTGACATATCAAGAAAGACTGGATCAACTGGGCTTGTATTCACTGGAGTTCAGAAGAATGAGAGGGGATTTCATAGAAACGTTTAAAATTCTGACGGGTTTAGACAGGTTGGATGCAGGAAGAATGTTCCCAATGTTGGGGAAGTCCAGAACCAGGGGTCACAGTCTAAGGATAAGGGGTAAGCCATTTAGGACCGAGACGAGGAGAAACTTCTTCACCCAGAGAGTGGTGAACCTTAGAATTCTCTACCACAGAAAGTTGTTGAGGCCAATTCACTAAATATATTCAAAAAGGAGTTAGATGTAGTCCTTACTACTAGGGGGATCAAGGGGTATGGCGAGAAAGCAGGAATGGGGTACTGAAGTTGCATGAACTCATTGAATGGAGGTGCAGGCTCGAAGGGCCGAATGGCCTATTCCTGCACCTATTTTCTATGTTTCTATGTTTCCACATGTGCTGCAATGGAAGCTGCCACATCACCCATGACATGTGTCATGAGGTCTGGATCTGCATGGCCTTGCTGGGAGTCCAGCATCGTCTGCAGACTGGAAATGATGAACTCCATGATATGTGCAGAGGTCTGTGCAATGTTGGAGGTGGATTCCTTCACGCTCCTTACCATTGCCCAGAGGCTCTCGGGCACCCTTGCTATTGCACCGATCATGTCAGAGTGCATGGCCATCACCCTTCTTATGAATGCCTACCCATAAAGGTCATCTGTGTAGTTCAACTCGCACGCGAACTCTACCTCTGGAGATCTGGCTTCCAAGGTTTCCTTTCTCTTCGGCCTTGCTGCAGCCCACTAGGCCCCAGTGCATCATCCAATGCAGACCCCTCTGCTAAGCTAACTTCTAATAAATGCGTAGTGCCAGTCTCTGAGCTGGTGCCTGTGGGTGAGAGATGCATTGACGCAGTGCTTGGGTCCTGATCCTCTTCTCCCTCATCGTTATCATGCGGGGGAGGGGGGGAGGGGTGGGGGGGGGGGTTGGGGCTCAGGGACAGGCTGTTCATCAGCTGGCTGATTAGCTGAAAGTATAAATGGCACAAGACTCGTGTTAAGATGAGGGCAGGAGTTGCAGGAATGGAGTGAGGAAGGCAGAAATTATCAGGAGCTGGAAACTGATAAAGCCTTCTGGTGTGAGGGGGAAGTGGGATGAGAAAAGGAGAGGGGATAAGATACCATTGTTGCCCCCAGCGGGGTCGACATCGCCAATGGCCATGGCAGCCCCCACCTGCGGCCCAATGAGCCACAGCACTTGCTCCTCCAATTCGGACAGCTCCTGCAGCTAAGATTTACCCCCGCCTGTCCTCTATTGCTCCCTCTGATTATGTGCCATCTTGGCATGCAAAAGAAAGGAATGTGTGAGAGTCACAGTGTTGCTATGTGTCTGGGAGATATGCCTGTCGTCATTGAATAACTGAATGTAGGCAAGGCGTGAGATGAGGATGTGAGTCTGGCTAGCTGCACATGTTTGGTGGGGAAGTGGTGGTTTGCGCAGTTTGCACAGACAGAGGTTCAGTAGTTGGTTATATAGGAGCAATTGAAGCATGTACTCACCTTGACCATCCGCCTGAGGTCGTTGAATTTCTTCCGGCACCGTGTGAGTGTTCGTTCCACGACAGTGCTGGCCGACACCTCCTCTGTCACTTCCCTCCACATGGCCCTGAAGACCTGTGGCAATGGCCTCCTTCCAGTTGATGGGAGGACCGCAGTCCTCCTTCTCTTAACTGCCCCCACCAATGCCTCCAATGTTGCGTCATTAAAACTCCGTGCTCTCTCCCTCCCAGCTGGATTTGCAGCAGCCATACCAGAAACTTTTTCCACTTGCTCTCACCTCTCCCTCAAATGCAGCACTGGTGAAAATGAACAGCTGCAGCTTGATATAACCTTCCCTTTAAGAACTGGAATGAGCCAGTGTCAATGATTGAAGGATGATTGTTGAATACAAGTCACCTGCAATTGGGTAGCACTCTGCTGTTCGTGCTCCTGCACGGTGTCCACCGGTACGCTCGTGGCCTTCGGCAAGAGGTGGGCACCGGAGGGACTGGAGTGCATCGTTAACCCCGGCAACCAAATTTTAATTTGATTTTATATGTTTCAAAGTTTAATTTGTTTTAATTGCCGGTTTTAGTGTCCCCCTCCCATTTTATAGGGGGCACTTGTAAAATATATGATTTTAATGCCCCCAAAAAATCACAAAAAACCCCACAAAAAAAACAAAAAAAAAGAGGGCAGTTAAAAGTGTCTGGAGTATCCCCCAGATCGGGGGGGGGGGGGGGACACTTGATCTAATGTTTATTTTGTCCCCCCGCAAAAGAGTTGTTCATGCTCCTGCAGTGCCCTACTGAGGTAATTAGCACTTCATTTACCATCCTCTTCCTCCTGGGATGCTAAAGCCCAGTTTAGAAGAAATTAGGATTTGTTTGCACCTGGCGCTAAAAATTTTTAAAGTTAACTCCCCAAACGGGACGCAACCAAATTTCTCCCTCAAAGACTTGGGGCCCAAAACTGTCCTTTTCTATAAGAGCCGTAGCTGCCTCAAAGAAGCAGCCGCGGGCTGGTAAGGACTCACTGCTCGGTTGGAGGGACCGCCATTTTGAAAATTGCCCTCCTTTATTTTTGCACCGCCCCGGCCATCTTCCTGCCCTTTCGGGCATGTGCCGACCCCTTACCGACCAGCGGCGACCCCCTTTCCGCCCCGTGTGGAAAATTTTCCGTGGGAGCGGATAGGCTGCCGCTCGGTGTCCCCGACAGCTACCCCAGGTTGGCCTGACAATGGTGGCCACAGGTTTGGCTGGCCTGCCAACAGGCAGCCCGGCACCCCCTGTTGGGTACCGGGCCGCTGGCACAGCCAAAACCCTTCCTGGTGGCCCAGTGTTTACCACTAACGTGGCTGCCAAGTTCGCAGCAGGCTCTCTCTTTTAACTGAAGGGGAGGGATGTTGTGACGCATCAGTGTGACGTGGCACGTCCGTGACACACTATCATCAGTGCGGCGCTGCTGACTCAGAGCGATGGCCGTTCCGACCTGTTCACATTTCCGCCGCGCTGACGATCTCACGACCGTCTCACTCCAAAAAAAACCAAAGCTGAATTTCCTTGGATTGTCCGGCCCATGGATTTTGAAGTGTAGTCACTGTTGTAATGTAGGAAACACAGCAGCCAATTTGTACACAGCAAGCTCCCACATACTGCAATATGATAATGACCAGATAATCTGTTATTGTGATGCTGATTGAGGGATAAATATTGGCCAGGACACCAGGGATAACTCATCTGCTCTTCTTCGAAATAGTACCATGGGATCTGTTACGTCCTCCTGAGTGAGCAGACGGGATGTTGGTTTAATGTCTCATCTGAAAGATGGCGCTTCCGACAGTTCTGCACTCCCTCAGCACTGCACTAGAGTGACAGTCTAGATTTTTGTGCTCAAGTCTTTGGAATTGGACTTGAACCCACAAGCTTCTGACCCAGAGGCAAGAGTACTACCAATTGAGCCACAGTGGTCACGCACATGGTCAATCACACCATCCTCCTTCAATGCCTCTCCTCCATTGTCCAGCTCAATGGGTTTGTAACTGCCATTGCTTGATTAGAACAGGAACAACATGAATTTATATAGTTCCTTTAACATAGTAAAACCTCTTGAGGCATTTCACAGGCGCGTTATCAAGCAAAGTTTAACAACCCACCAGATAAGGAGATATTAGGGCAGATGACCAAACACTTGGTTAAAGAAGTAGTTTTAAGAAGCATATTAAAGGAGAAAAGAGAGGTAGAGAGGTGGAGAGGTTGAGGGAGGGAATTAGAGCTTAGGGCTTTAGCAGCTGAAGACACGGCTGCCAATGATGGAACCTTTGGTGGTGCCTCCAATGCGGCAGCATAGCCTTTGGTCGCCTGAGGAAGAGAGTTTTCAAAGATCAGGCTCACAAATCTGGCACCAAGCTTATGGTCTACAGGGCTGTAGTGATACCCACCCTCTTGTATGGCTCAGAGACGTGGACCATATACAGTAGACACCTCAAATCGCTGGAGAAATACCAACGATGCCTCCGCAAGATCTTGGAAATCCCCTGGGAGGACAGACGCACCAATGTCAGTGTTCTTGATCAGGCCAACATCCCCAGCATCGAAGCACTGACCATACTCTACCAGCTCCATTGGGTGGGCCACATTGTTCGCATGCCCGACACAAGACTCCCAAAGCAAGCGCTCTACTCGGAACTCCTAAACAGCAAGCGGGCCCTAGGTGGGCAGAGGAAACATTTCAATTACACCCTCAAAGCCTCATTGATAAAATGCAACAACCACACCCACACCTAGGAATCTCTGGCCAAAGACCGCCCTAAGTGGAGGAAGAGCATCCGGGAGGACGCTGAGCACCTTGAGTCTCGTCGGCGAGAGCATACAGAAAACAAGCGCAGGCAGTGTGCGGCAAACCAGACTCCCCACCCACCCTTTCCTCCGACTGTCTGTCCCAGCTGTGGCAGAGACTGTAATTTCTGAATTGGACTGTTCAGTCACCTGAGAACTCACTTTTGGAGTGGAAGCAAGTCTTCCTCGATTTTGAGGGACTGCCGATGGATGATGATTAAAATTAGGGATGCTCCAGACGGCAGAATTGGAGGAGCGCAGTTAACTCGGAGAATTGTAGGCGAGATTACAGAGATAGGGAAGGGCGAGGCCAGGGAGGGATTTGAAAAGAAGGATGAGAATTTTAAAATCAAGACATTGCTCAACTGGGAGCCAAATGTAGATCAGCGAGTACAGTGACCGCAGGGTGTTTGGCTGACCGTGGGGGTGGGAGGCGGGGCAGGGGGGGCGGGGTGGTGGGGTGAGGTTTCATTGATTGAGATGGGGAAAAGAGATTGTGGCAGAAGGTTTGCTCGAAGAGCTGCGGGGGAGAGGGGAAAGCACTCCAGCTCCTTCTGCCCCACAAGCTGTGCTGGAAAAACACTTACCTGCTGAACCTGGCAGTTTTTGCCTTCTTTCAGCAGCCAGGTTTTAGGAGCCCTGAAACATGTGCTGGAAACGTTAATTAAAATCGCTGAAAAAAATGGAAGTAGGTTCGGTGCTGTAGAAAAGCGGAGGGATTTGAAATGCAGCACACCAAGTTGATAGGGCCATAAATAAATTAATAGGATTATAGGATAAGTGTCATATAAAAGCCAAGAGGCAATGATGACCCTATATAAAATGTAAATAAGACCTCAGTTAAAGTACTTTGTGCAGTATTGGGCTCCACACTACATTAAAGCTTCAGAGACGGTACAATGTAGATTCACGAGGATGATGCCTGGTGTGAGGATATAGAATTATGAAGAAAAACCAGAATAATTAGAAATTGTTCAGAACTGATTATGGAGCGATATGATAGAAGTGCTTAAAATTCTAAAAGGATGGGGCAAAGTTATTAGAAGCCAACTGTTTCTAGTAGTTGAGGGGTCCACAACGAGGGGCTACAAGATTAAATACAAGAGATTTAGAACAGAGAATGGAGCAACTTCTTTAGACAGAGATATACAAGGCTGTGGAATTCACTTCTAGGGTTAATGACTGAGGTAAAAACTATGGGGCTGAAACTGCGGTCGGAGGCTCCTCCCGGGTGAAAAATTTCTATGCAATTACCTGGTGGTCCCGGAGGAGCATGAGATTCTGTTGGGGAGGCCTTCTCTTCCCGTGCTGCGAAGTGCACTCCCACCCTCCAGGTTCCTGCGCAGAAGGTGTAGTCATGTGTGACTGCTCAACCAATCAGGTAAAGCATTCTCAATTAATAGCAATGGGAACTCCGTATCTTCAAGTTCTCATTACTATTAATTGAGAAAAAACCCCACTATGGGCTAGAACCTCCACTTTTCTCCTTATCACCTAAAAATGGGCGTTACTTCCGGTGTGGGCAGTAAAAAAGAGTTTTCAGATCGCTGGCTTCTCAGCCATTCTCAAAGCACCGAGTCTCCATTTTAAAAAATGGGCGTTACCGCGGTAGCATTAAATTTTTTTGACCTTCTACCGTAAAGTGTGCCCGTCCTTAGCAACAGCGTGGCAACGCTCGATTCCCGCGATTCAGGAGGTCAAGGGTCATCATGACATGCGCAGAAGAGGAGACAGAGAGAGAGGGAGCTCAGAGGCACTGAAAGCATGTGTGGTTGTGGTGTGTGCTTGTCTGGCTGTTGTGGGAGGCACGAGGGCGATTCACCAGTAGCAAAAAGCCTGCTAAGCACCAAAAACGAGTGTTTGTCCAACAAATAAGATGTATAACATGGAAGAGATAGAGGAGGCCCTGGAGCTGGTAGCCAGGCACACTGGTGGCAGAGGGCTCCCAGTGGTCCCGGAGCGCGGCACTGCACCCCAAGGTGCCGCACCCCCATTGCCAACCACACACGAGAGCCAGCAGCAACATCTTGATTCTGGCTCGGAGCACGTTTCCACCTCAGGACCGTCCTCTCCCGTATCCGTCCAAGCAGCATTTCGGCCGTCACCGCCCCCCCCCCCGCTCCCCAATGAAGCATTGCCTGAGGAGCTCCGCGGCTTGGAATCAGGAAGGGAAGGGGTAGAGGTGGGGAGGAGAAGTGGGGGGTGGGGTGGGAGGGAAGGGTTGGTTTGTACAAAAATACAGTTTAAATGTTTTTGATTCAACAAAACCTAGTTGCGCATTGGCTCAGATAGCTGCACCGTTACATGCTCGTGATTGGGAGAGTCGAGGAGAGGCGGGAGTTCCGGGGTCGGAGCGGCAGCGGCCTACAAAATGCCCAGAGTCGGTGAGGCGTCGGAGAGTCGAGGAGAGGCGGGAGTTCCGGGGTCGGAGCGGCAGCGGCCTACAAAATGCCCAGAGTCGGTGAGGCGTCGGAGAGTCGAGGAGAGGCGGGAGTTCCGAGGTCGGAGCGGCAGCGGCCTACAAAAGGCCCAGAGTCGGTGAGGCGTCGGAGAGTCGAGGAGAGGCGGGAGTTCCGGGGTCAGCGAGAGACTTGTGCAGCTGCAGCAGGGAGGCGAGAAAGAAGTAGAAAGAAATCGAAAGGTGATGTCACAGCCAAGGGGGTAAGTGATTGGCTGGTGATTGGTAAGTAGTTTTTCTTTTTCTTTCTTTATCAGTAAGTGACCTTTAGCATTGTTGTTGCCAATTTAAGTTTATCTAAGGGTTAAGTCATGGCAGGACAGCTCGGACACGTGTTATGCTCCTTCTGTACTATGTGGGAAGTCAGGGACATCTCCGGTGTCCCTGACGACTACATGTGCAGGAAGTGTATCCGTCTCCAGCTCCTGACGGACATCATTGCGGCACTGGAGCTGCGGATGGATTCACTCTGGAGCATTCACGATGCTGAGAATGACGTGAATAGCACGTTTAGCGAGTTGGTCTTACCGCACGAAAAGGGTACACAGCCAGATAGGAAATGGAAGACCAACAGGAAGAGCAGTGCAAGGAAGGTAGTGCAGGGGTCCCCTGCGGTCATCCCCCTGCAAAACAGATACACCGCTTTGAGTACTGTTGAAGGGGATGACTCATCAGGGGAGAGCAGCAGCAGCCAAGTCCATGGCACCGTGGATGGCTCTTTGCACAGGAGGGCAGGGAAAAGAGTGGGAGAGCGATAGTGATAGCGGATTCAATTGTAAGGGGAATAGATAGATGTTTCTGTGGCCGCAACCGAGACTCCAGGATGGTATGTTGCCTCCCTGATGCAAGGGTCAAGGATGTCTCGGAGCGGGTACAGGACATTCTAAAAAGGGAGGGTGAACAGCCAATTGTCGTGGTACATATAGGTACCAAAGATATAGGTAAAAAAAGGGATGAGGTCCTACGAGACGAATTTAGGGAGCTAGGAGTTAAATTAAAAAGTAGGACCTCAAAAGTAGTAATCTCTGGATTGCTGCCAGTGCCACGTGCTAGTCAGAGTAGGAATCGCAGGATAGCTCAGATGAATACGTGGCTTGAGCAATGGTGCAGCAGGGAGGGATTCAAATTCCTGGGGCATTGGAACCGGTTCTGGGGGAGGTGGGACCAGTCCAAACCGGACAGTCTGCACCTGGGCAGGACCGGAACCAATGTCCTAGGGGGAGTGTTTGCTAGTGCTGTTTGGGAGGAGTTAAACTAATATGGCAGGGGGATGGGAACCTTTGCAGGGTGACAGAGGGAAGTAAAATGGAGACAGAAGCAAAAGATAGAAAGGAAAATAGTAAAAGTGGAGGGCAGAGAAATCCAAGGCAAAAATCAAAAAGTGCCACTTTACAGCAAAATTCTAAAGAATCAAAGTGTGTTAAAAAGACAAGCCTGAAGGCTCTGTGCCTCAATGCAAGGAGTATTTGGAATAAGGTGGACGAATTAACTGCGCAGATAGCAGTTAATGGATACGATGTGATTGACATCACGAAACATGGCTCCAGGCTGACCAAGGCTGGGAACTCAACATCCAAGGGTATTCAGCATTTAGGAAGGATAGGCAGAAAGGAAAAGGAGGCGGGGTGGCATTTCTGGTTAAAGAGGAAATTACTGCAATTGTAAGGAAGGACATTAGCTTGGATGATGTGGAATCGGTATGGGTGGAGCTACAGAATACCAAAGGGAAGAAAACGCTAGTGGGAGTTGTGTACAGGCCACCGAATAGTAGTAGTGAGGTTGGGGACAGCATCAAACAAGAAATAAGGGATGTGTGCAATAAAGGTACAGCAGTAATCATGGGCGACTTTAGTCTACATATTGATTGGGCTAACCTAACTGGCAGCAATGCGGTGGAGTGGGATTTCCTGGAGTATATTAGGGATGGTTTTCTAGACCAATATGTCGAGGAACCAACTAGAGAGCTGGCCATCCTAGACTGGGTGATGTGTAATGAGAAGGGACTAATTAGCAATCTTGTTGTGCGAGGCCCCTTGGGGAAGAGAAACCATAATATGGTAGAATTCTTTATTAAGATGGAGAGTGACAAAGTTAATTCAGAAACTAGGGTGCTGAACTTAAGGAAAGGTAATTTTGACGGTATGAGGCGCGAATTGGCTAGATTAGACTGGCAAATGATACTTAAAGGGTTGACAGTGGATAGGCAATGGCAAACCTTTAAAGATCATATGGATGAACTTCAACAATTGTACAACCCTGTCTGGAGTAAAAATAAAATGGGGAAGGTGGCTCAACCATGGCTAGTTAAATTAAGGATAGTATTAAATCCAAGGAAGAGGCATACAAATTCGCCAGAAAAAGCAGCAAACCGGAGGACTGCGAGAAATTTAGAATTCAGCAGAGGAGGACAAAGGGTTTAATTAAGAGGGGGAAAATAGAGTACGAGAGGAAGCTTGCCGCAAAAGCTTCTATAGATATGTGAAGAGAAAAAGATTAGTGAAGACAGTCGGATTTGGGTGAATTTATAATGGGGTACAAAGAAATGGCAGACCAATTGAACAAGTGCTTCGGTTCTGTCTTCACAAAGGAAGACACAAATTACCTTCCGGATGTACTAGGGGACCGAGGGTCTAGTCAGAAGGAGGAACTGAAGGATATCCTTATTAGGTGGGAAATTGTGTTAGGGAAATTGACGGGATTGAAGGTCGATAAATCCCCAGGGCCTGATAGTCTACATCCGAGAGTACTTAAGGAAGTGGCCCGAGAAATAGTGGATGCATTGGTGATAATTTTCCAGCAGTCTATCGACTCAGGATCAGTTCCTATGGACTGGAGGGTTGCTAATGTAACACCACTTTTTTAAAAAGGAGGGAGAGAGAAAGCAGGTAATTATCGGCCGGTTAGCTTGACATCAGTAGTGGGGAAAATGTTGGCATCAATCATTAAGGATGAAATAGCAGCACATTTGGAAAGCAGTGATAGGATTTGTCCAAGTCAGCATGGATTTATGAAAGGGAAATCCTGCTTGAGAAATCTGGAATTTTTTGAGGATGTAACTAGCAGAGTGGACAAGGGAGAACCAGTGAATGTGGTGTATTTGGACTTTCAAAAGGCTTTTGACAAGGTCCCACACAAGAGATTGGTGTGCAAAATCAAAGCACATGGTATTGGGGGTAATGTACTGACGTGGATAGAGAACTGGTTGGCAGATAGGAAGCAGAGAGTCGGGATAAACGGGTCCTTTTCAGAATGGCAGGCAGTGACTAGTGGAGAGCCACAGGGCTCAGTGTTGAGACCCCAGCTCTTTACAATATATATTAATGATTTAGATGAAGGAATTGAGTGTAATATCTCTAAGTTTGCTGATGACACTAAACTGGGTGGCGGTGTGAGCTGTGAGGACGCGAAGAGGCTGCTGGGTGACTTGGACAGGTTATGCGAGTGGGCAAATACATGGCAGATGCAGTATAATGTGGATAAATGTGAGGTTATCCACTTTGGGGGCAAAAACACGAAGGCAGAATATTATCTGAATGGTGGCAGATTCGGAAAAGGGGAGGTGCAATGAGACCTGGGGGTCATGGTTCATCAGTCACTGAAAGTGGGCATGCTGGTACAGGAAGCGGTGAAGAAGGCAAATGGTATGTTGGCCTTCATAGCTAGGGGATTTGAATACCGGAGCAGGGAGGTCTTACTGCAGTTGTACAGGGCCTTAGCGAGACCTCACCTGGAATATTGTGTTCAGTTTTGGTCTCCTAATCTGAGAAAAGACGTTCTTGCTATTGAGGGTGTGCAGTGAACGTACACCAGACTAATTCCAGGGACGGCTGGACTGTCAAAAGAGGAGAAACTGGATCAACTGGACCTTTATTCACTGGAGCTTAGAAGGATGAGAGGGGATCTCATAGAAATGTATAAGATTCTGACGGGACTGGACAGGTTAGATGCGGGAAGAATGTTCCCGATGTTGGAGAAGTCCAGAAGCAGGGAACATAGACTTAGGATAAGGGGTAGGCCATTTAGGACTGAGATGAGGAAAAACTTTTTCACTCAGAGAGTTGTTAACCTATGGAATTCCCTGCCGCAGAGTTGTTGATGCCAGTTCATTGGATATATTCAAGAGAGAGTTAGATATGGCCATTACGGTTAAGGGGATCAAGGGGTATGGAGAGAAAGCAGGAAAGGAGTACTGAGGGAATGATCAGCCATGATCTTATTGAATGGCGGTGCCGGCTCGAAAGGCTGAATGGCCTACTCCTGCATCTATTTTCTATGTTTCTATGTTTCTATTCCTTAACATCAAAGGGTATAATTATACTTAACTTCAATCAACTTAAATTTAACTGTTGCCAAGGTGATACCCACCATTGATGTTTGACCTACACACCCAGCAGTGTGTCAGCCTTGTAAATAAGACCAACGTTCTTTCAGACAAAGCGTTCATTGATGAGCTCCTGACGTAAGGGTCTTGCAGCTATCATGCCTCCACGGGCCCTTTCATGTCATCTACAGGGGGACGGGGGCATGGCTTCAGCATCAGTCTGATTGTCTGGGCCAATGTCAGCGTCCGCTCCTCGTCCTCCTCTTCCTCTGTCTCTTGAGATGGACTGTCAGATTCATCAGGCAATTCTTGTCCCCTCCTGATAGCCAAGTTGTGTAGCATGGAGCACACCACCATGAATTTAGCTACCTACTCAGGGTGGTATTGTAGCTCGCCTGAGTGGTCCAAAGCGCTGCTTCAGCACTCCAATGGTTTTCTCCACGATATTGTGAATTGCTCTGTGGCTCTCGTTGCATCGCCTCTCAGCCTCGGTGTGGGTGTCACACAGGGGAGTCAGCAGCCAGGTGGCGAGGCCATATCCTTTGTCACCAAGCATCCAGCATTGACCTTGTGGCTCATTGTTAAACAAGTCAGATACAATACTCTTACGCAGGAAGTGAGCATCATGGATGTTGCCCGGAAATTGAGCATTCACTGCCAGTATAATTTGCTGGTGGTCAGGGAGTGGAATCCCTTGCAGTTCCTGAAAAACTCTGCATCCTGAAAAGGTGCCCGCATTGTGATGTGTGTGCAATCTATTGCTCCCTGCACATTGGGGAAGTTTGCAATTTTGGAGAAACCTAGAGCCCTCTCACTCTCTGCCTCCCTGGTCATAGGGACGTTGATCAAGTTCCTGCTGCATGCGTACAGAGCTTCAGTGACCTGTCGAATGAAGCGATGTGTGGCATGCTGAGAAAATCCGCAAATGTCTCTGGTTGTGGTCTGAAAAGAACCTGAGGCATAGAACGACAGTGCCGCGGTGACTTCGACCTCGACGGACAGTGCAGTACTGATGGTGCTGGCAGGCTGCAGATCTGCCCTTATCAGCTGGCATACCTCAGTGATAACCTCTTTGTGGAAGCGCTGTAGTGGGGTCAGGCAAGTAGATGTAAGAATGCTTCTCCTTGTGGGGAATGTAACGTCTGGTCCTCCTCATTAGTCTGTCACATCTTACATTGGGCACATAATGCAGTGGAGTGTTCCTTCGGTGATGTCGAGTCTGCTGCATGTAATTGGTCACCAACAGAGGGTGAGAAAGGACAGGCCCCATTACAGTAGCTCTCTGTTTTCCACCGATTGGTCACAAACAAGTAATGTCCTGACGAAGACACCTATTCGGTCACTGTATAGTCAAGATGTTTGTAGAGATGTTCACATCAACTCCAACGACCTGCAGAGTACTTCCGAACTCTGCCGAGGTTGAAGCACAGCAGCCTTTTAAAGGATACGACATGTGATCTAGAACATGGCATCCATAACACTGTGATTAGTTCCAGTTAGTTTCACTTTTTCTGGGCGTTTTTTTGGGCGAGCGATATTGTGGGCGATATGTGTGCGAGGTGGTGAAATTGACGTTGGGCGATCTCATGGCCGCTAGTTTTGGTAAATATGCTCTTTACGACAAAAAACATTGGGCGGGCATTAATATTGAATCTCGGCATTAAATCCATGCGGAAAGTAACGCTGGGTGATATTACAGGCGTTGATTTCGCCCATTTTGATGATTCCGCCCAAAAAATTGGGCGGGCGGTAATATTTTTTCCCGCCGTTAAGCACATGGAGGAAGCAACGCTCGGCGATAAGTTTCCTAAAAATGCCTGTCAGTTTCCATTTTTGTGCCAAAATGGGTGATATATGGGCGTTATACGTCATTTCAGCAGTAAAATGGCCGTTAAGTGGGCATTAAGCATACAAAAAGAGTGGAGGTTCAAGCCCAATAAAACCCAATAAAAAATAAAAAATACACCTCACATCATTGAAATTAAAGTTAATAAATATGTTAGAGAAAAGAAAATTCTGAGGTTATTAACTGTTTTTTTAATTATGGTTAAAAATAAATTTAACGTATTGGGCAAGGTTTTTAAAAATAAATGGTGGTTTCTAATTTAATTTTATTATATTTTTGTACGTTTTTAAACTTTTACACCTGTAAAAGTAGGCTATGCGTCTGCTTTGATCAGGAGCAAGAATTTTGACGACATTTACTGGACAAGATATGGGTAAATCCCACAATCTTGCCCTTGCAAATGACCTTGCACCCGAGATGTGTGCGATCTGTCAAGCTCCAGCTTAACAGATTGGAAAAACCGATTTTCAGCGCATGCGCAGTGTGCGCTGAAAACTGGCTTTTGCGATGCCTTCCTGGGTCCGTACACACTCCGTACGAACCCGGGGAGGCCGGTATTTCCAGGCCATATGTCAACAGTCAATCTTAGATTGAATAAGAGGATAAAGGTAAAGGAGATGAAGGGATATGGGAAAAGGGTAATGAGTAGAACTATTTGCTTGCGTAGAGTGTACAGTATTGTGTACAGTTTTGGTCTCCTGACTTGAGGAAGGACATTCTTGCTATTGAGGGAGTGCAGCGAAGGTTCACCAGACTGATTCCCGGGATGGCGGGACTGACATATCAAGAAAGACTGGATCAGCTGGGCTTGTATTCACTGGAGTTCAGAAGAATGAGAGGTGATTTCATAGAAACGTTTAAAATTCTGACGGGTTTAGACAGGTTGGATGCAGGAAGAATGTTCCCAATGTTGGGGAAGTCCAGAACCAGGGGTCACAGTCTAAGGATAAGGGGTAAGTCATTTAGGACCGAGATGAGGAGAAACTTCTTCACCCAGAGAGTGGTGAACCTGTGGAATTCTCTACCACAGAAAGTTGTTGAGGCCAATTCACTAAATGTATTCAAAAAGGAGTTAGATGTAGTCCTTACTAGTAGGGGGATCAAAGGGTATGGCTAGAAAGCAGGAATGGGGTACTGAAGTTGCATGTTCAGCCATGAACTCATTGAATGGTGGTGCAGGCTTAAAGGGCCGAATGGCCTACTCCTGCACCTATTTTCTATGTTTCTATGTCTATGTAAACAATGATACGAACAATGCCTTGTTTCCATGTTCTAAGATCTGCGGGGCCAATTTTCAACATTGCCAATTTTTGGCGCAGTTGTAGAGGTATGTTCGATATTTTAGTGGCCGACTGGACAAAAAAAAGGTTGCAAGTTTTGCCGGAATAAACTTTCATTTTGGAGCGGCGCACATAGACCTTAAGCTCTGTGGGTGGAGCTTAAAGTCTGCACCGAAAAACTGAGGTTACTAGGGTAACGAGAGACACACTGAAGGGCTGAGGCTGCAAAGTGAAACATACAAAATGCAACAAGACATAAGCAATTGTAGAGCCCCAGTGCCGCTCCTATCCCGGGCCGAATGACGTCCGCTGCCGCTGCTATCCCGGGCCGTGGAGTTTGATCTTCTGCACCGATTTTCTTAAGTTAGGTGAAGTTTTTCAGAACGGTGCACTGCGTCGTTTTTGAAAAAAATCCTAGTTGGCCAAACTCGCTTAAATGGCCAGAAATGCGCTGCTGGCAGCAGCCACCCCCAGTGACGTAAAAAATGCGAGAACTAAAAAAATCGTCCGGAATTAGTTTATGATGGTGCAGAATGTTTGGCAAAACTTGCAGATTTTAGTTTGCTCAAAAAAAACCAGCGGATGCCAAAAAAACGACACAGAACAGTGGCAAAAATTGAGGCCCAAGTATTTCTCAGTTTCCTTCCCTCTCATATCCTTTGCTTTGCTTCTCAAAAAGAATTCCAGCAACTGGAAAATGATAAGATTTATGGAAAAAAATTGTCTGGAAAGGAAATTACTAAGCATGAAGCAGACATTACCCGATATGTTCCAATCACATAAGTTCCCTGTTCAGGAATGTAATTCCGACATAAAAACGTGACTGCAATAATTTGAATTAAAGCTATATACTAGTGAATGGCAGGTAACTAACATTATTCTATGTTTATTGTTAAGCAATTTGAATATTTTGTAGTTGTCGCGTTTGCAACAGTTGAATTTTTCTCGGTCCTCTGGATTACTTTTTTCTCCGTTTCTTGATCAAAGTTGTTCAGAACATCATATTACCAATTTGGTATTTTTATCTTAAAAGCTTTACATTCTCCAGAGTATATACCAGTTCACTTAGATATGATTATGCCACAGCTAATGATAGCAGACATATTTTTCACTGGGACTAGATTCCTGTGTTCATATGAATTATGGGCTTAGGCCACGGAGACAGAACAACTGAAGGTCACTTCCAAAAATGGTAGCTAATGGCTGAACTATCTACTGATAGGATCAGCTGGATATTTTCAGAGATGCTTGTTTATCTTTCCCATTGAACTCTTAGCTCGGAGCGTGAGGTATCTCTGCTGCATAAATCATTAACACTATCATTTCTAACACTGGATAGGCTTTATTTTGTTCTATTTATTTATGGAAAGTTCACAGTATCTATCTCTTACTAACCTATTAGAACATATTTTCCTGGGAGTTTCATTTCTCTTTAAGTATATAGGCCCCAAGTTTCCACATGATTTGCTCCTGATTTTTAGGAGCAACTGGTGGAGAACGGAGTATCTTAGAAATCGGAATTCTCCACATTTAAGTTTTCTGCAGTTCTAGTCAGGCAGAACAGTTTCACTTTTGAACAGAATTTTTTTTTCAAAAGGGGGCATGTCCGGCCACTGATGCCTGATTTGAAAGTTTCCACAGTGAAAACGTACTCCAAAGTAACTTAGGATGGAGCAAGTGAAGATTTTTGTAGGCTTGAAACAACCTTGTTACAAATTAGGCCTCGGGAACGAGGTCGGGGGGGGAGAGCGTGGAAGGGAAGTCATTAAATTCTACAATAAATCCTTAGTTATACTTCTACAAATATTATACAAATAAATCCAACCTGAATAAAAATTTATCAGCAAAGAAAAGATTAAATAAACCATGTTCCTACCTGTGTGAAAGTGCTTCAGGCAGGCCTTTCAAGCAGCGGTTTGCCGTTGGGACCGACCGACGGCAGGGGGAGAAAGCTGGAAGAAGCCTCAGTGCTGATCATGGAAGGGCAATGTGGTTTTATTAAAAAATGTTAAAAATTGAACAGCTACAAAGAATTTGAATAGTCTCAAACAAGTGCATGTGTCCCGTTTATCACAGTCTATCTTTAATTACAGAATGCACTCCCTCACACACAGAAATATCAAGAAAATTAAAATGCAAGCCTTTGCAAGGGTTCATTAAACAAATTTTCACTTTTTCTGCAGCACTTTTTAAAATGGCTGAGTGCCAATGTTTACTTCAGACTGCGCGTGCGCGAACGCTCCAACGCGCACACGCAGGGTTGCCGGCACCAAAAAAGCTCATTTAAATTGTACCCGCCCCCTCCTACTTACAAAATCGATGCGAGTGGTAGGCTCCGCCCCCAGTGCGCCGCGCCAAGCAGACATCGAGCTGCAAGGCGCTCGAGAATACCGCGTTTTTTTTCAGGCGCCGTTTTCGACGCGAAAAACGGGCGCCCAGCTCGGAGGGGCGCCTTTTTTGCCGCGTGTGGAAACTTGGGGCCGATAAAGCTGGAAGCTTTTTGATTACATTTTCACTTTTTTCAATTTCTGGGGACCTAAATTTGCAACCTAAAATATTTCTATTATTAAAAGAAAGTAAAGAAGAGAACTTGCATTTCTATTCAGTCTTGTCGTGTTGTCTCAAAGTGTTTCACAACCAGTGAATTACCATTGAAGTGTAATCACTGTTATGTAAATGAACACGGCAGCCAATATTGCATATGGCAAGGCTCCATGAACAGCAAACAAACTAAACAGCCGGAATTTTGCTGGCACTCAGAGGACGGGATTGGTGGTGGGTCAGCTGTTAAATTTAAAATAATTGACAGTGGATTGGGACCCCGCTGTCAACCCGCTGCCACGCTACTTTCCCAGATGTCGGGTCCATCAACGCTGAACTTACCCGACACGCAGCGGCGAAGGAAGCAATTTAGGTGCTTATGACCTTGATAAGAGGCTATTAAAGACAATGTTGAGCTGAATTTACCATTTTACCAGGTTTTCCATGAGGTTCCCACTGCTCGGGATCATGTCAGGTATGTACGTCGGGAGTTGTGTCACAAGGAATACATTTCTTTTTACTTGACAGCTGAAAATGTGCTACAAAAACTCACATCTCACAGCTGTTTACATTCCAAGATCAAAAGCTGTTGTTTACTGCATTTGGAAGGCACATTGAGCTATATGCAGGTTGCAAGTCTTTGGAGCAAACTCTCTATTCAGTGTCACCTCATTGGAACAACCTTAATCACCAGTGACAGATCGCTTCGGTCATCACCAGCCATCTATTACATTAGCATTGGTGCCCTTGAAACTATCTTACCTTGGTTCCTCAGAATCCTACCACGATCAGCCCCAACAGCAGCTGTACTGGGCACACCAGCAGCACCAACACCAATGTTCTCCGCAATCAATTGAAACATAGAAACATAGAAAATAGGTGCAGGAGTAGGCCATTCAGCCCTTCTAGCCTGCACCGCCATTCAATGAGTTCATGGCTGAACATGCAACTTCAGTACCCCCTTCCTGCTTTCTCGCCATACCCCTTGATCCCCCGAGTTGTAAGGACTTCATCTAACTCCCTTTTGAATATATTTAGTGAATTGGCCTCAACTACTTTCTGTGGTAGAGAATTCCACAGGTTCACCACTCTCTGGGTGAAGAAGTTTCTCCTCATCACGGTCCTAAATGGCTTACCCCTTTATCCTTAGACTGTGACCCCTGGTTCTGGACTTCCCCAACATTGGGAACATTCTTCCTGCATCTAACCTGTCTAAACCCGTCAGAATTTTAAACGTTTCTATGAGGTCCCGTCTCATTCTTCTGAACTCCAGTGAATACAAGCCCAGTTGATCCAGTCTTTCTTGATAGGTCAGTCCCACCATCCCGGGAATCAGGCTGGTGAATCTTCGCTGCACTCCCTCAATAGCAAGAATGTCCTTCCTCAAGTTAGGAGACCAAAACTGTACACAATACTCCAGGTGTGGCCTCACCAAGGCCCTGTACAACTGTAGCAACACCTCCCTGCCCCTGTACTCAAATCCCCTCGCTATGAAGGCCAACATGCCATTTGCTTTCTTAACCGCCTGCTGTACCTGCATGCCAACCTTCAACGACTGATGTACCATGACACCCAGGTCTCGTTGCACCTCCCCTTTTCCTAATCTGTCACCATTCAGATAATAGTCTGTCTCTCTGTTTTTACCATCAAAGTGGATAACCTCACATTTACCCACATTATACTTCATCTGCCATGCATTTGCCCACTCACCTAACCTATCCAAGTCACTCTGCAGCCTCATAGCATCCTCCTCGCAGCTCACACTGCCACCCAACTTAGTGTCATCCGCAAATTTGGAGATACTATATTTAATCCCCTCGTCTAAATCATTAATGTACAATGTAAACAGCTGGGGCCCCAGCACAGAACCTTGCGGAACCCCACTAGTCACTGCCTGCCATTCTGAAAAGTACCCATTTACTCCTACTCTTTGCTTCCTGTCTGACAACCAGTTCTCAATCCACGTCAGCACACTATCCCCAATCCCATGTGCTTTAACTTTGCACATTAATCTCTTGTGTGGGACCTTGTCGAAAGCCTTCTGAAAGTCCAAATATACCACATCAACTGGTTCTGCATAGGACACAGGGCATCAGCACCTGACCACATTTCTGCCTGGGAGGCCAGGGATGGCCTCACCATGAGCAGATTTACTTCACTTGATGATGTACACCCTGATTGCCACATGATGTGCCAGGCTGGCATCACCCCACACCAACACCATAAAGCACCCCTACAATGCCCAAGCCATTCCTTTCACACTCATCACCAATGCGGGGGTACCCTTATATCTCAACATTCATCTCAACTCACTAAGCCATTTCCAAAAGGTGCACACAAATCTGTCCAAGAAGACCAAGTGTTGAAAATAAAGATTTCAATGTTTGACAACACATTAACAGAACTTTACAGGAAAGAAAACACTGAAGTGTCTACCCTTGTGTGTTGTTAGTTGGAATGCTTGCATAGAATCATAGAAATTTACAGCACGGAAGGAGGCCATTTCGGCCCATCGTGTCCGCGCTGGCCGACCAAGAGCTATCCAGCCTAATCCCACTTTCCAGATCTTGGTTTGTAGCCCTGTAAGTTACGGCACTTTAAGTGCACATTGAAGTATTTGTTAAATGTGGTGAGGGTTTCTGCCTCTACCACCCTTTCAGGCAGTGAGTTCCAGACCCCCAACCCTCTGCCAACGGAAACAGGTCCTTCTTATCCACTCTATCCAGGCCCCTCATAATTTTATACACCTCACTTAGGTCTCTCCTTAGCCTACTCTATTCCAAAGAAAACAGACCCAGCATCTCCAAACTTTCCTTATAGCCAAAATTCTAGGAATCGAAAGGCCTCCCGCCTGCACCGTCTCTCCAGCCATGCATTCATCTGCTCTATACTCCTATTTCTGTGCTTACTAGCATGTGGCACCAGCAATAATGTGGAGATTACTACCTTTGAGGTGACACTTTTTAATCTCTCTCCTCACTCCCTAAACTCTGCCTGCAGGACCTCATCCTTCTTTCTACCCATGTCATTGGTACCAATATGGACCACGACCTCTGGCTGTTCACTCTCTTCCCCCAGAAAGTCTTGCAGCCGCTCAGTGATATCCTTCAAGCTGGCACCAGAGAGTCAACATATCATCCTGGAGTCACATCTGGGGCCACAAAAATGGCGGTCTGCTCCCCTGACTATCGAATCCCCTAACACTATAGCTCTTTCATTCTTCTTCCTCCCCCACCATGCAGCAGAGCCACCCATGGACTTGGTTCTGGCTGCACTCCCCAGAGGCACCATCGCCCTCACCAGTCCTCACCTACTCAGAACAGAATACTGGTCAGAGAGCGAGATTGACTCAGGGGACTCCTGCACTACTTGCCTCGTACTCCTCCTCTGTCCGTTGGTCACTGACTTCCTCTGTGCCTGCTCATTCTTTAGCTGAGGGATGACCACCTCTAGAAACGTGCTATCCACGATGTTCTCAGCCTCGCAGATGCACCGCAATGAGTCCAATCGCCGCTCAAGCTCCGAAACGCAGAGCTCGAGTTGCTACAACTGGAGACACCTCCTGCACACGTGGTCATCCAGGCTGAATTAGGATAACCTGTGAGATCGGGGCGAAGGAACGGTGAGAGACTGTAGAGAGACGTGATAGGGGCCCAGAGAAGATTGAGTTCGGGGCCAGGGGCCCAGGGGCAGCACAGGCCAGCCCACACTGTGATATGTGTGCTCAATAGGTCCGTGCAACAGAGCTGGTCTCCAGTCGTCTTGGGTATTCCTTGCTACTGGACCAAAACCTAGCTCTGTCAAGCCCATGTGGTGGCTGGTGTGCAATTGCCACCACACATTAAAAGAATCCATGCACAGGCATCTTCCACCCTTGAGGATGTAGCTCAGGTCCTTCATTGAAACACCTGTGAACTCATTCTTTTTTGACGTGGAAGCAACTCATCCTCATTTTGAGGGACCGCCTATGATGATGACTAGGATAAGGGTGCATGTGAGGGGTGACTACTGAGATGGGAATGTAATAATGTAGAAAGAGAGAGGGATGGGTGGAGGTGCAAGGTAAGTTGGTGTGTCTAAGGATATGCAGGAATAAGGTGGGGAAGGCAGAGTGATAGGGATGTGATGAGAGGCACAGCAGGATAAGGTTGAGTGTGGCTTTGCAGCAATGTTTCATGATCTACTGAGCTCATTGAAATGTTTGCCCTACTCCAGCCAGCTTGTCCTGACAATATCCCTGCTTGTACCCTCCTGTGCAATGTGCAACCAGGCTGCATTGGTATCCTGGGGAGGTCTTTTCCACCCATTGGAAGGGGAGAACCTCCCTGTGTGCTGTGACTGCCTCCATAGGCATATGGAGGAAGTCATGGGAGAGCCTGGGTGAAGCCCTGCACCTCTGCGCAGTCATTGTCAGTGTTTGCAGCAGCTCAATACTGTAGGACACTGTCAGCACAGCAGTCGAAATAAACTTGCTCATGCTCCCTTTAATGAAACCAGCTGATGACGCGTCATCAAATGACGTCATCAGCCCCGCTTCCTTTTAATTGGCCGGGAACCATGCTGGGTGGGTTTAACATGCCCAATCAGGGGAAAGTGTATAGGAGGCCGGGATAAGAACATAAGAAATAGGAGCAGAGTGATGGGGATGTGATGAGAGGCATAGCAGGATGAGGTTGAGTGTGGCTTTGTAGTAATGTTTCATGACCTACTGAGATCATTGAAATGTTTGTCACACTGCAGCCAG
The DNA here is from genome assembly GCF_044704955.1 of Pristiophorus japonicus. Taxonomy (NCBI): domain Eukaryota; kingdom Metazoa; phylum Chordata; class Chondrichthyes; family Pristiophoridae; genus Pristiophorus; species Pristiophorus japonicus. The sequence goes on from NC_091990.1 coordinate 148,828,370, forward strand.
CTCGTCTTGACAACATCACTGCTTGTGCCCTCCTCCAACCTGTCATGCCCCTTCAGTATCTTATGTTTCAATAAGATCACCTCAGTCTTCTAAACTCCAATGAATATAGGTCCAACCTTTGTTCATATGACAGCCTCTTCATCTCAGGAATCAACCTCGTGAACCTTCTCTGAACTGCTTCTAATGCAAGTATATCCCTCCTTAAATAAGGAGACCAAAACTGTACGCAGTACTCCAAGTGTGGTCTCATTACTGCCCTGTACAGTTGCAGCAGAACGCAATAAAAGCCAACATTCCATTTGCTTTCCTCATTACTTGCTGTACCTGCATGCTAACTTTGAGTTTCTTGTATAAGGATCCCCAGATCCCTTTGTAATCTCTCCCCATTTAAATAAATTTTCCTACCAAAGTGGATAACCTCACATTTTCCCACATTATACTCCATTTGCCAAATTTTTTTCATAAGAACATAAGAAATAGGAGCAGGAGTAGGCCATCTGGCCCCTCGAGCCTGCTCCGCCACTCAATAAGATCATGGCTGATCATGGCAACTCCACTTCCCTGCCCTCTCTTCATAACCCTTAACTCCCTTATCCTTCAAAAATCTATCCATCTCCACCTTAAATTTATTCAATGACCCAGCCTCCACAGCTCTCTGGGGTAGACAATTCCAAAGATTCATGACTCTCTGAGAGAAGAAATTCCTCCTCATCTCAGTTTTAAATGGGCGGTCCCTTATTCTCAGACTATGCCCCCTAGTTTTAGTTTCCCCTATGAGTGGAAATATCCTCTCTGCATCCACCTTGTCGAGCCCCCTCATTATCTTATATGTTTCGATAAGATCACCTCTCATTCTTCTGAGCTCCAATGAGTATAGGCCCAACCTACTCAAGCTATCTTCATAAGTCAATCCCCTCATCTCTGGAATCAACCTAGTGAACCTTCTCTGAACAGCCTGCAATACAAGTATATCCTTCCTTAAATACAGAGATCAAAACTGTACGCAGTACACTAGGTGTGGCCTCACCAATACTCTGTACAGTTGTAGCAGGACTTCTCTGCTTTTATACTCTATCCCCCTTGAAATAAAGGCCAACATTCCATTTGCCTTCCTGATTACTTGCTGTACCTGCATACTAACTTTTGTGTTTTATGCGTCCTCCTCACAACTTGCTTTCCCATCCACCTTTGTATCATGAGCAAATTTGGCTACATTACACTCAGTCCCTTCATCCAAGTCATTAATATAGATTGTAAATAGTTGAGGCCCCAGCACTGATGCCTGAGGCACCCCTTTAGTAAAAGTTTGCCAACCAGAAAATTACCCATTTTTCGCGACTCTCTGTTTTCTGTTAGTTAGCCAATCCTCTATCCATGCGAATATATTCTCCCAACCCTATGAGCTCTTATCTTGTGCAATAACCTTTTATGTGGCACTTTATCGAATGCCTTCTGGAAATCCAAATGCACAACATCGACTGGTTCCCCTTTATCCACCCTGCTCGTTACATGCTCAAAGAACTCCAGCAAATTTGTCAAACATGATTTCCGTTTCATAAAACCGTGCTGACTCTGATTGATTGCATTATGATTTTCGAAATGTCCTGTTACTACTGCCTTAATAAGGGATTCCAGCATTTTCCCAATGACAGATGTTAGGCTAACTGGTCTATAGTTTCCTACTTTCTATCTCCCTCCTTTCTTAAATAGGCGTATTACATTTGCAGTTTTGCAATCCACTGACCTCTGCAGAATGTAGGGAATTTTGGTAGATTACAACCAATGCATTCACTATCTCTGCAGCCACTTCTTTTAAGACCCTAGGATGCAGCCATTAGGTCTAGGGGACTTGTTCACCTTTAGTCCCATTAATTTGCTTAGTGCTTTTTCTTTAGTGATAGTGATTGTTTTACGTTCCCTGCCCCCCTCCACAATAGCACTTTGATTATCAATTATTGGGATGCTTTTAATGTCTTCTACCATGAAGACCAATACAAATTATTTGTTCAAAGTCTCTGTCATTTCCCTGTTTCCCATTATTAATTCCCCAGTCTCATCCTCGAAAGGACCAACATTTACAAGGCTTGACAGAGTAGGTGCAGGGAGGATGTTTCCCTTTGCTGGGGAGTCTAGAACCAGGGGTCACAATCTCAGAATAAGGGATCAGCCATTTAGGACTGAGATGAAGAGAGCTTTCTTCACTCAGAAGGTTGTGAATCTTTGGAATTCTCTACCCCAGAGGCCTGTAGATACTTAGTCAAGGCAGAGATTGATAGATTTTTGAATAATAAGGGAATCAAGCGATATGGTGATAGTGCAGGCAAGTGGAGTTGAGGTAGACAATCAGCCATGATCTTATTGAATAGTGGAGCAAGCTTAAGGGGCCACATGTCCTACTCCTGCTCCTATTTCTTATATTCTTATAGTTAAGAGGGTGCAAGACATTTGGAATAACATTTAGAAGATAATTTATTTTCAAAAGGCCCTCGATACGATACTGCATAGTAGACTCATGACTAAGGTCAGAACATGCAAAGTCAGGGGACAAGTAGCAGAATGGATAGCAAGCTGGCTACAAAACAGAAAACAGAGAGTAGGGATTAAAGGTTGGCAAAGGGTGGGAAGTGGCGTTCCACAAGGATTGGTGTTGGGACCATTTTTTTCCCTCACCATTTACAGAAATGAATTGAACATGGGAATCGGAAATGCAATTTCAAAATTTGCAGATGACACTAAATTTCAGGGTAGGGTTTAGTTAATACAGAGGAGGACTGTGACAAGATACAGGATGACATTGGCCCAGAATTTGCGGTCTTAATGACGGTGAACTGGCAGCATTTGCCGTCATTTTGCCCTTGAAACTGACCGAAACTTCAGGATTTGCACATGTGCAGCCAAATGCGGAAATCCTGAAGTGGTCTGTCATTCACTGCTCCTCCACATGTTGCAAGGTGCCACCACAGCCCCCGCGCCCCCCCCCCCCCCCGCCCCACTCTCCGCCAAACCTCCCTCCCTTCTGCCTAGAGCCGGCAATCAGTGCAATCTGTCAAATCAGTGAAACTGATGAGAACTTCTGCTCTTCCGCAGTAATACCGCTGTTAAATATCTCATTAAAAGTTAGACCTTTTTGGATTAGGTGTACCTGGGGTTTTTACAGCATATTGACTGCTAAACGAAGGTTATGGCCCTGAAAACTAACTTTAATTTTGTGGAGTGTCAAATTTATTCATTTTAATAAAAATTTAAATTTTTAAGAAACTTTTAAAACAATAACATTTTTTAAAATTTTGTTCATCTTTATTTCAGGTTTGCCTTTTCTCCAGGTGAGAGCCCTAATCTTTGCTTTGCTCTCTCTAACAATTTTTTAAAATAAAGTTAGAATCAAAGGAGCTTACCCGCATTTCTGGTTTGCTTCTGTGAGAATTCTGCATTTTGATTGGCTACTTAGACAGCTTGTTGACAGCACAGCAGCTCTTCGCTGAAAATCCCCATTAACTTGCATTGATTTCAATTATGCGTCGGAAAAGTCAAACTTCTCATCACATAGATCGTGAAATATATGTGGGAAGCTTGCAACTCGGCCAGCGGCGAATGCCTTTGCTTCGCCGCTGACTGCAAATTCCGAGTCAATGTAAGGGTTTGGTCCCGTGGGTCAGGTTCACCTCTACCTACTAAAGCCGTTCGAATCGCTCCCACTCCCTTAGGTTCTAGACTCTGGATTTATTTGGGGGATGTGATAAAGTGAAAAGGACAACTGGTTTGATGCAAAAGAACTTTGACTTTATTACAGACAAAAAAATACAATGTCAAACTTATAATCACTTTAATAAAGAACAATACATTACACATTCAAAGGGGGTTACAGTAACATTACACCTCCCACCTCCCAATACCTAATTCTAGCAAGATTAGACTCCAGGGCAGGCAGGGACTATGCTTACCAATCCTTTCTGGTCAGTTAGCGGTAGTTCGTGATTTAGGGGTTCGTTGAATTCTGTAGGCTCTGCTTGCCATACCCCGAATGTCGGAGAAGACTTCTTACTGCGCAATCTTCAGTTGGGTTGAGTCCGCTGATGCGGTAAGGCGCGTTTTGGATCTATGGGGTAAGTACCCGGTTTTCTTCATTAGAAATAGATTCAAAGTCTCTTTGGGTAATGTTTTCACCTGTTGGTAGTCAGGCCTTAGATTATAGAGTGGAAACTTTCGATTCTTCGTTTTTTTCCTGTTGGAGTTTTGTTTCGAGTTTGGTCGATCGCTGTGGTTTCTCGTTGGTACCACGTTGGCTGTAGTTGTTTGCTGCCGTGATGGTGATGTTCTTCCTTCCTTCAGGACTTCAGGACTTCGAGACTGGAGAAGTTAGTTTTCAACTGTCGCGTTGGTTTCTCTCCCTTCTTAATGACATCAGCGTGGTCTTGGTTGTATGGCAAAGTGTATCATACCCTCTGCTAAAACAGGGGCCCAGTTATACGGTTTGAGCTGTTCTAATCTTCGCGCCAAATCAGTCCAGGATTCTTTGTTTAAATTTGGCGGGCTTGACTTCTCTTTGTAGTATTTTGACGGGCTCGTTAAAAGTTAATATGTCTTGGGTGGGTTACATTTCTAAAGCTATTTCCTGATGGAAATATTAGCTTGGTAATCGCAATGTTCTTTTGTGCTTAGTTTTTCGCATACAGGCTGTAGTGGGCCCTTTGTTCTTATTCATGTCGAAGATGGCTTTTCTCAGTTTGGTTTGATGGCTGGCCATCTCTGAGTTATTGTTTCAATGTAAATGTCTCTTGTGGAGAAGGGTTTTCGAATATCCATTCCTCCAGACAAGTTAACTTAGTCTCAAAACCCAGACAGTTCCAATAATCAAGTGGGCTTCTTTAGTTCTTTAGGCCCGCCCACAGACTTGAATTTGTCTTTTAAAAGTCCAAAATTTGATTAAAGTTCGTAGTTTCTTCCATAAGCACTTTAGAATTTCAAACTTTCTGGTAGATAGTCCCAAATTAAATTTCCTTTCGAATGAGCCCAAACACTGGGGGTTTCTTGGTGAATTTTGCATCCCTTCAGTTCCCCCTGTTGACACTTGACATTCTTGAGTGTCAATCAAGGTAAGCAAAATTCCTGCTCCCAAGAGTCAACCTTCCCTGCATTTATACTAGCTAAACATTAATGTGCATCCCCCGTTGAAATGCAATGCAATTTACAGGCGAATACAATCACTACAGTTCAGTTACAGCATAGAGAGGGTATGGTGCTCCTCTTTTACTCGGTTTTCACAGTAAAATAACGGTATACAGTCAAACACAACTTTAAGTAAAGTAAAATAAAAGCACAAAGTCAAACACATTCTCAAGTGACATAAAGGTCCATAGTCAAACACGTTTTGAGTAATACTCTTACAACACCCCTCCCTGCGCGATTCCCAAGTTCGGCCAAGGAGCGTATAGCACCCTTTGGTGCCTGACCTGATGGCCTCTGCGTTTCACTCAGCAAGTGAGACACCATAAGTAAAGAATAATCGCGAGTTGACAGATAACTAAAGCGTGGGAAGCGATTCGCATCCAAACTGGGACTTCTATATTTCTGAAAAGATTCCACCAAGGCAGAATTGTGATCTCGAGAATCTTTTTCCCTATCTCAACTGTTTTCTGTTCAAGAGTGTAGAAGTGTTTTTGTGAGATAATTACAGCTTTTAACAGAGCGGCAAGATGTTTGGATAGAGGGGGAATTGCTTGGCCAAAATGTACAACATAATCCTGCAGGTTTGTAATGTTTTCCATCACTGAGGTGGATAGTGGAGGGTTCAGGAATGGGGACAATGCATTCCTGGGCCACTTGAATTGATGCCTCAGGTTTGAAGCAAAAACCGCTGTCACTTACTGGACACCAGAAGTGTCCCCTATGTATGTTCCCTGTGGAGGGACATGGTCTTGTGTCATTACCTCCATGGTACAGTTAATAGGCTGTGTGCCAGCAGCTTTAAACCCACACCGTGATTTTGAATGGGCACTCAAGTACTGGGGACAGTATTATGTGTGCACCCCGGCTCCGGCACCCGGAGAGGTCAGTACCCGTTACAGCGTGCTCCCACTTTATGACATAGGGTGGGACCGCTGCAAAACGAATTTGTGCACCTCCCTGAATAACTCCAATGTTCTCCATCCGGTATACCGGTGCGGGTCAGGCTGTCCCATCCATGACCAGCATCCTTAGTACGATTTCCATAACGGTGTGGTTAGATTTCACACAGTCTACTGGGACAGGATAGGCTTCAGAGGTTAGGCGGAGCTGGCACGGGCTTAGTGAATTGCTGTATGGGTGGAAGGCTGCGAGGTGCTTGTTCCTGATCCAGGAGGGGACTGAACCTTGTTTTAAATCCTCCAGGTTGTTGCGGCCCTCGTCCAACAACCATGCCCCATATAGTACACACACCTCGTTCTTGCAGCCTGGTCCGAAGCGTTTCAATCCTCCCGTATGAGTGCATTCACTGTCTGTGCATGTTTTTCCAGCTCAGCCACTATTTCTTTTAAATGGACAGTCATAGCCTGGTCCTCGTGTAGTTCTGAACCTACTATTGTATTCTCTTGTTTCAGGATTTTTCTCAATTGTTTTTTTAAACCGTTTATCTGTGTTTGTAGTGCTATGTCATCTAGGCTATTTATTACAGAGGATCCTGTATTGTAGGCAGTGAAAATGTCATTTATGATTCCCCTTCTAGGTCTCCCCGAGCCCATGGTGTCCCTAGCGTTTATGGTGTATAGGTCTGCTTTGTCTACATTTCTAAAGTCTAACTCATAACATTTCTTGAACATATCTCTAAGTAGGGCCTAGTATAGCAGCTCTGTTTCCTTCGGGCACCATGCAGGAAGGTGTACCTCGGTAAGGTTTAAAATTACTGAAGCTACTGCATAATGTACCCCCGGGATAACACCTTTTCGGTCGGTAACAATACTAATCGGTTCCCAGGTCCCTTGGTGGTGGTAGGACACCTTTCTCTTACTGTGCATATTGGCGGGGTTGTGGGAAGGGGTTTCTTGATGTGTGCTCTTAGTTCGGTGGAGTTAATTGGGAGTGGGGAGTGTGGAACCGCACACCCGTGTAGGCTAGAGTCCCACCCCATCCCTTCCCCTTCATCTTGCCATTGCCTGGTGAAGGTGATCGATATACCTGCAGGACAAATACTCTCTGATCCCCACATGCCAACGTAAATTCCTTGTTCGGATTCCCATCATTTGTCCCAACACACTTTTACTCCTCCCCATGTCCCCATGATGGTGCGGTAGGTATCATTACCAAGTCTTTCCCAGTCCGATTCCTGGTCCCATGCATCCTTGCTGAGTTTTCTGAGCCACCACCATCTTCCCAGGGGAATGTTTCCTTTGCAAGTTAAACATACATATTTTCCAACCGTGTCACTGACTCAGGCAGTGATTATCCGTATCCGGGGGCATGGAACTGAGGTCTCCCCATAGGTAATACCTTCCTGGCTGGAGTAGCGGGTAGAATTAGATCCCAGCCACCCTGGTCATCTTCCCTCGTGGGCGTAAACTGCGAGTTCTTCCACACCTGGGGTGCCACCCCCGGCGGTTACAATCGGTGCTCTTTCTCCTGAACACCCGTAAATGAGGGATTCTTCCACGTCTCCTCGGTCACCGCTGCTCATCCCTATCAGGGCGAGCAGGAGCAGAACCCTTTCCATACTGTTCTCCTTCCTGTAGGGGCATATAAAACAGATTGTCTAGCCCTGAGAAGACCGAGTTCCAAATTAGGCTCTCTTCCTTTCAGACATAGTATAGTCTTTAATCGACTGGCCGTCTTATTCAGTTCCTTGTGGACTGATGTCTGCTTCTAACTTTTATCTCACAGCCATTTTGCTTGTTATCTCACCGGTGCTTCCCTTAATAGTTATACTGGTAGATTCTTCTTATTCCCAGGTATTACCCAGCCTGTGCCTCTTTTAATAGCTGCACAGGTAGATTCTTTTCCTTAACCCAGTAACTAATATGTATATACTTATCATTACACAGATAATCTTACACTATTCTAAATTACTCACTGAACATTCTTAAATTCATACTGATATATATGTATATCTGCCACCTGTCTCCGGGTGGCCAGGTTAATTCCTGCCTTCTTTCTTTCTTCTTTTGCCTCCGGGTCTCCAGCAGGGCCGGTAGAAGGTCAGCTTGCTCCGCCGGCCCCAGAGTGTCCTGACCGGACGTGGGTTTGAATCCCATACTATCGGGGGAATGTCCTCTCCGGTGCTGCAGCACACCGCTCCTTTGGGGGTGGCTGCCTAGTTTGTTTCTTCCCCTGGGGGCTCTGCCTGTTTCATTTCTTCCCCTGGGGGTTCTGCCTAGTCAAGGGCTACGGGCTGGGGACTCTCACTTGGTGGCTGGTCCACCGCTATCTCTTCTGGGGGTCCCTCGTTGCCCGAGGCTACCGGCTGGGTGTCCCTGCTCGCGAACTGGTCTCTGACCTTAGGTATCCTTTTGCAGCTGGTCCCTTTCCCGGGCTGAATCATTCAAATTGGAGCGCTGGTGATCACGGAGTCTTTGGCCATGGTGTGCGGGGAGTCCTTCTTAAGGCTCTGGCTACTGGGGGTGCGTCTGAGTCCCAAATGACTGGGGGGGACAGCTCCTCCAGTAACACAGTCCACCGCCTCTCTAGGTGCAGTCTGTGGGTCTGCCACATCCTCGGTGGGATTTCCACAGTCGGGGGCTGTTGGCTGGGAGTCCCTGTCTTTAGTGCGGTTTACAGTTTTTGGCGGTCCCATACGTTTTGCTGCTGCCCCTGGGTTGAAAAGTTTGCACTGATTTATGTGGAACCATTTTGTTCGGCGGGGCAATTTTATGGCATAGACCATGGGGTTTGCCTTGTCGACGATGTGGTACGGTCCCATGTACAGTGCCTCAAAGACCCCTACTCTAGTGTAGTTCCTTACCATGACCTGGTCCCCTATCTCCCATTTGTGATCCTTGCGGGGTTCTAGATGCTGTTTTCCCATGTTGTTAGCAGCCTGCCAGTGAATCTGTTTAAGGTGTTCAAACAGATTCCTGACAAAGCTGTCCCAGTTCACTTCCTTAAGCTGACCTTCCATGAGTACCGGGGCTAACACACGGGTGGGGGTTCGCATGGCTCTGCCGGTCATGAGCTCGTATGGGGACTACCCCGTGCTCTTTGACTGGCTGGCCCAGATCCCCATGAGGACCAGTGGTAGGACCTCTACCCACCCCTTGGGTGAGTCCCCTTTCTTTGATAGTGCGGTTTAAACGCTCCACAGACCCAGATGACTGCGGGTTGTGGGCGACATGCCATTTCCCTTTGATGCCGAGCACCTTAAGTGTCTCCTGCATCACCTGCCTGGTGAAGTGATTCCCTTGGTAGGACTCCACGTATTGTGGTAGTCCCCATTGGGAGAACACTTCTCTGACCAGGATCCTGGCTGTTCCCAGGGCAGTGGCTGTTCGGCATGGGAAGGCTTCCACCCATTTGGTGAATACGTCCACCAATACTAGGCAGTACTTGTAGCTTCCCTGGGCATTGGGTAGGGGCCCGATGTAATCAATTTGGATCAACTGCCAGGGTCCCTCTACCCTCCTGATATGTCCCATAGACACCTTTCTTTTCTGGGGGTTGGGGTTGTTGTCCGCGCACACCAGATAGCTAGCACGGAACTCGCGGACTCTTCCTTGAGTCCTGGCCACCACCCTGCCTGTTCCACTTGTTGCCAAGTGGTCTCAGGTCCGGGTTGTCCTGCTCCTGGACACTTGTGGGCCAGCTGGAGGAATTCTCTCCAGCGTTGTTGCGGTACTACTGTTGTGGAAAAATATTTCCGAGACTGTATAATATATATAAAGAGAGGTTTATTAAATCGGAGACAAAGCTTTGGGAGAAGTGTTAAAGACCCCTGTCTTTGAACCATCTTCTCAAATTGGTATCTGCAGTGAAGTCCTTTTATCTTACAAATTACGTCACTTTACAACACATGCTTTAGCACTACAAAGCTTTGACTTATCGAAGGCTAAGCTTTTGATATATAACCCATCCTGCATTGTGACAGGGCAGTATAAACAAGTGCAGGCTTTTGACACCGGTATAAACAAACATACACAGCACTTAACTCTCCAGTGTTCATTATCTCACTTTCCTATCTTCGTCATTCACTCAAGGTCAGCATATCTTAAAATCTAACTGTTTTTTTTATATAATGCATTAAATTGTCCCTTACAAAATTCATTAAAGGAGAAAATAAAACAAATGTTTGGTCCCGTATACTAGTCCAGTATATGTCCAAAAATCCGCTCCAACAATATTCCCCCTTTTGGTCTTGGAGGATGTTTACGAAATCCAGATGACCACAATGATAGTAGCATATATTCATCCTTTGGGGTATGTTACTTCCCTGATGTTCCGTATGTCCACCTTGCCTGTAGCTCTAGGCTACCTTTCAAAGATAGTGATCGGTGTCAACTTCGTCTGTTTCTTCATCCATGGTGTCTTCAGGTACTTCCATCAGGTGTGCTTCTTCTTCGGCGATTACACTGGCTACTGGCATCAGTCGAACCATCATAACTTTACAGCAGATATTAAAACATCCGATAATCAGACAGCAAGTAATTATTATTACAACCAGAATAATTACTCCATGCATAAGATAGGACCCCCAGGATCCCCCTAACAGCCAGTCAAACCAGCCAGATCCTCCTGCTGTCGTGAATAACTTCTTTACCTCCCTTCTTATGTGATCAGCGAGGTTGGTTATGTTTTCTGAATTATCGGGAATGTAAGTGCAACATTCAGCTCTAATTAAGGCACATGTGCGTATGGCTACCATTTCAGCCATTATGCCCTCCATTGCTTCAGCAGTGTTGTTAATTATCTGTTCCAGCACCCTCTCTTGATTACATAATTCATCCATGGTACGTCCTATCCCGAATGGGAGCATCATGACCCCAAATAGCCTCTCTACCGGGGTAAGATCTCGTCTTAGTCGACCTGGTGTCTATACTTCTGCTAAAGTACGTATCCATCTGACAAAAAGCGACCACATATCCCAAATAACAGGACCCGCTCCAGTTCTGAGGCAACCAGGGGTAGGCCTTATGCCCACACACAAAATAAGTGCCATTGTATGCTGTTAGATTCGATCCCAATCTCTCTCTCAGCCCCCGTCGCCACCTAATCTTAGGGTCCCAGTCCTGGCTACATGTCTGATTCTTCAAACCCTCAATTTCAAAGAACCCCTGGTTTGTTGTTTCGCTGGCTATTATGTTTCACCTGGTGAGGTTAAAGTATCCTGCTACAAAACCTGTTTCCTCACCGGTCAGGTTTCTAGTGAAACAAATGTCAGCGGTGGGCCTTCCAACTCCTGAGGTGTTGGTCAAAACCAGGAACGGGGGTCGTACCGACCTATTGTATTCCGGCTGGTACCATCCATCAATGCATCCAAAAGGTAACCCCCCGATCTCCACGTTTCTTTATCCCCACTCTGGTTCCAAGTATCATTTACTTCCCCTGTACCGTTTTGTCGCATTACCCACTCTGCTACTTGCGAAATGTTAAGGGAGATTGACCTCAAAGGGATGCCTCCTTTGCTATGTATGGGAATGTGCGAACATACCCAGCAACTGGAAAAGTTCTCATTTTTCGCATAAACATACGACATGTACAAAAAGGTATTTACATGTAACTCTCGTTTCGGTCTAGCTAGCAGGCCGGACCTAACACGAACTATGACAATCGCACTGATCGCAATATATAGTTTCATCTTATTACTCTATAATTAACAAATAGTAAAAGGCAAAATGGCCGTATGGCTTGCTTGAAGAATCTCTCGTTGTCAATCTGTAAATAGACAAACAACAACAACTAATACGTGTGCTAAACGGCTGGTTCAAAAACCTTAAGCTGGGTCCAATGCTTCCATTGTCCGTTCCCTTTAACATCGATGCAGGCACAAGTGTCCCTGCTGATTATAATCTCATACGGTCCTTTTTGGGGCAAACCCCGGTTTTCCCGGGAGGACCCTTACCATAACGCGACTTCCCGCCAACGGGACTTCAGGGAGCTTTGTAAGCTCCGCTTCCGCGTCTCTTTCTTCCTGATTGTCCCTAACTAATTTACGCATCTCTTTTAATTGAGTACTTAGTTCCAAAACATTTTGTCTTTTAATGGGCCTACATCGGCCTCCCCTATTATGATGTTCTCTGGTAATTGCATCGTCCTTCCTGTCATTAGTTCATAAGGAGTTAATCCGGTTGTCCGGTTTGTCGTGGCTCTTAACTTCATCAATATAATGGGTAATACTTCTGTCCACGTTTTTCCTGACATTTGCATGGCCTTTGCCAGGGCGTTCTTAAGGGTACGGTTCATGCGCTCTACCATTCCAGAACTCTGCGGGTGGTAGGGGATGTGGAATTTTTGTTTTATGCCCATCAGCTGGCATATTGTTTTTACAATTTTTCCGGTGAAGTGGGTGCCTTGGTCGGAATCTATTTGAAGAGGCACTCCCCATCGGGGAATCACCTGCTTGGTCAATATCCTTGCCACTGTTGAGGCAGTGCAATCACGTGTGGGGAAAGCTTCCACCCACCGGGTAAATTGATCTATAATCACCAGGCAATATCTTTTTCCATGGGATGGGGGCAAAGGACCTGTGAAATCAATTTGTACGTGTTCCCATGGCCCCCGTGGACGGGGCTGGTGTCCCATTTTAATTTTAATGGGCCTGCCTGAATTATATTGTGCGCATGTAACGCATCGATGGCAATATTTAGCAATATCTCTCCCCATCCCCTTCCACCACCAATCTCTCCCAAGACTCCCGGTCATGGCCTCTCATCCTGAATGAGACAGGCCATGATGCAATTCCAATAAGGTATTCTGTATGCATTCAGGCGCCATTACCTTGTCGTTTCGTCTCCAAACGTTATCCTTCCCTTGCGTTGCGCCCTGCTTTGTCCACATACCTATTTCCTCCTCAGAAGTGTCCTGGTGTAGTTTCTCAATACTTATCTGTTCGTCTCAGACCCCAGCGGCACTGACTTAATTTTAATAATTTAAAATCATTATCAATGGAGAGTGTTTTTTTACCTCTTCAAATTATTTTTTTTCAATTTAGTAAGTTATGTCTTTATCCATCGCAAATACCCCTTCTTCTTCATGCTGTCATATAATTGTGTACTACCCCGAATGCATATCTACTGTCCGTATAGATATTAACAATCATATTTTCCGATAATTCCAGTGCCCGGGTGAGAGCTTCCAGTTCTGCCACTTGAGCTGACGACCCCCCATTAATTCGCCCTGATTCAACTGTCTCTAGATCCTGGTTAACTACGGCCCATCCGGTACGAGGTAGTCCCTCTACGTATTTTCGTGAGCCGTCCACAAACAAGGTTTGTTATGCGGTTTGAAGGGGGGCGTCTTTTATTCTGTCCTCTTCCATATCTTCACATACCTCTTCGCAAAAGTGGGGTTCCCCCTCACCTATCATACCTTCTGCGGGGTTGTTTCCTACATCCCTAATTATGGTTACGGCTTTGTTAGGTGGTAAGAGGACTGCTTCCCACTTTGCCCGTCTCATATTAGATACGGTTCTCAGTTTTCCTGTGTTTAACATTTCTACCAATGTGTGTTTAGTGTGGAGAATGATGTTTTCAGTCATCACCACAGGCTCGCTTAATTTTACTGCCCAAGCTGCGCAATCTAGCGCGGCTATACATCTGGATAACCCAGTCACCACCGGGCTTTCGGTGGTAGAGTAATAGGCTAGAGGTCTCCATTTATCAGGGATAAAGTTCCGGCTGTAATTAAAGAAGCCCAGTACCTTCCTCACCCCCCTTACCGTTACTGTCTAGGCATGTCCTTGACAGCCTTTTTCCTATCCGAGGGCATTTCTTTCAGCCCCATGAGAGGCAGTACCCTAGGTACAGGACCTGGGATTTCCCTATCTGGGCCTTTTTGGGGAGTTAGTGGTGTTAACTGTTTCTTTTAAGATACCCTTTTCCACTAGCCCTTTTACTATTTCTACAACCGCTGTTCTAGCTTCAGGTTTTATAGGGTATTGTGGCAAGTCCCCCTTTTCTGCCCTCCTCCTGTTCCCGTGGCAGAGACCTTTTCCTGCTTTATCTTTTTCTTTTCTAAACTGCTAAAGCTTACTGTTTTAGCTTTTTTCAAAAGTCCCTTTTACACCTTCACAGATAGCTCACCACTCGCCCAGGAGTTTGACCTGATCCCTGAAGTATTTCTAAATTTAAAACTCTTTTTTTTACTGAGCTAGAAGCTTTCGTGTCAAGGTTTTACACAAAGGAAAATGGGAGCGTTTTAAAAGGCATTCTTTATCTCATTCCTAGACTAAATTTATGTCTTTCAACCCAATTGCATGTTTTCTTTCAACAAGTAAGTGAGCGTGTCAAATTCTTTTTTTTTTACTACCGGGACCATGTATTTTTATCTTTTACTCAACAAACCTATCCTTTGTGCATTTCCTAGCTCATTAACTTATCATCCGAATATATCCACACCTTCGTTTCTAACTTAAAATGTAATACCATAAGGTTCACAGTTTCTTAAACTTCCCACATACAGGACAACACTACGAAGGGTTAAAAAAAAACATTTCACTCTGTTTGGAAAGAGTGGGTGGAGCTAAAACAGGCAGGCAACTCCACACCTTCTTAAAACAGGCTTTCATTCATTCCACAGTCAAAATCACTCGAGTACTCTCTTCATTCAAAATAGACACTCACAAAGTCTCTCTTCATTCAACAAAGCTTATGTCTGGATCCATATGTCACTTAAGATAGTCACTATCAGCTTTTTTATGGCATTACGTAATTACGCAAGTTACAATTAATGATAGGAATTAATTAATGACCCGGGCAGCCCGCGTTTTACATTCCCTTCCTTACCTTCCATGTTCGCCAGTCTCGGACGTTTCCCTTTGTTTCTGTAATACTCACGGCCACGACTACTCTGTGGAGACCCTTTGTCTTCGCAACAAAGCTAGCGTGTTTCCTTACCACCGGAGTTTTCGGCTCTAGGTTGGATCGATCAGTTCCCTTCTGCACCGACCTTATTTACTAAAGGGACAACTCAAACTGGTTAGTCAGCCTCTTCCCGCTATCTCTTTACTCGTATCTTATACACTATCCCGTTGTGCCCGTACACCTCTCTTTTCAGTCTCTAACACCAGATTCCAGATACTGTCTTAAGTGATCACGTCTGATCAGACAGTATCCTGTTGTGACGCCATTTTGTTGTGGAAAAGTATTTCCGAGACTGTATAATATATATAAAGAGAGGTTTATTAAATCGGAGACAAAGCTTTGGGAGAAGTGTTAAAGACCCCTGTCTTGGAACCATCTTCTCAAATCTGCAGTGAAGTCCTTTTATCTTACAAATTACATCACTTTACAACACATGCTTTAGCACTACAAAGCTTTGACTTATCGAAAGCTAAGCTTTTGATATATAACCCATCCTGCATTGTGACAGGGCAGTATAAACAAGTGCAGGCTTTTGACACCGGTATAAACAAACATACACAGCACTTAACTCTCCAGTGTTCATTATCTCACTTTCCTATCTTCATCATTAACTCATACCTTAAAGTCTAACTGGTTTTTTTATATAATGCATTAAATTGTCCCTTACAAAATTCATTAAAGGAGAAAATAAAACAAATGTTTGGTCCCGTATACTAGTCCAGTATATGTCCAAAAATCCGCTCCAACACTACCCATTGCTCCCCCTGAACAGCATGCCTTCTCTAATGGCAATTGCAGCGGTGCCGTATGGGCCGTCAATCCTCTCCCCTTTAGCTAGCGTGTTCAGGCAGTTTTGAGGACGGGTTCTTGGGTCTGGACTGTTTTTAGGTCCAGAGGCAAAGCTATCCCTGCCTTCCCTGCCGTCCCCATCCTGCCCCTGACTGCTGCGATGGGTCCTGGGTTGTACGGATCCCAGAGCTTGCCCGTGCGGGCCCCCTGCTTGGCCAACATGTCAGCCTGCTGGTTTCCCTCGCTACGGGGTTCGGTGATGGAATGTGCCTTCACCTTATGTATATAGATATTCCCTTCCTTCCCTACGGCTTTCATGATCTTTTCCAGTAGGGGCTTAATGGCCAGGGGTCTCCCGTCTGCGGATGTGTACCCACGACGGGACCAGATAGCCAGGTACTCCGTACACGAATTGCATGTGAACATACTGTCCGAGCAAATCATGTATGGGGTAGGGAATTCTTCGGGGTGTGTGACTACATACACCACCGCAGACAGTTCAGCGTGCTGGGCGCTCATAGTACTGGGGAGTTTAATCGCCAGGGCAATGCCTGCCTTGGGGTCATAAATTCCGCAGCCTGTGAGTCGTTCACCCGCGGATATTGTGCTTGTACCGTCCACGTCGATCTCTCGGCCTGTGGGATGTAACCCAGCCCGAACACCTATGTTAATTTCCCATACCCCTTCTATGGAACACCGGTGGGCTTTCCCTGGATAAATCATGTTGGCTGTGAGTCTTGGCTCGCAGAGACCCTTTACCCTTAGGTCCATTTGAGAGAGGAGCAAGGTCCAACGAGCAATGCGGACACTACACACTGTCCCGTCCTTGATTCTCCCGTCCAGAAACATTTGGGTGGCCGTATAGTGGGTAAGGAGTGTGATAGGGGACCCCCTGTGAAAATCAGTGATCTTTTCACAGCCCAGTGAATGGCTAGGAGGTGCCGCTCACAGTTGGAGTGTCCCTTCTCCACGTCCGTGAGTATCCTGGAGGAGTAGACCACTGGTCTCAGCCGGCCGTGCCGCTCTTGGAGCAGTACTGCACTCAGGCTGCCCCCACTGACTGCTACCTTCAGGAAAAACTCTTTACCCCCATCGATAGTCCCTAGAGCTGGCGCAGTCTGCAGGTCTTTCTTGAGTTGGATAAATGCTGCCTCGCAACCTTTGTCCCATTCCCACTCCACTCCCTTGTGTAGGAGTTGGAGCAGACGGGCTGCAGCGGCTGCATAATCCTCAATGAAATCTCTGCAGTACCTGGTTAGCCCTAGAAAAGATCTTACTCCTGTCACTGAGTTGGGGGCTGGTAACTTCTGCACTGCTTCCCTTCTAGCTTTGTCAATGGCTCTTTCCCCAGCGCGCACAGCCAGTCCCAGGAATTTTACTTCCTTAAGGCCGATCTGTGCCTTCTTGGGGTTTACTTTAAATCCCTCTCCTTTCAGCAGCTCCAGCAGTTCAGCCAGCAGTGGGCCATGCTCCTCCCCCTCATCGGTGAACAGGAGCAGGTCATCCACATTCTGTGCGAGCTGCTGGGGTCTGCTGAAGCTCTTTAAACAGTTGGCCATGCACTGATGGAAAATACTGGGGCTGTTGTGGAAGCCGTGAGGGAGACAGTTCCAAGTGTATTGCTGTCCTTTAAAGGTAAAAGCAAACTTGTACTGATCTTCCCTTCTTAAAGGTATGGCCCAGAACCCGTTGGAAATATCTAGCACTGTGAAGGTGGTCACGGAGGCTGGGATACTTCCAATGAGGTCGGCGACAGCAGCAATGGTGGGTGCACAGGCGGGGATGTTATGGTTGAGTACTCGATCGTCCACCGTGGCTCTCCAGGAGTTGTCCAGTTTCTTAACTGGCCACAATGAAGAGCTCACATGGGTAGCTGTTGGTCTCAATACCCCCTGTTTAACCAGAGAACCCAAGGCTGTTTCCATGTCTGCCTCCGCCTCCCTGGGGAAGTTGTACTGTTTCTATGGTCGGGTCATGGGGTCCCCATCTATGCTAACCTCGACCCCGTTTATTCTTCCACAGTTGTGTTTGTGAGTGGCAAAAGCTGCAAGGTTTTTCCTCACATATTCTTGGTATTCTATCGGAGTGTTACTGATCAGTAATTCAAGGTCGTAACCCTCCTTTGGCTTCATGGTGTACACTGTCCCTTTTCCCTGTTTTCCTAGGATAACCATCACCTCACTCTCCTTTCCTGTACAGACTGACCCCCAAAGACAGTGGTTTCTTAAATCCACTAGGATCCTGTGGCCTAGGATGAAGTCAGCCCCCAGGATCCCTCTCCCTTCCTGCTCCCATTTCACAAGTGCACTTAGTGTGGAGCGTACCTAAATGAATAGAGAGCGGAACGGAGAATGAGCCAGTCTGTTCAGTGCCTGTGAAACCCACCAAGCTGTAGGGGTCCCCGTTAGACAGAGGTGAGGCGGCGGGGTTAGCGGCATAGACAAGGGTGCTTGAGACACCGGTGTCCAGCAGGTAAGTCCCTTTCACCTTTTCCACTTCCATCTGAACGGTCGGTCTCCCCCACGCATCATACCCGAGGGCACACAGGTGGCCAGGCTGTGCCTGTCCTAGTCACGGTTTTGGTTGGGATGGGGCAGATGGGATTTCGGTACCAGTGGCGATGGCTACCCTCCCAGGGCCATCTAACATGGTTCGGAGTGCGGTTAGAAAGGTATCGAATGAGTGGGGAGGGACTGGCTTATCTGTCTCGGCTCTTTTGGCCGGGGCTGGGAAACTCTTTCCGGCGCTTCTCTTCCAAGGATTTCTACAATCCTTTCTCCAGTGCCCACTTTTTCCTCATCCGAAGCAGGTACGTTTTGTATCGGAGGAGTTGCCCCCCTCGTGGCACCATTCCCTCTTATCTTGGCTAGGTCGTATTTCGTGGACCCTTCCCTTTTGTGAGAACTCTTCCGTCCCTCTGCCATTCCTGTAAGCTAGGGTCAGTTGCCTAAGCACTCCCTGTTCGGTGGCTTGGGGATCTCTTGGGTCGAACCAGGCCTCAGCCTTGGTTCTTATTCGGGGTAAACTGTTAGCTACTAGGCTTCAGAGCCAGTGTGCTAAATCGTCCGGGCTTAAGTTTTCTTGGTCGATGTCCCTACTACAGGCGTTCTGGTACACAGGCCACAGTTGGTCTGCGAACGCCTGTGGGGTTTCCCCTGCGAGCTGCACCGTTTTCTCTACTCTGGCGAAGGGACTCCCGTCATTGCAGTCCATGGCTTCTCAAATGTCTTTCTGGATGGCGGCAAGTGTTCTCCGTCCCCTTTTGCTCTCAGTAGAGAGGGACTGGTACAGTTTGCTATCCAGGGATAGGAGGAGCACCTTTGCCATTTCTGCATCATCGCACCCATTAATATCCCCTGCCTGTTCCACCTGTGAACCGAGGGGTCTCCCTTTGGAGTTAGCTTTCCCAGGTGGCTTATCATAGCCCTAAGCTGTTGGGGAGTGTGGGGGACCACAAACTGACTTTCCAGGGGCTCTGGACCCCCGGCAATGGTGGGTGGGTCAAACTTCTGTTGCCGGACCGGGCACATTGGCCCTGGTTCTGGTTCTCCCTGTTCTGGCTCGCCTACCCCTCCTCCCTGCTGCCAGACTGGGCTGAAACTCGGTGCCACAGGTGGTGGTGGTTCGCTATCCCTGTCTGCCTCACAGCTCATTCGCCTCTCCTGCTGCTGCACCGTTGTAGTCACCGGTGCCACAGGTGGTGGCTGAATAGTTTCTTCTTTCTCTTCCAGGCTTACTTGGGGCATACCCGGGCTTATTAGGCATACCATTTGACTTGGACAGAGCAAGGTTTAGACTTTTAATTTGTTGTTGACAGTGACCGTGGTCTCCCGATTCAAACCCATTAGTGCTAGCTACTTTATACGATGCCTGCACATCTTTTAATTTTTCCTGGAGCTCTTTTACTTGTAGGGTGAGGCGAGTGCTTTCCTCCCTCAGTGACTTTTTTATTATTTTTGGCCTCGGTAACCTGACATTGAAAATAGTCCTGACTGTTTTTAAACCTTTCCATTATCTGGGTCCTTTCCTGTTTTAGCTTACGGAGTTCTCCCCATAACCTTTCTTCTGCCATAGCCCTTTCTTGATAGTTCTCCGTGCATTCCCATAACTCTACTTGTAGTGTCTCATTGGTTTTATCTAGGAGCTGGACCTGTCGCTGTAGACAGACCAGCCAAATTGCCTTCTCTACTGCTTCTTTGTGATCCTTGCTTGCTGTCCACTGGGCTGCAGCTTCAGCTGGACGTTCAGCGCGCATTAGACCAAGCACTCATTCTTTAGTGACATTCACTTTCTTATACACATAGGAGGAAATCCTCTCTTCCATCTTGGTTCTTTGCCCCAAACCAGCACTCTCCGCATCACACCCCTTGTACCAGAGTCCTGCCACGGTTGCCATTTTGTAAGGGGGTGGTCCCGGGGGTCAGGTTCACCTCTGACCTAGTTGAGCGGTTCGAATCACCCCCACTCCTTGGGTTCTAGACTCTGGATTTATTTGGGGGATGTGATAAAGTGCAAAGGACAACTGGTTTGATGCAAAAGACAATGTTAAACTTATAATCACTCTAATAAAGAACAATACATTACACATTCAAAGGGGGTTACAGTAAAAATTACACTTCCCACCTCCCAATAACTAATTCTAGCTAGGTTAGACTCCAGGGCAGGCAGGGACTATGCTTACTAATCCTTTCTGGTCTGTTAGCAGTAGTTCGCGATTTCGGGGTTCGTCGAATTCTGTAGGCTCTGCTTGCCATACCCGAACGTCGGAGAAGACTTCTTACTGCACAATATTCAGTTGGGTTGAGTCCGCTGATGCGGTAAGGCGTGTTTTGGATCTATGGGGTAAGTACCCGGTTTTCTTCATTAGAAATAGATTCAAAGTTTCTTTAGGTAATGTTTTCACCTGTTGGTAGTCAG
The DNA here is from genome assembly GCF_044704955.1 of Pristiophorus japonicus. NCBI lineage: Eukaryota > Metazoa > Chordata > Chondrichthyes > Pristiophoridae > Pristiophorus > Pristiophorus japonicus. Next base: position 148,849,054 of record NC_091990.1, read on the forward strand.
GCCTTAGATTGTAGAGTGGAAACTTTTGATTCTTCGTTTTTTTTTCTGTTGGAGTTTTGTTTCGAGTTTGGTCGATCGCGGTGGTTTCTCGTTGGTACCACGTTGGCTGTGGTCAGTTGCTGTCCTTCCTTCAGGACTTCAGGACTTCGAGGCTGGAGAAGTTAGTTTTCAACTGTCACGTTGGTTTCTCTCCCTTCTTGATGACATCAGCGTGGTCTTGGTTGTATGGCAAAGTGTGTCATACCCTCTGCTAAAACAGGGGGCCAGTTATACGGTTTGAGCTGTTCTAATCTTCGCACCAGATCAGTCCAGGATTCTATGTTTAAATTTGGTGGGCTTGACTTCTCTTTGTAATATTTTGGCAGGCTCGTTAAAAGTTAATATGTCTTGTGTGGGTTGCATTTCTAAATCTATTTCCTGATGGAAATATTAGCTTGGTAATCGCAATCTTCTTTTGTGCTTAGTTTTTTGCATACAGGCTGCAGTGGGCCCTTTGTTCTTATTCATGTCGAAGATGGCTTTTCTCAGTTTGGTTTGATGGCTGGCCATCTCTGAGTTATTGTTTTAATGTAAATGTTTCTTGTGGAGAAGGGTTTTCGAATGTCCACTCCTCCAGACAAGTTAACTTAGTCCCAGACAATAATCAAGTGGGCTTCTTTAGTTCTTTAGGCCCGCCCACAGACTTGAATTTGTCTTGTAAAAGTCCAAAATTCGATTAAAGTTCATAGTTTCTTCCATAAGCACTTTAGGATTTCAAACTTTCTGGAAGATAGTCCCAAATTAAATTTCCTTTCGAATGAGCCTAAACACTGGGAGGTTCTTGGTGAATTTTGCACCCTTCACCAATTAATAAACTTTCAGAATGGGCATGTAATTGGCAAATGAACTTCAATATCGACAAGTGTGAGGTAGTAAATTTTGATAGAAAAAATAAGGATGTCACGTACTTCTTGGAAAATAAATGTCTAAATGCAGTAGAGGAGCAGAGGGAATTGGGTACAGATAAAATAAATCACTAAAAGTAGTGACGTAGGATAATAAGGTTGTTAATAAGGCCAGAAAGAAGAACTGGGATTCATTTCTAGAGGGATATAATTGAAAAGAAGAGAAGTTATGTTAAACTCATATGGAACTTTGGTTAGACTAAACTTGGGGCTAGAACCTCCACTTTTTCTGTCTGCTTAACAGCCACTTCATACTCATTTTACCGCTGAAATGACGTATAACACCCAGATATCGCCCATTTTGGCACAAAATGGAAACTGATGGGCTTTTTTAGGAGACTTATCGGCGAGCGTTATTTTTCCAATGGGCTTAACGCCGAGAAAAAATATTACTGCCTGCCCATTTTCTTTTGGGCGAAATCAGCAGGATGGGCGAATTCAACACCCATAATATCGCCCAGCGTTACTTTCTGCACGGAATTAACGCCGAGATTCAATATTAGCACCCGCGACTGTTTTTTGTCATAAGGAACATTGTTACCCAAACTAGCGGCCATGGAGATCGCCCATCGGCAATTTCACCACCTCGCACACATATCGCCCACAATATCGCACGCTCAGAAAACCGCCCACAAAAAGTGGAACTAACTGGGACGAATCACAGCATTATGGACACCATGTTGTAGATCATGTTATATATGTAAACTTGTATTTACTCTGTACAGCCACCAGAGGGCTCATCCCCTGGAGTCCCAAGGGATCCCATAATCGCTTGGGAGCACAGGTATTTAAGTAGGTCTCACAGGTTGGAGAGGCACTTTGGAGACCTGCAATAAAAGACTAAGGTTACACTTTACTTTGAGCACACAGTGTTCAGTCTGACTTTTTCTCCATACATAACAACTGGCGACGACATACAGATAAGCGAACCCAAAAATGCAGAGAACGGTGGGCATCCTGGAGAAATTCTTGGAGGGAGATGATTGGGAAACTTTTGTGGAGCGACTCGACCAATACTTCGTGGCCAACGAGCTAGATGGGGAAGAGAATGCTGCCAAATGAAGGGCGATCCTCAACACCATTTGCGGGGCACCAACGTATGGCCTCATGAAGAATCTGCTCACTCCAGCGAAACCCACAGAGAAATCATACGATGATTTCTGCACACTGGTCCGAGAGCATTTGAACCCGAAGGAAAGAGTTCTGATGGCTGTCGTTCTGATACCGGTTCTATACCTACAAAAGGTCTGAAGGCCAGGAAGTGGCGAGTTATGTCGCCAAGCTTAGACACCTTGCAGGACATTGCGAATTTGAAAGACATTTGGAGCACATGCTCAGAGACTTTTTCATGCTTGGCATTGGCCACGAAACTGTACTTCGCAAACTTTTGACTGTAGAGACCCCAACCTTGAGTAAGGCCATAGCGATAGCCCAGGCATTCATTGCCACCAGTGACAATACGAAGCAAATCTCTCAGCACACAAGTGCTGCTACAAGTACTGTGAACAAAGTGATGTTGTTTTCGAATCACAACGTACAGCGCAGGTCACACATGCCTGCAGCTGCACATCCGCAGATTTCTCAAGTCCACCATCAAGGGTGATGAATGCAAGGCCATTAACACCTTGTTTGTGCTGCGGGGGTGATCATCATTTCCATTCATGCCGATTCAAAGCATATGTTTGCAAGGTCTGTGGAACAATGGGACACCTCCAACAAATGTGTAGGTGAGCTGCTAATTGTGTTAAACCTGCAAACCACCATGTTGCAAAGGAGGACAGATCCACGGAGGATTACAATGAACCAGAGCCTCAGACCGAGGAGGCAGAGGTACATGGGGTGCAAACATTCACAACGAATTGTCCCCCGATAATGCTGAATGCTGAACTAAATGGACTCCCGGTGTCAACGGAACTGGACACGGGCGCGAGCCAGTCCATCATGAGCAAAAAGACTTTCAGAAGACTGTGGTGCAACAAGGCCTCAAGGCCAGTCTTAACTCCAATTCACACGAAACTAAGAACTTACATGAAAGAACTGATTCCCGTAATTGGCAGTGCTACTGTAAAGGTCTCCTACGATGGAGCAGTGCACAGGCTACTACTCTGGGTGGTACCAGGTGATAGTCCCATGCTGCTCAGCAGGAGCTGGCTGGGAAAGATACGCTGGAACTGGGACGACGTCCGAGCGCTATCACCCGCTGATGACACTTCATGTACCCATATCTTAAACAAGTTCCCTTCGCTGTTCGAACCAGGCATTGGGAAATTCCAAGGAGCAAAAGTGAAGATCCACATAATTCCGGGGCACGATCCATCCATCACAAGGCGAGAGCAGTACCGTAAATGATGAGAAAAAGGGTAGAGATCGAGCTAGACCGGCTGCAACGAGAGGGCATCATTTCACTGATCGAGTTCAATGAGTGGGCCAGCCTGATTGTTTCTGTCCTCAAGGGAGACGGCACCGTCAGAATCTGTGGCAATTACAAAGTAACTATCAATCGTTTCTCTCTGCAGGACCAATATCCAGTACCAAAGGCCGATGACCTCTTTGCAATGCTAGCAGGAGGAAAGACGTTCACGAAGCTGGATCTGACTTCAGCCTATATGACGCAGGAACTGGAGGAATCATCGAAGGGCCTCACCTGCATCAACACACGCAAAGGTCTTTTTATTTATAACAGATGCCCATTTAGAATTCGATCAGTGGCGGCGATATTCCAGAGAAACATGGAAAGCTTACTGAAGTCGGTTCCACACACCATGGTCTTCCAGAACGACATCTTGGTCACAGGTTGGAAAACAGCCGAGCATCTGCAGAACCTGGAGGAAGTTCTTAGTCGATTCAACTGCATGGGGCTCAGGTTAAGATGCTCGAAATGTGTTTTCCTGGCGCCTGAAGTGGAGTTCTTGGGAAGGAGGATTGCAGCGCATGGCATCAGGCCCATCAACGCAAAGAGGGAGGCAATCGAGAACGCATCAAGGCCACAGATCGTGACAGAGCTGCGGTCGTTTTTGGGACTCCTGAACTATTTTGATAACTTCTTACCGGGTCTCAGCACACTGTTAGAACCACTGCATGTCTTACTACAAAAAGGGGACGAATGGGTTTGGGGCAAAAGCCAAGAAAATGCCTTTGTAAAAGCGAGAAAATTGTTATGCTCAAACAAATTGCTTGTGTTGTATGATCCATGTTAGCGTTTGGTACTAGCATGTGATGCTTCATCATATGGCTTCGGGTGTGTATTGCAACAAGCTAATGATTTCGGGAAACTGCAACCGGTTGCTTATGCATCCAGGAATCTGTCTAAGGCTGAGAGAGCCTACAGCATGATTGAGAAAGAAGCGTTAGTGTTTGTCTATGGGGTAAAGCCTGTTTGGGCTAAAATTCGAATTGGAAACTGACCATAAGCCACTCATATCCCTGTTTTCCGGAGTAAAGGGATAAATACAAACGCATCGGCCCGCATCCAGAGATGGGCGCTCACGTTGTCCTCATACAACTACGCCATCCGCCACAGGCCAGGCACAGAAAACTGCGTTGATGCTCTCAGTAGGCTGCCATTGCCCACCACGGGGGTGGAAATGGCGCAGCCCGCAGATTTAGCCATGGTTATGGAAGCCTTTGAGAATGAGCAATCACCTGTCACTGCCCGGCAGATCAAAACCTGGACGAGCCAGGACCCCTTATTATCCCTAGTCAAAAGCTGTGTGCTTCTCGGGAGCTGGTCCAGTGTCCCAGTGGAAATGTAGGAAGAGAGAAAGCGGTTCCAGTGGCGCAAAGATGAAATGTCTATACAGGCAGACTGCCTTCTGTGGGGCAATCGTGTAATGGTTCCCAAGAAGGGCAGAGACATCTTCATCAATGACCTCCATAGTACCCACCCTGGCATCGTAATGATGAAAGCGATAACCAGATCCCACGTGTGGTGGCCCGGTATCGATACGGAGTTAGAGTCCTGCGTTCACAGATGTAATATATGCTCGCAGTTAATCAATGTACCCAGGGAGGTGCCACTAAGTTTATGGTTTTGGCCCTCCAAACCGTCGTCTAGGGTACATGTCGACTATGGAGGCCCGTTCTTGGGTAAAATGTTCCTTGTGGTTGTAGATGCGTACTCCAAGTGGATTGAATGTGAGATAATGTCGGCTAGCATGTCCGCTGCCACTACTGAAAGCCTACAGGCCATGTTTGTCACTCACGGCTTACCCGATGTCATGGTGAGCGACAACGGGCCATGCTTTACTAGTGCCGAGTTCAAAGAATTCATGACCCGCAACGGGATCAAACATGTCACATCTGCCCCGTTTAAACCAGCGTCCAACGGTCAGGCAGAAAGAGCAGTGTAAACTTTCAAGCAGGGCTTGAAATGGGTAACTGAAGGCTCGCTGCAGACTCGCCTATCCCGAGTCCTGCTTAGCTACCGCACGAGACCCCACTCGCTCACTGGGATCCCATCTGCTGAACTTCTCATGAAAAGAGTACTTAAGACAAGGCTCTCGTTAGTTCACCCTGATCTACATGAACAGGTAGAGAGCAGGCAGCTTCAACAAAGTACATACCATGATAGCGCAAATGTGTCACGCGACATTGAAATCAATGATCCTGTATTTGTATTGAATTATGGACAAGGTCCCAAGTGGCTTCCCGGCACTGTCATGGCCAAAGAGGGGAGCAGGGTGTTTCGGGTCAAACTTTCAAATGGACTCATTCGCCGGAAACACTTGGACCAAATCAAACTCAGATTCATGGACTATCCTGAGCAACCCACCTTGGACCCTCCCTTTTTTGATCCCCCAACATACACACCAGTGGCAACCGGCACCACGGTTGACCACGAAACAGAACCCATCATCCACAGCAGCCCAGCAGGACCCAACACACCAGGCAGCCCAGCAAGGCCAGCTGCACAGTAGCCCAGCGAGGGCCCAACAAATGATTCAACAACACCAGCTTTCACACTGAGATGATCAACCAGGGCAAGAAGGGCCCCAGATTGACTCACATTGTAAATAGTTACACTATTGACTTTGGGGGGGGGAGTGTTGTTATATATGTAGACTTGTATTTACTCTGTACAGCCACCAGAGGGCTCATCCCCTGGAGTCCCAAGGGATCCCATAATCCCTTGGGAGCACAGGTATTTAAGGAGGCTTCACAGGTTGGAGAGGCACTCTGGAGACCTGCAATAAAAGACTACGGTCACACTTTACTTTGAGCTCACAGTGTTCAGCCTGACTCTTTCTCCATACATAACAGATCACATGCCGCGTCCTTTAAAAGGCTGCTGTGTTTCAACCTCGGCGGAGTTTGGATGTACTCTGCAGCTCGTTGGACTTGATGTGAACATCTCTAAAAACATCTTGACCACACTGTGACTGATTTGAATTGAAGAGGTGTGCTCGTCTGGACATTCCTTGTTTGTGTGCAATCGGTGGCAAACAGAGCTACTGCAATGGGGCCTGTCCTTTCTCATCCTCTCTTGGTGACCAAATACATACAGCAGACTCGACATCGCCAAAGGAACGCTGCACTGCATTATGTGCCCAATGTACGAAGGGACTGACAGATGAGGAGGACCAGACGTTACACCCCCTGCAAGTAAAAGGAGAAGCATTCTTACCTCGACTTGCCCGACACCATCTGCCTTCGCAGACTGCGCTTCCACAAAGCGGATATCACTGAGGTATGCCAGCTGATAAGGGAAGACCTGCAGCATGCCAGCGCCACCAGAACTGCACTGTCGTCGAGGTCAAAGTCACCGCGGCACTGTCGTTCTACACCTCGGGTTCTTTTCAGGCCACAGCTGGCGACATTTGCGGACTTTCTCAGCATGCCACACATTGCTGCCTTAGACAGATCACTGAAGCCCTGTATGCATGCAGGAGGGACTTGATCAGCTTCTCTATGATCAGGGAGGCACAGAGTGAGAGGGCTCTCGGTTTTTCCAGAATTGCAAACTTCCCCAAAGTGCAGGGAGCAATAGATTGTGCTCACATCGCGATGCGGGCACCTTTTCAGAATGCTGAGGTTTTCAGGAACCGCAAGGGATTCCACTCCCTGAATATCCAGCTGGTTGTCAACTACTAGCAAATTATATTGGCAGTGAATGCTCAATTTCTGGGCAGCATCCATGATGCACACATCCTGTGTGAGAGCACTGTATCTTGTTTAACAATGAGCCACAAGGTCAATGTTGGCTGCTTGGGGACAAAGGATATGGCCTCGCCACCTGGCTGATGATCCTCCTGCATGACACCCACACCGAGGCCGAGAGGCGATACAACGAGAGCCACAGAGCAACTCGCAATATCGTGGAGAAAACCATTGGAGTGCTGAAGCAGAGCTTCAGATGCCTGGACCACTCAGGAGGTGAGCTCCAATACCACCCTGAGCAGGTAGCTCAATTCATGGTGGTCTGCTCCATGCTACACAACTTGATTATCAGGAGGGGACAAGAATTGCCTGATGAGTCTGACAGTCCACCTCACCAGAGAGAGGAAGAGGAGGACGAGGAGGCGGACGATGACATCGGGCCAGACAATCAGGCTGATGCTGAAGCCATGCCCCCGCCCCACTGTAGACCGCATGAAAGGGTCCATGGTGGCATGATAGCTGCAAGAGCCTTACATCAGGAGCTCCTCAATGATCGCTTTGCCTGAAAGAACGTTGGTGTTATTTCCAAGGCTGACACACTGCTGGGTGTGCAGGTCATACATCAATGGTGGGCATCACCTTGGTGACAGTTAAAGTTTGCGTTGATTGAAGTAAAGTGTGATTATACCCTTTGAAGTTAAGGAATCACCAGCGTGTAATGGTGCAGCTATCTGAGCGAATGTGCTGCAAGGTTTTGTTAAATAAAAAACATTTAAACTGAACATTAGTCTGAAACCATCAGTGTTTCTGTACAAAGCAACCCTTCACCCCCACCCCTGCCTGCCCCTTCTCCTCTCCACCTCTACCCTTTCCCCTTATCCTCGTGACTCCAAGCCGCCTGGCCGAACTGCACCTCAGGTGATGCTTCATTGGGGGGTGGGGCGCGGGGGGGGGGGGAACGGCTGAAGCACTGCTTGGAGGGATATGGGAGAGGACGGTCCCGAGGTGGGAGCCATGTACAAGATGTTGCTGCTGGCTCTCATATGTGATTGGCAATGGGGGTGCATCACCTTGGGGTGCAGTGCGGCGATCCGGGACCACTGGTATCCCTCTGCCACCAGTGTTCCTGGCTACCAGCTCCAGGGTCTCCTCCATCTCTTCCATTTTACATATTACTTTTGAACAAAAACTCGGTGCCAACTATGTTCTTGGTGCGTAGTGGGCTTTTTGCTGCTGGTGAATCTCCGTCGGCTTCCCACAACAGTCAGACAAGCACACACTACAGCCACACACGTTTCAGTGCCTCGGAGCTTCCTCTCTCTCTCTGTCTCCTCTTCTGCGCATGTCATGGTGACCCTTGACCTCCTGACTCGCTGGAACCGAGCGTTGCCATGCCATTGCTAAGGATGGCCACACTTTACGGCAGAAGTTCAGAAAAATTTAACACTACCGCCCATTTGATATCGCTCGTGGTAACGCCCATTTTCAAAAATGTAAACTAGGTGTTTTGAGAAAGGGCGAGATACCGGTGATCTGAAAACCCTTTTTTGCCACCCATGCTGGAAATAACTTCCATTTTTGGATGATAAGCACAAATGTGGGGGTTCTACCCCATAGTTTCCATATTCTTAAAAAAATGTTAGAGGCACTGGAGAGGGTGCAAAAAAGATTTACTAGGATAATACCAGAACTGAGAGGTTATATCTATCAGGAAAGATTTAACAGGCTGAGAGATGACCTGATAGTGGTCTTTAAGATTATGAAATGGGTTTAATTAAGGTCGACATGGAGAAGAACTTTCACGTGTGGGGAGCCCAAACTAAAGGGCCATAAATATAAGATGCTCACTAATAAATCTAATAAGGAATTCAGGAGAAACTTCTTCACCCAGAGAGTGGAATTCTCTACTACAAGGAGTAGTTGAGGCAACTAGCATAGATGCATTTAATGGGAATCTAGATAAACACATGAGGGAGAAAGGAATAGAAGGAGATGTTGATGTGGTTAGATGAAAGGGTGGGGGGATGATGCTCATGTGGAGCATAACCACAGCATGGACCTGTTGGATTGAATGGCCAGTTTCTGTATTGTAAATACTATGGGCTCAATTTTCCCCAGTGATTTGCGCTGTTTTTTTTGAGTAGGCTGCTCTTTTTGGCCTAAGTTGAAAAACCAGTTTCCTCAATCAATTTGCACCAGTGTAAGTCAGTTAGTTACGACTTTTTAGGTCAGTTTTTTTTCAGCCAAAGGGGGCGTAACCAGCCACCTACACCAATTCTGGCCATTTAGGGAAGTTTGGCCAGCTGTGAGTTACTCCAGTTCTGCTTAGGCCAGCGAATGTGGCCTCTGCTGAAAAACCTTCATTAGAGTTAAGGAAATCGGCGCAGGTAAGGAAATCGGCGCAGTAGCTGCCCGGACACACTAAAAGAATTGAAAAGCACATAGCAACAACTTACCTCCAATCCCGCCTGAAGGCTGTCTAGTCCCATTCTCAGTCCCCAGTTCACACACATAGGAAGGCTGTCCGGTCCCATTCTCCGTCCCCGGTTCGGGAGGGGTTGGAGGTAAGTTGCTGCTATGTGATTTTCAATTTTAATGTGTTGGGAGCTGGCTATATGCTTCAGCTTGCATTGTGTCCCTGGTTACCATGGCAGCCTGATCATTTTGGCGCAGATCAAGGCTCCACCACCAAAACTAAAGGTCGGATTACGCCACGCCAAAATAAACAAATCCAACGGGGAAACTTAGAATCTTTTCTTTTGGCGTACTTAGGCCCCAAAAAATCGAGCGTAACTCTTCAAGTACGCCAAAAAAAATGCTTTGAGGAAAACTGAGCCCTATGTAACTATGTAAACGACTATAAAGACTGAAATCTGTATACCTGCAAAAATAATTATGATTGGAAAATCCAGTAAACTTCTTAGTAAAAGTTTAGCCAACCTCTATGATTATCTGTTAAATAATGGTCCTAAGAGCACATGAAAGAGCTGTTGGCTTTACGGACGAAGTTAGTCGAGTTCAATTTTCATGTGCATAAGATGAAAAAAGAATTTCCAGAGGACCGAGTCAGTTGAGTTGCTGGGAAGGCTATGGAAGAAAAATTCTGAATCCAAGTTCTAAGTTACAAAAGTATAAACCTATGCCTGTCTATACCAAATCCAGAACGATCTCTTATTTATGAGTGTAAAAGCAAGAGTTATTCTGGCAATACCAATAAAAATAGAATGTTCAAACACAATTTCACACCTCTTTCTGGTCCACTGCATTTATTCTGAATTTGTCTGGGTAGGGGTGGGGAAGAGATTGTCTATCCCAGTTACAATGACAAAAAAGGAAAAGACAAACGGACATGTTCAGCGTACTTAAATTATAACTGGGTTACTATTAGCATACTGTTACAATTCAATTTTTATTCATTAATACAAAGTGTATATGACTGGAATTTAGGGAGGTCTATCTATTAGGAATATAAACACTAGTTCAAAAGTATACAAAAGGCAAATCAAGGGTGTACAAGTAACAGATATGTATGAAAATCTTTGATCTTAGTACTTTTTGCACCTGGTTCATCAATGGTTTCACTAGCCTTTTAATATCAGCAGGTTGGAAATTTTACAATGGCTTACCGCCCGGTTTCTGGGCAGTATTGGCCATTGTGGGCGATAACCAAGTGAGCGTAAAATTCCTTACCTGATGGTTTTGAAGTCCCACTCGGGAGCGGACTGCCAGTGTGCACCATCCACAGATCACTCTGGCGGGATTTTTGGCTGAGCCTGTAGTAAGTATACCCATTTAAAAAAAAACACCCTCGAGGAGCTGGGCAGTAGGTAAGCAGGTCTGCAAGAAAAAGGTAAGTGATTGTTTTTTTACTAATTATTTTCAAAATCTGTTGGGGTGATTTAATTTAAGTGTCTTGGAATGTTTTTGGGATGTTTTTAGTGAGGTTTCTAAAAAAATTATTTTAATTATTTTTTTGGTGTTAGGCCCAACCCGCAGCCTTGGGGTAAATTTTTTTGATTTTTAAATTTTTTGCCCATTTTCTTTAGGCACCACCCAATCTACCCTAAATTGCCCTTTTCTGCCCAGATTGGGGGTGCAAAGCCCATGTTTCTCGCTGGGTGGATTTAAAAACATTTTTCGGGAAGTTTGCGCTGGCGATAATCATCCCAGCCTTAGTGGTTTTTTGGGCGGCAATCGGGCACTTGTGGAATTTGGGAAAATTCTAGCCCAAAAAACATATTTATGAAAAATCTAATTCTGAGTATTGCACTGTGTTTCATGTATTCAGTAACAGATTCTGTTAGCGTTAGTGTTTTCTCAGAAGAATCACTCAACACTCAGAGTCGGTTCCAACGCCGTCGCGGCCTTTATTAACGCTTAGCGGGGAGGAAGTCTCAGGACTGTATCCAGGCTTCTCTCCACAGAACAAAAGGTTACATGGACTTTTATATGTTTCACAACAGTTGCAACAGTTTACTACAGTTACACAGCCCATCACGGCTGGACACAAGCCAATCACAATGATTATAGATTACATGTAGGTTCTTTTAACCCAATAGAATTCCCCTGGTGCCTCAGGAACCATATGTTCGGTTATTATCAGCTCGGGCTGATTGATGACTTTGTTACAGGAGATAGGTTCTCTCCCTATCTCTTTCTTCTTGGAGAAATAATTGGTTTATGCCCTTGTTTACAGGAGATGGGTTCCCTCCTTATCTCTTTCTTCCTGGGGAATTAATTGGTTTATGACCTTGTTTACAGGAGATGGGTTCTCTCCTTATTATTCTTATCCTGCATCCAAGGCATTCCTATAGTGGGCCTCACAGGATTATTGCTCGGTCATTGAACAGACAATAGTTCACAGCTTGACTACCTGATTTCCCATCATGCCGGCAGCCATTTTATGTGTGGCCACTTTAAACTTATATGCGTTTAGATATATCTAGCAGGTGCCTAATGCCTAGTGTTCTGGTATATTCTAAAGGTGCCTACCTCCTACAACAGATTCTATACCCTGCATAAGCATCTCTGATACAGCATCATCTCTGATATTAATTACATCACTTATGGTTTACTCTTGTATATTTAGAATATTTTAAAAACCTCTCTAACATGTGCCTTATAGGTGGTGAATAATATGGAATAAACAGTTTGAATATATAGCACTCTTCATCCCAAACTGTCAGTAATAGCAAACAATATTCTATGGATACCTGCAATTTCAGACCTCCCTTCACCAAGGAGCTACTCTTCTAACGTTAGTACAGTAGACACCTCAAGTCGCTGAAGAAATACCACCAACGATGTCTCCGCAAGATCCTACAAATCCCCTGAGAGGACAGATGCACCAACATTAACGTCCTCGACCAGGCCAACATCCCCAGCACTGAAGCACTGACCACACTTGATGAGCTCCGCTGGGCAGGCGACATCATTCGCATGCCAAACACGAGACTCCCAAAGCAAGCGCTCTACTTGGAACTCCTTCATGGCAAATGAGCCAAAGGTGGGCAGAGGAAATGTTATAAGGACACCCTCAAAGCCTCCCTAATAAAGTGCAACATCCCCACCGACACCTGGGAGTCCCTGGCCAAAGACCGCCAGGGATGAAGTGCATCCAGGAGGGCACTGAGCACCTCGAGTCTCATCGGCGAGATCATGCAGAAATCAAGCGCAGGCAGCGGAAAGAGCGTGCGGCAAACCTGTCCCACCCACCCTTTCCCTCAACGACTATATGTCCCACCTGTGACAGGGACTGTGGTTCTCGTATTGGACTGTTCAGCCACCTAAGGACTCATTTTTAAGAGTGGAAGCAAGTCTTCCTCAATTCCGAGGGACTGCCTATGATGATGAGTTATGGACATGTCAGGGAATGGCTCCATAAGAAAACTGAGAAAATAAACATCCAGGACCAGTATAAATACTGATTGGAGAAAGCCAAGAAAAGTCATTACCCATTAGGTATGCAGCAATAATCCATGTGAGGGGAGATTTACATGGGCTAGTCTCCATGGGGTTAAACAGATCATTTAAATGAAGGCAATCTCTTAGCAGGGATCTTTGCGTAATATTTACATGATCAAATAGATTGGGGAGTGCTTTACGATGAGTGCTACCCTATGCTCTCCTTCATTAATATAACACCTTTTAATTTGTTCTTCAAAACATTTTTATTGCACAGATCTAAAGCACTATTTCATCTACAAATTGAAAGGAATATTTTATTGTTTTGATTTACATTTTCACCACATTTCTGACTTTCATATGTTCCAATTTTGACACAGCCTCATTCAGCTTGCTGCTTGAGCAAACAAATCATGGAATTTTCCACAATTTTTGACACCAACTTTAAGCTCAGCCAACAGAAGGCCTGCTTGATGTGGTCCAAGGCAGCTTATGTGTTTTTCCTCCCATTGCAGTCAAACAGTGCTGCCACAAGGCATCCTGCTTTAGCAACCTAGGCAAGAATTTACAAAAAACATTTCATGTGGTGCCAGTGGATTTGACAGGTAGTGAAGTAAACTGATTGAGTGGTTTCAGCAAAAAGCAACTGATAGAATTTTACTGCCATTAATCTAAATGATCAAAATGGACTAGATCTTGTATTAGTTAGAAAGGTTCACTAGCAGACATTCTTACTGTTCAATAAAACATCTTATTGACAAAATCTTCAAAGGCTGATATGAACAATTTAAATTTCTGATTAACACTGGGTAAAAAGCTTCATTTTCTTCAATTTTATTTTAAAAATTGACACATTATAGTTTGGCACTTTACAGTACCAAAGATTCTTAACTTTGAGCAAACACAACTACATGTGGAAAAATACTTCGATCTTTTATACAAATCCAGGCCATTAAATTACCTGGATTTGTATAAACGATCGGTTTTTAATATTATTTTATGTGGCTAATTGAAGGGTTTTCCACCAGCTTCTTTTTGCAATCTTTATGCAGGGGAACTGCTGTTATCTGATTAACTTATACAATGGATTTGGCACAGGTAAAGCCAGGCTATTCTATCCTGTTCTTTATACCATTCATGGACAAATGAAACATAACACAGTACTTGTTTGTTTGTAGCATTCGTGTGAAATGTACTTTTTCATACCTGTTATGAGTCCAGATTTTCATGCTATTTGCTTGCTCACTTTCCAGGCTAACTAATTACACTTGAAGGGAATGGTCAAATGTTTTTTGTCCAATTGGATGGCAGCTGTTATCTATCTGAATGGATACAGATGCTGATAGGTACTCAGACTTTGGAGAAGATGCATCAGTATGATTAGAGAAGGCTCTGAAAGGCAGGCTATTGGACCATGGCTGAATAATAGTGTATTAGGGTACACATATCTAGAGAATCTTTACAATATTGCTGTGACATTTTTTTTAAATTCTCATTCATGCGATGTGGGCATCGCTGGTATTGTCAGCATTTATTGCCCATCCCTAATTGCCCTCGAGAAGAAGGTGGTGAGCCATTACAGTCCATGTGGTGAAGGTACTCCCACAGTGCTGTTAGGGAGGGAGTTCCAGGATTTTGACCCAGCGACGATGACAGCTGCAAGTGGTTTCCCTTAGGTGTTTTTGATGTACCCCCACATTACAATAGTTCTAGACCTGGGAGTGATTACTGTACTGAACAGATGAATGAGTCACAGACAACTACCTTGGTCTCAACCATCAATGCTTTATTAAAACTACCTCAACACAGCAAAACTACAAGTAAACACAGTGATGATGTAGTATAATCTTATACCCTGGTGTGTCTAAACTGTCCCTATCACAAAGTCATCATCATAGGCAGTCCCTCGGAGTTGAGGAAGACTTGCTTCCACTCTTAACATGAGTTCTTAGGTAGCTGTACAGTCCAATATGAGGCGACCGGGCCATCATCCCTTCAGCAGTGGGCCTACACTCCTCCAGCAGTGATTGGGCCTCTCCTCGATGATGGCTGGACCTCTCCTTCCCCACAGGTGACCTTTCACGAAGTACCCAACATCTAAACCCTCTGCTCGGATCCACAGTGTATCCCCGAATCTGTACTGACTGGCTGGGCGTACACCTATGGTCCTCACAGCAAAACCTCCCCACTAAAACCCTTCTAAGGCTTGGTTGGGAGAACACATGGCACTTCCTCACACAGTGGCGGTGATCTTAAAAATGCTTGGGCAGGGATGATGCTCACCGATTCGTTGGCTTACTCGCTGCTTCTTCTGGTGAAAACGTGTCTCTTCTAGTTCCATACTGTCTATGGTTTCTTCTCTCTGCCCCAGACGGAGTGCTCGGTCCTTGTAGAGATGAAGCAAGTGAGAGCAAAGAGAGAGAGCTATGGTCATGCGGCCACTTTTATATCCAAAGTCTGTTTGCCTTTTCTGGCCAAATAAAGTTTTTCCTTGTTTCGCAGATCCTGTTTGTTTGCTTCTTCTGGCCCAATAAAGTTTTCCTCGTTTCAATGCTTCTGTCTGAGTGGCCCATGTGTATTCCAGTGATAGCTGGTGGTGGGGTTTTGCTTCCAACCTGTCTGGGGCTTAATGTTTTTTTATTGTTCTGGTTTCCCACCTCTCGGGGTTATGGCTTGATCACTGACCAGTTCACATTGCTTAACAATGGACCCTCCATCTTTGCCCTTTACCTGTGATGAGTTGCCTTCTCCTGGCCATTGTAACTTCCCAGAGCACCCCCGCCCATCAGATGTGGATTTCGAGTGCAACATGGAAAAGTACCTGAGCCCCTCCCACAACAGGCTGCCAGCTTTTATTCTGCAGTGAGAAATATTAAAACGCAATGTCCAGATATACAACAATCCTTGGGGAGCCGATGCTTACACAGCAATAAACTTCCAAGTTAGGATTGTGTGCAGCTTGGAGAGAAACGCAGAGGTGGTGGTGTTCCCATGAGCCTGCTGCCCTTGTCCTGGTCCTTCTAGGTGGTAGAGGTCGCGGGTTTGGGAGGTGCTGCCGAAGAAGCTTTGGTGAATTGTTGCAGTGCATCTCGTAGATGGTACACACTGTAGCCACGGTATGCCAGTGATGGAGGGAGTGATTGTTTAAGGTGTTGGATGGGGTGCCAATCGAGTGGGCTGCTTTGTCCTGGATGGTGTCGAGCTTCTTGAGTGTTGTTGGAGCTGCATTCATCCAGGCAAGTGGAGAGTATTCCAGCGCACTCCTGACCTGTGCCTAGTAGATTGTGGAAAGGCTTTGGGGAGTCAGGAGGTTAGACACTCGCCGCATAATACCCAGCCTCTGACCTGCTCTTGTTGCCACAGTATTTATGTGGCTGGTCCAGTTAAGTTTCTGGTAAATGGTGACGCCCAGGATGTTAATGGTGGGGGATTCGACGATGGTAATGAGTTCCACAGCGAACACATCTGCAGTAAGTGTCTGCAGCTCGAGGAACTTCGGCTCCATGTTGATGAGCTGGAGTCCGAGCTGCAGACACTGCAACACATCAGGGAGGGGGAAGCTGGACGCTGTGTTCCAGGAGGCAGTCACACCCCTTAAATTAATTAATTCAAATTTGGTCTGTGATCAGGGACAGGAGGGTGTGACTATGAGGGAGGCAGGTAAGGGGACCCAGGAGGTTGTGTTAGAGGAGCCTCAGCCCTTACTCTTGTCCAACAGGTTAGAGGCTCTTACTCCCTGTGTGGACAAGAGCAGAGACTGCAGGGAGGATGAGCAAACAGTCCACAGCACCGTGGTACAGGGGTCCATTCAAGTGGGGGGAATAAAAAGAAACGTTGTAATGGTAGGGGACAGTATCATTAGGGGGATAGATACGGTTCTTTGCATCCGAGAGCATGAGTTTCGAAGGCTGTGATGCCTGCCCGGTACCAAGATTAAGGACATCTCCTCTGGGCTGGAGAGAAACTTGGAGAGGGAAGGGGAAGATCCAGTTGTTATGGTCCACGTAAGTACCAATGACAGATAGAACAAAGAAAGAGGTTCTGCTGAGGGAGTATGACAAGTTAGGGGCTAAATTAAAAAGCAGACCCAAAAAGGTAATAATCTTTGGATTGCTACCTGAGCCACAAGCAAATTTGCATAGGGTAAATAAGATCAGAGACATGAACCCATGGCTCAAAGACAGGTGTGGGAGTAATGGGTTTCAATTCCTGGAACACTGGCACCAGTACTGGGGTAAGAGGGAGCTGTTCCGTTGGGATGGGTTCCACTTAAATCATGCTGGAACTAGAGTGCTGGTGAATCGAATAACTAGTGCTGTAGAAAGGGCTTTAAACTAAATAATGGGGTCGGTTGGGGGTGGGGGGGGAGGGGGAGGGTTCAGGTGAGCAAAAATGTAAAAAGTCAAAGAGAAAGGAGAAGGCAATAGAGCAGGGTAGCAATGGGGGAATTGATAACCAGAGTGTGACAGGAAGGGACAGAATGTATAAACATAAGACGGTATCAGAAAGTGGGGTCAAAGAGGGAAAAATGGTAAAAAGACAAAATTAAACATTCTTTATCTGAATGCACACAGCATTTGTAACAAGATAAATGAGTTGACGGCACAAATAGATATAAATTGGTATGATTTGATAGCCATTACAGAGATATGGTTGCAAGGTGACCAGGGCTGGGAACTGAATATTCAGGGGTACTTGACAATTCGGAAGGATAGACAGAAGGGAAAAGGAGGTGGGGTACCTCTGTTAATAAAGGATGAGATAAGTGTAGCAGTGAGAAATGATATTGGCTCAGAAGATCAAGATGTTGAATCAGTTTGGGTGGAGATAAGAATTAATAAGGGGAAAAAGTCATTGGTGGGCATAGTCTATAGGCCCCCTAATAGCTACACTGTTGGACGGAGTATAAATCAAGAGATAATGGAGGCTTGTAAGAAAGGT
Source organism: Pristiophorus japonicus (assembly GCF_044704955.1). NCBI lineage: Eukaryota > Metazoa > Chordata > Chondrichthyes > Pristiophoridae > Pristiophorus > Pristiophorus japonicus. The sequence continues at coordinate 148,866,939 of NC_091990.1, forward strand.
ACAGCAATAATCATGGGCAATTTTAATTTTCATATTGATTGGACACATTAAATTGGCCAAGGTAGCCTTGAGGAAGAGTTCATAGAGTGTATCCGGGATGGTTTCCGTGAACAGTATGTTGCGGAACCAATCAGGGAGCAGGCTATCCTGGATCTGGTACAGTGTAATGAGACAGGATTAATAAATGATCTCATAGTGAAGGATCCTCTAAGAAAGAGTGATCATAGCATGGTTGAATTTCAATTTCAATTGGAGAGTGAGAAAGTTGGATCTCAAACCAGTGTCCTGATCTAAAATAAAGGTGATTATAAAGGTATGAAGGCAGAGTTGGCTAAAATGAACTGGACAAATAGATTAAGGTGTAATACGGTAGATAAGCAGTGGCAGACATTTAAGGAGATATTTCATAACTCTCAGCAAAGATATATTCCAGTGAAAAGGAAAGACTTTTAAGAGAAGGGAATACCATCTGTGGCTAACTAAGAAGTAAAGGATGGTATCAAACAATGGCATACAAAGTGGCCAAGATTAGTGATAGGCCAGAGGATTGGGAAATTTTTAAAAATCAGTAAAGAATGACTAAAAAAATAATAAAGAGAGGGAAGATAGATTATGAGAGTGAAGTAGCAAGAAATATAAAACAGATAGTAAGTGTTTCCATAGGTATATAAAAAGGAAGAGAGGAGTTAAAGTAAACATTGGTCCCTTAGAGGATGAGACTGGGGAATTAATAATGGAGAACAGGGAGATGGCAGAGACTTTGAACAAATATTTTGTTTTGGTCTTCATGGTAGAAGGCACTAAAAACATTCCAATAATGGATAACCAAGGGGCTATAGGGAGGGAGGAACTTAAAACAATCACTATCACTAAAGAAAAAGTACTCAGTAAAATAATGAGACTAAAGGTGGACAAGTCCCCTGGACCTGATGGCTTGCATCCTAGGTTCTTAAAAGAAGTGGCTGCAGAAATAGTGGATGCATTGGTTGTAATCCACCAAAGTTCCCTAGATTCTGGACAGGTCCCAGTGGATTGGAAAACCGCGAATGTAACACCCCTATTTAAAAAAGAAGGCAGACAGAAAGCAGGAAACTATAGACCAGTTAGCCTACGATCTGTCATTGGGAAAATGCTGGAGTACATTATTAAGGAAGCAATAGCAGGACATTTGGAAAAGCATAATACCTGTACAGTCAAGCAGAGTCAACATGGTTTTTATGAAAGGGAAATCATGTTTGACACATTTTTTGGAGTTCTTTGAGGATGTAATGAGCAGGGTGGATAAAGGGGAACCAATGGATGTGGTGTATTTGGATTTCCAGAAGGTATTCGATAAGGTACTACATAAAAGCTTTCTGCACAATATAAAAGCTCACAGGGTTGGGGGTAATATAGTAGCATGGATAGAGGACTGGCTAACTAACAGAAAACAGATAGTCGAGATAAATTGGTCATTTTCTGATTGGCAAATGGTAACTAGTGGGGTGCCACAGGGATTGGTGCTGGGGCCTCAACTATTTACAATCTATATTAATGACTTGGATGAAGGAACAGAGTGTAATGTAGCCAAGTTTGATGATAATAGATGGGAAAGCAAATAGCGAGGATGGCACAAATAATCTGCAATGGGATATAGACAGGCTAAGTGAGTGGGCAAACATTTGGCAGCTGGAGTATAATGTGGGAAAGTGTGAGATTATCCACTTTGGCAGGAAAAATAAAAAAGCAAATTATTATTTAAATGGAGAGAAATTACAAAATGCTGCAGTACAGAGGGACCTGGGGTTCTTGTGCATGAAACACAAAAAGTTAGCATGCAGGGAAAGCAAGTAATCAGGAAGGCAAATGGAATGTTGGCCTTTATTGCAAGGGGGATAGAGTATAAAAGCAGAGAAGTCTTGCTACAACTGTACAGGGTATTGGTGAGGCCACACCTAGAGTACTGCGTACAGTTTTGGTCTCCTTATTTAAGGAGGGATATACTTGCATTGGAGGCAGTTCCGACAAGGTTCACTAGGTTGATTCCCGAGACGAGGGGATTGACTTATGAAGGAAGGTTAAGGTTGGGCCTATACTCATTGGAGTTAGAAGAATGAGAGGTGATCTTATTGAGACATAAGATAATGAGGCAGCTCGACAAGGTAGATGCAGAGTAGATGTTTCCACTTGTGGGGGAATCTAGAACTAGGGGCATAGTTTAGGAATAAGGGGTCGCCTATTTAGAACTGAGATGAGGAGGAATTTCTTCTCAGAGGGTTGTAAATCTGTGGAATTCTCTGCCCCAGAGAGCTGTGCAGGCTGGGTCATTGAATATATTTACGTGAAGATAGACAGATTTTTGAAAGATAATGGAGTTATGGGGAGCGGGCAGGGAAGTGGAGCTGAGCGCAAGATCAGATCAGCCATGATCTTATAGAATGGCAGAGCAGGCTCGAGGGGCCGAATGGCCTACTCCTGCTCCTATTTCCTATGTTCCACTACTGAATGTCAAGGAGTGGTGGTTAGACTCTCACTTGTTGGAGATAGTCATTGTCTGGCACTTGTGTGGTGCGAATGTTACTTGCCATTTATCAGCCCAAACCTGAATGTCGTCCAGGCCTTGCATGCAGGCATGGACTGCTCCATTACTTTCTCCTTTGATGTTGCTACCAATTCTTGATGTTGGTCTATTTTTCTAACGCGCATGCTGACTTACCCAAAGACCTAATGCAAAGAAACCAGCTTCCTGAACTATTATAAGGTTTGATGGGACAAGTAAGGATGGATGTAATTGCCTGGTTTCACCAGACATGCTCGGGCTGTTACCTCGTCTTCCCTCCACAATTCATTTTTACTCCCCTTTTCTGCCTACTTGCTTCCTATTTTTCTGTAATTGCTGATTCCTTGCTGAGATGTGGATCCGTGGGCACCGTGTGGTCTCCAGTACCTCAGGCCATAAATGTGTAAGTGATAGAGAATTCAAACAGGCTGCATTTAGACAGACTGTGAAAATTCACAGACCCCCAAGTCAAGGCTGCTACATACAGTTCAGCATGTTGCATTAAGTCATCAATCAACTTGACATTTTAGGACCTTGGGTAGCGAGCCAATTAAAAGGTTAAAAGACTATTAATTGAGCCAATAAGGTCAAAGAAGGCGAGTTCTTTTCTGTAAATTGATTCAGGTATAAGTACAGCCATTTTGACCATGTGGTCTCAGAAGGACAAAGACCTGGCTTAAAGCCAAGAACTTGTTGCTCTCTGCCAGAAATAAAGAAATTAAAACTACAATCGGAGTTCGTATTTCATTGGAAATTAAGAGATCTAACAATTTTGGCGTCACGAACACGATCGCTGAGGAAAGAAACTGGATTTTGGACATCGGACCTACATACTGAGGTAAGGACACCTCTTTTTAAAAGTCCTCGGTCAAAAGTCTAAATTCGCCTCTCCTTCTACGCGATTCCGAAAGCCTCCGGTTTGCGAACCCTCCGGTTGGTAGTTGTCTCGAGGTCCCATAGACGTCTAAACTTCGGCGGTGTGTTAGTTAATTAATCACCGACCTATTGATCAGCTGGAAAGCCTACGACTCGAGACCCCAGTAAAGAAATCAGTATTATGGCAGCAGGAGATAAGAGCAAAGAATTGCCTACAACTGTTAAAGGTGGGCAAGCACCAGCTGAAGTTTCGCTAGATTTAATTCTCGAACAGTTGAAAGAATACATAGAGCAACAATTCAACTTATCTAAAACCTGTATTAAGATCGAACAAAAGTACGGAACCTCTAAGGACAATGGTCCTTGGACGAGATTAAAAGAGTCTGGGGAAAAACGACCCGTATGAAAAATAAAGAGCGAACTAGATGGTCCCTAGCCGTTATGGGCCAGATTCGAAAGCGGAATGAAATTATAATGCGTTCCCAACATGATCGAGAACTGACCAGTACAAAGGATCAATTGCAAGCAGTTTGTGCGCAGCTGCAACAGAAAAAGCTTGAACTTGAAAAGCTGGAAGCGGAAGTTAAAGATCTTAAAGGTGAAATTAAAGAATGGAAAAAATCATTAGGTCAAGAGACAGTAATAGGAAAAGGAAAATGTATTAGTCAATTCCCAGGGTACCCATGTTTGGATAAATTAAAAGCGCAAACCCGGAGACACGACCAAGGAATAGATACGAATTCTGAATCCTCCGACAATACAGTTTTGCCCCGTTTAAAAAAAGATGAGTTGTAATCAAATCAGAAGAGACTGCGGATGAGGGTGGAACCAAAAAAACGAGGAAAAGGGTGTACGAAAAATACTTAGTTCATGATCTGGCAGACCCAGAGAAAATTGATAAATGGTGCAAGGAATTGCCCAATCCAAAGAAAGGGGGAGTGAAAACGTGGGACCAATTGGACCGCTTAAGAAATATATATCAACTTCATCCCTGGGACGGAGTGCAAATTTTGACCATAATGGTGCCAAAAACACAGGGAAGAAAATTGCACGACAAGGTAGAAGAAGCTTTGCGGCAGAATGAGCAAGAATTAGACGCAGGATGGGAGGCGATTAAACACTGGCTGCAAGCTAAGTCCAGCTGGCCTTCAGTCCAGCTAAGACAGACTGGGGAAAAATTGCAGCCTGCCATCAGAAAGGAACAGAGGAGGTCCTGGAGTATGACGAGCGGTTTAGATGCACGTGGCTAGAACATTTGGGTATGAATAATACGGATGAGGAAATGGATGAACAAGTGTTTGGACCCCTGAAAGCAGCTTTCGTGGCAGGTCTAAAGCCAGAACTGTCCAAAATGCTTAAGGTACTGTTACCGGACTGGGAAGGTAGAGGAACTATCTTTGCAGCATTGGTGGATCGATGTAACCAATTAGATCGGGATTATGGGAGCTAAAGTTCGAGTTGTACAGGCTATAGGATGGAAATCCCAGGATTCCGATAAACAGTCATTAGGAAAATTACCCGGAAAATGTCATTATTGTGGGAAAGAAGGTCACTGGGCCAAGACGTGCAGGGCAAAACAGAAAGGTCATGGCTGGGGAAGAGGACGCAGCCAGGGTTACATTTCAGCCAACAAACCAGGCTTGTCACAAGATAACGACCTCATAGAAGCATTTAAGCGACTGACAATACAACAACAGAAGGAGTTACTTGGGATAGCAAAAAACGATTAGAGCCCACCCTGGCCCCCCTCCTCGCACTAATACAACAAAGGGGAGATGGGCTATATATAACTGTGAGGGTGGGCAATAAGGATGTGGACTGTCTTTTAGACACAGGGGCGGAATTAACATGCTTACCCCTACAATATGGAGACTTTTTGCTGTTGGATGGTAGGGCACGTACAGCCTATGGAGTTGGGGGCCATAAAATGGAAATTAAAAGGACAACACCGGTACTTATAGGGCTGGGTCCACATGAACTAACCACGCCGGTCTGGATAGGTCCAGTAGATCAACCCCTTTTGGGAATGGACGTTCTAATCCAAGTAGATTCATCGTTGCATTTCGAGGATGGTCGGGTGACATGGTCAATTAGAACTTTGAAGAACGAAGAATTGAAGGAACACCCGATATGGGCTAAAGATAAGAACGATTGTGGCCTACTCCAGATGGAGCCTGCGTCATTTACCGGGACCAAGCCTCCATGCACTAAACAGTATCCCATCAGTCCAACTGTCATCGCGGGAATCTTACCGGTTATTCAGCAATTGGAGAAACAAGGGGTGCTTATTAAAACGCATAGCTCCTCCAATAGCCCTGTGTGGCCGGTACAGAAATCTAATGAGACTTGGCGTTTGACTGTCGATTATAGGAAAGCTAACCAGTGTATTGATCAAAAAGCTCCTTTGGTCGCAGATCCCTCCACCATTTTTAATGCCCTCAAACCGGAACATAAATATTTCTCGGTTATAGATATGGCCAACGGATTTTGGCCGGTGCCTCTGGCACCGGAGGTTCGACAGTGGTTTGCTTTCACGGTCCAAGGACAACAGTATACTTGGACCCGGTTACCACAGGGTTTCCATAACAGCCCTACAGTATTCCACATGGCTTTACAACGCCATTTGCGAGAATTACCTTCCCTGTCATCCACAGTCACCAATATGTAGATGATATCTTGCTAGCTTCAAACACGGAAGAACAGCATGAACAAGATTTACGAGCTTTGCTGGACCACCTTCGGCTGAAAGGACATAAAGCCAGCATCGACAAAGCACAAATATCCCAAGAAGAGGTTGCATACCTGGGACAAAAGATTTCACAAGGAAAGAGAGAACTTACCCAGGATAGAACTGCAGCCATTCAGGCTGCTAAAAAACCCACCACTATTCAGGAACTAAGGTTTTTTTGGGATTGTGTAACTTCAACAGAAATTGGATTGGCTCCTTCACACAGCTTGCTCAGCCACTGAATGATATTTTAAAGGGGAAACGTGCCTCTAAAGAAGCCATCACCCTCACTAAAGAACAGCAAGAGGCCTTCCTGAGTTTGAAAAAGGCTTTGTGTTCGGCACCGGCTCTGGGAATCCCCGACAGTGGTAAGCCATTTACCCTGTTTGTCCATGAGAAAGAAGGATACATGACAGCCGTACTGACACAAGAACATGGGGATCGGCAAAGACCTATTGGCTATTATTCGGCAAAACTGGATGCGGTAGCCCTCGGATGGGTAGAAGCTGTCCCAACTAAAAGAGCCACAGCCAATCACACTGCAAAGGTCTTGTGTAAGGATTACATTCCCCGATGGGGAGTCCCGAGTAGCATTGACTCAGATCAGGGAACACACTTCACAGGTGCTGTCTGCCAAGAAGTCTGTAGGTTACTGAACATTACGTGGGATTTACACTGTCCTTATCATCCACAATCATCAGGACAAGTAGAACGAATGAATCGAACTTTGAAACAACGACTTGCCAAATATCACCAAGAAGGAACACCATGGCCCCAGGCACTACCAATAGTGCTATGTAGCATTAGGGCAACCCCGAACAGAACAACAGGTCTAAGCCCATTTGAAATTATAACAGGAAGACCCATGTCGCTGCCAGGAACTATCGATTTACAGAAAGCTGATGTTCACTTTGTTATCATACTGTCAGAACTTAACCAATGCTATTAGTTCTGTTTCCTGACAGGTATCGGCAGCTTGGGGTAATCCACCCGAAGGAGGACACGACATCATCCCGGGAGTCTGGGTATATGTGAAAAAGTTGCATAAAGAACCTTTGGGTGCCAAGTGGGAGGGACCTTATCAAGTGTTATTGGCCACCCAGGCAGCTGTTAAAGTCCAAGGAAAGAAAGCCTGAATCCACGCTTCACACGTTAAATGAGCACCCGTAACTGAAGCTGAAATCTAATAAGGACAATTACTTTTTGCGAAAATGTATAAATTTACTGTATTATTGATCGTAGGTATTCTAAGCATAGGCCTACTTCTTACTAGCCGACCCTCTGCATCAAAGGGAAATAGTAGGGTAGCAAGGGAATTACATGTAAATACCTTTTTATATATGTCATACATTTAAGCCAAACAAGGTAACATTTCTAGTTGTTGGGTGTGTGCGCATATTCCTATTCACTCAAAGGGAGGGATTCCCTTGAGGCCAGTTCCCTTGAATATCTCGGAAATGGTTGAGTGGATAATTAATCAAAACAAAACAGGCAATGCATTTCAGGATACGGAAAACTGGGCACGTAAATGGAAGTCAGCAGGTTACAATCTGACTACCTTTGAAGGGGGATACCAACCGTGCTACAATAATTCCAAACGGCCCCCATTTTTTGTTATCACTAATACAACGGGAATAGGAAGACCGGGGGAATCGGTCTGTCAGATTAGAAACATCAAAGGAGGCCAAAATATGAGGTATAGTAACTGCTCCCGAAATTATAACATAATAAAGCCACGGAACCGCCCAAACTGGGCTGATGTGGGAATTTTTAACATAACGGGGATTCTGAATAAAAGAGATGGAAAAGCCTGGACAGGCCCCGGAGTGTTGCTGACAAAGAAACAGCTAACATTCATTGCATATAATGCCACCTATTGGGTGTGTGGCCACAAGGCCTACCCTTGGCTGCCCCAGAATTGGATGGGATCCTGCTATTTAGCCTACATTGTGCCTTATATGTATCATATAAAGTCACTGTCGGAACATTTACACAGTCCTAAGAGAGCTATCACAGAAACAGAGAGGTTCTTTGCCATTCTGATCCCCAGGTATGGGACCGCCAGACTGGCAAGGGAATCCATTAACATGGCATCCGTTGTGGAACAGGTAGCCAATGATACCTCAGAGGCCCTAGTTAAAATCAATGCAGAAATGGTAGCAATGCGCACAGTAGCCCTACAGAATAGACTGGCCCTTGATTACGTCCTGGCTGAAAAGGGAGGTACTTGCACCCTACTCAGAACTGAGTGTTGCACATATATCCCAGATAGCTCCGAAGAAATTACCCACTTAGCGGAGCATATCCAAAAGGAGGTAGAAAAACTTAAGCAACCCCATCATTCACTTTGTGGAGCGGAGCCACTGAACGGCTAGGTTCAATAGGAACTTCATTGGTGGAAGGTTTAATTCTATTTGTTGTAATTATTTTACTTTTATATTGTTTGTTTATGTTGATGAAATGTTGTTGCGACCAGGCGGCTGTAGCTGCTGTCCCGCATGTGAGACACCTTGCAGGTCCCAGCAGACCGTCTGTAAGTGGCACAGGGGTATGTTATGCTTAAGGGAAGGTTGCTTACTGGTTGAATTAAGATATTGATTTGGATTAAATTGGAATAAGTTTAATTAACCTACTAAAACCAGACTTCCATTGTGGCCACGATGGAACTCGGGTTGGTGTAAATTTGTGTGGAAGCTACTAGTCCGGACATGTGGCGAAGCACATCAACAAATTTTAGAAGGAAACTCTATTAACATGTATGAAATTATTTTGTAGAATGTTTAACCAGTGATACCTGATGTTTTATGATTCAGTTTGTGAAAGAATCAAAGGGGGGATTGATAGAGAATTCAAACAGGCTGCATTTAGACAGACTGTGAAAATTCACAGACCCCCAAGTCAAGGCTGCTACATGCAGTTCAGCATGTTGCATTAAGTCATCAATCAACTTGACATTTTAGGACCCTTAGGTAGCGAGCCAATTAAAAGGTTAAAAGACTATTAATTGAGCCAATAAGGTCAAAGAAGGCGAGTTCTTTTCTGTAAATTGATCCAGGTATAAGTACAGCCATTTTGACCATGTGGTCTCAGAAGGACAAAGACCTGGCTTAAAGCCAAGAACTTGTTGCTCTCTGCCAGAAATAAAGAAATTAAAACTACAATCGGAGTTCGTATCTCATTGGAAATTAAGAGATCTAACAGTAAGCCTAGACTAATTGATAAAATAATGCTCGTGCATTAAAATGAATCAATTAAGTCATGTGCTAAATGTTTTCTTTAAGTTCACTCACTTTGTTATCTATTAGTGTATATCCCAATTTTAGTGTACAGTAAAAGTCCAAATTGCTCCCATTTTATTTCAATGATCATTAATTGATAAACTGGGGCTGATGCTAGATCCCAGCTCAGAGGCAGCAGGGACAGGTTGTGGCCACTGTTAGCTATGCTGCGTTGTTTAAAGAGTGAGCTTGCATGATCTTGCACAGGATCGCCCAAGTAGCTGCTGCTACTTAAAGACGTTGAATTTGGAAATGTGATGGAAGCAAGCAATCTCTGCCTTTGAACTGCTCGTGAACTCATTGAATGGCGGTGCAGGCTCGAAGGGCCGAATGGCTTACTCCTGCACCTATTTTCTATGTTTCTATGTTTCTATGTTTTGAAGACGCAGACTTGAAGTGCTTCTACAATTGTGAAACGCCTTTGCAAAAGACTATGGGAAGTTATACTAATTCAGATCGACGGGTATAAGTGGTTTCCTGCGATTTGTGTTCACAGTTGGTATTAACATCTTGCAGCAACTAAACAAGGAAATTAAAAACTAAAAAGAGCTATAGTGAAGTTATGCCTAATGCCAGAACAAATAGCCTCAGAATAGAAAATATCGACACAACTGCTGCTTATTTTCCTTCACATTACTGCCTAATTATAGAATGAACAGCAACACTCCAAAAATTGACCGCTTTTACAGATTTCATTCTGTGAATACAGAAGATGGCCTCTCTAAGGTAAATTAGGGCACAGTGCCACTTTTCAAATGATTTGCTTGTCACTATTTTTGTATATTCAGACTAGTTAAGGAAGTGGGTGCGTCCATAAACAAATCACTGCTACAAATGTAAATACATCTTTGTGAAATAATTCCCGAAATCACATGCTTCCTGTTGATTTGGAAAGCACAAATAAGCCCTTCATTCTAGATTGTAGGTAATTGTAGGTTGCGTCCCCTTTGAGAATCACAGCTATGCTATTTCGACAGAAGCAAATGGACTAACTTGCGATAGATTTGGGGATATTAAGGGAATCAAGGGATATGGGGATAGTGCAGGAAAGTGGAGTTGAGATAGAAAATCAGCCATGATCTTATTGAATGGCAGAGCAGGCTCGAGGGGCCAAATGGCCTACTTCTGCTCCTATTTCCTATGTTCTATTGTTCTTATGAATCTAACATTATAAGCTACAGTTGCATTATCTGATGGGTTCTCGATAAAGGTATCCACCTGTTTATGTCCCCATCTTCTGATGCATAGCAGAGTTTCTTTACTAATTCATTGCAGAATGTTGTTTTGTATATTGTATCGTAATATTGCCCAGGAAGTGATTTTTATCATTTTAATTTTAATTATTGTACAGGATATTACAAGACATTAATATAGGGTTAGTAACCATGGTGAAAGATTAAAAAAAAACCCACAACAGCCCCAAAACTTTATGGGGTGCGATTCTTGCATAATCATTGGGATCGTGCTCATTGGTGTGCTCCAGCTGACTTTGTTGCACTACATGCAGCTGAAAAGTCTAGCAATTGCCTACCATTGGGAAGGGGTGATGTTCAGATCCTCCAAGCCCTGAGACGCTGTCCCAGTTTCTCCTGTGCAAGCTGGAAATCCACATTATTATTTTTAAAATTTGTTCAGACTCCTCTTTGGTGGGTCTAAGTCACTTCACTGACCTGGATCTCTCCCCCCTCATCCCAGCGAGGCCCACTTGCCCCCATCTAAAGGGCTGGGTACAACATACCAGGCACTAAGCCACAAAATCTATGTTTGAATGGCCAAAAATAACATAAACAGCAAAAAGACACCAGTCACGGACTGACTAGGGATTCCAAAGAGCATTCTGTGGTATTTTTTGTTCTCGGGAAATAATCACCTTAAGCATTAATGATTTGGATGAAGGAATTGAGTGTAATATCTCCAAGTTTGCAGATGACACTAAACTGGGTGGCTGTGTGAGCTGTGAGGAGGACACTAAGAGTGTCTTGGAGACAGGTTAGGTGAGTGGGCAAATGCATGGCAGATGCAGTACAATGTGGATAAATGTGAGGTTATCCACTTTGGGGGCAAAAACACAAAGGCAGAATATTATCTGAATGGCGGCAGATTAGGAAAAGGGGAGGTACAATGAGACCTGGGTGTCATGGTACATCAGTCATTGAAAGCTGGCATGCAGGCACAGCAGGCGGTGAGAAGGCAAATGGTATGTTGGCCTTCACAGCTAGGGGTTTTGAGTATAGGAGCAGGGAGGTCTTACTGCAGTTGTACAGGGCCTTGGTGACGCCTCACCTGGAATATTGTGTTCAGTTTTGGTCTCCTAATCTGAAGAAGGACATTCTTGCCATTGAGGGAGTGCAGCGAAGGTTCACCAGACTGATTCCCGGGATGGCTGGACTGACATATGAGGAGAGACTGGATTGACTGGGCCTTTATTCACTCGAGTTTAGAAGGATGAGAGGGGATCTCATAGAAACATATAAAATTCTGACGGGACTGGACAGGTTAGATGCAGGAAGAATGTTCCCAATGTTGGGGAAGTCCAGAACCAGGGGACATAGTCTAAGGATAAAGGGTAAACCATTTAGGATTGAGATGAGGAGAAACACTTCTTCACTCAGAGAGTTGTTAACCTGTGGAATTCCCTACCGCAGAGAATTGTTGATGCCAGTTTATTGGATATATTCAAGAGGGAGTTAGATATAGCCCTTACAGCTAAAGGGATCAAGGGGTATGGAGAGAAAGCAGGAAAGGAATACTGAGGTGAATGATCAGCCATGATCTTATTGAATGGTGGTGCAGGCTTGAAGGGCCGAATGGCGTACTCCTGCACCTATTTTCTATGTTTCTATGTTTCTATGTTTCTATGCCATGTGTGATCTTTTCTTTCTTAGCGCTCCATTAAAACATTGAGGACCTGAGACAAATGGCAGGGGTCAGGATGAAGGTCAATGCCATCCTCAATGCTAAAATCCAAGAAGAGTTTGACACAATGCAGTCCTAACTAGAGTGAGAGGTGACATCACAAATATCTGCTTCCATCTCTTCCGTCAGAGAGGCATCTAAACCTGTCAGTGCATCCAAAATTGATGCTTTAACCTCTGGCCTTCAAGCCCTGGGAACCGCTTAGAGAGAATGATCGAAAGTAACTTCCAATAGCTTTGGGTGACATCTTTTAGGCTGTACCAGATCTAACTGATACCATCAGATCGGCTCTCCTGATGACTAGCTTATCCTTAGACATAGAACCCAGTCCCAAGTGGACTGCCTAGAAACTGCTTACATTATGTCATCCTAACATAAGAACATAAGAACATAAGAAATAGGAGCAGAAGTAGGCCATTTGGCCCCTTGAACCTGCTCTGTCATGGCTGATCTGATCTTAGGCTCAGCTCCACTTCCCTGCCCGCTCCTCATAACTCCCTAATCTTTCAAAAATCTGTCTATCTCCACCTTAAATATATTCAATGACCCAGCCTCTACAGCTTTCTGGGGCAGAGAATTCCATAGAGTTACAACCCGCTGAGAAGAAATTTCGCCTCATCTCAGTTTTAAATGGGCAGCCCCTTATTCTAAGACTATGGACCAGATTTTACACTTTTGTGCTTATCTCCCAAAAATGGACGTTATTTCCGGCGTGGGCAGTAAAAAAGGGTTTTCAGATCATCGGCTTCTCGCCCTTTCTCAAAACACCTAGTTTCCATTTTTGAAAATGGGCGTTACTGCGAGCGATATCAAATGGGCGGTAGCATTAATTTTTTTTACCTTCTGCCGTAAAATGTGGCTGTCCTTAGCAACGGCATGGCAAGGCTCGATTCCCGTGATTCAGGAGATCAAGGGTCATCATGATTTGCGCAGAAGAGAAGACAGAGACAGAGGGAGCTCAGAAAGACTGAAAGCGTGTTTTGCTGTGGTGTGTGCTTGTCTGGCTGTTGTGGGAGGCATGACGGAGATTCACCAGCAGCAAAAAGACAAAGAAGCACCAAGAACCTAGTTGGCACCGAGTTTTTGTCCAACAAATAAGATATAACATGGAAGGGATGGAGGAGGCCCTGGAGCTGGTAGCCAGGAACACTGGTGGCAGAGGGCTCCCAGTGGTCCTGGAGCGCCGCACTGCACCCCAAGGTGCCACACCCCCATTGCCAACCACACATGAGAGCCAGCAGCAACATCTTGCTTCTAGCTTGGAGCACATTCCCACATCAGGACCGTCCTCTCTTGTATCCGTCCAAGCAGCGCATGATACTTAAAGGGTTGATGGTGGATAGGCAATGGCAAACATTTAAAGATCACATGGATGAACTTCAACAATTGTACATCCCTGTCTGGAGTAAAAAAAGAAAACGGGGAAGGTGGCTCAACCGTGGCTAACAAGGGAAATTAAGGATAGTGTTAAATCCAAGGACGAGGCATATAAATTGGCCAGAAAAAGCAGCAAACCTGAGGACTGGGAGAAAGTTAGAATTCAGCAGAGGAGGACAAAGGGTTTAATTAGGAGGGGGAAAATAGAGTATGAGAGGAAGCTTGCTGGGAACATAAAACCTGACTGCAAAAGCTTCTATATATGTGTGAAGAGAAAAAGATTAGTGAAGACAAATGTAGGTCACTTGCAGTCAGATTCAGGTGAATTTATAATGGGGAACAAAGAAATGGCAGACCAGTTGAACAAATACTTTGGTTCTGTCTTCACGAAGGAAGACACAAATAACCTTCTGGAAATACTAGGGGACCGAGGGTCTAGTGAGAAGAAGGAACTGAAGGAAATTCTTATTAGGCAGGAAATTGTGTTAGAGAAATTGATGGGATTGAAGGCCAATAAATCCCCGGGGCCTGATAGTCTGCGTCCCAGAGTATTTAAGGAAGTGGCCCCAGAAATAGTGGATGCATAGGTGATCATTTTCCAACAGTCTATCGACTCTGGATCAGTTCCTATGGACTGGAGGGTAGCTAATCTAACACCAGTTTTTTAAAAAGGATGGAGAGAGAAAACGGTAATTATAGACCGGTTAGCCTGACATCAGTAGTGGGGAAAATGTTGGAATCAATTATTAAAGATGAAATAGCAGCGCATTTGGAAAGCAGTGATAGGATTGGTTCAAGTCAGCATGGATTTATGAAAGGAAATCATGCTTGACAAATCTTCTGGAATTTTTTGAGGATGTAACTAGTAGAGTGGACAAGGGAGAACCAGTGGATGTGGTGTATTTGGACATTCAAAAGGCTTTTGACAAGGTCCCACACAAGAGATTGGTGTGCAAAATTAAAGCACATGATTTGGGGGTAATGCATAGACGTGGATAGAGAACTGGTTGGCAGACAGGAAGCAGAGAGTCGGGATAAACGGGTCCTTTTCAAAATGGCAGGCAGTGACTAGTGGGGTGCCACAGGACTCAGTGCTGGGACCCCAGCTATTTACAATATATATTAATGATTTGGATGAAGGAATTGAGTGTAATATCTCCAAGTTTGCAGATGACACTAAGCTGGGTGGCGGTGTGAGCTGTGAGGTGTATGCTAAGAGGCTGCAGGGTGACTTGGACAGGTTAAGTGATTGGGCAAATGCATGGCAGATGCAGTATAATATGGATAAATGTGAGGTTATCCACTTTGGGGGCAAAAACACGAAGGCAGAATATTATCTGAATGACGGCAGATTAGGAAAAGGGAGGTGCAACGAGACCTGGGTGTCATGGTACGTCTGTCATTGAAAGTTGGCATGCAGGTACAGCAGGCGGTGGTATGTTGGCCTTCATTGCTAGGGGATTTGAGTATAGGAGCAGGGAGGTCTTACTGCAGTTGTACAGGGCCTTGGTGAGGCCTCACCTGGAATATTGTGTTCAGTTTTGGTCTCAAATCTGAGGAAGGACGTTCTTGCTATTGAGGGAGTGCAGCGAAGGTTCACCAGACTGATTCCCGGGATGGCAGGACTGACATGAGGAGAGACTGGATTGACTGGGCCTGTATTCACTGGAGTTTAGAAGGATGAGCGGGGATCTCATAGAAACATATAAAATTCTGATGGGACTGGACAGGTTAGATGCAGGAAGAATGTTCCTGATGTTGGGGAAGTCCAGAACCAGGGGACACAGTCTAGGGATAAGGGGTAAGCCATTTAGGACTGAGATGAGGAGAAACTACTTCACTCAGAGAGTTGTTAACCTGTGGAATGCCCTACCGCAGAGAGTGGTTGATGCCAGTTCATTGGATATATTCAAGATGGAGTTATATATGGCCCTTACAGCTAAAGGGATCAAGGGGTATGGAGAGAAAGCAGGAAAGGGGTACTGAGGTGAATGATCAGCCATGATCTTATTGAATACACCTCAATGCGAGGAGTATTCGGAATAAGATGGATGAATTAACTGCGCAGATAGCAGTTAACGGATACGATGTAATTGACATCACGGAAACATGGCTCCAGGGTGACCAAGGTTGGGAACTTAACATCCAAGGGTATTCAGCATTTAGGAAGGATAGACAGAAAGGAAAAGGAGGTGGGGTGGCGTTGCTGGTTAAAGAGGAAATTAATGCAATTGTAAGGAAGGACATTAGCTTGGATGATGTGGAATCGGTATGGGTGGAGCTACGGAATACCAAAGGGCAAAAAACGCTAGTGGGAGTTGTGTACAGGCCACCAAATAGTAGTAGTGAGGTTGGGAACAGCGTCAAACAAGAAATAAGGGATGTAAAGGTACAGCAGTAATCATGGGCAATTTTAATCTACGTATTGATTGAGTTAACCTAACTGGTAGCAATACAGTGGAGGAGAATTTCCTGGAGTGTATTAGGGATGGTTTTCTCGACCAATATGTCGAGGAACCAACCAGAGAGCTGGCCATCCTAGACTGGGTGATGTGTAATGAGAAGGGACTAATTAGCAATCTTGTTGTGCGAGGCCCCTTGGGGAAGAGAGACCATAATATGGTAGAATTCTTTATTAAGATGGAGAGTGACAAAGTTAATTCAGACACTAGGGTCCTGAACTTAAGGAAAGACAACTTTGACGGTATGAGGCGCGAATTGGTTAGATTAGACTGGCAAATAATACTTAAAGTGTTGACAGTGGGTCGGCAATGGCAAACCTTCAAATATCATATGGACGAACTTCAACAATTTTACATCCCTGTCTGGAGTAAAAATAAAATGGGGAAGGTGGCTCAACCGTGGCTAACAAGGGAAATTAAGGATAGTGTTAAATCCAAGGAAGAGGCATACAAATTAGCCAGAAAAAGCAGCAAACCGGAGGACTGGGAGAAATTTAGAATTCAGCAGAGGAGGATAAAGGGTTTAATTAAGAGGGGGAAAATAGAGTATGAGAGGAAGCTTGCCAGAAACATAAAAACTGACTGTAAAAGCTTTTATAGATATGTGAACAGAAAAAGATTAGTGAAGACAAACATAGGTCCCTTGCAGTCAGATTCGGGTAAATTTATAATGGGGAAGAAAGAAATGGCAGACCAATTGAACAAGTACTTTGGTTCTGTCTTCACAAAGGAAGACACATATAACCTTTCGGCTGTACTAGGGGACCGAGGGTCTAGTGAGAAGGAGGAACTAAAGGATATCCTTATTAGGCAGGAAATTGTGTTCGGGAAATTGACGAGATTGAAGGCCGATAAATCCCCAGGGCCTGATAGTCTACATCGCAGAGTACTTAAGGAAGTGGCTCTAGAATTAGTGGATGCATTGGTGATAATTTTACAACAGTCTATTGACTCTGGATCAGTTCCTTTGGACTGGAGGGTTGCTAATGTAACACCACTTTTTAAAAAGGATGGAGAGAGAAAACGCGTAATTATAGACCGGTTAGCCTGACATCAGTAGTGGGGTAAATGCTGGAATCAATCATTAAGGATGAACTATGTAAGGGGTTCTGGGGAGTGTTGTGCCTTGGGTGTGTCTCTCTGGGCTTCTGCCCTCACAGCTTATGCCTGGCCTGTGAGGTACCCTGAGTGCTGCAAGAGCACTCCTGGAGAGACTGTGTCCACAGCTTTTGAAGGAGGTTTTGAGACTTGTGCGTCCCCACAACTTATGACTAGGCTGTGATGCATCTCTGAGTGTCAAACACTCCTAACCCCTTTCTGCCTTAGCCTGTGGCACACAGTTGAGCGTTTTTGAGGCGCTCCTGGCTTCCCTTACACTGTTCTGACACAAGACTCACGATCAGGAGATGTAATACAACAGAACTGAGACGAGGCGATTCCAAGAGGAACTTTAAGCTTCCAATTTATTTGACAAGGTGTATATCAACAAGCAGCAATACACCATCAAAACAATCCCTCTAAATTCCACTAAACGGACACAACGAAAATTTTTACACACGTATTAGCAGTACAATGCCCAACCTCCCACCTTTCCTGACCTAACTGAGTTGGGAGTTCTAGGGACCAGAGGTAGTATTCACTACTGTACCTTTTGCAGTCTGGTGGTTTGTTTCTTCTGTCTTCAGTGTCTTCGGACACTGGTCTTCCTTCTGTGTCGAGAAGCTTGCTGGTTGCTGGATCACGAGAGCAGAACACACACACACACTGGGTCAGAACCCCCTTCTTATAGCCAGATATCCAGTCCGCCTCTCGTGCTGAAATCGATCCTTCCCATTGGTGGGCTTTGTGATTTTGAAAAATGCAGCAGTGTTAGATTTCGCGGGTTTTTTCCACTGACCATACAGATGTTAACCTACTCAAGGGTTGAGTAGGCGTTGATTGGGTTGGCAGGGTGTGGGCCTCCTGTAGCCATTGTGTAGGCCCTTGGTTTGTTTTGGGTTCCCTAGTTTTCGGAAGGTCTGCATAATTTCCCGATAATGGTGTAAACATGGGGAAGACAATAACCTGATAATGGTGATGAGTCAGTCCCACAGTTTTCGAGCAAGCGCTCTCCCATTGGTTTGAAGCCCCTTGCTTTGGGCTAACTCTGTCCCACCATTGGCCCTCCGGTGTCCTCCCCCATCCATTCACTGCTCTGCCAAGGCCACATCGTCTCGGTCGCAACCCACGCCTGGATCTGGACTCTCTGTTCCAGCCAGGACACTGGCCTTCTGTTCAATTGCAGCACAGGCAGATCCCATAGATCCTTTTCTTCTGGGTAAAATGAGGGGTTTTCGTCCTCCCCTACATAATCCCCCAGACACCACTCGAGTGTGTCAAAGTTCAGGGTGGTGAGAAAACTCTTGGTCTCCCAAATTGCCCAACTTTCCCCAGTTTAACTCTAAACTGATCCCTATATATCGTAATTCCTTTTAACGCGGTGCAAAACACAGAATCCAACAGGTTACAATATACAACAGCAATGTACATATATGTATTTAAGGTTACAGCAGTAATTGTACATTGAGTCTCATTTCAGTCTTAACCACAAAACAAACAAACCTGCCCTGTAAGCTCCCCAGGGGCCATGTATGAAAACACGGTCATCCCTGGAAATAACAAAACCGCCTGAGTGTTGCGGTCAAGCTTTGTTTACACGTCTTGAGGGTTTAGCAATGGCTCTCCTGTCTGTGTAGTGACCTGAGGAACTGCTTTCTTTTCCTTTTTCTCCTGAGCTTACAGCTTGTAGCTAGCAGATATGCTACAATCAGGAGTTGGCCGATTACCAAGACATGTGATCCCACCCGGATCCACACAGGTATGTCTGCCCGTATCCCCAAATCCCACCATGCTGGGGGTTTAATCTGGGCAATCTCCCCTGCTAGAACTATAGTTTTCTGCTCCATGGTGTAAAAATGTTTTTGAGACAAATCCACTGTCTGGAGGAGGGCTGTAAGTTTCTCAGATAGCGGGGCAATGGGATAGCCAAAATGGGCAACATATTGTTGTAGGTGGCTGAGGTTGTTTTGTACCATGAGGTGAATCGTGGAAGGTTCAGGGATGGGTGTGATTCTGGTGTGTGCTACTTGAACCTCTGCCCTGGGTTTAAAGCAAAAGCTGCTGTACGGTATTGGACACCACCTTCCGGTCCGTGTTCATACCATTGTGCACTTGTGGTGACACAATATGTCCCACCGCCTACATATGCTACCTGTGGAGGCATGTGGTTAGGAGCCATTACCTCCATTGTGCAATTGGTAGGCTCTGCCCCAGCAGGGCTGAACCCGCACTGTGGCCTTTCAAAAGCGTTCAAGTGCTGGGGGTACAGGATTACCTGTGCTCCCCTGCTCCGACAACCCGAGAGGTCTGTACCTGTCACAGTGTGCTCCCACATTGTGACATAAGGTGGGACCTCTTGGAATCGAACATGCACCCCTCCATGAATAACTCCCACATTCTCCACTTGGTACAGGGGTGCTGGTCGTGGGGACGCCCCTATCACGGGCATCCTGACTACCACACCCATGATGGTATGGTTTGACTTTCCACAGTCCAACGGTACCGGGTAGGCTTCCGACGCTACACGAAGTTGGCAAGGACTCAAAACATTATCATAAGGGTGCAGTGCTGCTAAGTGCTGGTTGCTGATCCAGGAGGGGACCTGTCCCTGTCTCAGATCCTCGAGGTTACTCCGTCCCTCTCCCAGCAACCAGGCCCCATAGAGCACGCACACCTCATTTTGGGCGGCTTGATCGGAGGCGTTTCTATCCTCCTGAATCAAAGCATTTACAGTCCTGGCCTGTGCCTCCAATTGAGAGATAATCTCCTTTAAGTGAACTGTCATTGCCACCTCTTCGTGGAGCGCGGATCCCACTACGGTATTCTCGTCCCCTAGGATTTTGCGCAGCTGATTCTTTAACCCATTTATCTGGAGGGCCAGCTGCATGTTACCCTAACTGTTTAAGGTGGACGCCCCGGTGTTAAACCCTGTGAAAGTGTCATTTAAAGTGCCACGCCTCTGCCTGCCCGGTTCGGCCCTATCCCACTGTTTATACAAGTCTGTCACTTTGACATCCCCGAAGTCCAGTTCGTAGAACTCCCGGAACATCTCCCACAGCAGAGCCTGGTATAACAGCTCGGTTTCCCGGGGACACCACGTAGGTAGGTGGACTTCTGTCAGATTTAGCATCACTGACGCCACCGCGTAGTGTATCCCCTGATAAAGTAGTTATCAGGGGATTGGGAGTCACACACGCCTCCCCGCTGTGATCCCATACCACCCCATCCCCGACATCCTGCCACCACCTATAGAAAGCAATGGAGCCCCCCGCTGAACACACGCGAGTGGATCCCCACATACACAAATAAATTCCTTGGTCGTACACCCACCATTTCTCCCTGCACACCGTGACCCCATCAGATGATCCCATGATGGTGCGGCAGGTATCATTATCCAGACGTTCCCAGTCCGAGTGTCGGTGTCCCACGTCCCTCTTCAGCTTTCTGAGCCACCACCACCATCCCAGAGGTATGTCCCCTTGGCAAGTTAGGTATACCTTCCTGCCTTCTGTCACTTTCACTCTGGAAGTAGCCACAGTGATCTCCGGGCAGGGGATGGAGGCCTCTCCGTAGGTAAAGTCCTTATGGTTGGAGTACTTGGTGGAGTTCGATCCCAACCACCCAGGCCATCTCCCTTCGTGGAAGTAGGTTACCCAGCCATCCGCTGCTGGAGGCCCTTCTCCTGTGGTCACTGTCGGCGCTCTGCCCCCGGAGCATTCGAAAACCAGGGAGTCCTCGGTGTCCCCTCGGTGCCCGGTGCAGATCCTTAGCGATACCAGCATCACTAACGTCCAGTAGGGAGGTGTTGACATCTGAAAGGCAAGAAGAACATGGCCTTGCCTTGAGAGACCTCTCCAGGCTCGGCCCGCGTAACATATTCCAAACATAAAATGCTGTACCCAACCGTCACTGCCTTACCTAAACACATATACTCACAACACAAAACAGGAAGGGAAAATATATACACTGCCACTCGTCCCCGAATTGCCAGGCTATATCCTGTCACTGTACTGGCGTCGTCGACCACTCGGCTGACCGTACCCTGGGGACCAAGATGCCCTCCGCTGAGGGGCTGGTATCGTCCCCCTTAATGGGTCTGGTGCTGCCTTCCAAGGCCCTCCCGAGCCCCGGATAATTGGTGGGAGACCCTTGCTAGCGCAACAGAGCACCCTCCCTGTTGTCTTTCGCCTTCTCGGTCTGGGGTGGGGGGGCTAAGTAAACAGGGGACCACGGCGCCCTGGGCTGTGGCACTCTGTCACTCCTCCTTACTGTCGGTGCAGAGTCCCAAGCTATGGGTTGCAATGCTATCTCCTCCACCTCTTGGGCTAGCCCCAGCTGATCCACCATGGGAGGTTCAGCTTCCCCTTGAACCTTGCTAGTGGTGGATCCTTTCTCCCCACTTCTGTTAGTGGGCTGGGAACCCCTACCCAGTGGTGGGATAGCCTTACTGGAGCAGTGAACCATCCCCGGCTGTAGAGCTTCGGGGCCCGCTGCCTCCTCCGGAGCCTCCACATCCACCGGGCCCTGTTCTTCCCCCAGTGCCTGGTTCCCTTCCCTTGCTCGTCCCCTCTGTTCTTTATCTCTTTTGGGGTCAAACAATTTACACTGATTAATGTGATACCACTTCACCCGGCGAGGCAATCGAACCGCATAGACCATAGAGCTAGCCTTGTTGACTATGCTGTATGGTCCCATATACAGTGGTTCAAATACCCCGATCTGGACAAAGCTTCTCACCATCACCTGGTCGCCCACCTCCCAATCATGGTGACTGCAGGGTTCCAGCAGCAGCCGATTGGTGCGGTGCTGTTTACCCATGTTGTTGGTCGCCTGCCAGTGAATCTGTTGAAGCTGTTCAAACAGATTCCTGACGAAGCAGTCCCGGTTCACCTCTCGAAGCTGCCCTTCAGTGAGGACCAGCGCCAACACATGCACTGGGGTTCTCATAATCTGGCCAGTCATCAGCTCACGGGGTGAGAACCCTGTGCTCTTTGACTGACTGGCCCGGATTCCCATGAGGATCAACGGTAAGACCTCCACCCACTTGTTCGGTGAGTCTCCCATCTCCTTGCGCAGCCTTTCCTTTAGGGTCCAGTTCAGGTGTTCTACGGGGCCTGAGGACTGAGGGTTGTAGGCGACATGCCATTTGGCTCTTATCCCCAGCATCTTTAGGGTGGCCTGCATCACCAGGCTGGTGAAGTGGCTTCCCCGGTCGGACTCCACGAGTTGAGGTAGACCCCACCAAGAGAACACCTCCCTCACCAGGATTTTTGCAGTCCCCACCACGGTAGCTGTTCGGCAAGGGAAGGCTTTCACCCACTTGGAAAATACATCCACCAGGACGAGGCAGTATTTATAACCTCCCTGGGCAGCAGGTAGGGGTCCGATGTAGTCGATCTGGATCTACTACCATGGTCCCTCTACCCGCCTGACATGTCCCATGGACACCTTCCTTTTCTGAGGGTCTGGGTTGTTTGCAGCGCAAACCAGACAGCCCACACAGAAGTCACGGACGTCTTCCTGGAGGCCTGGCCACCACCCTGCCTTTTCTACCCATTGCCAGATAGACTCCGGCCCGGGGTGTCCCGCACCTGGACCCTCATGGGCCAACTGAAGGAATTCCCACCGGTGTTGTGGCGGCACTACCCATTTGTCCCCTTTAAACAACATGCCTTCCCGCACAGCAATATCTGCAGCACTGTACGAGCCCTCAGCCTTTTCCCCCTTTTTGATAGCAGCCAAGGCAGCCTTCTGGACTGGATCCTGCGTCTGGACTACTTTAAGGTCTGGAGCCGCACCCGCCCCTACGCTCCCTTGTATCCCTGGCTTGCTTCTTGCTGCTGCTATCCTGCCTGCCTCGTATGGGTCCCATTGGCAACCTGTATGAGCTCCTTTCCTTGCCAGCAGGTCTGCCTGCTGGTTACCTTCCCCCCGTGGCTCAGTTTTGGAGTGGGCCTTTACCTTATGGATATATACATCCCCGGTTTCTCCCACTGCAGCCACGATCTTTTCTAGCAGGGGTTTGGTCACAAGGGGCTTCCTATCCGCAGAGGTATACCCCCGGCGTGACCAAATCGCCAGATACTCTGTACATGAATTGCAAGTGAACATGCTGTCCGAGCAAATCATGTATGGGGTAGGGAATTCCTCGGGGTGTGTGACCACATACATCACCACCGAGAGTTCCGCCTGCTGGGCGCTCAGGGTGCATGGGAGTTTAAGACCCAAGGCAATCCCTGCCTTGGGATCCCAAACTCTGCAGTCCGTGAGTCTTGTACCCGCGGACACTGAACTGGAGCCATCAACGTAGATATCGCGGCCTGAGGGTGTATCCCTGCCCGAAATCCAAAGTTGATGTCCCATACCCCCTCCACAGAGCATCTATGCGGCTGCCCTGGATAGATTAAATTTGCTGCGAGCCTTGGCTCGCAGAGGCCCTTGACTTTTAATGCCATTTAGGAGAGGAGGAGGGTCCAGCGAGTGATTCTAGCACTGCTCACTGTCCCGTCCTTAATCCTCCCGTCCAACAGCATCTGCGTCGGGGTATGATGGGTGAGGGGTGTAATGGGGGATACTCCAGTAAAGATCTGAGCACTCTTTACTGCCCAGTGAGTGGCAAGCAAGTGCCTCTCACAATTGCAGTATCCCTTTTCTACCTCCGTGAGGACCCTGGAGGAGTACACCACTGGTCTCAGCTGACCGTTTCGCCCCTGGAGCAACACTGCACTTAAGCTGTCGTCACTGGCTGCCACCTCCAGGAAGAATTCCTCTCCCCCATCAATTGCCCCTAAGGCTGGTGCTACCTGCAGGTCTCTCTTCAGTCGGACAAATGCTGCCTCACAGCCCTCGTCCCACTCCCACTCGACTCCCTTGTGTAGGAGTCTGAGCAGAGGGGCGGCAGTGGCTGCATAGTCCTCGATGAAGTCCCTACAGTAGCCAGTGATTCCCAAGAAAGACCTCAACCCCGACACATTCCTAGGGACAGGGAGTTCCTGCACTGCCTTTCTTCTAGCCTCATCAATGATCCTTTCTCCTGCCCTTATCGTCAGGCCCAGGAATTTTACTTCTCCTAGACCTATCTGGGCTTTTTTAGGGTTAACTTTAAAACCCCCTTCCTTCAGTAAGACCAGCAGCTCAGCCAGCAGTGGACCGTGTTCCTCACTGCTGTCCGTGAACACAACAGGTCGTCCACATACTGGACCAGCTGGTGTGGTTGGCTGAAGCCTTTTAAGCAGTTCGCCATGCATTGGTGAAAGATGCTGGGACTATTATGAAAGCCCTGTGGGAGGCAGCTCCATGTATACTGCTGTTCCCGGAAGGTGAAGGCAAACTTGTACTGGTCTTCCCTCCGTACAGGGATAGACCAGAACCCGTTGGATATGTCCAACACTATGAACGTGGTTGCGGATGCAGGGATTTCCCCTATCAGATCTGCAACCGCCGCTACTGTGGGAGCACAAGCTGGGATGTTTTTATTGAGCACCCTATAATTCACCGTAGCCCTCCAAGAATTATCCGGTTTCCTAACCGGCCAAAGCGGGGAGTTGACATGGGTGGCTATGGGTCTCAAAGGACCCTGCTCGACAAGCGAGCTTAAAGCTGTCTCCAAGTCTGCTTCTGTCTCTCGGGGAAAGCCATACTGCTTTTGCGGGCGGGACATGGGAGGCCCGTCTATTCTAACCTCCACTACTGTGACTCTCCCACAATCGTGTTTATGGGTGGCAAATGCTGCAAGATTTTCTTGCACATAGGCCCGGTATTCGGCCGGGGTGTTACCGACCAGAACCCCCAGGTTGTAACCCCCTTTTGGCTTCACTGTACACAGAGTCCCTTTTCCCTGTTTCTTGTCAATAACCATGACTTCTCCCTCTGCACCCATGCTCACTGTGCCCCATAGGCAGTGATTCCTCAAGTCTACTAGGATCTGGCGAGCGATGATAAAATCGGCCCCCAAGATCCCTTTTCCCACCTGCCCCCAGTTCATCAGGACTCACTTCCATTGCGTTTGGAGTGCTCCTAAACGAACTCCGAGCAGGACTGAGAAAAAGCCAGCCTTCTCATTTCCTGTGAACCCAACTAGTTGATACGGCACCCCGTTTGATAGAGGTGAGGTTGCAGAGTCCTCTGAATGGACCATCGTGCTGGAAGCACCAGTGTCCAAAAGCTAAGTACCCAATACACCCTCAACCTCCATCTTGACCCAGGGTCATCCCCAGGGGTCATATTCTAGTGGGCACAGGTATGCAGGCTGTGTCTGGGCTAGTCACGGCCTCTGTACTGGCAGGGTTGCTGGTGCTTCCCTGCCTGTTGCCGTGGCTACCTTCCCAGTCCCCTCCAGCGCTGTCCTCACTACAGCTACTATCTGGTCAAGGGATGGTGAGGAGCTCCCTCCACCGCCCCCCCCTCTGGGCGGCTCCTGAAGGACTTCTCCCCCCATATCTCTTTACTGGGCTCCTGCAATCCCTTTTAAAATGCCCATCTTTCCCGCACCCGTAGCACACTCCCTCCTTATCAGACGAGCGACCACCCTCCAGTCGCCATTCCCTTTTGGGAATCGAGTTGGGTTTTACTTCAATTACCCGACCTTTGGAGGTTTTCTCCTCCTCCCCTCCTCCATTCCGTTGGATCAGTGTCAGTTGCCTGACCATTGCTTCCTCGGTGAGGTTGGGGTCCCGGGAATCGAACCACAGTTCTGCCCTGGCCTTGAGCGGGGGCAAGCAGTTTGCCACCAGCATCCTCAGCCAGTGTCCGGTCTGTACCGCGGAAAGATTCGCCCGGCCGAGGAGCTCCCCACAGGCTGCGTAGTATACCACCCACAGCCTGTCCACAAATGCCTGCGGGGTTTCCCCTGCGAGCTGCCTTGTCCTTTTGACCCGTTCGAAAGGACTGCCATCATCAAAACCCATAGCCTCAAGGACGGCCTTCTGGACCTCAGCAAGTGTGCGCTGCCCCCTCCGGCATTCTGCCGGTAGGGCCTGGTACAATTTGCTGTCCAGAGGGAAGAGCAGCAGCTTGGCTGTCTCTTCCTCGTCGCACCCAGTAATTTCCCCTGCCTGTACCACCTCCATGAAGTGGATAGACGGGTCCCCGATGCGAGTGAGTTTGGCCAAATGGACCACCGTGGCCCTGAGTGATTGAACTCCATGGGGAATAATAAAGTCGCTCTCCAGCTCTCCTCGAACCTGGCCACCTGCCTGTGGAGGACTGTACTTGCGCTGCCTGACCGGGCACATCTGCCCTGGTTCAGGATCTTTCTGCGCTGGTCCCTCTACCTCCGGCTGTCCCACCATACCCGGTGCAGCAGACAGTGTCTGGTCACCTGATCCAATCCTTAACTGACCCTCGGCGGGCGCCTCACATCCCTGCTGCCTAGCGGGACACATTGGTCCTGCCCCCAGCCCTGGATATGCTACTACCTGCGTGCCCCGCCCCTCCTGGTACCCCACCGGACAAACCACCGGTGCCTCAGGAGGCGGTTGGGCGTCTCTTGCATTTGGATTCTCCTCTATCCCCCAATACTCTCCTTTGTCCCCTGTGGACCCTCCAGGCTCTATCAGGGCGACCAGCCCCTTTGCTTGGGATAGAGCTTGGGTGAGAGTTTTAATCATCTCCTGGCAGGGACTGTGATCTGCAAACTCACTGCTACTAGCCACCTTATAGGCTGCCTGTACTTCTTTTAATTTATTCTCTAGTTCCCTAATTTTCTGGGCGTACCGAGAGTTCCGTTCCCGGAGGGACCCATCACTACCCTTGGCCTCAGTGACCTGACACTGAAGATAGTCCTGGCTATTTTGGAAGGTCTCCTCCAACTGCCTCTTCCTTTGCTGCTCCTCAGCTAATTCGGCCAGCAGGTTGTCCCCAACTGCAGCCCGGATAGCAGAGAGCTCCTCTGATTTCTGAAGACTCTGTTCCAATTCCTTCACCCGCTGGTCGAGCATTCGGACTTGGCGGGTGAAGCAGATAAGCCAGATGGCCTTTTCCACCCTGCGGTTGTGGTCCTTCCCTGTTGTCCACTGAGCAGCAGCATCCACTGGGCGTTCTGCCCGAGTGAGGGTTTGCACCCAAAGTTTGGTGAGGTTCACCTTGCCAAAAATGTATGATGAAATTCTCTCCTCCATTTTAGTTTCTTCTCTTATCATCGCATCTGTTATATTAACATCTCCTGCATGCTTGTGTCCTGCCGCGGTCACCATGTTCTGTAAGGGGTTCTGGGGAGTGTTGTGCCTTGGGTGTCTCTCTCTGGGCTTCTGCCCTCACAGCTTATGCCTGGCCTGTGAGGTACCCTGAGTGCTGCAAGAGCACTCCTGGAGAGACTGTGTCCACAGCTTTTGAAGGAGGTTTTGAGACTCGTGCGTCCCCACAACTTATGACTAGGCTGTGAGGCATCTCTGAAACGATTCCAAGAGGAACTTTAAGCTTCCAATTTATTTGACAAGGTGTATCTCAACAAACAGCAATACACCATCAAAACAATCCCCCTAAACCCCACTAAACGGATACAATGAAAATTTTTACACAAGTATTAGCAGTACAATACCCAACCTCCCACCTTTTCTGACCTAACTGAGTTGGGAGTCCTAGGGACCAGAGGTAGTACTCACTACTGTGCCTTTTGCAGTCTGGTGGTTTGTTTCTTCTATTTTCGGTGTCTGGTCTTCCTTCTGTATCAAGAGGCTTGCTGGTCACGATGTGCATATAGTCTATTGCTCCCTGCACCTTGGGGAAGTTTGCAATTCTGGAGAATCCTAGAGCCCTCTCACTCTGTGCCTCCCTGGTCATAGGGAAGCTGATCAAGTCCTTCCTGCATGCATACAGGACTTCAGTGACCTGTCTAATGCAGCGATGTGTGGCATGCTGAGAAAGTCCGCAAATGTCTCCAGCTGTGGCCTCAAAAGAATCCAAGGCTTAGAACGACAGTACCGCGGTGACTTTGACCTCAACAGTGCAGTACTGATGGTGCTGGCAGGATGCAGATCTGCCTGTATCAGCTGGCATACCTCAGTGATAACTTCTTTGTGGAAGCGCAGTCTCTGAAGGCAGGTGGTGTCGGGCAAGTCGAGGTAAGAATGCTTCTCCTTGTACTTGCGGGGACTGTAACGTCTGGTCGTCCTCATCTGTCTGTCATGTCTTACCTTGGGCACATAATGCAGTGGAGCATTCCTTCAGCGATATCAAGTCTGCTGCATGTAATTGGTCACCAAGAGAGGGTGAGAAAGGACAAGCCCCATTGCAGTAGCTCTCTGTTTTCCACCAATTGGTCACAAACAAGTAATGTCCCGACAAAGAAACCTCTTCAATTCCAATCGGTCACAGTATGGTCAAGATATTTTTACAGATGTTCTCATCAACTCCAACGACCTACAGAGTACATCCAAACTCCACCGCGGTTGAAGCACAGCAGCCTTTTAAGGGATGTGACATGTGATCTAGAACATGGCGTTCATAACGCTGTGATTAGTTCCGGTTAGTTCCACTATTTCTGGGCGGTTTTTTGGGCGAGCGATATTGTAGGCGATATGTGTGCAAGGTGGTTAAATTGACGCTGGGCGATCTCATGGCCGTTAGTTTTTGGTAAATATGCTCTTTACGACAAAGAAAAGTGTGCGGGCGTTAATATTGAATCTCGGTGTTAAATCCATGCAGAAAGTAACACTGGGCGATATTATGGACGTTGAATTCACCCATTCTGATGATTCCACCCAAAAAAAGTGGGCAGGCGGTAATAGTTTTTCCCAGCGTTAATCACTTGAGGAAAGTAACGCTCGCCGATAAGTTTTAAAAAAATGCCCGCCAGTTTCCATTTTGTGCCAAAATGGGCGATATATGGACGTTATACGTCATTTCAGCGGTAAAATGGGTGTTAAGTGGGCCTTAAGCATGCAAAAAAAGTGGAGGTTCTAGCCCCAGGTCCCCAAATTTTAGTTTCCCCTTAGAGTGGAAATATCCTCTCTGCATCCACCTTGTCGAGTCCCCTCATTATCTTATATATTTCAATAAGATCACCTCTCATTCTTCCGAACTCCGATGTGTATAGGCCCAACCTACCCTCATAAGTCAACCACCTCATCTCCGGAATCAATCTAGTGAACCTTCTCTGAACAGCCTCCAATGCAAGTATATCCTTCCTTAAATACGGAGACCAAAACTGTACACAGTACTCCACCAATACCCTGTACAGTTGTAGCAGGACTTCTCTGCTTTTATACTATATCCCCCTTGCAATAAAGGCCAACATTCCATTTGCCTTCCTGATTACTTGCTGTACCTGCATACTAACTTTTTGTGATCCATGCACAAGGACCCCCAGGTCCTCTTTCCTTGTTACCGCTCATGTGATCTTTGTAGCCAGATGACTATTTATGTTAGTATTAGATTCAGGGCCAGGCTGCCCACACACCTGCAGAAGAGATGTATTGGGACACAGAATCACTGAGACAAAGACCACCTCAGTTCCAAGAGGCTCAGGAAACCATAACCCAGCCTAGCATTTCTGGTGTCCCTGTCCCTCAAATAACACGTCAATGCAGTACCAATATAGGTTTAAGAACACCACTAGACACGGTAGCGTGAAACACTGATTGCAACGTGTGCACAGTAAATTCACTATGTGCTGTGAAGTTCAGTTTTCAGATGTTAGTCCATTTGTTTTTCTGTGTTTGAGAAGATGTTTGGGGGTCAGTTTATAACTTGAAACAGAGTTCCTTCTATGCCTCCTCACTGAACCAGTTGGGAGGAATTTTAACATGAGTGAGTGCGTGGGATTGGATGAGGGTGGGGAGATTTAAATAGAGAAAACTTCCGTGCGCGTCAGGAAGCCGGCTCCAACCCGCCAACTTCTGGGTTTTATGAAGGTGGGACAAGGGGCGGGCAGCCAACCCGCTTCCAGGAGATGGGTTGGCATTTTAAATGTGAGAATGAGGCTGGCAGCCTCTGATCTTACCCGCTTTGCAGGTTTTACACTGGGAAGCCAGGTTTCCCAGAACAGCTTCAGGGAGAAGGTAAAGGCCTTCACAGTACTGCTTGTGGGCCAGGAAGACCAAGAGTGCTTCCCTCTGGTCCCCCAGGCTCTCCTCCAATCAGACCCAACTCCCATATAACGACCCCTGGGGTCAGGGATCAGACCACCCCACCCCCTCTCTCGGGATCAGGAATCGGATCTGTTATGTATTTAACCCCTTGCAACCTGTATTACACTAACACCAGAAGGCCTACCTGTTGGAGTCCCAGGGGATCCCAGCATCCCTTGGCAGCACGGTATATAAGCAGGCCACCCATGAGGTACCTGCACTCTGGAGTCTCATTAAAGGAGCTAAGGTCACACTTGCTCATTGCACACAGTACTCAGTTTCATCCTTTATTGGCGACGAGGTAACAAACAAATGCGCAAAAATGCAAAGAACAGTTGATATCCTGGAGAAATTCTCAGAAGGGGATGATTTGGAGGCCTTCATGGAGAGACTCGGCCAATACTTTGTAGCCAACGAGCTGGAAGGGAACGAGAAAGCTGCCAAACAAAGGGCGATCCTCCTAACTGTCTGTGGGGCAACAACCTATGGCCTCATGAAGAAGCTCCTAGCTCCAGCAAAACCAACAGTTAAATCCCATGAAGAATTGTGTACGCTGGTCCAGGAACACCTAAATCCTAAGGAAAATGTTTTGATAGCGAGATATCGGTTCTACACATTTCAACAGTCGGAGGGCCAGGAAGTGGCGAGCTATGTCGCCCAACCAAGGCACCTCGCAGGACATTGTGAGTTTTAGGAATTCCTAGAACAAATGTTTAGAGACTTTTTTGTACTGGGCATTGGCCATGACGCAATCCTTTGCAAACTATTAACCATTAAAACTCCGAATCTAATAAAGCCACAACGATAGCCCAGACATTTATGTCCACCAGCGACAACACCAAACAGATTTCGGCCAGTACTGTGAACAAAGTAATGTCATTTTTGAGCAGGAATATACATGGCAGAACATATACGCTGGCTGCTGCTGCCCGACCTCAGATGACCCAGAGCGCGCCATCAATCGTTAATGCGAGGCAGTTAACACTTTGTTGGCGTTGTGGAGGTGATCATTGGGCCCATCAATGCCGCTCCAAGCACTATGCGTGCAACGGCTGCAGAACAATGGGACACCTCCAGCAAAAGTGCAGGCGAGCTGCAAACCCTACAAACCCTGCAAACCACCACATTGCAGAGGAAGGTCAATTCACTGTGGATTAGACTGAATCGGAGACTCGAACCGAGGAGGCAGAAGTGTACGGGGTACACACATTCACCACGAAATGTCCACCAATAATGTTGAAAGTTGAACTGAACGGAATTCCAGTATCGATGGAACTGGCCATGGGTGCGAGTCAGTCGATAATGAGTAAAAAGGCCTTCGACAGGTTGTGGTGCAACAAGGCACATAAGGCCTAAGCTCAGTCCCATTCACACCAAACTAAGGACTTACACCAAGGAACTAATCCCTGTAATTGGCAGTTCAGAAGTCAAAGTCTCCTATGATGGAGCATTACACGAACTCCCGCAGTGGATTGTGCCAGGGGATGATCCCACATTGTTTGGCAGAAGCTGGCTGGGAAAAAAATCTGCTGGAACTGGGACGACATCCGAGCACT
This sequence comes from Pristiophorus japonicus, assembly GCF_044704955.1. NCBI lineage: Eukaryota > Metazoa > Chordata > Chondrichthyes > Pristiophoridae > Pristiophorus > Pristiophorus japonicus. The sequence goes on from NC_091990.1 coordinate 148,898,836, forward strand.
CTCGTCCGTCGACAACGCCTCTTGTATCCAGGTTCTGAGCAAGTTTCCAACGTTGTGCGAGCCAGGCATTGGAAGCTTCTCGGAGGTGAAAGTGCAGATTCATTTGGTTCCCGGTATGCGACCCATTCACCACAAGGCACGGGCGGTACCATATATGATGTGTGAGAAAGTGGAAATTGAGCTGGACAGGCTGCAGCGAGAAGGCATCATCGCGCTGGTGGAATTCAACGAGTGGGCCAGTCCGATTGTCCCAGTAGTTAAAGAGGACGGCACGGTCAGAATTTGTGGGGACTATAAAGTAACGATTAACCGTTTTTCGGTACAGGACCAGTACACGCTACCCAAGGCAGATGACCTATTTGCGACCCTGGCTGGAGGGAAGTCGTTCACCAAGCTGGACCTGACCTCGCCCTACATGACGCAGGAACTGGAGGAGTCTTTGAAAGGCCTCACTTGCATCAACACGCACAAAGGTCTATTCATCTATAACAGAAGCCTATTCGGGATTCGGTTGGCCGCGGCGATCTTCCAATGGAACATGGAGAGCCTGCTAAAGTTGTTTCCACGCACCATGGTTTTTCAGGACGACATACTGGTTACAGGTTGGGACACCATTGAACACTTGCAGAACCTGGAAGAGGTTCTTAGTTGGTTGGATCACGTGGGGCTCAGGTTGAAATGCTCGAAGTATGTTTTCCTGGTGCAGGAGGTGGAGTTCTTGGGAAGAAGAATCACAGCAGATGGCATCAGACCCACTGATGCCAAGGAGACCATCAATAACCCGCCGAGACCACAGAACGTGATGGAGCTGCGGTCATTCCTGGGACTCCTTAACTATTTCGGTAATTTTCTACCTGGGTTAATCACCCTGCTAGAACCTTTACATGCACTTTTGCACAAGGGAGACGACTGGGTATGGGGGAATTCACAAGAGACTGCCTTTAAGAAAGCCAGAAATCTGTTGTGTTCAAACAAACTGCTTGTCCTGTATAACCCTTGTAAAAGATTAGTGCTGCCTTGCGATGCGATGTCATATGGGGTCGGGTGCGTGTTACAACAGGCTAACGAATCGTGGATTTTGCAACCGGTAGCTTATGCGTCCAGGAGTTTGTCCAAGGCCGAAAGGGCCTACAGCATGATTGAAAAAGAGGCTCTGGCGTGCGTTTACAGGGTAATGCACCAGTACTTATTTGGTCTCAAGTTTGAGCTTGAAACTGACCACAAGCCACTCATATCGTTGTTCTCTGAGAGCAAAGGGACTAACACCAATGCCTCTGAACGCATCCAAAGATGGCCGCTCACACTGTCGGCATACAACTATGTAATCCGCCACAGACTGGGCAAAGAGAACTGCGCAGATGTCCACCACCGGGATGGAAATGGCACAGCCAGCGGACTTGCTCATGGTAATGGATGCATTCGAGAACGAAAAGTGCCCCGTCACGCCCCGCCAGATCAGGATCTGGACCAGCAGATCCTTTACTGTCCTTGGTAAAAAACTGTGTCCTCCATAGGAGCTGGTCCAACACCCCAGCAGAGATGCAGGAGGCGATTAAGCCGTTCCACAGGCGCAAAGACAAAATGTCCCTGCAGGCGGACTGTCTGTTGTGGAGCAATCGCGTGGTCTTGCCCAAGAAAGGCAGAGATATGTTCATTTGTGAACTGCACAGCATCGACCCAGGCATTGTAATAATGAAAGCCATAGCCAGATCCCATGCATGGTGGCCTGGCATCGACTCAGATTTAGAGTCATGCGTGCGCCAGTGCAACACTTGCTCTCAGCTGAACAATGCATCCAGAGAGGCACCGCTAAGTTTGTGGTCGTGGCCCTCCAAACCGTGGTCGAGGATCCACGTGGACTATGTGGGCCCATTTCTAGGCAAAATGTTTTTGGTTGTCGTGGACGCTTACTCAAAATGGATTGAATGTGCGATAATGTCTGTAAGCACGTCCACAATTGAAAGCCTACGAACCATGTTTGCCACGCACGGCCTGCCTGATGTCCTGGTCAGTGACAATGGGCCGTGTTTCACCAGTGCGAATTCAAGGAATTCATGACCCGCAATGGGATCAAGCACGTCACATCTGCCTCATTCAAGCCCGCATTCAACGGCCAGACAGAATGGGCAGTTCAGACCATCAAGCAAAACTTGAAACTATGGTGTATGTAGCACTCAAATCACTGACTCCACACGGTCTGGTGTTGTGTAACTGCCGTGACCTTGGTCCTTTATTGTGTAACTCTAGAGTGTCTCTCAGGTGTGGTGGGCAGCCTTTTATACTCTGTCTTGCAGGTACTTTCAGGTCTCCCACCACAGCGCCCTCTGTGGCGCACATTGTACTTATACATTTAACGCACCTGGACAATACATAACATCTCACTCCCCTCCCAGTTCCAAAAGCCATTGCCGGTGACCTCGGCCTTGTTTGTCCTGGTTGATTTGTGAGTGTGAGTCCATGACCATCCACTTCCCTCTTCCCCCGCCATGTGGTGTTTGCAGTCCTTACATGGGTGATGAAGTACACGAGCATAACCTCCAACAGAAAGCAGGTATACATAGACAGTACATTTGTATGGTACATGTAATATATGGTACAGATGTAATGTCAAAAGGTTGCAGGTACACTGAACAGTTATTTAATTCCAGCTCACTGGGTGAGGTACGGTGGCGGTATACTGCCCCTTTTTGCCCGAGGTAATGGGCTGCGCTGAGACAGGGTATCGCAACTAGTGCATTGCCTCTGTTCTCAGAAAGTAGTCGCCTTGGTGGCTCATCTGCAGCCGCTGAACCATTGCATGAATCACATAAATCGAAAATCGCATTATTCCATTAGTCATGTTAGTCATGGGACCATTACCCTTTTACATGTACCTCGTGATATTAACTCTTTTCGGAATTTATATCCATATTTTAAACACAGTAACCATTCAGCATTAAAATATTAACTCTTATCACAAGTCCGTCATCCGAGAACATAAGAACTTAAGAATTAGGAACAGGAGTAGGCCATCTAGCCCCTCGAGCCTGTCCCGCCATTCAATAAGATCATGGCTGATCTGGTCATGGACTCAGCTCCACTTACCGCCCTCTCCCCGTAACCCTTAATTCCCTTATTGGTTAAAAATCTATCTATCTTTGACTGGAAAACATTCAATGAGCTAGCCTCAACTGCTTCCTTGGGCAGAGAATTCCACAGACTCACAACCCTCTGGGAGAAGAAATTCCTTCTCAATTCGGTTTTAAATTGGCTCCTCCGTATTTTGAGGCTGTGCCCCCTAGTTCTAGTCTCCCTACCAATGGAAACAACCTCTCTGCCTCTATCTTGTTTATCCCTTTCATGATTTTAAATGTTTCTATAAGATCACCCCTCATTCTTCTGAACTCCAAGGAGTAAAGACCCAGTCTACTCAATCTATCATCATAAGGTAACCCCCTCATTTCTGGAATCAGCCTAGTGAAACATCTCTGTACCCCTTCCAAAGCTAGTATATCCTTCCTTAAGTAAGGTGACCAAAACTGCACGCAGTACTCCAGGTGCGGCCTTACCAATACCCTATACAGCTGCAGAAGGACCTCCCTGCTTTTGTACTTCATCCCTCTCGCAATGAAGGCCAACATTCCATTCGCCTTCCTGATTACCTGCTGCACCTGCAACCCAACCTTTTGGGATTCATGCACAAGGACCCGCAGGTCTCTCTGCACCACAGCATGTTGTAATTTCTCCCCATTCAAATAATATTCCCTTTTACTGTTTTTTTTCCCAAGGTGGATGACCTCACACTTTCCGACATTGTATTCCATCTGCCAAACCTTAGCCCATTCGCTTAACCTATCCAAATCTCCTTGCAGCCTCTCTGAGTTTCACATTTCTCATTTAGACTCTCTCTTGCCTTACAAAAGTCTCTTTGTGGGGACCGCCAACGGTGTAAGGCCCTTTTAAGACTCCCGGGTGCATTTCCCTTTTAAGACGCCATCTTGTGTTTCCCACGAGGCTTTCACTGGGCGTCGCCATTTTAGTTGCTCTGCTGGCCTTTGTCTGCAGAGCTCTGCTGTCACGAGGCTCGCCACCATCTTGACCTCGCTGACAAAGAAGAAAGAAAGTGTAAAATCATGCTTGAAAGGGGATATTCTGGCCTCGGCTTCAGCATTGCAGGTGGCACAGATAATCTGCACATTGGTGATGATCCGAGCATATTCATTACAAAAATCATTGTAGGAGGTGCAGCTGCACAGGATGGAAGACTGCGGGTGAATGATTGCATCCTTCGGGTAAATGATGTAGATGTAAGGGAAGTAACACATAGCAAAGCAGTAGAAGCTTTAAGAGAGGCTGGATCGATTGTGCGATTATACGTGCGGAGAAAGAAGCCCGTCATTGGAAAGATCTTAGAAATAAAACTTGTTGCGTTCTCCAGGATCATACCTGCCGCCACTGTAGTCTCCGCCGCCACTGTAGCCTCCTCTCCTGACGTTCCAACCGCCGCTGTAGCCTCCTCTCCTGACGTTCCAACCGCCGCTGTAGCCTCCTCTCCTGATGTTCCAGCCGCCGCTGTAATCTCCTCTCCTGCCATTGCTGTGGCCACCACCACCGCCGCCGTCCCGGCCTCCACCGTAGCCGCGACCGCCGCCCGACTTCCTCTCCGCGTGGGCTCCCCCGATTTGTCATCTGTCGATGGATTTCCCGATCAACGCCTGCTCTTCCAGAGTCTGCTCGTCTGTGGAGGCTGAGGCTGCAGGGTTGCTTGAGGTCAGGAGTTCTGGGCTGCTGTCACTTGTGTGGGGATTTAGTCTGCCAATGAACGGCTTCTTTCTTCTCCAACTCAGTCGGCGCTGCTCTTTGGGAACCCGGGAACAGCAGTCTGTGGAGGAATGAAGTCCTCCCAGCTCCCACGGACCTTTCCCATCCACCTCCTGCCGAGAAGCGTCGGCCCATCGCCTGCAATGACCCACAAAGGTAAACTGTGCATCTCGCATCCGCTCTGCCAGGAACAGGAATCAGTTCCCTGGTGTAGGTATGCAGCTTCACCATGATTGGGACCAGCTTGGGTCGTGCAGCTGGGTTGACCCACAGTTTCTCAAAAGTTCTCTGACTCATCAACGACGGACCCGATCCAGTGTCCACTTCCATACTCACTGGGACTCCGTTGGTCTTGACTTCCATAATCACTGGGGCCCAATCGTCGGTACACGTGTACAGTCCAAGCGTCTCATCTTCTTCTGCCTGCTCCTCGCTGGAAAATGGATCCTCTACCATCTCCTCAGCCAGATGGTGAGTCGGGTTTCTTTTGCACATACACTGAAGGTGGTCTTTCATGTGGCAGGTATTGCACGTATACTCTGCAAACCTGCACCGGTGAGCCCCATGGCTTCCTCCGCAGCGCCAGCATGGTGCTACTCGATTAGCCCCCCTCAGCTGACTCCGAGTTCCAGGACCCCGAGATCCATGCTCTCTACCCTGGGCAGAGCCACGTTCTGCAGTTTTGTCTGTGGCGGGCGCTATCCTGTGGACAGTGCCTGCCGGGTTCGAGACTGTGTGGAACATCTGCTTGGTGCTGCAAGTCGAGGTCATAAATGCCCTGCTGATGGTGATGGCTTGCTTCAGGGTGACTGTGGGTTCAGTGGATAGCAGCCTGTGAAGGAGACCCTCATGACCAATCCCCATAACAAAGACGTCTTGCAACGCGTCGTCAAGGTGTGTGCCAAAATCACACGGCGCCGCGAGTCTCCTGAGGTCTGCAGCATATTTGGTGACATCCTAGCCCTCAGGTCTGCAGTGGTGGTAGAATTTGTGCCGGGCCGTGAGGATGCTCTCCTTCGGTTTCAGTTGGTCACGACTGAGTGCGATCAGCTCCTCATATGACTTATCCCTGGCGCTCGCGGGTGCCAGCAAATCCCTGATGAGACAGTAAACCTCATCGCCACAACTGGAAAGCAATATCGCCTTACGCTTCTCTCACAGTGCATCCGTGTTCCCCGTCAGGTCGTTTGCTGTGAAGTAGTACTCGAGCCTTTCCGTAAAGGCCTCCCAATCATTGCCCACTGTAAAATCCTTTGACGAGCCCAGAATAGCCATGGTTGCATGAAGTTCGTTCGTGTCCTTGTCGCCAATGAGGTGTATGTAGCTCTCAAATCACTGACTCCACACGGTCTGGTGTTGTAGTAACTGCCGTGACCTTGGTCCTTTATTGTGTAACTCCACAGTGCCTCTCAGGTGTGGTGGGCAGCCTTTTATACTCTGTCTTGCAGGTACTTTCAGGTCTCCCACCGCAGCGCCCTCTGTGGCGCACAATTGTACTTATACATTTAATGTATCTGGACAATACATAACAGAAACGTGTGTCGGAAGGCACCCTGCCGACTCGACTGTCTCGAGTGCTGCTCAGCTACCGCACCAGTCCCCACTCACTCACCAGAGTTCCCCCAGTCGAGCTGCTCATGAAAAGGGCGCTCAAAACAAGACTCTCTCTTGTCCACCCTGATCTCCATGATCACGTGGCAGGCAGGCGGCACCAACAAAGTGTGTACCATGACCACGCAAATTTGTCACGCGATATTGAGATCAATGATCCTGTGTTTGTACTCAATTATGGAAATGGTCCCAAATGGCTCGCTTGCACGGTCACAGCCAAAGAGGGGAATAGGGTGTTTCAGTTCAAATTGGCCAATGAAATAATGTACAGAAAACATTTGGACCAAATCAAATTGCAGTTCACCAACAGCTACGAACAACTCGAAGAAGACACCACCAACTTTGACCCTCCAACACAGACACAAGTGGCAACTGACATCATGGTTGACCATGATGCCGAATCCACCATCCCCAGCAGCCCGGCAAGGCCGGCTGCCCTGCAGCCCAGTGAAGAACTAATCAACCGCATTTGTACCGAAACGATCGACAAGGGAGTAAAAAGCCCCAGATCGTCTCACCCTGTAAATAAGTGTACTATTGACTTCACGGGGGAGTGATGTCATGTATTTAACCCCTTGCAATCTGTATTACATTAACACCAGAGGGCCTAGCTGTTGGAGTCCCAAGGTACCACCCACGAGGTACCTGCACTCTGAAGTCTCATTAAAAGAGCTAAGGTCACACTTGCTCATTGTACACAGTATTCAGTTTCATCTTTTATTATGAGATTATCAGGATCCCCCTGGGTTCGGACCCCCCAGGATCAGATCTCCCTGCCAGGGTCGTGGTTCAGATCTACCTGCTCCAGAATGCTCCTCGTCCGACTGTCAATCCGGCTGACTTCTAGGCGGGGAACCTGTCAGGGCCAAAAGGAGCACAGTCCCGGGTTTTCCGTACAAAACTTCACCCGCGCCTATGTAACCTGCCCTGTTAATATCTAGGCCATTAACTCCTTAAGCAACCATGGCAACTTCCATTTATATAGCTACTTTAACGGAGCAAAACGTCCCAAACAAAATTTGACAGTGAGTCACATAAGGAGATATTAGGACAGGTGACCAAAAGCTAGTTCAAAATGGTAGGTTTTAAGGAGCGTCTTAAAAGGAGGAGAGAAAGGTAGAGAGGCAGAGAGGTTTAGGAAGGGAATTCCAGAGCTTAGGGCCTAGGCAACTGATGGCACGGCTGCCAATGGTGGAGCTAAGAAAATCAGGGATGCATAAGAGGCCAGAATTGGAGGAGCGCCGAGATCTCGGAAGATTGTAGGGCTAGAGGAAGGGGTGAAGCGACAGAGAGATTTGAAAACAAGGATGACGTTTTTTTTTTTAAATTGAGTTGCTGCGGACCAGGAGGCCAGTGAGCACAGGGGTGATGGGTAAACGGGACTTGGTGCAACTTATGATATGGGCAGCAGAGTTTTGGATTAGCTCAAGTTTATGGAGGGTGCAACGCGAGAAGCTGGTTAGGAGAGCATTGGAATAGTTGAGTCTGGAGCTAACAGAGGCATAGATAAGGGTTTCAGCAGCAGGTGAGTTGAGTAGGGGTGGAGATGGGCGATGTTGCAGAGGTGAAAATAAATGGTCTTGGTGATGGAGAGGATATGGGGTTGGAAGTTCAGCTGAGGGTCAAATAGGATACCAAGGTTGCAAACAGTCTAATTTAGCCTCAGACAGTGGCCAAGGAGAGGAATGGAGTCAATGGATAATGAACGGAGTTTGTGGCGGGAACTGAAGACAATGGCTTCGGTCTTCCCAGTACTTAATTGGAGAATAACTGTTCAGAGTATCACCGAGGGAGCAGTGAGGTCTATAAACTTTGGTGAAAGGGTACATCGTACTTGGTCTTTTCTATTTAGTGTAGCCTTCTCCTGTGTGCTCCTGGTCCTGTTCTGCCTCCATTATAAGGAAATATATATATATGGGAATGCCAATAGTGAACCCCATGGTAAGGGCTCCATGAAGGGATTGGGAAACAAAAGATTTCCTTACCTGAAAGTGCTGAAAGACAGCTTGCAGACACCTCTTTCAGTTGCAGAGCTGAGAAAAGATATTTTGAATTGCTTCAAAGCTGATATTTCAGGCACATTTTGTGGACATGCAAAGCCTGTGAAATCAACACTTACTGGTTTGGCAATGATAGAGAATTCAAGCTCTGCAGCCTGGCTGCAGTTTTTGAGAAAACACAGACCACATTGCATTAAGTCATCAATCAACTTGACATTTTAGGACCTTGGGTAGCGAGCCAATTAAAAGGTTAACAGACTATCAATTGAGCCAATAAGGTCAAAGAAGGCGAGTTCTTTTCTGTAAATTGAACCAGGTATAAGTACAGCCATTTTGGCCATGTGGTCTCAGAAGGACAAAGGCCTGGCTTAAAGCCAAGAGCTTGTTGCTGCTGCCAGAATAAAGTTACATTAAAACTACAATCGGAGTTCGTATTTCATTGGGAATTAAGAGATCTAACAGGCAAGTTATGCAGATAACTTACCCCACTTTTCTATGGGCTTAACTTAAACCAGGTGGGTCTGTTTCCATCAGAAAATAGATCACAGGGTGCACGGAGCAGTCCGTGCAATAGATTTTTAAGTCGGTTCACAGACTCCCAGGCCGCCTGCAATTTTTGCGGTCTAGAAGAATCCGTGTTCCATGTTTATGTTGAGCATATGAGGTTGCAGTCCCTCTTTCAATATTTGAAGGGGCTGCTTCTCAAATTCTGGTTGCACTTCAATCCCATGCTCCTGATCTTTGGGCACCCTGTGCGGAGGGGAGCGGGCAGATCGGAAGGCCTCCTCGTAGGACTGCTCCTGGCATGGCCAAGGTTAGCCGCGAGAGGTGGGCGCCAGAGGGACTGGAGTGCATCATCACCCCTGGCAACCAAATTTTAATTTGAACCACGTAATGTCTAAAGTTTAATTTGTTCATTTGTCGGTTTAGTGTAAAAAAAACAGATCACAGGGGGATTTGATACAGGTGTTCAAAATTATGAAGAGATGGGACTAGCAGCTAGAAACAGATTGTTGAGGAGTCTAGAACGAGGGGACATAGATATAAGATTAATTATAAGATATTTAGCACAGAGAACAGAATCAGAAGGTTATGAGGCTTTGGAATGCATTACTAGGGTTAGTGATTGAATCATGGACCATGTCAACATTTAAGAATAAGTTAGATAGATAGTTGAAGGGGATAAAGTGATATGAGAACAGGGTGGGCACATGGGATTAGGAATCATGCTCGCAAGGCATGATAGATAAACACTGATTGGGCCGAACAGCCTGTTTCCTTGGTGAAATTTCTATTTAATTCTAGTGTAAATAGTGGAATTTCTGGGACAACAGCTTTTGCTGTCATGACCTTGTCATTTGCGTACATGCATCACTTTGGGGGCTGTGCATTTTCTGGCAGAAGCCAGTTCTCCTGAATTTATAGGGTATTTTAGAATGGGTGTAACTCTAGTGTATCTGATTTGTGCCTACAATCTGAGTCCCCTGCACCAGAACTACATCACTTTTGCCTCTTTGTTTATAAATTATAACAGATGACATTATAATTTTCAATATAAACTGATTAAAAATTATACTTTCAGTCAATTTGAGGAATCTCAGTCACTTCTTGTTTTAAACATTGGGAATATGTACAAAGGTCAATTTCGAGCTGCCATGCTGCCAGCGAGGATCCGGAAGACGGGTCAGAGATTTGGCACTGCAGTGCTGTAGCCTTATCTCTGATCTTCAAGCATAGCTCCTCTCCAAGAGTGCAGGAGCACTGAATTTTCCCAGTAGATTTTCTATCAGACTCTGGTAAAACAGACATGTTCTCATTTAACAAATAAATAGAAGAGGCGATTAGATAATCATGGGTGTGAAACCCACGACCTTCCGTCTATTCAAATGAAAGGATGGAAAATCACAGGCAGTGCATTTGTGATTTCCTCAGATGCAATCTTTGCCAACACCTCTCCCTGGTAGGCGTGCTCCTGGAGTGTGCAGAGGGGTTGATGGAAGAGGGTTAACACAACACACTCAGTGACTAAGGCTGAGAACATGCAAGTTTTTTACAGAAAGAAAGACTTGCATTTATATAGCACCTTTCACGACCACCAGATGTCGCTTTACAGCCAATGAAGTACTTTTTGAAGTATAGTCAATATTTATAATGCAGTTGTAATAGTTTCTCCCAGTATTCCCTATTTAATAAGTAACAATTACGTTTTAGGTAAATTTTACGAATCTTCAAAGATGTAACAATAAGGCTTTTGGTTATACTGTTTATTTCACTCTCACTTTTTCCAACAATGCCTGCCTTGAAGAAATTGTGTTGCTATTTTTAATATCTTCTAGTTCTCATGAAGGCTTTGACCTGAAACATCACCTTGCCTGTTCTCTCCACAAATGTTGAGGGGGAATTTTAACCCCACAGCGGGTCAGTCACTAAAATATTTTAAGGAGGTTGCGTGCCTCCATTTTAAATAAACATTTTTAACACCTGCTGGCCGGCAGCGGAATGGAGGTGAGAAGGGCCTTTACAGCACTGCTTGTGAGCAAGGAGGGACAGGAGTGCTCTCCCCCACCCCAGCCCAGCCCAGCTCAGCAAGCTTCCCAGTTTACCTCCCGTGGCAGGATCCCTGTAATCGGTCGGCCAACCCTGCAATGTCCTATTCCCCACGATGTCCCACTCCCTTCTGCGATGTCTGACTCACCCTACTCCCTGCGACCAATGTCCAACCAACTCCCAACCCCCCACCCCCTACCCCCGCATCAATGTCAGACTTACCTCCGATCCGCTCCTGGCTGATTTCCAGTGCAACAGCCAACCAGACTGTGAAACTGGCTGGCTGTCAGGCAGGAAACCAGTTGAAAAAATTCAAAACAGTCCGTAAAATCTCCCTCCGACCCCCATCCCCCCACCCCACCCCCGGCTCTCTTCCCGCTTCAGAGTTACTTTTGGGGTCTGCGCGCTTTCCAAATTTTCCGCTTTTGTTTCAAATTTTCAGCAGCTGTCATTTGAGGGGGTTGAGGTGTGGCTGAAACTGGATGTGAGCACAATTGCTGTGGTACTGTTGTCGGCTGTGTACTCCAACAGAAATATGAGTCAGGAGCAGTTCAATCCAAACAGCGACAGGGCGAGCACAGGCATACGTGGATCTAATATACGTCCTTCCTGTTCCCATGCTTTTCTTCTTCCCCCACATTTAATTATCTTCTTTTAAAACCACTCCATTTCCCAGGCATCAGCTGACTGGCAAAGGTGAGACATATTAAATTGGTGTGAAAATAGGATTTTTTATTTTAGTAGGCTTATATAATTTTAAGTAGCAAGGATAGTGAATGTTGAATTGAAGGTTGTTCGTTTACTGAGTTCAAAATGCCTGACAGGAGATGCAGGAATGCAGGGTGCAGGAATGGGTATGGTTTGTTTATTCAAGAATTAGCTAAGATAAAAGCTCTTGTTGATGGGGACAACTAATTCAGTGACCAGCAGCATCCCAGACGGAAATGTTGTTTGCAACCAGTCTGTTTTTGTGGTACTAACCTCCCTAAGACATAGCTCTTTGTTTGATTTCCTGGGCCATGTCTCACTCATAGGCAATCCCTCGAAACGGAGATGACTTGCTTCCACGCCAAAATAGGATGAGTTCACAGGTGTTTCAATGAAAGACCTAATATTTCAGGTCCTGAACTATATCCCTGAGGGGTGGGAGATGTCTGTGCGTGGATTTTTTTTAACGTGTGGTGGCCTTTGCACAACAGCCACCACACGGGCTTGACAGAGCTAGGTCTTGATCAGTGGCAAGGATTATCCAAGATGACTGGAGACCTGCTGTGCTGCACGGACCTACTGCGCACAAATATCGCAATGTGGACTGGCCCGTGCTGCCCCTGGGCCCCTGGCCCCGAACTCACGCCTCTCCTGGGCCCTGATCACATCCCTGCACAGTCTCTCGCCGCTCCTTCGCCCCGACCTCGCCGCTCCTGCTGTGTCTGCCCACGCTCCAATCACCGACCTGGACCTTGCCGACGTCACTCTTCGCTGCCGTCGCCCTCCTGCACCAGCTCGCACTGCTCCCTGAAGTGGCATGCCCCCACACTGCTCCTGGGCCGCCGCACCTCCGCTCCTTTTATGGGCCAGACCTGCCGCTGGTGTTCTCATGCAGGTCGGGGCCTCCATGCTGCCAACATGTGCCATGCTGGGCCATGTGCCAACATGTCAAATAGTACCTTGTCAATTGTGTGTGTTTTATCAGCTTGTCAAAGTTGGCTGCTGAAACAATCTTTAAAGAGATTACTTCTCCATCAAAAGAATTCAATATATTAAATAAAAGCAGAAAATGCTGGAAATACTCAGCAGGTCAGGCAGAATCTACGGAGAGAGAAACAGAGTTAACATTTCAGGTCGATGACCTTTTGTCAGAACTGGATAAAGTTAGAGATATAAAAACAGAAAAGGGGAGGAAAGAACAAAAGGGAAGGCCTGTGATAGGGTGGAAGGCAGGAGTGATTAAATAACAAAAGATATGATAGTATAAAGCAAAAAGGAAATGGGACAAGAAAAGAAACAAAAGATGAATCTGGAAGAGGTGTAAATGGGACTGGCAGAATCATCAACAATTGCCATGTGAAAAAATAGAGGCAGAGGTTATGATCTGAAATTGTTGAACTTGATGTTGAGTCCAAATAGCTGTAAAGTGCCTAATCAAATGTTTTGACTCATAATACTCCTGTGATGCACCTTGGTATGCTTCACCACATTAAAGGGGCTACATAAACACAAGTTGTTGTTGTTGTTGTTGTAATTGAAAGATGAGGTGCTGTTCCTCGAGCTTACGTTGAGCTTTGTTGGAACAGTGTAAGTAGCTGAGTTCAGAGTGGGCGTGGAGTGGAGAATTAAAGTGAAAGGCGACCCGAAGCTCAGGATCATGCTTACGGACTGAACGGAGGTGTTCCGCAAAGTGGTCACCCAATCCACGTTTGGTCTCCCCAATGTAGAGCAGACCACATCGTGAGCAGCGAATACATTATACTACATTGAAAGAAATACAAGTAAATCGCTGTTTCACCTGGAAGGAGTGTTTGGGGCCCTGGACAGTGGGAAGGGAGGAGGTAAAAGAGCAGGTATTGCATCTTCTGCGCTTGTAAGGGAAGGTGCTGTGGGAAGGGGAGCGGGTGTTGGGGCTGATTGAAGAGTGTACCAGGATGTAGCAGAGGGAATGGTCCCTTCAGAATGCTGAAAGGGTAGGGGAAGAGATGTGTTTGGTGGTGGGATCGTGCTGGAGGTGGTGGAAATGGCGGAGGATGATCCATTGAACGTGGAGGCTGGTGGGGTGAAAGGTGAGGTCAAGGGCAACCCTATCGTGGTTCTGGGAGGGAGGGGAAGGGGTGAGAGCAGAAGTGCGGAAATGGAATGGACATGGTTGAGGGCCATGTCAAAAATGGTAGAGTGGAATCCTTGGTTGAGGAGAAAGGAAGGCATCGGAAGTACTAGTATGGAAGGTGGCATCGTCAGAACAGATGTGACGGAGATGGAGAAACTAGGAGAATGGAAGCGGGTTGGGAGGAAGTGTAGTCCAGGTAGCTATAGGAGTCAGTGGACTTAGATATTTGTCAATAGACTATCCCCAGAAACGAAGACAGAGAAGTCAAGGAAGGGAAGGGAAGAGTCAAAGATGGACCATGTGAAATGAGGGAAGGGTGGAATTTGGAAGCAAAGTGAATGACATTTTCTAGTTCAGGACGAGAGCAGGAAAAGGCACCGATACAGTCATCAACGTACCAGAAAAAGAGTTGAGGGAGGGGACCTGAGTTGGACTGGAAAAAAGAATGTTCCACATATCCCACAAAAAGGCAAGCAGGACTAGGACCCCATGTGGGTTCCCATAGCAACACCTTTAATTTGGGGGAAGTGAGTGGAGTCAAAGGAGAAGTTGTTCAATGTGAGAACAAATTCAACCAGGCGGTGGAGGGTGGTGGTGAATGGGGACTGGTTGAGCCTCTACTCGAGGAAGAAGCAGAGTGCCTTCAGGCCGTCCTGGTGGGGGATGGAAGTGTAGAGGGATTGAACGTTCATGGTGAAAAGAAGACGGTTGGGGCCGGGAAACTGGAAACTGGAAACTGTTAAAGTGGTGGAGGGCATTGGAAGACTCGTGGATGTAGGTGGGAAGAAAAAGGGGAGAAAAAAATAGAGTCAAAATAGAAAGTAATCAGTTCCATGGGGCAAGAACAAGCTGAAACGATGGGTCTAGCAGGGCAGTCCTGTTTGTAGATTTTGTGAAGGAGGTAGAAGCGGGCTGTGCGGCCATGGAGGGAAGATCTCCAGAGGAGAGGAGGTCAGTGACAGTCTTGGAAACGACGGCTTGATGTTCGGTAGTGGGGGTCATGATCCAGTGGGAAGTAGGAGGAGGTGTCAGGGAGTTGGCGTTCAGCCTACGCAAGGTAGAGGTAGGTTCACCAAACAACAAAAGCACCACCCTTGTCAGTAGGTTTAATGATAATATTGGGGTTAGATCTGAGAGAATGGAGTGCTGCAAGTTCAAAGGGAGGTAGGTTGGAGTGAGTGAGGGGAGAAGAGAAATTAATATGGCCGATTTGATACCATCAGTTCACAATTAAAAGATCTAGGGAGGGTAAGAGGCTAAAGGGAGGGATCCAGGTAGAACGAGTATTCTGAAAACGGGCGAAAAGGCCAGCTGTGCGGGGGGAAGATTCCTGGCCAAAGAAGAGGGCACAGAGTCGTGGCCGACAGAAAAAGAGCTCACATTGTGCCGAGCTCGAAACTCGTTGAGGTGGGATGAAGCTCAGGCCTTTGCTGAGGACTGATCGTTTGGGGTCAGAGAGGGGAAGGTCAGACAGAATAATAAAAATACGGCAGGCAAGAGAAGGGAAGAAGGGATGGGGTCCTGCTACAACTGTACAGGGTATTAGTGAGGCTACAGCTAGGGTACTGCATACAATTTTGGTCTCCTTATTTAAGGAAGGATATACTTGCACTGGAGGCAATTCAGAGAAGGTTCACTACGTTGATTCCGGAGATGAGGGGTTGACCTATGAGGAAAGGTTGAGCAGGTTGGGCCTATACTCATTGGAGTTTAGAAAAATGAGAGGTGATCTTGTTGAAACATACAAGATACTGAGGGCGCCCGACAAGGTAGATGCAGAGAGGATGTTTCCACTCATGGGGGAATCCAGAACTAGGGAGCATAGTTTAAGAATAAAGGGTTGCCCATTTTGAATTGAGATGAGGAGGAATTTCTTCTCTCAGAGAGTCGTGGAATTCTCTACCCCAGAGAGCTGTGGTGGCTAGGTCATTGAACATAGTTAAGGTGGAGATACAGATTTTTGAACGATAAGGGAGTGAAGGGTTATGGGGAGCGGGCAGGGAAGTGGAGCTGAGCCCAAGATCAAATCAGCCATGATTTTATTAAATGGCGGAGCAGGCTCGAGAGATCAAATGGCCTACTCCTGCCCTAAATTCTTATGTTCTTATGTTATTATGTCAGAGGAAAGTGAAGGGGAAGAAGGTTCAGGAGGGGCGTTGGTGTCCAAGAGTTGATGAAGCTTGCAATCCTTGACATTTGAAAGGAAGAAAAAAAGTTTTTTGTTAAAGTGTAGATGATGCAAACGATGAAATGGAACTGCAGACCAGGACAGCTTAGAGTTAGAGTGAGTCGGTGCTGCTGAAGAGAGAGGTCGAGAGTGTGCATGTGGAGCTCAGGATGTGGCGAGAGCCGTGGGTCGAGGAACGTTGAATATCTCGGAGATATCTGTAATCCTGGGTGGATGCAAAACATGAAGGGTGGAATTTCATTTGGAATCCACGTGGAATAAATTGGAGCCAGAGACAGTTGCTGAGGAAAGAGATGTGGCTGTGAAAGCGAGTTTTGGTAGTGTTATGTATTTAACCCTTTGCAACCTGTATCACACCACCACCAGAGGGCCTACCTCTTGGAGTCCCAAGGGATCCCAGCATCCCTTGGGAGCACTGTAAAAAAGCAGGCCACCCACGAGGTATCTGCACTCTGGAGTCACACTTGCTCATTGTTCAACGTACTCGGTTTCACTTTATTATGAGTGCATCAATTGGCGACGAGGTAATGAACAACCGTGCAAAAATGCAAAGAACAGTTGGTATCCTGGAGAAGTTCTCAGAAGGGGATGATTGGAAGGCCTTTGTGGAGAGACTTGACCAATACTTTGTGGCCAACGAGCTGGAAGGGGACAAGAACGCTGTCAAACGAAGGGCGATCTTCCTTAGTGTCTGTGGGGCAACAACCTATGGCCTCATGAAGAATCTTCTAGCTCCAGTAAAACCAACAACTAAATCCTATGAAGAACAGTGTACGCTGATCCGGGAGCATCGAAATCCTAAGGAAAGCGTTTTGATGGCGAGGTATCGGTTCTACACGTGTCAACGGTCGGAGGGCCAGAAAGTGGCGAGCTATGTCGCCGAACTAAGGCGCCTCGCAGGACATTGCGAATTTGAGGAATTTGAGAGACTTTTTTGTACTGGGCATTGGCCATGAGGTAATCCTTCGCAAACTGTTGACTGTTGAAACTCTGAATCTAAGCAAAGCCATAACGATAGCCCAGGCATTTATGTCCACCAGCGACAACACCAGAGTTTGCAGAGTAAAGAGGTTGTGGCCAGTACTGTGCACAAAGTAACGTAATTTGCGAGCAGGAATATACATGGCAGAATGTATATGCTGGCTGCTGCTGCCCGACCTCAGATGACCCAGAGTCCGCCATCAATCGTTAATGCGAGGCAGTAACACCTTGTTGGCGTTGTGGAGGTGATCATCGGGCCCATCAATGCCGCTTCAAGCACTATGTGTGCAACGGCTGCAGAACAATGGGACACCTCTAGCGAACGTGCAGGCGAGCTGCAAACCCTGCAAACCACCACGTTGCAGAGGAAGATCTATCCACAGTGGATCAAGCTGAATTGGAGACTCGTACTGAGGAGGCAGAAGTGTACGGGGTACACACATTCACCACGAAATGTCCACCAATAATGTTAAAAGTTGAACTGAACGAAATTCCAGTATCTATGGAACTGGACAAGGGTGCGAGTCATTGCATAATGAGCAAAAAGGCCTTTGACAGGCTGTGGTGCAGCAAGCCACACAGGCCCAGGCTAAGCCCCATTCACACCAAACTAAGGACTTACACCAAGGAACTAATCCCTGTAATTGGCAGTTCAGAAGTCAAAGTCTCCTATGATGGAGCAATACACGAACTCCCGCAGTGGATTGTGCCAGGGGATGATCCCACATTGTTTGGCAGAAGCTGGCTGGGAAAAATCTGCTGGAACTGGGACGACATCCGAGCACTCTCATCCGTCGACAATGCCTCATGTGCCCAGGTTCTGAGCAAGTTTCCATCGTTGATCGAGCCAGGCATTGGAAGCTTCTCGGAGGTGAAAGTGCAGATCCATTTGGTTCCCGGTATGCGACCCAGCCACCACAAGGCACGGGCGGTACCATATATGATGCATGAGAAGGTGGAAATTGAGCTGGACAGGCTGCAGCGAGAAGGCATCATTACACTGGTGGAATTCAATGAGTGGGCCAGTCCAATTGTCCTGGTACTTAAAGAGGACGGCACGGTCAGAATTTGTGGGGACTATAAAGTAACGATTAATCGTTTTTCGCTACAGGATCACCAGTACCTGCTACCCAAAGCAGACGACCTTTTTGCGAACCTGGCTGGAGGGAAGACATTCACCAAGCAAGAGCTGGAGGAATCTTTGAAAGGCCTCACCTGCATCAACACGCATAAAGGTCTGTTCATCTATAACAGATGCCCGTTCGGGATTCGATCGGCCACGGCAATCTTCCAACAGAACATGGAGAGCCTGCTAAAGTTGGTTCCTCGCACCTTGGTTTTCCAGGACGACATACTGGTTACAGGTTGGGACAACATTGAGCACTTGAAGAATCTGGAAGAGGTTCTTAGTCGGTTGGATTACGTGGGACTCAGGTTGAAACGTTCAAAGTGTGTTTTCCTGGCGTCGGAGGTCGAGTTGGGGGAATTCACAAGAGACTGCTTTTGAGAAATCCAGAAATCTGTTGTGTTCAAACAAACTGCTTGTCCTGTATAACCCATGTAAACGGTTAGTGCTAGCTTGCGATGCGTCATCATACGGGGTCGGGTGTGTGTTACAACAGGCTAACGAATCGGGGTTTTGCAACCGGTCGCTTATGTGTCCAGGAGTTTGTCCAAGGCCGAAAGGGCCTACAGCATGATTGAAAAAGAGACTCTGGTGTGCATTTATGGGATAAAAAAAAGGCACCAGTACTTGTTTGGCCTCAAGTTTGAGCTTGAAACTGACCACAAGCCGTTCATATCGCTGTTCTCCGAGAGCAAAGGGATTAACACCAATGCCTCTGCCTGCATCCAAAGATGGGCACTCACACAGCCGGCATACAACTATGTAATCCGCTACAGACCGGGTTCAGAGAACTGCGCTGATGCTTCAGTTGGCTACCATTGCCCACCACTGGGGTGGAAATGGCACAGCCTGCGGACCTGCTCATGGTAATGGATGCATTCGAAAATGAAAAGTCACCCATTACGGTTCGCCAAATCAGGTCCTGGACCAGCCAGGATCCTTTACTGTCCTTGGTAAAAAAAACTGTGTCCTTCATGGGAGCTGGTCCAGCGTCCCAGCGGAGATGCAGGAGGCGATTAAGCCGTTTCACAGGCGCAAGGATGAAATGTCCTTGCAGGCGGACTGTCTGTTGTGGGTTAATCGCGTGGTCTTGCCCAAGAAAGGCAGAGATATGTTCATTTGTGAGCTGCACAGCATCCACCCAGGCATTGTAATGATGAAAGCCATAGCCAGATCCCATGTGTGGTGGCCTGGCATTGACTCAGATTTAGAGTCATGCGTGCGCCAGTGCAACACTTGCTCTCAGCTGAGCAATGCACCCAGAGAGGCACCATTAAGTTTGTTGTTGTGGCCTTCCAAACCGTGGTTGAGGATCCACGTGGACTATAAGAACATAATATAAGAATTAGGAATAGGAGTAGGCCATCTAGCCCCTCGAGCCTGCTCCGCCATTCAACAAGACCATGGCTGATCTGGCCGTGGACTCAGCTCCACTTACCCGCCCGCTCCCCGTAACCATTAATTCCCTTATTGGTTAAAAATCTATCTATCTGTGATTTGAATACATTCAATGAGCTAGCCTCAACTGCTTTCTTGGGCAGAGAATTGCACAGATTCACAACCCTCTGGGAGAAGAAATTCCTTCTCAACTCGGTTTAAATTGGCTTCCCTGTATTTTGAGGCTGCGCCCCCTAGTTCTAGTCTCCCCGACCAGTGGAAACAACCTCTCTGCCTTTATCTTGTCTATCCCTTTCATTATTTTAAATGTTTCTATAAGATCACCCCTCATCCTTCTGAACTTCAACGAGTAAAGACCCAGTCTACTCAATCTATCATCTCCGGAATCAGCCTAGTGAATCGTCTCTGTACCCCCTCCAAAGCTAGTATATCCTTCTTTAAGAAAGGTGACCAAAACTGCACGCAGTACTCCAGGTGCGGCCTCACCAATACCCTATACAGTTGCAGCAGGACCTCCCTGCTTTTGTACTCCATCCCTCTCGCAATGAAGGCCAACATTCCATTCGCCTTCCTGATTACCTGCTGCACATGCAAACTAACTTTTTGGGATTCATGCACAAGGACCCCCAGGTCCCTCTGCACCGCAGCATGTTGTAATTTCTCCCCATTCAAATAATATTCCCTTTTGCTGTTTTTTTTTCCAAGGTGGATGACCTCACAGTTTCCAACATTGTATTCCATCTGCCAGACCTTAGCCCATTCGCTTAACCTATCTAAATCTCTTTGCAGCCGCTCTGTGTCCTCTACACAACCCGCTTTCCCACTAATGCGGGTTGTGTAGAGGACACAGAGAGGCTGCGGACCCATTTCTCCATTTCTAGGCAAAATGTTCTTGGTTGTCGTGGATGCTTATTCAAAATGGATTGAATGTGCGATAATGTCTGTAAGCACGTTTACGGCCACCATCGAAAGCCTATGAGCCATGTTTGCCACGCATGGCCTGCCTGATGTCCTAGTCAGCAACAATGGGCCGTGTTTCACCAGTGCTGAATTCAAGAAATTCATGACCCGCAATGGGATCAAGCACGTCACATCTGTCCCGTTCAAGCCCGCATCCAACGCCCAGGCAGAACGGGCAGTTCAGAACATAAGAACATAAGAATTAGGAACAGGAGTAGGCCATCTAGCCCCTCGAGCCTGCTCCGCCATTCAACAAGATCATGACTGATCTGGCAAAGACCATCAAGCAAAGCTTGAAACGTGTGTCAGAAGGCTCCCTGCAGACCTGACTGTCCCGAGTACTGCTCAGTTACCGCATCAGACCCCACTCACACACAGGGGTTCCCCCAGCTGAGCTGCTCATGAAAAGGGTGCTCAAAACAAGGCTCTCTCTTGTCCACCCTAATCTCCATGATCACGTGGAGGGCAGGCGGCATCAACAAAGTATGTACCATGACCGTGCAAATTTGTCACGCGATATTGAGATCAATGACCCTGTGTTTGTACTCAACTATGGACATGGTCCCAAATGGCTCACTGGCATGGTCATAGCCAAAGAGGGGAATAGGCTGATTCAGGTCAAATTGGCCAATGGACCAACGTGCAGAAAACATTTGGACCAAATCAAATTGCGGTTCACCAATAGCTATGAACAACCCGAAGAAGACACCACCAACTTTGACCCTCCAACACACACACAAGTGGCAACGGACATCATGGTTGACCATGAAGCCGAACTCACCATCCCCAGCAGCCTGGCAAGGCTGGCTGCCCAGCAGCCCAATGAAGAACTAACCAACTTACCGACACCCGCATTTGTACCGAGACGATCGACAAGGGAGCGAAAAGCTCCAGATTGTCTCACCCTGTAAATAAGTGTACTATTAACTTTACGAGGGAGTGATGTTATGTATTTAACCCCTTGTAACCTGTATCGCACCACCACCAGAGGGCATATCTGTTGGAGTCCCAAGGGATCCCAGCATCCCTTGGGAGCAATGTATAAAAGCAGGCCCCCCACAAGGTACCTGCACTCTGGAGTCTTATTAAAGGAGCTAAGGTCACACTTGCTCATTGTTCACAGTATTCAGTTTCATCCTTTATTATGAGTGTATCAGGTCGAAACCTGATCAAACACAAGAAAGGAAGCAGAAAGCAGTAGAGATGAACAAGGTAAAAGAGAAAAATGGAAATCCCATCGGAGAGAAGAACAGAACGTCTTCAAGGTGGACATTCCCAGAAGAGAAGTGACAGTGAATTAAACACAAATACAAAAGCAAAATACTGTGGTGCTGGAAATCTGAAATAAAAACAGAAAATGCTGGAATTACTCAGCGGGTCAGGCTGGTCAATATTTAATATATTAAATGTTGCTCTATTTGCTTGTTCTGGCACTATCCAATAAACATTCAAGGTGCATCGAACTCCATTAAAGCTGCTTACATATAACAGAGGCTGTAGCTTGGTTTTCCACACATTGCTTATGAGTGGCCAATAAAATCTCGCCTAGTTCAAGAGTTTGCTGGAAGGCACAGGGAAAACAGACACTTTTACAATTGTATGTATTATAAAGTAGAAATTGTGCTGTATAATAATTTGACTATATTTTTGCTTTTGTGAATTATTTAAGTGAAATAAATCTAGTTGGTAGTTTTATAGTTTAGCTTACACTAAGTGATCTAGCAGTGTAATATTTTCTAACGTCTGGATTGACATGAATGGGTACCTTCCATTAGGGGCAGACTGGCTATATGGGACATCAAGAGGTTACTTTAAGGTACAGGAGGGAACATAAGACTGGAGGATATGGCAAAGGGGTCTGGTGGGGCAATGCCATGAAGTGATTTGAAGTCGAGGATGAAAAGGTCAAATGACTTAACAATTACATCAACAGATCCAGCCAAAGCCCATATTGGTACTCATCTTTCACATAAGCACCATCTTGTGTGCCTGTCCTGTTGCCATATTCATTTAACCCCTTTTCCCTCATCCACTTATCTAAATTATTCTAAAAAGTTGTCTTAATTGTGAATGAATTTTAAAGAAATCCCTAACTCGGTTCTGCATCCACAACTTCACAGCCCAATGTGCAAAAAAGACCTCTGATCTCTGTCTTAAAGCTCTTACATTTAATCTTGTAACTAAGTCCTCTTGTTATAGACCCCACAATTGTTGGAAACAGTCTGTTTCTATCTACTCAGCCATCGATTCATAATTTTTAAACATCTATATCTAGTCACTCCATAAACTCCTCTGTGCCAACAAAAACTGCCCCAATTTTTCAGTTATTCACTATGCCTCCTATTTTAGTATTTTCTGCCAATTTAGACAACACTCCC
Organism: Pristiophorus japonicus; assembly: GCF_044704955.1. Taxonomy (NCBI): domain Eukaryota; kingdom Metazoa; phylum Chordata; class Chondrichthyes; family Pristiophoridae; genus Pristiophorus; species Pristiophorus japonicus. The sequence goes on from NC_091990.1 coordinate 148,921,646, forward strand.
TCTAGCCCTATGTCCAAATCATCGATGTATGCAATGTACAGAGGTGGTCACAGAAAGAACCCTAGGGGGCACCACTCCAACTTCCAACCACTCTGAGAAACTCCTCTTCAGCCCCTACTTTAACTTGTGGGTGGGTGAGCGAGCTGGCAAGCGGCAAGCTCACATGATGGCCCTCCCTGTGAGGCCCAGAGAGATTTTAGCTTCCGGGCCTAGTATCCACGTTGAATGTCTGACTCCGCCTGGGCCCAGCAGGAATCACTCATCATCATCATCACAGGCAGTCCCTCGAAATCAAGGAAGACTTGCTTCCACTCTAAAAGTGAGTTCTCAGGTGACTAAAGTCCAATGCAGGAATTAGTCTCTGTCACAGGTGGACAGACAGTCGCTGAAGGAAAGGGTGGGTGGGGAGTCTGGTTTGTTGCACGCTCCTTCCGCCGTCTGCATTTGATTTCTGCATGCTCTCAGCGACGAGACTCAAGGTGCTCAGCACACTCCCGGATGCTCTTTCTTCACTTAGGGCAGTCTTTGGCCAGGGATTCCCTGGGAATGTTGCACTTTATCAAGGAGGCTTTGAGGATGTCCTTGAAATGTTTCCTCTGCCCACCTGGGGATCGCTTGTCATGTAGGAGGTCTGAGTAGAGCGCTTGCTTTGGGAGTCTTGTGTTGGGCATGCGGACGATGTGGCCCGCCCAACAGAGCTGATCGAGTGTGGTCAGTGCTTCAATGCTGGAGATGATGGTCAATCGAGAACATTGACGTCGGTGCATCTATCCTCCCAGGGGATATGTAGGATCTTGTAGAGGCAGCATTGGTGGTATTTCTCCAGTGATTTGAGGTGTCTACTGTATATGGTCCACGTCTCTGAGCCATATAGGTGGGCAGGTATCACTACAGCTCTGATTTGAGGTCCTGGTCTTCGAATACTCTCTTGATCAGACGACCGAAGGCTGCGCTGGCAAACTGGAGGTGGTGTTGGAACTCGTCGTTGATCTTTGCTCTTGCTGATAGTAGTCTCCTGAGGTATGGAAAATGGTCCACGTTGTCCAAGGTCACGCAGTGGATTTTTATGATCGCGGGGCAGTGTTGTGTGACGGGGTCAGATTGGTGGAGGACCTTTGTCTTACGGATGTTTAGTGTAAGTCCCATGCTTTCGTATGTCTCAGTGAAGATGTTGGCAATGACTTGGAGATCAGTCCCTGAGTGTGCAGACGCAAGCATCGTCCACGTACTGTAGTTCAATGACAGAGGGTGGGCCAGTCTTCGATCTGGCCTGGAGGCGATGAAGGTTGAACAGGTTCCCACTGGTTCTATAGTTTAGTTCCACTCCAGTGGAGAGCTTGTTGAGCATGAGATGGAGCATTGCAGCAAGGAAGATCGAGAAGAGGGTTGGCGCGATGACGCAGCCCTGTTTGACCCCTGTCCGCATGTGGATTGGGTCTGTGGTGGATTCGTTGGTCAGGATCACGGCTCGCATGTCGTCATGGAGCAGGCAGAGGATGGCGACAAACTTTTGGGGGCAGCCGAAACGGAAGAGGGCGCTCCATAGTCCCCCGCGGTTAACAGTGTCAAAGGCCCTTGCTAGGTCAAGGAAGGCCATGTACAAGGGTTAACATAGAAACATAGAAACATAGAAAATAGGTGCAGGAGTAGGCCATTCGGCCCTGCTAGCCTGCACCGCCATTCAATGAGTCCATGGCTGAACATTCAACTTCAGTACCCCATTCCTGCTTTCTTGCCATACCCCTTGATCCCCCTAGTAGTAAGGACTTCATCTAACTCCTTTTTGAATATATTTAGTGAATTGGCCTCAACAACTTTCTGTGGTAGAGAATTCCACAGGTTCACTACTCTCTGGGTGAAGAAGTTCCTCCGCATCTCGGTCCTAAAGGGCTTACCCCTTATCCTTAGACTGTGACCTCTGGTTCTGGACTTCCCCAACATTGGGAACATTCTTCCTGCATCTAACCTGTCTAACCCCGTCAGAATTTTAAATGTTTCTATGAGGTCCCCTCTCATTCTTCTGAACTCCAGTGAATACAAGCCCAGTTGATCCAGTCTTTCTTGGTGTTATTCCCCGCGCCTCCCCTACAGTTGTCGCGCCATGAAGATCATGTCCGTTGTACCCTGTAGTGGATGGAATCCGCACTGCAACTCCGGGAAGAGCTCCTCAGCCCCAGGAAGAAAACGGCTGAGGAGGATTCTAGCGATGACTTTCCCAGTGGCCGACAACAGAGAGATTCCTCTATAGTTGCCGTAGTCGGACTTGTCCCCTTTTTTAAAGATGGTCATGACCACAGTATCTCTGTGATCTACCTGGCCAATGGTAGTGACCGCCCCATTCCTGTTGGGCAGGCAGGGTTAAAATCAGGCCTTTTTTCTTTTACTCCCTTCTAACCAGCCTTTAGTCCAATTTGTTACCCTTCTCCTAATTCCTTCCCCTTTAATCTTGTCCAGCAGTTTTCTGTGTAGTACCTTGTGAAAGGCTTTATAAAGCTCCAAGTAGACCACATCCATTGCATTTTCCCCATCCACCATACCTGTCACCTCCTCAAACAACTATCAATTAAATTCAATCCACTGGAGGACAGAGAGCGTATAGTGGAAGGGACAGGGATAATTGTTGAACAGCATTTAGTGCAGGACAGGATACGAGCAGCGTAACTTTGAATAAGTTGGAGTTTATTAATGGAGGAGGATGGAAGTCCAGCAAGGATACAGGAGAAGTCAAGTCTAAATGTGACAAAAGTCTGTATGCGTATCTGTTATACATTGTCCAGGTATGTTAAATGTATAAATACAATGGTGCGCCACAGAGGGCGCTGTGGTGGGAGACCTGAAAGTACCTGCAGGACAGAGTATAAAAGGCTGCCCACCACACCTGAGAGGCACTCTGGAGTTACACAATAAAGAACTAAGGTCACAGCAGTTACTGCAACACCAGACCGTGTGGAGTCAGTGATTTGAATGCTACATACACCACATTGACGACAAGGACACAGACAAACTTCACGCAACCATGGCTACTCTGAGCTCGCTAAAGATTTTATGGTGGGCAATGATTGGGAGGCCTTTATGGAAAGGCTTGAGTACTACTTCACACCAAACGATCTGACGGGGAACACGGACGCACTGAGAGAAAAGCGTAATGCGATATTGCTTTCCAGTTGTGGCGATGAGGTTTACTGTCTCATCAGGGATTTCTTGGCACCCACGAGCGCAAGTGATAAGTCATATGAGGAGCTGATCGCATTCATTTGTGAACAACTGAAACTGCAGGAGAGCATCCTCACGGCCCGGCACAAATTCTACCACCACTGCTGACCTGAGGGCCAGGATGTCACCAAATATGCTGCGGACCTCAGGAGACTCGCGGCGCAATGTGATTTTGGCACACACCTTGACGACGCGTTGCGAGACGTCTTTGTTATGGGGATTGGCCATGAGGGTCTCCTTCACAAGCTGCTATCCACTGAACCCACAGTCACCCTGAAGCAAGCCATCACCATCAGCAGGGCATTTATGACCTCAACGTGCAGCACCAAGCAGATGTTCCACACAGTCTCAAACCCGGCAGGCACTGTCCACGGGATAGCGCCCGCCATGGACAAAACTGCAGAACGTGGCTCTGCCCAGGGCAGGGAGCATGGACCTCGGGGTCCTGGAACTCAGAGTTCGCCGAGGGGGGCTAATTGAGTAGCACCATGCTGGCGCTGCAGAGGAAGCCAAGGGGCTCACCAGTGCAGGTTTGCGGAGTATACGCGCAATACCTGCCACACGAAAGGCCACCTTCAGCGTATGTGAAAAAGAAACTTGACTCACCGTCTGGCTGAGGAGATGGTAGAGGATCCACCATCTAGCGAGGAGCAGGCAGAAGAATATGAGGCATTGTTTGGACTGTATACGTGTACCGACGATTCGGCCCCAGTGATTATGGAAGTCAAGATCAACGGAGTCCCAGTGAGTATGGAAGTGGACACTGGATCGGGTCCGTCGTTGATGAGTCAGAGAACTTTTGAGAAACTGTGGGTCAACCCAGCTGCACGACCCAAGCTGGACCCAATCACTGTGAAGCTGCGCACCTACACCAGGGAACTGATACCTGTTCTTGGCAGAGCGGGTGTGCAGGTATCTCACGGGGGGCGAAACGCATGGTTTACCTTTGTGGATCATTGCAGGCGATGGGCCGACGCTTCTCGGCAGGAGGTGGATGGGAAAGGTCCGTGGGAGCTGGGAAGACTTCATTCCTCCACAGACTGCTGTTCCCCGGGTTCCCAAAGAGCAGCGCCGACCGGGCTGGAGGAGAAAGAAGCAGTTCATCGGCAGTCTAATCCCCACACAGACGACAGCAGCCCAGAACTCCTGACCTCAGGCAATCCTGCAGCCTCAGCCTCCACAGACGAGCAGACCCTGGAAGAGCAGGCGTTGATCGGGAAATCCATCGACGGACGACAAATTGGGGGGGGGCCCACGCGGAGAGAAAGTCGGGCGGCGGTTGCGGCTACGGTGGAGGCTGGGATGGCGGTGGTCGGAACGGCAGGAGAGGAGGCTACAGTGGCAGCGGAGGCTACAGCGGTGGCAGGAACGGCAGGAGAGGAGGCTACAGCGGCGGCGGAGGCTACAGAGGTGGCAGGTATGACCCGGGAGAACGCGACAGCTACTTGGGTGGGCACAAGAGCCAGAACGGCGGATTAGGCAGCAGTTACGGCAGTTACGGAGGCCACAGGGACTATGACTGATCGAATCCACAGAACCATTTCTGCCACGATTCAAAATTCAATTGTTCTTGGCCATTTTTCTTCTTTCTTCCTTCTTTACCCCTTCTAGTTCTTCCTAAAATGCCATGCCAGCGAGCTCAAGAGCAGCAGAGTTCAGCAGAACAAAGGCAAGCAGAGCAACTAAAATGGCGGCGCCCAGTGGAAGCCTCGTGGGAACCACAAGATGGCGTCTTAAAAGGGCCTTACACCATTGGCGGTCCCCACAAAGAGACTTTTGTAAGGCAAGAGCAAGTCTAATTGAGTAATGTGATTTGTGTGATGACGTGATTTAGGATAAGAGTTAATATTTTGATGCTATATGGGTACTGTGTTTAAAATGATGGATGATTGATTTACAAAAAGAGGTAATACCATGAAGTACAAGTAAAAGGGTTAAGGGGTCCGTGACTAAGATGCCTAATGGATCAAGGCGACTTTCGATTTTACGTGATTCATGCAATGATTCAGCGGCTGCAGATGAGCCGCCAAAGTGACTACTGAGAACAGAGACAATGCACTAGTTGCGATACCCTGTCTCAGCGCAGCCCATTACCTCAGGCAAAAAGGGGCAGCATACCGCCACCGTACCTCACCCAGTGAGCTGGGATTAAATAACTATTCAGTGTACTGCAACCTTTTGACATAACATCTGTGCCATAAATATATGTACCATACAAATGTACTGTCCATGTATACCTGCTTTCTGTTGGAGGTTATACTCGTGACTTCATCACCCATGTAAGAACTGCTAATACCAATGCTTGCACCGGATCGCAGGCATAATCTCTACATGGGGGGGAAGAGGGAAGTGGATGGTCATGGACTCACACTCACAAATCAACCAGGACGAGCAAGGCCGAGGTTACTGGCAATGGCTCTTGGAACTGAGGGGGGGGAGGGGGGGAGTGAGATGTTATGTATTGTCCAGGTACATTAAATGTATAAGTACAATGGTGCGCCACAGAGGGCGCTGTGGTGAGAGACCTGAAAATACCTGCAAGACAGAGTATAAAAGGCTGCCCACCACACCTGAGAGGCACTTTGGAGTTACACAATAAAGGACTAAGGTCACAGCAGTTACTACAACACCAGACTGTGTGGAGTCAGTGATTTAAGTGCTACATACACCACAGTATCAGTGGCAATGGGGTGAGATAGGGGCAGAGACAGGTGATGCTGTGGAAGTGGAAGTAGCTAGTTTTGGAGATGAATAGGAAGCACCACTTTGGGTTGAACAGGATGCCAAGGTTTCACACAGCTTGATTCAGCTAAATGACTGGTTGGGGGCAGAGATGAAAATGGCAGGGAGTGTAGTTTATGGCAAGGGTTGAAAATTATATCTTCAGTTTTCTTGAAATTCAGTTGGAAAAAAATTTGACTCATCCAGGTCTTAATGGCAGTTTGACAGCATAGAGGTCATCGTAAGGTAACGGGAGAGGAAGACTATAGTGTCATCAGCATATGGAAGATGACTGCATTCCTGTGAAAAGTGTCACCGAAGGGAATAACTTCATCATTAAAAATTATGTTGAAAGTTGCATCGTATAGAAACATAGAAACATAGAAAATAGGTGCAGGAGTAGGCCATTCGGCCCTTCGAGCCTGCACCGCCATTCAATGAGTTCATGGCTGAACATGCAACTTCAGTACCCCATTCCTGCTTTCTTGCCATACCCCTTGATCCCCCTAGTAGTAAGGACTACATCTAACTCCTTTTTGAATATATTTAGTGAATTGGCCTCAACAACTTTCTGTGGTAGAGAATTCCACAGGTTCACCACTCTCTGGGTGAAGAAGTTTCTCCTCATCTCGGTCCTAAATGGCTTACCCCTTATCCTTAGACTGTGACCCCTGGTTCTGGACTTCCCCAACATTGGGAACATTCTTCCTGCATTTAACCTGTCTAAACCCGTCAGAATTTTAAACGTTTCTATGAGATCCCCTCTCATTCTTCTGAACTCCAGTGAATACAGCCCAGTTGATCCAGTCTTTCTTGATATGTCAGTCCCGCCATCCCGGGAATCAGTCTGGTGAACCTTCGCTGCGCTCCCTCAATAGCAAGAATGTCCTTCCTCAAGTTGGGAGACCAAAACTGTACACAATACTCCAGGTGTGGCCTCACCAAGGCCCTGTACAACTGTAGCAACACCTCCCTGCCCCTGTACTCAAATCCCCTCGCTATGAAGGCCAACATGCCATTTGCTTTCTAAACCGCCTGATGTACCTGCATGCCAACCTTCAATGACTGATGTACCATGATACCCAGGTATCGTTGCACCTTCCCTTTTCCTAATCTGTCACCATTCAGATAATAGTCTGTCTCTCTGTTTTTACAACCAAAGTGGATAACCTCACATTTATCCACATTATACTCCATCTGCCATGCATTTGCCCATTCACCTAACCTATCCAAGTCACTCTGCAGCCTCAGTATGATCTGTTCCTGTCACAATGTTGTTTTTTAAAATTATTTTGTGCAACCAATTTTCTTTGATTTGGCCACAACTTACTTTTAAACAATTGTTGAACTGCTTCTGCTTAAGAATCTAACCAGCAATTTATTTACAATGCACCAAAGCGATGTTATGAAATCGTTAAGCAGGTGCAGAGATCAGCAATAAGCACAACATTGGGCTCAATTTTCCCCAATGCCATTTTCTTGCATACTACGAAAGTTAAGCCCTTTTTTTTGGCCCCGACTACTCCAAAAAAATAACTAGCAAGTTTCCCCGTTCTATTTTTTGAAATTGCCGCCGGGCAGCCTGTCCTTTAGCTTCGGTGGGTGGAGCCTATTGTCTGCACCGAAAAAAACGACACCCCAACCCTTTCTGCGCATGCGCAAAAAAAATATGTTTTTGACGTGATTGCCATGGGCGCACATGCCCAGTATAGTTCCCGGTCTGCATTCGGACATTTTTAAAGAGCCAGTTGTGTGTGATAACTTTAATTCTCATTGGAAAAATCGGAGCTGCAATACAAAGTGCAATGCAGCTCAAGGACCAAGAATTTCTTACAGGATGAAGTGGAGGCACTGGTTACTGTGATTGAGGCCAGATGGCATGAGCTGGACACCATAAAAGTTTCACCAAAAGAAATGAAGAAATGCTGGAACCAACTTGCAGAAGGTTACTGTGCAATGGTGACCACCCCGAGGTCTGGAGGCCAGTGCATAAAGAAATGGCAGGACCTTGGTCAAGTAGTCAGTGTAAGCAATATTTTCATTTATTCACTGGAATTGCAATTGTAAATGTGACCATCTGTATGTCCCACCCAGCAAAAAGACACCCTCTCTAAAAAGCTATATTTTCATCTTTGCAGAGGAAGGTGGCAACAACAAAAGGGAAAGAACTCGAACAGGAGGAGGCCAGGCAAAGCTGCACCCACTGACACCCTTGGCTTCCGAGGCTGCGGGTCCCAGTGGGATGCAGCAAGGCACACCCAGGGCCCCACCGTCCGAGGCTGCAGGTCCCAGTGGAATGCAGTGAGCCACACCCAGGATGAGGAGGGGAAGGAGAGTTCGACAGTGCTCTCCTGAGGTGCAGGATCCAACAGATGTGGTTCAGGTGATGGCAATGAGTGCAGAGAGCATTGAGCTTACACAGTCACTCTTGGACACCATCAATGGGGTGGATGATGAGGGATATCAGGGCTGTCGGGAGAAGTAACAACACTCTCAAAAGAAATGGGAACACTGCCCACTAACATGAGTGAGGGAATGTCGCAGGTAGCTGATGCGTTGTCAGTGAACATGAGGGAGGGAATGTCGCAGGTAGCTGATGCGTTGTCAGTGAACGAGTGAGGGAATGTCGCAGGTAGCTGATGCGTTGTCAGTGAACATGAGTGAGGGAATGTCGCAGGTAGTTGATGCGTTGTCAGTGAACATGAGTGAGGGAATGTCGCAGGTAGCTGATGCGTTGTCAGTGAACATGAGTGAGGGAATGTCGCAGGTAGTTGAGACGCTGTCAGGGCACATGAGGGAGGGAATGTTGCAAGTAGTTGAGACACATCAGAGCACATGATGGAAGGAATGTTGGAGTTAGCTGCTGCAATAAGGGAACACGCCCAGTCCCCGCACCCATTGACAGGGTCAACTGCCACTCCTACTCCAATCCCCAGACCACACTCTGAAGAGGCCTAAGCCGGGCCTTCCACATTACCACCTGCACCACCCCCCTCTCACCCCCGCCCCCCCATCAAGAAGTACGCATTACGCGAGATGTTCGAAAGAATAAGCTTGGTATCAACCTGAGAAACGTTGCACCACCGCCTGTGGGCAGGGGTGGAGTCATCATCATAGGCAGTCCCTCGGAATCGAGGAAGACTTGTTTCTACTCTTGAAGTGAATTCTTTGGTGGCTGAACAGTCCAATACGAGAGCCACAGACTCTGTCACAGTGGGGCAGACATTCGCTGAGGGAAGGGTTGAGTGGGACTGGTTTGCTACACCCTCCTTCCACTGCCTGCGCTTGACCTCTTCACGCTCCCGGTGTTGAGACTCGAAGAACTCAACGCCCCCCCGGATGCACTTTCTCCACCTAGGGTGATCTTCAGCCAGGGACTCCCAGGTGTCAGTGGTGATGTCGCACTTTACCAGGGAAGCTTTGAGGGTGTCCTTGTAACGTTCCCGCTGCCCACCTTTGACTCATTTGCCGTGAAAGAGCTCCGCATAAAGCATTTGCTTAGGGAGTCTCGTGTCTGGCATGCGAACCATGTGGCCTGCCCAGCGAAGCTGATCCGAGTGTGGTCAGTGCTTCAATGCTGGGGATGTTAGCCTGGACGAGGACGCTAATGTTGGTGCGCCTGTCCTCCCAGGGGATTTGCAGGATCTTGCGGAGACATCGGGGACATCGGATGGAGTCAACAAGACCAAGTGTAGCGGGCAGTCTTAGAATAAGATGGAGAAGAGATGGGTGCAGCCTTTCTTTGCTGCTGTTGTTATTATTAGTATTGTTGTTGTTACTGTTGTAACGGTTCTCAAATTAAAAGCTTTTTGCAAGTAATGTAAATTTACAATTTAAAAAATTTGTAAGTGATCTTAAAGTTTTTAAGTGAGCTTAGAGTTTGTAAGTGATCTTATAGTTTGGAAGTGATCTTAACTGAAAACTTTAAAGTTTGATACAAGAATATTTTTATTAAAGTTAAGTTAAGTACAAACAAGTGTTTATTAAACTTTTGAATAAAATATATTTTAAATTATTACTGAATTATTGCATGCAACACACAACAGTGAACTGACCGACAATCTCAGGGGAGGCTATTGCAAGTAGCCTCCGGAATAGTCCGGGCATCGGAAACGCTGTTTCAAGATGCCAAAGGTCCTCATGTTGGCTTCCCGTTCAGATGCCGTCCAGGTTACGTGTCGGGACGTCATGAGCCAGATGGCGAGGCTGTATCCTTTGTCTCCCAGCAGCCAGCTCTGCCCTTCTGACTGCTGCTGAAACATGGCAGATATAGCGCTCTCGCATAGGATGAACGCATCACGAGTGCTCCCACAGTATCTCGCAACAACTGACATGATGCAGTGCATGTCGTCACACACGAGTTGCACATTAATGGAGTGGAAGCTTTTTCTGTTCCTCAGAATCCTCCAAAAGTGCTCGCAAGGCGATCTGAGTTCAATCAATGCAGCCCTGCCCCTTTGGGAAGCCAGCAATCCTGGAGAAGCCCACAGCCCTTTCACGCATTTCCTGGGTGGTCATGGGGAACTTCATGTAGTCATTCCTCCGGACATATAGTGCATCAGTCACCTGCCAAATGCAGATATGTGTTGCATGTTGAGAAATGGTGCACACATCCCCAGTTGTGGCCTGGAACGATCCAGATGTATAGAATTAAAGTGCAGCTGTAATCTTCACTTCAACTGACAAAGCAGTCCTCCTGACGCTTCTAGGTTGCAGATCTGCTTTTACGAACTCACAGATCTCAGTTACAACTTCGTTGCAGAAAAGCAGCCTTCTCACACAGTCTGCTTCACTCAGGTGCAGGTATGAACGCCTGTCTCGATATATCCAACGTGAGTAAGGCCTCCTGCCCATCATCCTATATGCTCTGAGGTTCCTCATGTGATGATGTCGAATCAATTGTCTCCTCCACAGCACCAACATGCAGAAGGCTTGCATGAGGTATGATGTTGTCAGTATTGCACCCATAATTAAATTGTACCTTTGCAAGAAGCTCAAAACTTTTTTTTGTCTTTCTCTCCAAGGTCAATATCCTAGTATGGGCTACACCCAGGTCTGGGCATGTGCAATAGGCTTGCTCAGATCGGGAAACACCCCCCCCCGCTGGGCTTTATTTGATGCTGCTGCATAGTGTAAGGTTCTCATCCCATCAGTTCGGCTTCCACCACCCCACCGCGCCGCTCCCCCTCCCCCCCGCCCTGGTTTTCTTTTGAAGCCAAGCCCCGAGCCCCTGTGTCCGGGCGAGGGACCGATTCTGACGGCCGATGTTCCGACCTTCGAGCCCAGTGAGGAGACGTTTGGTGGTGGCGTGGTACTTTGAAAAAAAATCTAAAATTAAAGAATTGCATTAGACTTCCATTTTCTGTGTTTTAAGTTTGAAAAAATTAAGCTTCATGATGCATATTTATGTGTTCTTGACTCCTTCCAAAACTTCACATAAAAACAATGGCGTCTTTCTGCGCTGATTTTTTGATATGCGCTGGTTTTTCTTAAGTGCCCAGTAGTTTTTTTGGGAATGGTTACATACGCAGTCCGAAGAGAAATGTAAGTTGGCCAAATTTGCATAAATGTGAATAACTGGTGCAGACATCAGGTTACCTATGACACAAAAAAAACCAAACCTAAAACATTCGTAACTCACTGAGTTACACTGGCGCACAATCTTTGGGGAAACTTGGATTTTAAAATTTAGGCCAAAAAAAGCAGCGCGCACCAAAAAACTGTGCAAATCACTGGGGAAAATTGAGCCCATTATATTATTGCAGGCAAGCACTGCACTGTTCTGCAAGAAGAACTTCACAATACAATTGGTTCCAGATACATGCATACCTAATCCAAGCTTAATTCTAGCTGAAAAATAGAATTCAAGTATACAAAGCCATTTCCATTTAATTCATATATAACAACTACTATATCCTGATCAAAATTTTAATAATTTTTCATCTATCATTTTCTCAATATTCAGTGCAAAATGTAGATCTAATGCCCTACTAAATAACACATGATTTGTTTTCTGTATCTAGTTTTCAAATTGAATTGCTCAATGAATGATAAACTGACCTGTAGTATAGTGATGTAAATTCTGACTGCTCTTAGCTGTGAATTATGAAACTCCTGATGCAAGCATCGCATTTTTTGGCAAAATAAGTATAGGTTAGTCAAGTTTCAACTTACTGCAATATTTTTGACAACTAAAATGAGGGTGTAACAATTCATTTTATATCTTTCTATGGGTGTTAATAATCATTTCAATCTTTCACAGCTATAAAAAGATGAGAATTTACACATGGGAAATAATAATTGATAGTCTTTGGTCTAGTCCAGAATTTACTTAAAAAGCTGCTTGTGGTTCTATCAGAAGCAACCCAGCCATAAAACAAACAGAATATTTTGCCAGTGAGTTCCAGATTTTCATCCATTTCTGCCAAAAACAGCCATAATTCGCTCACTGTTTGTGAATTATAATTTTTTCATATTCATCAAAACCCTTGTACAACACCACTGCTAGTGAGATATCAGTGATTTACAAGTTAATGTCACAAGTAAAATTAATTTTGAGACAAGCTTTAAATATATTACTTGTGGTAACATGCAACATACTGGGCCAGAATTTGCTGTCAATTCGCACGCCATTATTAGTGTATAAATTGTCCAGCAATTGGTGGCGAGGAAGAGATACCCCGTGAGTTGTGAATTGCCACAAATTATTGAACAATTTGCGCTGCTTCGCCATTAGCCTCGCAAAAATGGCAGCTTACCCTCAATCTCCCCGTGAGCTTCAAGAAATCTTTGCATTTGCATATTAATTACCAACTAAACTCACCGCAGAAAATTAGGGCTGGTACTTAAGAGCGTAAGTACCTTTTTAATGATGAGATTTATGTTCTTGCAATGTCACTCAACTGCTCCAGTCCAGAAAGGCAACAACGAAAACTGTTGAGTCTCATTCCTGCAGTAAATTGCAGTTAGAGTTTTTTTTTTATTTTAAATTTGAAACTGCAGGTGAGAAGAAACCAGCATGAAATGAGTACATTTCTCCTTTTTCAAAATGTTCACAGTATGAAGTGCGGCACCTGAAATAGGGCAGTTGTGCATGAGATGCATTGCCTATGTACAGTTGATGAATACAAGCTTTCTTTTTTTACATACAAGATAGTGATGTGGTTGAGAGAGAAGTATCAAAAACCCATTACACAGAGTCCCACCTTGTGGCCAGAGCCTGCAACTACATTGAGATAGTTGCCATAGCAAAACTGAATAGGAAATGTTGACATAGCATTTTACAATGAAAAATGTTGACAGAAAAGTGTGAGCAAAAATTGTAACATCAAGTAGGTTTGGCACACAGGACGTGAGAACTCTATGCAAATTTAAAAAAATAACATATGGATGCATACAGGAAGAAAAATAGATATTGATATGAATAGACATATTTAACACTGTTAAAAATTAAAGCTCCACAAGATTCTGTTATGTTCCATTTTACACATAATATTTTAGGTTAACTCAAAACTTTTACCTTTATTATTTTAATTAAACTAACATCTTTATCAACTAACTGTTGGAGGTACCATGTTTCTGATCAGATATTAAACCAAATCTGCCTGCTAAGATGGATCCCATGGCACTATTCGAAAAAGATCAGAATACATCTGCTGGTGTCCCTCAACCACATTTATCTCTCAACCAACACCACCATTTAATGCTGGCAGCTTGCCATACTCATTTAACTGAGGTCCAACTGGGTAAATAGCTCGGACCCCATGCAAAATTCCTCGGTTTAGTGGAGCGCATGCCATACCCACCAATCACTCAATTCAAATCTTACATGAAAATCAACTCCATTTAAAAAAAATGTTACAGGAAGTAAATTTTACATCTATTCATTTGTACATTGCCAAAGCAGTCTAATGTTCTGAGAACTGTTTTCGTAATTGTAGTACATCCCAATAAGCTACAGTAATCTTTCCTGCTATATACACATAGGAATAGCTTCATGCACAACCACATGATGTAAATTAGATGCAGCGCAGACCCCAATACGTTTCCTATCCAATAACCTTGAGCCGTAACCATAACAATTATCTTACAAAGTTTGCATTTACTTCTCAAATTTACTGCAGTGTTTTTAATTAGAATACGGTCCTTAAAATAAATTACTTAAAAATAATTTATTTCCATCTTTAAACGTTTAGATTAATATTAATAGGAAAACTTTAGCTCTAATAACAACAAGTTTTGATTTGCTTCATTTTTCCCCGCATGTCAACAATCACCACCTTTCATTCGGTAAGGCTGTACAATTAGTGCAGATTATGCACAAATTGAACAATTTGTGTTGTCACCTCATCTAGTTTACTCACAATTGACTTTAAGCTTGGGAAAATCAGAATTTTCCATGTTGAGACACAGTTTAAACTCAGGATACAGAAATTGAAAGGCACAGCAATGCTCCACAAAGCCAGATCACTTCCTCCCCTATAATGTTTGGTATTAATGAAGAATTTTGTTTTTCTCACCACACATTTTGGTATCAAAATGTCATGATGCTAATTAGAGTTTGCAGAAGCTATTTCAGGAGAGTAATTTTCTCACAGCTGTTTTATTTTATATTAAATTCACAAAGACAGGTGTTTATATGTGCATGGAGTAATAGGAATTATCGCAATATCATCAACAGCATTATGTAGTTTTTTTCTGCACTCAAGTTAAAAAAAAAATCTTAATTTTGTAACAAAACAGATGTCATGCAAAAATAACATGCTTTCTGACTGATGTGTCGAATTGCAAGTTGATTTTATCCAGACATGAATTTCCTGTGCTTCATCATCCCTATATTACTCCCTTCCAAATATCTCCAAGGCCTCATGATAAATGAACTCTTATCAAATAATGGTTAAAAATGATAAAAGAGAATTCATCCTGTACAGTTTCCAAGCAGGAAAAACGCTCCAAAGCTCCTGTAAAAATAAATATTTTAGATAAAGGAATTCTGCATTGTCAGTTCACAAATTCAAGCCATAAATTATTTGATGGTGTTCTTTCCTGTTCATATTTTCAGGCATTTATCTCTTTTTTTTTGGCAGACCTACCTTAGAAACACTTTAAAATCCAAGCCGGCATAGTCTCGATGGGCCAAATGGCCTCCTTATGTGCCATAATGACTCTAAATTATTTAGATGGCTAAGTCATCTTCAATCTCTTCACATTTTCAAAGTGGATCCAAAAAATAACCCGAAATTTGTAGAATGTCGCCTAGACGTTCATAGATTTATTTAAAAGTCATTGAATGGTCACTCTGGCTTCATAAATAAATGGCTGTGATTAAAGAACACCCTACTTAATTTGTATGCTGTTAAAAAAGAATTTAGAGAACGGGAAATAAAATCTCTCCTCTCCCACTTAGAAAATGTTCAGGATTCAAGGCAGATAATTGCAAATCAGGACGAGGGGCAAAGTGAGACAGAATAATTGAGAAAACAGTCACAAAAGCAGCAGTGAATTCCTCAATACAGAATGAGTAGAGAGAGCAGAGTTCTTCAGACGTCATTATCAATACAAAGGAACATTTATCAAATTGTTCAATACAAACAAGGTTCAATAAGTAGAGCCTGAATTCTATTTATAGTCCATTTTTCCAATGTTGATGCACTATGTAGTTTATTGTAGTTATGAATTTAAACTGCTTTTATTTGGCAGCTCAATGCTCAAAGTTCTTGCCACCAAATAAATCATGATATCTTAGTGAGTCTCTATTGCACTCTTTTCAGTAGAACCTTTAAATTAAGTAATTTTACTGATAAAAATACATAATAATGTCTAAATTGCCTTTTTCTTCAAAAAATGGGATACAAAGTGTGACCATCTGGTTTGCCACATTTGAATCTGCACTTTGAGAAAGGAAGATAGCTGGGAGGAAGGCAAGTCAGGACCCTTCTCGCCCCCACTACAATCTGACTCCATTCTCAAAAGTCAATTTTCAGTGTCAGATACAATAGACCCCATACTTTGTTGACATTTGACTCCAGATTACATCAAGTCATCTGGTCTCAGCAGAAATTAAGGGCATCCTATAAATACATCTTTCATTAATAATAATAATTAAAAAAAACTTTATTTAAATTAGAGAAAGAAAACACTGTTTATTTTTATTTAAAATCTAATTGGCATCACTACTTTTAAAAACAATAATGTCCATTTTTATTGAATGACTTTTATGTGATTCGTTGCGTAGGTGTCTTGAAATTAAACTTTGGGCTGCATTTTATTATTTTTGGCCAAGTGAATAGATGACACATGGCACAAATCTACACAGCAACACATTCGGAATATGCACCTTGGCTCCTTCTTGTTATTTTGTCTGGTTCAGCACATATTGCGGCTGAGTATATATGCCTCTCTCAGTACCATATGAAATATAAATGGGGCAGAAACTAGATTGAAAAATATGTCACTGACACACAGTGCAATAAAGAGGGCAAAGTCTGCCCAGGAGCCCTCGTGCCATGCCAAAAGGTCTAATAGCTTGAGTAGGAGCATGTAATCCAAGTGGTGAGAGTGTGGAACTTTCTACCATATGGAGTAGTTGAGATGAATAGCATAGATACATTTAAGCATAAGTCAGATATGTACATAAGGGAGAAAGGAATAGAAGGATATGGTGATAGGGTAAGATGAAGTGGTGGGAGGGGGCTCACGTGGAGCATGAACAACCAAATGACCCGTGTCTGTGCTGCAAATTCTATGTAATTCTATGTAAGAGAAGAAAAGTTTCTGTCTGCTCATCCAACTTCTCAACAGAACATATTCAATCCAGCAGTTCTGGTAAGCCAACGTTGAATTTTGCCTTTCCTAAGCTGCAGCAGACTCACAGATATCATCATGTACTCACTCCCCACCCCCGCCCCGACAATAGAATTGTAAAAGTATGCTGCAAAATAACAAATAGAATGCAGCAAAGTGGAATTGATGCAGAGTAACTGACGAGGTGTAGCTGCTGTATGATATGAAGAACTATAGACGGGCCTGATTCCAGAATGGGTCAGTAGGAAGTGTCATTCAAACGAGGAAAACTGGTCTGTTCAAGTTCCCTGCCCCCATCTCCAGAGATTTTTTTTTTTTTATAAATTCGTAGCCAATCGTTTCCAATTCTTTGTCAAGTCACAAACGCCAGAGGTCACCCTGCACCAGTCAAGGATCACTCTGCGCCAATGCTCTTAGCCAAAAGGCCTAGAGCCACTGCACCGTTCCTGGAAGTACTGCAATACCAGGTTCGTGCCATGGAGGTGGATGGGTCAGGTCCCCCACACACCTCCGTGGAGGTGGATGGGTCAAGCCATCCCACCCACCTCCTGTTTACAAAAATGTAAGCATATACCTTCCTGACCAGGGAGAAACCACCCGGAGGTCATGGTGGCTGGTCAGGTTAGTTATGCAGATCTTAGCCAAAAGGCCGCCTGCCCCCATCTCCAGAGATGGAATAACTGAACTGTGTCTACGACTCCAGCCCAGCTAACAACTGCTTCAACTTCAGTTGCTAAAAACAGCACTGGGCCCTGACTCCGTTAGGTGTGTCGAGGAGGCTCAAGCACGTGGGGAGATCCCGTCCGAACTGACCCCCGTCCGAACAGAATTCCTCATCGGCGCCAAACCCCGAAACCTCCCTCGAGAGCCGGCGCCTCACAACTTGAGCCGCCTCGGGGAAATCCCCACCGTGCCTTTCAGTTCTGCGCGGAGGGGTTTCCTGTACGGGCTGCTCCTGCACACTCTCAACCTTGCCATCCTCGTCTGCCGTCCGGACACGCCATGGCGCAACATCTTGCCGTCCGGAGGAGGCGGGAGTCCCCGATGGAGTACACTCTACGCAGGAGTCCTCCCACTATTTATCGGGGACTTGGCCTGGAGGCTGGTGCACGGAGCAGTCCCGTGCAATAAATTTTTAAGCCGGTTCACGGGCTCCCAGGCCGGCTGCAAGTTCTGCGGTCTGGAAGAGTCCGTGTTCCATGTTTTTATGGAGTGTGCGAGGTTGCAGCCCCTGTTTCATTATTTAAAGGGGCTGCTCCTCAATTTCTGGTTGCACTTCAGTCCCACACCCTTGATCTTTGGGCACCCAGTGCGGAGGAGAGTGGGTCGGCCCGAGGGCCTCCTCGTAGGACTGCTCCTGGGCACGGCCAAGGGTGCCATCAGCCGGTCCAGGCAGCGGGCGGTCGAGGGGGTCGTTCAGCCTGACTGCCTGCCTCTCTTCCGTGCATACATCCGCGCCAGGGTGTCCTTAGAGATGGAGCACGCGGTGTCCACCGGTACACTCGCGGTCTTCTGTGAGAGGTGGGCGCCGGAGGGACTCATTACCCCCGGCAACCAAATTTTAATTTGATTTTATATGTTTTAAAGTTTAATTTGTTTTTATTGCCAGGTTTTAGTGTCCCCTGAGTCAGGGGGCACTAGTATAATTTGCCTCTCGGTGGCCTAAAAAAAACATTTAAAAAACCCCCAAAAAAGCACAAAAAAAAGGGCACCCGAAAAGTTTTTGGAATGTCCCCCCCCCACCTCTTTAATGAGGGGGCACTTAGATATTTTATAAACGGGCCTGCTGAGGTTTCCGAGCCAATCCTTCTGTACACCTGGAAAAAGATTTACCAAAGATTCAGCATTGTGAAAAATTGTGACAGTGCTTATGTAGTGGAACAAGGATCCTTCATCCGGCCAGTGAAAAGATCTTGAAGAGATGCCACAATCCTGCCACTCACA
Organism: Pristiophorus japonicus; assembly: GCF_044704955.1. Taxonomy (NCBI): domain Eukaryota; kingdom Metazoa; phylum Chordata; class Chondrichthyes; family Pristiophoridae; genus Pristiophorus; species Pristiophorus japonicus. Next base: position 148,940,327 of record NC_091990.1, read on the forward strand.
TTTGAACTCGTTTTTTAAAAATTCTTAATATTTATGAGCGGAAAGTAATCAAAGAGCTTATTTTTAAATTAACTAACAAGAGAATTTATTTTGCATATTCCAGAATTCTGAAAGAGTCCAATGAAAAATACAACACTGTACAACACATTGTTTGCAATCACTTTAAATGGCATATAAAAGACTTTGCCTTGCATTTGTATAATAATTAAATGGATCTTCCTGACTCCTGCATGGAAATAACGATGAATTAAAATGGATGTCAAGTAGCTTCAGCAATAGAGCTCTTGAGCCTGAAACACAAGGTCAGAAGTTTGTGACACGTTTGCCTGGTACTGGAACTTACTTGATGCGAGTTAATGAAGTTGAAGCAGTTGTTAGCTGGGCTGCTGGGCTGGAGTCGTAGACACAGTTCAGTTATTCCATCTCTGGAGATGGGGGCAGGGAACTTGAACAGACCAGTTTTCCTCGTTTGAATGACACTTCCTACTGACCCATTCTGGAATGGTTGTGACTGTGGATAAGTCTGTAACTGAGATTACTCTGCACTCCTAACTGGAAGGGACTACATGAAGGTGAACAGCCAGTCAAGGAGAAAGATAGGGGAGAAATCTTAATACTTAACAACGGTATTTTATATAACTAGAGTAAAATACAGAAAATTTGATGAATGTTAATGCCTAAAAGGATAGGAGAGAAATTTTCCAGATTTTTCTTCCCTTATTGGCCTGTATTTTTAATCTATTTTTTTGTCCATTGCAGGAGATTACATTGCTCTGGTTGACTGGGGAGTGTCTGTATCATGATGCATAAGGCATCACAACTATAAGAGACACGCCAGATGGACCAGTGCAACTAAAAATTAGAATTAAAATTCAGACTGGATATGGTTACTACCCTTATAAAGTAGAACTCAAACTGGTTTGTTGTTTGCCCCTCAGTTGGCCTCCATAAAATGGGACTGCACATGATCTTCATAGTCTGTCATTTTTGTATGTTCGCATCAGCAAACTATGGGGCCGAAATTAGTGAAGGCCCCCGCCCGCCCAAGCACTGCCCAAAGGACTGCCGATGGCCGCCGAGGTACCTGACGGTACTTTGGGCGGGGTTTTCATCAAAAAAGTCCTTGAAAGGGCGGCAGGCGGCAAAAGAGGGACTTATGCCACTAATCTGGGCAGCAGCCGACGGGAGCTCCCAATCTCGGCGGCAAAGGCGCTTGCCGCCCAAGTGCCGCCGAGGATGGAGTTAGGCCCACGGAGGGTCGAAGATCTGAAAAGGAAAATCATTAAAAAAAAACCCATAGCAACACCTTCAGGGGACCCCATCCAGGTAAGTCGCTGTAAAGAAAAAATGTTTACTAACCTTTTTTTTTCAGCTTTTCATACTCACCATCGGGGATAGAACAGCCTCCAGCCAGTGGTCCTTCCCCATTCTGGCACCGACTCCCGCCCGCATCAATATGACACCTCGGCAGGCGGGAGGTCAGTTGCGCCACTCGGCCATCCGCGGGTGGTTCCCGGCGGTTCTCCCCTCCGGCACGCTCCACACCAAATGGAAAGTGGCACTGGTCGCAATTTCAAGAGGAATGTCACCGGCAGTGGGCGGCAGTCGGTGGCAGTGGACGGTAAGGCCATCAATTTCGGGGCCTATACCTCCAAGAAAACACAAATATCTTGAACAATGGCACCTGAAAAGGGCAGCCAGGCAGTAGCAATGATGTTCTTTCCAAAAAAAGAAGCAGTCTCAGAGGTAATATTCTTATCCTCACAAGGAGCAGAGTTTCCTCGTTGATTCATATCTATTTAGTCAGGCTGATATCTATTTCACTCATTTGGTTCAGAGTTCTACCTACTCTCCTTCAGTGCTTGCATCACTCATCCAAGCAAGAATTAATTGCTGAGGAATCAACTCTTTAGAACTACTTCAGTGCTTAAACAAAGTACATTTACAACTGAATGCTGCAATTTTGATTGTGGTGAAAACTCAGTATTATAATGTAATATAATAATAGAGATAAATAATCACTACTTTTCACACGTACTCCATGAATGGTGTTGAAATAGCTGAGGATGATGCGGAAGGAGACCTAGGGGTCTTAGTGGACCCAATGCTAAATATGTTCAACCAATGCAGAGCAGAAATGAAGAAAGGGAATAGGATGGTGAACTACATAGTTGTAACAGTAGAATATAGGTCAGAGGAGGAAATCATCGAACTTTATAGTGCTCTGGTCAGACCGTATCTTGAAGACTGCGTCCAGACCTGGCCATCAAGAAACAAGAGGGACATTCAAGGGCTGGAGGTAGTTCAGAAAAAAGCCATGAGGCCAAACCCCAGTGTCATGGGTGTCATGAGTGATGAGAAAGATAGGAGAAAGTTGGGCCTGGAATGGGGGCATCTAGAGGTGAACTTATAGAGGTATATAAGTTTGTTAAGTGTATAGGAAAAGTTAACTCAAAAAATTACTTTAAATTAAAGTGCGAGAGTAGAATTAGTGGACACAGGTTCAAAGTAGAGACTTTTAGCACAGATATCAGGAAATTATTCCTCACACAAAATGTGATCAACACGTGGAATAAAGTTCCACATACAGTAGTCAAGGCAAAAACACTGGAATCATTTAGGAAACTATTGGATGATACAATGGAGGGTGAGGGAGCAAGAATCCCTCTGGATGGATAAATCAAATGGGCCGAATGGCCTTCCTCGTCCATTGTTATCTTGCGATTGTGTGAAAGAGAAAGATACTTTTAAACAGTCAATTCTCAGTTTCATTCAGCCGCTGATGCTGAAAAATAATTACTTTTCAGTATTTCTTAATGAGTTGTCAGCAATCATTCTACCTACAAGTCAAAAGACAGTGGCCTTTGCAATGAGCAACAACCTTTGAATTCAACAATTTCAAAAATATTCTGAACCTCAGACTTAATTGTTACTGGAACGCTAACAGATTGGCGCGATCGGTGGCGGGTCAGGTGAGAACGTTTTTTTTCCCCCCAACGGGTCGGGACCCCGCTGTGAACCCACCTCCATGAGCCTTTTCCCGATGTCGGGTCTGTCAGTGCTGAGCAGACCTGACACGCAGTGGTGGGGGATGAAATTAAGATAATTTATGGCTTGTTTACAGCCACTTATCAATAGTTTTCCCCAGCTTTTTGGATTTGGCAGATTACCCACCAGTTTCCCGCTGTGTCTAGATCTTGTCTGTGAAGCTGAGGCAGGAGGTCAGTGGCCATTGAATCAGCTGATGAGCTGACAGCTTCAAATGCTGTCAAAGCTCCCAGCTGATTGAGATTTGTTCCCTTAACCACTATCTTCTCTAAACGGCATTTCCACTACAGATTCAAGATGCTGCAAGTCTTTACACAAGTCTCCATCCAGTCTGATCTCATTACCTCTCCCACCATTGACAGATCATTTCTGTCATCTCTGCTTCACCTGCCGTCTATTCCATCAGCATGGATGCCCTTGAAACTCTCTCACCTTGGTCATCAGAATCCCACCACGATCATTCCCAACACGAGCAGCACCAGGCACACCAGCAGCACCAACAACAACACCAACCTTCTCCGCAATCAACTGTTGCTGCACAGGACACGACCACGCTGCTGCCCAGAAGGCTAGGGATATCCTCACCATTGCCAGATTTACTTCACTTGACGCTGTATACCCTGGCTGCCACATGAAGCACCAAATTGGCACACCCCACACCACACCATAAAGCATCCCTACAATGCCCAAACCATTCCGTTCACACTCATCACCATTGCGGGGGTACCGTTATGTTTTTTTTAATGTTTTATTTGTTCATGGGATGTGGGCATCACTGGCAAGGTCTGCATTTATCGCCCATCCCTAATTGCCCTTGAGAAGATGGTGGTGAGCTGCCTTCTTGAACTGCTGCAGTCCGTGTGGTAAAGGTACTCCCACAGTGCTGTTAGGAAGGGAGTCATGAGCATTGAAACATTTGTGGCACTGCGCCCAGTGACCTCCTCTGTAATGTGCAACCAGGCTGAGTTGATCTCCTGGGGAGGTCTCTTCCACCCATGGGAAGGGAAGAGGACCTCCATGGAGGGAGTCATGGGAGAGCCTGGGTGCACCTCTGCAGTGCTTGCCAATGTTTGCAGCACCTCAATGCTGCAGAACACTGACAGCACAACTGTCAAAATGTATGTGTGAATGGTCCCTTTAAGGAAACCGGCTGATGACGTGTCATCAAATGACGTCAGCAGACCAGCTTCCTCTGATTGGCTGGGAAATGCACTGGATGGGCTTAACAAGCCCAATCAGGAGAGATTCATTCTACAGAGTGGGATGGAGCCAACAGCGGGGTTGGAACCCGCCACCGACATCGCCCGCCACGGACCCGCCGAGGTTCGTAAAATTGTGATCTCAGTCATAGAGTCACAGCGTCATTACGGCACAGAAGGAAGCCATTCGGCCCATTGAGTCCATGCCAGCTCTCTGTAGAGCAATCCGGTCCGTCCCATCCCCCCACTCTATCCCCTTGGTTCTGCAAGTTTATTTCATTAAAGTACCTATCCAATTTCCTTTTGAAATCATTGATCGTCTCTGCTTCCACCCCCCTCGTCAACAGCAAGTTCCAGCGAGGTGGGTTGGGAGTACTGATTAGGGAAGACATGTTGGAAAGAGAGGATGTCTTTGAAGGGGAAAGGACAGAATCCATTTGGTTAGATTTGAAAAGCAAAAAGGGTATGATCACGCTATTGAAGGTATTCTATAGGCCTCCAAATAGTGAAAGAGAGATAGAGGAGCAGATCTGCAGGGAACTCACAGAGATGTGCAAGAACTATAGAGTTGTGATATTGGGGGACTTTAAGTACCCAAATATCGATTGGAATAATGTTAGGTTAAAGGGAAAGGAGTAGGGATGAATTTCTGAAATGTGTTCAGGAGAATTTCTTTGACAGTATGTTCTCAGCCCAACTAGGGAGGAGGCATTGTTGGATCTGGTATTGGGGTATGAGGTGGGCTAAGTGGACCAAGTGCCTGTGGGAGAACACTTGGGTAAGAGTGATTGTCATATCATAAGGTTTAGTAGCAGGACCAACCACATCAGCAGCAGCAACAACAACATGAGAGCCAACCTTCCCCTGAGTCACCTCATGCTGCACAGGGCGAGGGCATCAGCGCAAGGATGAGCTGTGCCGGAGCCATTACCCCCAGCACAGTGTCTATAGTCAGTGGATGAGCTATCTGAATATGACGGTGCAGCAGTGCCGAAGGAGACTCAGGATATCATGCCAGGTGGTCACCGACCTTTGCGCATTGCTGGAGGAAGACCTGCAGTCTAGAGGAAGGGGTGGACATCCATTGCCTGTGGCAGTCAAAGTCACTCTTGCCCTCAACTTCTTTGCCTCAGGTTCCTTCCAGGCATCTGCCGCAGACATTAGTGGAAGATCCCAGTCTGCCGAGCACAGAAGCATCTATGCCCTGTTTAACAAGTCGGGCAACTATATAAAGTTTACCACTGAGCAAGCCAGTGTAACTGAGAGGGTGATCAGCTTTGATGCTCTGGTTGGCCTACCACAGGTGCAGTGGCCAACAGGGCACTCTATCACTATCCGCTTTTCTGAACCGCAAGGGTTTCCACTCGCTAAACCTTTAGCTGGTGTGCAACCATCATAAAACCATTATGCATGTGTGCGCCAAGTTCCCTGGCAGCTGCCATGATTCATACAACCTGTGCCACTCCACCGTCCCTCAGCTGTTCGAAGTGCCAACCAGTCTTTCAGGTTGGCTGCTTGGGGACAAGGGCTATCCCCTCAAGACATGGCTGATGACACCTTCGAGGAGGCCAGCGAGCGAGGCTGCAGGAAGATATAATCAGAGCCTCATCAGCACGCAAACTATCATCGAACAAACTTTAGGGTTGCTTAAAATGCGGTTCAGATGTCTGGATAGATCTGGAGGGTACCTTCAGTATGCACCAGCAAGGGTTTCTAGACTAGTCGTGGTCTGCTGCGCCCTGCACAACATCGCACAGCTCGATGAGGACGATGGCGCAGAGTGCAGAGCCTCACTGGAGGAGGAGGAGCAGGAGCACCACCATGATGTTCAGAGGGACGATGATGAACAACTGGAGGAGCCGGCACCTTCTAGAAAACCAGTACGTGACTGCCCGTGACACCAGGGATGCCCTCATACATGCCAGGTTCAACTAGCTTTGTGAAGGTCAAACATTTGGCTGTGACTGCGTTCCCCTGTTGGCATGGCTTCACAGCAACATCATAAACCAAAGAATCACTGAATAGTCAGTCCCTTGTTTGCAACTCTACCAGCATTGCTGCCTAACCACTCTGCCACCTCCATTCCAGCAAATACATTTGTCTGCTACTGCAAAGTGTGGTAAAAAAATTATGTCATAACATTGGTGCATAAAGAACAAACATCATAATGGTCATGAGAAAAGCACCCAAGTGAATACCCTTGTGACCACATGTATGGGATCTTTCTCTTACGGGTGCTTCTATGTGATGCTATCCCTGTGGCTTCAGCAGAGGTCGAGGCAGCCTTCCTGCTGTACCTGCTTAGACGCCTTTGGTGGTTGGCCTCTGGGCTTGGGAGCCTGTGAGGGCCCCGCCAATGCCTGCTCCTTCTGCGACTCGGCCATCACTGTCCGGGGAGGCATCTAGAGCTCTGACCAAGGGGTTGGCAAGAGATTGGAAGTGTGAGTGCTTGGAGAGGAGCCCTCACTTCCATGTGCCCTCCCACCATCATCCCTCTCATAGGCCACCTGCGCTTTCCCACTAGTAGGGAGCTGGAGAACACCTTGCTACACTTCAGTGGGGCCATGAGGGCCCACGTCTACACTGACATCCTTCCTAGAAAGGACATCTATGAGCCTCTGGTTTCTCTCCTCCATAGATGCCCATCTATCTCCCATAGAAGTCCATCTATTCAAAAGTGAAATCATGTTGTCATTATACTGGCGATCTCATTCCTCCATGCAGGTGGCCATCCTATCCATGGAGGAAGCTATATTTGCCAGTGACTGTGCCATGGTGGTGCTCATGTTGGAGATGGACTCCTCCACTCTCTTCACACTCGTAGTCACCGCAGTCACAAAACCAGTCAGAGCCTCCTGTTCTTGTTCCTGGAGCTCCAGGATCAGCCAAGCAGAGTTAGGAGATTCCTGCACCCTCCGACGAGGAGTTTCCACTACTGTCACTGCCTTCACCATCTGTTGTGGCTCACTTGTGATCTGGTGACACCAGGTGACAACACTATTCTGTGTTGCGACGGACCCACCTAGATGTGCATATTTGTGCTCGTGCTGGGTTGTATCTGAGGTGACATTGCACTCTCAGAGGCAGAAAACTCCTCTGAGGAGTCTTCTTGCTGTTCCTCCTGGTCAGTGGGGTGGGGTGGGGCGGGGGGGGAGGCGGGGGGGCATTGGTCCAGATAGACCTGTGGAGAGTAAAGACATGAGTTACATAAATGAGATGTCAAGTGCAGACACATACCATTATACACATCATGCCCATTCATTTATCTGTTCACATCACGTCCCATGTGAATGAATGATGCAAGTGTATGAATAATAATTGTCACCAGCTTCTTCTACTGAGCCCCTCTCTCTGTCCCCCACCACTCCAGCTATGTCCATTGCTGCCCCCTCTGCATTCGTCAGATGAAACATGGATGGAGGGCCTCCTCCCGTTCTCTCTCTCTCTCTCCCTCTTAATGAGCGCAGTCTTTTCCTGTAAGGAGGGAAAAAAGAGAAGGTTGAATGAGACTGATGGAATGAGCATCATTTATGGAATGGGATACAGCTTTGCAGGAAGACTTTGATGGAGTGTCTTGGTGATAACAAGTTGCCTCCTTTTGTCCTGTTACTTTCTATCCTTGCATTATAATGAGGTAGAGTATGGGGGATGGAAAGTAAGAGGGAGGAACATAATAATGTCGATAGAGAGGGAGGGATGGATTAAGGGCCATGGGATCTTGGGGTGAGTAACATTGTGCAGGAGTATGGTTAGCAATGACAGGCACAGCAGCATCAAGGTAAATGTCGCTTTATACTCACTTTTCCAGATCTCATTGAACCTTTTACGACACTGGACCCAGGTACGAGGCACTACTGATGCAGCTGAAATCTCCTGGGCTACCTGTAGCCATGCTGCCTTTGTTTGCTGAGGCGGCCTCTTCCTGCCATCCGCAAGGAACGGAACCTCCCTATGTCCTCTCACTCCGTCCACAAGATAATGGAGGCAGTCATCGCTGAAGTGTGGAGCTGATTTTTCTCTTGCTGCTGACATCACTCACATCTACATTGATTCATAGCAGACTAACCAGTGGGAAATGAATTATCAGCGAACAGGGCCATGGCCCCTTTAAATAAACCGGCAAGAATCGCATCATCCAGTGACATCAGCAGACTCACTCCCATTAATTGGAACGGGAAACGTGCAGATCGGGCCTACTAAGGCCCTTAATGGTAAAATATCATTTTGGCGGGGTTTGCCGCAGTCGTGGAGTCATCACCCGCCATCACCATCTCCCGCCTTCACACCGCTAAGGTAGGGGAAATTGTGCCCATGCATTCTAAACCTGTCTTTGTATTCCTTGTAGTCCTTAGTCTGCCCCTATCAATTATGGTACTACTTCCTTCTCTAGTACTATCCAACACTCTCACGCTTGCATGCACCTTATTCCTCTTTTCTATTTCTATATGCCGGTGCCCACTCCCATGCCAATTTAGTTTAAACCCTCCCCAACAACATGAGTGAAGTACATGTTGCAAGCTTTTTGTTCCAGCATTAAGACTACTTTATTCAATAACAAGCAACAACTTTGTTTCTGTTAAAAATTCCTATAGACTGACACACTTTTAGGTGATTTTCCTATCCAGTGCACTTGAGGACTGCATTAAGAAGAGTTAAAGGGACATAGAGACCCATGACATCAGATCTCCTTTACAACAGATGCATGCAAAGACCAGGCATGGTAATGAGGCATGAGTGAGTGTTCCTTCGTTTCGCATCATTTTCCTCCAGGTGCGCTGGTAGGGTGCCAGAAGAAGTTGGCAGTTTGTCCTTGCACCTGGTCTTGCACCTAGAAAGATATGTGAAACCTTATTTTAATATTCTCTCCCTGGATCTTTGGGCCACAAGGTGTTCTGGTGCTGTTTTTGGACAGCCCCAAAGCCACAGCCCTTCCTGCTGTTGTTTTTCCACCCTGTTGTTAGGTGCAAAGCCTAGCAGTAAGGCAGGCCTGTACCAAGAGGTAGGAAAGGGATTTGAACCTGGAAATACCGGTGTGTTCAGGTGTTTGCAAGCGGAGTACACTTTGGATGTGCTTTGCGTCCTTGGCTCCCAGGCATAGGGGGTTGGACAGGTTAAAAATCGGTCCCCGTATTTTCGCTTTTTAGCTCAGTTTAATATCTAGGGGGGAAATTCATTTTGGCCCATCTTCAAGCCAGAAATAGTTGGCGCGCTGAGAGTGCACACCAGAAGTCAGAGGCCCAACCAAGTCTTACCCAAAATTGGACCTCGGATTTCATCAGCATATTGCTAGCAAGCTGCAGACATCAGTCAGGTATCTAGAGGCAACTCGCCGGTGCTATGGGAAGAATCATAGAAATCATATAAATCTACAGCGCAGAAGGTGATCATTTTGGCCCTTCGTATCCGTGCCGGCCGACAAAGAGCTATCCAGCCTCATCCCTCTTGCCAGCTCTTGGTCCGTAGTCTTGTAGGTTATGGCACTTTAAGTGCACATCCAGGTACTTTTTAAATGTGGTGCGGGCTTCTTTCAGGCAGTGAGTTGCAGACCTCCCCCACCCTCTGGGTGAACAAATTTCCCACGTGGCGGATGAAATTTAACGCAAAAAAGTGTGAAGTACATTTTGGGAGAAAGAATGAGGAGAGGAAATATAAACTAAAGGATACAATCCTAAAGGGGGTGCATGAACAGAGAGACCTAGGGATATATATGCACAAATTGTTGAAAATGGCAGGGCACATTGAGAAAGTGGTTAAAAAAGCTTATGGGATCCCAGGCTTCATGAATAGAGGTATCGGCCCTGGATTTTCCAGTACTTTGTGCTCTGGGTTTCACCGTGGAGTGGTGTGAAAGGCGGCGTTCAGGTCTCCTGCATCCCTTTGCGATCCTCCGGTCTGTTTTTTGCGATGGCGCTCAGCAGCACCGCCAGGAAGAGCTGTGCCGGGTGTGCAACGCCTCTCGTTGTGACACCGTCCAAGTTTTGACTCGAACCCGACCCGTACGCCTGGACTCACGCCTCGCAATGACCGCCTGGGAAATCAGTGCAGTCTAGGTGATGAAGGTAAATTGCTGTACTAGTAAGTGCGAGTGTTTGTTCTTTTAATTTTTTTTGCAATTTGTGGCGTGGACAATGTTTTGGGAATGTCCCCCCTGCCCCCCACCCCCCAAAGCCTCTCTCAAAGCGCACACGGCCTGGCACTTTAGTTAGCGAGTTTCCCATTTTTGCGCCTCGAAAAGTGTACAACACCTCCCTTTGCACTGACGCAGGGCCCAGATGGCAAAAATTCCTTACCAAAGTGCAGACTATTCCCAGCCAGTAACTTTCCTGCCCTGCCTGTTTTCACCCCAAATACATAAAAGCCTCTAATCCAGCCCATAGACTACAAAAGCGTGGAAATTATGATGAACCTGTATAAAACACTGGTTCTCACTCAACTGGATTATTGTGTCCAATACTGGGCACTGCAATTTAGGAAGAATGTGGTGCCTTAGAGAGGGTGCAGAAAAGATTTCCAAGAACGATACGTAGATAGACTGGGGAAGCTGGGGTTGTTCTCCTTAGAGAGTTGATCGAGGTGTTCAAAATCATGAGGGGTCTGGACAGAGTAGATAGAGAGAAACTGTTCCCATTGGCAGAAGTGTCAAGAACCAGAGGACACAGATTTAAGGTGATTGACAAAACAACCAAAGGCGACATAAGAAAAAAATTCTTTACACTGTGAGTGGTTAGGATCTGGAATGCACAACCTGAAAGGGTGGTGGAGGCAGATTCTGTCATGTATCCTACATGGCTACTGTTTGTACTATCACAAGGTGTGCCACCAGAAGGCACAGCAGTGGAAGACTTGTAGGTTACCTGTACAGGTGTGCCTCGTCTAGTATAAAAGGCAGGCCACCAGGTGTGATCCTCACTCTGGAGTTATCAATAAAGGACTAAAGTCACTGCAGTTCAAGCACAACACATTGCCTCATGGAGTCATTATTAGAGGATCTAAGGACATAACAATTGGTGACGAGATTACGGACTTTCACGCGAAAATAGTTATCCTTGGTACGTTGCAGCAGTTCGCCGATGGTGATGATAGGGGAGAGGCTCGACCATTTCTTCACAGCTAACGACCTGGCAGGAGACAACCTGGCCACGCTGGCTGGCAAGACCAGAGCTATCCTGCTAGCCAGTTGTGGGCCCACCATCTATGGCCTCGTCAGGGACTTGCTGGCACCAGCGAAGACAACGACCAAGACGTACGAGGAGCTTGTAACACTGATCCATGAGAAACTCAAGCCCAAGGAGAGCATCCTCACAGCCAGACACCGGTTTTACACCCACCGACGGCCCGAAGGCCAGGAAATCACAAAATACGCCGCAGATGTCAGGAGGCTGGTGGCACCATGTGATTTCGGCAACCACCTCAACGAAGTGCTGCGGGACACTTTTGTCATTGGAATTGGCCATGTGGGCCTTCTTTATAAGCTACTGTTGGCAGATACCACAGTCACACTGCAGAAGGCCATTTCTGTGAGCCAGGCATTCATGACCTCGACCTGCGGCTCTAGGCAGATGACTCATCTTTAGGATTCAAACCCGGTAAGTACTGTGCACAGAGTGCCGCCGTTTAGAGGCTGGACTGTAGAACATGAACCTTCTCAGGGAAGAGAGAACAGGCCCCTGAGTCCTTTAACTCAGAATCCGCTGAGGAGGGCTAATCGGGTAGCTCCATGCTGGTGTTGCGGAAGGAATCACAGGGCTCACCAGTGCTGTTTTAAAGACTATGTATTCAAGGGCTGCAGCACAAAGGGCCACCTCCAGCGAATGTGTAAGAGAAATATGACTCACTGTGTCAATGAAGAATCTGCAGATGGCCATGAATTCAGCGCGGATTATGAAACTGTTATGTATGTAAACCTGTAATTACCATGTCTAACCACCAGATCCCCTGGAATCCCAAGGGATCCCACAATCCCTTGGGAGCACCGATATATAAGGAGGCCTCACAGGCTGGAGAGGCACTCTGAGATCTGTAATAAAGGACTACGGTCACACTTACTTTAAGCTTGCAGTATCTAGTCTGACTCTTTATCCAAGACTTAACAACTGGCGACAAGATACAGATGACGAATCCCAACGCAACAATGCAGAGAACTGTGGGCATCCTGGAGAAATTTTCGGAGGGAGCAGAGTGGACAAGGGAGAACCAGTGGATGTGGTGTATTTGGACATTCAAAAGGCTTTTGACAAGGTCCCGCACAAGAGATTGGTGTGCAAAATCAAAGCGCATGGTATTGGGGGTAATGTAATGACGTGGATAGAGAACTGGTTGGCAGACAGGAAGCAGAGAGTCGGGATAAACGGGTCCTTTTCAGAATGGCAGGCAGCGACTAGTGGAGTGTCGCAGGGCTCAGTGCTGGGACCCCAGCTCTTTACAATATATATTAACGATTTAGATGAAGGAATTGAGTGTAATATCTCCAAGTTTGCAGATGACACTAAACTGGGTGGCAGTGTGAGCTGTGAGGAGGACGCTAAGAAGCTGCAGGGTGACTTGGACAGGTTAGGTGAGTGGGCAACTGCATGACAGATGCAGTATAATGTGGATAAATGTGAGGTTATCCATTTTGGGGGCAAAAACACGAAGGCAGAATATTATCTGGATGGCGGCAGATTAGGAAAAGGGGAGGTGCAACAAGACCTGGGTGTCATGGTTCATCAGTCACTGAAAGTGGGCATGCAGTTTCAGCAGGCGGTGAAGAAGGCAAATGGTATGTTGGCCTTCATAGCTAGGGGATTTGAGTATAGGAGCAGGGAGTTCTTACTGCAGTTGTACAGGGCCTTGGTGAGGCCTCACCTGAAATATTGTGTTCAGTTTTGGTCTCCTAATCTGAGGAAGGACGTTTTTGCTATTGAGGGAGTGCAGTGAAGGTTCACCAGACTGATTCCAGGGATGGCTGGACTGTCATATGAGGAGAGACTGGATCAACTGGGCCTTTATTCACTGGAGTTTAGAAGGATGAGAGGGGATCTCATAGAAACGTAAGAGATTCTGACGGGACTGGACAGGTTAGATGCGGGAAGAATGTTCCCGATGTTGGGGAAGTCCAGAACCAGGGGACATAGTCTTAGAATAAGGTGTAGGCCATTTAGGACTGAGATGAGGAGAAACTTCTTCACTCAGAGAGTTGTTAACCTTTGGAATTCCCTGCCGCAGAGAGTTGTTGATGCTAGTTCATTACGGCAAAGGGGATCAAGGGGTATGGAGAGAAAGCAGGAACGGGATTCTGAGGGAATGATCAGCCATGATCTTATTGAATGGTGGTGCAGGCTCGAAGGGCCGAATGGCCTACTCCTGCACCTATTTTCTATGTTTCTATGTTTCTATGAGATGATTAGGAAACCTTCGTGGAGCGACTTGACCAATACTTCGTGGCCAACAAGCTGGAAGGAGAAGGGAACACTGCCAAATGAATGGCAATCCTCCTCAGCGTTTGCAGGGCGTCAACGTATGGCCTAGGAAAAACTTGCTTGCTCCAGCAAAACCCACAGACCAGTCATACGATGAGTTATGACACTGGTCCGGGGGCATCTAAACCCGAAGGAAAGCGTTCTGATGGTGAAGTATCGGTTCTACACGTACAAGAAGTCTGAAGGCCAGGAAGTGGCGAGATACGTCGCCGAGCTAAGGCGCCTTGCAGGACATTGCGAATTTGAAGGACACTTTGAGCATTTGCTCAGGGACTTCTTTGTACTTGGCATTGGCCATGAAGTAATAGTTCACAAACGTTTGACTGCAGAGACCCCAACCTTGAAGAAAGCCATAGCGATAACCCAGGCATTTATCTCCACCAGTGACAATACCAAACAAATTTCCCAGCACACTAGTGCTGCTACAAGTACTGTGAACAAAGTAACGTTGTTTTTGAATCGAAATGTACATGGCAGGACCTACACGCCTGTAGCTGCACGTCCGCAGATTACTCAGAGGCTGCCATCAAGGGTGGTGAATACAAGGCAATTAACACCTTGTAGCCGCTGCAGGGTTGATCATCGATTCCATTCATGCTGCTTCAAAGGATACGTTTGCAAGGGCTGTGGAACAATGGGACACCTCCAACGTATGTGCAGGTGAGCTGCAAACCCTGCTAATCCTGCAAACCACCATGTTGCAGAGGAGGACAGATCCACAGTGGATCATGACGAACCAGAGCTTCAGACCGAGGAGGCAGAGGTATATGGGGTGCACACATTTAAAATAAAGTGTCCCCCGATAATGCTGAAGGTTGAATTAAATGGACTCCCGGTGTCCATGGAGCTGGACACAGGCGCAAGCCAGTCCATAATGAGTAAAAAGACTTTTGATAAGTTGTGGTGCAACAACACTTCAAGGCAAGTCCTGACTCCCATTCATACCAAACTTAGAACGTACACAAAGGAAATGATTCCCGTAATTGGCAGTGCTACCGTAAAGGTCTCCTACGATGGAGCGGTGCACGATTTACCGCTCTGGGTGGTACCAGGCGAGGGCCCCACGGTGTTCGGCAGGAGCTGGCTGGGAAAGATACGCTGGAATGGGGACGTTGTCCGAGCGCTTTTGTCCGTCGATGACACCTCATGTGCAGAGGTCCTAAGCAAGTTCCCTTCGCTGTTCAAACCAGGCATCAGGAAGTTCCAAGGAGCAAAAGTGCAGATCCATTTGATTCCGGGGGCGCGACCCATCCATCACAAGGCGAGAGCGGTACCTTACATGATGAGAGAGAGGGTGGAGATCGAGTTGGACAGGCTACAACGAGAGGGCATCATTTCGCCGACTGAATTCAATGAGCGGGCCAGTCCGATTATTCCAGTTCTCAAGGGATACGGCACCGTCAGAATCTGTGGTGATTACAAAGTAATTATCAATCGTTTCTCCCTGCAGGATCAATACCCGCTACCAAAGGCCTATTTGCGACACTGGTGGGAGGGAAAACGTTCACGAAGCTGGACTTGACCTCGGCCTACTTGACGCAGGAGCTGGAGGGATGTTCGAAAGGCCTCACCTGCATCAACACGCACAAAGGTCTTTTTGTATACAACAGATGCCCGTTTGGGATTCGATCGGCCGCGGTGATATTCCAGAGGAACATGGAAAGCTTGCTGAAGTCGGTCCAGTGCATCATGGTCTTCCAGGATGACATCTTGGTGACAGGTCGGGACACCATCGAGCACCTACAGAACCTGGAGGCGGTTCTTAGTCGGCTTAATCGTGTGGGGCTCACGTTAAAATGCCCGAAGTGCGTTTTCCTGACACCTGAAGTGGAGTTCCTGGGGAGAAGCATCGCGGCGGACGGCATCAGGCCCACCGATTCGAAGACGAAGGCAATCAAGAACGCACCGAAACCACAGAACGTGATGGAGCTGCGGTCGATTCTAGGAATCCTGAACTATTTTGGTAACTTCTTACCAGGTCTTAGCACATTGTTAGAACCCCTGCACTCTTTAATGTGTAAGAGAGATGAATGGGTATGGGGTAAAAGCCATGAAAATGCCTTTGAGAAAGCTAGGAAGCTGTTATGTTCAAACAAATTGCTTGTGTTGTACAATCCATGTAAACGTTTGGTACTAGCATGTGATGGGTCGTCGTATGGGGTCGGGTGTGTATTGCAACAAGCTAATGAATTTGGGAAATTGCAACCGGTTGCTTATGCATCCAAAAGTCTGTCTAAGGCCGAGAGGGCCTACAGTATGATCGAAAAAGAAGCGTTAATGTGTGTTTACGGGGTAAAGAAAATGCATCAATATCTGTTCGGGCTCAAATTTGAATTGGAAACCGACCATAAGCCGCTTATATCCCTCTTTTCTGAAAAATAAGGGGATAAATACGAATACAGCGGCCCGCATCCAGAGATGGGTGCTCACATTGTCCGCGTACAACTACGCAATCCGCCACAGGCCAAGCACAGAAAACTGTGCCGATGCTCTCAGTAGGCTACCATTGCCCACCACCGGGGTGGAGATGGCACAGCCTGCAGATTTAGTTATGGTGATGGAAACATTCGAGAGTGAATAATCACCTGTTACCGCCCGACAGATTAGAACCTGGACGAGCCAGGCCCCTTAATGTCCTTAGTAAAAAACTGTGTGCTCCACGGGAGTTGGTCTAGTGTCCCGTTAGAGATACAGGAAGAAATAAAGCCGTAGCAGTAGCACAAAGATGAAATGTCTATACAGGCAGACTGCCTCCTATGGGGTAATCAGGTAGTTGTACCAAAAAAAAGGCAGGGACACTTTCATTAGTGATCTCCACAGTACCCACCCAGGCATTGTAATGATGAAAGCGATAGCCAGATCCCACGTGTGGTGGCTCGGTATCGATGCAGACTTAGAGTCCTGTGTGCACAAATGTAATACATGTTTCCAGTTAAGCAATGCAGCCAGGGAGGCACCATTAAGTTTATGGTCTTGGCCCTCCAAATCATGGTCTAGGGTTCATGTTGACTATGCAGGCCCATTCTTGGAAAAAATGTTTTTAGTGGTTATAGATGCATACTCCAAATGGATTGAATGTGTGATAATGTCGGCAAGCACGTCCGCTGCCACTATTGAAAGCCTACAGGCCATGTTTGCTATGCATGGCCTGCCTGATGTCCTTGTAAGTAACAATGGGCCGTGCTTTACCAGTGCCAAATTCAAGGAGTTCATGACCCGCAATGGGGTCAAACATGTCACGTCTGCCCCGTTTAAGCCAGCGTCCAACGGTCAGGCAGTGTGAGCAGTTCAAACAATCAAGCAGAGCTTGAAAAGGGTAACTGAAGGCTCACTGCAGACTCGCTTATCCCGAGTCCTGCTTAGTTACCGCACAAGACCCCACTCACTCACCGGGGTCCCTCCCGCTGAACTGCTCATGAAAAGGGCACTTAAGACAAGGCACTCATTAGTCCACCCTGATCTACACGAACAGGTAGAGAGCAGGCGGCTTCAACAGAATACATATCATGATTGCGCAAATGTGTCACGTGAAATTGAAGTAAATGATCCTGTATTTGTGTTGAACTATGGACAAGGTCCGAAGTGGATTGCTGACACTGTTTTGGCCAAAGAGGGGAGTAGGGTGTTTGTGGTCAAACTTGCAAATGGACTCGCCTGCAGAAAACACTTGGACCAAACCAAACTCAGATTTATGGACTATCCAGAACAACCCACAATAGACTCTACCTTTTTCAACCCTCCAACACACACACAAATGGCAACCGACCCAGCGGTTGGCCACGAAGCAGAACCCATCACCCGCAGCAGCCCAGCAAGGCCAGCTGCGCTGCAACCCAGCGAAGGCCCAACAAACGACTCACCAACACCAGCATTTGCACCAAGACGATCAACCAGGGAAAGGAAGGCCCCAGATCGACTCACATTGTAAATAGTTACACAATTGACTTTGTGGAGGAGTGTTGTTATGTATGTAAACCTGTAATTACGATGTCTAACCACAATCCCTTGGGAGCACCTGTATATAAGGAGGCCTCATAGGCTGGAGAGGCACTCTGAGATCTGTAATAAATGACTACGGTCACACTTACTTTGAGCTTGCAGTATCTAGTCTGACTCGAGTGCCAAGACTTAACAGAAACGATAGGCAGAGAGGCAGCTCAACCCCCACGACGAGGTATATAGCATGTTTACCTGCACCACCAAGTGTTCCCCGTTGAGGATGGAAGTCGAGATAGATGGCGTTCCAGTCTTCATGGAAGTGGACAAGGGGACGAGCCAATCAGTAATGAATCAAGAAGCCTTTGAGAGCCTATGGGACAATCAGGCTGAACAACCCTAGTTGGTCTCGGTTCAGGCAAAGGTGCGCACCTACACCGATGAACTTATCCCAGTCGTTGGTAGTGCGGATGTAAATGTGGATTGTTGCAGGTGATGGACCAACACTACTCGGAAGAAGATGGATGGAAAAGATCCACTGGAAGTGGGAAGACTTCACCCCTCCAGCGATCGATGCCCTCTGCGCTCAGAGGCAAAGCAAGCCCTCACCTGAGGCTGGATCCGACACCGGAGAGCAGACCAGCACAGCAGCCGAGGCACAGACCAGCCAGCACGACTGCGTGGAGATGATCCAGCTGAGACGACCCGAACGCACCTTCCAGGCTCCAGTGGCAGGACTCCGGAGAAAGAAATTCGGATCCAGAGGCGACTTCCCAGCTTCGGAGGCAGAACCCGGGGAGAAGAGGATCACCGCAGTCGACATCGTGGATGGAGGAAAGATGGCGCCCGAACCACGAGGTGATGCACTGAAGAAAAAGATGGCCGCTGCCAGACGACGAGGTGCAGCATTGATGGAGCAACACGTGGGCACCAAATGGAGAAGAGGATTGGGGTAAAGTTAGCAAGGCTCTCTTAAAGGGGGCTTGCAACCCATCACACTTAAAGGTTCAGTTCCACACATTCAAGCAATGTAATAGCAACTGTGAGTTAAAGATAAAATGTGTAAGTGATGATCAGAGTTGTGTACATGCAACTAGCAAGGAAAAGTCGCGCGATCGCGATCGGAGTTACAGGGTATTTACAATAAATAATGAACAGTTGTGCGATGTAGGATTTCAACTGCACACAGTCAATGCAGCAGGCAAACACCCATCGGGAGCACACAAATCCAGCGAGCTACCCAATGCTGTAGCCTGCTTCCTGGGACCTGAATTATACACCATGGAGTGTGGCCACAAGTAGCCAATACACAAGAGCTGTAGAGCAAGCGATCGCTGGAGGGCAACGGCTCCACCTCTCAGGCACCCGACGGCACCAACCACCATGAGCCTGAAAGAGCAAATTGTGCTAAGGCACAGCCCCCAGACCCCATAGCCACCAAGGCCATACCCAGAAACGAAGGGTCACCCGCTATAGTCCTCCCAAAGGAGACCGGGACCAGACAGGATCCCAAACCAAACATCGCCCAGGCTAGCGAGTCAGCAGTTCCCTGTGCACTGCTAGACGGCAGCTCCTCAGGGAACAGCAGCGACCCAGGGTGCAAAGAAAGGACAGGGAGGTCACAGGCATCTGTGAAACTGCTCGACGCTAGGAACCACACCAACAGCCCCAAGAGTAGGCCACTTGAGTCAATCAGGTTCCCACTGCCAGCACTGGGCAACGCGCCACCACCAGACTGCCTGGACACCATCCAGCAGTTCTGAAACTAGTTTGTCCTTACGCACCAGTCACCGATACCCAGTACGCATCGATAAGGTATCTCACCAATCTAACGCACTTGTCTCACACCTGAACCACAAATGTAATGCAAACTTGTTTTTCTGAACTTGAATGTATATGACTGCAATGAGTCTCCGGCATAATCTATATGTGGGGGTAGAATGGAGTGGTCAGGGACACACACAAACAGCAACCACCAGGACTCTACTGCACCAACCACTCACCCAAGAATGAAACGACCCGCCAAGGGTCAATCAAATAGAGCTAAGCCCAGAGCACAGTCAATGCAGAGGCGATTTGCATTAAACTCTTGGGGGAGAGTGATGTCATGTGCCCTACTTGGCTACTGTTTCTACTGTCACAAGGTGTGCCACCAGAGGGCACAGCAGTGGGAGACTTGTAGGTTGCCTGTACAGGTGTGCCTGGCCTAGTATAAAAGGTAGGCCACCAGGTGTGATCCCCACTCTGGAGTTATCGATAAAGGACTAAGATCACTACAATTCAAGTACAACACATTGCCTCGTGGAGTCATTATTAGAGCATGTAAGGACATAACAGACTCAATCACTGCTTTCAAAAGGGAGTTGGATAAGTAGCTGAAAGAAAAAAATTGTAGAGCTATGGGGAATGGGCGAGGGAGTGGGACTAGCTTTCCTTCCCATCCCACCAGGTCTGGCATCTGCCTAGCTCTGCCTAGACTTATTCTGACATCTATTTGTAATTTTAGAAATTTGCCCCATCTGCTTTTTCCCCCTCTCTTCTTCCCCCTGTGCTGGGCCTTCATGTCAGCCCTCATGTCCCCGCAAAGGCATCACAACCAATCCTGCTCCAACTCCAGGCTCAGTTCGTCACCGCTCAGGATTATCTGCACTGGCACTCTCGGGCGCAGTCCATATAGTAATCTCTAATGTCGGCTGTGGGTCCACTTGGGACTGAACAGGAAAGTCTCAAGGGGGGAATGCTCTGGTTGTTGCATCATGGTGTAGAGTGGGATGGGCTAATTAAGGCCACTCGCCAACCAGTTCCTGCCATCTCAGTCCACAACATTGGGTGAAGTCCCATTACAAACCTGTACTGAGGCCTCCCAGGATAAAAAGGAAGAGTCCTCCTCTGGCACCAGCAGATTCTGAGGTGTCTGTACTTACTGGTGCCAAGTGCTGCTAACACCTGTTGGTGAGCCCATCACCAGAGGCATCCATCTTCACCTCTGGTGACACCAACCCAGCTCCGGGACATTGGTCTCCAGTTGGTGTTGAGTGCTTCTTTGGCGAGCAAGTAGAGGAGCTGCTGCAGCAGAACCTTCGAGCATTCCCAAATTGGCACACAAGTGTGTGGGGCACTGTTCACTTTGTAGCTTAGCCCATCTATAAGCCCCTTCCACTCACCATCACCAATCAACTATCGCCAATCCACTCACAACACCAATCCAATCCTATCCACACACCAATCCAATCCATACACCTCAACCAAAGTTTTCAAGCTTTATTTGGGGCGCAATGTCCTTTGTATCATACTAACCCATCATTCCAGATTAGGACCTTGGATGCATGGAGTTCACAACAAATAACCTTCAAGACGGCAGTGGCGGCGGCGGTATAGAGGATCTAGTTGTGAGCGGAGCCTGTGAAAGGGGAAAAAAATATTGAAATGTGACATCGCAGGAAAGCAGTTAAGTGATTGCTTGGTGAATATTTCTCTCTTTTTTTCTCTCTAAACTAGGGCATTGGTTTAACTAAGAGCTGGGAAATTAAAACATTTCATTCGGGGTAAGTAAAACAGTAAGTGAATTAATAATAAGACTATTAGTGAAAGTTAAATTAGGACTTGTGGGCTAAGTTACAGTAAAGACCTTACTCAACTAAATAAAGGGAAAGAGCTGATTGTTAAGTAGCTGGTGAATGTTTTTTCTTTAAAGTTTTAAATTTATTTCTGCTGTTAGTTCATAGTCCATTAAATAGAGGGAAGAGCTGATTGGTGAGTACCTGGTGAGTGTTGTTGTTTAAAGTTTAAAGTTTAGTTAGTTAATAGTCTATTAAATAAAGGAATGGCAAGGCAGCTCAGTCCTGTGGAATGCACATCCTGTGCCATGTGGGAACTCCTGAACACTTCTCTTGACCTGGTGACCATGTGTGCAGGAAGTGTCGCCAGCTACAGCAGCTCGAGCTCCGAGCTCCAGCTTGACAGATCCTCCGCATCTCAGGACGACAACATATGCAAGGGCAAGACTGCGGTATTTACCCATATCTTGCCCAGCAAATGTCCTGAAAACTCTTGCGTTTGATAAAGGAAGGTGCATAGCCTACTTTTACAGGCATAAGAGTTTTAAAACACACAAAAACATAATAAAATAACATTTGTTAAAAACATTTCTCACTATGATAAGTTTATTTTAAACCATAATTAAAAAAAAATGTTTTAATCGGAAAAATATATTTTTTTTATGACATAAATAATTTTAATTTAAATTAATGTTAAATATGTGGTGTATTTTTTCTATTTTTTATTAGTGTTTTGGGTGTTTGGGGGGATTTCTCAATCATAATAATGGGAACTCCAACTTACGGAGTTCCCATTATTATAAACGAGAAAATACTTCACCTTGATTGGCTGCCCAGAGCCATGTGACTGCAACTCCAGCTCTACGGACGTCCTGACGTGCACGCGCTCCGACGCGCAGTGAGTGGAGCCCTCAGGACCGGGATCTCTCGTGGGCGCAGCAGGTTCAGGTAAGTGCACATCTTTTTTCCCTATTTCAGTCGATCGCCCGTGGGAAGCAGCCGACCGGGATTTCTAGGCCAATGATTAGATTTAAATGTAGGGGGCATGATAAAGAAATTTACAGATGATACAAAAAATAGCCGTGTGGTTGACAGTGGGGAGGAAAACTCTAGACTGCAGGAAGCTATCGATGAACTAGTCAGTTGGGCAGAAAAGTGACAAATGGAATTCAATCCGGAAACGTGTGAGGTAATGCATTTGGGGAGGGGCAACAAGGCAAGGGAGTACACAATAAATGGGAGGATACTGAGAGGTGTGGAGGAATAGAGGGACCTTGGAGTATATGTCCACAGATCCTTAAAGGTAGCAGAACAGGTTGATAAGGTAGTTGAAAAGGCATATGGAATACTTTGCTTTATTAGCCGAGGCCTAGAATATAAGAGCAGGGAAGTTATGCTAGAATTGTTTGCAACATTAGTTAGGCCACAGCTTGAGTACTGCATGCAGTTCTGGTCATCATTACAGGAAGGATGCGATTGCACTAGGCAGGGTGCAGAGGAGATTTGTAAGGACGTTGCCAGAACTGGAAAATTGTAGCTATAAGAAAAGATTGGATAGGCTGAGGTTGTTTTTCTTGGAACAGAGGAGGCTGAGGGGAGATTCTATTTAGGTGTATAAAATTATGAGGAGCTTAGCTAGAGTGGACCTATTTCACTTAGCAGAGGTGTCAATAACCAGGGGGTATAGATTTAAAGTAATTGGTAGAAGGATTAGAGGGGAGATGAGGAAAAATGTCTTTGCCCAGAGGGTGTTGTGAGTCCGGAACTCACTGCCTGAAATGGTGGTAGAGGCAGAAACCCTCATCACATTTAAAAAGTACTTGGACGTTCCATTAAAGAGCCGTAATCTACAGGGCTACGGACCTAGTGCTGGAAGGTGGGATTCGGCTGGATAGCTCTTTTTCGTCTGGCACAGACACAATGGGCTGAATGGCCTCCTTCTGTGTAGTAATTTTTCTCTGATTCTACTATTCGATGAGATCCTGTCCAGCTCCACCTTCCCAAGCAGTGATCCTGCCTGGATAGCCCACCACAGAGTTGGGTTGTTGGACCATTTCCCATACTTCTCTGTGGAAGTGGATCATTTTGCACATTTAGAGACCAGAAGTGGTGAGTCATATAACTCCACTGACTCCCACAGCTACCTGGACTACACTTCCTCCCACCCAGCTTTCGTCGCATCTGCTCTGGCAATGTTACCTTCCATACTCGTGCTTCTGATATGACTTCCTTTTTCCTCAACTGAGGATTCCCGTCTTTGGTGTTGACATGACTCTCGACCGTGTCCGTTCCATTTGCCGCACTTCTGCTCTCACGCCTTCTTCTCCCTCCCAGTACCACAATAAGGTTCCCCTTATCCTCACCTTTCATCCCGCCAACCTCCATGTTCAACAGATCATCCTCCGCCATTTCCGCCACCTCCAGCGTGATCCCACAACCAAACCCTTTCATCATTCCGAAGGGACCACTCCTCCCATGACACCTTGGTCCACCCTTTCCCACGGCATCGTCCGGTGCAAGCGCTGGTGAAGCAACATCTGCCCTTTCACCTCCTCCCTTCCCACTGTCCAAGGCCCCTGTTATGTATTTAACCCCTTGTAACCTGTATTACACTACCATCAGAGGACCTACCTAATGGAGTCCCAAGGGATCCCAGCATCCCTTGGGAGCATGGTATATAAGCAGGCCACCCACGAGGTACCTGCACTCTGGAGTCTTATTAAAAGAGCTAAGGTCACACTTATTTATTGTACACAGTACTCATTCATCCTTTATTATGAGTGTACCAGCCCCAAACACTCCTTCCATGTGAAACAGAAATTTACTTGTACTACTTGCAATTTAGCATACTGTATTCGCTGCTCACAATTCAGCCTCCTCTACACTGGGGTGACCAAACGCAGATTGGGTGACCGCTTATCAGAACACCTCCGTCCAGTCCGTAAGCGTGACCCAGAGTTTCCGGTCGCCTGTCACTTTAATTCTCCACTCCATTCCCACTCTGATCTCTCCATTCTCGGCCTCTTACACATTTCAAGAAAGCTCAACATAAGCTTGGGAAACAGCACCTCAACTTTCAATTCAGCACTTTAAAGCCTTCCGGACTCAACATCGAGTTCAACAACTTCAGACCATAATTTTTTCACATGGCAGCTGTTGATGATTCTGCCATTCCCATTTGCACCTCTTCTAAACTCATCTTTTGTTTCTTTACTTGTCCCATTACCATCTTGTTTTGCTTTGTATTTTCATGGTGTCATTTAATCTCTCCAGCTTTCCAACCTATCACAGACCTTTCTTTTTGTTCTTTCCTCCCCTTCCCTCTTTCCCAGTCCCTGCACTTGCTTAAAATCTGTTATAGCTCTAACTTTTTCTAGTTCTGATGAAAGGTCATTAACTCTATTTCTCTCCCCACAGATGCTGCATGACCTGCTGCGTTCAAAGGCTCCTTCCCTTGCTGAAAGGGAAGAGCTATCGCTGCAGGCTCTGCAAAATAAAAAGTACCTACCTGGACCACCGAGGCAGCTACGATCCCACTGATTGATCGCAGGCAGGAACCCACGAAAAAAGCTGGAACAAGAAAGGTAAATTTATTTTACTTACCTCGACCACTCGCCTTTAATCATCACCACCGAAGCGGCTGGCCGCCTGATGCACGCCTCCTGCAGCTGTCGGTGTTATCGATGAGCACAGCGAGTAATGTTACGATCTCTGGGCGAAGGAGATCAGGGCACAATGCCGTAGCCCCGCCACTAACCTCGCGCTGAATATGTCAGCGCTGTACCTGGTCGCAAGGCCATTTGCTCAGGGTTGCCTGATCTCCACGATGCTATAAAAAATTTCAGCAGAAGGTGGTTTTGGTTAACAACAACAATAACTTGTATTTATCTAGCGCCTTTAATGTAGTGAAACTTCCCAAGGCGCTTCACAGGAGTATTATGAGATTAAGAATTTGACACCGAGTTGCATAAGTAGAAATTAGTACAGGTAACCAAAAGCTTGGTCAAAGAGATAAGTTTTAAAGAGCGTCTTGAAAGAGGAAAGAGAGGTCGAGAGGCGGAGATGTTTAGGCATGGAGTTCCAGAGCTTGGGGCCGAGGCCACAGAAGCTGGCCACCAATGGTTGAGCGATTATAATCATGGATGTTCAAAAGGGCAGATTTAGAGGAGCACAGACATCCCCTGGGGTTGTGGGACTGGAGGAGATTACAGAGATAGGGAGGGGCGAGGCCATGGAGGAATATGAAAATAAGGCTGAGAATTTTGAAATCGAGGCATTGCTTAA
Source organism: Pristiophorus japonicus (assembly GCF_044704955.1). Lineage (NCBI taxonomy): Eukaryota > Metazoa > Chordata > Chondrichthyes > Pristiophoridae > Pristiophorus > Pristiophorus japonicus. Next base: position 148,965,809 of record NC_091990.1, read on the forward strand.
CTGGAAGCCAATGTAGGTCAGCGAGCACAGGGGTGATGGGTGAGCGGGACTTGGTGCGAGTTTGGACACGAGCAGCTGAGTTTTGGATCACCTCCAGTTTATATACAAGAACCCTCAGATCCCTCTGCACCTCAGCATTTTGTAATCTCGCCCCATTTAAATAATAATTTGCCTTTTTATTTTTCCTACCAAAGTGGATCACCTCGCATTTTCCCTCCATCTGCCAAATGTTTGCCCACTCACTTAGCCAACCTATATTCCTTTGCAGATTCTTTGCGAACTCCTCACAATTTGCTTTCCCACCTATCTTTGTGTCATCAGCAAATTTGGCTACATTACACTCGGTCCCTTCATCCAAGTCATTAATATAGATTGTAAATAGTTGAGGACCCAGCACTGATCCTTGCGGCACCTCACGAGTCATTAATATAGATTGTATAGATGGTTAGATAGGTAAGAATGGAACCACCCAGCTGGACAATGGTTGGAGAGGCGTTGGAGAAGGACAGAGTGGTCAACCGTGTCAAAGGCTGCAGACAATTCAAGAAGGACGAGGAGGGATAGTTTGTCTTTGTCACATGCACAAAATGACTTTGTGACTTTGGTGAGTGCCGTTTCGGTGCTGTGGCAGGTGCAGAAACCGAATTGGAGGGATTCAAACATGGAATTGCGGGAAAGATAGGCACAGATTTGGGAGGCGACAACACATTCAAGGATTTTGGAGAGAAAAGGAAGGTTAGAGAGTTGGAAGTAGTTTGCGAGGATGGAGGGACCGAGGGTTGGTTTTTTGAGGAGAGGGCTGATGACGGAAGATTTGAGGGAGAGGGGGACAGTACCTGAGGAGAGCGAACCGTTAATGTCAGATAACATGGATGCCAGAAAAGGAAGTTGGATGTTCTGCAGTTTGGTGGGAATAGGGTCAAGGGAGCGGGAATTGTGTCTCATGGATAGGATGAGCTCGGAAAGGTCATGAGGTGAGATTGTAGAGAAGCTGGAGAAAGATATGAGGTCAGGGCTTGGGCAGGGGGAATCCTGAGAGGAAGTTTGGCCCCGTGAGCTACGGGAAGGAAGAGAAGAGGCAGAGGTGGCCGATCGGATAGTCTTAATCTTAGACACAAAGAAGTCCATGAGCTCCTCATACTTATTGTCGGAGGTGAGGGTAGAGACAGGGAAGAGGGTTTTAAGAGGACGGTTTGCAGAGGAAAATAGAAGCCGGGGTTTATCTTTACATCCCAGAATGATTCTGGAATAGTGAGCGATTTTGGCGGACGAGAGCAGGAGCCAATAGTGTTTAACGTGATCCAGACAGATCTGGCGGTGAATGGTTTAACCAGTTGTTCGTCATATCCGTTCAAGTCTGCATCCCTTTAGTTGCCTCACAAACTGTGCATCTCGGACACCCAGGTGTTGAATACTTACAGTTTGACTTCAGGAGTCCACGGGAGAATGCCAGGTCATTTGAAGAGTAAAGACGAACCAACTTTTTTTAGGGAATCTTTATTTTTCATTCTGACATCCTCCACACTCTGCTGGACACTGTCCAACTGGTACTCTGGGTGAGAAGGGCGGATCCTGCAAGGGAACAGATTCCAGCTCCCAGGACAAATAGATCAAAGTGAGTGCCAGCGCGAGATCCAAACACTAAGCTGAACCGTCAGAATCTGGATTTGGATCCTGCCAGCTTCTGATTGATGGCCTGGCTATTGAGATGGAATGCCCATCAGATTAGGATATACCAGCAGTCTGGCATTCATGGGAAATGCTCACATTATTGGCCCTGAATTGGGGCGTCCCATAGGGGAATAATTCCGATCCGCAAATACAATGCTCACATACCTGGTGGTCTGGGAGGGATGGGGACCCGTGGTCCTGGGCCTTTCCGGGTACCCGTAGGAAGAGGTCCACCTATCAGAAGGTGCATGAGATTCGCGAGCGCCCCTGGGATCACGTGAGCCAGCCCAACGAATGACAGAAGGGGATCCCCATTCAAGGTTATGGGGATTCCGTAGGTTCAGAAACTCCATAAGTATGAATGGGAATACCTCAACAATTCATCTACACTTTAAATATATATTTTTTAAATATCACTATTTAAAATTAATTAAAATGGCATTAATTAAATATTAAAACAAAAATGTACATGTTTTAAAGCGGCTAGAAATAAACTTATCTTATTTCACACATTTCTAAATGTACAAATTATTGAGGAAATTTTACTTTTCTGTTTTATAAAATTCTTGTGCTGGGAAAAGCAGGCCTTACACCTTCACTGGCATTCGTTGGGCAAAGGTTTGTGCCAGCGAATGCCTTTTTCCCGGGGATGTGTTGGATCTGTCAAGTCAATTGCCTAAACCTGGAACAGTTGCGGCCCCTATGAACATGTATGCACCTCGTACGTGCCCATAGGGGCTGCAGATTACGCCCTATTGTGTCTGACCTGGGCACTGAAGCCTCTGTTCCCATTCAAGTACCTCCACCCTCCTTGTCCTCAGTACTTCTTGATTAGTCGCCAGCAGTGTGTGCAGAATGCCTGAATGAAGATCAGCTCCCTTAAAAGCTGTTCCCTTGTAAGTTCCTCTTCATTCTTTAAGTGACATGGCATTTTCCACCCACCTGGTTGTCTCTTGGGTCTTGTGTTTGGTATGTTTCGAGGATATGTTTGGGCATCAACAAACTTAGATCTGGGATGTGCTAACAGTTAATACTGCATGGGAGCTGGGGAAGGAAGGCATGTGGATGTGCTTTCCAAAGTCAGGATGTCTAACAAAATGTCTTAAAAGGGAGGTCAAGCCTAATAGATTTTCCCCATGCAAATTGTGCCGATGAATCCCGATAAGTAGATCCAGATTCACCCCATTCGGCCCATTAATGTTAAGGAGCTGATGTTTCATCCAATCATTGCTGGCTCAGTAACTAAATTCCAATCCACTGAGCACGCCACAGCCTAAAGGAATGGCATCAGTTCCCAGCAAATTAAAGGACGTCACAGTTAGCACTTAAAAAAAAAAAGTTGGCAACAGTTTTTGTTGTGTATCTGGAAAGCATGCACTCCCATGTTCCGCCACCAGGGAGCTCATCCTCTGAAGTACCAAGAGATCCCAGCATCCCTTGGGAGCACTGTATATAAGTCAGTCTCGAAGGCCTGTTCCTCACTCTGGAGTGTCTTATTAAAGACTGAGGTCACTGTTACTTTAATCTCCCTGTGCGCAGCCTCATCCGTGTGAGAAACACAATAACTGGTGATGAGAATATGAATCCAATGCAACGATGCAGCAAACTATGGGCATCCTGGAGAAGTTCTCGGAGGGTGAAGACTGGGAAGCCGATGTCGAACGGTTAGACCAGTACTTTGTGGCCAACGAGCTGGACGGAGAAGGAAGTGCTGCAAAAAATGGAGAACAGTCCTCCTCACAGTCTGCGGGGCACAGACCTACAGCCTCATGAAGAATCTTCTGGCTCCAGTGAAACCCACAGATAAGTCGTATGAGGAGCTGTGTACACTGGTTCGGGAGCATCTTAACCCGAGGGAGAGTGTGCTGATGGCGAGATATCGGTTCTACACGTGCCAGCGATCTGAAGGTCAGGAAGTGGTGAGCTACGTCGCCGAGCTAAGGTGACTTGCAGGACAATGTGAGTTTGATGGCTATCTGGAGCAAATGCTCAGAGACTTTTTTGTACTGGGCATTGGCCACGAGACCATCCTACGAAAACTTTTGACTGCAATCAAGCAGACGCAGCATGGATTCATGAAGGGGAAATCATGTTTAACTAATTTACTGGAATTCTTTGAGGATATAATGAGCATGGTGGATAGAGGTGTACTGATGGATGTGATGTATTTAGATTTCTAAAAGGCATTCGATAAGGTGCTTGCAGAAGGTTACTGCAGAAGATAGAGGTACGCGGAGTCAGAGGAAATGTATTAGCATGGATAGAGAATTGGCTGGCGAACAGAAAGCAGAGAGTCAGGATAAATGGGTCCTTTTTGGGTTGGAAATCGGTGGTTAGTGGTGTGCCACAGGGATCGGTGCTGGGACCACAACTGTTTACAATATACATAGATGACCTGAAAGAGGGGACAGAGTGTAGTGCAACAAAATTTGCAGATGACACAAAGATTAGTGGGAAAGCGGGTTGTGTAGAGGACACAGAGAGGCTGCAAAGAGATTTGGATAGGTTAAGCGAATGGGCTAAGGTTTGGCAGATGGAATACAATGTCAGAAAGTGTGAGGTCATCCACCTTGGGAAAAAAAACAGTAAAAGGGACTATTATTTGAATGGGGAGAAATTACAACATGCTGACGTGCAGAGGGACCTGGGGGTCCTTGTGCATGAATCCCAAAAAGTTAGTTTGCAGGTGCAGCAGGTAATCAGGAAGGCGAATGGAATGTTGGCCTTCATTGCAAGAGGGATGGAGTACAAAAGCAGGGAGGTCCTGCTGCAACTGTATAGGGTATTGGTAAGGCCGCACCTGGAGTACTGTGTGCAGTTTTGGTCACCTTACTAAGGAAGGATATACTGGCTTTGGAGGGGGTACAGAGACGATTCACTAGGCTAATTCCGGAGATGAGGGGGTTACCTTATGATGATAGATTGAGTAGACTGGATCTTTACTCGTTGGAGTTCAGAAGGATGAAGGGTGATCTTATAGAAACATTTAAAATAATGAAAGGGATAGACAAGATAGAGGTGGAGAGGTTGTTTCCACTGGTCGGGGAGACTAGAACTAGGGGGCACAGCCTCAAAATACGGGGAGCCAATTTAAAACCGAGTTGAGAAGGAATTTCTTCTCCCAGAGGGTTGTGAATCTATGGAATTCTCTGCCCAAGGAAGCAGTTGAGGCTAGCTCATTGAATGTATTCAAGTCACAGATAGATAGATTTTTAACCAATAAGGGAATTAGGGGTTACAGGGAGCGGGCGGGTAAGTGGAGCTGAGTCTACGGCCAGATCAGCCATGATCTTATTGAATGGCGGAGCAGGCTCGAGGGGCTAGATGGCCTACTCCTGTTCCTAATTCTTATGTTCTTATGTTCTTATAGAGACACCGACCCTCAGTAAGGCCATTGCGATAGCACAGGCGTTTATGTCCACCAGTGATAACACCAAACAAATCCCTCAGCACACAAGTGCTAGCAATATTCATAAATTAACTGGAACTGTGTTTGCAAGCAGAAATGTACAGGGCAGAACCCACGAATCTGCAACTGCCAGCAGGCCTCAGGTGATCCAGATGACTCAGAGTCCGCAACAAAGGATGAATGCAAGGCAATTCACATCTTGTTGGCGTTGTGGAGGCTTCCATTCAGCCTATTCATGCTGCTTCAAAGGGTATGTTTGCAAGAGCTGTGGAATGATGTTGCACCTCCAACGAGCTTGCAAATGAGCTGCAAGCACTGCAAAACCTGCTAATCACCACATGGCAGAGGAAGATCGGTCCATGGTGGATCAAAGCAATTTTGAGCCTCAGAGAAAGGAAGCAGATGCTGAAGTACACGGGGTGCACACATTTTCGATGAAATGTCCACCTATAATGCTAAACATAAAATTGAATGGCTTACCCATAGCCATGGAACTGGACACTGGCGCTAGCCAATCCATCATGAGTAAAAAGATGTTTGAGAGACTGTGGTGCAACAAGGCATTTAGACCAGCCCTGAGCCCCATCCACACGAAACTGAGAACGTATACCAAAGAGCTTGTCACTGTCCTGGGCAGCGCCATGGTCAAGGTCACCTACGAGGGCACGGTGCACGAACTGCCAATCTGGATTGTCCCGGGCGATGGCCCCACACTGCTTGGAAAGAGCTGGCTGGGCAAAATCCGCTGGAACTGGGATGATATCCGAGCGCTATCACATGTCGATGAGGCCTCATGTACCTAGGTTCTAAACAAATTTCCTTCCCTTTTTGAGCCAGGCATTGGAAACTTTTCCGGGGCGAAGGTGCGGATCCACTTGGTTCCAGAGCCACGACCCATTCACCACAAGGCGCAAGCGGTACCTCACATGATGAGGGAGAGAGTGCAAATTGAGCTGGACAGGCTGCAACGCGAGGGCATCATCTTCCCAGTGGAATTCAGCGAGTGGTCCAGCCTGATTGTTCCAATACTCAAAGGTGATGGCACGGTCAGGATTTGCGGCGATTTTAAAGTAACTATTAATTGTTTCTCGCTACAAGACCAATACCCGCTGCCTAAGGCAGATGACCTATTTGCGACGCTGGCAGGAGGCAAGACGTTCACCAAGCTTGACCTGACTACGGCCTACATGACGCAGGAGCTGGAGGAGCCTTCAAAGGGCCTCACCTGCAACAACATGCACAAGGGACTGTTCATCTACAACAGATGCCCATTTGGAATTCGGTCAGCTGCAGCGATCTTCCAGAGAAACATGGAGAGCCTACTCAAGGCGGTATCACACATGGTGGTCTTTCAGGATGACATATTGGTCACAGGTCAGGACACCGCCGAGCACCTACAAAACCAGGAGGAGGTCCTCCAGCGACTGGATCGCATAGGGCTGCGACTGAAGAGGTCGAAATGCGTCTTCATGGCAACAGAAGTGCAGTTTTTGGGGAGAAAGATCGCGGCGGACGGCATTCGGCCCACAGACGCCAAGACAGAGGCTATCAGGAATGCACCCAGGCCACAGAACGTCACGGAGCTGCGGTCGTTCCTGGGACTCCTCAACTATTTTGGTAACTTCCTACCGGGATTAAGCACCCTTTTAGAGCCCCTACATGGGTTATTGTGCAAAGGTGAGAACTGGGTATGGGGAAAAAAACCAAGTAATTGCTTTTGAGAAAGCCAGAAACATTTTATGCTCCAACAAGCTGCTTGTATTGTATACCCCGTGTAAAAGACTTGTGCTAGCATGTGACGCGTCGTCATACGGAGTCGGGTGTGTATTACAACAAGCTAACATTACGGGGAAGTTGCAACCTGTCGCCTATGCCTCCAGGAGCTTGTCTAAGGCCGAGACGGCCTACAGCATGATTGAGAAAGAGGCATTAGCGTGTGTGTTCGGAGTAAAGAAAATGCATTAGTACCTGTTTGGCCTCAAATTTGAGCTGGAAACCGATCACAAGCCCCTCACATCCCTGTTCGCTGAAAACAAGGTGATAGATACTAATGCCTCAGCCCGCATACAAAGGTGAGCACTCACGCTATTAGCGTATAACTATGCCATCCGCCACAGGCCAGGCACCAAGAACTGTGCGGATGCTATCCGTCGGCTACCATTGCCCACCACGGGGGTAGAAATGGCGCAGCCTACAAACTTGTTGATGGTGGCGCAGCCCACAGACTTGTTGATGGTCATGGAAGCGTTTGAAAATGATAAATCACCTGTCACAGCCCACCAGATTAGGACTTGGACTAGCCAAGATCCTCTGCTGTCCCTAGTAAAAAATTGTTTATGGCATGGGAGCTGGGCCAGCATCCCCGTTGAAATGCAAGAGCTAATCAAGCTGTTCCAGCGGCGAAAGGACGATCTGTCCATTCAGGCAGACTGCCTGTTGTGGGGTAACCGCGTAATGCTACCCAAAAAGAGCAGGGAGACGTTCATCTTGGATCTCCACAGCACACACCCGGGTATAGTAATGATGAAAGCAATAGCCAGATCCCACATGTGGTGGCCCGGTATCGACTCTGACTTAGAGTCCTGTGTTCAGCAATGTATGTATGTGCTCAGTTGAGCAACGCGCCCAGAGAGGCACCACTAAGTTTGTGGTCCTGGCCCTCCAGACCATGGTCGAGGATCCATGTCGACTATGTGGGCCCGTTTCTCGGTAAAATGTTCCTGGTGGTGGTGGATGCTTTTTCAAAATGGATTGAATGTGAAATAATGTCGGGAAGCACCGCCACCACCTGAGGGCCATGTTTGCCACCCACAGCCTGCCTGACATACTGGTCAGTGACAACGGGCCATGTTTCACCAGTGCCAAATTTAAAGAATTCATGACCCACAATGGGATCAAACATGTCACCTCGGCCCCGTTTAAACCAGCCTCCAATAGGCAGGCAGAGCGGGCAGTACAAACCATCAAACAGAGCTTTAAACAGGTCACAGAAGGCTCACCTCCAAACCCGCCTGTCCCGAGTACTGCTCAGCTAACACACGAGACCCCACTCACTCACAGGGGTGCCCCCAGCTGAGCTACTCATGAAAAGGACACTTAAAACCAGACTCTCGCTGGTTCACCCCAACCTGCATGATCAGGTAGCGAGCAGGCGGCAGCAACAAAATGTAAACGATGGTCACGCCACTGTGTCACCGGAAATTGATCTGAATGACGCTGTTTAGGTGCTAAACTATGGACATGGTCCCAAGTGGATCGCGGGCACGATGATATCTAAAGAAGGGAATAGGGTGTTTGTAGTCAAACTAGACAATGGACAAATTTGCAGAGCGCACCTGGACCAAACGAGGCTGCGGTTCACAGACTGCCCTGAACAACCCACAGCAGATACAACCTTTTTCGAGCCCACAACACACACCCAAAGGATCAACGACACCACGCCGGACCAGGAAATTGAACCCATCACACCCAACAGCCCAGCAATGCCAGGCTCATCTTGCAGCCCTGCAGGGCCAACAACACGCCAGCACAGCCAACACACCAGAACAGACATTTGTACCGAGGAAAGAAAGGCTCCAGACCGCCTCACCTTGTAAATAGTTTGCACTTTGACTTTGCCGGGGGAGTGATGTTGTGTGTCTGTAAAGCATGCACTCCCATGTTCCGCCACCAGGGAGCTCATGAAGTCCCACGAGATCCCAGCATCCCTTGGGAGCACTGTATATAAGCCGGTCCCTAAGGAATGTTCCTCACTCTGGAGTGTCTTATTAAAGACTGAGGTCACTGTTACTTTAACTTCTCTGTGTGCAGCCTCATCTGTGTTAGGAACACAATAGTTTTTGTTCAAGCTGGAGTGACTCAGAAGTGGAAACTCGAGACAACCCGCCAACCAGTTTCAAGTCATCGCTGAATGTTCGGGGAGTGGCTGCTGGTACAGAGCTGGACTGAAGATCGTTGGAGACCAGGTGCTGAGGCCTGTTTTCAGTAGATATCAGCAAAGTAGAAGTTGAAATGAAATTGCCTTATAATGAATGGACTTTAAGGGCCAATGTGATCTCCTGGACTAGTTTTGATCACCTAAGAGTGTCGGAGAGGAATTTCCGAGATATTTTTTTACCCAAATTGACCTGGGTTTGTATGTCTGGTTTTTCGCCTCACCCAAGATGTCACATGGTCTTGGGTGGGGTGGGGAATCTATATACCACGATGGATAAGGCATCACAGTTGTGTGGGACAAGGTGAATGGACCAGAGAGTCTTTTTCTGTCCATAATGTTTCGTATATTACAATTCACGATGTTACAATGATTGAAATGTGAGAAATTTAACCTCTAGCAATAAACATGATTTAAAATGAACAAACTTACTGTGTATTTCTTGATTTGTGCACGGACCATAATAGGCAACGGAAAGGAGAAGAGATGAGTTCTCCGATGGGGAATTGTATCGAACCTTGATTAGACCACACTTAGAGTACTGCGTACAGTTCTGGTCGCCATATTATAAAAAGGATATACAGGCACTGGAGAGGGTGCAGAGAAGATTTACAAGGATGATACCAGAAATGCAAGGGTACACATATCAGGAAAGGATGAACAGGCTGGGTTTCTTTCCTCTTGAAAAAAGGGAGAGGGGTGACCTAATAGAAGTCTTTAAAACTATGAAAGATTTTGATAGAGTGGATACAGTGAGAATATTTCCACTTATGGGGAAGAGTATAACTAGAGGCCATTAATATAAGATAGTCACCAAGAAACCCAATAGGGAATTCAAAAGAAACTTCTTTACCCAAAGAGTGGTGAGAAAGTGGAACTCACTACTACAAGGAGTGGTTGAAGCGAATTGTATAGATGCATTTAAGGGGAGGCTAGACAAGGATATGAAGGGGAAGGGAATAGAGGGCTAAGCTGATAGATTTAGATAAGGAAAGATGGGAGGAGGTTCGAGTGGAGCATAAATGCCAGCATAGACTGATTGGGCCAAATGGCCTGTTTCTGTGCCATATATCCTATGTATATATTTTTTAAACTTACCTTTTTGGCAGTGGCCTCTGGGACCGCTGGTTAGGCTGCATGCAGACATGGTTATCTTGGTTAGCCCAGCGCCGGCAGAATTTAGGGCAGCCCAATTTCAGGAGGGGACCTCAAGCAGATGTTAGATTCCCTACTTGCATAGGCAAAGGGTCCAATGCCCGTTTCAGGCACAGCCCCTGGACATCTATACTGGAATCATTACCATTTGGTTGGAGGCACATGGAATGTGTGTGTGCACGCCGCTCACAATATTGAATACTTAGGTTCCTGTTTTGCACTTGTAAAGCGGGCATGGCGTCAACAAATTTCTCGGCCCTAATCTGAAAGACGGCACTCACAAAAATGCAACACAAGGACAATCAATGCAATAACAATCAATTACTGGGCACAAGCGGAAACCTAAAAGCATTAAAAAAGTATTTTTTTCAGTGTCAAAAAGAATGTTTCTTTTTTGTCATTAGGACCCAATATTCGGCCGTAACCAGAGAGGTATTTTTTGAAGTCCTTCAATGCTGAACTGGGACACTGCAGCTGTAGTCAGTCCATCATTGAGGCCTGGATCATGACAAATGGCCCATCTGTTCAAGGTGCTGGTAATCGGAGATTCAATGGCAAGAACAACCTTCACTGGTACAGAGTTACACCAACAACTGTTTCAGCAAAAACTGCAAATCTCCTGTGGGAAGTATTTGGAAAAGAAAGTAACTGAAAAAGAAGGAAGGTTTTGGAAAGGAAGGGTAAATTTACAAATAAATACATGTCCTTGCACCTTAAATAAATACTGCAAGTCCACAGTGAGAAGTAGCACCAAAAATATAGATAGATGTAGATATAAATATAGATATATATATATAATCTATATTTCTAGGCCCTGATCTGATAGATGGCACCCACAACAATGTAACACCATAACAATTAATGCAATAACAATCATTGGGCACAAGCGGCATATATGCAAACAACTGAGAATAGGCTTTGAAAAAAGAACAAAGTTACCTGCATTTTAAGATAGTTTTGTAAAGTAACAGGGCAATAGTATCACAAATATTCTATCTGTAGGGCCTATATCTTTCAGCATCAATGATATGTGTAATATTTATACCTTATCTCAGTCATCTGATATTTTGCTTCGGTAAATTTGCTAAGTTACAATGATGGACAACTGTTTGGACTGCAATAGGACTGAAACTATTCTACAGATCCCAAGATACGTGAATACTGCCAAGGGAAATTTACTATATAAAAAGATGAATGCAATGCTAGAATACTCTTGATATTACACAAGGGCTAATTTTATATTTTCGTTATTTAATATTTATGTTTTCACCTCTTCAGGCATTTGTTCATGGAGCCAATTTATGCTCTCCCATATAGTGACCTTATCTACTTGGATCCTATCATAGTTTTTTTCTCAACCCCATTAATATCCAGAACATTCCACTCATGAACACTCTTTAATTAAAAAAATTCCATGGAGAGC